>NC_132933.1:87237751-88644086 GCF_047675955.1 Chlorocebus sabaeus
GTGCTAAGTTTGAAACCCAGCTCTGCCACTAATGAGTTGTATGATCTTGAATCAGTTATTTTACCTCTCTAGGCCTCCATCTTTCCATCTGTTTGATGGTGGGATAGGACTAAGAAGTGTCTATGGTCCCTTCCAGCTCTGATATCCTAGGATTTAGGGGAAAAGGTAAAGGAACTCATGGGAGAGAAGGAAAGAATATATGAAAGCCAGCCTACCACCACAATGGGTGTTACAGATTTAATTGGCGAGAATCCTGTGACCTTTTCAGCCTGGCAGGTACTGCTTATTATTTATACCATTCCATCCAGAAGTGTTATACAGATCACTGAGCCCTTTTGCTAATGTTATTCCATTTTGCAGCAGCCAGTGAGAGAGGCAGAACAAGCATTTAAAGGCTGGCCTTGTTTTACAGAAGAGAAAACTGAGGGAGAGAAAAAAGTGGTTGTCCCAATCAGTGCTCAAATAACTTAAGGTCTAAATACTTGCAGTCACCCTGTGTAGGGTGACAAATATTTCCAGTTTGCTGGGAATGCAGAACTTTCCATTTCAAAACCAGGAAAGTCCCAGGCAAACCAGAAAGTTGGGTCACCATACATAGGTAATCAGCTTTCCAGCCCTCAATCACCCTTGAGACAATGGGTTGTAGCCGGGGAGCAATAGAGTAGTACCATACACTCCCAGTGGGTCCCACCTGACAGAGGACCAAGAAGCTAATCCAGCCCCTTTTTCTTCTTCCTCAAACTAGATTATATCTAACTAGGCTTCTCTTGGTTTAGTGATTCAAAGCCCTGGCTGCACATTGGAATCACTTTGGAAGTTTTATAAAAACAACTATGTCTGGACATCACCCCAGGCCAACTAAATTAGAACTTTCTAGCTTGAGTACAGTTGCTAGAACTTTCTTTTTTTTTTTTTTTTTTTTTTTTTTGAGACGGAGTATCTCTCTGTCGCCCAGGCTGGAGTGCAGTGGCCAGATTTCAGCTCACTGCAAGCTCCGCCTCCCGGGTTTACGCCATTCTCCTGCCTCAGCCTCCCGAGTAGCTGAGACTACAGGCGCCCGCCACCTCACCCGGCTAGTTTTTTTTTTTTTTTTTTTTGTATTTTTTTTTTTAGTAGAGAAGGGGCTTCACCTAGTTAGCCAGGATGGTCTCGATCTCCTGACCTCGTGATCTGCCTGTCTCGGCCTCCCAAAGTGCTGGGATTACAGGCTTGAGCCACCGCACCCGGCCCAGTTGCTAGAACTTTCTAGCATCAATATTTTTAAAAGTTCTCTGGGTGATTCGAATGTGTGCTGGGCCTAGGAACTATGGAGCCTAGCTGGTTCTAAGCTTTAACCACAGAGTACTTGGGCCCTTGAATAGAAAAACCCCTCCCCAAACGTCTCCTCCTACTCTTGCCTTGCCCAGTCTCCCAGCATACAAAACTTCCTCTAGACACTCAGAAGCAGTCCTGTGCAGAATACAGAAGCCCTTCCCCACCCCTCCCCTTTCCTGGCAGCTTAAGGTGATCCTCTTCCCAGAATTATTGGCCTTTTTGCAAAGGAATTTTGGAAAACATTCAAGATTTAAAGTACAAAGCACTAATGAAAAATCAGACATTGGGGAGGTATCCTGAAACAAGGGAATAGGTCTAGTGCCCTTGGGAATCACACCACCTAGGTAACCACCTACCTATTCAGCCTAGTAACGGAGCCAATTTAAGCTCTCTGACTCAGAAGAAGGGAAGAGGAGGGAGGAGTTCTAATCTAAGGGCTAGAAGACCTGCAGTTTCTACAGGTCAGGTGCTCTGAGATAAGGGAGAAGCCCATGAGATGGGGTGGCTGGGGAGGGGACATCTCCCTGAGGGAATAGGGGTGGGAAGCTAAGCTGACTGGCCTTTGCCCTAATTCACAGTAGGTCCCATTGGTCTTTTTTCCCTGAGGCCCCTGCCCTTGCCTTTCCCATCAGCCTCAGGCAGGCCACGCACGTCCACATTTGTCAAGTCTGAGCATCTCAAAAACTAGAAAAAAAAGGACTCAGTGGTCATCTAACTCCCTGACCATCTCCTTACACCTTCAGTGATGAGAAGCTCACTCCCGGTCCCTAGCTAGACAGCCTACTCAATCACAAGAGAGCTAGGGATTCAAAGAGCTGCATTTATACAAGTCAAAATCAGTTTCCCTGAGATTTATATTCTCTCTGGCCCAGATCCTTCAACTGTTTCCCTGACTTGAGTTCCACTCCCTCTCAGCCTACTTGCTTCCCTCTGGACAGACTCCAGTTTGTCACTTGTTTGTATGCCTTGTCTATGACTTGTGTCGCTTTGTGTGATATGCCATGTCCAAACCTGGGACCTGGAGGACTCTGCCCAATGTACAAATGAACTATTACCTCCTTTCTTCTAAAAATAATATATTTGTTAATATAATACAAGATACACACACACACACACACACACACACCATAATGTACACTCTACATTCTGGTTTATAACCTGCTTTTCACTCAACAGTATTCTTGGGCATCTTTGCATGCCAACTAATATAGGTCTATTTCACCATTTTATGTGGCTTCATAGTGTTTAACTGCATGGATGTATTATAGTTTATTTAACCATTCTGCTGTCAAAGGACACTGAGTTGTTTTCTTCTTTCTTTCTTTCTTTCTTTTTTTTTTTTTTTTTGAGATGGAGTTTCGCTCTTGTTGCCCAGGCTGGTGTGCAATGGCACGATCTCGGCTCACTGCAACCTCCACTTCCTGGGTTCAAGCGATTCTCCTGCCTCGGCCTCCTGAGTAGCTGGGATTACAGGCATGCGCCACCACACCCAGCTAATTTTGTATTTTTAGTAGAGACGGGGTTTCTCCATGTTGGTCATGCTGGTCTCGAACTCCCGACCTCAGGTGATCCACCTGCCTCAGCCTCTCAAAGTGCTGGAATTACAGGCATGAGCCACTGTACCCAGCCGACACAGTTGTTTTCAATTTTGCGCTATTAAACAATTTTGTGATAAATAACCTTAGGCATATATTTCTACACACTTAGCTACATTTATTCCTCAGTAAACAAATTTTAAATTTTGATACATGTTTTCAGTCTCCAGAGAGAGTTTTCTAGCTTCCATTTCCATGAGCAATGGATACAAGAGCTATTATCCCCACATGCCCGTCAACACTTGGTCTCATCAGTCATTTTAATCTCTGTCAATATGCTAATATATATAATACATATATTCTTCACTTTTTTTTTTTTTTTTTTTTTTTGAGACCGAGTCTCACTCTGTCGCCCAGGCTGTAGTGCAGTGGCATGATCTCGGCTCACTGCAACCTCTGCCTCCCAGGTTCAAGCGATTCTTCTGCCTCAGCCTCCCGAGTAGCTGGGATTACAGGCGCACACCACCATGCCCGGCTAATTTTTGTATTTTTAGTAGATACAGGGTTTCGCCATGTTTGCCAGGCTGGTCTCAAACTCCTGACCTCAAGTGATCTGCCTGCCTTGGCCTCCCAAAGTGCTGGAATTACAGGCGTGAGCAACCACACCCGGCCTATCATTTGTCTTTTGAATTTGCTTTAACTTTTGCAGCACAAAATAATTTTTGTTTTACTTTTATGTAGTCAACTCTACCAATAAAAAAATACTTATTTTATTATTTCTGTCTTATGCCAAGATGTATTTATTTATTTATTTATTTATTTATTTGTTTGTTTGTTTTTAGACGGATTCTTGCTCTGTTGCCCAGGCTGGAGTGCAATGGCGCGACCTTGGCTCACCACAACCTCCGCCTCCCGGGTTCAAGCAATTCTCATTCCTTAACCTCCCAAGAAGCTGGAATTACAGGCATGAGCCACCAAGCCCAGCTAATTTTTGTATTCTTAGTAGGGACGGAGTTTTGCCATTTTGCCCAGGCTGATCTGGAACTCCTGGTCCCAAGCAATTTGCCCACCTCGACCTCTCAAAGTGCTGGAGTTACAGACGTGAGCCACTGTGCCCGGCCCTGTGCTAAGATTATAAAATTATTAATCCATATTTCCTTCTAATACATTTAGGCTACCATACCTATCCTCCTCCTTTCTCTGCCCTCCATCAGAACTCACCATCTGCTACCCACTCCCTTCTGCTTCCTGCTAGGTGACTGATAAATTAAAGCTGATAAACTGAGATATGCTAATATCAGGCCACCGGGTGTGCTGTTCTGATATTTTAACAGTGAATTGTTGGAGAAGCTAGTGTTATCCCACAGGAGTATCTCTCTAATGGTGACAGTTTGTTTGTTTGTTTGAGACGGAGTCTCACTCTTGTTGCCCAGACTGGAGTTCAATGGCACTATCTCGGCTCACTGCAACCTCCGCCTCCTGGGTTCAAGCAATTCTCCTGCGTCAGTCTCCCGAGTAGCTGGGATTATAGGCGCCCGCCACCATGCCCAGGTAATTTTTTTGGGGGGGGAGAGATTTTTATTAGGGACGGGTTTTCACTATGTTAGCCAAGCTGATTTCGAACTCCTGACCTCATGATTCACCCACCTTGGCCTCCCAAAGTGCTGGGATTATAGGTGTGAGCCACCACGCCGGGCCAATGGTGACATTTTGAGTGCTGAAACAGGAATGTGAGGGAAATGATTTGGAGGCAGCAGATTCAGGGAGGTGGGGTGGTGTAATGGAAAGAGTATCAAGTTTAAAGATGAACAAATCTGTATTTTGAGTCCCGATACTAGCTGTGTGATGTTGACAATTTATGTCCTCTCCTAAGACCCACTTTCTTTATCCATAAAATAAGAAGACTACCATGTGTTATTTATGATTGTCACCTGTTTGCCATGTGTGTCCTTCCTTTCTGGTCTCATTCACTGGGGCACCCCTAGCATCTAGCAAAGCACCTGGCAGATAGTAGGTGCTCGGTAAATGTTTATAATCTGAATTAATGGACACGTGAGAAAGTAGCTGGCAAACAGTAGGTACTATGTATAGTGGTTCCGGTGCTTACCTTCCCTCTCAGAATCCTCCCAGATCAGGCCTGACCTTCAGCTACTTTTTATGAAAGAAAGCTCTTAAGTTTCTACTCCCTCCAACATCAAATATTGAGGGACTGCCTTCTGCTTCCTGATTAAGATGTTGAGGTAGCCAAGAATCCTTGTACTAAGGTGGATCTGGAGGCAAAGGGGGACTTCATTCTGTTTCCCTTGGTGGGACAGGTCACGCTGTCTAGAAGGTGCCAGTCTTCTCTAAGAACACACAATACCCATATGCTGGCTTAGAAGCCAGGAACCCTGGAGTCCACACCCTTCCCACTTCCCTGACAGACAGCAAACCTCCAATTTGGGAGATTCCGATTTGGGTCCTGGCTCTTTTGCTTATTTACCCTGCAACCTTAGAAAATGAACTTTCAGGCCAGGCATGGCGGCTCACGCCTGTAATCCCAGCACTTTGGAAGGCCGAGGCAGGTGGATTACCTGAGGTCAGGAGTTCGAGACCAGCTTGGGCAACATGGTGAAACCCTGTCTCTACTAAAAATACAAAAAATTAGCTGGGCATGGTGGCAGGTGCCTGTAGTCCCAGCTACTCAGAAGGCTGAGGCAGGAGGATTGCTTGAACCTGGGAAGCGGAGGTCGCAGTGAGCCAAGATCTGGGCAACTCCAGCCTGGGCAACAAGAGTAAAATGCCATCTCAGAAAAGAAAAAAAAGAAAATGAACTTTCTCTTTCTGGACCTTTATTGATTCTTCTGAAAAAAATGAAGCTTATAATACTTGCCCTATTTCCCTCAGGAGGAGCCAGGAGGAGCAAGTAAGATAACTAAAGTTTCACATATTTGTTCTAGCATGCAGAGTTATTTCATTGCATTTTTACCATAACACCTTGAAGTGAGTATCATGACACCTGTATTACAAGGCATGTAACTGAGACACAGGAAGTGAAGTAACTTGCTGAAGATCACACTAGGAAATGGCAGAGCTGGATTCATATCCACGTCTTTCTGGCAGGGTGTGGTGGCTCACACCTGTAATCCCAGCACTTTGGGAGGCTGAGGCGGGTGGACCACTTGAGGTCAGGAGTTTGAGACCAGCCTGGCCAATGTGGTGAAACGCTGTCTCTTCTAAAAATACAAAAAATTAGCCCAGCATGGGCGCACGCTTGTAATCCCACTACTTGGGAGGCTGAGGTGGGAGGATCACTTGAACCTAGGAGGTGGAGGTTGCAGTGAGCCGAGATCATGCCACTGCACTCCAGTCTGGGTGAAAGAGTGAGACTTTGTGGGAAAAAAAAAAAAAAAACAGCAAAATCCAGGTCTTTCTGATTACAGCTGCTCCTACTAAATGCCAGGTACTATGCTAGGCACCGCGGATGCCACCATCAATAATTCCTAGTCCTTACAGTTTAGTAGGGGAAGCAGATGTATAAATAGACTATCAAGGCACAGAGTGATAAATACAATGGCAGAAAGCAGAAATGCTATGGGAGAGTGGAAGGGAAGCACAAAAAGATGGAGATTAAGCAAATACTTAAAGAGTGAGCAGGAATTCTCCACATAGATCATGGAGAGAGAAACTCATGCAAGGCAGAGGGACCAGCATGTACAGAAGTGAGAAGTATGACAGCACACATCAGGTACAACATACTGTTCTACCAAAGAAAGGGCAAACAAATCAATGGATTAGAATACAATCTAGAAGAAATCTGAAACATGTAACAGAATTTATGGTTATCACCTGTTGAATTTTATGCAATTAATACTTTTATTGAAAATCCATGATCTAACAGGTACTCTATCATGTACTGGGGAGATAGTTATGCTGAAAAATCACTACCATCATGGAACTTACATTCTAGTGGGGAAGACAGGCAATAAACAAGTAAATCAGTCTAATGTATAGTATGTTAGATGGTAATAAGTGTTAAATAAAGCAGGGAAGGAGGTGTGGGGGACGTTGCAAATGTAGAAAAGGAAGGTCAGTGAATGCCTCACTGAAAGGCAACAATTCAATATAGGTATGGTGGCTCACACCTGTAATCCTAGCACTTTAAGGATGCCAAGGTGGGAGGATTGCTTGAGCCCAGGAGTTCAAGACCAGCCTGGGCAACATAGTGAGACCCCATCTCTATAAAAAAAAAAAGAAATAAATAAAGACATGAATGAACTGAGGGAAGAAGCAAGATATCTGGTAAAAGAGAATTCTAGACAGAGAAATTAACAAGGACAAAGGTCCTAAGGTGGGAGCTCATATGTTCTAGGAACAGCAAGGAGGCTCTTTATGATTGGATCACTGTGGGGTGGGGGTTGGGGACAGAGAATAGTAGAGGATTAAGTCAGAGAGGTGGAAGGTTTATCTTTGGACAGGAGTATGGTGTGAAAAGCTTAAAGAGTTTTCCCTTTCTTTCTTTCTTTCTTTCTTTCTTTCTTTCTTTCTTTCTTTCTTTTTTTTATGGAATTTCACTCTTGTTGCCCAGGCTGGTATGTAATGGCACGATCTTGGCTCACCGCAACCTCCGCTTCCTGGGTTCAAACGATTCTCCTGCCTCAGCCTCCCGAGTAGCTGGGATTACAGGCATGCACCACCACACCCAAATAATTTGTAATTTTAGTAGAGATGGGGTTTCTCCATGTTGGTCGGGCTGGTCTCCAACTCCCGTCCTCACGTGATTCGCCTGCCTCGGCCTCCCAAAGTGCTGGGATTACAGGCTTGAGCCACTGTTCCTGGCCTAATATTATTTTCTTTCTTCTTTCCTTCCTTCCTTCCTTCCATCCTTCCTTCCTTCCTTCTTTTCCTTTTTTTTTTTTTTTTTTTTTTTGACGGAATCCTGCTCTGTCACCCAGGCTGGAGTGCAGAGACGCGCTCTCTGCTCACTGCAAGCTCTGCCTCCTGGGTTCACACCATTCTCCTGACTCAGTCTCCCGAGTAGCTGGGACTACAGGCGCCCACCACCATGCCCGGCTAATTTTTTTTTTTCTTTTTTATAGTAGAAATGGGGTTTCACTGTGTTAGCCAGGATGGTCTCGATCTCCTGACGTCGTGATCTGCCCGCCTCAGCCTCCCAAAGTGCTGGGATTACAGGCGTGAGCCACCGCGTCCGACCCTTCTTTTCTTTTTTCTTTTCTTTTCTTTTCTTTTCTTTCTTTCTTTTTTTTTTTTTTTTTCTTTTGAGATGGAGTTTTGCTCTTGTCGCCCAGCCTGGAGTGCAATGGCGAGATCTCGGCTCACTACAGTCTCCACCGCCTCCTGGGTTCAAGCAATTATCGTGCCGCAGCCTCCCGAGTAGCTGGGATTACAAGTGCCCACCACCACGTCCGGCTAATTTTTTGTATTTTTAGTAGACACAGGATTTCACCATGTTGCCCTGGCTGGTCTGGAGCTGCTGAACTCCTGACCTCAGACGTTCCATCTGCCTCGGCCTCCCAAGGTGGTGGGATTACAGGCGTGAGCCACCACACTCAGTCTGCTTTTCATTTCTCTAAGCTGTTCGAATTTCTACCTGCAGGCATGTGAGAGAGGAAGAAACACAGAGAGGAAAGAATGTCAGTTTGGGAGAATGGTAGAGAGTTTGGAAGGTTCTAAAGGGAAACACAGCAACTAAGAAAGAAGTTTGAAAAGGTGAGTAGGGGCTAAATCACAAATAGGCTTATGTTTCAGGCTAAGGGGTTTTGGATTTTATCTAGTCGGTAGTGGTAAACTAGCGAAAACCTGAAGTAGAAGTGACACAGGCAGGGCTAGCTCTCCCCCGCACCCACCCCTCCCCCCCGAAAATATGGTAGGTCTATCTGTCCATTATAGAAGCTAGATTGCCCAGGGAGAAACTGGAGGCAGAGAAACCAAGCTGTTGCAACAATCCACGCTAGAGAGAGTAAACTAGGGTAGAGATCAAGGAAATGGATTTAAGAGATTCTTTTTTCTCCCTTCCTTCTTGAGAGATATTAATAGCGCCCTCTCTGATCTTCACGTGTAAATATTGAAGGGGTGATATTAATAGCGCCTTCTCTGGCCTTCACATATAAATATTGAAGGGGTGACACTAGCTGACCTCTAGAATCCCTTCTAGCTTGGATACTTTGGGGTCTTGGAAATTGAGGCATACGTTATTCATCCCTTCCCACTCTCTGGATGACTCATGATCTGCTGCTACTACTCTCCTCTCTTCCATGATGTTCCAATCTGGGGACAGTGTTACTGTTGTTTTGTCAGTGGCTGGTGGAAGCTGAGGAAGAATATAGGACAGGCTACAGCTATGCTATCCTCAGTGAATCCTCTGGCGTCCCAGACTGAATGGAGGGGATAGACACGCCTTCTGGGATATTTTGAAAGCTTCCAAAAATAGCCTCAAGGCCTCAGTCAGAGAGTGTAGGGCTGGGACAGCATTGGAACTCACAGTCTTTGCCAAGTTCCCACCCTAGTCTCCGTCCCCTGACTGAATAAACCAGCTTTCCCTCCTTTTTCCTTAACTGTCTGCTGGAGGGCCCCCACCCAGGCCTGAAAAGTTCAAATTTAGCCCTAAGTCACCATTTCTATCTCTTCTGGAGAGAGAGCCCAGGATATAACAGCTTACCCTCTCTAAAGGTCTCTGTGGGCTCTGGGATGGGAAAGAAAATGAGACTGACAAAGACAGGGAGAGGTTGAGACTGAGACACACACCCATAGACGTCAAAAAACAAAAGGAGAGACTGGAGTATGGGGGAGAGAGAGAAGAAAAGACAAGAGGCAGAGAGACAAACAGAAAGGATAAGACAAAAGGAGAAACAGTCCAAGAGACTGGGGCAAAGAAGGAGAAAGACTCAGCGACAGAAAAGAATACAGCAGAAAAGAAAAAATAAGAGAGGTGGGAAAAAGTATACAGAGTCAGAGACAGGCAGAGAGGAAAAGGGAGAGTAGGAGCCATAAAGACAGAATAAAAAAGGAGCCTCAATTATTTGCCCTGCCCTAAACCCTTGCATTAGGCCAACAGCCTGGGCTGGAGGGTTGGGCTGAGTCCTGGGAGTGGTCCCTGTGGAGTCCAATGCCCGAGGGGTACTGACAGAGCTCCCAGGGGCCATAACAGACAGATGGCCCAAGATACGTAAGCCCAAACAGCAGTGAGCCCAAGTGGATCAGGCACTCACATCCACCATGTACTGCAGATGTGTAGATAAATAGTCACCCTCAAACAAGTGCACAAAAAGCTAGCCTCCAAAATGGGAATACTTTCCTGTCTGATATTTAAAAACATTTTATATTAGTCATCATGAGGATGATCAGAATATTAATAAACTTCCTTGTACTGATTTCAATGGCTTTATTTTATTTTATTTTGAGACCAAGTCTGGCTCTGTCGCCCAGGCTGGAGTGCAGTGCTGCTATCTTGGCTCACTGCAACCTCTGCCTCCCGGGTTCAAGTGATTCTCCTACCTCAGCCTCCTGAGTAGCTGGGATGACAGGTGTTTGTCACTGGGCCCAGCTAATTTTTGTATTTTTAGTAGAGACAGGGTTTCACCATGTTGGCCAGGCTGGTCTCGAACTCCGACCTCAGGTGATCCACCTGCCTCAGCCACCCAAAGTGCTGGGATTACAGGTGTGAGCCACCGCACCTGGCCTTCAATGTTTTATTGTTGTTTTTCTTATGCATTACATATGGACAGGAGCATCACAATCTGTTCATCATCTAGGGCCTTTAAAGCCTTAATCTGGCCCTGCCACCATGGCTCTGGGTTGCAGTGTAGGGTGAAGCAAGGACATGCTCCCCTCCTGGTCCTGTTTCAATGCCTCTCTGTTCTTCTCAGTCCTCTTTGCCACACCAAGAATTCTTGGGTTCCTGGACAGCAGTAGATTCTTTTTAGCATAAAACTGTCCTTTGTGGTGTGGTGGTTGGGTCGTGGGAGCTAGTCAGGGGAAACAAGGAGATGAGTTAAAGGAATTGATAAAGAAGGTGAAGAAGGGGATGTGGTCTGGTGGTAAGACATCGGACTGAGTAAGTTCAAGGTCAAACTCTGCTCTTGAATTGATGTATGACATTGGACACATGACCATTCTTCTGAAACACAGCCTCTTTCTTAATAAAATGAGACTAATACTCATCATGTTAGCGTTCTCATGGCATTTCTGTGAGAATGAACTATCGAAAACTACAAGTGTGAGAAAGGTTCCTACCTATTATTACAAATACCTTTAGGGAATGTTAGACCATTGAAGGCTGACATGTTTCCTGATACAAATGAGGCAACTAAATGCCCAGAGGAAGAAGAGGCTGGCCCAAAGGAACACAACCAGTTAATGGCGGACCAGTCCTAGAATGCAGGTTTCCTTATCAGGCCAAAGTTTTCTGAATTTCACTAGAGCAGGGACAAAGGAGAGAGCAAGAAAGCCTGTGAGAGGCCTGGGGAAGTACAGGTCACCCTGGGGCAGTGAGTTAAAGAATGGAAATCTGGGTTTTTTGTCTTAATAAGAACTGAGATGTGATTAATTGTTTATGGCCATGTTTGTGCTTTGTTTGGTGGTAGGTTAGAGAAGAATTGTAAATATGCCTAATACATAAAGAGCTTTTTATAACAGAAGCCCTTGAAAAGGGAGCATGTCAGCCTACCAAGGGTCCCATGAGGAAGTCACCTTCTTTCCAGTGGGCATCTGGGCAGAAATTTCTAGAAGAAAAGGGGTGCAAAAAAGTCTCCACCTCGGTCAAATATCACTCTTGGGGATTCTGTGGCTCTCCAATGTCTATGGCGTAAAAAGTCTGAACTCTTTTTTGTAACTAGTAGGTCCTTGCTTGATCCCTCACAATGTCCTCTCCAGCTACATCTCTGGCTTATTCCCACTACTACCTCCCTAACCTACAGCCATACTAAATCTATGGCTACCATAATATGCCCTTTCTGTCCTCTCTGCCTGAAATGCATTCATGCCAGCCCTCCCTTTGCTTAGCTAAACTAACTTATCCTTCAAGGCTTAGCTGAGGGTTACTTCTCCTGAAAAATCCTCCCTGATGATCCTTCATCTTCAGTCTGGAGTCCAATATTTTTTGGATCATGACTCCTCCATTTAGCAATCTGGATTAACATTATTTGTTTCCACATCTTTGTCTTCCTTGAAATAATAACTACTTTGATGGCAGGGACCATGTCATCTCCATCTATGTAGTAATAATTATAGCTAACATTTATCTAGCTGTGCCAGATGCTTTATGCACGTGAACCTTCACATGAGTCCCACTGAGGTAGGTACTATATGCCCAAGTCATACAAACAGACATCACTACACAGCTATCAGAATGGCTACAATTTAAAAAACAGTGACAACACCAACGTTGTGAAGAAATTTAAGGAACTGAATCAGTGAAGGATATGAAGAAACGGAATCACTCATACATTGTTATTGGGAATGTAAAATGACACAGCCATTCTGAAGAATAGTTTGGTAGTTTCTTATAAAACTAGAAATGCAGCTACAATGTGACCTAGTATGTCTTAGTCTATTTCGTTCTACTATAACAGCATACCACAGATTGGATCACTTATAATGAACAGAAATTTGTTGACTCATGTTTTCTGGAGGCTCGAAAGTCCAAAATCGAGAGATTAGCATCTGGCAAGGGCCTTCTTGCTGCATGATCCCATGGCAGAAGAGCAAATAAAGGGTAAGGAAGAGACAGCAAAAGGGGGCCAAATTTCCCCTTTTATAATGAGCCCACTCCCACGATAACAGCATTAATCCATCCACTCCAGCCTCATGGCTTAACACTCTATTATTAGGCCCCACATTCCAACACTGTTGCATTAGGGGTTAAGTTTCCAACACATGATTTTTGGGGGATACATTCAAACCATAACACAGTAATTGCACCCTTAGGCATTTATCCCAGAGAAGTAAACATTTCTGTTCACATGAAAACCTGTACAGAAATGCTCATAACTGTTTCATTAATAATAGCCCAGGCTGGGCATGTGTTGGGGGGTGGGTCATGCTTGTAATCCCAACATTTTAGGAGGCTGAGGCAAGAAGATTGCTTGAGCCCAGGAATCCGAAACAAGCCTGGGTCTTTAGTTTGATTCCATGTCTACAAAATATAAAAATGAAAAAATCAGCCAGGTATAGCAGCACATGCTTGTGGTCCCAGCTACTTGAGAGGCTGAGGTGAGAGGATCACTTGAACCCAGAAAGTTGAGACTGCAGCACTCCATGATCATGTGACTGCACTCTAGCATGGGTAACAGAGTGAGACCCTGTCTCAAAATAAAGTAATAATAACAGTACCAAACTAGAAACTGCCCAAATGTCCTTCAGTGGGTGAATGGATAAACAAGCTGCAGTGCATCAATAACAGGGAATACTATTCAGCAGTAAAAAGGAATGAACTATTGATATAGGTGACAATTTGGATTAACTTTAAAAGAATCATACTGAGTGAAAAAAGTCAATCTCAAGAGTTACACATTGTAAGAATCCATTCATATAACATTTTTGAAAAGACAAAATTAAATGCATGGAAAACAGAATAGTGGTTGTCAGCAGTTAAGAAGGATGTAGGGGGCTGGGTGCGGTGGCTCACGCCTGTAATCTCACCACTTTGGGAGGCCGAGGTGGGCAGATCATTTGAGGTCAGGAGTTCAAAACCAGTCTGGCCAACATAGTGAAATCCCATCTCTACTAAAATTACAAAAATTAGTCGGGCGTGGTGGTGGGTGCCTGTAATCCCAGCTACTTGGAAGCTGAGGCGGGAGACTTGTTTGAGCCCGGGAGGTGGAAGTTGCAGTGAGCAGACATGGCACCATTGCATTCCAGCCTGGGCAACAGAGTGAGACTCTGTCCCAGAAAAAAAAGAAAAAAAAAAAAAAAAAGAAGGATGTAGGAGTAGATGGGAAGTAGATGTGATTATAATAGGACAACATGAGAGATCTCTGTGGTGGTGAAAATGTTCTGTATCTTGACTATATCGATGTCAATATCCTGGTTGTGATATTACACAATAGTTATGCAAGATTTTATGAGTGCAGGTAACTGAGGAAAAATGCAGAGGACTATAGTATTTCTTTCAACTGTATGTAAATATACCATTATCTCAAAATTAAAATTTCAAAAAATTTTTTAAAAGTATTGACACATGATATGATATGAACCAAGTGAAATTACACCAAGTGAAAGAAATCACACCAAGTGAAAGAAATCAGTAACAAAAGATCACATAATGTAGGATTCCATTTATATGAAATATTCAGAAAAGGCAAATCCATAGAAACAGAAAGTAGACTAGTGGTTGCCTAGCACTGGGGTAAGGAGGGTGATAGGAATGGGAGTGACTGGTAAAAGGTGCAGGGTTTTTGAGGGTTTTTTTTTTCTTTTTTGAGACAGGGTCTTATTCTGTCACCCAGGCTGGAATGCAGTGGCACGATCATAGTTCATTGCATCCTCCAGCCCCTGGGCTCAAGTGATCTTCCCACCTCAGCCTCCCCAGTAGCTGGGATTATTACAGGTACATACCACCATACCCAGCTAACATTTTCTTTTTTATTTTATTTTATTTTTAAAGAAATGGGCTCTCACTATGTTGCGTAGGCTGGTTCCAAACCCCTGGGCTCAAGCAATCCTCCTGCCTCAGCCTCCCAAAATGCTGGGATTATAGGTGTGAGTTACTGCACCCAGCCTGTAGGGTTTCTTTTTAGGGTGATACAAATGTTTTACATTTTGATAGTGGTGATGATTACACAACTCAGTGAGGATACAAAAAGCCAATGGATTGTACACTTTTTTTTTTTTTTTTTTTTTTTGAGTCAGAGTCTTGCTCTGTCACCCATGCTGGAGTGCAGTGGCGTGATCTTGGCTCACTGCAGCCTCCGCCTCCCAGGTTCAAGTGATTCTTGAACCTCAGCCTCCCGAGTAGCTGGGATTACCAGCACCCGCCACCACACCCAGCGAATTTTTGTATTTTTTGTAGAGATGGAGTTTCACCATGTTGGTCATGCTGGTCTCAAACTCCTGACCCCAAGTGATCTGCCCACCTCAGCTTCCCAAAGTACTAGGATTACAGGTGTGAGCCACCACGCCTGACTGAATTATACACTTTAAAAGACTAAATTTTATGGTGATACGGTTTGACTGTGTCCCCACCCAAATCTCAACTTGAATTGTGTCTCCCAGAATTTCCACAAGTTGTGGTGGGGACCGGTGGGGGTGTAATTTAATCATGGGGGTGAGTCTTTCCCATGCTATTCTCATGATAGTAAATAAGTCTCCCAAGATCTGCTGGATTTGTTCGGGGTTTCTGCTTTTGCTTCTTCCTCATTTTGCTCTTGCCACCACCATGTAAGAAGTGTCTTTCACCTCTTGCCATGGTTCTGAGGCCTCCCCAGCCATGTGGAACTGTAAGTCCAGTTAAACCTCTTTCTCTTCCCAGTCTTTGGTATGTCTTTATCAGCAGCATGAAAACAGACTAATACAGTAAACTGATACCAATAGAGTGGGGTGCTGAAAAGATACCCAAAAATGTGGAAGCGACTTTGGAACTGGGTAACCGGCAGAGGTTGAAACAGTTTGGAGGGCTCAGAAGAAGACAGGAAAATGTGGGAAAGTTTGAAACTTCCCAGGGACTTGCTGAATGGCTTTGACAAAAATGCTGATAGTGATATGAACAATAAGGTCCAGGCTGAGGTGGTCTCAGATGGGGATGAGGAACTTGTTGGGAATTGGAGCAAAAGTGACTCTTGTTATGTTTTAGCAAAGAGACTGGTGGCATTTTGCCCCTGCCCTAGAGATCTGTGGAACTTTGAACTTGAGAGAGATGATTTAGGGTATCTGGTGGAAGAAATTTCTAAGAAGCAAAGCATTCAAGAGATGACTTGGGTACGGTTAAAAACATTCCCTTTTTCTTTTTCTTTTTTTTTTTTTTTTTTGAGATGGAGTCTCGCTCTATTGCCCAGGCTGGAGTACAGTGGCATGATCTCAGCTCACTGACTGCAACCTCCACCTTCCGGGTTCAAGCGATTCTCCTGCATCAGCATCCCGAGTAGCTAGGATCATAGGCACCCACCACCACGCCTGGCTAATTTTTTGTATTTTTAGCAGAGACAGAGTTTCACCATGTTGGCCAAGCTGGTCTCAAATTCCTGACCTCAGCTGATCCGCTCACCTCAGCCTCCCAAAGTGTTAGGATTACAGGCGTGATCCACAGCACCCGGCCAAAAGCATTCTGTTTTAAAAGTGAAATAGCATAAAAATTCAGAAAATTTGCAGCCTGATGATGCAGTAGAAAAGAAAAAAAAAACATTTTTTTTTTCTAGGAGAAATTAAAGCTTGCTGCGGAAATTTGCATAAGTAGCCTAATGTTAATCCCCAAAACCATGGGGAAAATGTCTCCAGGCCATGTCAGAGGTCTTCACGGCAGCCCCTCCTATCACAGGTCCAGAGACCTAGGAGGAAAAAGTGGTTTCACGAGCCAGCCCCAGGGTCCCTGAGCTGGGTTCAGCCTAGGGACTTGGTGCCCTGTGTCTCAACCACTCCAGCCATGGCTGAAAGGGGCCAACATAGAGCTCAGGCTGTGGCTTCAGAGGGTGGAAGCCCCAAGCCCTGACAGCTTCCATGTGGTGTTGAGCCTTCAGGTGCACAGAAATCAAGAATTGAGGCTTGGGAACCTCTGCCTAGATTTCAGAAGATGTATGGGACCTGGATGCCCAAGCAAAAGTTTACTGCTGGGGCGGGGCCCTCATGGAGAACTTCTGCTAAGGAAGTGCAGAATGGAAATGTGGGGCTGGAGCCCCCACATAGAGTCCCTACTGGGGCACTGCCTAGTGGAGCTGTGAAAAGAGGGCCACCGTCCTCCAGGTCCCAGAATGGTAGCTCCACCAACAGCTTGCATTGTGCACCTGGAAAAGCCACAGACATTAATGCCAGCCAGGATGGAGGCTGTACCATGCAAAGCCACAGGGGTGGAGCGGCCCAAAACCATGGGAACCCATTTCTTGCATCAGCGTGAACTGGATGTGAGAACTGTAGTCAAAGGAGATCATTTTCAAGCTTTAAAATTTGACTGCCCCACTGGATTTCAGACTTGCATGGGCCCTGTAACCTCCTTGTTTTGGCCAATTTCTCCTATTTGTAATGGTTGTATTTACCCAATACATGTATCCCCATTGTATCTAGGAAGTAACTAAGCTTGCCTTTGATTGTACAGGCTTATAGGCAGAAGGGACTTGCCTTGTCTCAGATGAGACTTTGGACTGTGGACTTTTGGGTTAACGCTGAAATGAGTTAAGATTTTTGGGAACTGTTGGGAAGGTATGATTGGTTTTGAAATGTGAGGACATGAGATTTGGAGGGGCCAGGGCAAGATGATATGTATGGTTTGGCTGTGTCCCCACCCAAATCTCAACTTAATTGTATCTCCTAGAATTCCCATAACTGGACCCAGGGGGAGATAATTGAATCATGGGGGCCAGTCATTCCCATGCTATTCTCATGATAGTGAAAAAGTCTCGTGAGGTTTATCAGGGGTTTCCGCTTTGGCTTCTCTCTCATTTTCTCTTGCCACTGCCATGTAAGAAGTGCGTTTCACCTCCTGTCATGATTCTGAGGTCTCCCCAGCCATGTGGAACTGTAAGTCCAATTAAACCTCTTTTTCTTGACAGTCTCAGGTATGTCTTTATCAGCAGCGTGAAAATGGCCTAATACATATGGCATGTCAGTTAAATCTCAATAAAGCTGTTATTTAAAAGTTATAGACCATGCAGCAAAATGGCAGCATAGACAGCTTCAAGTTCTCATCCCTCCACAGAAATATCAGAAAACAAGCAGAAACTGTCAGAACCATCTTTGTCAGAACTCTGGAAAACAGTCAAAATGTTTACAACAACCAAGTAAATCAAGAAAAAAAGGCAGCTGAAAATGGTAAGTAAATTGTGTAGTGTATTTACTTGTGCTTGTCCCATCTCCTCCTGGGTGTAGTGGCAGTCTTAAAGCAGTAGCATCCCATGTTCCCAGCGTGGGACCCTGATCCCTGGTTCCAGGAATAGCATAGCAGATATTATTCACAAATTATAGTGTAAGTCCATTCTAATCTATCTGGGGGCTTCCTGAAAAACTGACCCAGGCACTTGTTTTAGTTTATTTTAACTCAGAACTTAGACCATACTAAGCATTCACTTCAGGCTCAGTGTAAGCCTGGCTAAGTGATGGATTGTCTCAGCACAGAGACAATCTGCAAAGACTGGGGGAGGTGTTTGGTTTTGATTTTGGGTTTTTTGGCAGGAGGAGGAGGTTGCTTTTGTTGTTGTTGTTGTTGTTTATTGTTTGTTTTTGTTTCTAGTTCCTGAAATTCAAGGAAATCTCTATGAAAACACCAGCTGAACATAAGCTTTTTTAAAAAAACCCAGAAATTTCAGTGACCATACATGACAAGGGATACAACCTTTGCAAAAAGAGATTGGAAAAGTCACTAAACATACAGACTACAACAGCCTTCAACAATCAACAAAACAGCAAACCCTGAAAAAAGAGGAGAATCTGATTTCCACAGTTACCACACTGTAATATTCGAATGTACAGTTTTCAACAAAAACAAATCACAAAGCATACAATAAAATGGGGAAGTAGCAAAATGAATGGATAGAAGCCATCCTCAAGGAAGTCCAGACAATGGACTTGAGACAAAGACTTTAAAAGAGGCCAGGCACGGTGACTCACGCCTGTAATCCCAGCCCTTTGGGAGGCCGAGGCAGGTGGATCACGAGGTCAGGAGATCAAGACCATCTTGGCTAACACGGTGAAACCCCGTCTCTACTAAAAATACAAAAAATTAGCCTGGCGTGGTGGTGGGCGCCTGTAGTCCCAGCTACTCGGGAGGCTGAGACAGGAGAATGGTGTGAACCTGGGAGGCCAAGCTTGCAGTGAGCCGAGATCACGCCACTGCACTCCAGCTTGGGCAACAGAGTGAGACTCCGTCTCAAAAAAAAAAAAAAAAAAAAAAAGGCTGTATTAAATATGTTCAAAGAGCTAAAGGAAAACTTGGACAAAGTACTAAAGAAAATCAGGACAGATATATATTTGAAATTTTTGATATCAATAAAGAGATAAAAATTATTTAAAAGGGAAAAGGAATACAAAAATCAAATAGCAAAAAGGTAGAAGTTCTTTCATATCAGTAATTACTTTAAATGTAAATTGATTAAATCATCCAATCAAAAGGCAGAAATTGGCAGGATAGTTAAAAAACACGATCCAACTGTATGTTGTCTGTCTACAACAGTCTCACTTTGTATTCAAAGACACAAATAAAACGATGGCAAAAAGTATTCCATGCAAATAGTAACCAAAAGATAGCTGGGTGGCAATATTTATATCAGACAAAACAGACTGTTACAAGAAACAAAGAATGAAATTATAGATTGATAAAAGGGTCAATTCATTAATAATGTATAATTATTACAAACATAAGTGCAACAAACAGTTAAAACCTCAAAATATGAAATAAACTGACAGAAATGAAGGAAGAAATACACTGTTCTAAAATAACAGTGTAAGACACAATACCCTATTCTAAATAATGGATAGACAGAAGATGAATAAGAAAGTAGAGGATTTGAACAGCACCATAAACCAGCTAGACCAACAAATATAGAACACTCCACTCAACAACAGCAGAATACATATTCTTCTCAAAATACACGTTCTTCTCAAGCGCAAATGAAACATTCTCCAGAATAGACCATATGTTAGGTTATAAAACAAGTCCCAATAAATTTTTTAAACATTGAAATCATACAAAGTATCTTCCTCGACCACATGCAATGAAGTCAATAACTAAAGGAAAACTGGAAATTTTGCAAATATGTGGAAGTTAAATGACATAAGCAACCAATGAGTCGAAGAAGAAATTACAAAGGAAGTTAAAGTATACTTAGAGATGAGTGAAGATGAAAACACAGCATACCAAAAATTTGGGAATAAAGTGAAGACACTGATTAGAGGGAAATTTATAGTTCGTTCTTTCTTTCTTTCTTTCTTTCTTTCTTTCTTTCTTTCTTTCTTTCTTTCTTTCCTTTCTTTCTTTCTTTCTTTTTCTTTCTTTCTTTTCTTTCTCTCTCTCTCTTTCTTTCTTTCTTTCTTTCTTTCCTTCTTTCTTTCTTTCCTTCTTTCCTTTCTTTCTTTTCCTTTCTTTTTTTTTTTGACAGGATCTCCCTCTGTCGCCCAGGCTGGAGTGCAGTGGTGCGATCTTGGCTCACTGCAACCTCCACCTCCCCGGTTCAAGCAATTCTTGTGCCTCAGTCTCCTGAGTAGCTGGGACTGGAAATTTATAGTTCTAAATGCTTACATTAAAAAATAAAAAGAGAGAGCTCAAGTCAACAACTTCACTTTACCCATTGATTAAAAAAAAAAAAAAAAAAAAAACACATTAAACACAAAACTAGCAAAAGGGAGGAAATAATAAATATTAGAGTTGAGATAAACAAAATGGAGAATAGAAAACAGTAGAGAGAATCAATAAAACCCGAAGTTGCTTCATTTTTAAAAATCAACAAAATTGACAAACTTTTGCCCAGAATGACAAAAAAAAGAAAGAGGGAATACACATGTAAGTAAGTAAAATAAGCCAGGCATGGTGGCTCACGCCTGTCATCCCAGCACTTTGGGAGGCCGAGGCAGGTGGATCACCTGAGGTTGGGAGTTCGAGACCAGCCTGACCCACATGGAGAAACCCCATCTCTACTAAAAATACAAAATTAGCCGGGTGTGGTAGCGCATGCCTGTAATCCCACCTACTCAGAAGGCTGAGGTAGGAGAATCACTTGAACCCGGGAGGCAGAGGTGGCAGTGAGCCAAGATCACAACACTGCACTCCAGCCTAGGCAACAACAACAACAACAAAAAAAAGTAAGTAAAATAATAAATGAAAGTGGAGATATTTCTACCAGCCTTGCAAAGTAAAAATTATTACAGAAGAATACTATAAACAATTGTTCATGAATAAATTAGATTAAGTGGACAAATTCCTAGAAACACAAAAATTCCCTAAAGCAACTCAAGAAGAAATAGAAAATCTTAAGCTACCTATAACAAGTAAAGATTGCATCAGTGGTGAAAAAACTCCCAACAAAGGAAAGACCAGAGCCAGATGATTTCACTTATAAATTCCAACAATTTTTTTTTTTTTTTTTTTTTTTTTGAGACAGAGTTTCTCTCTTGTCGCCCTGGTTGGAGTGCAATGGCACGATTTCAGCTCACTGCAACCTCCGCCTTATGGGTTCAAGTGATTCTCCTGCTCAGCCTCCCAAGTAGCTGGGATTATAGGTGCCTGCCACCACGTCCCAGGTAATTTTTGTATTTTTAGTAGAGACAGGGTTTCACCACATTGGCCAGGCTGGTCTTGAACTCCTGACCTCAGGTGATCCCCCCGCCTTGGCTTCCCAAAGTGCTGGGATTACAGGCTTGAACCACTGTGCCCGGCCAAATTCTACCAAATATTTAAAGAAGAATTAATGCCAATTATTTTCAAACTCTTTCAAACAATAGAAGAAGGGGGAATACTTTCTAACTCATTATTTGAGGCCAGAATTAACCTGATACTAAAGCCAGATGAAGACATACAATGTCAAAAAAAAAAAAAAAAAAAAAGAAAGAAAGAAAGAAAGAAAGAAAGAAAGAAAAGAAAAGAAAGAAATTACAGGCTAACATCCCTTATGAAACTCTTTCAAAAAATAGAAGAAGGGGCAATACTTTCTAACTCATTCTTTGAGGCCAGAATTAACCTAATACTAAAGCCAGATGAAGCATACAATGTTAAAAACAAAATATAGACTGGCCTCCCTTATGAATTTAGAGGCAAAGGTCCTCAACTAAATACTAACAAAAAATCTAGTAGCATATTAAGAGGATTATATATCATAATCATGTAAGATTTATTGCATGAATTGAAAGAACATTCAACTTAAGAAAAGCCAATCAATGTAATCCATTACATTAATAAGAAGGAAGAGGAAAAACCCCCATGGTCTTCTCAATTGAGATTGGAAAAGCATTTCACAAAATCTATACCTTTTGATGATAAAAACACTGAGAAAACTAGGAATAAAAGGAAACTTTATCAACATTAAAAAGAACATTTATGGAAAAACTCACAGCTAACATACTCAATTGAGAAAAACGGAAAACTTTTCCCCTTTAACATCAAGAACAAGAACAAGACAAAGATGCTGACCGGGAGCGGTGGCTCATGCCTATAATCCCAGCACTTTGGGAGGCTAAAGCTAGTGGATCACTTGAGGTCAGGAGTTTGAGACCAGCCTGGCCAACATAGCAAAACCCTGTCTCTGCTAAAAATACAAAAATTAGCTGCATGTGGGGGTGTGCACCTGTTGTCCCAGCCACTCAGGAAGCTGAGGCAAGATAATCACTTGAATCCAGGAGGCAGAGGTTTCAGTGAGCAGAAACCATGCCACTGCACTCCAGCATGGGAGACAGAGTGAAACTCTATCTCAAAAAAAAAAAAAAAAGACAAAGATGCCTAGCTTCATCACTGCTATACTGCTATTCAAAATTGTACTAGAAGTTCTGGCTAGAGCAATAAGACAAGAAAAAGAAATTAAAATATCAAAATTGTAAAGAAGAAATGAGGCTGGGTGCAGTGACTCATGCCTGTACTCCCAGCACTTTGGGAGGCTGAGGCAGGTGAATCACTTGAAGCTAGGAGTTTAAGACCAGCATGATCAACATGGTGAAACCCCATCTCTACTAAAAAAAATAATACAAAAATTGGCCAGGCGTGGTGGCAGGTGCCTATAATCCCAGCTGCTCGGGAGGCTGAGGCAGGAGAATTGCTTGAACCCAGGAGGCAGAGGTTGCAGTGAGTTGAGATGGAGCCACTGCACTCCAGCCTGGGCAACAGAGTGAGACTCTATCTCACAAAAAAAAAAAAAAAAGAAAGAAAGAAGAAATAAAACTACCTCTATTCACAGATGACATGATCCCATATATTTAAAAATCCCAAAGAATCCACAAAAAAAACTATTGGAGCTAATAATCAAATTCAGCCAAATTGTGGGGTACAATATCAATACACAAAATCACTTGTATTTCTATTCAACAGAATCCAGAAAGGTGATTAGGAAAGAAATTCCATTAAAATGGCATCTAAAAGAATAAAATACCTAAAAATAAATTTAATCAAGGAGTTAAAAAACTTGTACACTGAAACTAGGAAACCTTGCTGAAATAAGTTTAAGAAAACCTAAATACACAGAAAGCATTCCATGTTAATTGATATGAAGGCTTAATATTTTTTAAAACACAGTACTATCTCAAATGATCTACAGATTTAATGCAATCCATATCAAATTCCAACAGGTATTTTCTTACAGAAATGGGAAGGCTAATCCTCAAATTTTTTTTAGTCTTCAAATTTATATGAAACTACAAGGGGCTCTGAATAGCTAACACAATCTTGAAAAAGATGAAGAAAGTTGGAGGTCATTTTTCTCAATTTCTAAAATTACTATAAAGGTACAAAAATCAAAACAGTGTGGTACTGGCATAAGTATAGACATATAGATGAATAAAATAAAATTGAAAGGCCAGAAATGAATGCAGCCATCTGTGGCTAACTGATTTTTGATAAGGGTGTTAAAACTATTCACTGGGGGAAAGAATAGTCTTTTCAACATAGGGTGCCAGGACAATTGAACTTCTATATGAAAAGAATAAAGTTGGACCCTTATCTGACACCATGTACAAAAATCAAGTCAAAATGTATCAAACTTGTTTGCACAAGTTACTAAAATTTTTAAAAATATCAACCTGGGCGGATCACGGAGGCTCACACCTGTAATCCCAGCACTTTGGGAGGCGGAGGTGGGCGGGTCACGAAGTTAGGAGATTGAGACCATCCTGGCTAACACAGTGAAACCTCGTCTCTATGGAAATTACAAAAAATTAGCCAGGTGTGGTGGCATGCGCCTGTATTCCCAGCTGCTTGGGAGGCTGAGGCAGGAGAATGGCTCGAACCTGGGAGGTGGAGGTTGCAGTGAACCGAGATCATGCCATTACACTCCAGCCTGGGTGACAGAGGGAGGCTCCGTCTCAAAAACAATAGCAAAAACAAAAAAAAATCAATCTAAATATAAGAGTTAAAACTGTAAAACTCTCAAAAAAAAAAAAAAAAAAAACTAAGTGAAAATCTTCATAATCTAGTATTTGACAATGGATCCTTGGAAAGGACACGAAAAGTAACAACAACAACAAAAAAAAAACGTAAATTGGATTTCATGAAAATTTAAAACTTTTATGTATCAGAAAACATTATGGTTCGGGTGCGGTGGCTCAAACCTGTAATCCTAGCACTTTGGGAGGCTGAGGCGGGTGGATCACTTGAGACCAGTCTGGCTAACATGGTGAAACCCCATCTGTACTAAAAATACAGAAATTAGCCAGGTGTGGGGGCATGTGTCTGTAGTCCCAGCTACTTGAGAAGCTGAGGCAGGAGGATCACTTGAACCCAGGAGGAGGAGGTTTCAGTGAGCTAAGATCGTAACACTGCACTCCAGCCTGGGCGACAGAGCAAGACCCTGCTTCACAAAAACAAACAAACTAAAGCAAACAAACAAAAAGCCATTATGAAGAAACAGAAAAGACAAGCTACAAAATGGGAGGAAATAGTTTCAAATTTTATGTGATAAGGAGTTAGTATCCAAAATATATAAAGAATTGCTACAGCTCAGCAACAAAAAGATGAATAACCTGAGTCCATTTTGTGCTGCTATAACGGAATACCTGAGTGTAGGTAATTTATGAAGAACAGAAATGTATTGGCGTACACTTATGGAGGCTGCGAAGTCCAAGATTAAGAAACTAGCATCTAGTGAGGGCTATCTTGCTGTGTCATCACATAGTGAAAGGCTAGAGGGCAAGAAAGGGTGAGAGAGAGAAAAGGGGACCAAACTTGCTCTTTTATAATGAATCTTTTCCCACAATAACAAACCCACTCCTGTGTTAATACACTTCATAACCTAATCACCTCTCATTAGGCCCCACCTCCCACCTCCCAATTGTTGCACTGGGGAGTAAGTTCCAACACACTTTTGGAGGGATACATTCAAACCATAGCACAAGCCAATTTTAAAAATAGACGAAGTACTTGAATAGACATTTCTTCAAAGAAGATATAACATATCAAATAAGCAAATAAAAATATGCTCAACATTTTTGGTCATTAGGAAAATGCAAAACAAAACCACAATGAGCTACCACTTCACAACCATTAGGATGGCTATAACCCAAAAAGAGTGGAGTATTGGTGAGGACATAGAGAAATTGGAGCTTCTGTGAACTGTTGGTGGGAATATTAAATGGTACAGGCACTTTGGAAAACAGAGATATTGATACACCCATGTTCACAGCAGCAATGTTCACAATAGCTGAAAGGTAGGAGCAACCCAAGTGTCCATCAAAGGTTGAATGAAATACACTAAATGTGGTATAGACATACAATGGAATATTATTCAGCCTTAAAAGGGAAGGAAATTTTGACACAAGCTACAACATGGATGAAGCTTGAGGACATTATGCTAAGTGAAATAAAGCAGTCACAGAAATATTGATACTGGCCAGGCATAGTGGCTCATGCCTGTAATCCCCGCACTTTAGGAGGCTGAGGTGGGTGGATCACCTGAGGTCAGAAAGTTTGAGACCAGCCGGGGCAACATGGTGAAACTCCATCTCTACTAAAAATACAAAAATTAGCTAGGCGTGGTGGCACGCACCTGTAATCCCAGCTACTTGGGAGGCTGAGGCGGAATCACTTGAACCTGGGAGGCAAAGGTAGCAGTGAGCCAAGATTGTGCCACTGCACTCCAGCCTGGATGAGACAGCAAGACTCGAAAGAAGGAAGGAAGGAAGGAAGGAAGGAAGGAAGGAAGGAAGGAAGGAAGGAAGGAAGGAAGGAAGGAAGGAAGGAAGGAAGGAAGGAAGGAAGGAAGGAAGGGAGAAGAACAAGAAGGAAAGGAAGGAAAGGAAGGAGAAAGAAAGAAAGAGTGAGAGAGAGCGAGAGTGAGAGAGAGAAAGGAAGGAAGGGAGGGAGGGAGGGAGAGAGGGAGGGAGGGAGGGAAAGAAACTGTATGACGTAACTTGTATGAGGTGCCTGAAGTAGTCAAATTCATTGAGACAGAAAGAAAAATTATGGTTTCCCTAGGGCTGGTGGAAGGGCAAAATGAGGAGTTGTTGTTGAATGGGTATAGAGTTTTAATTTTGCAAGATGAAAAGAGTTCTGGGGATTGGTTACACAACAATGTGAATATGCTTAACACTACTGAATTGTAAATCTACGAATTGTTAAAATGGTAAATTTTATGCTATGTGTATTTGTTTTTGAGGAGTCTCACTCTGTCACCCAGGTTAGAGTGCAGTGCTATGTTATGTCTATTTTGCTACAGTTAAAAATAAACAAGTATTAAAAGCTTTAAAAAAGAATAGAAAGTAAATGTTGAAAAGTTGTGGGGAAAGTCTAAGTTTCATACACTGTTGATGAGAATGCAAAATGGTGCAGATGCTATGCGAAGCAGTTTGGCAGTTCCTCAAAAAGCTAAACATAGAATTACCATATGACCCAGCAATTCCACTCCTAGGTATACACCCAAAAGAATTTAAAACAGGTATTCAAACAGATACCTGTATGCCAGTGTTCACTGCAACATTATTCACAATAGCCAAAATGTGGAAACAACTCATATGTCCATCAACAGATCAATGGATAAATAAAATATGGTATATACATACAGTGGAATATTATTCAGTTGTTAAAAGGAATGAAGTTCTTATATATGCTGTAATGTGAATGAGCCTTGAAAACATTGTTAATAAAATAAGCCAAAAACAAAAGGACAACTATTATATAAAGACACTTATATGAAATATTCAAAATAGGCAAATTCACAGAGACAGAAAGTAGATTAGAGGTTACCAGGGACAGGAGGGAGGCAGAGAGTAGGAAGTTATTGCTTAATGGTTACAGAGTTTCCGTTTGGTATGATGAAAAAGTTTCAGAAATAGATAAGTGGTGATGGTTGCACAACACTGTGAATGTAACTAAAGCCACTGAATTGAACACTTGAAAATGGTTAAGTTGGAAAATTTTGTGATACGTATTTTGCCACAGTTAAAAAAATACCAAAAAGAAAAAAATGGTAATAACGGCTGTGATAAATATTACTCTTATGGCTATAATCTATTGTAACCATTTATGAAGTACCTACTCCATGCTAGGTCTAGGTACCAGAAAAATAGTAATGAAGAACATTCTAGTGAGAGGAGACAGACAATATACACAAAAATAAAGAGTCAGGAAATCTACTTTTTTTTTTTTTTTTTTTTTTTTTTTTAGGCGGAGTCTTGCTCTGTCACCCAGGCTGGAGTGCAGTGGCACGATCTCAGCTCGTTGAAACCTCTGCCTCCCGGGTTCAAGTGATTCTCCTGCCTCAGCCTCCCCAGTAGCTGGGACTACAGGTGCATGCCACCATGCCCAGCTAATTTTTTGTATTTTTAGTAGACGGGGTTTCACCGTGTTAGCCAGGATGGTCTTGATCTCCTGACCTCGTGATCTACCCACCTCAGCCTCCCAAAGTGCTGGGATTAGAGACGTGAGCCACTGCGCCTGGCCAGGAAATCTACTCTTTAACCTTAATACTATGGCTGTGGGACTATGTGGCTTCTGTTCTCCATGACCACTTGCTGAGCCCCGGCTTGGGTCAGGCCCTAGAGACTAGGTTGTAGAGCTACGTGCTTTATATGTGATCAAGTTCACAGCAATGGGCATTTCCCGTACAAGCAGTCTCTGCCCCTCCCTTTCCTCTGCTCTTTAGGAGGTCAATTTTGCCTTGTTCTGGGCAGGCCTGAGCCTTAAACTCAAGAGCTGCCTTGGAATGACGGAGCCCAGGGTAGGCATGGAAACCCTATATACCTTTGCATTCTTGACTCAATTCCTTGAGTGCATAGAGAGTTCTTGGCACCTTCCCCTGCTTTTTGCCCAGGCCTGTCTGATTGGCTTTCAAACCATCTCTTCCCTTCCTTACCCCACCAACCCCTTCAGGGACTTTGTATCTATAGCTCCAGGGCTCTCAACATAATGAGAGCCCTGGATCTATAAATATAATAAAAAATAAAATACAAATGAATAAAAAATAATGAGCTAATACAAGCCCCAGTTAAGTTATCAATTGACTATTTGGTGTTGAGCAGGCAAAACCAAACCAACAAGTCATTTATTCTTCAGTTTGGTAAACATTTAATGAGCTCTGTCTCAGGTGTTGGCAATTTCACTTCACAACAAGAATCATGGTATTAACCATTTCTTGAGCACCTATTGTGAGCAGGACAATTCTCATGGATTCACTCACTGAATTTTTATACAACCCTGTATGTGGGTGGGGCTTATCTTTTTTATCAGCAGAGAAGTTGAGGTTCAGAGAGACATGGCTGAGGTTACTGAGAATGCCTGGTACACTTAGACAATTCCAAAGCTCTTGTTTACTCCACACAGACAACATGCCATGCACTCTGCCAACACCTCACCTCAATGTTCCCCTATAACCGTCCGCACACACTGCATGCTTAGCCCCTTTTTCCTCTTACATATCTCACATATAAAATCTCCCTGATACACACTACCTATATCTTGTGTTTCTTGCATTCCACACAAAAACCGAAATGCACATCCAGACTGACTTTACAAGGACACTGACACCCACAACTTTTCCTCCCCTGACACTTCGCATACACACACACACACACACACACACACCTTGCATACACATATTCCTGCATAGGCCTTGCATAAATAAGCCCTGCCTTCCACCCACCCACTCAGGTATGAACACATCTCCTAGAAATACACAGTCACAGCTGTGTTCTAGCAACAAAACTGGGTACAGAGATTCTTCACTCACCCTGCCTCATGCTCCTCCCTTTCTCCTCCTCTCCCAGGCCTGCCCTGTCTCCATGCAAAACTGTCTTCATTTAACTCACACACAGTCTCCTACCCACTGACAGGCTCTGCCTAGCCCATATCCAAAGATTGTGAATCCCTGCCACCCCCTTTCCTTGTTTGTCTGCCCCACACTGTGGCATTTGGAATCACTTCGCAGAGGTGACTACACAGACAGAGCTTTGCTCTGCACCTCAGGGAAGGGCAGTCTGGTAGGGCTATGCCCCTTTCCACCTGCCCTTGCACCCTGCCTCCCTTTCAGTGTTGAAGACATTTCCTTATATCTTTTTATTTCTTAATTTTAATTGAGACAGAGTCTTGAACTCCTGGGCTCAAGTGATCCTCCTGCCTCAACCTCCTGAGTAGCAACAATTACACCCATGTGTCACCAGGCCCAGTGACTTTTCCTTATATTTGCCTTTATGGTGGGAGAGGTTGAGCCCCAGAACCATGTCCCCTGCCTCTTGTCTTTCAAACATTTAGCTCAGAATAGGGCGGAATTGGAAGTGAGGGCAAGAAATGATCTGGAATAGCAAAGACCTCCTGGGTTCACATAAAGGCGTGGAAACAGGACCTTACCCAAGAACCCAGGCTTAAGATTGACAATTGGGTACTTGTTCTGTAGCCACCACCACTGGTCTCCTTTGTAAAGTTAACTCTCAGTGCCTTATTCTATGATATCCTGAATACAAGGGTGCCAGGGTCTTTCTTCACTGTTAATGTGCCTTTGGGTGACTCCTTCCCTGACCCTGTGTCTCTATTTTCCCAACCTGTCAAAGAAAACCCAGTTATGAGGTCTACTCTATCACCATAAGGAATGGAGACTACATCGGGGTTATAACAGGCCTGATGTAGGCTGGGAGCTTTCTCCATGGCTTCATTTTCTCAAGATCTCCCTCTGGGTCAAGCGCCCTGCAGGAGTTCCTTTGTATCCTTTTAGGGCCAGAACTGACTTGTCAAAAGCAGTATGTTGTAGTGTGATGAGTAAGCTGGCAAGCTGTGTGGTCAAACTACATGCACTTGACTGCTTGCTACTTAACCTAAGGCAAGTTGCTAAACCTCTCTGACCTCAGTTTCTCTGTCTTAGAAATGGGGCTAGTGATATCTCTCTCACAGGGTTGTTTCACAGATTAAATGAAAAGATGTCTAAAGTACCTGGTCAATTGAAAATATTCAATAGATGTTTGTTGAATAAATGAATAAACTAAGTAATACGGTTATACTCAGGCTTAAGATCACAGATCCAATAAATATCAAATATAATTCCTGCCACTCAGTGTGTGTCCCACTGGAATGTAAGCTCCATGAAGGCAAGTCATTTATGTCTGCTTTGTACCTCAAGCTCCTAGAATAGTAACTTGCAAATAATGAGTGTTTGATAAATATTTTTGAATGAATGAATAAACAAATTAATACTATATTGCAGCTACTGTGTTAGGCATATGGGATAGAATTCTATGATGGACTGTCCCTATTCTCATGGAGGTTACAATCTAGTAATTAAATTGACAATCAGGCTGGATGCAGTGGCTCATACCTGTAATCCTAGCACTTTGAGAAGCCAAGGCAGGAGAATTGCTTGAATTCAGGAGTTTGAAACTAGCCTGGTCAACATGGCAAAACCTCAACTACTAAAAATACAAAAATTAGTTGGGCATGGTGACACACGCCTGTAGTCCCAGCTACCCAGGAGGCTGAGGCAGGAAAATCGCTTGAACCTGGAAGGTGGAGATTGCAGTGAGTCGAGATTGTACCACCATACTTCAGTCTGGGGAACAGAGCAAGACTCTGTCTCAAAACATAGAAACAAACAAACAAACAAACAAAAAAAGACTCGATATGGCGGTGCACACTTGTAGACCCAGTCACTTGGGAACCTGAGGTGGGAGGATCACTTGAGCCTGGGAGGTCAAGGCTGCAGTGAGCTGTGGTCATGCCGCTGCACTCCAGCATGGGTGACAGAGCAAGATCCTGTCTCAAAAATTGATTAATCAATTAATTAAATTAACGATTGAACCTAGGCTTAACACTGTGAAGGAGAATGACGGGATGCTGTGAGAGTGACACACAGAAGGAATTTCTTAGTCTGGGATATGGAAAAGAGTCTCTCAGAGCCAGTGAGTATCTGAGTTGATGCCTGAGGAAGGAGTGAATCAGGTGATAAGTAAGGAGAGGAGGTGGTGATGGGTTTGAGCTGTTCAAATACCAGAAAAATGATCAGAGTGGCTGAGTTGTGGTGGGAAAAGGAGTGAGTAGTAGGAGAAGGAGTTGGAGAAATTTGCAGAGACTAGATCATGTAGGCCCTTGTGGGCTATGGCAAAACATTTGGCTTTTGGTCCTCGTGTGATGGACAGACACTGGAGAGTTTCATGCAGGGGGTTAGCATGATCTATGTTTTACAAAGATTCTTCTGGATTTATTGTAAAGAAGGGGTTGTAGGGGGCAAGGGTGGAAGCCAGGAGACCTGTAAGGAGGTTAGGGCAAGTCATCCAGTTGACAGACAATAGGGACTTGAACTGGACTTTTGGGAAGTAAATGAGGAGAGAGGTGAATGTGTTAGGGATATATTCTGAGTGTAGCGGGACTTGCTGATAAGCTGAATGGTTAGGGGTAATAAGAAAGAGGAGGCAAATCTAAGTCTTAGATTTCTGACTTGCTACCTGGGTGGATGGTGGTGCCGTTTCTTTGGCGGGAAAGATTGTGATGGAACAAGCTTTGGAGTGGCAATGTTCTGTTTTGGCTGTCTTTGATTTACCCGTGGTAAATGGAGAATTTACCAAATGGTAATATACCACATGGAGATGTCAAACCAAATGGAGATGTCAAATTATCAAATGGCAATTTATCACATGGAGATGTCAAACGTTAATCTGGAACCCAGGACAGAGGCTGAGGCATCTTTAAGGGGATTGTAAGTCCTGAGTGTGCTGGAGGAGCCGTGGGCTAGTTGCGAACAGAGGAATGACGTAAACCGACTTTTGTTTTTAACATGATCACTCTGAATGCTGGATTGAGCACTAACTGTAGGGAGGTAAGTATGGAAGCAGGGAGACCAGGAAGGAGGCCACTTCAGTCATATAGGTGAAGTGTGATGGTGGCTTAGACCAGGGTAGTAGTGGTGGAGGTGGGCAGAAGAGGTTAGGTTGAGGATAAATTTTGAAAAGAGCCAATGGACCTTGATAATAGATTGAATATGAGAGGTGAAGGACATGGAGGAGTTAGAGATGATCCCCAGGTTCTGGGTTTATCCAATTATGTTGATGGTGGAGCCATTCACTGAGGTAGAGACCACTAAAGAAGAGCAGGTTTGGGGGAAAGATGTTTAGTTCAATCCCTTTCTCTGCCCTTCTTGATCCCTATGCTTATTTCTGATCTGCTGCCACCTTCAAAAGGAGCCTATTCCTTCTACCTGAAATCCATTATCAGAGAATCCCTCCTTTATGTTGATGCATAGTGTTTCCTAACCTCTATTAACACTGCACACTTTCCCGGTGGGATGACATGAATTCCTGTGGCTTCAATTGCCATCTTTAGGCTGATGATTTCAAACATTCGATCTCTAACCCTGCGCTCTTCTTTGAGCTTGAAACCCACATGGCCATCTACTGGCTATCTCCCTGTGGACATCCCACGTGCACTACAACCCTACCATGAACCAAACTTTCGTATTGCTCCCTGGACATCTGTCCTCTGCTCCAGTGCATGATATAGAGTAGTTGTTAAGACATTGGGTTCTAAAACCAGTCTGCCTTGGCTTATATCCTGGCTCTGCAAGTTACTAGTCACTTCAACTTTCTGTGCCTCATTCCCTTACCTGCAAAATGGGAATGATGGTAATAGTACCTAAGCCTACCTCATAAAGTTGTTGTAAGAATCAAATGAATTAATCTATGTAAAGCATGTAAAACAGTTGCCTGGCACATAAGTAAGTACTTAATTACCTATTAATTTTACTATGATAATGGTGATGATGACAATAGTGATAATAATGATCTCTCAAATATGTCCTCTTCTGTCCCTCTTGACTGTGACTACCATATTCTAGGCTCCCTTTTTGCCTGGATCACAAGAGCCTACTAACATAGCTGAATTTGAATATAATGGTAGATGTGTCATGCACAGTGCTGGGCACTGCAATGACATAACAGTTTATTAGATATGGTTCTTATCCTTCTGGAGTCTGAAGAAGCACTAAGCCTAGAACCATCCTGTCCAACATGGTAACCATTAGCTTCAAGTGGCCATTAAATTTTAACTTTAGATTTATTAAAATAAATTATTATTAGAAATGAAATTGCTTAGTCATACTAATCACATTTCAAGTGCTCAGCTGCTTGAGGTCAGACTACTTAGATGCATATCCTGGATCTGTCATTTCCAGCTGTGTGACCTTAGGCAAGTTACCTAACCTATCTGATCCTGTCCTTTGATCTATTAAATGGACCTAATAATAGTACATACTACCCCTACTACCGACCTTACAGGGCTGCTGTAAAGATAAAATGAGTTAACATTTGTAAAGTGTTTTAGTTGTGGTTCTGGAATTCATTTTCTTTTTTCTTTTTTTTTTTTTTTTTTTTTTTGATGGAGTTTTGCTCTTGTCACTCTAGGTTGAAGTGCAGTGGCGTGATCTCGGCTTGCTGCAACCTACACCTGCCAACTTCAAGCTGTTCTCCTGCCTCGGCCTCCTGAGTAGCTGGGATTACAGGCACCCACCACCACGCCCCAATAATTTTTGTATTTTTAGTAGAGACGAAGTTTTACCATGTTGGCCAGGCTGGTCTCGAACTCCTGATGTCAGGTGATCCACCCATCTCGGCCTCCCCAAGTGCTAGGATTACAGGTGTGAGCCACTGCACCTGACCTGGAATTCACTTTCTGTGTAACCTTGATCACGTTGTTTCCCCTCCCAGGCCTCAGTAGGAGTGATCAGACTCCTGTATATGGTCTCTAAGGTCCCTACCAGTTATAGTAGTCTTTAAGAGAAAGGAGCCTGTTTCAGATGGCATAAAGGAGCTGAGATAGAAATGAACATGACACATCTGAGGCACGGTAATTAGAACTGCCATTTATCAAATGTTAACTCTGTACTGGGCACCATACATACATTATTTCATTTAATTCTCACAACAGCCCTGTGAGGTAGAATTTATCTTCATTTTGTCAATAAAGAAGCTAAAACTAGAGAAATAGCGCTTTGGAAAAGCAAAACCACTGCCCACTGTCACACAGCCAATAGTGAATGGTAAGGTACCCACTCAAATCCAGGTCTGCCTGACACCAAGACCAAACTCGAAGCCACCCTGCCACACCATCTAGGAGGCTTGATGAGAGAGAGTGGAGCTGGAGAGTGGAGCTGGAGAGCCTTCCTCCATAATTATATCCGAGTCACTTCAATATAATTATGAAGGAAGCATGGGAGGGGAAAGACTGGAAACAGGGAGACCCATTAAAAGACTGTTGCATGCAAATGGGAAATGATGGGTGTTCCTGAAGTGGGGCAGCAGCCTTGGGGATGAAGAGATGGTAACAGATGGAGGACATCCTACTGTTACTCTCTGTCACTCTATCATTAATTCCCTGAGGGCAAGAACTCTTTTTATCTTTGTATTTCACCCACTACCTGTGTTCTCTCCCCCCACACACACACAGACAGCACAACATAGCACTTTGCACACAAATTCACTGTTGGTTAAAACGGATTCAATTAGATTTAATTAACAAGATTTGGTAACTGATTAAATCAGAAGAGAATACAAGATGACTTCCAAGTTTAGAACTTGGGTCTTTGGAAGAATTTTGAAGTTGCTTTCTATGGAGCAGTAGAATGCTCAGAGTAGGCCCTAACGGTCTTGCTTCCCTCCCCTAAGATCTATTATTGGCAGGGGCCCAGCTAGGGTAAAGCTGGCCTTCCCTCCCAAGCATCTGACATTCTGGGCTGGGAAGGAGGCTCTTTCTTCTTGGGCCTCCTTTCCACTTTCCCTAGCCTGGGCAATGAGTCCCTCTTCATAGTATTTGAATCAGAGGAAACAGATAGACTGAGGAAGTGAAGAAAAAACAGGCTGCCTGAGCTCTGAGAGCCAATGTAAACACTCAGTGGTTTCCTGTTGTTGCAGCCCAAAGCGTCCCATGACATCATTCCTGGCCTTTCCAGAACACACTGGTTCAGCCCAGCCTGTCAACCTGCCAGGACTGAGTGGCAGTCACCTCCCTTCCCCACCAGGGTTAGATCCTCCAGAAGTGGGGAACTTCTCCAAGCCAACCATTTCCCACCTGCCCAGCCAGCCACCTTGGCCTTTCTAGCCCTATAAGGCATTTAGAGGCTGTGGGCTGGACACACTGCCCCACTTTCCAGAGGCCCAATGGCTTTTGGGTCAGAGAATGATTTCCCAAACCGGAAAAGTTATTCTACTTCTTTTAATGGAGATTTGGAGTCAGGGGAGAGGGAGGAAGGTGTGACACACAGCTTCTGAGGCAGGCCCCAACTGCTTCCTCCCCTCCTCACCCCACCCAAGGGCCTACAGGTTTATGTTCTCAGTGTTGGTCACAGATTCCTAGAAGCAGAACTAGAAAGGCCCTCTGAATACCTTGTAGCCTAATCTTCACACAGTGCAGATGAGAGCACTGAGGCCCGGAGGGGTAAAGAGACTAGACCCAATCACACATTGGTCAGAGCCGTATAAGCCCTCTACTGCCAGAGGTCTGAACCTGAGCTATCACAAGGCAGGATGACATTGTTGCAAGAGTTCTTGACAGGAAATCCAGAAACCAGGATTCAAGTTCAAATTCCTCTGTGAGATCTTGAATAAATTTATCTTTCTCTCTGGGTTTTGGCTTCGACAGCTATAATTCAATTTCAAGGCAATAAATACTTATTGAGAGCCTACTGTTCTTGGTAGAGCTGACGGCTCTTGAGAATGAGAAGAAGGCATGATAAGAACACTCATCATTTCACAGGCTGGAACGGAAAGAAAATGAAAGAAATGGTCTAAATTCTATAAGAGACCTTAAGCCTATGTGGACTCCACATCTATGTCTCTGGGCAGAATCAAACCATAATCAGAGTTGTGGGGTCCTTTAAGGCTGCATTCCCCTCCCTATTCCCTTCACAAGGCAGCAGAGAGTTCTTAATGGGCCAGAGTTTTGTTTGCAAAAAAGATTCCCAGTTCCACTTCTCATTTAGCTGGGTAGATCTGCATAGAGAGGTAGCAAGGTTCTAAATTATTGTCTGGAAAATCAAGCCAAACACATTATGGTAATTTCTGTAGCCAGCAGTAGTAGGATTTCAAGCTGTAGCTATGCCACAGAGCACAGGCAATTCGGAATAGCTCTTTTAGCCAATCAAATCCACCACAGCCTAGCTTAGCAAACAGAATTTAGAAGCACATTTGGGAGCAAAGATGCTTATTCCTGCACTTTAAGATGCATGAAGCAATGTGAAGTCATTCCTTTAGCCAATCAGTTTAACCACAGCATGGATTAGGTGAAACAAGCACAGAGCAAGGTACAGACGCATTTAGACGCCTGGAGACGTACATCCATACACAGATGCATATGCAGGAGGTTGCTCACGCACTTTGGGAGATACACAAACTCTCAGAGCAGCCAACGGAAAATTTTAAAAAGACACACACACACACACACACACACACACACACACACACTCCAACCATAAGCTAGGAAAAGACAGCTACCTGTCTGGAGTTTTGGATGGCTGCTTTTTGGCCCTCTGCTCATCTCTCTCCTTATTCCCCCAACAGTGGTACTAATTCAGATCTTATGTTTTCTCCAAAGGAACCTTAGAAAGCCACCCCCAAAACCACTGCATCTATACCCACTCCCACCACGCCACATCAGATTCTTATTACTTATCTGTCACCTGAACTGCAGTAAAGATCTTCTGTCACGGCTCCCTGATGTCAGTATCTTTTCTCCAATCCATCCTCCATCAGGCTGCCTGGCAGAGGGAATCTTCCTAGAACTCAACCTTGTTCCTACAGCATCCCTGCTCAAAAGCCTCCCTTTCCTCCTCACTGTCATCACAAGCCAACCCAGACACCTGTCATTCATGGGGTAACCAAAATCTGGGATCCCTTTTTCATGCCCTCTGCCCTCCAGAAGGCAGATGACACCTTGCTCAGCCGCCTATTCATGTCCTCCTCAAGCACTCCTACCCCCTGTGCTATTACCATGAACTAGAATCACCCGCTTCTGCACCTATCAAAATCTTACCTACTTTGATTTTTTTTTTTTTTTTTTAAGATGGAGTCTCACTCTGTCACCCACACTGGAGTGCAGTAGCACTATCTCGGCTCACTGCAACCTCCGCCTTCTGGGTTCAAGTGATTCTCCTGCCTCAGCCTACCGAGTAGCTGGGACTACAGGAACACGCCACTACGCCCAGCTAATTTTTGTATTTTTAGTAGAGATGGGGTTTCACCATGTTGGCCGGGATGGTCTCGATCTCTTGACCTCGTGATCTGCCCGCCTCAGCCTCCCAAAGTGCTGGGATTACAGGCATGAGCCACTGTGCCCAGCCTTACTTTGAATTTTTTTAAAGAATAAGTGCATCTTTGAAATTCTTTTTTTTGAGACAGAGTTTTGTTGCCTAGGCTATAGTGTAATGGTGCAATCCCAGCTCACTGCAACTGCAACCTCTGTCTCCCAGGTTCAAGTGACTCTCCTGCCTCAGCCTTCCTGGTAGCTGGGGCTACAGGCACGTGCTATCACACCCAGCTAATTTTTTTTTTAATTTTTAGTAGACACGGATTTCACCATGTTGGCTAGGTTGGTCTCGAACTCCTGACCTCAGGTAATCAACCCTCCTTGGCCTCTCAAAGTGCTGGGATTACCAGTGTGAGCCAGCACGCCTGGCCACAATTAAAATTTTGGCTCTTGTTTTCATCCTTCAAGCCCTGATCCAAAAGTCACCTCCTCCATGAAGTCTGCCTCTAATCTCCCAAAAGTGCTGTGTAATAGAACCAAACTGACCCTAGTCAGCCTTAGTAAGCATGCATGTATGTTGTATGTCTTCATCCTCAGAGGAGAACTGATGGGGGAAGAGGGCAAAACTCCCTGATGCCAGTGCCTCATGGGTTTGAGTCCTGGCACTTCCACCAGCTTGCTGTGTGACTATGAACAAAGCTCAATTGCTCTCTGGCCTCGATTTTTCACTTCTAGATTCACTTTCACTTCTAGATTCTGTTCAAGATGTACGATTTTATGCAGCTTCTCTTATGCGGCTGCCTGGGACTAGGTATGTCCACTATCATATTATCATATTCATTCATATATTTTTTATCTCTCTGTCTTTCCCTGTTTCTGTCTCTTTTCCCCTGTTTTTCTCTCCTCTCTCTTCTTCCCTTCTCTGTTTCCTTCTCTCTTCTGTTTCTCTGTCTCTCTGTTTCTTTTCCTTCCTGTCTCTATCTGTTTCTGTCTCTAATTCCTACTCTCTATTTTTCTCTCTCCTCCTTTTTTTCCTCTAAGTCTTTCCCTCTGTCCCTCCAACCTCTTTCTTCCTTATATCTGTCTCTCTGCCTCTTCCTTTATGCCTCTCTCTTCTCCTTCTCTGATTCTCTCTCTGTTTTATGAACTTCAACCTCAGAATCTGGCTGAATAACTTCCAATCCAAAATAGTTCTGGTGCTTCCTGAGTATTGCTGGTGAGGACAGGTAGAAATGGGGTCCCTCTGAGGTTTTCAGAAAGCTCAAGTTCCCTGCTCCTTGGGAAGGGTACCTCACAAAGCTGAGGAGGAAGGCAGCAGAATGTAAGGTCTCATAACATGCCCCATTGGCTCCTACCCTCCAGCCTTTCACCCAAAGAAACAACACTGCCCACAGATTACAAAGGGTCTTCATCTCCTAAATGATCTGAGCCAGAAGTTCTTAGAAACCATATTCCTACTCTCTTCTGACGCAATCCCACAAAATCATTTTTCAGATGTGAAAACTGAAGCCCACACATAGGAAAGGACTGGCTCACTGTTACACAGTGAAGTAGCAGAACTGGAACTAGAATGTTAGTGTTCTGTCTCCTAATCAACTTCTGAAAAAGTTATAAAATAGATTCAACATCACCAGTCAAAAAGCACTATTGGACTGGGCATGGTGGCTCACACCTGTAATCCCAACACTTTAGGAGGCCGAGGTAGGAAGATTGCTTGAGCCTAGGAGTTTAAGACCAGCCTAGGTCACAGAGCAAGACCCCAAGTCTACAAAAAATTTAAAAATTAGCTGGGCATGGTGTTGCATGCCTGTGGTCCCAGCTACTAGGGAGGGCGAGGTGGGAGAATAACCAGAGCCCAGGAGGTTGAGGCTGCAGTGAACTGTGATCACACCACTGCACTCCAGCCTGAGCTATAGGGCCAGACCCTGTCTCAAAAATAATAAAACAAGGCTGGGCAGGTGGCTCACATCTGTAATCCCAGTGTTTTGGGAGGCCAAGGTGGGAGGATCACTGAAGTCCTGGAGTTTGAGACCAGGCTCGGCAACATAGTGGGATGCTGTCTCAAAAAAAAAAAAAAAAAAAAAAAAAAAAAAAAAAAAAAAAAAAAAAAAAAAAAAAGAGGCAAGCATGGTGGTCCTAGTTACTCAGAGGAGGCTGAAGTGAGAGGATCACTTGAGCCCAGGAGGTTGAGGCTTCATTGAGCTGTGATCAAGTTCTGCACTGCAGCCTGGGCAACAGAGTGAGACTCTGTCTCAAATAAATAAATAAGAAATAAATGAAATAAAATAAAGCACTGTTGGGGTTATTTTTCTAGTAGAAGAAGAGAAAGCTGAGGATTGAAATGGGCAGAGTGGTGACCTAATCAATATCCAGATTGCGAACACTTAAAGGCAGGGTCTCTGTCAACTTTGTTTCCAATGAAAGCCCCATACAGTATCTGGCCCCAGCTCAGTGATTAATAAATGAGGGAGGGAGTTGTCATCAGGCATTTGAGGGACATTGATGCCTCCTCTGGGACTCTGGGTATTTATGCAGAGACTCTAGAAAGCTGGAAATCAAAGGACTGGGGATTTAGTCTCAGTCTGTCCAACACTGGTTCAGCTCCCACTCCTCCATAAATGAGTTTCTTCTTTATAAAAGAAGAGGTAATGGTATCTGCCTCATCTGGCTCCCTGGAGCTTGAGGAAGCTGAAATGAAAAAAAAAAAGAAAAAATAGGAAAGAGCTTTGACACAAACAAGACACTACTTTGCAATTGTGATGGCCGGATGCTATGGTGATGTCCCAGCTAGCAATTATGTTCTCAGCGGCAACTGTGGGCAATGAGTGAGTCATCTTCTCACTCTCAAAGCCAGAGGCCTTGAAAGAGAAGAAATGAGGTGAGCCTTTTCTTAAGAGTTTTTTGGAGGGGACCAGAGCAGACCCCCTCACTCCCAACACACACACATACAAACTATACCCCAGATTCCAGCCTTCTGGGGATTCATAGTCAGCTTAAGCAAGGACTGCATCCCTACCTCTGTTATTTAATTCTGAGACACTGGGATCCCTAAGTTATTGAGGTTTCTTGGAGACTAGAAGTGAAGTGAGAGTCTCCAATTTCCATTCAGTCCCAGTTATACAGCCAGCCTTGGGCTCCAGTTCTTATTTTCACTAATTTACTCTGTGGCTTCAGGTAAATTACACTCCCTCTCTGAACTCTTTTCATCTGTAAAGAAAAAAAAAAAAACTAACAGGATGAACTAGATGCCTAACATTATGTTTCTGAATCTGGACTGGGATTCAGAAGACCTGGGTTTGAGTCCTAGCTCCATCACGACGACTGTACAACCTTAGTCAACTTCTTCCCGGGGCCTCAGTTTTCACAACTATAAAATGAGGCATTTGGGTTAGATGCTTGGCAGTGTGTTTCAAAAGTTCTGAACCGGCATTCAGGAAACGTGGATTCTAGCCCTAACTGCCACAGAGTGAATCACTGCCTGAGTTTAGACTGGTCTCATCTCTTCTCTGGGCCTGCTTCTCTACCTTTATCGTGAGTACATTCAAATATAAGTTATCTAAACACACCCTCTGATTCTGACAGCCTGAGGTTCTAGAATTTTACAAGTACTAAAAAGGAAGTGAAGAAAGGGAGAGGCCACACCCAGAGTAATTTCTCATAAACTGGCAAGTGGTTGCCCTCTATGGGTCTGACCTGCAAGTGCAGGCCCAATTAGACCACTTGCTGTAGCAACTGCTAAAGAGCTGAGGCCAGAGGGGAGCGCAAGAGATCACTGAGTACTTCACTAGATAGGGCCAGAATCAGGCTGCGGTTGACCTACAGACCTCCCAGTCCCTCACAATGAGAGACATCCAGATAAGAAGTGTGTACTGGGAGACTGAACCTTCTCTCCTAGTGACTAGAAACAAGAGGCTTTCCAGGGCTGTGCAGAGAGCATGGCCAGTAGGGTCTCTGCCATGGGCAAAGTGAATGTCGGGGGTGTGGATGAATGGGGGTGGAGTGTGACTGTGCTATGAGAGTGGGTATGGGAACAAGTTAGTTCCTTGGCTGAGAAGTTTTCACATATGGGGCAAAGATATGGCAAGAACTGCTCAAATGAAAGTGCTTTTCAGCATCCCCATCTACTCCCTTCCCTCCTCAGAGAAGAGAAAATTTATGCCTGGGCAGAAAAAAGGAGTGACCTTAGTGTCAGAGTGAGAACCTAATCATGAGAAAGACTAAATCATGAGAAGGACTAAATCATGAGAAAGACCAGGGAGTGCTTGGTATTCAGGGAAGGCCCTACTGTCTAGAGGATTTGTGGGCTCAGTGTTGAGGTATCACTAAATTTGAGGGGCTTCTTGGACACAGTATTGCAGGGCATTACATGCTGGAGGTGTAGGATGGGTTCAGATATAGGGTTATGTTACAGAAACAGGTGCATACTAAGGCTTTCATTACTGTCATTCTATAATGTTTTATTATATAAGCAGTACTAGGCAGGCCATGCAACACTGGGCTCCCCTTCCCCATCTCTCTTTCTTGGTTAAAAAGTCTGACCACCTAACTCAGATGCAAGGGAAACAACAAAGGCAGTCAATGTTTCTTCTTATGTGACAGGGATGGTTGCAGCCCTACTTCTCTCCTAATTCACTGTAGAAACCAGGTCAAGTTTCAGCATCTCTCTGGGCCTCAGTTTCCCCACCTGAAACAGGAGCAAGCTGGACTTGATGAGCTTCCAGGTTTCTCCCAGCCCTGACATTCTATCTGGTTCTTTTTATAATGTTCTGTGGTGTTCTATGCTTCTCTGCCCCTACCCGAGTAGGGGCCACCAATTCCCAAAGGTCCTTTCAACCCTAACATCCAAGCCTACTCATTCAAGCTTCCAAGGCTTTCCATTATATACTAGTCCCACCCCCACTACTTCATCCCACCACCATCCCCTCATGCCACTACCACCATTGCTGCTGTTTAGAACAGGGTGCAATCTTCTCTACTTTTGTTTGGAAATTCTAACAACCCACCTCTGATGCTAATGAGTTGATAAAGATTGATACAGTATTGCTCTGAGGTGACAGAACTCCCAGTTCTGCCACTCTTCCCTTTGTGCCCTTGGGAAAATACCCCCACTTCTCTAAACTTAATTTTTTCCCAACTCAAAATTAAGGGTGGTGGACTAGAATGGTCTCTGAAAGCAGCAAATTGCTCCAACATCTTTCACTTCTAGGCAATGAGAAGGTCGAGACTGTCTTTGATGTTTTGCCATAATTCTGATCCTCTCTCAGTGTTCCTTAAATGGAAACCTTTCTGCCTACAGCCTCTCACCTCTGATAAGTACCCGCAGTTTCCACCAGCAACTCCTAGACTTGTCTTCTTCCCTTCCTCAACCTGGTCCCAACACAAACAAAAAGTTTTTCTCTCCCAATCAAGGTGTCTGTGAGTCATAATAGTTTACTGTAAGGAACAGACTCAATGAAGATAACAAACTACTTTTTACCCTATCAAATAATTTGCCTGCTGGGCGCAGTGGCTCATGCCTGTAATTCCAGCACTTTGGGAGGCCAAGATGGGCAGACCACCTGAGGTCAGGAGTTCGAGATCAGACTGGCCAACATGGCGAAACTCCATTTCTACTAAAAATACAAAAATTAGCCAGGCGTGGTGGCATGCGCCTGTAATCCCAGCTACTCGGAAAGCTGAGGCAGGAGAATCGCTTGAACCTGGGAGGCAGAGGTTGCAGTGAGCCGAGATCACGCCACTGCACTCTAGCCTGGGTGACAGAGCAAGACTCCCTCTCAAAAAATAATAAAATAAAATAAAATAAAATAATTTGTCTATACGGTCTTGTCATTAGTTTATTGCACCACCCCACCACTGCTGATTCCCACAAGCCTCTCCCAGAAAAACCACAAACAGACCCTGGGACGGAGACTTTGAAGGATATTTTGAAGGATATTTTATTTAAAAGTTTTGTAAACAGAATTATTCTCACAGCTTCAGCAACAGCAAGGGCTCAATTCAACCTCCCAGTCCAGACTAGTTGCTTGGGATACTTCCTCAGACAACCCAGTGGCTTGATTTGAAGTCAGACCTGAGAGGGTCCCTTCTCTTCCTCCTGGAGGCCATTTCCAAAAGATGTGTATGGTGGGAAGCACCACAGGAAAAGGAGGGAGGAAAAAACATGCAGGTAGTTTAAAAGAAAAAAAAAGTAGAAGAGGTGGGAAGGTAGCAGCGAGGATTGGGGTAGGTACTAAAAAGTGTTTGGAAAAAATAATAAAGAATTAATAAATAAGCAAAATCAAAATTGGTCTTGTTTTGAGATGGAGTCTCCCCGGCTAGAGTGCAGTGATGTGATCTAGGCTCATTGCAACCTCCTTCTCCTGGGTTCAAGCGATTCTCCTGCCTCCGTCTCCTGAGTAGCTGGGATTACAGGCGTACACCACCATGCCTGGCTAATTTTTGTATTTTTAGTAGAGATGAGGTTTTACCATATTGGCCAGGCTGGTCTTGAACTCCTGAGTTCAAGTGATCCGCCCACCTCAGCCTCCCAAAATTGCTGGGATTACAGGTGTGAGCCACTGCACCCGGCCTCAAAATTGTTTTTGTAATCTGGAAGAGGAAATTGCTTGCCAATTGTTGCCAAAAATCCCAGTTTCTTCGTTCCTGTCCATGTGATGTGCAATGATAACATTTCATATCTATAGGTGATTACATACTGTTATCATGGCTGAAGTATTGTGACTAATATTGGCTAATACATTGTGATTAATGATGGCTAATACTGTATCTAAAATATTATGAAAAAGTCACAGAGATGAGGACGAGTGGGCAAGGATAAAATGGGATGAAGAGAGACCAGGTGCAGTAGCTCACACCTGTAATCCCAGCACTTTGGGAGGCTGAGGTGGGCAGACCACGAGGTCAGGAGTTTGAGACCAGCCTGGCCAGGGTGGTGAAATCACATCTCTACTAAAAATACAAAAATTAGCTGGGTGTAGTGGCACGTGCCTGTAGTCCCAGCTACTCGGGAGGCTGAGGGAAAATAATCGCTTGAACCTAGGAGGTGGAGGTTGCAGTGAGCCAAGATGGCGTCACTGAACTCCAGCCTGGAAACAGAGAGAGACTCCGTCAAAAAAAAAAAAAAAAAAAAGGATGAAGAGGATATCGTGGAGTTAGAGTGCTTTGGTTCAGACCTGACTGACCTGCATCTGCTTGGAATCTCTGGGGACCTTCAAAGGCCCCCTTATAGCTCTAAGGAGCATTTGTCCCAGGAGCAGTAGGGGGAGCAATGCTACAATCTGGCTATGCTTGGGCACTGAAGGTACCAATTACCATCAATACCCATAACCAGTTGTTGTCAGGTACTCACAGATAATTACTATCAATACCCACAGGCAATCACCATTAATACTCATAGGCAATCGATGTTGATATCCTATGGCTACCATCACTCAGAAGTCTCTCATCTGGACCCTAGTCTAGATGGCAGGGGCAGGGATGAGGGAATGGAAGAGGAGAACTGGTTGAGAGGGAGATATAGCACTAATCCCGGAAGAACTACTTTCTATCCTTTCTGGTCACTCCAGGGTTAAGAAAAAGGCCTAGGGTAGGGCAAGGGAAAGCTGAAGCCTAGCTAGCCTTGCCCCAGGTCCCTTCCTTCAGGGTGTCCCCTTGATAACAGGGAAAGTATGACCTGCAGGTAATGGTTAGCTGATCCTGACTAGCAGGAATTGCCATGATCTGGGGCTCTTTCTTTTCTGTAACCAGAAACTGGCAAAAGGAAAGAAGGGAAGGTGGGGTCCATCCCTCTTGATCAATGGGCCTATTTGCAGGGTCCCACTGGGCCTTAGTTTCTGGCGAGCCAGGGCTACAGCATAATAGTGCTGGAAGCGGATCAGGAGCACAGGAACCAGCAAGATACCAGTGCACATGCCTGCAGTGGCTGTGAGAGCAGCAGTGGGTTGGCCCGAAGCAGAGAGGGGATAGACATCTCCATAGCCGACAGTAGTGAGAGTTATGACAGTCCACCAGAGACATGTAAAGATGTCTCCCAAGTGGGGCTCACTTTGACCTGAGATGGACATGCCTAAGAGCTCCCCATAGAGGAAGAACAAGCCAAAGAATAAGATTTCAGCAACCTAAATCAGGAGAAAGGCACCACCTCTTTCCAGGAAGAATGGAGGGTATGAACAAGGACTCTCATGGCCAAGGATTTTTCAAAGAAGCCCAGGAGACGAACCAGCTTGAGGACATAGAGAGAACGAATGGCCCCAAGGATTCAGCTAAGATAGAGTTGCCGTACAGCCTTGTCACCTACCACCAATTCCACCAATGCAGGGAACAAACAGAAGATATCAGCTAGACTGAGAGGGCTACACAAGAAGCGCACCTTATCAAGGCAAGAAATGGTCCAGGCAAAGAGCTCAGTTCCAAACCAAAGGGGACAGAGCAGCTTCAGGTATAGCAGATGTGGGGCATGGCGGTAAACAAAACCGTTGTTCTGCTGCTACTGCTGCTGCTGTTTTTCCCCTACCTCCATCCCATGTTCCGTAGTAGTAAAGTTGACAGAGAAGTAATCCAGCTGGACCTCTGTCTCCTGGAAGAAGATGACCAGGGCATACATGGCAAAGAGTGTGGAGATCAGGGAAACGCACTGGAGAAAAAGATGCTTGTGAGAAATCCCGTTTGCCAGCATCCCCACCTCTCTAACTATACTTCCAACCTTCTTGGCTTCCCTTTTTGAGGGATGCCCCCAAATTGTGCCGGAAGTCTATAGATTCGAGTCCCAAGCACTATGTCAAGTGTGTAGCCATTGTGGCATTTTGCGAGGGTCCTTTAGGGGTAGGAGTGTCTAGCATGGTGCCACACACTGTTAATTAGTTACCCTGGCCCCTGAGGAAGACTGAGGTTGGTCAAGAAGCACCCAGAGCCAGGATTTCTAAGTATTTTGCAGTCCCTGGCCTTCTATGTGGTTCAGAAGAAGGCGTTCATGCATGCAGGCATTCTCACAGGCCTCCCAGGACAGAAAGTCCTGGGTATGGGTCTCCTTGCCACTTAGCGTGAGCTGGCACCAAGGCGCCAGGGGTGCTTCTGCCAGGCCCCAATAAGCCAACTCCTCCTCTAGGATATCCCAACAAACGTTGGCAGGGCAGTGCAGCTGCTGAGTATGGTAGTAACCCAGCACATAGCCAAAGAGCTCAGGGTTGCTGTCAAAGAAAAACTCTTGGCTGGCCACAGTGGCTCACACCTGTAGTCAGAAGTTCCAGACCAGCCTGACCAACATGGTGAAACCTCGTGTCTACTAAATACAAAAAATTAGCCGGGCATAGTGGTGTACACCTGTAATCCCAGCTACTTGGGAGGCTGAGGCAGGAAAATCACTCGAACCCAGGAGGCAGAGGTTGCAGTGAGCCGAGATTGTGCCATTGCACTCCAGCGTGGGCAACAAGAACGAAACTCCATTTCAGAAAAAAAAAAAAAAAAAGAAAGAAAGAAAGAAAGAAAGAAAGAAAGAGAAAAGAAAAGAAAAGAAAAGCTCTTGAACCAGTGGGCCCTGAGCACCTGGGGTGCCAGGCGGGGATGGCTCAGTTGGCTTGTAGAGGCAGGTACCTGGAAAGGCCCTCATGGTGCTGAGGTAGATCAGGTGGCATATGTCGCCAACATCCAGGATCAGTTTACTATCCAAGTCCTCCATGGAAAACTGTGAGCCTGCTTCTAGGCTGGCTGGGATCTGCTGGCAAAAGAAGGGATGACAGGGGTTAGGACATGGCCCTCCTGCCTTCCTCTCCCTTCCCACGTTTGGCCAGGGCAGAAAGGGGGCTGAGAGCCACAGAAGTGATATGACAGCCCAGGCACCATAGGGAGGTTATCCCAGGCAGGGAGCTGGAGTGCCTTTTCCTCCTGGGTCTTCAGGAATCAGGAGGACAGCAAGCTCTCGAGTGTGGTCACAGTGACTGGCCAGTCTCTCCTGAGCCCAGCAGTTCCAGGAGAAAAACCAGCCTAGCCTGGAAACAGATGTCTTTCAGGGGCTCTTGGGAGGCACCTGGTGGCTCTGAGAGAATAGTTGTGCCACGGTATACAGCAGGGGAAGTTACAGACGGGCAACTGCAGACTAAATGGCCAAGATAGGAATGGGGCGTCTCTTAATCTTCTGTCATCACTTTGAAAACTTGGGACTGGGGTGGGGTGGGATGGGGAAAGGAGTAAATGGAAAAGCCACCAAGGGAGGCTAAGTGCAGGGGATAGAGAGTGGAGTGAAAATGGGAGTGACAGGGAAGCTGGAGGGCCTTAGAGATCCCCAGGCCTCCACAGGGAGTAGGAGGTGCCTGACTGGAGAAACTGGCTTGAGGGTCAGCAGATCGGACAGTGATGGTTATTGACTCCAACTCCCCTGGCGCCCAGTCCTGGGCACTCCTCAGCAGCAGCACCAGCAGCATCGGCACTAGCAGCCTCTGTGAGTCTCTCTACTGGGCACCCTAAAATTGCTTTGGGCTTAATGAGCTCCTTGCCTGGGAATAGAAAGGAATAAGAACAGAGTGGGGAGTTGGGGAAGGAGAGAGAGAGAGAGAGAGGGAGAGAGGACAAGAGGAACACAGAAAAGCAAATGGTTGGGGGGTGGGGGTCAAAACACCTACACTGATCAACATTTCAGTGTCCCCTACCCCCTGAGAAGAGTTTACCTAAGCCTCCCATGTTTGTCCCTGAGGGCAAAAAAAGAGGGCACAGGCTGGTATTCCCAGTCCAGGAATCTCTCCCAACCCCCAGCCAGCCCCTGCTCACTCACTTGGTTGTTTTGCATGGTCCACGAACACTGGCAGTTAAGGGATTGATGGCTGGTTGAGCGGCGGGGCCGGAGGTGGCGGGGTGGGTGGTGTGGCCAGCCTTGCTGCTGCCCCCGCAGTTCATGGCTGCCTCTGCATGGAGAGATCTCAGGCCCCAGGGCCAGGGTGTGCTCATGGAAGAGATAGCCAAGAGCCAGGGTTTTCCGGGAGCCTCTTGTTCCTGCTGTGGCCAGATGATTAAGGGCAACGACTCAATCCAGGGCTGTATGTGCCCCTGCTTGCTTGTTTAGGGAGGCAGTCCTGGCCCCCAGCCAGCAGGAACCTGGCCAACTTTGCTGCTCCTCCTTCTCCTCCCCCCACCACCCGCCGCCCTTCGTTCCAGCCTGTGGCAGAGGGAAAGGAGGAGGCAGCAGCTGGAGGAAAAACAGTAAGTTAGATGGTCAGGCTCCAGCCAAGAAGACATCTCACGAGACCAGTTAATATTTGGAACAACTTTCTACCCCATCACCGAGCCCCACTCTAATTCCCCACCCTTCCCCCAGCTCTGCTGCAGTCCTCCTATCAGAAGTCTGCAGAGGAGGAAGGGGCGTGGGGGGAGGAGCAAAACAAGGACCAGGAGACAGCCCGGGAGGCCAGTTGTGTTCCTGACTGTATCCAGCTGTTTCTGCCCACTCATTTTTATGTTCTTTTCTCTAGATGCCCTCATGCCAAGGCAGGGGATAGGGATTGGAGAAGGGGAGGGGCAGGGGAACAAGAGAGAATCCTGCTTGCCTGTGGCCTGTGCCAGAACTGGCAGATACCCCAGACCCTTTGAGACAAGCCATAGCCCCTCCTCCCACCCTTCCCTGACTCCTGCCTCCAGGACCCCTCCCTGAGGATTGAGCCAGTATCCTATTTTGCTAATGAGAGTTTGCCAATGGAGCACCCAGATGAATCTAAATTCCAAGGTAGCCCCCACCCCTTGGCCCAGCCTCCATGCCTCTCTCCCTTCACCAGACCAGAAATTTCTATGAGGAATAAAAATTCCTACCACAATCCAACACCCTCCTTAACTCTTCCTTTTCAGCCCATTCCTCCCTCAGAGCCAGGGCTGAGCTGAATTGAGAGTTTCAAGACATGCTAGCAGGCTCCTGGCTCCTCTTCCCTCTTCATTACTGACTTGCTGTATGGCTGGTGCAGGGGGTAGTTTCCTCAGTGGACTTCATGGCTAGAATGGAAGCGGAGGGGAGTGGTGACAAACACAAAGGTGCACAGGGACCCCTGAGTTCAGCTCTACAGAACTGGATTCTTAACTCAACAAAAAATGGCAAATAAGAACTTGGGCACTTGGAGATTTTCAGAGTGGGGAGGGTAGAAGCAGCAGCTCCCTCTCTCTGCCCACCCCCTTTCCCTTCCCCTCACCTGTGCTTACCCGCAACCACTCCAGTGCATTTGCTTCTTGCTTCCCTAAACCTGCCAGTATCTTTCATGCATAGTGCTTTTCTTCGGGACACTGCTCTATCCCCTCCAGCTGTATATCAACTACTTCTTCCATATCCATCTCTAATGTCTCACCACTTTGTGGGAGCCTTCCTTGATGCCTTTCTTCCAAGATAGGGTGCTGTCCTCTGCATTCTCATAACCTGCTTTGGTTTTTTTTCCTAGAGTACTTTTCATACTCCTCCCTCCAGCCATGCTCCTGGCATTGAGTAGGCACTCATCGGCTATTGAACAAATACAAATTATAACCTTATATGGTTACCAGATCTTTCACTTTTCAGAATACAATCTTCTGCTTTCCTTAAGTCTAACCTAAATCCCACCTGCTTTATTATCCTAATTAGACTGATGCCAGCTCCCATAATGCCTCAGCCTTTTCCTATTTGCCGCTGGCTGGTGAGGGCTAACTGGAGACAAACTGGTGACTAGTCTTGCAAATGCAGCCACAGCAGAGGCAGTTTGCCAGGTTTCCTGGAATGACTCTTCCATCCTTGAAGCAGGACCTCTTCTTGTACCTCATAGGTCAGGTGTTTAAAGCTTCTACCAAGATGCCAAAAGCAATTGCAAAAATAAAAATTATAATTGCCTGTAATCCCAGCACTGTGGGAAGCCAAGGCGGGTGGATCACTTGAGCTCAGGAGTTCGAGACCAGCCTGGCCAATATGGCAAAACCCCGTCTCTACTAAAAATAGAAAAATTAGCCGGGCATGGTGGCGGGTGCCTGTAATCCCAGCTACTAGGGAGGCTGAGGCAAGAGAATTGATTGAACTTGGGAGGCAGAAGTTGTAGTGAGCTGAGATTGTGCCACTGCACTCCTGCCTCTGTGACAGAACGAAACTCTGTCTGTCACAAAAAATAAAATAAGGCCGGAAGCGGTAGCTCACGCCTGTAATCCTAGCACATTGGGAGGCTGAGGCTGGCAGATTGCCTGAGCTGAGGAATTCGAAACCAGCCTGGGCAACACAGTGAAACCCCGTCTCTACTAAAAATACAAAAAAATTAGCCAGGTGTGGTGGCGTGCGCCTGTAGTCCCAGCTACTCAGGAGGCTGAGGTAGGAGAATTGCTTGAACCTGGGAGGCAGAGGTTGCTCAACAGAGCAAGACTCCATCTCCAAAAATGAACAAAATAATAATAATAATAAAACAAAAATAGAAAATTAAAAAATAAAAACAGGCAAATGAAACCTAGTTAAATTAAAGAGTTTCTGTACAGAAAAATAAAATGTCAAAAAAAGTAAACACAACCTACAAAATGGGAGAAAATATTGGCAAACTATGCGTCCAACAAAGGTGCAATATCCACAATCTATAAGAAACTTAAATTAACAAGCAAAAAACCACAACCCCATTAAAAAGTGGGCAAAGGACATGAACAGACAATTTTCTTTTTGTTTTTTTGTTTGTTTGTTTTGTTTTGTTTTGTTTTTGGGAAAGAGTTTCACTCTTGTTGCCCAGGCTGGAGTGCAGTGGTGCCATCTCAGCTCACCGTAACCTCTGCCTCCCGAGTTCAAGCGATTCTTCTGCCTCAGCCTCCAAACTGGCTGGGACTACAGGCACCTGCCACCACACCTGGCTAATTTTTCGTATTTTTAGTGGAGATGAGGTTTCACTATGTTGGCAATGCTGTTGTTCTCGAACTCCTGACCTCATGAACCACCCGCCTCAGCCTCCCAAAGTGCCAGGATTACAGGCGTTAGCCACTGCGTCTGGCCGACACTTTTCAAAAAAAAGACACACATGCAGCCAACAAGTGTATGAAAAAGTGTTCAACATCACTTATCATTAGAGAAATGCAAATCAAAACCACAATGAGATACTATCTCACACCAGTCAGAATGGCTAGCATTAAAAAGCCAAAAAATAACAGATGCTGGCAAGGCTGTGCAGAACAGGGAATGCGAATACACTGCTGGTGGGAATATAGTTCAGCCATCGTGGAAAGCAGTGTAGGGCCTGGCACGTTGGCTCACTCCTGTAATCCCAGCACTTTGGGAGGCTGAGGCAGGAGGATCACTTGAGACAAGGAGTTTGAGACCAGCCTGGGCAACATAGCAAAACCCTGTCTCTACAAAATAAAAAAATAATAACATTAGCCAGGCATGGTGGCACACACCTGTAATCCTAGCAATTTGGGGGGCTGAGGTGGGAGGATCACTTGAGCCCAGAAGTTTGAGGCTTCAGTGAGCTATGATCATGCCACTACACTCCAGCTTGGGTAATAGAGACCCTGTCTCAAAATAAATAAATAAATAAAAGAAAGCAGTGTGGCAGTTTCTCAACTGAAGAAAGAATTCCCATTCAACCCAGCAATCCCATTGCTGGGTATACATCCAACCAAAGGAATATAAATTGCTCCATTACAGAGACACATGCACGCCTATGTTCATTGCAGCACTATTCACAATAGCAAAGACATGGAATAAACCTAAATGACCATCAACGATAAACTGGATAAAGAAAATGTGGGGCCAGGTGCGGTGGCTCATGCCTGTAATCCCAGCACTTTGGGAGGTCAAGGCAGGAGGATTACTTGAGCCCAGGAGTTCAAGACCAGCTTGGGAAACATGGTGAAACCCAATCTCTACTAAAAATACAAAAATTAGCCAGGTGTGGTGGCATACGCCTGTAGTCCTAGTTACTTGGGAGGCTGAGGCATGAGAATCACTTGAGCCCAGGAGGCAGAGATTGCAGTGAGCTGAGATCATGCCACTGCACTCTAGCCTGGACGACAAAGTCAGATCTTGTCTCAATAATAATAATAATAATAATAATAATAATAATAAAGAAAATGTGGTGCATATAAACCATAGAATACTATTAAAAGCCCATAGACATAAAAAGGCCGCATGCAGTGGCTCACACCTGTAATCCCAGCACTTTGGGAGGCCGAGGCGGGTGGATCACTTGAGGTCAGGTGTTCGAGACCAGCCTGGCAACATGGCAAAACCCCATCTCTACTAAAAATACAAAAGGTAGCCGGCCGTGGTGGTACACACCTGTAATCCCAGCTATTCAAGAGGCTGAGGCATGAGAATCCCTTCAGCCTGGGAGGTAAAGGTTTCAGTGAGCTGAGATCACACCACTGCACTCCAGCCATGCCAATAGAGCAAGAATCTGTCTCAAAAAAAAAAAAAAAAGGAATACTACATAGCCACTAAAAGGAGTGATATCATGTCCCTTGCAACAACATGAATGGAACTGGAGGCTATTACCGTAAGCGAACTAATGAGGAACAGAAAACCAAATACTGCATCCTCTTATTTATGAGTGGGAACTAAATGATGAGAACACATGCACACAGAGAAGGAAACAGGCCAGGGCCTCCTTGAGGGTGAAGGGTGAAAGGAGGGAGAGGATTGAAAAACTACCTATCAGGTACTGTGCTTATTACCTGGGTGACTAAATAATCTACACATCAAAACCCCATGACATGCAATTTACCTATCTAACAAACCTGAATGTGTACCCCTGAACCTAAAATAAAAGTTAAATAAGTCAGGCACAGTGGCTTACGCCTGTAATCCCAGCACCTTGGGAGGCTGAGGCCGGTGGATCTCCTGAGGTCAGGAGATGGAGACCAGCCTGGCCAACATGGTTCTGTCTCTACTAAAAATACAAAAATTAGCCAGGCATAGTGGCTAGTGCCTTTAATCCCAGCTACTCAGGAGGCTGAAGTTGCAGTGAGCTGAAATCATGCCATTGAACTCTTGCCTGGGCGACAGAGTGAGACTCTGTCTCAAAAAAAAAAAAAAAAAAAAAAAAGTTAAATAATTTTTAAAAGCTTCTACTGTGTAAGTTTTAGGACAGAAGAGAGTGGAATATTCGCTGTTGGAAGACTGCCCTCCTTCAGAATGCCCTCTCAGGCTCCCTTCTCCTTTAATCTACCATACTTTCAGTCAGGCCTGCCTGCCTTGTTCACCTTAACTGACCCTTGGTGGCCTTGTATATGTGTGAAGTACTGGCTCTTGCCCTCTCCATACTAGAAGGCTAGAACTCTGTCCATATCTTGGGAGCCTGTCCCATACACTTTGTACCTATCTGGCCAAGTGAAAAGTCTCCGTAAATCCAGAATTTGGCCCCAAACCATTTTTGTGAACTCGTTTCCCACTCCATTTCTCCTGCCACCTTGGACTACTCCCTATTCCCCCAAAACAGCATAATGTACCCATCCCTCTGTTTTTCCTTAAGCTAGAATGCCTGCTTCCTTCCTTCCGCCCAGAATGCCTGCCTTTCCCTCCCCCTCCTGAACCCCTCCCCCACCACACACACATCTGTTCATCTTTCAAAGCCCAGCTAAAATGGCTCTTCCTCTGTGAGACCTTTCTTATCTGGTCAGAATTTATCCCTCCTTCCTCCCTGTCACCCCCAGCAGTTTGTAGTTCTATTTAGCACAGACTCCATTCTCCCTTGTGTACTGGTTATTTGTTTACTCATCTATTCCCCACTGGCTGGTAAACACTTTGGGGTTTACTCATCTTGGTGTCCCACCCACCATTCACTTCTCTCCCACCCACCACCACAGCCTTGCCTCTATCACACAGTGCCTGGCATCTAGTTGGCGATCAATGTTTACTAAGCAAATGAATGGCTCCCTTATCATTTCCCTAGTGCCATGGAAGGCTCAAGAAAAATCCTGGCCAGTGTGTTGTAGAGGATCCCCGCTTCCATGACCACCCCCTTCTCACCCTCATCCCCAAACCCATGCCTTGGCCCTTGTGCGCCTTTTTTTTTTTTTTACCCACCCTCTGTGTGACCCAAAGGCCCAAAATTGCATCACTTGGATGATTATTGGGAATTCACTCACATAGTTGCAAAATGATGAAGCTGGAAGGGACTTTAGGGACTCCCTATCTGTCTCCCATTTCACAAAATGAGGAACTGAGGCTCCTAGAGGTCAAGAGATTTGCCTAAGTACCCTCAACATGTTAGGATCCTAGTCAGAACCAGATCCCTGAAAAATTTTCAAGTTTTGAAATTTGGTTTGCTTTGCGTGTAGCCACCACCCACGAACCTTGCACAGAAAAATGGGCAAATGGCACCACATAGTGGCTAAGAGGCTTAGCGTCACCTAATGGTGCTGTTCCTTAAAAGTGGAATTCCCAGCCACATCCTGCTTTGCCTTTGACTCTGAAAGAGGAGGATCCAGGGAGGTCACCTTCCAGGAATATCCCACAGAATATTCAAATAGCCCCAGCTGCTGCAGGCAGAAAACAAGACACAACCGTGTTCTTCAGTGTCTTCACCAGAAAGAGAGGTACTGGGGACAGCAGGCAGCTTGGAAGCCAGAGTCAGGCTTCCTAAAGGGGCTTGGAAGAGGGGTCTCAGACCTTCTGTAACTGAACCAGCTCTGAAGGCTGCCTTCTGGGCCTGTGTTGCTGGGCTGGCTGCTTTACTGAATGGTTCTTTGCCACATTTGGCCTGCCAGGAACTGGCTTCACAGCCTGACACGGGTCCTTCTACCCAAAATATGCAGGTCTGAAAACTCAGCGTCCAGAGCTGAGAGGTAAATACCCCTAGATTCTTTCAATAGAAATTTTAAACAAGCTATCTTGGAGGTTCAGAAGCTGGACTTTTCCCTCTTCGCACATAGAACTGCGCTCTAGTTGGTGCGACCCACCACCCCCTGGCCCCGCCTGGCTCCACAAAGCCTTCCTCATCCAGCTCTTAGCAAGAATCTTCTATATTGTAGGTCAGAGGAAAAGGGACATTCAGACTCAGGCAGAAGAGGGAAAGGGGGACATGTTTCGTGTCATATGCCAAGATCTGACAGCATGCCTCATCTGGGAATTGAGATTCTTGGAAGTTCAGGCGAAAACAAAAAGCTCCCCAGGGCTGAATGTAGGCCAGGGGCACCTGCTTGGCCCTGCCAATGAGCCATCATCCTTGACCCCCGTTTGGCCTATGGCTTGATGCCTGGATGGAAGGAAAATGGGAGAGGAATTGGGCTCCCAGGAAAATGAGGCTTGGCCCTAGCTGGCTCTGGGAATAAAATTGGGGGCTGATGACTGAAAATCAGGCAAAAGCTCAGCAACAAATCAAGCAAGAGTCCTGGGGTAAATGAATCTTCATTCTTCTCCCATCTAGGCTGTGAATTCTAGGAATTTGTCCAAAGGATGAGGCCCTGAGTGAGCTGGCTGCCGGCGGGCTGGTTGTGATGCTTAGAAAATTGGGTGAGGGGAGGAAAGGATAATAAGTGAAGGGAAAATGGAGAGCCGTGGGGGGTAACAGGCGCTTAGGCAGGGGTCAAAACGTATTTTGTGGGCTGGGATGGAATTTATGTGGCCAAATGATGTTTAAATGAAGTGATCTTAGAAATCAATTTCCTGGTTGGCTTGGAACTCCTAGGAGTAAAGCAAGACAACTTTCCACACACGAAGGTCTCAGACCACAAGTTTCTCTTCCATCTATTCCCCTCTTCAGACCCGGAACATACAATGCCATTGTCCCCTGAAGTTGTCCCCTCACCCCAAAGGGGTGCTGATTCTGGAGCGGGGATGATTCTAATACTCATTATATAAGCTCTTTACATCCATGGAGTATTTCATATACTTCAGCTACATTTCAACATCTTACAATTAGAATACTAGGGCAATCTGGCCATAATAGGTTACCACCTGGATGGCCATCTAATTAGCACCCCCATAGCTCTGTGAAGTTGGCAGGATGTGGAGAGCGCTCTCTCTCTCTCTCTCTCTCTCTCTCTTTCTCTCTCTTTCTCTCTCTCTCTCTCTCCTCTCTCTGTCTAATATAGATGGAGTCTCTCTATGTTGCCCAGGTTGGTCTTGAACTCCTGGACTCAGGTGATCCTCCTGCCTCCCGAAGTGCTGGGATTACAGGTGTGAGCTACTACACCCAGCAGAGTTATCTCTATTTTGCAAATGAGGAAATTGAGGCTCAGAGAGATGAAGTTGATTAGATGCAGAATCTCAGTGCTGGATAGATCTCAGATCATTCTAGTCAAAATCACATTTTGATACTCAAGGCCCAACTCCACGTACCCCTCAATGCCCATTTTCAGTGACTGGGTACTCAAACACCTGCAGCAACTTGGAAATCACTCTGATCTAAGGCAAACTTTGTCCTCAACCCATAGCCTATTAGGTATGGGGCTTGAACTAGGAACCCAGGGCTTTAAGGAGGAGCTGGCACCTGACTTTGGGGACCTTACTGTTTCCCAAGTTGAAAGCTTTTACATGATTTTAGCTAGTTTGCATCAGACATCCTCTTATGTTGTAGCCAAATCAAGACTCAAGGTGGGAGGGGGCAAAATCACCTGAGCAAAAGAAAGAGATAACAAGCGATAGAGTGCTGAAAATAAGCCTTTATCCTAGAAAAGTGTCTGGGCCAGGTAAAGGATGGGAGAGATGGGATAGGACTGGAGGTGGGAGGGAAAGGGAAAGTCTAACTAACTTCATGGAACCCAGAAGATTTGAAGGATATCCAGCCAGCCTAGGATTAGAAGTTTGGGTGTTGGTTAGAGGAGGCAGCATTGGGGTCTAATCCCAACTGGAGTACTACTCCAATTGGGCCACTTTGTGCAGACCTTCCAGGTTAACAGCTGCCATGTTGCAGATAAACTCCTCATCCTTCACTGGAATGTCAGAGAATGAAATTTTAAGAGGAAGAATGTGTGCCTGGGTGCAGTGGCTCACGCCTGTAATCCCAGCACTTTGATAGGCCGAGATGCGTGGATCTCCTGAGATCAGGAGTTCGAGACCAGCCTGGCCAGCATGGCAAAACCCCATCGCTACTAAAAATACAAACATTAGCTGATCGTGATGGTGGGCCCCTGTAATTCTAGCTACTGGGGAGGCTGAGGCATGAGAATCACTTGAACTCGGGAGGTGGAAGTTGCAGTGAGCTGAGATTGCACCACCGTACTCCAGCCTGGGCAAGAGAGTGAGACTCCATCTCAAAAAAAAAAAAAAAAAATTGGGTGGGTCGGGGGAATGCAGCTCTCTTCTAGCTCTGAGCAGCTGTGAAAAAAAGGAATGAGCTCTCTTCTAACTCTGAGCAGCTGCTGTTTTGGAATTGAAGGTGGGGGAGAAGTGTGTCCTGAACCAGAGAAACTAACCTAAGAAATAATTCTGTAGTGTTGCAATTATATAAGTAATAGGCATCATACATAAGACTAGTATTAGTAGGAAAACTGGGGCCCAGGGAAAAGTTATTGTTTGTATGACATCAAAACTAAGCAGACCATTTGGTCCGTTTTGGTCAAATTGGTTCATCTGATTAATTTAGTGGAAAACAATCAGCTGAGCTTCTTGGCATGACGCTTACTAAATAAAAAGTTCCTTCAACTAATTTTTTTCCTTTTCCACTCCATATTTTTGATTTGTGGAGACACTAAGTCTGGTTCTCACCTCACCTGAATCCTCAGTGCAGAGGACAGAGGCACTCTTGTGCCCATCCCATGCCCACCACTGTTCCCGCTGCTTACCCTGCCCTTGCCAGACCTGGACTTACATCTAAGCAAGATAAAGGTTATGTAGGACATAGCTTAGAATCTACTATTTCCTTTTCCCTCTCTCTCCCTCTGCCTCCTTCTCCCTCTCTCCCTGTTTACCTCCCTCCCATGGATATATAAAGGGCTCTGGACTCCTAATCCAGGACGCAGCCCTCTATACTCTGCTAGCAGGGGCTTCCTCTCAACCAGCCTATCCACTCACTGGTTTTGACAGTAACCATCTGTCCCTGGGGAGACCCAAGGAAGCAGTAGGAATGGAAATGGTTTCCTAGCTCTCTCTTCAGTTAAAGAAACATTGTGAGGAGGAGAGAACCATTTCCATACAGTCCTCTTATTCCTTGCATGGCCCTGCTCTTGAAAGTCACCCCTGGTGAGGGAGCCTTTGTCATATTTAAAGAAAAGGAAAGCAAGGAATTTTTCAAAGGAGTAAGAATAAGGAAGAGAAAAAACAAAAAAGGCAAGGAAGGGAAGGCAAGGACATGGGGTCTTTCTCAACCGAGGTTGGCTAGCCTGATCCCTGAATTCTCACTGGGACCTCTGTTGAGTTATGAAGACCTTGGGAACAATGAAATGCTCTACAACATCTGTATCCTCTTCACCTTACTTGACTTCCCCCCAGGAATTAGAGAGCCATCTTTTGTACAGCTGGGTATAAGTGAATGCATTTGTAAGTATTCATTTTAGGGTTTTTTTGTTGTTGTTGTTTTGTTTTGTTTTGTTTTTTTTTGAAAGACAGTCTCGCTCTGTCACCCCAGGCCAGAGTGCAGTGGTGCCGACTCAGCTCACTGTAACATCTGCCTCCCAGGATCAAGTGATTCTTCTGCCTCAGCCTCCCAAGTAGCTAGGATTACAGGCACGCACCATCATGCCTGGCTAATTTTTTTTTTTTTTTAAGTAGAGACAGGGTTTCACCATGTTGGCCAGGCTAGTCTGGAACTCCTGACCTCAAGCTATCCACCCACCTCGGCCTCACAAAGTGCTGGGATTGCAGGCCTTAGCCACCGCGCCCAACTGAGTATTCATTTTGGATGCTTATGGCCAGGGAATGATAGGCAGGAAGCAAAACAGTGGAAGAATGGTGGAGAGGGCTGTTGGGGAATGAGAGGAGTGAGGAACATTCAAGAGACAAAAGAAGTTAAGGGATAAAAGGAAAAGAGAAGGTTGTACAGAGGGAGCTTTAAAAAAGGCAAGAAGCTGAACCCTCAGCCTGGGGCCACCCCCACAACCCCTCACCCCATGTGGTGCTGCCATCTAGTCTAACTAGAGGATGGCACCTCAACATCTGGATAGATAGGTCCTTCCTCCTCAGTGATCAGGAGACCAAAGTGTGAAGGCTCCTTTCCGACTCCCATGAAAACACTCCACCAAGAAGATACCTAATGAATAGGCCCTGCTAAAGTATGCATTCAGGAGACAGACACTTATCCCTGGAAAAATAATATCAGGGGCTGTCTAGGCCAATGCTCCTCTCTGCTCTCCACCACTGCTGATTTAAAGGTGAAGAAGCCTAAAGGGAAGTTGCTCCAGCAAGTCAGCCACAGCTATATCTCACATTTGGGGATAAAGAGCCCCTAAATACTCCTCTAGCCATGTTAAAGGATGCTGGAGTAGTCAGTTTTAGGGTGCAGAACCCAAATTACGGGCCCTGAAAAAGCTAATGAGGACTCTATACACACTCTGTCCTCTTGTCCTCATCCCAACAATCCAGATAACCTCCTGTTCAGGCCTCACTTTCAAGCAGGAGTGCCACACCCCTTTTAAAACAGAACCCTGGAAACAGCATAAGACAGCAAGTTGACAGCATATCCTCAAAGGATCAAAAAGCAATGAATGGGCCAGGCACAGTGGCTCACGCTTGTAATCCCAGCATTTTGGGAGGCTGAGGTGGGTGGATCACTTAAGGTCAGGAGTTCGAGACCAACCTGGCCAACATGGTGAAACCCCGTCTCCACTAAAAAATACAAAAATTACCCAGGCATGGTGACTGGTGCCTGTAATCCAAGCTACTTGGGAGGCTGAGGCAGGAGAATTGCTTGAACCTAGGAGGTGGAGGTTGCAGTGAGTTGAGATGGTGCCACTGCACTCCAACCTGGGAGACAGAGTGAGACTGTCTCAAAAACAAAACAAAACAAAACAAACAAAAACAGAGAATGAAAAGGTTAGGAAAGCATCTTTGCTAGTCATTTTCCTTCAAGTCGGAGGTTCCCAAATGTTGTTTGAGCAACCAGAGCCAGCCTCAAAACCCTGGAAGAATGTGGTAACAAATTGAGAAGGAGTTTTAGGTTAGAAACAGGAATTTCCCTAAAGAGGCAATATACTGGCTGGGCACGGTGACTCAAGCCTGTAATCCCAGCACTTTGGGAGGCCGAGACGGGCGGATCATAAGGTCAGAAGATCGAGACCATCCTGGCTAACACGGTGAAACCCCGTCTCTACTAAAAAATACAAAAAACTAGCCGGGTGAGGTGGTGGGCGCCTGTAGTCCCAGCTACTCGAGTGTCTGAGGCAGGAGAATGGCGTAAACCCAGGAGGCGGAGCTTGCAGTGAGCTGAGATCGCGCCACTGCACTCCAGCCTGGGCGACAGAGCGAGACTCTGTCTCAAAAAAAAAAAAAAAAAAAAAAAAGAGGCAATGTATTATGAGCAGGGCTATATAGAATATTTCAAAAATTAACTGTGCTGTCAAGCTCAAGACCAGAGAAATCACTTGCATATTGTTCTACAAGGATGTTCATCTTCCAGATACATTGTTCAGTGCTCTGATACCCACAATCTAATTTCTCTAGGAAACCAGGTCTACATGTCATCTAGCTTATTTTGCATGCAGACACATCTATACCCAACCTTCAAAGACTGTTCTCCAACTGCCCTGGGAAGTGGGCAGGGCAAGTTACAATGAATCCATTTTATAGCTGGAGGAAACTGAGGCCAGAGCAGCAAAGAGATTTGCATCAGGTGGCAGAATTGGGAAGGATGAAACCTAAGTTATCCAAAATCCTAAGACAGTTTTCTATCCCTATATTTTCACTTTTAGGTAGAGGCTGGAGAGAATTAGACCATCCAATACTTGTAAACAGCCCAAAAAATAGATGAAGGAGCTTTGTGGGTGTCAGGAACTGAAAGGTGGAGATGTTGTGGAAGAGGAAGTCTATGTATCAACATATAGACTGCCTGCAGCTCTGCCTAAATCAGTTGCTTGCAATGGATATAGTTGATGGCCTGGTAGAGGAAAATGTCCACTTTGCAGAACATGAACATCATTTTCTGCCTATATAAAGGAGACAAAGACAGGCTTGAACTCAGGACTAAGGCTCAATTATCTTTGGGCCAAGTCAGGCACCCTAGTTGCCATGTCATGGGTCCCTAGCATGGGCCCCAGTGATCCCAGAGAGACATAAGAGAATCCAAAGTCCAGACCCTTGACCAAAACCTTGTCCAGTCTCAACCATTAAATCCACCCTTATAAAGGACTTTCAGACATTTGCAGAACCCACAGGTCTCTATCCCAGGCCATCTGGCGAAAGAACTTCTAGAGCTCTGACAACTGGAGGAAATAGGCACAGTGGAAGAAGATGAGTTTGACAATCTGTGGAGCAAGAAAAGGGAGCTGATGTGAGGGAGTCAGGCAGCTGCTCTGGGCCCAGGCTCTGAGAATCCTCCAACAATTCCTCTCCCCCTAGACATGCACTGGCCTTTTTTTCTGTTTTCTGGGAAGAGGGGTGAGGTAGGTGATACAGTTTGGCTTTTTGTCCCCTCCAAATCTCATGTTGAAATTTGATCCCCAGTGTTGGAGTTAGGACCCAATGGGAAGTGTCTGAGTCGTGGAGGTGGATCCCTCAGGAATGGCTTGGCGTCATCCTCATGGTAATAATTGAGTTATCTCTCTATTAATTCACATGGAAGCTAGTTGTTTAAAAGAGCCTGCCACCCTCCTGCCACCTTCTTCCTCCCTCTCTCGTCATATGACACATTTGCTCCCCCTTTGCCTTTTGCCATGATTGAAAGTTTCCTGAGGTCCTCACCAGAAGCAGATTCCAGCACCATCCTTCTTATACACTCTGCAGAATCTCTTTTCTTTATAAATTATGCAGTCTCAGGTATAGCAATGCAAAATGGACTAAGATAGTGGGCCTCTAGCCCAGTCCTAACCAGAGGAAATAAGAAGGGGAGAAAGGAAAAGGGATAGGACAGGACAAGAGACCTTTGATTCCTGGAAGACAGCAGTGACAAGGCAGTTGGGTGGGTATCAACCAACTTAGGTTTTCAGTGAGCTGAGCCCCAGGAATAGAGGTGGGCTTTGCCCAGGCATCCCTGCTTACAGCAACAGGCCTGAGACAACCACAGGGAACAGAGCATCCAGTGACTATAGAGGCCAACTTGGAGCTTGCTGCTCATAGATGCTGGGGGTGCTGCAAGGGGAAGAAGGGGGCAGGGAGAGGGGAACATAGGAGAAATTAGCTGAGGGCTGTGAGTTCACCTTCACCACTTCCTTATTCTTATCTATGAGGTGGAAGAAAGAGCAGGGGAATAAACCTGTGGCAAGTCTGATCATGGAGGAAGGTCACATTCCTTTTGTTCTCTAGACTACCCACCAAGTTTCCAAACATGATGACAGTTCTTGTGCGTTCACAGCCTTCTTCCTGTGCAGATTAAAACTATGTGTCTAGGGTCTTGTGTGCCTGCGCCCCAGTCCAGCCATGACAGCCTGTTTCTGTAGCACTCAACCTCTGTTCCCCAGGCAAGTGGTACAGAACATAGTATACTCAGATTCCCAGCCCTGAGTAAGTCACCATTACTCCTCTGGCACACACACACATGACTCAGCCAAGTTTACCATTAAATACTCACATGCAACTTGCTCCTTGATCAGAAACACATGTACCTACCTCCCCCTAGACATGTATGTGTGCATGACATACACAATCATAAAATATCCACAAGTACACACACCTGGACATACAGACTCTCACATACTACGTATGTGTACACTCAAAGAAACCTGTACATATACATCTAGCCACACTCAGAACATTCATATTCATCTCCTTTGGACATAAACATATCCACAATCTGTCACAATGAAGCCTCCTTTGCAAACGCACACAACTGTTTCTTTACACACTCACATAATGATATACAGACACAGAGACACACAACCACAGTAATTCACACAGACTCTCACCCTCTGTGCTTACCTATACACATCCAGTACTTCCTACATGTACTCAGCAGATTGGTTTGCAAGTACTAATGCTTTATGTTGCTTTGCAAGTTCTCCTAGGTCTGTGTGATATCCTTCCTTCTGGCTCCTTGTCTAGTACTCCTTTACTTTTTAAAAACTTTTCCATATGAAAGTTTCCAAAACTATACAGAAGTAGTAAGAATAGTAAAATGAACATCCGTGAACCCATCACCCAGCTTCAAAAATGATGTATGCATGTTTAAATTAAACAATTCAATAGACATTTCCCATGTTTCAGTTCTCTGCATGTGTATGATGTTGGGAAATAGTGGGGTGGTGGAGGGGAGCTGAAGACATAGTAGGTATTTAATAAATATTAGTTGAGTTGAAAATTTCCAATCCCTGGGCGGTCCTCTGAGGTTAAAGAAATGATGACTATGTCACTGTCCCTGCCCTTGGTGTGGCAGAGGAAACAAATGTGAACACAAAATGCCCGTGATTCACAGGGCTCAGTATTACACTAGAACAGGGGTTGGCAAATTATAGGCTGGGGGCCAAATCTAGCTGGAAAATAAAGTTTTCTTTTTGTTTGATTTTCTTTTCTTTCTTTTTTTTTTTTTTTTTTTTTTTGGAGACAGAGTCTCACTCTTTCACCCTGGCTCGGGTGCAGTGGCACAATCTTGGCTCACTGCAACTTCCACCTCCTGGGGTCAACCTCAGACTCCCAAGTGGCTGGGACTACAGGCATGAACCACCATGCCTGGCTAATTTTTGTGTTTTTCATAGAGATGGGGTTTTGCCATGTTGAGCAGGCTTGTCTTGAACTGCTAGCCTCAAGTGATCTGCCCGCCTCGGGCTCCCAAATTGCTGGGATTACAGGCGTGAGCCACTGCACCCAGGCTGTTTGGGGAAATAAAGTTTTATTTGGCACATAGCCATGCCCATTCAATTACATGTTGTCTGTGGTTGCAATGGCAGAGTTGAGCCATTGTCATAGAGACCATATAGCCACAAAGATGACAATATTTACTATCTGGCCTTTTACAGAAAAATTTTGATGACCCCTGCACTAGAGGGCTGGTGAAAAGACTCTGGGAGCTAATTTGATTCTGCCTTGGAGGGAAGGTGGTAGTGGTGAGGGTCAGACAATGCCTCCCAGGGTGGCATGCGGATCTGGGTCTCAGAGGCAGAGTGTGAGTCTTCATCTCTCCACTGTACCCATGCTCTGTACACTTGGTTCACCCACCTACAAACTCCACGGAACACATTTGAAGAGGCCCATGCACCCCCAAATACACATGCAGTAATTCCCTTTTCACACTTTGCATCATCAAAGAAGGACTTTGAGGAAAGAGTGATGTCAAAGCCCAGGTTCCCATGCATTACTTACCCAATCGGTAGAATATGTCTGACAGGACACTCATGCTGGCCAAAATCACCTACTCATTTGTCTCAAAGAATGCATTCAGAAGGGCTGGCAGCTAGGCCTGATGGAAACTACTCTGGGTTATCAAGCACAGACACATGGAATGGTAGATCAGGAAGGCACCTCAGAGATCCCTGGATCCAAATGCATCCCTCTCCACTGACAGGTGGGAAAACTTACATGAGGCCCAAAGTGATTTGAACAAGGTCACACAACAAATTGCTAGCAAGTTGGAACTGAGACTAGAACTTAGGTGTCCTGACTCTTGAAACAAAGTGCTAGGCATCTATTAATAGAAAAAAAATCCTTTTACAGATGGGAAAAATATGTACAGGGATTTTTACAGGGAAATGAAGATATTACACTGCATGTTAGGGACAGAATTGTCATGAGAATCCAGGGTGGCTGAATCCCAGATCAAGGTTCTTTCAAGTGTTAAGCATCTAACTCGAGTGCCCAGAGGAGGCCTAAGATCCCCCAGATCATAACAGAAAAGCCAGGGGTCTTTTCACTAAGCCACACTGCGTATCATGGAGCACACTAATGCTTTCACAGCAAGGGGAGGAGGGTGATGAGAAAATCCACCCTCCCCAGCTTCCCCATTCCTAGAGGATGGCCTTTGCTAAGGGAAGGTCTGAGGTAGTGGTGCTAGAGCATTCCTCCCTTCCTCCTTCTGCTCAGCCTTGCACCCCACATTTGGACCCTGTGCACCCAATATACCCAGGGTGTGGAAGATGTTGTTGAAGCCATGCAGACTCACCAGCCTCACCATCATGCTCTTGTCACAGATGCCTTTACACAGGCAGCTCAGAAATGAGTCTCAAAGCAACAGCTTGGACACCAGAGAGCTTCAAAATACTGGAAGAGTCAGTCCCTGAGGTTTTTGACCCCGAAAGGCTTTCCAGCTCATATTCTGCCAGCTGAGATGAGTCCTCCCCAAAGCAGGAGGCACTTTTGCCATCAGTGCCCCTGTTACCAACCCACAACTACCCTGATCTCAGAGGAGAAATGCCCATTGGAACCACATGCTGGTGAACTGAAGGAACTAGATAAGACTTGCACCTGCTAACCACAACCTGGGTCATCCCAAGTCTGTCCCTACCAGAGTAGGAGCAGAGGCTTGGTGTCTGTTCTTTTCAAGGAGATACAATGTTTCAGGAGGGCAAGAAAACTTCTACCGGATCTCCCCAGGAACCTTCTTGTCCTACATACTGTGGATTTCATATTCTCTAGTCTGAACCCCTCATTTTCCAGATGACCATACCAAGTCCCAGAGTCAATGACTGGTTAGAGTCATACAACAATCCAGACACTAAGCAATGTCCTGCACAAAAGCAAGTTATATTTAGAGGAAGATATACATGTCAGTCCTAGGCCAACTCCTGGCTTCTGTAGGGTGGAGGTAGTTCTTACCTTGGTGAAGAAGACCATGGCTGCAATTCTGTGCTTCTTATCCTCAGTCTGGTATATGATGATGGAATACAAGAGAATTCCTGGAATCTGGAGACAGCAGAACTCCACCATGGCCCTGGAACAGGAAACTTGAGCCATAAGACTGGTATCAAAACCAGCATTTAGGAAGGCAGGTATAGTGTCTCCATAGCTGAATATGGCCTGGGGACAGCGGCAGCCTGAGGAACTCTTGCATGAGCTTTTGGGGAGGGACTTGGGAGCCTGTTTTTTTGTCTGTTTGTTTGTTTGTTTGTTTTTTCTATAAAAAAGCTGAAGGTTCTCAGATTTGACCCCAAACTCCTAGACTGAGACCCCTGCTGGCTCCCTCTCTGAGCCAAGCAGAGCCCAAGAGTGGCTGCTAATGGCCAGGGCCCTGCCTGTGACCCAGCGTTTAGATCTGTCTTGCAATTTCAAGGAGTAAACTGCCTAATGCTTTTGTTTCCCTAGGGTAGACCCTGGGGACATCACATCCCTTTGTTTTTTCACATCTAAGATATAGGGTTATTGGGCCCTCATACTACCTCCATCTTGCCCATGGGCACCAAGAGGAGTGAGAAAACAGCCAGGTTGTCCCTTGTTCAATGAATAGGGGTCAGGGGTAGCTTTCAGGATCCAGAGGAGAAATGAATAGAGAGGTATAACAAAGAACTGACTCTTCAGCCAGACCTCTTGAATCCTTCTCATGGATCCTGGGGTGACGGCCAGGATATAGAGGCTGACTGTCAGGGTTTCCTCTCTCTTTTTCTGCTCCTCTATTTCTCCACTCCATTGAACAGTGCTCAATGACTCCCTGCATCTGGTTATTGAATGAGCTGCTACTCCCTATCTACTTCCTCAGGGGAAGGAGTGGTATTCCCAGGCCCTCTTGGTACCAGGTTATGTATGAGATAAATGCCATGACTGAAGGTTATAGGCCTGACAAGATTTTCCCAGGCTTCTTGAGCTTCAGAAAAATGAATTCCTCCAAGAGGCCTGTCTTGCAGAGGAGACTGTACCACTTCCACGGAAATGCTACAGCCACGTCCTTGCTGGGTAGTGTCAGCCAAAGTGCTCCTTCTGCCCCTGCCCTCCTTTAGTGATGCCCATTATCCCCCAAATCTCCAGGGCTCAGATAAGATGAGTAGGGATTATCTGTGAGAGCAGTTCCACCATGGGCCACTGACAGGGGACAAATTCGGAGAAAATCATAGTAGTTTGGAAGCCAGAGACCTGAGTTTACAAGGCCTGATTTGTAGTCAGTTTTGATACTCACTCACTGTGGCCTTGGAGGGCCTCTTCCTTCTTGAGACTTAATTTCCTCATCTAACAAGTAGAGATGAAAGCACCCACTTCACTGATGGGCATTAAGAATATGAACATGTCTAGACTCAGGCAAGATGGCTGACTAGGGACAGCTCCAGTCTGCAGCTCCCAGCAAGATCAATGCAGAAGGCGGAAGATATCTACATTTCCAACTGAGGTACCCAGCTTATCTCATTGGGACTAGTTAGACAGTGGGTGCAGCCCATGGAGAGCAGGCCAAAGCAGGGTGAGGCGTCATCTCACCCGGGAAATGCAAGGGGTTGGGGAACTCTCTCCCCTAGCCAAGGGAAGTTGTGAGCGACTTTGCCGTGAGGAATGGTGCACTCAGGCCTGATACTATGCTTTTCCCATGGTCTTCACAACCCACAGACCAGGAGATTCCCTCAGGTGCGTACGCCACCAGGGCCCTGGGTTTCAAGCACAAAACTGAGCAACCATTTGGACAACACTGAGCTAGCTGCAGGAGTTTTATTTTTATTTTTTTTCATACCCCAGTGGTGCCTGGAACACCAGTGAGACAGAATCATTCACTCCCCTGGAGAGGGGGCTGAAGCCAGAGAGCCAAGTGGTCTAGTTCAGTGGATCCCACCCCCACGGGGCCCAGCAAGCTAAGATCCACTGGCTTGAAACACTCACTGGCAGCACAGCACTCTGAAGTCGACCTGGGACTGTCAAGCTTGGTGGGGAGAAGGGCATCTGCCATTACTGAGGCTTGAGTAGGTGGTTTTCCCCTCACAGTGTAAACAAAGTCCCTGGGGAAGTTCCAACTGGGTGGAGCCCTCCACAGCTCAGCAAAGCTGTGTAGTCAGACCGCCTCTCTAGATTCCTCCTCTCTGGGCAGGGCATCTCTGAAAAAAAGGCAGCAGCCCCAGTCAGGGGCTTATAGATAAAATCCCCATCTCCCTGGGACAGAGCACCTGTCAGCAGGGGCTGCTGTGGGCACAGCTTCAGCAGACTTGAATATCCCTGCCTGCTGGCTCTGAAGAGAGCAGCAGATCTCCAAGCACAGCATTGGAGCTCTGCTAAGGGTCAGAATGCCTTCTCAAGTGGGTCCCTGATGCCTGTGTCTCTTGATTGGGAGACCCCTCCAAGCAGCAGCAGACAGACACCTCATACAGGAGAGCTCCAGCTGGCATCTGGTGGTTGCCCCTCTGGGACAAAGCTTCCAGAGGAAGGAGCAGGCAGCAACCTTTGTTGTTCTGCAGCCTCTGCTGGTGATACCCAGGCAAACAAGGTCTGGGGTGGACCTCCAGGAAATTCCAGCAGACCTGCAGCAGAGAGACCTGACTGTTAGAAGGAAAACTAACAAAGAGAAAGTAATAGCATCAACGTCAACAAAAAGATATCCATTCAGAAACTCCATCCAAAGGTCACCAACATCAAAGACCAAAGGTAGATAAATCCACGAAGATGGGGAGAAACCACAGCAAAAAGGCTGAAAATTTAAAAAACCAGAACACCTCCAAAGGATCACAACTCCTCACCAGCAAAGGAACAAAACTGGATGTAGAATGAGCTTGACAAATTGACAGACGTAGGCTTCAGAAGGTGGGTAATAACAAACTCCTCCACGCTAAAGGAGCATGTTCTAACCCAATGCAAAGAAGCTAAGATCCTTGAAAAAAGACTAGACGAATTGCTAACTAGAATAACTAGTTTAGAGAAGAACATAAATGACCTCATGGAGCTGAAAAACACAGCATGAGAACTTTGTGAAGCATACACAAGTATCAATAGCCAAATCAATAAAGCAGAAGAAAGGATATCAGAATTTGAAGATCAACTTAATGAAATAAAGTGTGAAGACAAGATTACAGAAAAAAGAATGAAAAGGCATAAACAAAGCCTCCAGGAAATATGGGACTGTGTGAAAAGGCCAAACCTACATTTGATTGGTGTACCTGAAAGTAACCGGGAGAATGGAAACAAGTTGGAAAACACTCTTCAGGATATTATCCAGGAGAACTTCCCCAACCTAGTAAGACAAGCCAACATTCAAATTCAGGAAGTACAGAGAACAACACAAAGATATACCTTGAGAAAAGCAACCACAAGACACATAATAATCAGATTAACCAAGGTTGAAATGAAGGAAAAAAATGTTAAGGGCAGTCAGAGACAAAGGTCAGGTTACTCACAAGAAGCACATCATACTAACAGTAGATCTCTCTGCAGAAACCCTCCAAGCCAGAAGAGAGTGGGGGCCAATATTCAACATTCTTAAAAAAAATGTTTGGGGTGGCGCGCTCAAGATGGCCGAATAGGAACAGCTCCAGCCTCCAGCTCCCAGGGTGAGTGACACAGAAGACGAGCGATTTCTGCATTTTCAACTGAGGTAAGGGGTTCATCTCACCGGGCCTTGTCGGACAGTTGATGCTGGTCCTTGGGTGCAGCCCGACCAGCGAGAGCTGAAGCAGGGTGAGGCATCACCTCACCTGGGAAGCACAAGGGGGAAGGGAACTCTTTTCCCTAGCCAAAGGAAAGTGAGACACACAACACCTGGAAAATTGGGTAACATCCACCCTAATACTGGGCTTTACCAAGGGTCTTAGCAAACAGCACACCAGGAGATTATATAACACACCTGGCCCAGAGGGTCCCATGCCCACGGAGCCTCCCTCATTGCCAGCACAGCAGTCTGAGATCTAACTGCAAGGCGGCAGTGAGGCTGGGGGAGGGTCACCCACCATTGCTGAGGCTTGAGTAGGTAAACAAAGCCACCAGGAAGATCGAATTGGGTGGAGCCCACCACAACTCAAGGAGGCCGGCCTGCCTCTGTAGACTCCTCCTCTGGGGACAGGGCATAGCTAAACAAAAAGAAGTAGAAACCTCAGCAGACGTAAATGCCCCTGTCTAACAGCTTTGAAGAGAGCAGTGGATCTCCCAGCACAGAGGTTGAGATCTGAGAATGGACAGACTGCCTGCTCAAGTGGGTCTCTGACCCTTGAGTAGCCTAACTGGGAGACACCCCCAACAAGGTGCAGACCAACACCTCACACCTCACACAGTGGGGTACACCCCTGAGACAAAGCTTCCAGAGCAGGAATCAGACAGCAACACTCGCTGTTCAGCAATATTCTATCTTCTGCAGCCTCCACTGCTGATACCCAGACAAACAGTGTCTGGAGTGGACCTCAAGCAAACTCCAACTGACCTGCAGCTGAGGGTCCTGACTGTGAGAAGGAAAACTAACAAACAGAAAGGAAACCCACAACAAAACCCCATCAGTACGTCACCATCATCATAGACCAAAGGCAGATAAAACCACAAAGATGGGGAAAAAGCAGGGCAGAAAAGCTGGAAATTCAAAAAATCAGAGCGCATCTCCCCGTCCAAAGGAATGCAGCTCATCACCAGCAACAGAACAAAGCTGGATGGAGAATGACTTTGACAAGTTGAGAGAAGAAGGCTTCAGTTGATCAAACTTCTCAGAGCTAAAGGAGGAGCTACATAACCAGCGCAAAGAAACTAAAAACCTTGCAAAAGAATGGATGAATGGATAACTAGAATAACCAATGCAGAGAAGTCCATAAATGACCTGATGGCGCTGAAAACAATGGCACGAGAACTACATGATGAATGCACAAGCTTCAGTAACTGACTCGATCAACTGGAAGAAAGAGTATCAGCGATTGAAGATCAAATGAATGAAATGAAGCGAGAAGACAAGTGTAGAGAAAAAAGAGTAAAAAGAAATGAACAAAGCCTCCCAGAAATATGGGATTATGTGAAAAGATCAAATCTACGTCTGATTGGTGTGCCTCAAAGTGACAGGGAAAATGGAACCAAGTTGGAAAACACTCTGCAGGATATCATCCAGGAGAACTTCCCTAACCTAGCAAGGCAGGCCAACATTCAAATTCAGGAAATATAGAGAATGACACAAAGATACTCCTCGAGAAGAGCAACTCCAAGACACATAATCATCAGATTCACCAAAGTTGAAATGAAGGAAAAATTGTTAAGGGTAGCCAGAGAGAAAGGTCGGGTTACCCACAAAGAGAAGCCCATCAGACTAACAGCAGATTTCTTGAAAGAAATTCTACAAGCCAGAAGAGAGTAGGGGCCAATATTCAACATTCTAAAAGAAAAGAATTCTCAACCCAGAATTTCATATCCAGCCAAACTAAGCTTCATAAGTGAAAGAGAAATAAAATCCTTTACAGACAAGCAAATGCTGAGAGATTTTGTCACCAACAGGCCTGCCCTACAAGAGATCCTGAAGGAAGCACTAAACATGGAAAGGAACAACAGGTACCAGCCACTGCAAAAACATGCCAAATTGTAAAGACCACCAAAGCTAGGAAGAGACTGCATCAACTAATGAGCAAAATAACCAGCTAACATCATAATGACAGCATCAAATTCACACATAACAATATTAACCTTAAATGTAAATGGGCTAAATCCTCCAATTAAATGACACAGACTGGCAAATTGGATAAAGAGTCAAGACCAATCAGTGTGCTATATTCAGGAGACCCATCTCACATGCAGAGACACACATAGGCTCAAAATAAAGGGATGGAGGAAGATCTACCAAGCAAATAGAAAACAAAAAATAGCAGGGGTTGCAGTCCTAGTTTCTGATGAAACAGACTTTAAACCAACAAAGATAAAAAGAGACAAAGCCATTACATAATGGGAAAGGGATCGATTTAACAAGAAGAGCTAACTATCCTAAATATATATGCACCCAATACATGAGCACCCAGATTCATAAAGCAAGTCCTCAGAGACTTACAAAGAGACTTACACTTCCACACAATAATAATGGGAGACTTTAACACCCCACTATCAACATTAGACAGATCAACAAGACAGAAAGTTAAAAATGATATCCAGGAATTGAACTCACCTCTGCACCAAGCAGACCTAATAGACATCTGTAAAACTCTCCACCCCAAATCAACAGAATATACATTCTTCTCAGCACCACATCGCACTTATTCCAAAATTGACCTCATAGTTGGAAGGAAAGCACTCCTTAGCAAATGTAAAAGAATAGAAATTATAACAAACTGTCTCTCAGACCACAGTGCAATCAAACTAGAACTCAGGATTAAGAAACTCACTCAAAACCACTCAACTACATGGAAACTGAACAACCTGCTCCTGAATGACTACTGGGTACATAACGAAATGAAGGCAGAAATAAAGATGTTCTTTGAAAACAATGAGAACAAAGATAAAACATACCAGAATCTCTGGGATACATTTAAAGCAGTGTGTAGAGGGAAATTTATAGCACTAAATGCCCACAAGAGAAAGCAGGAAAGATCTAAAATTGACACCCTAACATCACAATTAAAAGAACTAGAGAAGCAAAAGCAAACACATTCAAAAGCTAGCAGAAGGCAAGAAATAACTAAGATCAGAGCACAACTGAAGGAGATAGAGACACAAAAAACCCTCCAAAAAATCAATGAATCCAGGAGTTGTTTTTTTGAAAAGATCAACAAAATTGATAGACCATTAGCAAAACTAATAAAGAACAAAAGAGAGAAGAATCAAACAGACCCAATAAAAAATGCTAAAGGGGACATCACCACTGATTCCACAGAAATGCAAATTACCATCAGAGAATACTATAAATACCTCTATGCAAATAAACTAGAAAATCTAGAAGAATTGGATAAATTCCTGGACACATACACCCTCTCAAGACTTAAACCAGGAAGAAGTTGAATCCCTGAATAGACCAATAACAGGCTCTGAAATTGAGGCAATAATTAATAGCCTACCAACCAAAAAAAGTCCAGGACCAGACGGATTCACAGCCAAATTCTACCAGAGTGACAAAGAAGAGCTGGTCCCATTCCTTCTGAAGCTATTCCAATCAATAGAAAAAGAGGGAATCCTCCCTAACTCATTTTATGAGACCAACATCATCCTCACACCAAAGCCTGGCAGAGACACAACAAAAAAAGAGAATTTTAGACTAATATCCCTGAGGAACATCCATGCAAAAATACTCAATAAAATATTGACAAACCGAATCCGGCAGCACATCAAAAAGCTGACCCACCGTGACCAAGCAAGCTTCATCCCTGGGATGCAAGGCTGGTTCAACATATGCAAATCAATAAACAGAATCCAGGATGTAAACAGAACCAAAGACAAAAACCACATGGTTATCTCAACAGATGCAGAAAAGGCCTTTGACAAAATTCAACAGACCTTCATGCTAAAAACTCTCAATAAATTAAGTATTCGTTGGACGTATCTCAAAATAATAAGAGCTATTTATGACAAACCCACAGCTAGTATCATACTGAATGGGAAAAAACTGGAAGCATTCCCTTTGAAAACTGGCACAAGACAGGGATGCCCTCTCTCACCACTCCTATTCAACATAGTGTTGGAAGTTCTGGCCAGGGCAACCAGACAGAAGAAAGAAAGAAAGGGTATTCAATTAGGAAAAGAGGAAGTCAAAGTGTCCCTCTTTGCAGATGACATGATTGTATATTTAGAAAACCCCATCGTCTCAGCCCAAAATCCCCTTAAGCTGATAAGCAACTTCAGCAAAGTCTCCGGATACGAAACCAGTGTGCAAAAATCACAAGCATTCTTATACACCAATAACAGACAAACAGAGAGCCAAATCATGAATGAACTCCCATTCACAATAACTTCAAAGAGAATAAAATACTTCAGAATACAACTTACAAGAGATGTAAAGGACCTCTTCGAGGAGAACTACAAACCACTGCTCAGTGAAATAAAAGAGGACACAAACAAATGGAAGAACATACCGTGCTCATAGATAGGAAGAATCAATATGTGAAAATGGCCATACTGCCCAAGGTGATTTATAGATTCAATGCCATCCCCATTAAGCTACCAATGACTTTCTTCACAGGCTTGGAAAAAACTGCTTTAAAGTTCATATGGAACCAAAAAAGAGCACGCATTGCCAAGACAATCCTAAGCAAAAAGAACAAAGCTGGAGGCATCACGCTACCTGACTTCAAACTATACTACAAGGTTACAGTAACCAAAACAGCATGGTACTGGTACCAAAGCAGAGATAGAGACCAATGGAACAGAACAGAGCCCTCAGAAATAATACCACACATCTACAGCCATCTGATCTTTGACAAACCTGACAAAAACAAGAAATGGGGAAAGGATTCCACATTTAATAAATGGTGTTGGGAAAACTGGCTAGCCATAAGTAGAAAGCTGAAACTGTATCCCTTCCTTATGCCTTATACAAAAATTAATTCAAGATGGATTAAAGACTTAAATGTTAGACCTAAAACCATAAAAACCCTAGAAGAAAACCTAGGTAATACCATTCAGGACATAGGCATGGGCAAGGACTTCATGTCTAAAACACCAAAAGCAATGGCAACAAAAGCCAAAATTGACAAATGGGTTCTAATTAAACTAAAGAGCTTCTGCACAGCGAAAGAAACTACCATCAGAGTGAACAGGCAACCTACAGAATGGGAGAAAATTTTTGCAATCTTCTTATCTGACAAAGGGCAAATATCCAGGATCTACAAAGAACTCAAATTTACAAGAAACAATCCCATCAAAAAGTGGGCAAAGGATATGAACAGACACTTCTCAAAAGAAGACATTTATGCAGCCAACAGACACATGAAAAAATGCTCATCATTACTGGCCATCAGAGAAATACAAATCAAAACCACAATGAGATTCCATCTCACACCAGTTAGAAGAGTGATCATTAAAAAGTCAGGAAACAACAGGTGCTGGAGAGGATGTGGAGAAATAGGAACACTTTTACACTGTTGGTGGGACTGTAAACTAGTCCCACCATTGTGGAAGACAGTGTGGCGATTCCTCAAGGATCTAGAACTAGAAATACCATTTGACCCAGCCATCCCATTACAGGGCATATACCCAAGGGATTATAAATCATGCTGTTATAAAGACACATGCACACGTATGTTTATTGCAACACTATTCACAATAGCAAAGACTTGGAACCAACCCAAATATCCATAAATGATAGACTGGATTAAGAAAATGTGGCACATATACACCATGAAATACTATGCAACCATAAAAAAGGATGAGTTCATGTTCTTTGTAGGGACATGAATGCAGCTGGAAACCATCATTCTCAGCAAACTATCACCAAGGACAAAAAACCAAACACCGCGTGTTCTCAGTCGTAGGTGGGAATTGAACAATGAGAACATTTAGACATAGGAAGGGGAACATCACACATTGTGGCCTGTCGTGGGGTGGGAGGAGAGGGGAGGGATAGCATTAGGACATATATCTAATGTAAATGACGAGTTAATGGGTGCAGTACACGAACATGGCACGTGTATACATATGTAACAAACCTGCACGTTGTGCACATGTACCCTAGAACTTAAAGTATCATAATAAAAAAAACCAAAAAACAAACCAACAAAAAAACAGGGGTTGCAATCCTAGTCTCTGATAAAACAGACTTAAACCAACAAAGATCAAAAAAGACAATGAAGGGCATTACATAATGGCAAAGGAATCAATGCAACAAGAAGATCTAATTATCCTAAATATATATGCACCCAATACAGGAGAACTCAGATTCATAAAGCAAGTCCTTAGAGACCTACAAAGAGACTTAGACTCCCACACAATAATAGAGAGACTTTAACACCCCACTGTCAATATTAGACAGATCAACGAGACAGAAAATTAACAAGGATATTCAGTACTTGAACTAAGCTCTGGACAAAGTGGACCTAATAGACATCTACAGAGCTCTTCACTCCAAATCAACAGACTATACATCCTTCTCAGCACCACATCACGCTTATTCTAAAATTCAACACATAATTGGAAGTAAAACACTCCTGAGCAAATGCAAAAGAATAGAAATCATAACAAACAGTCTCTCAGACTACGGTGCAATCAAATTAGAACTCAGGATTAAGAAGGTAACTCAAAAATGCACAACTACTGGAAAGTGAACAACCTGCTGCTGAATTACTACTGGGTAAATAATGAAATTAAGGCAGAAATAAATAAATTCTTTGAAACCAATGAGACCAAAGACACAACGTATCAGAATCTCTGGAACACAGCTAAAGCAGTGTTTAGAGGAAAATTTACAGCACTAAATGCCCACAAGAGAAAGCAGGAAAGATCTAAAATTGACACCCTAACATCACAATTAAAAGTACTGGAGAATCAAGAGCAAACAAATTCAAAAGTTAGCAGAAGACAAGAAATAACTAAGATCAGAGCCAAACTGAAGGATATAGATACACAAAAAAACCTTCAAAACATCAATGAATCCAGGAGCTGGTTTTGTGAAAAGATCAACAAAATAGATAGACTGCTAGCCAGAATAATGAAGAAGAAGACAGAGAAGGAGCTGGTATCATTCCTTCTGAAACTATTCCAAACAATAGAAAAAGAGGGACTTCTCCCTAACTCATTTGATGAGGCCAGCATCATGCTGATACCAAAAGCTGGCAGAGACACAACAAAAAAAAGAAAATTTCAGGCCAATATCCCTGATGAATATCAATGCAAAATCCTCAATAAAATACTGGCAAACCGAATTCAGTAGCACATCAAAAAGCTTATCCACCACGACCAAGTCAGCTTCATAGCTGGGATGGAAGGCTGCTTCAACATCCACAAATCAATAACCGTAATCCACCACATGAACAGTACCAATGACAAAAACCACATGATTATCTCAATAGATGCAGTAAAGATCTTTGACAAAATTCAACTCTCCTTCATGCTAAAAACTGTCAATAAACTAGGTGTTGACGGAACGTATCTCAAAATAATAAAAACTATTTATGACAAACCCACAGCCAATATCATTCTGAATGGGCAAAAACTGAAAGCATTCCCTTTGAAAACTGCCACAAGACAGGGATGTTCTTTCTCACCACTCCTCTTCAATCTAGTATCGGAAGTTCTGGCTGGGACAATCAGGCAAGAGAAAGAAATAAAGGGTACTCAAATAGGAAGAGAGAAAGTCAATTGTCTCTGTTTGTAGATGACATGATTGTATATTTAGAAAATCCCATCATCTCAGCTCAAAATCTTTTTAAGCTGATAAGTAAATTCAGCAAAGTCTCAGGATACAAAATTAATGTGCAAAAATCACAAGCATTTCTATACACCAATAATAGACAGAGCCAAACCATGAGTGAACTCCCATTCACAATTGCTACTAAGAGAATAAAATACTTAGGAATACAATTTACAAGGGATGAGAAGGATCACTTCAAGGAGAACTACAAATGACTGCTCAAGGAAATAAGAGGGGACACAAACAAACGGAAAAACATTCCATGCTCATGGACAGGAAGAATCAATATGGTGAAAATGGCCATACTGATCAAAGTAATTATAGATTCAATGCTATCCCCATCAAGCTACAATTGACTTTCTTCACAGTTAGAAAAAAACTACTTTAAATGTCATATGGAACCAGAAAATAGTCCTCATAGCAGACAATCCTAAGCAAAAAGAACAAAGCAGGGGGCATCACGCTACCTGACTTCAAACTGTACTACGAGTCTACAGTAACCAAAACCACATGGTACTGGTACCAAAGCAGATATATAGACCAATGGAACAGAACAGAGACCTCAGAAATAACACCACACATCTACAACCATCTGACCTTTGGCAAACCTGACAAAAACAAGCAATGGGAAAAGGATTCCCTATTTGATAAATGGTGTTGGGAAAAGTGGTTAGCCATATACAGAAAAATGAAACTGGACCCCTTCCTCACACCTTATACAAAAATTAACTTAAGACTTAAACGTGAGAGCTAAAACCATAAAAAACCCTAGAAGAAATCCAAGGCAATACCATTTAGGACACAGGCATGGGCAAAAACTTCATGACTAAAACATCAAAAGCAATGGCAATGAAAGCCAAAATTGACAAACGGGATATAATTAAACTAAAGAGCTTCTGCACAGCAAAATAAACTATCATCAAAGTGAACAGGCAACCTACAGAATGGGAGAAAATTTTTGCAGTCTATCCATCTGGCAAAGGCTGATTTCCAGAATCTACAAAGAACTTAAACAAATTTACAAGAAAAAAACAACCCCATCAAAAAGTGGGTGAAGGATATGAACAGACACTTCTCAAAAGAAGACATCTATTTTTTATTTTTATTTTATTTTATGTATTTATTTATTTTTTGAGATGGAGTCTCACTCTGTCACTCAGGCTGGAATGCAGTGGCACAATCTCGACTCACTGCAACCTCCAGCCCCCAGGATTCAAGTGATTCTCCTACCTCAGCCTCCCAAGTAGTGGGGATTAGAGGTGCCTGCCACAGTGCCTGGCTAATTTTTGTATTTTTAGTAGAGACGGGGTTTCAGCATCTTGGCCAGGCTAGTCTTGAACTCCTGACCTCGTGATCTACTAACCTCGGGCTCCTAATGTGCTGGGATTACAGGCGGGAGCCATCGCGGCCGGCAAAAGAAGACATTTATGCAGCCAACAAACATATGGGAAAAAAAGGTCATCATCACCGTTCATTAGAGAAATGTAAATCAAAATCACAATGAGATATCATCTCATGCCAGTTAGAATGGTGATCATTAAAATGTCAGGAAACAACAGATGCTGGAGAGGATGTGGAAAAATAGGAATGCTTTTACACTGTTGGTGGGAGTGTAAGTTAGTTCAAACATTGTGGAAGACAGTGTGGTGATTCCTCAAGGATCTAGAAACAGAAATACCATTTGACCCAGCAATCCCATTACTGAGTATATACCCAGAGGATTATAAATCATTCTACTATAAAGACACATGCACATGTATATTTATTGTGGCACTGTTCACAACAGCAAAGACTTGGAACCAACCCAAATGTCCATCAATGATAGACTAGATAAAGAAAATGTGGCACACATACACCATGGAATACTATGCAGACATAACAATGGATGAGTTAATGTCCTTTGCAGGGACATGGATGAAGTTGGAAAACATCATTCTTACCAAACTAACACAAGAACATAAAACCAAACACCTCATATTCTCACTCAGAAGTGGGAGTTGAACAATGAGAACACATGGACACAGGGAGGGAAACATCACACACTGGGGCCTATTTGGGGGTAGGGGGCTAGAGAAGGGACAGCATTAGGAGAGATACCTAATGTAGATGACGGGTTGATGGGTGCAGCAAACCACCATGGCACATGTATACCTATGTAACAAACCTGCACATTCTACACATATACCCCAGAACTTAAAGTATAATAATAATAGTAATAATAATAAGAAGAAAATTGAAAAAGAAGAAAGAATATGAACATGGTCGGGCATGGTGACTCACTCCTGTAATTCCAGCACTTTGGGAGGCCGAGGCGAGCAGATCACCTGAGGTCAGGAGTTCAAGACCAGCCTGGCCAACATGGTGAAACCCCGTCTCTACTAAAAATACAAAAAAAATAGCCAGACATGGTGGTGCACACCTGTAATCCTAGCTACTGGAAGACTGAGGCAGGAGAATCACTTGAAGCTGGGAGGCAGATGTCGCAGTGAGCTGAGATCATGCCACTGCACTCCAGCCTGGGTGACAAAGCAAAACTCCATCTCAAAAAAAAAAAAAAAAAGAACATGAACATGAACAAGTTTTGTTATATAAAATGCCCACTACTCATAGGAAGGGTTGTTGTGAACAGTATCCTCTTGATCATTTCCTGGCCAGGCCCTGGTCCTTGTTTTCGCCTAGGTCAAGACTCAAATCCCAGCCTTCAGCCTTCAAGCCTACAACCTGAACCAGCCTCTGACAGATGAATAAGATGCTACTACTCAGAGTGTGTGTGTTGGAGAAGGGAGTGTACAGGCAAGGGAGTAATATCCTCCTGAAGACTAGGAAGGTAGACATGAATCTTACTATTTTCTCGATTTATTTATTTATTTATTTAGAGACGGACTTTCACTCTTATTGCCCAGGCTGGAGTGCAATGGTGCGATCTCAGCTCACCGAAACCTCCGCCTCCCAGATTCAAGCGATTATCCTGCCTCAGCCTCCCAAGTAGCTGGGATTACAGGCATGTGCCACCACGCCTGGATAATTTTGTATTTTTAGTAGAGGCAAAGTTCCTCCATGTTGGTCAGGCTGGTCTCGAACTCCCGACCTCAGGTGATCCGCCTGCCTCAGCCTCCCAAAGTGCTGGGTTTACAGGCGTGAGCCGCTACACCCAGCATATTAATATTATTTTTTAAAAATAGAGATAAGTTCTCATTGTGTTGCCCAGGCTGATCTCAAACTCCTGAACTCAAGCAATCCTCCTGCCTTGTCTAAAGTGCTGGGATTACAGGCATGTGCCACTGTGCCCATTTCTATTTTGTCAAATATTTACCAGAGAAATTCTTCTCTATGCCTGGTTGAAATTGGAATTAGACTGTGATTAATCCCAGTCCATGCCCCCTGAATATCTGTGTTCCAAGGAGATGGAACATAGATGTGCCCTATCAACCACGTAGCCTTTCTTGGGGTGATTAAAGTTGGATCACAAAGAGACCAGCTTCACTGCCACCTCTGCCAGGATCCTTCACTCAGCCTTCTGTTCCTTGTTTTGTTTAATTTTCCCCCAGGAGTCATGAACCTCAGCTTAGATTAGGAAAAGCTATGAAAAAGCTAGGTGTTTGTTTGTTTCCCACAAGAGAAATTCATTTTATTTTATTTTATTTTATTTTATTTTATTTTATTTTATTTTATTTTTTGAGATGGAGTTTTGCTCTTGTCACCCAGGTTGGAGTGCAGTGGTGTGATGTAAGCTCACTGCAACCTCCACCTCCTGGGTTCAAGCGATTCTCTAGCCTCAGCCTCCTGAGTAGTTGGGATTTCAGGTGCCCACCACCACACCTGGCTAATTTTTTTGTTTTTAGTAGAGACGGGGTTTCACCATCTTGGCCAGGCTGGTCTTGAACTCTTAACCTCAGGTGATCCGGCCCCCTTGGCATCCCAAAATGCTGGGATTACGGGTGTGAGCCACCACACCCAGCCAAAATGACTTAAAGACTTTTTTTCTGTTTTTCTTTTCTTTTTTCTTTCTTTCTTTCTTTCTTTCTTTCTTTTTTTTTTTTTTTGTGGGGCGGGGGTGGGGGGAACGAAGTTTCACTCTTGTTGCCTGAAGGCTGGAGTGCAATAGCACGATTTCAGCTCACTGCAACCTCTGCCTCCCAGGTTCAAGCAATATTCCTGCCTCAGCCTCCTGAGTAGCTGGAATTACAGGCATGCTCCACCACGCCTGGCTAATTTTGTATTTTTAGTAGAGATGGGGTTTCACCATGTTGGTCAGGCTGGTCTCCAACTCCTGACCTTAGGTGACCCACCCACCTTGGCCTCCCAAAGTGCTAGGATTACAGGCATGAGCCACCGTGCCTGGGAATAAATTATTTTAGAAAAGCTTCTAGTGTATCCTGAGATTGATGGAATTCTATGCTTATTGTCAGAAGCAACTTTTTTAAAATTGATAGTTAACAACAAGGTATTGTATATTTCAAAAGCAACCCTTTGAAAGTGGCTAGTTCTAAAGAGAAATAAGGAGGAACAATTAATTTTCTACAAGGTCTAGCTAAGGAAGTTAAAAAGTTAATTAAGGCAGCAGTCTGACTCAAAGATAGGTTTCAGAGAGAAGCTGAAAGAATTCAGTCTTAGGGACTGATAGTTAAGGATTTGCAAGGAAGTTACTGGGGCTTGGCACCTTCAATGAAAATTTCTCATGCAGTCCCCACAAATTACTGATGTTAATGAAAGCATCAATTTATTTTCTTTCCTTCCTTTTCATTATTATTATTATTATTATTATTTTGACAGGATCTTGCTCTATTGCTCAGGCTGGATGGAGTGCAGTGGAGCAATCATAGCATTATAGCTCACTGCAGCCTCAAAATCCTGGGCTTAAGCAGTCCTCCCACCTCAGCCTACTGAATAGCTAGAACTGCAGGTGTGCACCACCACATCTGGCTATTTTTTATTTCTCCATATGTTGCCCAGGCTGGTCTAGAACTCCTGGGCTCAAGCAATCCTCCTGCCTCAGCCTCCTAAGTTGCTGGGATGATAGGCATGAGCCACTGCATCTGGCTAAAACATCAATTTATTAAACGGTCTTCATAAATTGTTTTATATCAAGGAAATTTAAAAACTAATTTCTTATGATATTAAGGAATTCTTTAATGTGTAACAAGAGCAAATAGACATATATATATATATATATATATATATATATATTTAAGAGTCCTTATCTTGGCCAGTTGGGGTGGCTCAAGCCTGTAATCCCAGCACTTTGGGAAGCCAAGGCGGGTGGAACACTTGAGGTCAGGAGTTCGAGACCAACCTGGCCAACATGGTGAAACTCCTTCTCTACTAAGAATACAAAAATTAGCCGGGTATGATGGCGGGTTCCTGTAATCTCAGCTACTCGGGAGGCTGAGGCAGGAGAATCACTTGAACCTGGGAGGCAGAGGTTGCAGTGAGCCAGGATCATGTCACTGTACTCCAGACTGGGTGATAGAGCAAGACTCAGTCTCAAAAAAAAAAAAAAAAAAAAAAAAAAAAAAAAAAGAGAAAAAAGAGTCCTTACCTTTTAGAAATACATACTGAAGAGAGGTAGAGGAGAAAAAAAAGAAAAAAGAAAAGAAGGCAGAGAAGAAGAAAAAAAGAAATGCATGCTGAAGTATTTATGGATGAAATAATATAATGTGTGGAATAATCCAGTGGGGAGGGGTTATAGATGAAACCATTAGTTGAAAATTATTGATACTGGATGGTTGATACATGAGGGTCCATCCATTACATTATTCTCTCTACCTTGTATATATTTAAATGTTTCCATAATAAAAAAAAGCTTAAAATAAAAATTCAAAAGGAAGTTCTTAATAGGAAAGTAAAATGAGTGGGCAGAAAGATACGGCAGGCATAACCCAGGGTCACCCTCTTCTTTGAACCAATTTCTTCTAACAAAGGCACTGTTGAGTTGGATAGTACCACCCCCTTACCCCCATTCAAGTCCTTCCCAAAATCCCAGGATGTGACTTTACTTTGAAATAGGATCACTGCTAATATAATTAGTCAGGTTAAGATAAAATCATACTGGAGTAGAGCGGGCCCTTGATCTAATATGACTGAAGTCATATTATAAGAGGAGAAGAGATACAAAGACACACAATGAAAACACTGTGTGAAGTTAGAGGCAGTTTGGAGTTATGCCACAACAAACCGAGGAATGCCGAAGATTGTCAACAATCACCAAAAGCTAGAAGAGTGGCATGAAACAGATTATCCCTCTGAGGCTCCAAAAAAGATCCAATGCTTTTATTTCAGACTTCTGGCTTCTAGAACTGTGAGGAAAAAACTTTCTGGTGTTTGAAGCTACCTAGATCATGGTACTCAAGGGTAGCCCTAGGACACTAATAAAGGCACCATTGGCTCTGTACACTCCCCTAATGGCTACATACCTTAACTTTAGACCAATAACCCAAGGATTTGCTGCTCCAAAGTACAAAAAGCAATTCCCTCCACTGACACACACTGTCAGAATACAGCAAGCCTGTGTGTGCACAAAAGGCTAAGGCGGGGCAATGAAATCACAGGTAAATCATGGCATGGCCCATCTTTTTGGGCCACTACTTTCACTCAATGGGTAAATAATTTAAACTTCTATTTTTATACTAAAGGAAACATAGACATAGCATGAAGTAAAATGCAAAACTGACATGGCTATTTAGGATAAAACATGAGGCTTAAAAAAATTGTTGATCCTGGCCAAGCGTCGTGGCTCACGCCTGTAATCCCAGCACTTTGGGAGGCCAAGGCAGGGGATCTCTACTAAAAATACAAAAATTAGCTGAGTGTGGTGGCAGGTGCCTGTAATCCCAGCTGCTCGGTAGGCTGAGGCAGGGGAATTTCTTGAACCTGGGAGGCAGAGGTTTCAGTGAGCCGAGATCACGCCACTGCACTCCAGCCTGGGCGACAGAGCAAGACCCCGTCTCAAAAAAAAAAAAAAAAAAAAAAAAAGTTGATCCTGTAGCTGGCACCAAATCTCTCCAGATCCCCAGGGTTTCAAGGACACTCCTCTCCTCTGAGACATCCTTTTGTGGAAATATTTAAAAAGCACCAGCCTGAGGGAAATAAGCAGATTTAGTGGTGCTAAGCTTGAAATGTTAACTATAAAGTAAGGAAAATTCCAGATGGATCTAAGATTTAAATGTTAAGAAAGAAAGAGACTAATGAATGTATAAGAAGAAACATGTATAACCCTTAAGTGAAGAAACTCTAAACATGATACAAAATCCGAAAGCCATACAAGAAAATATTGATACATTTCACATAACATTTAAAATTTTGCATCACAAAAATATATATGACAAAGTCAAAACACAAACAACAAAGTGGTATCAGATTTTATAATACATAAAACAGGTACGAGAGGGGCTGCTTTCCTCAATAACAAAAAGATCATATAAATCAATAAGATTAAGATGAATAACAATGCAAAATGGGGAAAGGGCATGAACAGTAAGTAGACAGTAAGAGAGATGAATTACTGATAAAGATGCTCATCATCACTCATAATGAAAGAAATTAAAATTAAAGTGAGATACAACTTTTCACCTATAAGATTATTAAGTTTGTTAATTCTTACTGTAAGTGACAGTGTGGGAAAACAGTCCATCTTCTACACAGCCTATAAAGAGTATAAATTGGGCAATCTCATTGGAGGGCAATTTGTCAGCATTTATCAAAAATGTTAAGTGTGTGCCAGGTGTGGTAGCTCATGCCTGTAATCCTAGCACTTTGGGAGCCTGAGGCAGGCAGATCACTTGAGGTCAGGAGTATGAGATCAACATGATGAAACCCCGTCTCTACAAAAAATACAAAATAATTAGCGGGTGGCACGTGTCTGTGGTGCCAGCTACCTTGGAAGCTGAGGGACAAGATTCGCTTGAACCCGGGATCAGAGGTTGCAGTGAGCCGAGATCACATCACTGCACTCCAGCCTTCCAGCCTAGGTGACAAAGTGACACTCTTGTCTCAAAAAAAAAAAAAAAAAAAAAGTTAAATGTGCATACTCTTTGATCCAACAGTTATATTTCTAGGAATTTAGCCTGCAGATATATCACACCTGTGCATGGACATGTGTACAAGGATAGTCGCTATAGCATCGTTTCTAGTAGCAAAAGACTGGGTGTTGGGGGGGGTTGGAATCCCCAAATATTCATCATTTAGGGACTGATCAGTTAAACTGAGGTACAAACTCTACCTCCATCTATATCTCTATTAAAAAGAGTGAGGTGAATATGTTTGTACTAATATGGAAAAGCATCCAAATAGTTAAGGGGACAAAGTAAGGCAGAGAACAGTGTAACTGGTTTGAGTACATTTGTGTGAATAAAAAATAAAAAATAAAAAAGTTGTTCTATAGAAATATTAACATTTTTTCAAAGGAACACACAAGAAACTGTTTTCATTGGGTACCCTTGTGGAAAGAACCTGGTAATCTGGCTGTTTGTACTGCTTTCCTATGTGCAGGTACTGTTTTTAAAATTAAAAAAAAATAATAACTAGTTAATTTTAAAATAACTTTTACCTTAAAATAACTTTTACCTACTGCCCAAATAAAGAGAGTACAGTAATGCCTAAATCTTTCAGTTATTGTTTTTGCCACTTTCACTGGGAGGGGGACAGGACTAAAGTCAAACTGTGTGTGTCCCTTGGTAAAACCCAAACAGGAGATTTTTTTTCCCAGTGACAACCAGTTTAATTTAGCAGGGTGTGGAGGCAGAGCACTATACCGAGTATTCTATAAAGATGTATTCTCAGGCCGGGCGCGGTGGCTCAGGCCTGTAATCCCAGCAGTTTGAGAGGCCGAGTCAGGCTGATCACGAGGTCAAGAGTTTGAGACCAGTCTGGCCAATATGGTGAAACTGCGTTTCTACTAAAAATACAAAAATTAGCCAGGTGTGGTGGCATGCGCCTGTAGTCCCAGCTACTTGGGAGGCGGAGGCAGAAGAATTGTTTGAACCCAGGAGGTGGAGGTTGCAGTGAGCCTAGATCGTGCCATTGCACTCCATCCTGGGTGACAGAGAGAGACTCCAAAAATAAAAATAAAAAAAGATGAAAAGATGTACTTTTAAGGGCAAGTGAGACCTATTTCTCTGGCCCTTCTCCCATGGTGGCACAAAGGCACAGGAGTGCTGCTAGACTCCTTGCTCTATATTAATTAATCCTTTATAGTGAGGAAGTTTTTGAGGGGGATATCTGATATTGGTGACCCCCAAACACCTCAAAGATGGTACCTAGCATCTCAACAACTGTGTGAGTGCAGAAGATCAAGCTGTCTAGCAGATTATCAGGCAAAGTTGTCATGAAGCTCCTTATTTGGGGCAAGATGAAATGTTCCATAAAAGCCTTATACAGGAACATTAGTTGTGTGTGAGGAATCAGGAGTAGCTGACATCACAAGATCATCTCCAAGACACATAATTATCAAATTATCCAGGGTTGAAATAAAAGAGAAAATGTTAAGGGCAGCCAGAGAGAAAGGCCAAGTCATCTACAAAAAAAAAAAAAAGCCCATCAGACTAACAGCAGACCTCTCAGCTGAAATTCTACAAGCCAGAAGAGATGGGGGGCCCAATATTCAACATTCCTAAAGAAAAGAAATCCCGGGTGCAGCACAGCAACATGGCACAAGTATACATATGTAACAAACCTGCACGTTGTGCACATATACCCTAGAACTTAAAGTATAATAATAATAAAAAATAAATAAATGAATAAAATAAAATTAAAAAAAGAAAAGAAATCCCAATCCAGAATTTCATATCCAGCCAAACTAAGCTTCGTAAGTGAAGGAGAAATAAGATCCTTTTCAGACAAGTAAATGCTGAGGAAATTCATTACCACCAGACCTGCCTTACAAGAGCTAGTGAAGGAAGCACTAAATATGGAAAGGAAAAACCATTACCAGGCACTACAAAAACACACCGAAGTACACAGATCACTGACACCATAAAGTAACCACATAAACAAGTGTACAAAATAACCAGCTAAAATGATGACAGGATCAAATCCACACAGAACAATACTAACCTCAAATTGAAACAGGCTAAATGACCTAATTAAAAGATAGAGAGTGCTAAGCTGGATAAAGAACCAAGACCATTGTTTTGAAGAGACCCATCTCACATGCAGTGACAAACATAGGCTCAAAGGGATGGAGAAAAATCTATCAAGCAAATGGAAAACAGAAAAAAGCAGGGGTTGCAATCCTAGTTTTTGACAAAACAGACTTTAAACCAACAAAGATTTTTTAAAAAGACAAAGAAGGGCATTACATAATGGTAAAGGGTTCAACTCAACAAGATTTAACTATCCTAAATATAATATGCACCCAACACAGGAGCACCCTGATTCATAAAGCAATTTCTTAGAGACCTTCAAAGAGACTTAGACACCCACAGAATAATAGTGGGAGACTTAAACATCCCACTGACAGTATTAGACAGATCATTGAGACAGAAAATTAGCAAAGATATTCAGGATCTGAACTCAGCACTGGATCAAATGGATCTGTTACATATTTACAGAAATCGCCACTCAAAAACAACAGAATATACATTCTTCTCATCACCACATGGCACATGCTCTAAAATCAATTGCATAAGGCTGGGCGCAGTGGCTCACACCTGTAATCCCAGCACTTTCAGAGGCTGAGGTGGGCAGATTACCTGAGATCAGGAGCTCGAGACCAGCCTGGCCAACATGGTAAAACCCCATCTCTACTAAAAATACAAAAATTAGCCGGGTATGGTGGCGCATGCCTGTAGTCTCAGCTCCTCAGGAGGCTGAGGCAGGAGAATCGCTTGAACCCGGGAAGCGAAGGTTGCAGTGAGCCAAGATTGTGCCATTGCACTCCAGCCTGGGCAACAAGAGTGAAACTCCATCTCAAAAAAAAAAAAAAAAAAAAAAAAAAAATCAAAAAAATCACATAATAGAAAGTAAAACACTCCTCAGCAGATGGAAGAGAACTGAAATTATAACAAACAATCTCTCAGGCCACAGCGCAATCAAATTAGAAGCCAAGACTAAGAAATTCACTCAAAGCCATACAATTACATTACAATTACATGAAAATTGAATAACCTGCTCCTAAATGACTTCTGGGTCGATAATGAAATTGAGGCAGAAATGAAGAAGTTCTTTAAAACTAATGAGAACAAAGATACAACATACCATAGTCTCTAGAACACAGCTATGGCAGTGTTAAGAGGGAAATTTGTAGCACTAAATGCCCACATCAAACAGTTAGAAAGATCTCAAATTAACAACCTAACATCACAACTAAAAGAACTAGAAGTAGATGAGGTCTAGAGAAAATGAGGGTCAGTGAGCCATCCCTTGAGAGGCAGAGGTAAAAGGAGGAATGACTTCTCTCAGGCTTGCTGGCCCTAATCCCAAGAGGCAAGGCTGAAGGTGGAAGCTGGAAGGCAGAAGCCGGTTCATTCCCCTACCCTACACCACCTCCAGTGACTCAGAGACTTAGGATGATAGAGCAGCATGGATCCCACAGAGACCAAGAAGTCCCTCCCTGTCTCATGTTACAGAGATCTAAGATGAAATTTTCCCAAGTCACACAGCAATTCAGTGGCAGAGCTGGAGCTACAGCTCAGAACATGTGGCTCCAAATTTAGTGCTCTTTCAATAATATTAGGCTGCCCTAGCAACTCAATGGTGGACAAACAAAATACTCCCACTAGGTTGCAAGGGAGTCTGGCTGAGATCCCATGGTTCCATCAAGGAGAGGAGATGAAACTGAATCACCCCGGCCTCCCTAAACCCTCATCCCAGCAAACATTGCTCATAACCACTACCTTCACAATCTGGGAGCTGTTTATAAATAACTTTCTCAAATGTTCTGGGATCTCTTGCTCCACTTCCAAAGTCACCTCTGACAAAGTCACCTCTGCCACCGTGATGCACCTTTTTCTTCTCTCTCTCTCTGTTTGGCCTCAGCTTTCCAGAAGAGCCCTGCTGAACAGCCCCAGGAATGCTGAGGTAGTGAAGCTGACTACACCCTTCATTTAGGTTTTGCTAAACTATCTGAGACTCGGGGTCGGTAGCCTGCCCTGAAATCTCATATTATCCCTCTTGGCCTGGGTTCCCATTAAGGAACCCCCACCCCTGCCCCCACCCCTTTCTACCAACTTCCCAAAGATGAGGTAGGCACTTTGGGAGGCTGAGGCAGGCAGATCATCTGAGGTCAGGAGTTTGAGACCAGCCTGGTCAACATATTGAAACCCCGTCTCTACTAAAATTACAAAAATTAGCCAGGCGTGCTGAGGGGCACCTGTAATCCCAGCTACTTGGGAGGCAGATGCAGGAGAATCACTTGAACCCAAGAAGCGGAGGTTGCAGTGAGCTGAGATCATGCTACTGCACTCCAGCCTAGGCAATGGAGTGAGACTCCACCTCAAAAAAAAAACAAAAACAAAAGAAAAACGCAAAGAAGAGTCAGGACATAAAGAGCTATGGAGAAGTGGCCCTCAGTCAAGAGAAAGCAGGCAGCCTGCTCTGGCTTCCTTGCCCAAAGGTGGCTCATTTCTGACCCCTGGGAAAAAAGGTGAATGGGATAAAATGGATCCCAAGGTCAAGAAAGAGTCTCCTATGAGGGAGAGAGATGACTCTAACTTTACTACTGTTCAAGTTCCTTTCTGCTTCCCAGCAAAAGCTCTCACAGAACATTGAACTGTCCAGCCCCTTGTAGGACAAAGGGAAGAGTGAAGTCCACCAAGAGAGGGAAATGGTGAGGAGGCAACTAAGCCCAGACTGTAATCTTAGCCTTTGCTACACTGTAATGGTGTAGATATAAAACAGTCTACACCATTCCAGGACATAGAGATGGGTGTCTTTCTTGGAGTCCCTAGAGACTGATATGGTTTGGCTGTGTCCCCACCCAAATCTCATCTTGAATGGTGGCTCCCATAATTCCTATGTGTCATGGGAGTGTTTGAAATGCTTGTTCCCCAGTGCCGTAAAGAAATAGCATTTAAACATAAATTTAACTTCCTCAGCAAGGCCATTTTTATACTTTGTGCAGAAAGGGTACACTTGCCAGCAGTTTTGCCACGAGAGTACACCGAACAAAGGAGACAGGGTCATTTATAACCTGACACGTCCACCCTACTGCTGTGTCCAGTTTCCATGTGGTGGAACAGGACCTCGCATTCTGTATTTGTCCTGATTGCCTAGCAACTTAAAACTTTTTAAAAGAGGCAAAGGCAGAGGAGAACAAAGGAAGGAGGAATCAACTTGTAGAACGCTGAGAAAGGTGAAAACACCTTCAAATAAGGAAGAGGAACAGGCTATGGCCTAATGCTTGCTTAGACCAGTATAAGCATGCCAGGGCAAATATTCAGGCTAAATTGGGGGAGCTAAGAACATAAAGTACATTGATTTCTTTATTACAGTTAGCAGATATTTAAGAATGTTAGCACAAGTCTTTTAATAAATTTTGCTTCTAAAAGAAGTTACTATTTATTCCTAATTAGATGGGGAGGAAAGTCTTTGAAAAGGAATCTCGACTTTACTTTTTGCAGGAGGGACCTGGTGAATCATGGAGGCAGGTCTTTCCCTTGCTGTTCTCATGATAGTGATTAGGTCTCATGAGATCTGACGGTTTTATAAAAGGGAATTCCCTTACCCAAGCCCTCTTGCCTGCTGCCATGTAAGATGTGACTTTGCTCCTCATTTGTCTTCAGCCATGATTGTGAGGTCTCTCCAGCCATGTGGAACTGCGAGTCAATTAAATCTCTTTCCTATGTAAATTATCCAGTCTTGGGTATGTCCTTATTAGCGGCATGAGAACAGAGTAATATAGAGACCATGCCCCAAACACCCACCAGCTACCCTATCTTGGTAAACTCCACAGTGTATGAGAGAGGAGAAAATAGCTCTTCAGCATTGGGGCAGCTGAGTTTTTGAGTCCCTAGAATTGGGCCTGATAGGATTTCTTTAGAGAAACCAAGGTGAGTGTTTGGGGAAGAGGTCAACATGTGTGTGTATAACTACACTAATACGGTAGGCATTAACTCTACTGGGACTGATATTTGGGTAGTATACAAGGATAGAGTTGTACAGGTTGTTAAAATATTTAAAAACTTCTATACTGATTGGTATCACTCTTCACTCGCGCCACCACCACCTTGATTCCTTCATAAGAACTCTTCCCCCTAGGACCTCCCCATATAATTCAACAACCAAAGGATTAATGCCTGGTATAGCAGTGGCCTCCAGGACTCTGCTCTAACACTAGGGCCACCAAAGTTTGTAGGTTCTCAGAGTCCTTTCCAGGTGTCAAATATTCAGAATATCACCCCTAATTATCTGTACATACCCTGGGGAGAAACCAAGGTGCAGAGAGGCCAAGGTCACACAGCTAGTTATATGGCTGATTGTATCCCCTCAAACTTCGTATGTTGAAGCTCTGACCCCCAGCACCTCAGAATGTGACTGCATTTGGAGACTGAGTCTTTAAAGAAGTGATTAAGTTAAAATGAGGCTGTTGGACCCGGCATGGTGGCTCATGCCTGTAATCCCAGCATTTGGGAGGCCAAGGAGGGCAGATCACGAGGTCAGGAGTTCGAGACCAACCTGACCAACATGGTGAAACACTGTCTCTATTAAAAATACAAAAAAAAAAAAAAAAAAAAAATAGCCGGGTGTGGTGGCGCATGCCTGTAATCCCAGCTACTCAGGAGGCTGAGGAAGGAGAATTGCTTGAACCAGAGAGGAGGAAGTTTGCAGTGAGCCGAGATCGCACCACTGCACTCCAGCCTGGGTGACAGAGGGAGACTATGTCTCAAAACAAACAAACAAACAAAAAACAAACAAACAAACAAACAAAAATCATAAGGCTGTTAGGGTAGGCCCTAATCCAATCTGACTGACATCCTTTTAAGAAAAAAATATAGACTGGGTGCGGAGGCCCGCGCCTGTAATCCCAGCACTTTGAGAGGCCAAGGCGGGCGGATCACGAGGTCAGGAGATCAAGACCATCCTGGCCAACATGGTGAAACCCTGTCTCTACTAAAAACACAAAAATTAGCTGGGCGTGATGGTGCGTGCCTGTAGTCCCAGCTACTCAGGAGGCTGAGGCAGGGAGAATTGCTTGAACCTGGGAGGCGGAGTTTGTAGTGAGCTGAGATAGTGCCACTGCACTCCAGCCTGGTGACAGAGCAAGACTCTATCAAAGAAAAAAAAAAGAAGAAGAAGAGAATATTGGAAAAGACAGACAGACACACCAGGGATGCATTAACACAGAGGAAAGACTATGTTGAAGACACAGCAAGAAGGTAGCCATTGGCAAGCCAAGGAAAGAGGCCGCAAAAGAAATCAACCCTGCTAACACCTTGCTCTTGGACTTCCAATCTTCACAACTATGAGGAAATAAATTTCTGTTGTTTTAGGCCACCGATTCTGTAGCATTTTGTTATGGCAGCCCTTACAAACTAACACAACTAGGTAATAACAGAGAGAGAAATTCACCCCAGGTCTATTTGCCTGCAAGCCCGTGCTCTGAAGAGATCCTGCTGTCTCTATTTATACAATGAAGGGAGTCAGCTCTTATGAGAATCCAGTGAGGGAAAGGATTTGGTATAATATTGAGGGACATGACTCCTCAGAGAGTATTCTTATCTGCCAGGAAAGATCTAAGAGCAACGCCTTGTGCACAGTAAGTGCTCATAAAATGTGTATGGTGCTAAATGAGGGTATACCTCAACAAAGGGCCTGAAAGGGAAAAATAACAAGTTTCCTAACCCTAGAGTGCCCAAATCCCAGAAACTGGTGCTAAAAGCAATTCACTGGAAAGCCTTCACTGAATGATGCAAACTAAGGAGTAGAACTAGGGTTGCCAATCAACCCACTAATTTATTCTCCATACCCACACACTCACATGAAACAATGCAAGTCCTCCCCTCCCCACACCATACACACTCGTATCAAACTCTGACATACACTCTCACTCACATACAGATACTTGCAAAGCTTACATGAGCTCCCATAGACATATCTTGCCCACACTTTCATATATATTCTGCCATAGTCTTATGCCCTACACTCTGATTCAAATGCATTTATTCATATATATTCTCCCAGACACCACAACCTCCCACCATTCACATATATTGCACATACTCCACTACAAGCTCCCATATTTTCACATGCATTTCCTTTGTTTACATACACTTACATGTTCACACATACATATATGGATATTTGAACATACATAGAAAATAGTCTAGCTGGACACAATGGCTCACACCTGTAATCCCAGCACTTCGGGAGGCCAATACAGGAGGATCACTTGAGTCTGGGAGCTCGAGACCAGCCTGGGCAACATAGGAAGACTCCATCTCTAAAAATATTTTTAAAAAATTAGCCAAGCATGAGGGCATACACCTGTGGTCCCAGCTACTTGGGAGGCTGAGGTGAGAGGATCACTTGAGTCCAGGTGGTCGAGGCTGCAGTGAGCTGTTATCATGCCACTGCACTCCAGCCTGGGTGACAGAGGAAGACTCAGTCTCAAACAAAACCAAACAAACAACTCATATGTTGGACCTTAAACCCTAAGGTGATGGTATTAAAAGGTGGGGACTTTTGAGAAATGATTAAGTCATGAGGGCTCTGCCCTTGTGAATGAGATTAATGTCCTTATAAAATAGGCTGCAGATAGCTGCCTGGCCCTTTTATCTCATCTGCCACGTGTTCATCCCTTTTGCCCTTCTATCACGTGAGGATGAAGCAAGAAGGAGCCATCTCAGATGCAGACAGCAGTCCTCACCAGACACTGAATCTGCCAGTGCCTTGATCTTGAACTTCCTAGCCTCTAGAACTATGAAAAATAAATGTATGTTGTGTACAAATTATCTGGCTTGTGGTATTTTGTTATAGAAGTAGAAATGAACTAGGGCACCTTCACTGTTGTTCAGAGATGGAACCGATCTCTCCCTCTTTTGAATTCCCTCTGGTTTCTCTTACAGTACTCATATTCAACCCCGATTTCTACTTATTTAAGGAGCAAAGCCCAGAAATGTTAAACAACTTGCCGAAGAATTCATTGCTAGTAAGAGAAAAAGACCTGGGTTAATGAGGTGCTTATCTCATTGAGGGCAGGGATTCCATCTGATTTCTTTGTTTTCTTAGTGCCCAACACAAAACCTGGCATGTAGAAGTGGTTCAGTTTGAAAGGATGGAAAGAAGAGGGATACAAGAGGAAAGAAAGAGGAAAAGCAAACTTGCTTCTGGGATTAATTTGGTATTTGGCACTAGTTACCTTCCCTGAAAACTGTCAGACAGAGGGCACTCTGCAAAGGATCATGAACCAGACCACGTAAGGCAACCCCATCCTAATCAAACTCAGCAAGTCGAGGAGAAGGAGGCAGTAAAGGAAAGTGGAGGATATTCTAAGAGAAGCAGAAAGGTTGAGAAGAGTCTGAGAAAAACAAAAAGACAGAAAGATTCCTGAGGTGCAAATATAGACTTATTCAGGAGGCCGAGAAAGAGGCCAGGGTGTGTGTGGTAAGAGGGATGAAGATTAGAAAAGGGCCAAAGGTTAGCCAGATTCACATCATGGCCAAAGTGCTCCATGACAAACTTGAGAAAAAGGGCGCCAGTCCAGCCCTGGCTTGAACTTCTAGGGGAGTGCAGAACTCATCCAGGATATCAGTTGCTAAATGTGAGGAGAAGGAGAATCAGGGAAATTAAGGCTCAGAGCCTCCCAGCTCAGGCCTATGTAATCACCTCTGCCCTAACTGGTATACCACAGTAGTTGAAGACAGGGGTCAACTAGCAAAGGCCCAAGGAACATTTAACTCAAATAATGACAGACTTGAGGCAGGCTCAGAGGACATGGTCAGCTCTCAATTATCCACATGCTAATAAACAGTGGATTATTCACAAGGTTTTTTGTTATTGTTTGTTTTGAATTCAAACCTGATTTTAACCACTTCAATACACAACCTCTTCCTCCTGCTGCCACTTTCCCCAGGCAGCCAACATCCTCTGAGAGGCTGCCTGTGACTCCTTCTGGGTCTTGAAGGCCTGTACCTATACCTCGCTGGAGTCAGGGTTCTCAGGGAGGAAGCTTTGGAGCACCTGATCCAAGACCTTCGCCATCTGCCCATAGAGAACCTGGAAGGGAAAAAAGATTAAACAGTCATGGAATGGCTGAGGCTCCAGGCTCTCAGTGGGAGTAACCATAGGTGTGGAATGCTGTTATTGAGTTCCTGTCAGATGCCATAAACACCTTTTCTTTTTTCAAGCTTTCCTCACAAACCACCCTAAAAGTTAGCATATTAACCACATTTTGCAGGTTGAGAAAACAGACTTAGAAGGGAACGTAATTTCAGCCAAAGTAATAAAGCACTTAAGTAGGAGGTGGATTCTGCACCCATGGTTCCCTGAGTTCTAACTTCATGTTCTTGCCAATATATTTGTTGCTTCTGAAAGGCCTTTCAAATCACAGAGAATTCTTTCTTTAATTAACACATGTAGCAATGTATATTATTTCTTTCTGTCCCTTTACTTTTTTCTCTTTTTTCTTACTTTCATTTTTTTCTTCTACTTTATTTTTCTTCTTGCCAACCTTCCATTATTTTCTCTGTCTTCTTTCCTTCCTTACTTTCCATATACATTTGCTTCCTAATATGGAGGATCCTGCTGTAAGAATTCTGGAAATCAATCAGCTTATAATCCCTGTTTGCCATGAGTTCCTAGTAAAGCACTTACAGATACAAATTCACATGTCCGCAAGATCACAGGGGATATAAATAAATTCACCCCACTGCTTCTAGTACAGCATAATAAAAAGAGAACTTGGGTTGGAAATCTGGGTCTCAGTCTCTGCTTTGTCACTTACAGTATGACTTTGGCAAAATCACATCACTTTCTTGAGCCTCTGTTTTCTTATCTAGAAAATGGAAACAATAAAACTTGGTCTACAGGCTTCACAAAGGAGCTTCAAGGCTGGGCGTGGTGGCTCATGCCTATAATCCCAGCACTTTGGGAGGCCAAGGCAGGCGGATCATCTGAAGTCAGGAGTTCGAGACTAGCCTGGCAAATGTGGTGAAACTCCATATCTACTAAAAATACAAGGGAAAAAAAATAGCTGGGTGAGGTGGCAGGAGCCTGTAATCCCAGTTACTCAGGAGGCTGAGGCAGGAGAATCACTTGAATCTTGGAGGTGGAAGTTACAGTGAGTCGAGATCGCGCCATTGCACTCCACCCTAGGCAACAAGAGCAAATCTCCATGTCAAAAACAAACAGAAAAGTTAGCTGGGTGTGGTGGCACACGCTTGTAATCCCAGTTTCTCAGGAGGCTGAGGCAGGAGAGTTGCTTGAACTCAGGAGGCGGAGGTTTCAGTGAACCACGATCGTGCCACTGCACTCCAGCCTGGGTGACAGAGTGAGACTCTGTTTCAAAAAACAAACAAACAGACAAAACACACACACACAAGAAAGATAAGAAGATATAAATAAGAAAGAGTTATGTAAAGCATCCAGTCTGTAGTAGAGAAGTAATAAATGATAGCTCCTTTTCCAATATCATGATGCTTCTTGTATCATTAATTGAGCTGGAGGTGGCCTGGCATGGTGGCTCATGCCTGTAAACCCAGCACTTTGGGAGGTCAAGGAAGGAGGATCGCTTGAGTTCAGGAGTTCAAGGCTAGCCTGGGCAACATAGCGAACCCCATATTGAAACCACTGTTGCAAAATTATAACAGAAAATTGTTACAGTAAAAGAGATCTGACCTAACCAACTCCATCTTGCTTCTAACCTCCAAACTGTCCTTGTTCATTCCTGGGTATAGGCCGAATTAACTTTCGGATGAACTTAGTTTATAGTTTAACTTTGGAACAAAGATAATAACTGCCCTTTCCCAAAACAAGCCCCCTTCCTGCCTAGGGACTAGACTGTTTTCGTAGGATTAAGAAATTAGCCACAAGATTAGAAATTACGGTTTAGGGCCAGGCACCGTGGCTCATGTCTGTAATCCCAGTACTTTGGGAGGTCGAGGCAGGTGGATAACTTGAATCAGGAGTTAGAGACCAGCCTGACCAACATGGTGAAGTCCCAGAAGGCTAAGGTTTTTAAAAGGATAGTTTGACAAGCAGAAGGTTAGGGTAAGGATACTGCTGATTGGTTGGAAATGCAATCATAGGAGTGTGGAAAACAGTCCTTGTATGTGGAGTCTACTTCTGGGTGAAGGATCACAGGGGAGTTGTTGGTCTGACTGGGGCCATGTAACAGTCAGAAATGCAAAAGTCAGTTGGGCACGGTGGCTCACACCTGTAATCCCAACACTTTGTGAGGCCAAGGACAGGAAATTGTTTGAGCTCAGGAGTTTGAGACCAGCCTAGGCAACATGGTGAAACCCCATCTCTACCCAAAACCCAAAAATTTAGTCTGGTGTGGTGCTGCATGCCTGTGGTCCTAGCTACTCTGGAGGTTGAGCGGGGAGGATCACTTGAGCCCAGGAAGCAGAGGTTGCAGTGAGCTGAGATGACACCACTGCACTCCAGCCTGGATGATAGAATGAGACCCTGTCTCAAATAAAATAAAATAAAATAAAATAAAATAAAATAAAATAAAATAAAATAAAATAAATGCAAAAGCCTGAAAAGACACCTCAAAAGGCCAATCTTAGGCTCCACAACAGTGATGTGATGTTACTTACAGGAGTAACTGGGGAAGTTGCAAATTTTGTGACCTCCGGAATAATCACTGATAATCATTTAATTATGGCTACATTTTAGCGGAATTCAGGGTCCTCTCATCCTCCTAACTTGGTGGTCTTTCATTAGTTTTACAAAAGTAGTTTAGTTTTGAGAAGGGCTATTATAATTTAAACCATAAAGTAAATTTCTCCCGTAGTTAGCTTGGCCCAAACCCAGGAATGACCACGGGCAGTTTGTAGGTTAAGGGCAAGATGGAGTGGGTTAGGTCAGACCTCTTGTACTTTCACTGTCATAATTTTGTTACTGTTATAATTTTTGCAAAGGCGCTTTTAGCACCACTATACTGTAGCCTGGGTGACAGAGTACGACCCTGTCTCAAAATAAACAAACAAACAAACAAACAAACAAAGGCTGAGCTCAGTAACTTACGCCTGTAATTCCAGTAATTTGGGAGGCCTAGGTTTGTGGCCAGGAATTTGAGACCAGTCTGGGCCACAGGGCGAGGCCCTATCTCTACAAAAAATAAAATAAAAAATTAGTTGGGTGTGGTGGCATGCCCACCCAGCTGGTAGGTAGGGGTCCAGTCTTAGCTGTTTTGGGAGGCTTTAGCGGAAAGATCTCTAAAGTCCAGGAAGTTGAGTTTATAGTGAGCTATGGTGGCATCACTGCACTCCAGCCTGGGTCACAGAGTGAAATCCTATCTCAAAAAACAAAAGAAAACAAAACAACAACAACAACAAAAAATCCCCCCTTTTTTTAGACAGTCTTGCTCTGTTGCTTATGGTAGAGTGCAGTGGTGTGATCTCGGCTCACTGCAACTTCTGCCTCCCGGGTTTAAGCAATCCTTGTGCCGCAGCCTCTCAAGGAGCTGGGATTACAGGCACACCACCATGCCTGGCTAGTTTTTGTATTTTTAGTAGAGGCAGGGTTTCACCATGTTGTCCAGGATGGTCTTGAACTTCTGACCTCAAGTGATCCACATGCTTTGGCCACCCAAAGTGCTGGGATTACAGGCATGAGTCACCACGCCAGGCCAAAAAACAAAACTTTGAAAAGCTATTTAATGCCTACTATTTCAGGAAAAGAGTCTAGGGGTTTATTATTCTAACAAGATGAGTTTTCAGTTTATAAGACCCCTTCTCCTCTATGTAGGGGATGGAAGCAGAGAGACCATGTAGAAAGGTGATCCAGAGAAAACCAAGGCCCGAATTAGAAGAGCGGCCATGAGAATGAAAAGAAGAGGACTGATTAAAAAGGTAGCGGGTAGATTATGTAGTTTTGGGGGAGGGTGGCACAAAGGTTGAGGGAGAAGATGGAACAGTGGAAGTGAGTGAGGAGGTGAAGTAGTGGAGAATGATAATACTGTTACAGGACCCCACCACTTACCCAAAGTTAGCCTTTGGGTAGGGGGTTTCCTCACCGTAGTCCCTTTGGGGTTTGACAGAAACATGTTGAAGGAAAGGGGTCCAGATCCAGACCCCAAGGGAGGGTTCCTGGATCTGGTACAAGAAAGAATTCGGGGCGAGTCCACAGAGTAAAGTGAAAGCAAGTTTATTAAGAAAGTAAAGGAAGGCCCGGCGCGGAGGCTCACGCCTGTAATCCCAGCACTTTAGGAGGCTGAGGTGGGCGGACCACGAGGTCAGGAGATGGAGAACATTTTGGCCAATATGGTGAAACCCCGTCTCTACTAAAAATACAAGAATTAGCCAGGCATGGTGGCGGGCTCCTGTAGTCCCAGCCACTCCGGAGGCTGATGCAGGAGAATCGCTGGAACCTGGGAGGCGGAGCTTGCAGTGAGCAGAGATCACACCACTGCACTCCAACCTGGGTGACACAGGAGACTCCTTTTCAAAAAAAAAAGAAACAAAAAAAAAAAAAGAAGAAAATAAAGGAATAAGAGGATGGCTACTCCAGAGACAGAGAAGCCCCGAGGGCTGCTGGTTGCCCATTTTTTCTGGTTATTTCTGTTTTTTTTAGAGACGGAGTCTCACTCTGTCACCCCGGCTGGAGTGCAGCGGCTTGATCTCGGCTCACTGCAACCTCTACCTCCTGGGTTCAAGCAATTCTCCTGCCTCAGCCTACCGAGTAGCTTGGGACTACAGGCGCACGCTGCCACACCTGGCTAATTGTTTTGTTTGTTTGTTTGTTTGTTTGTTTGTTCTTTGTATTTTAGTAGAGACAGTGTTTCACCGTGTTGCCTAGGCTGGTCTCGAACTCCTGAGCTCAGGCAATCCATCCTCCTCGGCCTCCCAAAGCGCTAGGATTGCAGGCCTGAGCCACCGTGTCCGGCCTGATTATTTCTTGATGATATGCTAAACAAGGGGTGGACTATTCATGCCTCTCCTTTCTAGACCATATAGGGTAACTTCCTGACTTTGCCATGGCATTTGTAAACTGTCATGGCGCTGGTGGGAGTGTAGCAGTGAGGACGACCAGAAGTCACTCTCGTGGCCATCTTGGTTTTGGTGGGTTTTAGCCCGGCTTCTTTACAGCAACCTGTTTTATCAGCAAGTTCTTTATGACCCGTATTCTGTGCTGACCTCCTATCTCACCCTGTGACTTAGAATGCCTTAGCCATCTGGCAAGGCAGCCCAGTAGGTCTCAGCCTTATTTTACCCAGCCCCTATTCGGGATGGAGTTGCTCTGGTTCACACGCCTCTGACAATACGATTAAAAATATAGGCTAGACTGGGCGCTGTGGCTCATGCCTGTAATCCCAAAACTTTGGGAGGCTGAAGTGGTTGGATCACCTGAGTCAGGAGTTCGAGATCAGCCTGGCCAACATGGTGAAACACTGTCTCTCCTAAAAATACAAAAATTAGCCCGGCGTGGTGGCGTGCCTATAGTCCCAGCTACTTGAGAGGCTGAGGCAGGAGAATCGCCTGAATCTGGGAGGTGGAGGTTGTGGTGAGCTGAGATCATGCCACTGCACTCCAGCCTGGGAGACAGAGCGAGACTCTGCCAAAAACAAAATAATAAAAATAAATAAATATATATATGTGTGTGTATATTATACGTGTGTGTGTATATATATATATGCTAATAGCTGTAAGTGCTTACAGTGTGTCATGCACTCTCCTAAGAAGTCCTTCCCCCCTACCCCTCCCCTTCTTCTTTCCTTTCTGAGACAGAGTATCCCTCTTTCACCCAGGCTGAAGTACAGTGGCACGATCTTGGCTACATAGTCCTAAACACATTTTAGCCAACCTGTAAAATCAGAAGGACTTCACTGCAACCTCTGCCTCCCGGGTTCAAGCCATTTTCATGCCTCAGAATAGCTGGGATTACAGGTGCCTCACCATACCCGGATAATTTTTGTGATTTTTAGTAGAGACAGGGTTTTGCCATGTTGGCCAGAAGGCTCTTGAACTCCTGGCCTCAAGTGATCCACCCTCCTCGGCCTTCCCAAGTCCTGGGATTATAGGCGAGAGCCACCGCACCTGGCCAGTGCTCACCTCTTTTAATCCACATACCAGTCCTTTAAGACTATTATGCGAGCACTATTAATAAGTGCTCTTATTATTTCCATTTACAGATAAAGTAAACGAGGCATAGAAAAGTTAAGTAACTTGCTCAAGGTTTCAAATAGTAAGTGGTGAAGACAAAATTCAAGCCCAAGCTACCTGAGTGCAGATATTGAGGTTTAGATGACTGTGTGGATACTGTTGCCATGTATTGAATGATATAGGAAGAGGGACAGATTTTGGGGGAAAGTATTTTAGTTTTACACAGGTTGATATTGGGTTGCCTGCGGGATCACATGAGTGCAGCAGACAGTTGATTAAATGTGTCTGGAGTGCCACAGAAAACTGTAGCTAGAGACTTGAAGAACATCAACATATAGGTGTTTGCTTAGGTGAGGCCACAGGACTGCTCTAGATGAACTAGATACACAAAGTGGAGGTTGGGGTCAAGTGAGGGGGAGGGAAATGGTGAAATAAGGAAGGGGAAACAGTAGCTTGAAGATAAATTTGATTAACTTCAGGATTTCACAGACAATGCCTTGGACTTGGAGACTTTATTTAATTCATGCCCACTGCCACTGCTAGAAGTGTCCTACATCACCACAAGCCTAGGGATTCTTAGGATTCTTGAGCATGTGCCAGGACAGATCCATATTCCTTGTGGTGAGCTGAAACAATTGTCCCCCAAAATATACTCACATCCTGATCCCTACAACCTATGAATGTTACTTTATGTGGCTGAAACAAAAAGAAAAAAGAAAGAAAAACATTGGACTTCATTGTAATTAAAGATATTGAGATGTGGAAATTAGCCTGCATTATCTGGGTGGACTCTGCCACCACATGTATCCTTTGAAAGGGAGTCCGGAGGAGATTTTACAAACACAGAGGGGAAGATGGAGCAGAGAGATTTGAAGATGCTGGTCTTGAAGTTTGGAATAATGTGCTCCAAGCCAAGGAATGCTAGCAGCCACTAGAAAAGACAAGGAGTGTATTCTTCCCTAGAGCAGCTGGAGGAATCATGAACCTACCAGTACCTTGATTTCAGGTCAGTGATACTGTTATCAAACTTTTGGCCTCCAGAGCTATGAGAGAATAAATGTCTGTTGTTATAAACCACCAAGTTTGTGGTAATTTGCTATAGCAACAACAGGAAACGAACACAGTGCTCCTTCAAAATTAGCACTATTTAACACAGTTTGTCCACTAATTCCTAATTCTCAATCGGTCTCAGGCTCCATTTGCAACATATTAGACATAGTGCTCTTGTTACATGCTTTGGTCATGTTTTCTTAGAACACATGGAATAGAGAGAACTTCAGCTCTATATGGATGGAATGGGGTTAAATAGGTGTCTTTACCTGAAAAGTACTATGCAAAATTTTTAGCCTATAAACCCCAAAATGTGTGTGAATAATTGCCGCAGATCTGGCAGCTCCTCTGACTGAACTATATCTTGAGGAGTCATAGAAACCATTCCCCAGACTTCTTTGCCAGCACACTGTCATGATCCCGAAGGAAAAAGGGTATCTGGTTTCAGGCAGACACCTGGCCAACTGGTTGGCATGGCTACTTGGGACAGAGTAACTGTCAGTCAAGAACCATAGGCAGGCCAGGTGCGGTGGCTCATGCCTGTAATCCCAGCACTTTGGGAGGCTCAGGCCAGCAGATCACTTGAGGTCAGGAGTTTCAGACCAGCCTGGCCAACATGGCGAAACCCTGTCTCTACTAAAAATACAAAAATTAGCTGAGCATAGTGGCGGGCGCCTGTAATCCCAGCTACTCGGAAGGCTGAGGCAAGAGAATCATTTGAACCCCAGAGGCAGAGGTTGCAGTGAGCCGAGGATTGCGCCACTGCACTCCAGCCTGGGAGATTGGGCCAGACTCCATGTCAAAAAAAGAGGAGAGGAGAGGAGGGGAGGGGAGGGGAGAGGAGGAAGGAAAGAAGGAAGGAAGGAGAGAGAGAGAGAAAGAAAGAATGAGAAGGAAGGAAGGAAAAAATAAAAAATAACCATGGGCAGACTACATCTTAGGAAAAGTTGGCTGGAGAAAGAAGCACGTGCAGAGGATGAACTGGGATTTGTTGCTGTAAAGCGTGAAAGTGCCACTCACAGCAATGCTGTTAAGATCGCTAGCAACAGTTCTGTCTCTCTCTCTCAAGTGTTACATTGGAAAATAACTTCTGCAAGAAGGATTGGGACATAGTCCTAAACATATTTTTGCCAACTTGTAAAATCAGAGGAACTTCGTAATACTGCTTTTCTCCCAGAACTCCAAAATACCAAGGAATTTTGCAGAAAAACTAAGTATACCTTGGTGGATGTTGAAACCAACATAGTGGAATGTTGGCAGAGTAAAATCCTACAATTTTCAGCTGTGACAGAGAACCTAGAGACCAGTCTACAACTCTCACTGTACAGATGGGAAAACTGAGACTAGTCTAAGTCCACACAGTTAGTTGCAAAATTTAGAGTAAAACCCAGGTCTCTAGGCTGGTGTGTATGTATGTATGCATATATGTATGTATTTTATTTTTGAGACAGAGTCTCTATCTGTCACCCCGGGTGGAGTGCAGGAGTGCGATTTTGGCTTGCTGCAGCCTCCGCCTCCCGGATTCAAGCGATTCTTGTGCCTCAGCCTCCTGAGTAACTGGGATTACAGGCGTGTGCCACCATGTTCAGCTAGTTTTTGTATTTTTACTACAGACCGGGTTTCACCATGTTGGCCAGGCTTGTCTGGAACTCCTGACCTCAAGTGATCTGCCCGCCTGGGTCTTCCAAAGTGCTGGGATTACAGGCGTGAGCCACCACGCCCGGCCAGGCTGGTACTAATTTAAAAGGCAGGGCCCCTGGTTAACGGCCACGAAAGCAGATTTTTTCAACCCAACTTTATTTCGATGAGATATTTCCTCTGCAGCCCGGCTTCAGTGTCCAGTGTTTTACTAGGTTAGGTCCTGATTCGTAGCAATAAAAACATACTTAAAATCGCATTTTCAGTTCACTGGATGACTACAATCATGCTGCCGCCCGCCGAGGGGCGCCAAATAAAATTCCTCTTGCAGTGAAGACACACCCTTTCCGGTCTGGTACGGAAACCGTTTAGCAACCAGGAAATTGGCGGAACCTGGAGGGTGAACGCTTGCACCTGGAGGGTTTGGTTTGTGAAAAGAACACTTCCGGCCGGCGAGTTTTTAACCCCGCATGTCATTAGGTCGGCGCCCAACTCTCACGTTCCGATTGGCCATGCTGACGTTGGAAGGCGGGCTTGCGTATGGGGTCACGCTCTCCTATTGGCTGCTGTTGCGGTGGCGGTTCGGAGTGAGGGTAGCACGTTGAGCTGAAGGCTGTGCGGAGCGGCGCGGCACAGAGCCTGGTGTTGAGCTCAGTATGTCGTGGGAATCCGGGGCCGGGCCAGGTCTGGGTTCCCAGGGGATGGATCTCGTGTGGAGTGCGTGGTACGGAAAGTGCTTCAAAGGGAAAGGGTCGTTGCCACTCTGGGCCCACGGCATCGTGGTCGCCTGGCTCAGCAGGGCCGAGTGGGACCAGGTGACCGTTTATCTGTTCTGTGACGACCATAAGTTGCAGCGGTACGCGCTTAACCGCATCACGGTGTGGAGGAGCAGGTAAGGTGGCGGATTCGGCCCTTTTGCCTGCGTGCTGGTGGCGCTGCACCTCTTCCTTTGTCGAGTTTCTATAAGGCCCTGTTCTCCAGTCTTCCCCTAAGTCGCCTAAAGTTGCCCCTCTCCCAAATGCCTGGGGGAACGCCGCGGCCATCCTTGCGCTAATCCAGTTTGTGGATGGAAAGTAAGGGGTTGTGCCTCAACAATTCTCTTGTTATGTCTGTGAGGTTTACCCATTACCTCCAAAAAGTGACCTTCTCCCAACTTGGAGAGGATGCCGGAGGGACTAGTGAGGCCTGAGCCAGGGCTTAAGGAGTAGGTTAATACCCTTGGGTGGATTTCCGATTTCAATGGGGAGGAGGTCTTGCCTGCAAAACCATGTTTGAGTGGGGCGCCTCAGTCCTGTTGGTAAGATTGAGTTGGGACCCGATTAACAAGGGATAAGGGGCTCCTCTAGCTCAATGAGTTGATTTGGGGGGGTGGGGGGTGAAAGAAAGGGGTGTGTCCACACAACTGTTGATTGACAGTCTACCAGTTAGGTGTCCTGTATACGGCCTAGTCAGCCCCTCATGCCCTGTATACTGTTGGATCCCACAGACATTACCCTGTCTCCCTCACCTTCTTGTTTTGTGTCTGTTCATGCTCTCTTGAACCAGAATATGATGGGTGTAGCCTGCAACAACCTAGGTTCTGAGGTGGAGGGTAGACCAGTGTAAGGGCTCTTTATGATGGTGCTGGACTGTGACCCTTTAGGTCAGGCAACGAACTCCCTCTGGCAGTGGCTTCTACTGCTGACCTGATACGCTGTAAGCTCTTGGATGTAACTGGTGGCTTGGGCACTGATGAACTTAGACTGCTCTATGGCATGGCATTGGTCAGGTAAGACCTGCATGGGGTAGGGGTGGAGGTTGGCTTTGGGGACTGGAGGCAGGGGAGGCATGTGATAAGCAAAACTTGGCTTCAGGTGTTACCTGAAGCAAAACCCTGCGTGTACCTCAGTGTGGGTCAGCCTGTGATTATTGCCTGACTTAACAGCTTTTGGTACCCTTGTCAACACATTCCTCTTTTTCTTCCTTTTTCCTGAAAGCCTTCTCTTCCATTTTTCTTTCTCTCTTGGAATGTGGAGGAAGGGATTCAGACCAGGTGATCTCTGTGGGTCTCTTGATGGTCTGATATTTTTTCTTACCTTTGAATTCCTCACCCAGAGGAACTTGTCTGAATGGCTCGATGTCCTTGCCCGTGATTTAATGTGGACTTTCCAACCCTGTCCCTGTCTATTCCTAGCACCACCCTTTTCCCCTTCTCTCCTCATGAACACTGAAAGATTGCTGAGTTATGGAAGTGGAGACATGGGCTGGGAATTCCTGACTTACAAAGTGACTCATAATGGTTCTAGCTGTATACACATTGGAAAAAAGGTTGCTACTGAGTTTTCATATCTGTCAAAGTCTTTGTTTATCTATTGTTCCCCTTGTCTGCCTTGAGATCCCCCCTTTCTCTTCTTATTTTCTCCATTGGTTAGCTGTGCTCCCCATTATCTGATATAGTCCTTTGCAGCATTTATAGCATATTATGTTCTAGCCTAATACATTACATTATGTCATGATTATTTATCCTAGACCGAACTGTTCAAGGCTAGCGCAGTGTCTTATTCATCTGTATGGCTTCATTATAGTGCAGACTCTCATTAAATGTCGGAATGGATGGAACTGTCCCTGCTCTGGCTGACACCAACTGTAAGAATAGGACAAGACAGTCAGTGGAAAAGTTGTGGAAATGCAGGGTTTCAGTAACTCAGCAAAGCGTTTGGAATAAAATGGTTCCTTGGGCTGTGCCACTTATTTTTCCCTCAACTCCAGGTTTGTGAATCTTATCTCGGAGAGGAAGACAAAGTTTGCCAAGGTCCCCCTCAAGTGTCTGGCTCAAGAGGTGCGTATGATTCAGTGAACTTGCTCAATTCTCTCTCCAAGAGGGTTCACCAGATGGGGCATGGGGTAATGTGGGCACACAGTCAGACTAGCTCTTCCCATCACTACCAGCCAAGCCCTGCAAGAATCCCAGAGCCTCAGCTTCCAGCCTGAAGGAGGCACAGTTGCTCCCTTGCTCATGACTGGTATCTCAGAGGGCTTGGCCTGCCCAGCTTGCTGGGAGGAGCCCAAATGTAGCACTGGGTGGGGACAGGAAAGAGGTGACAGTCAGAAGGAGGAGACAGCTCAGCCACTGTGAGTCACTTTGTAAATCAGGAATTCCCATCCCATGTCTCTACTTATGTAACTCAGACATTCTTGCCCTGAGTGAGTATGTGAAGTGTGTAGAGGCCCAGAGGGCAGGCATGTTCTCAGTCATTAGCACTTCCCAGAGTAGGTGTAAGAGGGAAACAGGGGTAAAGGATACTCAAGGAGAAGGACACGGTGGAGGGAGGCTGGAGAACGTGATTGTTAATGCTCATTCACAGGTATTTCTTTGTTATAAAAGGGTGGTTGGTGGTTAGGGGAGGTATGTGCCTTTTCTGTTTCAGATTTTCTTTTCTTTTTTTGAGACGGAGTTTTGCTCTGTTGCCCAAGCTCGAGTGCAGTGGCGTGATCTTGGCTCACCACAATCTCCGCCTCCCAGGTTCAAGCGATTCTCGTGCCTCAGCCACTCGAGTAGCTGGGATTACATTTATTTTTGGTAGAGACGGGGTTTCACAATTTTGGCCAGGCTGGTCTCCAACTCCTGGCTTCAAGTGATCTGCCCGCCCTGGGCTCCCAAAGTGCTAGGATTATAGGCATGAGCCACTGTGCCCGGCCCACTTTTCTAATTTTCAATACCTCCTCCATAGAGCAGTAAAAAAAGAATAAGGAGAGCTGGTTTTTTATCTTGGCTCTGTCACTATGATTGGAATCTTCTTTCAGGACCTCAGTTTCTCTAGTTGTAAAATAGGGCAGAGGGTGGTCAGGATAGTTAATCTCTGGCTCCCTTCCAGCTTTAATATTTTCCAATTTCTATACTCACACCCTCCCCTGTAATCAGGTAAACATTCCGGATTGGATTGTTGACCTTCGCCATGAGTTGACCCATAAGAAAATGCCCCATATAAATGACTGCCGCAGAGGTGAGTCCTCAGAGGGTATACCTATTACAGTTAAACCCAGGGGCCTGGGCTTGGTGGCACTAAGGGTAGAGGGATAGGCAGGAGGGTCTTCACCTGGAGCCAAGGCTGGGACTAGGGTGAAAGAAGTAAGGCCTCGTCTTGGGCACAACATTTAAAGCGGGGAGAAGTCAGAAGTTCCATAATCAAGATAAATAACATATTAATGTGGAAAAATTCATGATAAACATAATATCAAAACTTTAAATAAAGCAGGATTAGTATTACTGATTTCTCCTTTTGTTTCAGCTTCCAACATGGCTTGGCATATTTTGATACCTTGACTACAGAGGTTTTTTTGCCTGCCCTTAAGTTGTTTTTGTTTGTTTGTTTGTTTTGAGACAAGTCTCACCTGTTGCCCAGGCTGGAGTGCAGTGGCACGACCTTGGCTCACTGCAACCTCCACCTCTTGAGTTCAAGTGATTCTCCTGCCTCAGCCTCTTGAGTAGCTGGGTCTATAGGCACACGCTACTACGCGTGATTAACTTTTTTTTTTTTTTGAGACAGAGTCTCGCTCTGTCACCCAGGCTGGAGTGCAGTGGCGCAATCTCAGTTCACTACAACCTCCACCTCCTGGGTTCAAGTGATTCTCCTGCCTCTGCCTCCTGAGTAGTTGGGATTACGGGCACCTGCCACCATGCCTGGCTAATTTTTTTTTTTTTTTTGTATTTTTTAGTAGAGATGGGGTTTCACCATATTGGTCAGTCTAGTCTTGAACCCCTGACCTCATGATCTGCCCGCCTCGGCCTCCCAGAGTGCTGGGATTACAGGCATGAGCCACTGCACCCGGCTGCATTTTAGTAGAGTTGGGGCTTCATCATGTTGGACAGGCTGGTCTCAAACTCCTGACCTCAAGTGATCTGCTTACCTTGGCCTCCCAAAGTGCTGGGATTATAGGCGTGAACCACAGTGCCCGGCCACTCCCCCATTAAATGTTGTTCCTGAAGTAGTCCCTCATTAGTCTCACATACCTCTCTGTAGTTGAGGTGGGGAGGTTGCCAGAAATGAGCTATCAGCAGTGTCATGAACCCAAGAGTTCCTTGGACATCCACCCCATCCCGATTAAGAGTCCCGGATTTAGCCTTACCTTTTGTGATGGGAAAACTGAGATCTAGGAAAGGGGAGACTTGGCCAACGCCATGTAACTAGCTAATGGGGCTGATTCCTACTTCTCCCACTTACTAGCCACTTGCTGTTTTTGGCATCCCGTCTCTAAGTCCAATAATAGTTTTTTTCTAGTAAAGGTGCTTGTGAGCAGGATAAAGCAAAGAACGGGGATAACCCAGAGTGAAAGAGGCTGCTTCTGGATATTTGAGATTTGAACCTTGGAGCCAAGCCTTTTCCTGGGGCCTTCCTATAATGCCCACAAGATGAGGCTGGAGGCCTGCTAGCTGCCTGCCTGATCCTGTGGCACTGCCTTCCTTCCCTCCTCTAGGCTGCTACTTTGTCCTAGATTGGCTCCAGAAGACCTATTGGTGCCGCCAACTGGAGAACAGCCTGAGAGAGACCTGGGAGTTGGAGGAGTTCAGGGAAGGGATAGAGGAAGAGGATCAAGAGGAAGATAAGAACATTGTTGTTGATGACATCACAGAACAGAAACCAGAGCCTCAGGATAATGGGAAAAGTGCGGAGTCAGATGTAAAGGCCGATGGAGACAGCAAAGGCAGCGAAGAGGTGGATTCTCATTGCAAAAAGGCCCTGAGTCATAAAGAGCTATATGGTAGGTGTTTTGGAGGGCAGAAAGGGGCCCATGAGCCCAGAAGGCTCAGGCTTAAGAGTTAATGCTGTTTATTTCCCTGGCTCAGCATTTCCTCTGGGGCTGTGGTGAGTCTTAGCTTAAAAAATTACTGTCACAAACCATCTTCCTGGCTAGTTTCCATAGTATAATGGCTGTCACATTCACTTCACAAACCATCTTGAGCCCTGTGAAGTAGTTGGGGAAAGAATTCTAGTTCCCCAATTACAACTCAAGAAATGAGGTGAGAGAGGCTCAGAATCCCATCAGGAACAGGGGTCTGGGCTGGCAGTCCTATCTGTTTCCCCATTCTGTTTTCAGAAAGAGCCCGAGAACTGCTGGTATCATATGAAGAGGAGCAGTTTACGGTAAGAAAGTGCCCTGGACTTGATGTGCTCTCATCTGCCCCAGCCATTTCTTCCCTTTTGCCAGCTACCTGAGACAAGTCTTGAGAAGGAATGTGAAAGAAAAGTGACAAAGCGTGAGGGAACTACTCGGAAAGAGAGAGGGGGGAACTAGGAAGGACACAAGAGGAGCAGAGTCCAAGTGACTGATCCTCCACACCGATGGAAGGGAACAGATGATGAAGTTTGCGGATAATCTGCCCCACTGGGTGGTAGGGAACAACTGGGAGTGGGTAGTTGCGCAGCCTTGCAATTCTGAAGCTGACCAGTAGATGGGGCCCAAGAGCTTCCCTAAATCAGGTGAGCTGGAGGGGTGCTGTTTTTAGGGAGGTCACTCAGAAACCATTTAGTTCAGTCCTCCCGTTTCACAGATTAAGAAGTTGAAGCCATGGATGAGTGAAGGGACAGGCCCAAAGTCACATATACAATTAATGATAGAACCAGGATTAGTACCTGGATCTCCCAGTTATCTTTCTTCTGTAACTCATTGCCTCCCCTCATCCCTGGCCCTTTGGCCTAAGAGTCTGTATCTCCAGCCAAATTCCCCCATTGAACATCTCAGTATTTGCCCACAGGAAATTCAGTTGGAGGAGGGAGGGAGAGAGAAAGAGGAGAAAGTCTCGCATTTGAGAGTCAGGCTATTTTTAGTTGCAAGGCCAATAGGGGAGTTGTGGGCCCACCCTTGCATGCCCTGCCCTGTCCCCTGCAGGGCAGTGCTGAGATGTCCTATGGGAAGGGATCCTGGAGGGGTGGAGGTGGGTTGCTTGGCTGAACCAGCCTTCTGATGGGACCCTCTTTACTGGCAGGTGCTGGAGAAATTTAGGTATTTACCTAAGGCCATTAAGGCGTGGAATAACCCGTCCCCACGTGTAGAATGTGTCCTGGCAGAGCTCAAGGGCGTTACATGCGAGAACAGGTGTGTAACTAGGTAACCGGGAGCTGCGTATTCTCTAGGATAGAGGGTAGCAGCCTCATTGAAATTGGTTTCCCTATCCTAGCTTGCCAATCTCTGCTGTACAGAATCCCAGGGATAATCCTGATCCCCTCCACAGTGACCCTACATTTGGCAGAACTGTTTGCCCTCGACCCTGCCAACTTCCAGGTGGGGTTTGCCTATACTAGAATGGCCAGAGGCAGGAATGCCCACTGTCATCCATCTCCTGGCCAGCTGCTTTCCTGTCTGTCGGGTGGCATGTGGAGCTCTTGACAACTAGGAAAATCCCTTGATAATTACCACCTCACTGCCTAGCCCTTGTCTAAGTTTGAGGTAAAAAATAATATGGTAGGTGTTGCTAGTCTTGTCTTTTTTTTTTTTTTTTTTTTTTTTTTTTGAGACAGTATCTTTCTCTGTTACCCAGGCTGGAGTGCAGTGGTGCAGTCTTGGCTCACTGCAGCCCACCTCTTGGGTTCAAGTGATTCTCATGCCTCAGCCACCAGAGTAGCTGGGACTACAGATGTGAGCCACCACGCCTGGCTAGTTTTTGTATTTTCAGTGGAGACAGGGTTTCACCATGTTGGCCAGGCTGGTCTCAAACTCCTGGCCTCAAATGACCTGCCTGTCTGGACCTCTGAAAGTGCTGGGATTACAGGCATGAGCCACTGAGCCTGACCTTTTCTCTTTTTTTATGATAGGGTCATGCTCTGTCACCCAGGCTGGAGTGCATTGGTGCGAACATAGTTAACCACAGCCTCAACCTCACAGGCTCAAGAGATCCTCCCACCTCAGCCTCCTAAGTAGCTGGGACCAACAGGCATGCACTACCACGTCTGGCTAATTTTTTAATTTTTTGTAAAGGTGGGGTCTCACCATGTTGCCCAGACTGGTTTCAAGTTTGGGGATTCAAGAGATTTTCCTGCCTTGGCCTCCCAAAGTGCTGGGATCACAGGTGTAAGCCACCGCAGCCGGCCTGGTCTTGTCTTGTCTTTTTTTTTTTTTTTTTTTTTTTTTGAGACGGAGTTTCACTGTTGCCCATGCTACAGTGCAGTGGCACGATCTCGGCTCACTGCACCCTCCACCTCCCGAGTTCAAGGGATTCTCCTGCCTCAGCCTCCCAAGAAGCTGGGACTACAGGCAAGCACCACCACGCCCAGCTAATTTTTGTATTTTTAGTAGAGATGGGGTTTTGCCATGTTGGCCAGACTGGTCTGGAACTCCTGACCTCAGGTGATCCGCCTGCCTTGGCCTCCTAAAGTGCTGGGATTACAGATGTGAGCCACCACGCCCAGCCTGGTGTTTTCTTTTGAACTGCCATTGGAGGGTATTAGCATCCCTTGGATAGTCATGATTAGGGGAATAGAGGCAGGACCTTCTCAGGGTCTGGCTCCTAGAGACTAAGTTCCTTGTCTCTCAAGTATGGCTGTGAGCCTTTTTTTTCCAAAACAAAGTGCTCAGCTCAGTCCAGAGCAGGCACATAGGATGTCTGCCCATTCTTCTTTCCTCCCTAGCTCTTGGGGGCTTTTCTACCTAAATTCAGCTGGAAGGGCTTTGGGGGACTTTCCTCTAAGAACCTGTGGAGGCAGTGCTAAACCTCAGCTAGAGAGAAGTTGGAGAGTGTAGGTAGGTGGTGTAGGTGGCAGATTAACCCTGGGTGAAAACTACAGTGTAGGCTGGGATTGCCCCTGGAGTCTTCTATTCATGTCCAGGATACTAGTTCCAAAAGTATTTTATCAGTGTTTGTCCAGCCTAGGTTTCTTGGCTCTACCTTTCAGCAAAAGAGTTGGTGGTGGCTTCATTAGCAGCTGGGAAAACTATGCCCCTAACACAGTAGTGTCTGCCTGGTAATGCTGGAGGGAGGGATCTAAGTATGTCAATTTTCCAGGCATTAGGACACCTTGGGAGCTCTTTTTTCCACGTCTAGGCTTGGTCAGCTAGGAGAATGTCTGTATCTGTTTAGTGTTGCTATAAAGGAATACCTGAGGCTGGGTAATTTATGAAGAAAAGAGGTTTGTTTATATCATGCTTCTGTATCCTGTACGAGAAGCATGGTGCCAGCATTTGCTTCTGGTGAGAGCCTCAGGCTGCTTCTTCCACTCATGGCAGAAGGCAAAGGGGAGCCCACTTTGCAGAGATCAGATGGCAAGGTGGAGGGGGAGATGTCAGGCTCTTTTTTAACAACCAGCTCTTGCAGAAACTAATAGAACAAGAACTTGATACTGTGGGAACAGCACCAAGTCATTCATGAGGGATCCGACCCAGTGACCCACACCCCTTCTACAGGCACCAAGGTCAACATTGGGGATCAAATTTCAACATAAGATTTGGAGGGGACAAACATCCAAACTGTAGCAGAGAGCTTCTTGGGAAGCCACTAACTCTGGAGGAATCAGCTTGCTGTTGCTGGTGTAGGTTTGAGCTATTAACCCATTTATGCTGGCGGTTCCAATAATGGAACACTAGGCATAAATGGGTTAATAGATAGAGATGGGTGATTACCTCTATAGCCTATTCCTGCAACCCCTCTAACTTTGTTCTGGGTTTTTAGAACCCCTAGTAATAAGGCCTGTGGACCATATTTGGTCTAGCAGTTGGGTCCCCAAGGTTTCTACTTCTAGGATCTAAAAGAAGGTAGCCAGGGAGAAGAGAAGGGGTAGGGTACTGGAGAGTGGTTAAGAGAAACAGACTGCAAGAACTGAGTCGAAAAGCCCTTGACCCCATGATCCCAGGCATTTAATTCCTTCCTCTGTGGATGTGGAACTTTTTCCTGTCTGTGTGTTGAAGTGTATTCAGACACTACTGCCCTCATTATGGGCCATAGATCAGCATTAGTGCTTGGTAAGCACTTGTTCAAAACCCACTGATCCCAGCCTCTAACCAGCCCCTGCCCGAGGAGGCCGAAGCCTAAGATCCAATTGTCAACTCCCTTCCTCCCCACTCCTACCCACTCACCACCCCTCTCCCTATACTGCTTCAGCCACTTGAGCCAGAGGCATTAACTGCTTTGGAGGTAGGTGGAGGAGTAGGAGAGGGTCTTCTGCCAGCATCACTTTGCTAAATTAGTGTCCTCTTCTTCCAGGGAGGCTGTGCTGGATGCTTTTCTGGATGATGGCTTCCTTGTCCCCACATTTGAACAGTTGGCAGCTTTGCAGATAGAGTATGAAGGTAGGGTTCTGGGGGCTCACTGTACCCTTAGGGTTCTGATTCTTGGGTGGGAACACCTGGGGTGGGCTGGGGGGCCCTGGGTTGGGGTGTGAAGGCTGTTTCCTGCCATTCCGCGGTCTCTGAAATTCCCTCAGCCTTTCTGGCTGAGCAGAACAGGTAGCCCCACTGACAGTTGTGGGGCTGTCCTTAAGTGGTCTGGAATGGGGTGGGGTGGGATGGGGTGGGGTCGGGGAGTCTTAATGACATTATTGTGCCATGTTCATTGTGATTTAGCTGCTAGCTAGAGAGCTAGAACAGCAGAATTGGAGGGGCCTTGTGAGGTCATCTAGTCCAACATCCTCATGTTACAGATGGTCAGACTGAGGTCCAGAGAGGGGAAGGTACTGACCCAAAGTCACACAGTGAGTTATTGACAAAGCTGAAGCTAGAACCAGATCTCTGTTTTGTTTATACTTTATTTTGAGTCAGTTGTTGGTTGCCAGATACTAACTGGTTTCTCTCTCCCCACTGTTCTGCTCTCCTCTTTCCTTTGTTCTGCGGTGGCAACTCTGTTGTTGGTGGGGGGCTTGGCTCATGCGCGCGCACACATTCTCTTGCTCTCACTCTCACTTCCTTTCTCTTGCTGTCTCTTGCTCTCTCTTTCGTGCTCTCCTGCTCTCTCCCTCCTATTGCCCCCTCAAATGGGTGTCCCTTACAAACCAGAAAACGTGGACTTGAATGACGTCCTGGTGCCAAAGCCGTTCTCTCAGTTCTGGCAGCCCCTGCTCAGGGGCCTGCACTCCCAGAACTTCACGCAGGCCCTATTGGAGAGGATGCTCTCTGAACTGCCAGCCTTGGGGATCAGCGGGATCCGGCCTACCTACATCCTCAGATGGACCGTTGAACTGATCGTGGCCAACACCAAGACTGGTGAGGGAGACTAGCCCTAGCCCTGGGGCCTAAGGCAGCCCAGGCAGGAGCCTCTGCCGCTGTCCTCAGCTCTCTGCTAAGAAGCACCAGGCAAACACCTCCCGTGTTAAAGGTTTAGGTTTGCCCAAGAGGGCCCCGCGGAAGCAGTGGACAAATCTCCCTTTTCCTTTTCTTCTCAGAGCCAACTAAACTGGGCTGGGGCAAAGTGCCCTGAATTCTTTGAGCAGTTGGGAGGTATAGGTGGGGAGTCTGGGGGGATGGGGAGGGACAGAGCCAAACTTTCTGAGGTGAAATGTTGGGTGGGGGGCTCACTGCTTCCTTCTCCTTAGATCCTCTCTTCTCTCTCAGGACGGAATGCTCGCCGATTTTCTGCAGGCCAGTGGGAAGCAAGAAGGGGCTGGAGGCTGTTCAACTGCTCCGCCTCCCTTGACTGGCCCCGGATGGTTGAGTCCTGCTTGGGCTCACCTTGCTGGGCCAGCCCCCAACTCCTTCGGATGTAAGTCTCTTGAATTCCATCCGGTAAGAGGGTGAGGCGCTTCAAGCCTCGGGGCCACACTGCCCTAGAATGACTGAGTTAGAAGGGCCCTTTGGGGACAATCTAGCCCAGTCTCACTCCCACTGACAGATGGGACAACTGAGTCCAGAGAGGGGAGGGGTAGCGTTTTCTTACCTAAGATCATACAGCTTAAGACTTGACTGAACTGAGTCCAGTGTGGGAATGGATAAGACAATCCCCCTAGAGTGCTTAGCACAGTGGCCTGCACAGAGTAAGTGCACAATAAATGGTAGCTGCTGTTTATTATTGAACCCAGGTCTTCTGACTCCAAGCCCAGTGCTGTTTCCTCTATTATCTTTCCAAAGTATACCTCTGATAGTTGCTTAGCAACCTTCAGTTGCTCCCTATTGCCTTCCTGTTAAGTCTAGGCTTCTTAGCCTGACATTCAAAGATCTTTCTGATTCTGGCCCAACTTACCATGGTAGCCATACCTCCTGTGAGTCTCCTTTACCCCATCCACCCTGGGTTCTATGGTCAAACTGAATATTGCACTGGTAAATACCTGTGGTTGTCTCCCTTTCCTTTTCTCTGTCATTTCCTGACCCTGAGCCACTTCCCTCATAATCATGGAAGCCTTTAGCACCTGATTTCCTTCTTGCTTTCTTGAGCAATATCTGTTTCATTTGGATGACTCATCTGACACTCTGCAGCTCCTCAACTCCAGTGACTTTCATTCTCCACTACACTCAGCAACCCATTTCCATCATTCGGAGCTGTTCCACCTCTGAAAGCTGACATCCCAGCATCCCACTCGGTGACCACCACTTCTCGTCCTTCTAGTTCTCACCCTTGCATCCCATGACATTTGCTCTTTGCCTGCATCCAGATCTCCATCCCTCCATTTCCTGCATCCCTTGACCTTGCTTCCCCTCTATCCTGTCTGTGGTTGCTCAGTTCGGCCACTCATCATCAGCACCTTCAGCTTTGCCCATCCTTTGGCCATATCTGACTTGCAAACCCCTGAGCTATAATTGATCCTCCCCATTCTGCTTCCCCTGCTCCTCAGCCCGGGTAGCTGAGCTCTGCTGGAGAAAACCACATAGCCCTGCGGATTGCTGCCACTGCAGAGGTATGATTTTTAATCTTGGGCGAGGCCTCAGTTCTGCTTGTCTGAACTTTTACTTGTTTTCTGACCACTTTCTCTCCCATTTCCTCACTATTCTAAACCCTTACCGCTCACCTCAAGCCCCTCCCCCTCTCCCATTTCACCCTAGCTTCCTCGAGCACATGGAGGCATCCGGCAGGGCCCCCTCGACCTGAGGTCCAGCCCTCGTGAACTGATCTGCGGCTGCACTCAACCTTCTCGCCAGTCTCAGGATGAGGTGGCCTTGCCCCACCTCAAAGCCTGCTCCTCCACCTGTGCTCTGGAGCCACCTCTGCCAGCATCGCTGGGGCCTCACCCCAGCCTCTACCTTGCTCTGCTGGCTCTTGCTCTTCAACCTAGGAACGTGCCTGAGCTTTTCTCATCTTAAACAAAACAACAGTAACAGCAACACAAGCAAAATCTCCTTTGACCCTGCATCCCTCTGTTGGGTTATCATCAGCTTATCATTCCCACCCTTCCCATCAAAACATCTCAAAAGAGTAGTCTACACTCAACACTCTCCATTTCCTCACTACCCTCTTACTCCTCAACCTGCTGCAATTTGACATTCACCCCCAGAGTTGCTTTGACCTCCTAGTTACCAAATCAGTGGGCCCTTGTCAGTCTCTGTGTCTGCTGCATTGATGCTGTTTACCACCCCCTCCTTGAAAAATGCCTGTGCTTATTACTAGTTCCTATAAAGTGCTGAGACCCAAATCTGTCTAGTTCTGGCCCTTCCCCCAAGATTCAGCCTCCTGTACTCGACTGCATGTGAGACATCTCCCCTTGGATGGCCCACAGGCACCTTACTGTGACCAAAAGAGAATTAGTCGTCTTAGTCCCCATCTCAACTCTAAAGTGGTCTTCCTCCTCTGTTCCCTATCTCACTTGGTGGCGGCACCATCTACCCTGTCCTGTTGACTCTCGAATACTTCCCAAATCTGAGGTTTTGTGTTGCCGTGTCTACTTCCCCTAGTGTCTCCTTCCCTCTATCAGACTAAGCTTTTCAAGGGCAAGGACTCTACATCAGCTGTCTGTGCCCCAGCACACCACACAAGTCTAGGCACCAAACAGGCCTCGGTAAATGTTGTTGAATTGAACCATGCTCTGCTCTCTCATTCCTAGCAGTGCTGTCCTTGGTGGGAGCTGACCCAGTGCCTGGGGAATGAATGAAGTGGGAGTCTGGATGCCAAGACCCTCTTAGTCCCTGATCCCCCTATTGAGTCCAAAAGTCTTTCTTTAACCCTGATGACATTTGGGACACAGAGGTATTTGTAAGATTTTAAAAGTGGCTTTGTAGACAAAGTCAGTCAAGGCAAGACTTCCAGAAATTGGGACTGAACAGCCACATTGCCAGATGTGTGCTCCAGACTAGAAGTGATGTGGATGGGTGGGAAATTGGGAGGAGAACCAAAAGGGCCTGGATGAGTCAGAGTTTCGAGAGGAGGCATTTGAACAATTCAAGCAGGAGAAAGAATAAAGCAAGTTTCAAAGTCCAGAAGGAACATGGCATGTGTATGTAATGGGAGGGAGGGAATGACAAGAGCAGCATGGAGAGGTTTGGATAGGTGGCCTTCAAGGTACTTTCCAATCCTAAGTGCCTGCAGAGTGGAAGCTGCTGGTCTTGGAGAAGTCTGGACCACAGAGATCTTCTCCCAACCCAAGCATACCAGAGGGATGCGAGACATGCCAGCAGTAACAGCGGCTCACTTGGGTACGATTTCTTGTGCACAGATCCTGCCTTTCCCAGATAAGCAGTGAATCTAGTCCTAATCACCCCATTACACAGAGTGGGGAACAGAGGGTGTTTGCCCAGGTATTATGCTGCAAGTCAGAGCTGGGGCCAGAATCCAGATAGCCTGTCGTTAGTCCCATGCTCTTCTGTAATACTCCACTAGATTGTATTATTGCAGAAAGCATCTGTTAAACACAGAACTTGGCTTTTGTTTACCCCAGAGAAAAAATAAAAGATACTATTGGAAATTAAGTGTCAGGCATGGTGCTGTGTTTTTTTGTAGAGGTTAATTTCATTTACTTTGACACAGCAGTCTTGGGAGGTGGAAGTATTATGTATTATAACCTATTTGACAGATAAGACATTGAGGCTCTAAGGAGTGATGGGACTTACCTAATAGCCACATATTTGTTGATGGTGGGACAGGGATCTTGGCCCAGGTGGTGTGAGCCCAAAGTCCACCTTCATTCCATCAGCCTGAATTCTGTGACCTTCTCAGTCCTGAGCTATGACCAGACATACTTGAGGAAGGGGGTGTATTTTAAGATTCGCATCACCCCTGCACCTTAGTGGTCAGACTAATGGCTCAAGATAGCAGGTGGGTAATCATAAGCAGGCTGATGAGGCGTTTTGCCAGTATCAAGTGTCTGGGAATATTTGTTATTAATCACACTAATGGACCACCATGAGAGGACAAAGTTTCTCTCTGGCTTTTCATCTGATAGGGCTGGAAGCTTTTCAAGCACTTTCCCCAGCCAGCCAATATCAATTTAATTTGAACTACTATCCCCTTGGAATATGAAATTGGCTCCATAGACAGGATCTCCCAGTCAAGTCATCAGCCCCCCAGCCCTGCCCCCACTGACCAGTCACCCTGCATATGTGACCAGTCTGCATGTGCCCAGAGAAAACAGCCTGCTGAGCTCATGGCCCGTCTGTGAACCATCCGCATCCATTTGTGACCAGGTGCCCGTTAGGTACCAGGTTCTATGAGAGGCTCTGTGAGGGGTACTCGCCCTCTTCTCACCTCGAGCTCCCCTTCCCAGCAGCTCTGTATCTGTTGGTGGTTTTGCTGTTGGCGCCGTCTTTTGTGTGCACAGTGTCATCATCTTTAACTCTGCCTGACCCCTGCCATCAGTCACCAAACCCTGCTCTCTGTCTGTGTATCCTTCACAGCTTCACTCCATCCCATCTCCACTGCCAGTGCCCCAGGTCAGCCCTCCCCGACTCTGGCCTCAACTGTCGGAACAGGCTCCTCCCTGGTCTCCCTGCCTCCAGGCTGCCTGTCCAGGCCAGCTTCCACATGGTCACCATGGTGATCTTCAGAAACATGGCCTTCATGTGTACTCAGAATTGGCAAGTGACCCCTCACACACACACCAATGCACACACATAACTTCCCAGCCCTCTCTTCCTCCCACGGCTCCTCAGCACAGGCCGTGCCCTCTAGCTGGGCTACTCACTGCACGCAGCAGCACCGTGTGCTTGCTCTTGTCTCTGGGCTTCCCGGGCCCTACCTCCTGCACGAAAGCCCTCCCTTGGTCTTTCCTACCCTCCTCGTGCTCTCTGTCTCCCTCAGTCCCGCAGTGCCTGCAGTAGGTTTGCAGTGCTCATCTGGCCTCCCTCCCACATCCTGCTTTGTCTTGTCAGCCGCTGCTTTTTTTTTCTTTTCCTCCATTCCAGGCTGGGCTGTAGCTGCTCCCATAAAGGGATCACAGTTTGTGTTCCACGCAGAAGGAGCCCAGAACACTTCCAGGCATATCCTTGGAGCTCAAGACAGGTTGCTCAGCTAGGCCAGAGAAGAGAGGGATCTGCTCATTTCCAGCCCTGCAGGCCTGTTGGCTGTTTTGTGTATTTATGTAGCTTTTAAGTGCAGACTAATAGCTATCATTTATTGCATGCCCACTATGTGCCAGGCACTGTGCCAGGCATTCTATGTGAGCTTTCTTATTTACTCCTCCCAACAATCCTATACATTAGGTATCATTATTGTCCTCATTTTACCTGAGAATGGAAGTGAGGCACAGAGATGAACCACAGAGCTTGTTCGGGGTCCATGGTCCTGTTGTTTCTATGTTCTGTCTGCTCTACTACACTGCCTTTCAGAGGCAGGTCTGGAAGTTCAGAGACCAAGTTCAAACCCTGGAGTGTTGGGGTATGAAGTGGCTTGGGATTTTGAATCTTTCCTACCCCATCCCTCCCTTTGCTCAGCATCTTCAAAGCCATGGGGCAGGGCCTGCCAGACGAGGAGCAGGAGAAGCTGCTGCGCATCTGTTCCATTTATACCCAGAGTGGAGAAAACAGCCTGGTGCAGGAGGGCTCTGAGGCCTCCCCCATTGGGAAGTCTCCATATACACTAGACAGCCTGTATTGGAGCATCAAACCAGCCAGCTCCAGCTTCGGGTCTGAAGCAAAGGCCCAGCAGCAGGAGGAGCAGGGCAATGTTAATGATGTCAAGGAAGAGGAGAAGGAGGAGAACGAGGTCTTGCCAGACCAGGTAGAGGAGGAGGAAGAAAATGATGACCAAGTGGAGGAAGAGGAGGATGAAGATGATGATGAAGACGATGATGATGAAGATGAAGAGGAAGACAGAATGGAGGTGGGGCCTTTCTCTACAGGGCAAGAGTCCCCCACTGCCGAGAATGCTAGGCTTCTGGCCCAGAAAAGAGGAGCTTTGCAGGGCTCTGCATGGCAGGTTAGCTCAGGTAAGAACTACTTTGTCCCCACATGAACTTCTTTTCTCTTTGGCTGGCTCTTGAGGCTTCCTTCTACCCTAGGAAGAGATGGAAAGTAGCAGGAGGTAGCCAATGTGAGGCAAGCCAATGTGAGGTATGCACCTGGAGGTAGCCTGGTGCATAGATGACAGGTGGCTTCTCCTGCCTCTTAGGATGGAGCCTGTGAGTGCCAGGGACCACTGTCAGGCTGCTGGCTACCTCATATAAAGAGCACATTCTGAGAGGATGACATGGGTGTGAGCCCTGGGCAGTAACATAGAGGCAGAAGATAGCAGAAAGTAGGGAGTGTGTACGTATATGGTTCTGTACGTGTTTTTCACTTGCAGTGAGACAGTGCTTTCTGTGTATGCGTGTGTGTGCCTCGAGGCTGGCTGGTCATGAGACAAGATTTTGCTGTGTGTATTAGAAAGAAGGAACCTAGGGCATTAAGTCAGAGAAACAGGAAGTGAAATCACAAGAGAGAATAAGGAATGCTGTGATTATTAGGTGAGCACACAAATTAGTGAGACCGAAGCCAGGAAGAGGCTGCAGGGAGGGTTAGTGATAGGGATCTGCTCCTCCTTTTGAGTACCCTTGCTTAGGTTAATGAACAGGAACCTTGGAGGCTGGAAGACCCAGAAGGAATGACAGAACAGTGGAGTCTGTGTGCTGAAGCCTGGGGAGGGAGGGAGAACAGCTGGGCCTGTGTGGTGTGGGGTGGGCAGTGGCAGAAAGTGAGAGGGGAGGCAGTGAATGAGTTTACAGAGAAAGATACTATGGCCTTTGTTTGCCCTTGTATGGACAGGGCGGAAGGGCTGAAACATAAAACATAAAATCTGTCTCTCTGTGTGTGTATATGGGCGTGTGCCTGTACCTGCTGGCCAAACCATGGCCCAGTGACAAATAACTTAGGGCAAGGAGGGCTGTGTTGGGGGGTCTTTGTAAATATTGAAAGGGAGGGGCATTGACATAAGCAGAATTGTGTGTGTGTGTGTGTAGGAAAAAGGGAAAAGTAGGGGCAGTTAAAGAAGTCATGGCCAAGCAGGCTGTTGTACAGCTTTGTGAAGAGGAGGCAGGGTTGCTGAAATCCATGAGGGCTAATAGGTGTCTGTGAGAGAAAAGTGACAGCATTGAGGTTGGCATCTATGGAGGGGTAGTGGGAACAGGCAATGAGATATAGCCATCCAGAGGTGGCCTGTATGTTCACACCATCACTGGGGCCATGTACAAGGGTATCAGGATAAAGAAGCAGGGGCAGTGACGTAGACAGCATTGGGCATATTAGTGATGATAGATGATTGGGTCAGTGACAGAGCCTATGTGGGTAGTGGTCCCTGTGCACGAAGGTGTCTCTGTATCATGGAGTAATGCAGGACATTAAGACAGGCACAACTTCGAATAAGAGAGCCAGGGGAGGGGGATGGACAAGTAGAGGAACAGTCCTTCCTGAGGAGCTCTGGGTGACATAAAAAGTTGGTCCAGGGTTGACACATTATAGAATGCCAGGGGCATTATGACAGGGAGAATTCTTTGAGTACCAGGGAGATGCAGAAGGCCAGAAATGGAAACTACGTGGAATGCACTAGTGAAGGCTTCATTTGAAAACACTGAATGCATTTGTGGAAGGATGGGGAGGGACATTTAATATAATACTGTGTGGTAGGTGTCTCAGTGATAGGACAGAGCGGGATGGGGGATGCCTGGCATCCCCATTCCAAAGTGGAGCATCTGTATGTGGGGGGATGTGAGTTGTGAATGTGGAAGTCTAGAACGTTAACTCTTTCCCTCTCTCCTTTGCCATTGCTCCTTCTGTGTGTACACATGTGTGGGGAGGTAGGGACAGGAAGATTCCTGGTTGTATGCCAATGAATGAGGTTTGTGGGAGGCAGGGAGTGAACAGGACAGTCACTGAGTGAAGGGCTTATGTATGTGTGCTTCTGTATACATACTTGGGGGGCTGTGAGGGGTGGGATGTGTAGTGAGACAGCCCTTCCCCAGAAAAGGGGTGTACCTTGTGCATCTTGGGGCAAGAACTGCAGGGGGCAGGGGAACATATTATCTCAGGGAGTCCACCCTGAGATGGGCATGGGGGTGTGTGTGTATCTCTGCATTAAGAAAATATGTGGTATTCAAACAGGCAGGGGAGTGTGTGTGTAGATTTGTAGGAAATCTAGGTCATTCAGATACTCTGAGGTACTGGTGGATTTGGGGTTTGGGGGGGAGGTGCTTTGGGAATTCTGGGACATCCAGACCCTCCATGATGTGTCCCTATGTATGTGTCTGCAGACAGGGAAATAGGGGTGAGGATGAGAAGTTGAAGCAGTGATACAGCCAGGTCTGAAGTTGTTATTTGTGTCTGTGTGGGAACATGCCTGGGGAAGTAGGAAAAGAGCAAAGAGGGACAAAAATGTCTGTAGTTGTATACTTGTATATGTAAACAAATAGAGGGGAAGAAGGACCATAAAGAATGTGTGGTGAAGCACTCTGGTGGAGAGAGGCTCATGAGAAGTGATACCGAGAGCAGTGAAGCTGGAGATCCTGAGACAGCCCACCCGTGCTAAGTGGGGTGGGTGGATGGACAAGGTGAGCAGGCCTGTACACCAGTCGGAGAACCAGCTCATCAACCCAGTCTTGCCACTTCCCTTTGCTCCACAGAAGACGTGCGATGGGACACATTTCCCCTAGGCCGAATGCCAGGTCAGACCGAGGACCCAGCAGAGCTCATGCTGGAGAATTATGACACCATGTATCTTTTGGACCAGCCTGTGCTAGAGCAGCGGCTGGAACCCTCAACATGCAAGACTGAGTGAGTGCCCATGGCAACAGGATTTCTCACCCCCTTTCTCTGCCACCTGTGGGAGGGAGAGAAGACAAGGTGAGGTGGGTGGGGGAGGTAGCTGTCCCCAGTCAGGGCCTAAATGAGTGAAGTGTAAGCCCCAGTCCCTGGCTGGGCCCTTGCCAGCTCTCCCTGTCCCTAGTGTGGGGAGCCAGTGAAGTAGCCACACAAGCTGGGCTTAGCATCCCTCTCAGATTGCATTCAGTTTGTGCTTATGGATGGACGTGTGTGTGTGTGTCTGTGCACACATTTTGGGAGGAAAAGGGTCCATAGCTTTCAGCAGATTCTCTTAACTGGTCCACCACTCCTGAAAGGTCAAGAATAGATGCTCTCATCCAGCTTTTTCATGTTCCTGAGGAGAAAACTAAGGCCCAGAAAGGGGAAAGGATTTGTCCAAATGTGCACAGAGTAGTCAGTAGGCCTCCCCACACTGTCCAGGCACCTTGGTAGCAAGGCCTGCACAGGGCTTCATGCTGTCCCTCGAAACTCGCCTCTGAATCACAGGCGTGGGAGCCCTTGGGTCACCAGGGAGCCAGGAACCAAGCAGCCCTTGCTGAGGGGCTATGCTGGTAACACAAAGGAGCCCATCCAAAGGGCCTATACATTCCAGAATGCTGGGCCATTGTGACCAGGGGAATCCTGTGAGTACTAGAGAGGAACCCCTGCAGGGCCCTGAAACTGAGTCTTTCCCTTTGCTGCCTGCCCACTCCCTGGGAGATGAACCCTTCTTCATCTGGACGTTCTGGGAGAGGGCTATAGAATTCAGGGGCCCCAGAAGCAGACCAGACCCAAGGCAATGCCATGGACTCTGTCCAAGGCCACGGGCCAGGGCCAGCAGGCCTCTTGGAGAGAAGAGGCGGCAGCTGGGGAAGCCAGGAGATCTGCAGTTGGGAGTGGGATTCACATGTCTGAGACAGAGGTGCCCTTACCCGTCCTTCCCACCCAGCCTGGACCTGGGTAAGGATGGCTTATTGAGTACCATGGATATCAAGGGTGAAGTGTGGGCAGCTGGAGCTGTTCAGTCAAGAAGGAAGCTGATTCAGCCCAGCTCCCACACCAACTGTAGTCAGGAGGTTTCCTCTGCTGTGGAGGGGCAAGCCCATCCCTGCTCCTTGTCTCAGCTCCACCCCTGACTTGGCTATGTGGCCTTGGGCAAGTCCATTCCCATCTCTGGGCCTCAGTTAACTTGTCTGTAAGATTGTGGGTGATGGGAGGTGGTGGGACTAGATCATCTATAAGGGTTTTTTCAGCTGCAGTAGTGTAACCATGGATCTGCCTGAGGGTAGGATGATGGCTTTGCTCTCAGCTGTCACCCTCACCCAGCTGGAAGGACCTTGACCTGCGGGAAGCAGGGGAAGCAAGAGTGTTATGAGCAGGGCCAGGGAGAAGGAGGGCAGAGCCACCCTCCCTAAAGCAATCTTGCAATTGTGGGTCTTGTCTTACAGCCCAAGCCTGGCCGTGGACCCCTTAACCAGCTATTGGGTGTGGGAGGGATCCAGCGTGGAGTGGCCTGGCCCCCAAGCTCTAAGGCCTTGAAAGGTGGCCCTGTTAAGGCAGCTACTTTCAATGTCTTGGGAGTCAGGTGGTGTGGGGCCCCCTCCCCTGCCTCAACCCAAACAGCTCTACTTTAATCTGGTTTATCTACTAGGACTCTGCGTAAAGCTTCATTTGAAAAGCTCCTTGCCTCCTTCCCTCCTTTCCTCAACTGAGGAGAGGGCCAAGCCACCCCTGGGGCCCACATGAAGTCATTTCTAGGATTTGCTCCAGCCTCTTTGTAAAGCCAGACAGGAGAGTGGGCCCATCCCACAGATACACACATGTCAAGCACACTTGGCCCCTCCAGAGCCTAAAGCTGCCTCCTTCCCTGACTGACCTCCCACTCTTTCCTCAGCACCTTGGGCCTGAGCTGTGGTGTCGGCAGTGGCAACTGCACCAACAGCAGCAGCAGCAACTTCGAGGGCCTTCTCTGGAGCCAGGGGCAGCTGCATGGGCTCAAAACCGGCCTGCAGCTCTTCTGATGGCCATCCCTGGTGCAAGTGTTCATCTAGCCCTGCCAGGGCAACAGCCTACCCCCTAGTACAACGGATGCTCCCTGAGACAACCTGGGAGACAGCCTGGATCAGCCACATCAACTCAGTTGTCCACCACAGGGGAATTTTGAATGTCTTTTGTTTTTGTTTTGTTTTGAAAAATAATAAACAGGCAACTGTAGTTTTGGTGTTTGTGAGATGAAGAGGGTGGGTGCTGGGGCAGACCAGTATAGTTGTCCCTTTACTGTGGAGGCTCCAGACAAGGCTTGACCAGGAACCAGGTCCTGAGGCCCTGTGGGCCTCTGGCTCTGATTGCTCCCAGAACCAGGCTCCACCCATATCTTACTCCGGACTCCTCGAACCATTTCTGTTCTCAGCTGTAGTATGAGGCCAGCTCACTTGGAAGCATCAGGCCCCAGAGGCACTGCTGGCCACAGAGCCTAGCGAGTGGCCAGGTGGTTTGTTTAGAGCCTCCCTGACAGTGGGAAGAGTCAGGCCGCCTTGCTGCTACCCAACAGGCTTCCTGCTGTTCTCCACACCTGCTCACACTATACACCAAACAGCAGTTGGAAGCCAGAGAGATTTTCTTTGTCACTTCTGCACTCTTTTGGCCTAGAAAAGATGAGAGTGGGCTTCCTTGTGGTGTGCATTAGAGCAAGAGAAATATCTTAGGGACTGATCCACTGTTCTCTGTGGTCACCAAATCCCCTCAGAAACTCACCTCACCTTAGAGTGCCTACGCCATGTCAGCCCTGAGCTAGCAAGAGATAGGGATGAATAAACCATGTTTTCATTCCTTAGAGCCTTCAGCCTGGTGAGGAAGGACAGAGTCACCAAATGATAACCTGATGCCTCTGCTAGGTGCCTTAAGGGATTTCTGTAAATGGCCACACCAAGAAATGATGGAGAGGGCTTATACTAAGAAAATGCCAAAGAGGAATTTGGTAAAAGTGCTGTGCCAGAGCCCAGACAAGAGTTTTAACTTGGATTAGGACCCCTAGAGTGTCTACAACACTTCAGAGGATATACTGAGTATCATTGTGGGTATGTGTATAATCATTTTTCTAAGGGGCTGGTCCACAGGTTTTATCAAGTTGTCAAAGGGGTCCATTAGTCCAACAGCCCAGCAGTGTTAAGATCTTTGCTGTGTATGATCCAAGCAATAGGCATGGGCAAAGCAGTCTTGTGCAGCATCAGTTTCCTTCCAACTCTCCCCTGTCCCCTCACGATGGCAAATGCTAGAAGTCTGTTGGCATCTTGGAATGTCAGAGCTGGAAGCGTTCTCAAAGAACATATAGGCAGCCGGACGCGGTGGCTCACGCCTGTAATCCCAGCACTTTGGGAGGCCGAGGCGGGCAGATCACGAGGTCAGGAGATCAAGACCGTCCTGGCGAACACGGTGAAACCCTGTCTCTACTAAAAATACAAAAAAAAAAAAAAAAAGTAGCCGGGCGTGGTGGCGGGCGCCTATAGTCCTAGCTACTCGGGAGGCTGAGACAGAAGAATGGCATGAACCCAGGAGGCGGAGCTTGCAGTGAGCCAAGATCACGCCACTGCACTCCAGCCTGGGGGACAGAGCGAGACTCCGTCTCAATTAAAAAAAAACATGTAGGCTACATCTAGTGAAGGGATTTGCAGTTGTGTACTCCAGGAGGTACTCCAGTGCCTGCTCTGTGGGGAGATAGGTGCCACAAGCTCTGGGTTCCCATCCAGCACTTCACCAGATTCTTATGTATTGGAATCATATATAAGATTTCTTTGGAAAGATGTTTTTGTTTTTGTTTTGTTTTGAGACAGCCTCACTCTGTCGCCCAGACTGGAGTGCAATGGCACGATCTCGGCTCACTGCAATCTCTGCCTCTCGGGTTCAAGTGATTCTCCTGCCTCAGCCTCCCAAGTAGCTGGGATTACAGGTGCCCGTCACCAAGGCCGGCAAATTGTTTTTTGTATTTTTAGTAGAGATGGGGTTTTGCCATGTTGGCCAGGCTGGTCTCAAACCCTTGACCTCAGGTGATCCACCCGCCTCGGCCTCCCTAAGTGTTGGGATTACAGGCGTGAGCCACCGCACCTGGCCAGAAAGATGGGTTTTGCTGCTAAAAAAAAAAAAAAATAAGGTCTGGAAGTCACAGTTCTAGTCTACACCCCCACCCCGCTCCATTGTATGCATTGAGACAGTGGGATAGGGAAAAAAAGGGATTTGTCTAAGGCCACAGAGCAAGTTAATAGGTCGGCATAGATCAGTGTTCTCTAGCAAATGTGAACATCACCTGGGTACTTGTTAGAAATGCAGATTATTGGACTCCACTCCTGACTTGAATCAGAAGGGGTGAGAGTGGACAGCAATCTTTGGTTTAGCAAGCCCTTGAAGTGATTCTGATGCACACTGAGGTTTCAGATGCACTGGTATACAGGAAAAAGCTCGCCAAAGACCTGGGTTCCAGACAAGCTCTACCACTTAAGAGGAGCAACCTTGGACAAATCATGCCACAGTTTTTTTCACCTGCAGGGAGATAATATTTGCCTCACATGCTTATAAGGATTGAAACACAATAGATGGGAAAGTGTTGTCTAAAGCATATTATGCTTTGTATGTGTGAGTGGTGTAGGTTCATGCCAGGGTTGATAAACCTTGAAATTGGGACTGAGGTCTCTATATAAATAACCCATTGTCATGCTTTCCCCTGGCCCTCAAAGACTGATCTAAAGATGAGAAGCAGACTACATGAGCTCATTTCTAGTCCAGGTCCAGAGAGTAAGAGCCAAGGGTCATTGTTGGCTGGTGTCCTTCTGGAACCTGGGAGTTCTGAGGCCAGGTTGAAGGGCTTCAGACGGCAGGAGTTGGTGGGTGGGGAGTGGAGCTGTCAGGAAGCAACCTTACTTAGCCTAGTGCCCATGGATGTTTTCTGTCTGATTAGAGATAGACTGATTAGAAAGTCTGAACTGCACACAATTTTCATTTTTTTTTTTATTTTTGGAGACAAGGTCTTGCTGTGTTGCACAGGCTTGAGTGCAGGGGCACAATCATGGGCCACTGCAGCCTCCAGTTACTGGGCTCAAGCAATCCTCCCATCTCAGCCTCCTGAGTAGCTGGGACTACAGGTGTGCACCATGACACCTGGCTAATTTTTGAATTTTTTGTAGAGATGGGGGTCTTCCTATGTTGCTCAGGCTGGTCTCAAACTCCTGGCCTCAAACGCCTGGCCTTAAGTGATTTTCCTGTCTCAGTCTCCAGAGTGCTGGGATTATAGGTGTGAGCCACTGTGCCCAGCCTGAAATGCACACATTTAACTGGGAAACAAGGATAGGGGTCAAGGAAAGGGAGCATAGATTATATTATTATTCAACAACAGTAATTCAGAGAGTCCCCTCTGATAGGTAATTCATCAGTGGCAAATAACATGGTTCCCGTGCCCAAGGAACTCCCTGTTTTGTGGTAGAGACGGTGTGCCAAAGTGAGTGACAAGAGCTAAGAGGTATTGCTCAATATTCCTGCAAGGCCCACTGTGGGGAGGGACTAACAATGGCTTGACCAGGAGGTTGGACATTGCCACTGGATCTTTAAAGGCAAGAGTACTAGTCAGAACAAGGAGTAGAAGGAAGGTCAAAGTCTGGAGAGGCTGAGAAAGCATGGTTGGGGGCACAAGTGCAGGGTACAGGATAATTGGAACATGGTGATGTGAAGGACTTGGTATTACATGAGGCCCGAGGGGAGGTGGAGAGGGATATGACCAGACTAGTTCATTTTCCACCTGAGATTAGGGCAGAATGACTGGACATTTGTTGATTGTCCCTTTTTGGAATTCTAGTAGTTCTTACCACTCTACTTACCCTCATGCTGCCACTGCCCTCCAAGGAAGTCTTAATTTCTTACTCTATTCTCTGAGTGTGCTTCATTCTCCCAATAGAGTGCAAGTTCCCCAAGATGGACTGTTCCTCTTCTGTCTGCCTAGCTTAGTATAGGCCAGACCCCCCCATCCGGTACTCAGTAAGAACTTGATACGTGTATGCCCGAGGAATGTGACAGGAAGAGTAAGAGACAGAAGAGGAAAAAGGTGGGGAGAGACGAGCACTCTTAGTCCCATGGAGGATGATAACAAAAAAAGATTCTCAGATTCACAAATAGCCTCTACCAAAGGCTTGTAGGCTGGGCTCTGCTGCAACCATCATGGCTACCTCTACCTTTAGAATGAGACTGGCCTGGAGTGCGGTGGAGGGTAGGTAGGAGGCTCCAGAGAGAGAACCAACTCCACTATGATAAATGGCTTACTGGCCTGGGAGTCATGAGGCCTGGGCTTCCAGTCCTGCCTTTGCCACTAATTCTGTTCAGCCTTGGTCAAATCTCTTCAGTGCTCTTGGAGCCTCAGTTCATGTACTATACCCTGAAGGGGTTGATGCAGCTGAGCACTCTGAGTGTGAAGTGTAGGATAGGAGGCACCTTTTGGCTCTGATATTCTGGCTGAGACAGCAGATGATGTATCTTTGGCCCTGAGGCTATTCAGGGGAGAAACTATAGGCTGCATACAAAAATTAAGTCTGGGCCCTGGGCCCACCACTTGGCTCTGACTGGTGGGCAAAGGCAGGCCCAGCCCTGCCCTGCAGGGAACACCAGTTCGATTAGCACTTGGAACTGTTAGTCTTCAAAAATTTGAGGACATATACTTACTGTGGTAAAATTCAGATGAACACATTTGGGGAAATCCCTGGCTTTATAGTTTATCCCAATATAAGTCGCAAGGACATAAATCTAATACTTTAGGAGCAAACTAGAGTATATGTATATGTATGTGTGGTATGGCTTTTGTTGTTGTTGGTTTTTGTTTGTTTTTTATTTTTTGTTTGTTTTGTTTTTTGAGATGGAGTCTCTGTCGCCCAGGCTGGAGTGCAGTAGCACAATCTCGGCTTACTGCAACCTCCAACTCCTGGGTTCAAGCAATTCTTCTGCCTCAGCTTCCCGAGTAGCTGGGATTACAGGTGCGTGCCACCACACCCGGCTAATTTTTGTATTTTTAGTAGAGACGGGGTTTCGCCATGTTGGCCAGGCTGGTCTAGAACTCCTGACCTCAGGTGATCCTCCTGCTTTGCCTCCCAAAGTGCTGAGATTACAGGTATGAGACACCACGCCCGGCCCATTGTTGTTGGTATTCTTAAAGAAACAGAGCCATGAGTGGTCAGTAGACAAATAGTTTATGCAGTAAATAACTGGTTACAGTTCATTGTTGTCAGCGATACAGCATTTTCCATCACAATGATAGGTGAAACAAATTAAAACCTCATGAAGTAGTCATAGCACATTCATGCTAGTGAGAGCATATTACAAAGCAATGCACGTGCATTATAGGGGCAGACAAAACTGGGGAAGGGCTATATTTTCACTCACCTCTGGTTAACTTTGTGTATTTTGTCATTGAGACTTACATTATATTTGGGTCAAACAAAAAACCCAAAGAGATTTTATAAAAGTTTACAACCAATAAACAGTATTGTTTAATCCCACAAATGGATAAAGCAAACTACTATAGCTCAACAATACACAAACCAGGACTAAAAATAGTCAATCTATGTATATAGCTAGCTACCATACAATAGATATTGAATATGCTGTCTTTACAAAGGCATTGGCTATTTTAGACAAGCAGATTCCAGAAATACACTTGTTTGTTTCCAATGAGAACTAACTATAGTGCCATTTCAGTTGAAGACTACGCACTCCTCAGTGTCAGACCTGAGGATAAACAAACTAGGGGAAGGCAGAGGAGGGTTAGGAGGGAGACCTGAGCGGACTCGACAGCTCAGCATTACTTTCTCTGTGCAGATCCAGACCTGGTTCACAAAGTAGAACAAAGTGTATTGAAATTTTTGGCCCTCAAAAAGGGCATTTGTACAAAGTCCCATACTTACAGCACAGATAGAATGGTAACTGAGTGCCTCTCAAAATGAATTCTTCTATGTTAGAAGAAAACTCAGGGCCAAAGGTTAATGGAAATCAGTGTTTGAATTACTGTATAAAGATAATTTATTCCAAAATAGAAAAAAATGAATTTTAGAGAAGTATTCTCCTGGAAACTAGCAGGGGGTGGGCAGAGAGAGAGAGAGAGAGAGAGAGAGAGAGAGAGAGAATCATGCTATGTGCTTTATTACTTAGAAGAAGAAAAGTTTCGTAGACCATTTCCATAAGGCATCTGTCATTCTCCCTTCCATACCTGGCACCTTAAGAGAGAGTGCAATGGCTCGATATTACCTTTGAAAAGGCTTCTTTTCCTTTGAGTTGTCTTACAGAAAGGGTGCCCTGGATTGACCATGCCACTCCGGGGTCACACTTCTCCTTTAGATCAAAATGAAAACAACAAAATCACAAAAAGAAGAAAAAAAATCAGAAAAGCTACAAAATTGAAGGCCTCAACAGGCACAGACTTGCTATGAGGTCAGAAAATCAGTGAAATAATTAAAATTACAAAGCACCTCTTGCAAAACACACTGTTTCTTGAAAACCACACAAAACGCTTTGTAGTAACCCCTGCTGAGTGCTTAGAGGTAAGTATCCTGAAGGACACATGCTTAGCCCCATGAAGGAAGCTTGATTTTATTATCAAGGCAGCCGAGGGGGTCCCAATGCTTCTTTGTTACTTGCTGTTTTATAATTACAGACAAAATGGAAAGTCAAGAAGTGCCTAGACCTCAATATAAAGAAAATGTTTCTCTAATAACTAAGAACCATGCTGTATTTATGTATTCATATTTGTATAGCTCCATTTATAGATTCTTGCAGATGAGTCACTAACACTGACACTTTTTATACAAAATCCCTTTTTCAAGGACATATTAAATTTAATAGTCTAAAGAGAACTTATGCAATATAATGCTTGAAATTGTACACGTGATAACTGTGCACTGGTAATAAAGAGGCCTTGAAAAATTGTTTTTGTCTATAAATTACTACTGCCCTTTAGAAATAAAAGCTCCCTCACAACCCCTGAGCTACTTCCCTGTGACACACAGTGCCACAAACCTCATGGTGAAAATTCAGTGCCAAACCTAGCTTAAGATGAGTTTTGTACATTTGTTTCTATACAATCAGGAAAAAAAGAGATACAATTTGTATCAACAAAAGGTCATTTCTGGTTATTTGAGGCATTGCTCCTAGCCGCTTTTGGTTCATACCAAAAAGAAGAATGAGAGGAGGATGACAATCATTTTTAGTAAATCAGAAATACATATGCTGCCTTAAAAGAATTTTCTGTATTGGGAGGAGCTTACACGTTTTCTGAGTACTAAATATGAACATGTTCAAGACGAATTATAGGTGACAAGATTAATCTTGTGCTTCCCTGTAAATTGTACAGCTCGTTGATACTGTGGTGCCATTGATGATTTTGGTAGGAAGATGAACTAACTGGCACATAGGCAGTAGCATCATCTGAGATTGTCAAATACCCTGATTTAGACACAGGTCCAATTGAGAAAGTCCAAGAAGTTGAAGGTATGAAATGGTGTTTGTGTGAAATAGCAAGCACTGCAGTGGCAACTGTCACTCTGTGGACCTACCTGATAGAAAATACTTTTACTCTTTTTCAATATGCTGGGGTATACGAAGATCAAAGGATAGGAGATAGAATGTAAAGCTGTGGTTAACTGAAGTGAAACATTGGTTAAGATGCAGTATTGATCAACTTGGACAGAGACAGAAAGCCAGAAAGCAGCATGCAAGCCATTATCAAACCACCAGAAACAACCCTGACTACAGCCTCACATTCAGAGTGTTTCACAGTAAGAAACATTTATAGGCAGTGTCACACCTTCTCATGAAGAAACAAAAGGCCAAGGCCCGGCCTTCTCAACTTTCATGAAAAAACGATCATAGAAGTTAGCAAGTTCCAGCTCAGGAAATAGTGAGCTGGTCATGGTTCGAAATATTGAAATATACAGTGGATTCAAAAAGGGAATTCATTTAGTGCAGCTTAAAAAAAACAATAAACACCTCTTCTAGAGGCATTTAGCTATGAAGTTTTCCACCCTGAGCAAGATACAAGTTGCACAAATGGTGTCGCCCAAACTGAAAGTCCTGCCTTCTAGTAACTCATCTAACAATTATTTAACAGCAAGTGCACTCTCTTTGCGTGGATTTAAAGTGCATAACTGAGCCAGCTATTAGTAAAGATGCAGTATCCCCTTTTGGAAACTTCCTTCTTCCACATAGAAAATCCCCTGGTTTTGTTTCCTAGAGAAATTCTGTTCCACCAATGATTGACCTTATTACCCAAAGGGTGGACAGGAAGAGAAAGTGGATACATGGCTGTGCACTGTCCTCCATTACATTTCATCCAGTGATGTTGAATACTGCATAGGTTGGAAGTCCAAAGAGCATCCAATAGTCCCTCCTTGAGTGGAGCTTTTTTATTCACCATTTAATGCCACATGTGTTTGGCCATCTCTCCTGGGATAAGGGAAGTGGATTGTGGTAGTAAGTCCCCTGGTCCTTGTCAAACTCTTCTGAGCTTGTGTAGCACACACATACTATGCTTGGAACTTGAGCTTAACCATCAGTTCCTCTGCAGAAGACTGCAACCTGATCCCTGATTTGCTAAGGTGAAGAGACTTGGAAGCTAAGAACTGTTAATAAATGTTGGCAGGTAAAATGTGCAAAGGAAACAGAGCTGCTTTGCTCTGGTGCCTAAGAAAGCAATGTTCAAATATTGCCATATAATTTTCACTCTCATAACTAGTTGAAACTATGAAATGTGACTTAAAATCATCAAGTCAGATTAGTGACCTATACAGCTATAGACGAAAGACTGTAGAGCCTACCCTCTCATTATCACTATATAAAAGGTTATACAGAGATACACACACATCTCAAACCAAATATATATATTCATACATGCAATATAATTGCTAATAATAGATTTAAAATATAGTTCTAGAAGCTTCAATGTGACCCTATAGCTTCGTTAATAAAGATTGAATGATCAGATATCCATGCAATAAAGTATGCATTTACTTTTAAATAGTTTTAAATATTTCTATTAGAAAAAACCTAAAAGGTTAATTCAACATATGATCTGATCCTGATGCTTTTGCTCTCTAAATTGGATATATCATCCATACTTTGTAATATAGAATATGTGACTATGAAAACTCTGGTAGGCTGGGCGTGGTGGCTCACACCTGTAATCCCAGCACTTTAGGAGGCCGAGGCGGGTGGATCACTTGAGGCCAGGAGTTTGAGACCAGCCTGGCCGACATGGTGAAACCCCGTCTCTACTAAAAATACAAAAATTAGCCGGGCATGGTGGTGCATGCCTGTAATCCCAGCTACTTGGGAGGCTGAGGTCATAGAATCGCTTGAACCCTGGAGGCGGAGGTTGCAGTGAGCAGAGATAGTGCCACTCCAGCCTGTGTAACAGAGTAAGACTTTGTCTCAAAAAAAAAAAGGAAAAGAAAAAAAGAAACAAACAAAAAAAAGGAAAACTCTGGTAATGGAATCCTCTGGGGTTTCTTACGTCTAGACCTCTCCCCCTGGGTTTTGTCCTCCATTACCTGCATGGTGCAGTGCAAAGGGGCATAGGACTTGGATTTAGAAGACTTGGGTGTGTGTCTTGACTTAGTCATTTGCTAGCAGTGTGACCCTGGCTAACCACTTAATTTCACTGAGCTTCACCTTCCTTCTCTATAAAAGAGGATGTTAGTAAGACGTACCTCACAGGGTTGTTATGCGCTTAAATGATATAAACACTCTGTAACTTGTAAAGCGCAACACAAATTATTAGTTACTATAATTATTGTGTTAGTGTATTGTTAGTATTAATATTCATATTTGTATAAAGAAATAAGTACTATGTCATATCAACGTGCAGCCCTAAGCTTAGCAACAATCAAGGCTGCCAGTTGCTGGGCATCTGCTGTGTGGGGATTCTTCTCCATCACTGCAAGGACGATGTTAGAAGGGAAAATATTGCAGAGGTTCTTGTAGGTCTGATACTGGTGCTCTGGGATCATATGCTCCCTGGAATCATTGCACATTCCAACCCAAGGATTCCTCCAAAGCTGCTCCATCTTTTCAGGCACGCTCCGTACCATGACTGGCTCATAACATGGTTGCATGAGGCTGTTACTCAAGGGATAGGAGTGGTAGCCATAGGAGTCAGTTGCACAGGGCAGCGGGTCCCAGCTGGCATGCTGTTCCCGGCACAAGGGAGGTCGTCTTTGCCTCACGGGGTTGCTCTCATAGAGGCGGGAGTCAGAAATGCTATCCATCCGAGTCATCACCAGGGCACGGCCTGGCTGGGGGGTTGCCCCAGGATGGATATTGGGAGGCATGGGGTAGTCTGCAGGACAGCTGGAACGTGTTCCAGTTGCTGGGTGCTGGGCATGCAGAGCTAAGTGGGGGACTGACTGTTTGTGGGGGCCTTGCTTAGAATCCTCTGGGCCATAGCTCTGCACTCGTGTTAAGGCTTCATGGTAACCATGAGGAAAAGGCTGAAGTCGGTTCTGGGATGCTGAGCGGTGCAGCTTCAAATTGCCTTCAGGATGGGTATCAGCTACAGCCAAATACACGTTGTTGTAAGAGGAATAGTTGTCATTCCTGGTATGGCTCACACGGCTGTCAGGACAGAGATTAGGATTCCGGGCATATACCCCCCGGTCTACTTCAGCCATGTAATACTCTCGATTATGCATGCTGTTGATGTTCAGTTTGGAGAAGTCACCTAACATTGAATAGTAGCCATGGTCCCCCATGGATTCAAACTTTGGGTATTGCTCAGCATAGCTAATAGGGGTCCCATGGCTGTTGGTAACCAGGATGGGAGGATACTGCATGCTGGCCATATGCTCCAAAGAGGCCTTCTGGTGGGGGAAATGGGAGGATCCTGGTACTGGGCTGCTGGCCGAACGGGTGTTGAGTGCACCCACTGCATGGCTTTTTGGGGGTGGGATTGTGGGAACACTTAGGGCAGTCACAAGCGAGGGGACAGAACTAGCCTCAGGCTTACGGGAAATGGACAGCCATTCCTCAGGCTCCACAGCCACAGACCGGATGCTGGGATCTGATTGGCGCTTGGGGGCCACACGTTTGACCTCTGAGGTTATCTCACCTTTGGCACTAGACATCCCTGTGCCACACTTGGCCAGGGTGCCTTCACTCATAGTTTTCACTGTGGACAGTTTGGCACTGATGCGGAGCTCATCAGCCACCGAACGCTGGGGTTGGTTGGCCCGCTCCGGATGGTAGTATTTGCACTTGTGGCCGTAGGTGCATTTTTTGCCTGAAAAATAATGCCTTGGGGTAAGACTCTCTCTCAGTGATGGAACCCTCCGTGCCAGAAACTGTTGTAACAATCTGGTCACTCAGGTTAGGGTTTTACTGTTTGGGGTAAAGGCAGAAAATTAACTGTCCACAAAGATGAGAGACAGACAACACCAAGGCGGCATCACACACTGTGATGGGAGAGAGAAAGTGGAAAGCTATGGAGAAAATTGCAGCATAAAAGCTAATAGCTGGCTGGATGCAGTGGTTCCTGTCCGTAGTCCTAGCAATTTGGGAGGCTGTGGTGGGTGGATCACTTTAGCCCAGGAGTTCAAGACCAACTTGGGCAACATTGTGAAACCCCATCTGTAAAGAAAAATATAAACAAAATTAGCTGGGCATGGTGGTGTAGGTCTGTAGTCCCAGCTACTCAGGAGGCTGCGGTGAGAGAATTCTTGAGCCTGGAAGGTCAAGGCTGCAGTGAGCCATGATCATGCCACTGCTCTCCAGCCCAGGTGACAGAGCAAGACCCTGTCTCAGAAAAAAAAAAAAAGCTAAAGCTGAGCAGTTGAGCAGTTTTAAGTTTTCGATAATGTACGACTTTGCCTAGGCATAATTTGCATGCTGAAGCAGCATAGAGTAACAGAAAGCAGCACAGTGCAGTGCAAAGAGCACAGGTTTGGAGTCCAGTCAGATCTGAATTTCAATTCCAGCTATGTCCCTTACTAGCTGTGTGACTTTGGTAAGTGACTTTATTTTGTGAGCCTCATTTTCCTCTTCTGTAAACAAAGTTCATCATCATGCCTATATTATAGGGTCATTGTAAAGATTAAATGAGATAATGAATATGAAAGTACTCTGTGACTTAAATGTTAATTGAGGACAAAAACCAAAACGACCCACAAAACAAATGATCATCCAAAAAAACAGACATTCAAAGTAGCCTCAGATCAAGCAGCCCTGTCACAATGTCAGGCACACAAACCTTGTATCAGAGGGACTGGGATAAGAGCGTGAAAACACTCTAGAAAAATATATTTATTAAAAAATGAAAAAAAAAAGGAAAACTGGAAAGGGGCTGGGTGCGTCATGCCTGTAATCTCAGCACTTTCAGAGGCCGAGGTGGATGGATCACTTGAAGTCAGGAGTTTGAGACCAGCTTGGCCAACATGGTGAAACCCCGTCTCTACTAAAAATATAAAAATTAGCTGGGCTTGGCATCGTGCACCTGTAATCCCAGCTACTGGGGAGGCTAAGGCAGGAGAATCACTTTAACCTGGGAGGCGGAGGTTGCAGTGAGCCAAGACTGCACCACTGCACTGCAGCCTAGGTGACAGAGCGAGACTGTCTCAAAACAAACAAACAAACAAAAAAACTGGAAAGGACAGATCTAAAGGAAAGGTTAGTATTAATTGACAGAGGGTGCAGTCACCTGCCTGAGACACAGGTTCATCTTAGGGCCAAACTCAGTTCAGTATTGCCCTTTCTGCTTCCACAGGCCATATAGGTTTCTTCATTTCCCTGCTCCTAGCAACATAGTTCAGGACTTAGGCAGCTAGAGCACATGTGCTATTGTCACAAGTGACAACTGATCTTCCCTTCAATTCTAGCTACCTTTTCCTCATTCAGTTTCTAAAATTTTTCTTTAAATACCTAACGGTGCACATGAAGACACAAACTTTAACTCAAAGACAGTGGACAAGCCAAGATTTCCCATTTGAAAGGGAAACCTGGAAGAGAAAAGTATTCACAGAAGAATCCTTATGCTTCTGGTGGTACAGAACTCAGTTTTGTACATAGGTACTCACCGTAAGGACATGGTTGCTTCTTATGCTCAGGAACAATGGGTCTCTTTCTTAAGAAATTTTCAAGGCTTGGGCCATGGCGTCCTAATGGATCATCTGGAGGCATAAATCTGAAAGCAAGTAAACAAGAGGTGACTGTCTTCCTTTCTGTCCCCTACTCCTTACTAGGAGTTCAGACTTTCATTACCTCTTGCCTGTACCATTGTCACAGCCTTCTAATTGCCCTTCGTGCCTCAAGTCTATCCTCTGCTAATCTAGAAGTTCTCCCCTTTGTTGCCACTTTATCACATAGAAAGGATGATTTTCCCTGTTCATCATTCTTCCATGAACTACATGTTCGAGCCATACTGGCATGTCTGCTGGTTCCACCAACATGCTACCCACTTTCACACCTTCATAACTTTATTCATGATGTCCCCCTCATCTCTCATGCCTAGCAGCCCCCTTTCCTCCATCTGTAAACTTGATCTGAAATGTCATCTCCTCTGGGATGCCTTTTTCTATTACTTCACATAGACAAAGCAATTTTAAAAAAACAACTTTTAACTGTAGCTCTTACAACAAAACACTGTGGTTGTCTCTTTCACTCTTCTACTACACTTTGAGTCCCTTAAGGGTGAGTCCTCTTCTTTATTCATCCTTTTATGTCTGTGGCAACTAGCAAAATGTATGATACACAGTAAGTGTTTGGCAAATGTTTATTAAAGTAAAATCTATTCCTACTGATAACTTGAATATAGGCCTACTGGAAAGAAACGCACTTGTCATTCACAAAAGAATACATCAGCAACCGCTCCTCTATAAACTTCTTCCATTCTGGCTTTTCAACTTGAAGGTCTCGGTAGTTATCATTGGACACAATGATGCCATCAGAATCAAAAGCCAGTTTGACTATGAACCGGTCATCATAGCAGACAACCCTCCTGCCTTGGACTCTTCGGGATGGTGTGAAGACGAGAATCTTTTCCTTCTCCAGTTTTCGTAGAATATCTTGATCTGTCAAAATATGATTATATGCCACAGAGCAGAAATCATCTTTGGAAATTAACAGTATTACCCCAATATTAAAAATGCAAAAGTTGGTACTGGATGAAGATATTATTTATCCTTAGAGGGAAAGTAGGCCCTGTTCCTGGCTATGATATCAATCTGGATTATGACCTCAGGCAAGTCATCTTCCCCTTTGGACTTCAGTCTTCTTTTTGATAAAATGAAGGAACTGGATTCAATGACATCTAAGTTTTAAAAACTACAGGAAGAGTGAGAGTGACACTGATATCTTAGCATTCTTGATGCTTGTTTTGCCCTTTGGCCAAAGCACCAGCTTTTTGGTTGTTGATTTCTAACAGGGAAGTACTGAGGATGTGTCTGCCAGGAGGAAACTAAAGCATCTCTCCTAGGGACTTACATTTTTGGCTTCTGCCTGAGGGAAGGCCAAAACTAGGGTGAAACATTAAGATATAGCAACTGAGTGCTGATCCCCTTTCCTTTTGGTCTACTAGTTGCTGAGGCAAGAAAGCTTGCTGGCTGGGCTCGAGCAGGGCTAGGATCTATTCTCAGATGGAGGCTCAAGAGCCTGTTCAGCAGATGGCAAATAGCTTCACACACAGCTCAGACAGTCATTCATGGGACTTTCTCATTAGGCACATTAGGCAACAGTTGATGCTCAGAAGACTGTTGTAAATGAATGTAGAGACCCCTCTGCCATTAGGAGTGCATCATGACTTTTGAAAACCTTAGGCATTTTTGCTTTCCTGGACTTCTTCCTCCATAAGAAATGTTAAATATTGGCTGGGCATGGTGGCTCATGCCTGTAATCCTAGCACTTTGGGAGGTTGAGGTGGGCAGATAGCTTGAGCCCAGGAGTTCAAGACCAGCTTGGGCAACATGGCAAAACTCAATCTCTACTAAAAATACAAAAATTAGCCAGGCATGGTGGTACACACCTGTAGTCCCAGCTACTCAGGAGGCTGAGGTGGGAGAAAAACCTGAGCCCAGGGAGGTAGAGGCTGCAGTGAGCCATGATCACACCATGGCATTCTAGCCTAGGTGACAGAGTGAGACCCTGTCTCAAACAAATATAAATATTAAAAATTTCATTTTCAATTGCTTTGGTATAAAGTCAAGGATAACCCAGGTAGATACATCATTTTACATGCATTGCTATTATATTCAATTTTTTCTTCTGATGTGAGAAGAAAATAAAATTAAGACATTTCCATGGGACCTTAACAATATCATTGGCCCTAGGTGCCAGACCTACTGTGTCTCATGGATAAGTTGGCTCTGACTGCTGTGGGACTTTTCTCTCTCTCTCTTTTATTCCCTAATTTGCAAACCCCACAATCACTTCTTTGGTACAGAATGAGATCCATTGTCCACCATGGTGTTTTTACTCTCTTGAAAACTTAGTCATGCTCATAACCAGATTCATCTCCCTTTAGTCTGAAGTCTATGGTCAAATAGAAAAGCACTCCTTTTTTAAAAAAACTATATACTTTATCTTTTGCCGAATTGAAGTTTTCTTTATTTAACTGTCAGATGCTACAAAATAATGATGGCTTTCTTTGAATCTTTTTTCAAATATACACTTAATACAAATACTTTAAATATACTTAACAACTTTGAAAAATAAATATCTAAATTGGGACCATCCCCAAACTATCTTTCCAGATTTGCCTCTAGATGAGAAGAAATACCTTATTTGACATAGTACCTGTAATTGGTGCATCAGGGCGGGATTGCTCCTTTCTCCACGCAGGCACAAATACAGTAATATCTTTATGGCCTTTATCTAGAAACCAATCCACTGCAAGTTGTATTCCTCTGCAGGAGAATTCTTCTTTATTCCCATGGCTTTAGGAAGATACAGAATAAGAGGAGAGAAGATTGATAATAGATAGCAAAGAAATACCTAAAGCAGGATTTTTCTTAGTGTCAAGGTATTAATAATAGACATTTACATTCTTTTCTTTCTTTCTCTCTTTCTTTCTTCCTTTCGCTTCTTTTCTTTTCTTTCTTTTTTTTTTTTTTTTTTGTCTCACTTTGTCGCCTAGGCTGGAGTGCAGTGGCACGATCTCAGCTCACTGCAACCTCCACCTCCCAGGTTCAAGGGGTTCTCCTGCTTCCACCTCCTGAGTAGCTGGAACTACAGGTGCGTACCACCATGCCCAGCTAATTTTTGTATTTTTAGTAGAGACAGGGTTTTGCCATTTTGGCCAGGCTTGTCTCGAACTCCTGACCTCAGGTGATCCGCATGCCTTGGCCTCCCAAAGTGCTAGAATTACAGGCATGAGCCACTGTGGCCATACAGGCATGAGCCACTATGACATTTACTTTCTTGATAATGCCAAGTAATATGCTTTTTAAAGAGCAAATCAAGTTATTTTTATTTAATTATTACAAATTTGCCATTAGTATTACAAACTTCATTCAAGGCCACAGATGGTTAGTAACAACTCCCAATTTATTGCAGCCCTGATGGCTATCTCCTATCACTAGTTCCATTTTCTCTCTTCTCTTTCTGTTTCTCCTACCACTTTCTTTTCAAAGATTGCGATATTCACAAAAAATGAAAAAAGTAAAGGTATTACTAGAGGTTTAAAGTTTATATAGAGTATTAATTCGGGATAAGTCCAAACATATATATATTAAGCTTCAAAAATAACATCGACAGCAAAAAAGATATGCACATAAATGCTCACTGAAAATTCTTATTACATATATCCTTTTAATATAATGCACCAACAAAAATCATATTCATGAAAATTTTAAGATGAAGGAAATGCTCGTAATTCTGAAAGAGAAAAGAAAAAATACAGACTATATATAATGTAACACCAATTTTGTAGAAGAAAACCTATGTATAAGCTTAGAAAAAATACGAGAAATAAGTACATCAAAATATTAATAAATATTGTTGTTCTGTGTGAGAGGATTATAAGTGATCTATTTTCTTCCTCTAATTCCAAAATATCCTTAAAAAATCAACTATTTCTGGCCGGGTGCAGCGACTCAGGCCTATAATCCCAGCAGGTTGGGAGGCCAAGGTGGGAGAATTTGCGACCAGCCTCGGCAACATAGCGAGACCACATCTTTATTAAAAAGAAAAAAAAAATTCAAGTATTCTTTCTATAATCAGAACATGATATAAAGGAGAAAAAACTGTCAGAATTACTTATAGGAACAAACATTGTGAAAACTTAAAAAGCCAAACAGAATTCATTTAACTAGAATTTGGAAGAGGGAAAATTTGCAGATAAATTGGGAAAAGGTGCACTAGATTTGTGCCTTGTTTGGCTGTGAAAATTATGATCTCTTAGCGTGGTATCTAGTGCTCTGACATATACATAAACCACACTAAATTATAGTTAATTAAACAGCTTGGATGGAAACAAATGGGCATACGTGTACCAATTCTACTACAATCAAGTGGCTATTGTCTGTTAAGACTGATCAGAAGGAAATAATTGTTTTGTTACAAGGCTAATTAAGACAATGTGATGGGGCTTCTCACTTTTGATTCCTCACCTTCTCACTGGCACTAGCTCACTCAGCTACAACAAAAATGAACTCCAACATATTGTTCCCTTTCGATGAATTCATATATAATATCAGGGGCTTCATCAATTCTTGTACTGCAAGACTTCCCACTGTCTTATCACTCTTGAGGCAAATTGCAAAAATTTATTAAATGCTTTTATTAACATTTCCAAGCATATGCTAATCATGTTTAAAGCTCTCCAGTGAGTACCATAAAGCAATTACACTACTCAACTGAAAGTTGAAAGCACTTAAGAAACAGAAGGAAAATATATTTAGTTGTCAATATACTCCAAGGTAGCCTTAGAGATAACTACCACTAACTTCTAAAAAGTTGAACAATGGGGAAATTATGCAAGAATTATGCTTAAATGGTTAATATTGGATGAACTGTGGAAGAGAAGTTGTTCAGCTGTGAATTTTCCCACTGCTACAGTGCTGGTAAGTATAAAGAATAACAGAACTTGGGAAAATTATCAGAATTGCCATTAGAGGGGATTTGAAGGAAGGGGATGGAATTTCTTCGGCTCTGCAGTACTATGATCTTCTCCCAAAGGGTCTAAGTCCGGAAATAAATGAGAGAGTAAAATTTGCTGTTAGATACTGCAACTTTATATTTTATTTATTTATTTATTTATTTTTTGAGACAGCGTCTTGCTTTGTCACCCAGGCTGGAGTGCAGTGGCACCATTTCGGCTCACTGCAACCTCTGCCTCCCAGGTTCAAGAGATTCTCCTACCTCAGCCTCCCAAGTAGCTGGGATTATAAACACAAGCCAACACGCCCAGTTAATTTTTGTATTTTTAGTAGAGACGGGGTTTCACCAAGTTGCCAAAGCTGATCGTGAACTCCTGACCTTGTGATCCGCCCACCTCAGCCTCCCAAAGTGCTGGGATTACACGCGTGAGCCACCACGCCCAGCCAATTTTATATTTTATACTGCCAAATTCTGTGTTTAAAAATTTTTTTTCAGCCTTGGCAACATAGTGAGACCCTGCCTCTACAAAAAATTAGCTGAGTATAGTGATGCACTCCTGTAGTCCTAGCTACTCGGGAGGCTGAGGCAGGAAGATCACTTGAGTCCAGGAATTTGAGGTTACAGTGAGCTATGATCATGCCCCTGCACTCCAGCCTGGGTGACAGAACAAGGCCCTGTCTCTCTCTCTCTCTCTCTCTCTCTCTCTCTATATATATATATATATATATATAATCGTTAAAAAATGTAATATAGTTATAGTATAAAACGTGGAAAATACATAAAATATAAAGAAAAAAAACCCCAAAATCCAACTGTTTTACTACAATCCAGAGACAAACACTTAATATTTTGATATATTTATATTCTGATATCAATTTCCTAACATACTGAGAATTATGTTAAGAAAAAATGTAAAATGTAACATACCTATAGCATCCTATTAAAATATATTAAAAGTATGCCACTGAAGCATTTCATCAGGCACACCAAATGCCCAATAAGAATCAGATGGCACTTTCAACATTTATCAAGGTGGCAATGAATACCTACACAACCAGCCAAGTATGCAAAGTTTATTGCCCCCCAAACATTTAAGGAATGAATAAATATTTTTTTAAAAAAGAGGAAAATAAAGTAATGCTTTTCAAGTGGCTTGTTTTTGCTTAAACCCATACAATGTCCTTTTGCAATCTATAAACGCTGAAAACCCTAGGACCTGCAAGTCACAGAGTATCTTGGTGACACTACAGTTCACTTTGTCTTTTAAACTGGCTTAGGAACCTCTCATGATCCAGGTTCCCAAGCCAAATTCAGCTTAGCAGATAGGTCATTAGCCCCTCCCTCTGCAATTGTTTTCTCTGGGCTTCAAATATTTGGGCTTCTCCTAGACTTAACAAAGAATATGGTTGCATTTACATTTCAAAGCCTTCATTCCTCTGAAATGGATTTCTCTTCCCAAAAGAGACAGCTCTCAGAATGAATGTACCCTTTAGGATCTTAGCATATATCAATCAGTATGTGGACCACAGGTGCACTACTACTGCAAATGTTAACCAAATGCTGCTAATGGCAAACAAAGCATCATAATTTGTTTGTTTGTTTTTTTTTTTTAGACGGAGTCTCACTCTGTCGCCCAGGCTAGAGTGTAGCGGCACAATCTCAGCTCACTGCAACCTCTGCCTTCTGGGTTCAAGTGATTCTCCTGTACAGGCACACCACCACCACACCTGGCTAATTTTTTATTTTTAGTAGAGATGAGGTTTTGCCTTGTTGGCCAGGCTGGTCTCGAACTCCTGACCTCAAGTGATCCTGCTGCCTCAGCCTCCCAAAGTTCTGGGATTACAGGTGTGAGCCATCAGGCCTGGCCCATAATTTTGTTTTATTTTTGGAGACAGTGTCTCGCTCTGTCACCCAGGGTGGAGTGCAGTGGCGTGATCATGGCTTACTGCAGCCTCAACCTCCCTGGGCTCAAGTGATTCTCCACTTCAGCCTCCCAAGCAGCTGGGACTACAGGCACGCACCCCCACGCCAGGTTATTTTTTGGTATTTGTAGTAGAGATGGGGTTTTGTCATGCTGCTCAGGCTGGTGTTGAACTCCTGGGCTCAAGCAGTCTGCCTGCCTTGGCCTCTCAAAGTGCTAGGATTACAAACGTGAGCCACTGTGCCTGGCCAGCATCATAATTTTAATGCAGGGTCATCCAACAGGCTGAGAAACAACAGACATTAACATGTAGTTTATCTAAGAAATACCAATCTCACCATAAACTTACAGCTAACTAAGGAGGAAAACAAACCTAATTTAGATTAATAGTAATAACAAATCCATAAGTAGACTATAGCACTGAACTTTGAGCATGTGAAATGTGATTGCAGAATAAATGGGACTCATCAGTAATTTACTACTCAGACAAAAGAAAAAGATGCTAACAAGGACTCAACTGGCAATTTTAAAGAAATTACATGGTCTACTCTGCACTATTTTAATATGCTCCTAACAGTAAGGTTGCATGCTATTTTTTTGGCTCTATTTAAATCATGTGAGATGCCTTTAATTTAGCAAAGTAACTCCTACAGGAGATAAAAGTTCATTTTCCTGTCAGTATAATAGTTTGCTACTGACATAGACCAGATATGTTGAAACTAATTATCCAAGTAATTAATCTCTGCATTATTCCTTAAAAAGCGAAAGAACCAGAGTGTCCTTCGTGATCAGCAATCCTTGAATAGAAGTCTAGAGAAAAGGAAGATATTACATTACCATGAAGCCAAAGTCCCCACGAATGCCTTAGGTTCTTCTCATCCTCAACTCCAAAACACAAAACCAGACCAGACCAAAAACAAAACAAACCAAAACAAAACAAAAAAACGGGTAGGCCTTGGGAATCAGGTCCAGTCTAGGGTGTTCCAGGTGGTGTGGTTTGGTGACAGATTGAGTTGGGCACATCCCAAACTCCTTCCCCTCAAGAATCACCCTTTCTTATGCCTGATAGGAGGGGAGCAGAGACACCTTTGGCCTTTTGAATAGACATTATCCTTTGCTTTTCACTGGCCCACTGCATCATTCTGATTGCTGTAGTATTGTGTGCAGGTCATTTAACTTTCTTGTTACCGTGCTTTTGGTTTCCCCTCATTAAAACAAAGGAGCTGTCTAGCCTGCTTTACATACCTTATAATGATGATGATGTCATTATTTTAAAAAACTGAAAAAGGAAATCTGTAAATGCATTCTCTGCTACTAGCAAATACGCCATACACACACACACACACACACACACACATATACATACACACACTTTTTTTTTAATAGGGTCTCACTCTGTCACTCAGGCTGGAGTGCAGTGGCGAGATCACTGCTCACTGTAGCCTTGACTCCCGGGCTCAAGAGAACCTCCCACCCCAGCTTCTTGAGTAGCTGTGACTACAGGCATGTGCCACTATACCTGGATAATTTTTGTATTTTCAGTAGAGACAGGGTTTTGCCATGTTGCCCAACCTGGTCTTGAACTCCTGGGCTCAAGCGATCCTCCCACCTTGGCTTCCCAATGTACTGGGATTATAGGTGTGAGTCACCATACCTGGCCCAAATATTCTTAATAACACTAATAGCCACATAATACTGTGTGATATTGTGAAAAGAGAACTGGAGTCAGATTAGTGTTTTAATTTAAGCTTTGTAAGCTTGGGTAACCTTGGGTAGTTACTCAAACTCTCTGAACCTGAATCTCTTCACCTGCAAAGATGAACCAAATTAGTTTATTCTTATAGGCTCTCCAGTGGGGATTAATTCACATATGTAAAAAATCTGGCACAGAATCAGTATTCGTAAGTGTTTGTTTGTTTCATTGCATTCATTTGAAGTCAGAAGACTTAAGTTCGAGTTCTCACTTTAGTACTTACTAGCTATGTAAACTCAGGGAAGTCAATTACCTTTGCTGAGCCTTATTTTTTCATCTGTAAGATAAAGTTGCTGTGAGCATTAAACAGGAGTATATACTAAAGTGTACTTTCAGATAGTCTGCTAAACATTTCCTGTATACAGCAATGGTATCGTTCATGACTTTCTCCCATCCCCACTCTCTCATGTCTCTGTGGGAGCACCCAATAATGTGGGAAAACAAAGCAAGATCCCTGCTTTCAAAGACAATGGAATAATCTAATGTAAAACTTGCTAGACTAAGGCTTTTTCACTTCATTCTGATTGCCTACGGTCTAAGGATTCTAGTGAGTCCATCAAGCAATGAGAGACTCAGTAGGAAAAAGGCTCCTGATTAGTGTGGTTTTTTAAACCAAGACTGGATGACAATTCGTTTGAGAAATAGAAGAAGGGATTCCTATGGCTTAAAAAAATGATATGAGAGAGTATGGAATAAATTATGAAGGCACTATAGGTACGGTTAGTCTCCCACTGCTGCTGTAACAAATTACCACACATTTAGTGACTGAAAATAGCACCAATTTATTCTCTTACAAGTTCAAGAGGTCAGAAATCTAAAATCAAGGTGTTGGCAAAGCTGTGTTCTTTCTGCAAGCTTAAAGAGAGAATCTGTTTCATTGCCTTTTTCAGCTTTCTAGAGGCCACCCACATTCCTTTTTTTTTTTTTTTTTTCCTGAAAGAGTCCAATGGGTCAAAAAGGTCACCCACATTCTTTGGCTTATAGTCCCTTTCTTATGTCACTCCAGCTTCTTGTTTCTGCCATTGCATCTCCTTCTACTCATTCTGATCTTGCTGCCTCCCTCTAATAAAGACACTTGTGATTACATTAGGCCCACTTTGATAATCCAGGGTAATCTCTCCCACCTTAAGAACATTAATCACATTTGCAAAGTCCATTTTACCATATGAGATAATGTATTCAGAGATTCCAGGGATTAAAATGTGGACATCTCTAGGGGGGCTATCATTCAGCCTACCACAGATACTGTAGTTCAGAGATCATCATTGGAATCAGAAAAATTAGGAAGTTCTTTGTGGAGGTGGTGCATTTTGAAGGCTATGAAGATACAAAGGAGGCACTTCTAAGTTGGGAAAAGGCATGAACACAGGTGGTGGGGATAGAAATCAGCATAATTTTCATGGAGACCATTAAAAAGATAGATGTAAATACAGTAAGCATGAGAGATACAATCAAATGGGAGGAGGGAAAGGCCAGATCACAAAGAGCCTTAAAGCCAGGAAAAAGGATCAAAATTTGGTATAATAACAGTTGAGAGTTACTGAAAGTTCCTAAGCAAACCGCAAAGTGACTTTATAAAAGCAGCATTTTCAGGATGATTAGTCTAGTAAAGTAGGGGTAGGACAGCAGACCACAAAAGGAACAAAGCTGAATGGCTATGTCTCCTCTGAAGCATCATCACTGATGTTGAAGCTGCCTTTAGAACACCTGGAAACAAATTGGCAGCAACTTCAGTGGAGGAAGAAAAGGCAAGAGCAGGATCATTTTAGTCTCTGGCCACCTTCAGAAACACACGCCACAGTCAATAGCCATGTGCCTCTTATAATGATTTGCAAAGGAAGAAAATTTCTATGAGCTCAGGGCAGGTTTTTAAAATGAGAGAAAAAACATACCAGGCTTACCTCATTGCCACATTACTTCCATCAATGACAACTGGCCTCAAATTGTCACTGTTGTCTATTTCATCTTCAAGAGACAATTCAGGGCTTGCAATCTCTCTGGAGCTGGGCCCATGAGGCACTAACAGGCTCAAGTTGATCTGCCCTTCTGAATCACCTTTGTTCCCAAGTCTGACAAGCTCTGCCAATACATCATTAATAAGTGATTCTGGGCCCAGCTTGTTTAGCACTGATTGAATCTGTTCCTCTGCATAGCCCAGCTTTAGCGCAAACTCCATCTTAGCTTGGTATTCCTTCTCCAAGTCAAGTTTACCATCCTGTAAAATGCTGCTCTGGGAGAAACTTGGACGATCTAGGCAGGGAGATCGACAGAGCTGGCGGTGTGGCTTGGAGGGCATCTCCTTTTTCTTCAACTGACCATCCCTAGGTTGGCAGCTCTTGCTGTTGTCACTACTCTTAAGGCTTATCTGTTCAGGGTCACTCTCAGAGCTCATCCACTCTTCAGAATCAGCATTGCCCTGCTCTGTGCTGTCCTGCTTAGGCTGCTGCTTCTCTTCCTTGGAGGCACTCTTCTCCATTTTTGGTGTCTCTACCTCAGCTGTGGCCGTCATCCCGTTTAGTGGGTCGTCTGAGGTCTAATCAGTTCTTTTTCTTTTTAGCCTGCTTGGAATCCACATGCAGTGGCATTCTTTTGTGGTAAAATGTCGTGGTAGCGATGGTGCAAGAGTTTGCCTGTTTGGTTTGGTATGTTCAGATGTTACCACTCCCTACAAATAAACACACATACCACATCATATTTAGTAAACTTTAGGAAAAGCATTTTAGAATACAGAGGTTTCTTCTTAAGAAACTACAGGGGTTTTTTTTGTTGTTGTTTTTTTTTTTTTTTTTTTTTTTTGCATTTGATTTTTCTGCTTACAATGATTAGACTAAACTTCAAGAGTCCCTAATTCTATAATAATTCTAGACATAAATATTTCAGTGGTGGTAATAATGCTGTAATTCCTGCCCCCCGTCCCGCCCCCCATGACATGCACACAAAATAACAGCTAAAGTTATTTGCTTACCACAACAATTTGGAGAAAGAGAAACATCACATTTCAACAAGGAGCAAGAATATATATATATACACATACATATATTTCCATGGAAAGACTCTCCCTTTCTGCCAGGAAGTGTTTCCAGATCCCACACCATATCCTTCTCGCTAAGGCTAAAATTCACTCCTGAAAAGCACATGTGGGCTGGGCACAGTGGCTCACGCCTGTAATCCCAGCACTTTGGGAGGCCGAGGTGGGCGGATCACGAGGTCAGGAGATCGAGACCATCCTGGCTAACATGGTGAAACCCTGTCTCTACTAAAAATACAAAAAATTAGCCAGGCGTGGTGGCGGGCACCTGTAGTCTCAGTTACTCGGGAGGCTGAGGCAGGAGAATGGTGTGAACCCAGGAGGTGGAGCTTGCAGTGAGCTGAGATCACGCCACTGCACTCCAGACTGGGTGACAGAGACAGAGTGAGACTCTGTCTCAAAAAAAAAAAAAGCACATGCTCTCTAGCGTTACTGTTTACAAAATATCAGGAACCCATCTACTAGGGAGACTAGAAAACCATTAAAATTGCTTCAGACAACTAAAGCAGGCTGTAAGGGTAACAGAGAGGTGTGTTTCAGATAAGAAAGGGTGTGTGTGCATTTTCCTGTCTGAAGCCTCTTTTTAAATTATAATTGATAAACAAAAGGAGAAAAGGATAAAACCAACTCAACTTGCAAGAGAAACCAGAACATAATAAAAAGAATATTAATTACAGAAGAGAATTAGGGACAATGTTATTTCTTTTTTTTTTTAAGATGGAGTCTTGCTGTATTGCCCAGGCTAGAGTGCTGTAGCATGATCTTGGCTTACCACAACCTCCGCCTCCCAGGTTCAAGCGATTCTCCCGCCTCAGCCTCTGGAGTAGCTGGGACTACAGGCACACGACACCATGCCCGGCTAATTGATGTATTTTTAGTAGAGACGGGGTTTCACTATGTTGGCCAGGTTGGTCTCAAACTCCTGACCTCGTGATCCGCCAGCCCTCACCTCCCAAAGTGCTGGGATTATAGACGTGAGCCACCTCACCCAGCAACAATTTTATTTCTAACCTCCTTCTCTAACTTATCTCATCTGTCCCAGCAGGTTTCAGTTCTAACCTGGCCTAAGTGTGTTCTTTCCTTTGAGCCTCAGTTTCTTCATATGTAAAATGAGGATATTGATAGCTACCTCACTGGTTAATTGTAGGGACTGTATAATATATGTTAGGAAAATGCTTAGAAAAGTGAAGAGAACACAATAGGTTCTCAATATACATAAAGCAGGTAATGATACCAGCATGGGTTCGGTTTTCCTTTTAAAAGAAGACTGACAGTGAAATAAGGCTATAGACCTGTGAACACTGATGAGGTCTTTAGGCAGAAGCTGTGCTCACTCATCTAAAAATAGGCTACTGGCCGGGCACGGTGGTGCATGCATGTAATGCCAGCACTTTGAGAGGCCGAGGCGGGCAGATCGCTTGAGGTCAGGAGTTCGAGACCAGCCTGGCCAACAAGGTGTAGCCCCGTCTCTACTAAAAATACAAAATTTAGCTGGGCGTGGTGGTGGGTGCCTGTAATCCCAGCTACTTGGGAAGCTGAGGCAGGAAAATCACTTGAACCTGGGAGGTAGAGGTTGCAGTGAGGTGAGATCACACCACTGCATTCCAGCATGGACGATAGAGTGAGACTCCGTCTAAATAAATAAATGAATAAATAAATAAATAAATAAATAAAACCAGGGTACTTGTGTGACCAGTGTGCCACAGATTTCTAGTTACACCTCAATTCTGTTTCTTTTTTTGTGTGTATGTGAGATGGAGTTTCACTCTTGTTGCCCAGGCTGGAGTGCAGTGGCAATATTGGCATGAGCTCAGCTCACTGCAACCTCCACTGCCTGAGTTCAAGCAATTCTCCTGCCTCAACCTCCCAAGTAGCTGCGATTACAGGCATGTGCCACCATACCTGGCTAATTTTGTATTTTTAGTAGAGACGAGGTTTCACCATGCTGGCCAGGCTTGTCTTGAACGCCTGACCTCAGGTGATCCACCCGCCTCGGCCTCCCAAAGTGCTGGGATTACAGGCGTGAGCCACCATGCCCTGCCTCAATTCTGTTTCTACAAATAAGAAAAACCTCTAATGGTTTGAAGAATGCTATGGATAACTGCATGCTTACTTTAGGAGTCACATTTGGAAACAGAGCCAAACGTAATCAACATCTCAGAAATGACATTCAGGCAGCATATAATGACTCCTGGAATGATTACATTACCATTTGTGACTTTAAAATTTTCCCTTAGTGAATTAGTCAACACATAGACACCCATTTCCTTGTAAATTTCACATTTGCTATCTGATTTACAATTTATTTTCTTCAAAATAATTTCAAGTGTACACAGAACATTGAAATATTTCCCCTGGATTTATTCAAAGCTTCAAAGTCACTTAAAACCAACTGTTTGTAAGATTAAATGTATATTTTCTTGGCAAATGGGAGGTACCTATAAAAGATAAGTTAGACTACTCTTAGCTAGTGGACCATAGAATGTTTATTTCATACTATCAAATATTTAGTTATGTCTAAATTGTCATTGGTGTGAATACTTTCACCATACTTATGTAGACATACAATAGCAAATTTAAATTCGGGAAAAATCTCACACACATAGGAAACCCTCATTGAAATTACTTGTTATTATTGTGGAAGTTTCCTACTCAATAACCTAAAGTAAAAGAGAAATAAGTGGCTTAGCAGAAATAAACTTGAATTTCTCTTTCAAAACCTTAAGCAAGAATATCTTAAGAAAAATGTTGGCGATCTTTCCTAAAACCTGTGTAAGTGAAGGTGTCATGTGTTTGTCTATGTGTATGTGTTTCTTTTATAATGCAAAAGTCCTTGGGACAAGATAGCAAGAATGTATTTTTATTCAAAAGAGCAGTCCCTGAGTGGCAGAGACTGTGCTAAGTCCCAGGGTTAGAATGATAAACCAGAACTAAGCCTGTCCTCAAGAACTCAACCAACTAGTAAAACCTTGGCTAGAATTGACCCTAGAAATGCACTTCTATAGAGGATGAATATTTCAATTACAGTTCAAGCTGGGATACTCTTGTGAATGAAGGGAGTGTTTACTAATAGTTATGTAGGAACAATAGGCATATACTAGGGATGTCTCAGGTAAACCTGGGTATACGATTGGTCACCCAAGTTACCTGCAAATTTTCATTGACATACAGAAGAGGAAATATTTAACTCTGTCAGTAGGGTGGGAGATAGGTGTGGTGGTTGAAGAGATTAGGAAAGAATTCAAGAAGCATATAATGCCTAGTCATCTGCTGACATTACTTAATTCATTCAAAAACATTTATTTAGTGACAACTATGCACCAGACAACATGTTAGAAGCTGAGGATATAAAATAAGATGAGGACTCTAATCTCAAGGAGCTTATAGTGATGTGGTGAGGAATGGGGAGACAGACAATAATCAAATAATCATATAATTCATAATTATAAACTGGCTAAGTGATTAAGCATTAAAAAGCATAGGGAGCTATGAGTTGAGCCTTAAAGGAAAGAGTTAAAATTTGCTGGGCAGGAAAGAGTTTTTAAAATTACAAGTATATGAAGATTAACATCATATAATGCTTTAGTCAATACCTCATGCCTAATATTATTGGCAAGGAGTAACAAATGAAAGCACTGAAGAAGGCTAAAGCAAAAGAGTCACTTTTGCTCAAAAAAGGAAGATGAGTGGGGAGAAAAGTTTCAAAGATGTTGTTTTAGCTTATGGCATGTGTTAAAAACAGTTGTTGGCTGGGCACAGTGGTTCAAGTCTATAATCCCAGCGCTTTGGGAGGCCAAGGCAGGAGGATCACTTGAGCCCAGGATTTGAGACCAGCCTGGGCAACATATGCTGAACCTTGTCTCTACAAAAGAATACCAAAATTAGTCAAGCATGGTGGTATAGGCCTGTAGTCCCAGCTACTCCGGAGGCTGAGGTGGGAGAATGGCTTGAGCCCTGGAGGCAGAGGTTGCAATGAGCCAAGAGGGCACCACTATACTCCAGCCTGGGTGACAGAGCCAGACCCTGTCTCAACAACAATAAATAGAATTGTTACCTTTTATTGTTACTGATTGAAAAAATCCACAAATGAATGCATTAAAGACTGGCATACTTTGGAAAATCGCATTAGTCAGATGAAATTATAGAACTGGATATAATTTGTTTGAAGAAGCTAAGAGCTTTGTCATCAGATAGCCACGTGTTGAAGATACAGAGCTTGCCTATAACTTGTTTAAGAATATGATTAAGCAAATGATTGCAAACTTGCATCTGAATCTAAAAAAAGCAGAGAAACATATGCAGGCAAAATCTGCTAAAAGTGACCTCGAGGAGGAATTTCCACCAAGAAAAAATGATCAAAGTCTTCTACTTTCTTCTCTCTCCCACTAATCTTTTTATTAGGAATACAACTTATTCAGTTTGCATTTGCATAGAGAAATTTTCCAAGATTAGTCTTCAGGTTCTACTAGATCTTTTTTTCTTGGTGGAAATTCCTCTTCGAGGTCACTTTTAGCAGATTTTGCCTGCATATGTTTCTCTGCTTTTTTTAGATTCAGATGCAAGTTTGCAATCATTTGCTTAATCATATTCTTAAACAAGTTATAGGCAAGCTCTGTATCTTCAACACGTGACTATCTGGTGACAAAGCTCTTAGCTTCTTAAAACAAATTATATCCAGTTCTATAATTTCATCTGACTACCAACTCGACTTCATCTATTCCAGAATCTGCCAAATGACATCCTATACAGAGGTAGAAACATCTGACCATTTCTAGTGAGCCAAAACCTTTGAAAATGTTCCAGAAAGCCCATTAACCACATAGAACAGAGTTACCCAGCAGTAATTAAGTCAAGAACGAAATAGTAAGTTCTCAATTATCTGAAGGTGACCAAGCCACTTGTTATTGTGTTTTGTGAATGCATGTTTTGATAGAGACTTAGGGATACCTACTTAGACAGCTGCCCTTCCTGCCACTTCTAGTAATTTTTTTTTCATGAAAGGAATTCTCAAAGAAAATATACATATGAAAAATTATCTGCTGTGTGGGATTTCTGGTGGGGCCCAGATAATTGAGAAATGACTATAGTTCAATCATCATAAGAATGCTAAGCTTTATTTTCTTGGTTTCTCCTCTGAAGTGGACCACTGTTTTCAGAATTACTTTTTTGTTAACTTTTATTTTAAGTTCAGTGGTACATATGCAGTTCTGTTACCTAGGTAAACTTGTGTCATGGGGATTTGTTTTACAGATTATTTCACCACCCAGGTATTAAGCCCAGTACCCATTAGTTATTTTTCCTGATCCTCTCCCTCCTCCCATCCTCCACACTCTGTTAGGCCCCAGAGTGTGTTGTTCCCCTCTATGTGTCCTCAAAGACCTAAAGACAGAAATACCATTTGACCCAGCAATCCCATTATGTGTACATACCTAAAGGATATAGATCATTATATTATAAAGACACGTGCACGTGTATGTTCATTGCAGCACTATTCACAATAGCAAAGACATTCAACTTAAATGCCCATCAGTGATAGACTGGATAAAGAAAATGTGGTACATATACACCATGGAATAGTATGTAGCCATAAAAAAGAATGAGATCATGTCTTTTGCAGGGATATGAATGGAGCTGGAGGCCATTTTCCTTAGCAAACTAACATAGGAACAGAAAACCAAATACTGCATGTTCTCACTTATAAATGGGACCCAAAGGATGAGAACACATATAGTTAGCTTCTAAAAGAACAAATTCAAATCTGTATTTATCAAATCATCACATTTTACTTTAAAAATCACAAATAAGTTATAAAACTTCAATAACAGTTATAACATATGAACAATCATTTACATTTGCATTACATCTTAGAGTTGCCTAAGTGCATTCACATATATGCTCTCAACAGAGCCACATAATTACCTACACAACCCAGTTTTGAGATGTTATGACTTATATAGCCCATCTCCAATCCCCTGTGTCAAGCACATCAGCTAAAGAAGTTATAGAAAGAGCTATAAAGTAAGGCTTTCTCAGATACTTTGGAGGCAAAAGAGTTTGAAAACTTTACTGATTCTCAAAATGAAAAGGTTCACATAGAGGCACTCTGAGAAAATCAAAAATTCAAATATTTCCACTTTTATTTATAATAAACCACATGCAGCAATTATATTGTAAAGGAGGTAAAGATTGTTTCTTAACCTCCAACTATACCCATCTGTTTGTGTGCTCTTGAATAGTTTATAGGTAGTAACACTTAGCAAAGAAACAAGTCTTAAGAAATAGCATATTTTCTGTGGTTTGTAAAAATGGGATTTCCCTTGAGCAATGAAAGCACTCTTGTCAGCCTATCTGGTTTTACATTACCCTCCAAACAAAATTGTTTTTTTATACTTTACCTTCAATACATTATCAAAATGATACATGTCACAGCAAAAACTGTCACAATCAGAGCTAACAACAACTGACCTTATTCAAAACTTAGGATTTCATTTCAAAGGAGACCCAAGAGCTTTGTATGATTAAACTACGTCAATTCTTGTCCTCCCACTCCCACACCAAATGTTGAAGCTTTAGACAAAATGTTTACAAAAAAGTAACAGTCTGTTGATTTTCATTACTCATTCATTTTTTTCAGGACTTCAAGCAAAGTAGACACACAATGATTTGATTTCAAGACCCATTATTCCCAGGTTTTGAACAAGGGCTCATTTTTCTGCTACCTTCCACCGCCACGTGTTCCATTAGAAAGGACGTACGTCTCCAGGATATTTAAAACATTTCATACTACACACACTCTGTTGTCCAAACTAATTAAAACCACATTGTTAAATGTAACCTCAATTTATACTTGATTCAATTTTCCCCACACAAAACCATTTCTAGTGCTTGACACTCCAGAAGGACAAGAAAACTGTAGGTTACATACTTACTATTTTCTTCTCTCTATATAAAGAAGGTCTAGGGAGATCATTTCAAATCATGCAGGGAAGCTGCATCATATGCTACAGGAGATGGTCTCTGTTAGAGTAAGGATTCAGTGAATGTGTGTTCTCTGGCCATTAGTGACAGCTGAGGAGCTGTTATGAAAGTGGCTTCTTCAGAAAACACGCCCACTTCTATGATTCATTGGTGAAGTTTATTTTTTTTCCTCTCTCTCCTCCTCTTCTCTCTTCTTTCTCTCCTCCCTCTCTTTTTCTTTTTGTGCCACCTATCCCCATCCCAAGACCCTTAGTCAAAAGCTATAGGGAAATATGGCTATGTAATTCTATAACTTATAGTAAATTGGAAAAAAAGAGTGCCTTTCTTATTACTTTAATAGTGATAAATATATCTTGAACATCTCATTCAGTTAACAACACTGGGCTTGATCTTTCTTGATTCTTTCCAATTTAACTGTTTTGTTAAATGTATGGAATAGAGTACACCCTATTCTCTCTCTTTATAATTAAATCGTTAGCAAGAATGAGAAAGGACACAAGCATCGGGGCAATTCTGAGGGGTAGCTGCAGTATTGCAGCCATGACATAATCAGCTGGTCTAGTTAGTTCCAAAAATCTCCCAGATGAAATTCAAGATATATTGGGTGGCAAATAGGAGTAGGAGGGAAAGAGGGAATAGAAGGTTACAAGTTTTAATTGTTATTATTTCAACTAACATGTTGTTTGTTGTCACTTCCTTCCTCAAACAATTACATATTGCTTTTTTCAAGAACTGCTCTGTTTTATCTCAGGAGTACTTCTGTGGCCCACGAAGTACATAAGAAACACCATTTTAAAAGTATTTCAGAGGCTTTCAGAACAAGGAATGCTTAATAATGCATTCTTTTTACATTAAATATGTCAACCATATAATGACATAGGTACGCTCTTGGCAGAAACCTTCTGCATTGGAGCTCGGAGTCAGGGTATTTGGGTTCAAATATTCCCTCTACCACTAATTTTTAATTCCCATCCTGCATACTAGGTACTTAGCACTGCTCTAGGTGCCGGGGGTTCTAAAATAAATAAGATGCAGTCCCTGTGAGGTGCTCACATTCTGGTAGGTGAGATAAATATGCAAACAAATAATCACAGAACATAGAATATGTTTTCGTAAGGTTGTTTATAGATGCTAGGGTAATACCAAGGAGGGGTAAGGAGGTAAGTAATTCTGCTATCTGAGGTAAGAGAGATGAAATTTGAGCTGGTTTTATCAGGAAAGGGGGAGAGAAATTGGGGAGGACATGCTAGGCAGATGGAATAGCATATGAAAGGGCATGGAGGTGTGAAAGACAATGGTGAGGTCAAGATTAGTGAGTAATGCTCTCCACACAGTGTTCTCTCCCCTGTAGTTCACCCACTTAACTCCTGCTAGTTGTAACAAGTTTGTTTCTCTCCCCAACTAGACTGTGAACTCTACTAAAAGAAAGAACTGTCCACATTCATGTTTGCATCTCTGCTTTCCCCAATCCCAACACTTAGCGTACCTTTATGTATGTGATACGTTTTCAATGAATACTTTATTAAATATTTCATCCTTGTACTTTTTTTTGGGGGGGTGGGGGCAGAGTTTCGCTCTTGTTGCTTGGGCTGGAGTGCAATGGCATGATCTCGGCTCACTGCAACCTCCCCCTCCCGGGTTCAAGCGATTCTTCTGTCTCAGCCTCCCGAGTTGCTGGGATTACAGACATCCACCACCATGCCCAGCTAATATTTTTATTTTTAGTAGAGATGCGTTTTCGCCATGTTCATCAGGCTGGTCTTGAACTCCTGACCTCAGGTGATCCGCCCCCGCTCGGCCTCCCAAAGTGCTGGGATTACAGGCGTGAGCCACCGTGTCTGGCCCATCCTTGTACTCTTATAGCCTCTGGCATACTCATAGAAGCCTGAAGTGAAGTTCAGCTGATCAAAATTATAAAGACCATTTGACATTAGACTAGTTGTACATAGCCCTGGCTTTTACTCAAGTAGTGGTAAGTTGGGTTAAAATGATTTCTTGTGAGTCATTGATTATCCAGGAAAGACATCATTAAAAATCTATGAGTGACTTTGTATTTCAGTTGACATTAATATCAGCTTGTTTAGAAAGCACTTTTTTCCCACAGTAGAAATTAAAAATAGTGAAAACAATGTATAGTAACAAACCTCCAAATGTTTAAAAGTTCATGTAATTACATTTATGCCATGAAATCTTTTGATAGTTACATAAATTTAAATATATTAATGGATGATGTCAGTGGTAATGACAGTGAAAGGACCTTAAAAACTCTGCTTATCAATAAAAGCATTGACAACACTGGCAAATTGTTAAAATCAACTTTTCCAGAATTCTGTTAGGCAGGAAAATAGGGTCTGGAAGTAGGGAACATAAGACCGATTCATACTTCAGCTATGGCAGGAAATATCATCTCCATAGGGCGTAGGCCAAGTAAATAACTTTGTAACTTTACTTCATCCTCTTCATTTACATATGGTGTACCCCAAATAACCAATGGAATCCTCTAGAGGGTATTTAAACTCCCTAAAATTCTGTAATGGGGCCCTTGAGCCCCTATGCTCTGGCCCGCTCCCACACTGTGGAGTGTACTTTAATTTTCAATAAATCTCTTCATTCCTTCCTTGCTTTGTTTGTGCGTTTTTTTCAATTCTTTGTTCAAGACACCAAGAACCTGGACACCCTCCACTGGTGACATCTGGAACTTAATGAAAGGTTTTTAATAATCCAAATAGTGTTTATTTAGCCAGGTGCGGTGGATCTCACCTGTAATCCCAGCATATTGGGAGGCTGAGGCAGGCAGATCACCTGAGGTCAGGAGTTCGAGACCAGCCTGGCCAATGTGGTGAAATCTCTTCTCTACTAAAAATACAAAAATTATCCAGGTGTGGTGGCAGGAACCTGTAATCCCAGCTACTTGGGAGGCTGAGGCAGGAGAATTGCTTGAACCTGGGAGGTGGAGGTTACAGTGAGCTGAGACTGCTCCATTGCACTCCAGTCTGGGCAACAAGGGTGAAACTCCATCTCAAAAAATAAATAAATAAATAAATAAATACAAATAGTGTTTATTTAAACAACAAGAAAACAAAAATTCAAAAGCCTGGCTGAACCTTGGTAAGAACAGGAAAATCTGTGGCATTTGAATGTGCTCTATTCACATCTCCTCTTCCCAGAAACATGGTGGCCTTGAAAGCCAACAGCCTCACAATCACAGTAGCCATGAGAATTAGCAGCCTAGAAGTCAACAGAGGAAATTGAACAAATTTAGAACTTCTCCAAACTTCCATCTCCATAGAATTATTATTATCTGACCTGTCTGAAAGTTCCTTGGAAAACCTGGCATTTTCAAGGGCTTGTGTTTATTTGATATGACTTAGAGCTCACTAACAATGAACAGCTTTTTCCTCAGGGATGTTTGTTGAAAACAATTAGAGACACTTTAAAAAAATATCACAGCTGCCCGAGGGGGTAATAACAGCTAGAGCAAACAAGAAGTTGACAAAAAACCTTTCAAGGAAAAGCTGGGAATTAGATGTCCATAAGGGGCTTTGAAAAGCTTCCACATATTCCTAGGGATCTAGAAGGACACATGCTTGTGTAGGGTTGTGCATGTGTTCATGGAAGACTTGAAAAGCCCCTTATCCCTCATCTTTGGTTGACCTTAAGGGTTTATGTAATCAGGAGGTAAAGGCTAAAGCAAAGTTGTCAAATGCTTTCTAGGTGTTGAGAGTGTGCCCCAATATGCATTCAAAGCTTCTTGGCAAAGGGAGGAAAACTTACTGGTTGAAAGCATTTAAGAAAAAGTTTTTTGAACCAATAGCTGACAAATAAGCTATTCCAAGAAGAGATAGCAGTGGCCACACACAACAAATAATACAGACTTTAAAGAATTACTTCATAGGTCACTAAACAACAATTACAAAAACGAACCTCAGGAAGAAGAGGGAATCTGATTTCCAAGGTTGTCAATTATATTATTTAAAATGTTCAGTCTTCAACAAAAAAATTATGAGACATGCAAAGAAAAAAAAAGTATGGCCTATATACAGGGAAAGGAAAAGTCAATAGAAACTATCCCTCCTGAGCTGGGCATAGTGGCATGAGCCCATAGTCCCAGCTACTCGAGAGGCTGAGGTAGAAGTAATGTTTGAGCCAAGGAGCTCAAATCTAGCCTGGGAAATAAAGTGAGACCCCATTTCTTTAAAAAAATATTTCAAAAATACTGTCCCTGTGCAAACCCAGATGTCAGGCTTACTTGACAAAGATTTTAAATCAGCTATTTAAAATATGCTTAAAGATTACAAGAAAGTATGTCAAAGAACAAAAGGAATGTAAGATGTCTTATCACATAGAGAATATTAATGGAAATTCTGAAGTTGAATAGGACAATAATTGAAATAAAAAATCCACTGGAGAGATCAACAGCAGATTTCAGCTGGCTATAGAAAGTATCATCAAACTTTATGTTGATAGGTTAACTGAGATTACCTAGTCTGAAAGGCAGAAAGAGAAAATAAAGAAAAATGATCAGAGCCTAAGAGACTTGTGATATATCAAGTGTACACACACACACACACACACACACACACACCCCGGAATGTTTTTGAGTTTTTCCAACTTTGAGTTTATTGATTTTTTCTTTCTTTTTGAGAGAGAGTCTTGCTCTGTCACCCAGGCTGGAGTGCAATGGCATGATCTCGGCAGCTTACTGCAACCTCCACCTCCCGTGTTCAAGTGATTCTCCTGCCTCAGCCTCCTGAATAGCTGGGATTACAGGCACCTGCCACCACGCCCGGCTAATTTTTGTATTTTTAGTAGAGACCTGACCTCAGGTGATTCACCCACCACAGCCTCCCAAAGTGCTGGGATTATAGGCATGAGCCACCGTGCCTGGCCTATTGATCTTCTTGAATGTGTGGATTAAAGTTTTCCATCAAATTTTGGAATTTTCAGTCATTAGACATCAAATATTTTTTCTGTTTTTTATTTTTCCTCTTCTTCACACAACTCTTGTGTGTGTGTGTGTGTGTGTGTGTGCATGTGTGCATGTGTGTGTGTGTATAATGCTTGTTTAACCTCCTTGTATAGTTTGTGTCTTCTAGGTTGCAACATTCCATATCAAATGATGGTTATGCAAGGATTCCAATCAATCCCTGCCTCAGATTTAGACTTTCTTGATGACCTTAACTTGGATCCCCTAGACCAGTCAGCCAGAGATTTCCATGCCCTTGCTAGGCAGTGCCATTACCCCTAATCATCAGGAAGGAGGATGAACAAAGAATTCCAGGCAGGCGGTTCACGGTGGCTCACGTCTGTAATCCCAGCACTTTGGGAGAGTGAAGCAGGCAGGTCATTTGAGGTCTGGAGGTCAAAACCAGCCTGACCAACATGGTGAAACTGCGTTTCTACTAAAAATACAAAAAAAAAAAATATTCAGGAGTGATGGTGCATGCCTGTAGTCCTAGCTACAGGGGAGGCTTAGGCAGGAGAATTGCTTGAATCTGGGAGGCAGAGGTTTCAGTGAGCTGAGATCTTACCACTGAACTCCAGCCCGTGTGACAGAGTGGAACTCTGTCTCAAAAAAAAAAAAAAAAAAAAAAAAATCCAGGCAGCAGTTTCACATGACTAGAGGCTATGGACTGATAAAACCATGAAAAACGGAGTGTGGAACAAGTTGGCTAAGACTGACTGAATCCAATATGGTCCTGAATTTGACCTAGGTTTCACCTAGGACCTCATTATATACTCATTAACATAGTAAATCACACACCCACCAGCACCATGACCGTTCTGAGATTACCTATTAGTGGTGTAAAAATGAGTGGCACCACAGTTCTGAGAAATCTTCACCTTTTTCCAGGAATCTTCATAAATATTCTACTTCTCGGTTAAATAAGCCCATAAAAGTAGAAGCTGAAAACTCTATTGTGTGACTGACTCTTGAATATGCCTGCACTCCTCTTTCTTGAGTGTGTACTTTTCACTTTGCAATAAATCTCTGTACTTTCAAAAAAAGAAAGAAAGAAATTAAAACCTAATACAGAACTTCAAAAACAGAATTGATCAAGTAGAAGAATCTGTGAACTTGAAAATAATTGAAACTATCCAGTTAGAAAGACAAAAAGTAAAAAGAATGAAAAAGACTGAAGAAAGTCTGTAAGACTTACAAGATAGTATAAAACTACAATGCATACATTATAGAATTTGGAAGGAGCAGAGAAAAAAAGGAGCAGAAATCTTATCTAAAGAAATAAATGAAAGAAGACTTTCCAAATCTAGGGAGGAAAATGAACATCTAGACCCATGATGTGAAAAGAATCCCAAATAGATCTTCACTGAGACCCATTATAATCAAATTATCTAAAGTCAAGGATGAAGAAATCATTTTGAAAGCAGCAAGAGAAAAGTAAAATCTTGACATGTAGGGGATTCCTGTAAGACTGTCAGTAGATTTCTCAACAGAAACCTTGCAATCCAGGAGATTTGGTTTGGCTCTATGGCCCCACCCAAATCTCACCTGGAACTGTAATAATCCCCACATGTCATGGGAGGGATCCAGTGAGAGGTAATTCAATCACGGAGGTGGGTGTTTCATATGCTGTTCTTGTGATAGTGAATAAGTCTCTGATCGTTTTATAAAGGGGAGTTCCCCTGCACATACCCTCTTGCCTGCTGCCCTGTAAGACATGACTTTGCTCCTCCTTTGCCTTCCACCATGATTGTGAGGCTCCCCAGTCACGTGGAACTGTATGTCAATTAATCCTCTTTATAAATTACCCAGTCATGGGTACATCTTTATTAACAGCCTGAGAACAGACTAAAACAAACAAGGATGAAGAAATAATTTTGAAAGCAACAAGAAAAAAGCGAAGCTTCACATGTAAGGGATCCTGGTAAGACTATCAGTGGATTTCTCAACAGAAATCTCGCAATCCAGTAAAGAGTAGGAACACATATTCAAAGTCCTGAAAGAAAAAAAAAAATACCTGCCGTCAAAGAATACTATATCCTGCAAAATTATCCTTTAAAAATAAAGAAGGGAAACCTTTTCCCAGACAAACAAAAACTGAGGGAGTTCATTGCCACTAGATCTGCCTTACAAAGAAATATTTATGGGAACTCTTCAAACTGAAAGAAACACATGTTAAATAGTGATGTGAAAGCATAAAATAGAGATATACAGATTAATGTAACAATGTAATGGTGGTGCATAATTTACTTTTAGCTCATATACAAAACTTAAAAGATAAAAATTTTTAGTGGATACAAAATATAAAAAGCAGATTCTGAGTACAAGAGCACAAAGTGTGTGTGTGTGGAGGGATGTAAAAGTATAGTATTTTTGTATGATATTTAAGCTACATTGTTATCGACTGAAAATTAAAGGCTAGAATATATTTTATATAATCCTCAAGATGACAGCCAGAAAACCTTTAATAGATACACAAAAGATAAAGAGAAAGCATCAAAGCAAGTCACTACCAAAATAACTCATCAAATAACAAAGGAAGAGGTGGGGTGTGGTGGTTCATGCCTGTAATCCCAGAATTTTGGGATGCCAAGGCAGGTGGATCACCTGAGGTCAGAAGTTTGAGACCAGACTGGTCAACATAGTGAAACCCCGTCTCTACTAATACAAAATTAGCTGGGCATGGTGGCATGAGTCTATAATCCCAGCTACTTGGGAGGCTGAGGCATGAGAATCACTTAAGCCTAGGAGACAGTGGCTGCAGTGAGCCGAGATCATGCCACTGCACTCCAGCCTGAGCAACAGAGTGAGACTCTGTCTCAAAAAAAAAAAAAAAAAAAAAAAAAAAAAAAAAAAAAAAAAAAAAAAAAATGGAAGAGAGCAAGATAGGAAAAGAGAAACAAAAAATCTGCAACACAGACAGAAAATAATTTAAAAATAGCAATAGTAAGTACTCACCTATCAGTAATTACCTTAAATGTAAATGGATTAAACTCACCAAAGGCAGAGAGTGGCTGAATAGATTTTTGTCTTTATTATAGAAATCCATTGCTTGCTAATGAATAGATTTTAAAAAACAGGATCTAGTAATATGCTGTCAACAAGAGAGTCACTTTAGATTTAAGGGCACACATAAGCTGAGAAGTGAAGGGGTGGAACAAATATTTCATGCAAATGGTCACCAAAAGAAAGCAGGAGTGGCCATACTTATATCAGACAAAATCCATTTTATGTTTAAAACTCTAGAGACAAAGAAGGTCAACTATGTAATGCCAAAAGGGTCAATTCGGCAGGAAGATAAAACAAGTATAAATATATACACACCGAACATCTGAGAACCTAAATATATAAAGCAAATATCAACAGATCTGAAGACAGACATTGACAATACAACAATAGTAGAGGACTTCAATACCCCATTCACAATATCAGATACAGCATCCAGACAGAAAATAAATGAGGAAACATCTGGCTTGAAGAACATTACAAAACAAATGAAACTAATAGACCTATATGGAACTTTCTACCCAACATCAGAAGCATACACATTTTTCTCAAGTATGCAGGGAACATTCTCCAAATAGATCACATGTTAGGTCACAAAACAAGCCTTAACAAATTTAATAGGATCAATGTCATTCCAGGTGTATTTTCTGACCATAATGAAAAAAACTAGAAAGCAATAACAGCAATATATATGCTATGGGAAACAAGTAAAGGATGACAAGGAAAGGATGACAATTCTCATCACTTCTACTCAACATGGTACTGTAAGTCTTAGTCAGAATAATTAGGCAACAGAAAGAAATGAGACATCCCAATCAGAAAGGAAGAAGTTAAATAATCTCTGTAGGTGAAAGACTTATACACTGGAAATTATAAAGCATTGATGAAGGAAATTAAATAAGACACAGATAAGTGAAAAGACATCCCATATTTTTGGATTGAAAGAATTAATATTGTTAAATGTTAAAATGTCCATACTACCCAAAGTGAACTATAGAGTAAATGTAATCTCTATCAAAATCCACTGACATTCTTTACAGAAATGGAAAACACTCTATAATTCATATGGAACCATAAAAGACCCTGAATAGCCAAAGACATTTTGGGCAAGAGGAACAACGATGGAGGTATCACACATCTTGATTTAAAAATATATCACATGGTGGGTGTGGTGGCTTATGCCTGTAATTCCAGCACTTTGGAAGGCTAAGGTGGGTGGATCACCTGAGGTCAGGAGTTCAAGACCAGCCTGGCCAACATGGTGAAACCCTGTCTCTACTAAAAATACAAAAAAATTAGCTGAGTGTGGTGGCATGTACCTGTAATCCCAGCTACCTGGGGGGCTGAGGCAGGAGAATCGCTTGAACCCGGAAGGCAGAGGTTGCAGTGAGCTGATATATATATATATATCAAAGGTAATCAAAAGAGTATGGTACAAGCATAAAAACAAACATAGGCCAAAATAACAGAATTCAGAACAGAGAAATAAATCCACACCATTACAGTCAATTGATTTTCTACAAAAATGCCAAGAATGCACAATGGGGAAACACAGTCTCTTCAATAAACAGTGATGGAAAAACTGAATAAAAGGCAGAAACTTTTTAGCTTGATGTAATCTCATTTGTCTATTTTTGCTTTGGTTGCCTGTGCTTAAGGGATATTGCTCAAAAAATTATTGTCTTCTCAGGACATTGAGACATTGGTCTCAATGTCTTGGAGAATCTCCCCAATGTTTTCTTGTAGTAGTTTCATAGTTTGAGGTCTTATATTTAAGTCTTTAATCAATGTGGATTTGATTTTTGTACATGGTGAGATGCAGGGGTCTAGTTTCATCTTTCTGTACATGGATATCTAGTTTTTCCAGCACCATTTATTAAAGAGACTGTCTTTTCCCCAAAGTATGTTAGCACCTGTGTTGAAAATGAGTTCACTTTAAGTGTGTGAATTTGTTTCTGGGTTCTCTATTCTGTTCCATTGTTTTTTTGGCTGTTTTAATACCAGTACCATGCTGATTTGATTACTATAGCTCTGTAATATAATTTGAATTTGGATGTGATTTCTCCAAGTTTGCTCTTATTGCATAGGATAACTTTGGCTATTCTGGGTCTTATGTATGCCTATATAAATTTTAGCATTTTTTTCTATTTTGGTGAAGAATGTTGTTGGCATTTTGATAGGGATTACATTGAATCTGTAGATTGCTTTGTGTAGTGTGAACATTTTACCAATATTGAGTCTTCTAATCCATGAACATGGAATGTCTTTCAATTTTTTGGTGTCCTCTTCAATTTCTTTCATCAGTGTTTTATAATTTTTATTTGGGAAATCTTTTGCTTCTTTGATTAAGTTAATTCCTAGGTATTGAATTCTATTTGTGGCTATTGTAAATGGGATTACTTTTTAAATTTCTTTTTAGGATTGCTCACTTTTGGGATGTAGAAATGCTATTGATTTTTTTTTGTATGTTAGTTTTGTAACCTCCCACTTTACTGAATTTGTTTATCGGTTCTAATAGTTTTTCTTTTTGTGCCTGTGGAGTCTTTAAGTTTTTCCAAATATAAGATCACATCATCTGCAAACAAAAATAATACTACTTCTTTCATTCCAAGTTGGTTGCGATTTATTTCTTTTTCTTGTTTGATTGCTCTAGCTAGGACTTCCGCTACTACGTGGAATAACAGCGGTGAAAGTAGGCATTCTAATAATGTTGCAGATCTTAGATGAAAGGCTTTCAGGTTTTCCCCATTCAGTATGATACTTGCTGTGGACCTGTCATATATGGCTTTTATTATGTTGAGGTATGTTCTTTCTATCCCCTGTTTTATGAGAGTTTTTTGTTTTTTATCATGAAGGGATGTTGAATTTTATCAAAAGCTTTTTGGCATCAATTGAAATAATCATATGGTTTTTATCCTTCATTCTGTTGCTATGATGAATCGCATTGATTGATTTGCATATATTGGACCATCCTTGCATCCCAGGGATGAATCCCACTTGGTCATGATGAATTTTTTTTTTTTTTTTAATGTAACAGTGAATTCGGTTTTGCTAGTATTTTGTTGAGGATTTTTGCATCAATATTCATCAGAGATACTGGATTGTAGTTTTCTTTTTTTGATGTGTCTTTGTCTGGTTTTGGTTTCAGGGTGATGCTGACCTCATATAATGAATTTAGAAGTATTTCCTGCTCTTCTATTTTTCGCAATAGTTTTAGTAGGATGGGTACCAGTTCTTCTTTAAATGTTTGTGGAAATCAGCAGTGAAGCCACTGGGTCCCCAGCTTTTCTTTACTGAGAGACTTCTTAATATGGCTTTGATCTTATTACTTGTTATTGGTCTGTTCGGGTTTTGGATTTCTTTCTGGTTCAATCTTGATCGGTTGTATGTATCTAGAAATTTGTCCATTTCTTCTACATTTTCCAACTTATTAGCATGTAGTTGCTCATCATAGCCACGAATGATCTTTGAATTTCTGCAGTATCAGTCGTAATGTCTCCTTTTTCATTTCTAATGCTTTTATTTGAATCTTCTCTCCTTTTATTAGTAAGTTTGGCTAAAGTTTTGTCAATTTTATTTTACTTTTCAAAAAACCAACTTTTTTTTAATTTTTTTTAATTTTTAATTTATTATTATTATACTTTAAGTTGTAGGGTACATGTGCACAACGTGCAGGTTTGTTACATATGTATACTTGTGCCATGTTGGTGTGCTGCACCCATCAACTCGTCATTTACATCAGGTATAACTCCCAATGCAATCCCTCCCCCCTCCCCCCTCCCCATGATAGGCCCCGGTGTGTGATGTTCCCCTTCCCGAGTCCAAGTGATCTCATTGTTCAGTTCCCACCTATGAGTGAGAACATGCGGTGTTTGAAAAAACCAACTTTTTGTTTCATTGATCCTTTGTATTGTTTTCCCTCGTTTTAAATTCATTTCTGTTTTAATCTTTATTATTATTATTATTATTATTATTATTATTATTTTGAGATGGAGTCTCCTTCTGTCACCCAGGCGGGAGTGCAGTGCTGCTATCTTGGCTCACTGCAGCCTCTGCCTCCTGGGTTTCAGTGATTCTCTTGCCTCAGCCTGCAGAGTAGCTGGGATTACAGGTGCCTGCCACCACACCTGGCTAATTTTTGTATTGTTAGTAGAGACAGGGTTTCACCACATTGGCCAGGCTGGTCTCAAACTCCTGACCTGAATTGATCTGCCTGCTTCGGCCTCCCAAAGTGCTGAGATTACAGGTGTGAGACACCACACCCAGCCTATTAGTTCTTTTTTTATTTTTATTTTTTATTATACTTTAAGTTCTAGGGTACATGTGCACAACGTGCAGGTTTGTTACATATGTATGCTTGTGCCATGTCGGTGTGCTGCACCCATCAACTCGTCAGCACCCATCAACTCGTCATTTACATCAGGTATAACTCCCAATGCCATCCCTCCTCCTTCCCCCCTCCCCATAATAGGTCCCGGTGTATGATGTTCCCCTTCCAGAGTCCAAGTGATCTCATTGTTCAGTTTCCACCTATGAGTGAGAACATGCAGTGTTTGGTTTTCTGTTCTTGCAATAGTTTGCTGAGAATGATGGTTTCCAGCTGCATCCATGTCCCTACAAAGGACACGAACTCATCCTTTTTTATGGCTGCATAGTATTCCATGGTGTATATGTGCCACATTTTCTTCATCCAGTCTGTCACTGATGGACATTTGGGTTGATTCCAAGTCTTTGCTATTGTGAATAGTGCCGCAATAAACATACGTGTGCATGTGTCTTTAGAGCAGCGTGATTTATAATACTTCGAGTATATCACCAGTAATGGGATGGCTGGGTCATTTGATATTTCTAGTTCTAGATCCTTGAGGAATTGCCATACTGTTTTCCACAATGGTTGAACCAGTTTACAATCCCACCAACAGTGTAGAAGTGTTCCTGGCCGGGCGCGGTGGCTCAAGCCTGTAATCCCAGCACTTTGGGAGGCCGAGACGGGCGGATCACGAGGTCAGGAGATCGAGACCATCCTGGCTAACCCGGTGAAACCCCGTCTCTACTAAAAAATACAAAAAACTAGCCGGGCGAGGTGGTGGGCGCCTGTAGTCCCAGCTACTCGGGAGGCTGAGGCAGGAGAATGGCCTAAACCCGGGAGGCGGAGCTTGTAGTGAGCCGAGTTCGTGCCACTGCACTCCAGCCTGGGCGACAGAGCAAAGACTCCGTCTCAAAAAAAGAAAAAAAAAAAAAAAAAAAAAGAAGTGTTCCTATTTCTCCACATCCTCTACAGCACCTTTTCTCCTACTAATTTTAGGTTTGGTTTGCTTTTGGCTTTCTGTTTCTTTAAGATGTGTCATCAGACTATTTATTTGAAGTTATTTCTCTTTTTGATGTAGGGACTTATAGCTATAAACTTCCTTCTTAGTACTGCTTTTGTTGTATCATATAGATTTTGGTATGTTGTATTTCCATTGTCTTTTGTTTTAAGAAGTTTACAAAAATTGTTTCATTGACATACTTGTCATTCAGGAGCATACTGTTTAACGTCCATGTGTTTGTATAGTTTCTCAAATTTATCTTATCATTAATTTCTAATTTTATTTTATTGTGGTCAGAGAAGATGTTTGATGTTATCTCAATTTTGTTGAATGTTTTCAGACATTTTTGACCTATTATATGGTCTATTTTAAAGAATAATCCATGTGCTGAAGAAAAGAATGTGTATTCTGCCACCATCAGATAAAATGTTCTGTAAATATCTATTAGATTCATTCGGTCTATACTGCAGATCAAGTCTGATGTTTCTTTGTTGATTTTCTGTCTTGAAGATCTGTCCAATGCTGGGAGTAGGTTGTTGAAGTCTCCAGATATTATTGTATTGGGACCTATCTCTCTCTTTAGCTCTAATAATGTTTCCTTTGCTTATCCAGGTACTCTAGTGTTGGGTGCATATATATTTAAAATTGATATATCCTCTTACTGAATTTACCTCTTTATCATTATATAGTAACTTTCTTTGTCTCTTCTTATAGTTTTTGTCTTGAAATCTATTTTGTTTGATATAAGTATAGCTACTCCTGATCATTATTTGTTTCTATTGGCATGGAATGTCTTTTCCATCACTTTTCTTTTAATCTATTTGTGTCTTTATGGGTAAAGTGTGTTTCTAGTAGGCAACAGAATCTTGTTTGTAATACACTCAGCCACTCTATTTCTTTTGATTGTAGACTTTAGTTCATTTACAGTCAATGTTATTATTGATAAGTAAAGACTTACTCCTGCCATTTTGTTATTTATTTTCTGGTGTTATTTCTTTATTTTCTTCCTTTAGTGAAGGTGATTTTCCCTGGTGATATGATTTATCTTGCTTTTTGTTTTTCTGTTTCCATTGTAATTTTTTTTTTTTTTTTCGTTTGAGGTTACTGTGAGGCTTGCACATGCTATTTTACAACCTGGTAACTACTCAACCCTGTTTTCATAAATACAGAAACAAAAAGAAAACTAATATAAATTCTATGCCATAACTTTATTTTCAAGATTTTTAACTTTTGTTTCTATTTAGATCTTATTGTACTGTCTATATCTTAAGAAATTGTTGTAGTTATTATTTTTGTTTGGTTCATCATTTAGTTTTTCTAGCTAGCATTTTAGTTGATTACCTATGACAGTTGCAGTATTATAACACTGCAGTATTCTGTGTGTTTTCTGTGCACTTACTATTACCCATGAGTTTTGTACCTTCAGATGATTTCTTGTTGCTCATTAATGTCCTTTTCTTTCTGATTGATGTACTCTCTTAAACATTTCCCATAGGACAGGTCTCTTATGAAGGAAATCCCTCAGCTTTTGTTAGTCTGTGTAAGTCTTTATTTCTCTTTCATGATTGAAGGGAATTTTTGCCATATATACTATTCTAGGGTAACAGTTTTTTCCCTTCAACACTTTAAATATATCATGCCACACTCTCTTGGACTGTAAGGTTTCCACTGAAAAGTCTGCTGTCAGACATATTGTAGCTCTATTGTATTTGTGTCTTTTTTCTTGCTGCTTTAAGCATCCTTTGTTTATCCTTGGTCTTTGAAAGCTTGATTATTAAATGCCTTGAGGTAGTCTTTGAGTTAAATATGCTTGAAGTTATATAACCTTCTTGTATTTGAATGTTAATAACTCTCTCTAGATTTGAAAAGATCTCTGTTATTATCCTGTTGAATAAACTTTGTACCCTTATCTCTTCCTCTATCTCATTTTTAAGGCCAATAACTCTTAAATTTGACATTTTGAGGCTGTTTTCTAGATCCTGTAGGCAAGTTTTGTGGTTTTATATTTTTTTCTTTTGTCTCTCCTAGCAGTGAAAATTTCAAATAGTCTGTTGTCAATCTCACTCTTCTTGATCAATTCTGCTATTAAGAGACTCTGATACATTCTTCAGTATGCCAATTGCACTTTTTAGATCCAGAATTTTTGCTTGATTTTTAAAATTATTTCAATCTCTTATAAATTAATCTGATAAAATTCTGAATTTCTTCTCTGTGTTATCTTGAATTTGAGTTTCCTCAACACAACTATTTTGAATTCCCTGTCTGAAAAGTCACATATCTCTGTTTCTCCAAGATTGGCCCCTGGTGCCTTATTTACTTCATTTTGGTGAGGTCATGTTTTCCTGGGTGGTGTTGAAGCTAGTAAATATTCTTTGGTATCTGGACATTGAAATGATTGATATTTAATTTTAGTTTTCACAATCTGGACTTGTTTGTACCCGTCCTTATTTGAAAAGCTTTCCAGAAATTAAAAAGGACTTGGATGTTTTGATCTAAGCTGTATCTGCTTTAGGGAACACCCAAATCTTAGTAATGCTGCAGTTCTTGCAGACTTATAGAAGTTGCGCCTTGATGGTCATAAATGAGATTTGGGAGAATTTTCTGGATTACCAGGCAGAGACTCTTGCTCTTTCCCCTTATTTTCCCCTAAACATATAGAGTCTCTTTCTCTGTTCCAAGCCACTTAAACCTGGGGTTGGAAGTACACAAGCTTCCCTGTGGCCATCATCACTAGGACTAGGACCATGCTGGGTCAGACCTGAAGCCAGCACAGCACTGGGTCTCACTCAAGGCTCACTGTAAACACTTCCTGGCTACTGCTTATATTCACTCAAGGCCCTGGGACTCTATAATCAGCAAGTGGCAAAGCCAGCCAGGCCTGTGTCTGTCTCTTCAGGGAAGTGAGTTCTCCCAGGTCCAGGTGGGTCCATAGGTGTCATCTAGGAGTCAGGAAATAGAGCGACAAAACTTAGAAGTCTACCTTGTGTTCTATTGTATTGTGGCTGAGCTGGCACTGAAACCACAACACACAGTTCTTTCAAATCTTCCTTCTCCTTTCCAGAGGAAGAGAACCTTCACTCTGTAGCAACCACCACCTTAGGCCATGAGGAGTTCTGTCTGACTACCACCAATGTTCCCTTAAGGCCCAAGAGTTCTGACATCAGCTTTTGGTGAATGCTGCCTGGCCTGGAACTTACCCTTCAGGGAAAAGGGTTCCCTTCTGGCCCAGGGCAGATCCAGAGATGCCATCCAAGAGTGAAGTCCTGAAATTGAGGACTCCAAGAGCCCACTTGGTGTTATATCCTCCTGTAGTCATGCTGATATCTGAAGCCAACAAATTTCAGAGGCTTGCTCAAGGCCATTGATGTAGCTCAGGGTCCAAGGCCTCTTCAGTCATCAGGTGATAAATGCTGCCAAGACTGGGTCCTTCTCTTCAAGGCAGTGGGTTCCCTTCTGGTTCAGGGCATGTTTTGAGATGTCATAAGGAAACTAGAGCCTGAAATGGGGGTCTCATGACTCTGGTCATTGCCCTATCCTGCTGTGGCTGAGGTGGTATCTAAGATGCAAGGCAAAGTCCTCTTCACTTTTCCCATTACTCTCCTAAAGCAGAAGGAAGGGATCTGTTTTGGAGCCTCAAGCTTTGCAGCCTGTGGTTAGAAATGTGGTGATTTCAGAACTCCCTTAACTGTCCCGGCTGGTGTTTCAGTAGATAACGTGGCCTCCCAGTCCACCATCTCTGGGCTCAGTTTAGCCCTAGGACCTGCCTAAGAGTTGCAGTCCTGATGACATAGAATGCTTTTCAAGTTTACTTAGAGATACAGAGCACTTTGTCCCCCAGTAGCGAGGTGTGAGGGAACTCAAGTTCAGACTACTAGGCTAGGTGATTCCCCTCTGGCTAAGGCTGCTTTAAATGCTCCCTCCATTAGCTCGACAGGTGAGCTTGGTCTGGTTTTCCTCTCTGCTCTTAAAGGATAGCACTGAGATTAATGCCTCACAATTGCTGTGCTCGCCTTCCTCCAGCATCCAAAGAAGCTCTCGGTACCACACTGCTGCTGCCAAAGGTGGGGAAAGGGTGGCATTCGAGATTCAGGAATGTTTTTTTTTTTTTTTTTTCTATCTCTTTAGTGCATCTTTAAGCACTATAGAGTTAAAACCAGGTATTATGAGGGCTCACCTGATTTTTGGTTCTAATGAAGGTTTTTGTTTTGTTTTGTTTTTTCCTCTGTAGATAGTAATTAAATTGGTGTCCCTGTGAAGGTGATGACTGGTGGAGCCTTCTATTCCACCATCTTGGTCCTCTCTGAAAATGCATTTTGTAATATTGTTGTTTCCTTGGAAAATATGTTTGCAGCTTCCGGAAAATAACTAACATTACCTTTGGATTAAACACCTATACTGAGTACTGCCTTGAAATGATTACCTACTATGAAGTACAATCTGATCCAAAATAGTGGTAAATTCTTCCCTGAGATGAATTATCACCTAGGTAGAGATTATTATCCAGATTAAGTAAACTGAAAAATGAAGCTGTTGAATCTTCTTTTCATTTTCTGTGCTTTGTGTTAGAACATCTCCCCAAAGAGTCAGGGTTTTTATTTAGGAATAAAATGACTGGACTTCGCTTTTAGGAGTATAATTCAGTAACAATGAGTAGAAGAACTAAGTAGATGGCTTTCCTGTCTTCCCCTTGCAAATTTTTTGAAGATTCTGCATTGAAATCATTATAACACTTTGATTTCAATCAACATTATCAAAATCTTTACAAGCATAAAAAGGTGAATTCCATACAATTTGTTAGACTGATGAAAAATCTGTAGCATTACTGTCTAAAAATAACAGAATTTGAGAAGAGAATGACAATAACAAGTTATAGATAAGTTCCCTTAAGAGATTCCAGAGTCTTTTTAAAAGCACCAGATGAGGCATAGATCTGATGATCTTGAGTTTATTTCCTACTCTGAAATTTTTAAATTCTCAGATTTCTAAAATTCTATGAGTTGTCTATCCATAAACCAGTTTCTCACAGCCAACTCTATGGGCACATATAACATATATTCCCACTTTCATACTTTGGCAAAATAACAATAACAGCACTGATAACACTGATTGATGCTTTGGTATTTTTTGTTTATTTTAAATATTTTTTATTTTAAAATATTGTTTACTTTTTACTATAGTCACTCTGTTGTGCTAGCAAATACTAGGTGTCGTTTATTCTATTTTTTTTGTACCCACTAACAATCCCCATTTTCCCTATCTCCCGACTACCATTCCCAGCCTCTTGTACCTACTCTTCTACTCTCTATTCCCACGGGTTCTGTTGTTTTTATTTTTGGATCCCACAAATAAGTGAGAACATGGGATGTTTGTCTTTCTGCCTGGCTTATTTTACTTAACATAATGACCCCCAGTTCCATCCATGTTGTTGCAGATGACAGAATCTCATTCTACTTTTATGGATGAGTAGTACTCAATTGTTTATATGTATTACATTGTCTTTATCTAGTCATCTGTTCAACACTTTGGTTGCTTCCAAATCTTGGCTATTGTGCATAGGGCTACAACAAACATGGGAGTGTAGACATATTTTTGATATACTGATTTACTTTCTTTTGGGTATATATCTAACAGTGGGATTGCTGTAACATATAGTAGTTCTTTTTTTCTTTTTTTGAGGAACTAATAAACTGTTTTTCATAGTGGTTGTACTAATTTACATTACCACCAACACTGTATGAGGTTTCCTTTTTCTCCACATTCTTGCCAGCATTTGTTATTGCCTGTCTTTTGAATAAAAGTCATTTAAACTGAGGTGAGATAATATTTTATTGCAGTTTTGATGTGCATTTCTCAGATGATCAATGATATTGAGCACCTTTTCATACACCTGTTTTCCATGTGTATGTCCTCTTTTGAGAAATGCCTATTCAGGACTTTTACCCATTTTAAAATTTGCTTATTATATTTTTCCTATAGAGTTGTTTGTTTTAGCTCCTATGTATTCTGATTACTAATCCATTGTCATATGAGTAGTTTGCAAATATTTTCTCTAATTCTGTAGGTTGTCCATGCATTTTGTTGATTGTTTTCTTTGCTGTGCAAAACTTGTGATCACATTCGTCCTTTTTTGTGTTGGTTGCCAGTGCAATAAATAGCACTTAATAGTGTATTACTCAAGAAATCTTCACCCAGTCCAATGTCCTGGTGAATTTCCCCAGTGTTTGCTTTTAGTAGTTTCACAATTTGAGGTCTTAGATTTGAGTCTTTAATATGTTTGGATTTGAGTTTTGTATATGGTGAGAGACAAGAATCTAGTTTCATTCTTCTGCATACGGATATCTGGTTTTCTTAGCACCACTTACTGAAGAGACAATCCTTTCCCCAAAGTGTGTTCTTGGCACCTTTGTCAAAAATGAGTCCACTGCAGGTGAACAGGCTTATCTCTGAGTTCTCTATTCTGTTCCACTAGTCTATTTGTGTGTTTTTGTGCCAGTACCATGTCATTTTGGTTACTATAAGTATTAGTACATTTTCATGCTGCTATAAAGAAATAACTTAAAAATGGGTAATTTACAAATAAAAAAGGTTAAGTTGACTCACAGTTCTGCAGGCTTAGCAGGAAGCATGACTGGGCAGCCTCAGAAAAGTTACAATCATGGTGGAAGGTGACGGGAAAGCACACGCATCTTCGCAATGGTGGAAGCATGCACATCTTCACAATGGCAGGACAGGAGAGAGAGTGAGGGTGTAAATGTCACACTTTTAAGCCATCAGATTTGTAAGAACTCATTCACTATCGTGAGAACTGCATGGGGGAAATCCACCCCAATGATCTAATTACCACCCACCAGGTCCCTTCCCTGACACATGGGGATTACAATTTGAAACAAGATTTGTGTGGGGACACAGCCAAATCATATCACTATAGTTCTGTAGTATAATTTGAAATAAGGTAATGTGATTACTCCAGTTTTGTTCTTTTTGCTCAGGATAGCTTTGGCTATTCTGGATCTGTTATGGTTCCCCGTAAAATTTAGAATGCTTTTTTCTATTTCTGTAAAAGTATCAACGGTATTTGGATAGGGGTTGCATTAAATCTATAGATTGCTTTGGGTAGAATGGACACTTTAATATATGGATTCTTCCCATCCACAAACACAGAATACCTTTCCGGATTTTGGTGTTCTTTTTAATTTCTTGCATCCATATTTTTTAATTTTAATTTAAAAAAATTTCACTTCTTTGGCTAAGTTACTTCATTCTACATATTTTATTTCATTTGTAGCTATTGTAAATGGGATTACCTTCATGATTTCTTTTTCAGATTATTCTATGTGGGCATATAGAAATGCTATTGATTTTTAATGTTAACTTTGTATCCTGCAAATTTATTGAATTTGTTTATCAGTTCTAATAGATTTTTGGTAAAGTCTCTAGGTTTTGTGAAGTATAAAATGATATCATCTGCAAACAAGAATAGTTTGACTTATTTAATTTTAATTTGGATGTTCTTCATTTCTTTCTCTTGTCTGATTGCTCTAGCTTGGACTTCTAGTACTATGTTGAATAACAGTGGAGAAAGTGAGCATCGTTGTTGTATTCCTGATCTTAGAGGAAAGGCCTTCAGGTTTTCCCCATTCGGTATAATACTAGCTATGGGTCTATTGCATATGCCTTTTATCATATTGAGATACGATTCTTCTATACCTAGCTTTTTGAGGGTGTTATTCTATTATGAAATGATGTTGAATTCAGTGAATCTCTCTGCAGAAACCCTACAAGTCAGAAGACAGTGGGGCCCAATATTCAATATTTTTAAAGAAAAGAATTTTCAACCCAAAATTTCATATCCAGCCAAACTAAGTTTCATAAGTGAAGGAGAAATAAAATTGTTTACAAGCAAGCAAATGCTGAGGGATTCTGTACCACCAGGCTGCCTTACAAGAACTCCTGAAGGAAGCACTAAACATGGGAAAGAAAACTGGTACCAGCCACTGCAAAAACATACCAAAATATAAAGACCAGTGACACAATGAATAAACTGAATCAACCAATGTGCAAAATAATAAGCTAGCATCATGATGACAGGATCAAACTCACATATAACAATATTAACATTAAATGTAAATGAACTAAATGCCCAAATTAAAAGACACAGACTGTCATGTTGGATAAAGAGTCAAGACCCATAGGTGTGCAGTATTCAGGAGACCCATCTCACATGCAAAGATACATATAGGCTCAAAATAAAGGAATAGAGGAATATTTACCAAGCAAGTGAAAAGCAAAAAAAGCCGAGGTTGCAATCCTAGTCTCTGATAAAGCAGACTTTAAACAAACAAAGATCCAAAAAAGACAAAGAAAGGCATTACATCATGGTAAAGGGATCAATGCAACAAGAAGAGCTAACTATCCTAAATATATATGCACCCAATACAGAAACACCTAGATTCATAAAACAAGTTCTTAGAGACCTACAGAGAGGTTTAGACTCCCACACAATAATAGTGGGAGACTTTAACACCCCACTGTCAATATTAGACAGATCAATGAGACAGATTATTAACAAGAATATTCAGGACTTGAACTCAGTTCTGGACCAAGTGGACCTAATAGACATCTACACAACTCTCCACCCCAAATCAACAGAATATACATTCTTTTCAGCACCACATAGCACTTACTGTAAAATCAATCACATAATTGGAAGTAAAACACTTCTCAGCAAAGGCAAAAACAAAAACAAAAACAAAATTGGAAATTATAACAAACTGTCTCAGACCACAATGCAATCAAATTAGAACTTAGAATTAAGAAACTCACTCAAAACCACACAACTATATGGAAACTGAACAATCTGCTTCTGAATGACTACTGGGTGAATAACGAAATTAAGGCAGAAATAAATAAGTTATTTGAAACCAATGGGAATGAAGATACAATGTACCAGAATCTCTGAAACACAGTTAAGCAGTGTTTAGAGGAAAATTTATAGCACCAAATGCCCACATCAGAAAGCAGAAAAGATCTAAAATCAACACCCTGACATCACAGTTAAAATAACTAGAGAAGCAAGAGCAAACAAACTCAAAAGCTAGCAGAAGACAAGAAATAACTAAGATCAGAGTGGAACTGAAGAAGATGGAGACACAAAAAACCCTTAAAAAATCCATGAATTCAGGAGGTGGTTTTCTGAAAATAACAAAATGGGTAGACCAATAGCCAGACTAACAAAGAAGAAAAGAGAGAAGAATCAAATTGACTCAATAAAGATGATAAAGGGGACATCACCACTGATCCCACAGAAATACAACCTACCATCAGAGAATATTATAAACACCTGTACACAAATAAACTAGGAAACCTAGAAGAAATCAATAAATTCCTGGACACGTACACCTTCCCAATACTAAACCCGAAAGAAGTCGTATCCCTGAATAGACCAATAACAAGTTCTAAAAATTGAGGCAGTAATTAGCAGCCTACCAACCAAAAGAAAGGCCAGGACCAGACAGATTCACAGCCAAATTCTACCAGAGGTGCAAAGAGGAGCTGGTACCATTTCTTCTGAAACTATTCCAAATGATAGAAAAACAGGGACTTCTCCATAACTCAATTTATGAGGCCAGCATCATCCTGATTCCAAAACCTGGCAAAGACACAACAAAAAAAGAAAGTTTCAGGCCAATATCCCTGATGAACATCCATGCGAAAATTCTCAATAAAATACTGGCAAAACAAATTCAGCAGCAAATCAAGTTGGCTTCATCCCTGAGGTGCAAGGTTGGTCCAACATACGCAAATCAATAAATGTACTCCATCACATAAACAGAGCCAATGACAAAAAACACATGATTATCTCAATAGATGCAGAAAAGGCCTTTGGTAAAATTCAACACCCTTCATGCTAAAAACTCTCAATAAACTAGGCATCGATGGAACATATCTCAAAATAATAAGAGCTGTTTATGACAAACCCACAGCCAATATCATACTGAATGGGTGAAAGCTGGAAGCGTTCCCTTTGAAAACTGGCACAGGACAAGGATGCCTTCTCTCACCACTCCTATTCAACATAGTATTGGAAGTTCTGGCCAGGGCAATCAGGCAAGAGAAAGAAATAAAGGGTATTCAAATACGAAGAGAGAAAGTCAAATTGTCTCTGTTTGCAGATGACATGATTTTATATTTAGAAAACCTCATCATCTCAGCCCAAAAACTCCTTAAGTTGATAAGCATCTTCAGCAGTCTCAAGATACAAAATCAATGTGCAAAAATCATAAGCATTCCTATATATCAATAATAGACAGAGAACCAAATCATAATTGAACTCCCATTCACAACTGCTACAACGAGAATAAAATACCTAGAAATACAGCTTAACAACTCAGAAGGGACCTGAAAGACCTCTTCAAGGAGAACTACAAGCCACTGCCCAAGGAAATAAGAGAGGACACAAATGGAAAAACATTCCATGTGTATGGATAGGAAGAATTAATATCATGAAAATGATCATACTGTCCAAAATAATTTATAGATTCAATTCTATTTCCATCAAGCTACCATTGACTTTCCTCACAGAACTAGAAAAAAAACTACTTTAAATTTAATATGGAACCAAAAAAGAGCCTATATAGCCAAGACAATCCTAAGTAAAAAGAACAAAGCCAGAGGCATTATGCTACCTGACTTCAAACTATGCTACAAGGCTACAGTAACCAAAACAGCATAATACTGGTACCAAATCAGATATATAGACCAATAGAACCGAACACAGGCCTCAGAAATAACACCACACATCTACAACCATCTGATCTTTGACAAACCTGACAAAAACAAGCAATGGGGGAAAGAGTTCCCTGTTTAATAAATGGTGTTGGGAAAACTGGCTAGACATATGCAGAAAACAGAAACTGGAGCCCTTCCTTACACCTTATACAAAAATTAACTCAAGATGGATTAAAGACTGAAATGTAAAACCTAAAACCATAAAAACCTTAGAAGAAAGCCTAGGCAATACCATTCAAGACATAGGCATGGGCAAAGACTTCATGGTTAAAACACAAAAAGCAATGGCAATAAAAGCCAAAATTGTCAAATGGCATATAATTAAATTAAAGAGCTTCTGCACAGCAAAAGAAACTATCTCAGAGTGAACAGGCAACCTACAGAATGGGAGAAAATGTTTGCAATCTATCAGTCTGACAGAGGTCTAATATCCAGAATTGACAAGGAACTTAAACAAATTTACAAGAAAAACAAACGATCCCATCAAAAATTGGGTGAAGGATATGAACAGACACTTCTCAAAAGAAGACATTTATGTAGCCAACAAACATGAAAAAAAAGCTCATCACTGGTCATTAGAGAAATGCAAATCAAAACCACAATGCGACACCATCTCACACTAGTTAGAATAGAGATTATTAAAAAGTCTGGAAACAACAGATGCTGGAGAGGATGCAGAGAAATTGGAATGCTTTTACACTTTTGGTGGTAGTGTAAATCAGTTCAATCATTGTGTTAGACAGTGTGGCAATTCCTCAAGCATTTAGAACCAGAAATACCATGTGACCCAGCAATCCCATTACTGGGTATATACCCAAAAAATTATAAATCATTCTACTATCAAGACACATGTACACATATGTTTATTGCATATATTGCACTTACACACCATGAAATACTATGCAGTCATAAAAAGGATGAGATCATGTCCTTTGCGGGGATATGGATGAGGCTGGAAACAAAACCAAACACTGCATGTTCCCACTCATAAGTGGGAGTTGAACAATGAGAACACATGGACAGAGGGAGGGGAACATTACACACTGGGGTGTTTCGGGGGTTGTGGGGCAAGGGGATGGAGAGCGTTAGGACAAATACCTAATGCATGCAGTGCTTAAAACCTAGATGAAGTGTGATAGGTCCAGCAAACCACCATGGCAAATGTATACCTATGTAACAAACCTGCACGTTAAGCACATGTCTCCCAGAACTTAAAATAAAATTAAAAAAGAAAGGATGTTGAATTTTATCAAATGCTTTTTCAGCATCAATTGAAAGGATCATCACTGCAGGACACAGTCCAGCCAGTGTCCATGGAGCAACTACCTTGTTCTCTACTAGCCCCATATCTAGAGCCCAGTTTCTCCAGGCCCAAGGGACCAGCAAACCATTGCCCTTCATCCTGTTGGGCCCCATATCCCCCACTGGCTCACAGCCTCAGTCAACCAGGGACCTGACATCATTGGAAGAGCATGGTAATGAGGCGCTGCCTGACGAGAAGCCACACTGTGATGCAAGCTTGCATGAATTATCACAGTAAAATTCACTGTAATTCACATAACCACACCAGTGCTATGAATCAAAATCTGCCTGAAAAGAGATATCTTAGTTTTCTCAAAATCAAAGAATGTTTTAAAAAACCACACAGCTGCTGAATAATCAACCTGTGAAACTGAGATGTTTCTCGAATGAAACAGTAAATGTGCCTGTAATAATTATTTTATAAGTCAGAAAATTATATTTGTCTCCATCTTTTTCCCCATAGTATATTAAACAAAAAGGTAAATAAGGTATAAATAGATTTTGTAAACTTTTCATATTGAAAAAGCCATGAAGTAAGTAGACAAGACAGATATTCTGTAAATTGGAGGGGGATATAGGACATTTTTGAAAAGGTACAAAGTCCTCAGATGGGCTTAGAAAATTCACTGTATAATCCATATACCATTTTACTTGACTGGCACATCTTCAGGTGCTTGTGTTTACTGTGTTCTTGCCATTAACTAAATGTCTCAGTCTGTCCCAGTGTAATAGGCTGTGAATGTTCTTGTATTATAGTTTTATTGTTGGTCTCTTTGCATCGATGACACAATAGCCACAACATTTTAAAATTATTGTTATTATTGATTCCTAGTTTTACTCTGTTTTTCCAGAGAAGATGCTTGTATTATTTCTATTTTGTTGAATGCTTTAAGACTGACAAGTTGATGGGTGCAGCACACCAACATGGCACAAGTATACATATGTAACAAACCTGCACGTTATGCACATGTACCCTAGAACTTAAAGTATAATAATAATAATAAATTAATTAAAACAAAAAAAGACTTGTTTCTTGACCTAACATATGGTCTATACTTGAGAATGACCCATGTGCTGAGGAAAATAATGTGTATTCTGCAGCTGTTGAATGAAATGTTTTGTAAATATCTCTTACGTTTATTTGATCTATAGTGCAGATTAAGTCTGGTGTTTGTTGATATATTTTTACTGGTCTCAAAGATATATGCAATGCTGAAGGTTGGTTGGGGGGGGGTGTTTGAAGTCTCCAGGCATTATTGTATTGAGCTTTATCTTTTTCTTATGCTCTAATAATATGTGCTTTATATATCTGGGTGATCAAGTGTTAAGTGCATATACATTTGCAATTGCTATATCTCCTGCTGAATTGACCACTTTATCATAATATAATTATGGCCATTGCCTCTTCCTATAGGTTTTTTTTTGTGTGTTGAAATCTATCTGATGTAAGTATAGTAACTCCTGTTCTTTCTTTGTTTCAAATATTGTAGAATATCTTTTTCCATCCCTTTATCTTCAGTTTATCTGTGTCTTTACAAGATAAGTCTGTTTCTCATAGGCAACAGATCACTGGGTCCTTTTAAAACCCATTCAGCCACTCTATGTCTTTTGATTGTAGAGTTTAGTCCATTTACATTTGATGTTATTAGTAACACTGAATAATTACTAACATTCAATGATAAGTAAAGACTTACTCCTGCCATTTTGTTAGGTGTTTCTTGGTTGTTTTGTAGTCTTCTTTCTTTCCTTCCTTCTTGTCTTCCTTTTAGTGCAGGTAATTTTGGCTGGTGGTATGCTTTAATTTCTTACTTTTTTTTGTATCTGTTGTTTATTTTTTTGATTTGAGGTTACCATGAGGCTTGCAAATACTATTTTATAACCCATTATTTTCAGGGTGATAACATCTTAACACTGTTTACCTAAACAAACAAGAAAAAAGTAAACAATAAACACTTTACACTTTTAAATTAATCTCCAGTCTTTTCAATCTTTTAATTTCTATTTATATCTCACAGTACCGTCTTTGACTTGAAAAGCTGTAGTTATTTTTGATTGGTTCATCTTTAAGTCTTTCTATTTAAGATAGGGGGAGTTTACAAGCCAGATTTATAGTGTTATAATATTTTGAATTTTCCTGTGTGCTTACAAACTCCAGTGAGTTTTGTAAGGTCAGATGATTTATTTATTTATTTGTTTATTTTTTCTGTCGCCCAGGTTGGAGTGCAGTGGCACGATCTCCACTCACTGCAAGCTCCGCCCCCCGGGTTCATGCCATTCTCCTGCCTCAGCCTCCTGAGTATGGGACTAGCAGCGCCCGCCACCACGCTCCGGCTAATTTTTTTGTATTTTTAGTAGAGACGGGGTTTCACCGTGTTCGCCAGGATGGTCTCGATCTCCTGGCCTCGTGATCTGCCCGCCTCAGCCTCCCAAAGTGCTTGGATTACAGGCGTGAGCCACCGCGCCCGGCCTCCAGATGATTTCTTATTGCTCACTATCCTCCCTTCTTTCTGATTGAAGTACTTCCTTTAGCACTTCATGTAGGCTAACTCTGGTATTGGTAAAATTCCTCAGCTTTTGTTTGTCTGGGAAAATCTTTATTTCCTCATTATATTTGAAGAATATTTTCATTTGGTTAACTGTTTCTTTTTTTTCCCCAAAGCCTTTCATGTATGTCATGTCACTCTTTTGTTCCTTGCAAGGTGTCCACTGAAAAGTCTGCTGCCAGCTGTATTGAAGTGCCACTGTATATTGTTTGTTTCTTTTCTCTTGATGCTTTTAGGATCCTTTCTTTACCCTTGACCTTTGGGAGTTTGATTATTAAGTGCCTTGGGGTAGGCTTCTTTGGGTTAAATCTGCTTGGGGTTCTGTAACCTTCTTGTACTTAGATAGTGATATTTTTCTCCAGGTGTGGTGAGTTCTGTGTTATTATTCTTTTGAATAATCTTCTCTAGCTCCTCTTTAAGATCAATAACTCTTTGATTTGCTCTTACGAGGCCGTTTTCTAGGTATTCTAAGTGTGCTTCATTGTTTTTTATTCTTTTTTTTTTTTGCCTCCTCGGACTGTACATTTTCAAATAGCCTGACTTTAACCCCACTAATTTGTTCTTCTGCTTGATTAATTCTGTTAAAAGACTTTGGTGCATTCTTCAGTATGCCAATTGCATTTTTCAGTTCCAGAATTGCTACATGATTTTTAATTATTTCAATCTTTTCATTAAATTTATCTGATAGAATTTTGAATTCCTTCTCTGTGATATCTTGAATTTCTGTTTCCTCAAAACAGCTATCTTGAATTCTCTATCTGAAAGGTCACATATCTCTGTTTCTCTGGGATTGGCTCCTGGTGCCTTATTTAGTTTGGTGAAGTCATGTTTTCCTATATGGTCTTGATGCTTGCAGATGTTCTTTGGTGTCTGGGCATTGAAAAGTTATGTATTTATTGTAGTCTTCACAATCTGGGTTTGTTTGTACTCAATCCATCTTGAGAAGGCTTCCTGGGTATTTGAAAGGACTTGGGTGTTGTGATCTTAGCTGTATCTGCATTAGAGGGCAACCCAAGCCCAATAATACTGTGGTTCCTGCAAACTCATAAAGGTATCACTTTGGTGGTCTTGGATAAGATCTGGAAGAATTTTATGTATTAAGGCAGAAACGCTTGTTTTCTTCCCTTACTTTTCCCAAACAAACAGAATATCTCTCTTTGCTGAGCTGCTTGGAGCTAGGTGTGGGGTGACTTAAGCAGCCCTGTGAGTACCACCACTGGGTAGGTGCTGGGTCAGACCTGAGGCCAGCACAACACTGGGTTTCACCCAAGGCCCATTGTAACCACTGTCTGGCTACCACCTATTTTCACTCAAGGCCCGAGGGCACTACAATCTGCAAGTCATGAAGCCAGTCAGGGTTGCATCTCTCCCTTCAGGGCAGCAAGTTTCGCCAGGACCAAGGCAGTTCCAGAAATACTGTCCAGCCACCAAACACTAGAGTCAAAAACCTTAGAAATCTACCTGTGCTATTGTACTATGGCTGGGTTGGTGCTCAGACAATGAGATGCTTTCCATATCCTCTCCACAGGAAGCAGAACCTCAGCCCATCACCACCACCACCACAGGCCCACTGGAAGTATTTTCAAGCTACCACTGATGTTCACTTAATGCCCAATGAGTCTTTAGCATGTGGTGAATGTTGCCAGGCTTGAGACTCACTCTTTAGGGCAGTGGGTTCCCTTTTGGCCCAAAGCATATCCAGAAATGCTGTCTAAGAGCTATGGTCTGGAATCAGAGACCCCAAGAGCCCACTTGGTACTCTACCTTCCTGTGGCCAGGCTAGTACCTAAGGTGCAAGACAAAGTCCCCTTTAGTTTTTCCTCTGCTTTTCTCAAGTAGGAGGAGTCTCTAACTATAGCTACCACAGCAAATGTGCTGGATCTCACCTGAAGCCAGCATGTCTCAGTCTCACCCAAGGCCTATGGTGTACTACCTGGGCATTGCTATGGGTTATTCAGGGACCAATGTATCTTTAGGCAGCAGGTGATGGGTCCTGCCTGGACTGGGTCCTTTCCTTCAAGGTGGTGGGTTCCCTTCTGACTCAGGATGTATCTAGAAGTGTCATCCAGGAACTAAGGCCTACAATGGGGGACTCAAAACTTTGATCAGTGCTCCACCTTACTGTGACTGAGCTGATATTCAAGGTGCAAGACAAAGTCTTCTTTACTCTTCCCTCTCATTTCCACAAATGGAAGGAAGGTGTTTCTTTTGCAGCCATGAGCTGTGCTGCCAAGGGTTGGCAGTGATGTGGTTCTCACTCCCTTAGCCACTATGGCTGGTGTCTCAGCAGGTCACATTCCCCTGATGTGCACTGGCTCTTTGCTTAGCATAGCACTAGGACTCAGCTAGGAGCTATGGTCCTTGTGTCCTACGCTGCCTTTAAAATTTGTTTGGAACCCCAACGCACTTTAGTTTGCAGTGAACTCAAATTCCAACTGCTGGGATGGGTAATTCCCCTCTTGCTAGGGCTGGTTTAAATGCCTCCTCCATTGGCGGGCATCAGCTGAGTTCAGTCTTGTTTGGCTTTATGCTGTGACAGGGCAGCAAAATGCAAGGTTTCACAACCGCTGTACCCTCCCTTTCCCAAGAGCACAGATTATTTTCTCACATGACACATCTACTGCTAGAGGATACTGGAGAGGGAGTGGCATTAGAGATTCAAGACTATCTTTCTTACCCACCTCAGTGCCTGATATGGTTTGGCTGTGTCTCCTCTCAAATCTCATCTTGAATTGTAGTTCCCATACTCCCCATGTGTCATGGGAAGGACCTGGTGTGGGAGGCAATTGGATCATGGGGGGCAGTTACCCTCATGCTTTTCTCATGATAGTGAGTGAGTTCTCACAAGATCTGATGGTTTTATAAGGGGCTTTTCCCCCTTTTGCTGGACACTTCTCCTTGCTGCTGCCATGTGAAGAAGGACATGATTGCTTCCCCTTCCACCATGATTGTACATTTCCTGTGGCCTCCCCAGCCCTGCAGAACCCGAGTCAATTAAACTTCTTTCCTTTTTAAATTACCCAGTATTGGACAGTTCTTTATAGTGGTGTGAGAGTGGACTAATACAGTGCCTACTTCAGTGATATGAAGTTAAAAATCAAATACTATGAGTGCTCACCTGATTTTTTCTTCTTAAGAATGTGATATTTTTGTTTAGATAGTTATTAAATTTGGTGTTCCTGTGGGAGGGATGCTCGATGGAGCCATCGTACTCCATCCATAATCAATTAATGCTTAGTAATTTACAAAATGGTTTTACATATGCTATCTCTTTCAATCCTAACAATCTTACTGTGGGGTGAATGGCATAATCCCTGTTGCATAAATGAAGAAATAGACTCAGAGACATTATTCTTTCTTCCTTTTTCTCTATTTAGACAATCTACAAGGCCCGTCATAGGAACTATATTCTTCACAAGAAAAACATGGACTGATTAACATCCAACTTGAATTCAGTTCATCCTTCTCTGAATTCCTATTGTAAAGTCAGTTTTATGTATTTTACTACTGATGTGCTATTTTTTCTTTTTCAGTCTTTTCCTGTGTATTGTAATTTAGTAATGTAAAAAGACAAGCATAGATTTTACAATTAATGAATTTGATTCCTAGCTGACCTTGATGCATACTTGTTGTGTGATTTTATACAGGTTATCTAGTTCTCCAAAACTCAGTTTCCCCACCTGTGAAATGTGGATAACAATCCTTACCTCACAATCTCGTTTGGTTTATCAAATAAGAAAATTGACATAAAGTCTTTCCTTCCTTCCTTCCTTCCTTCCTTCCTTCCTTCCTTCCTTCCTTCCTTCCTTCTTTCCTTCCCTCCTTCCTTCCTTCCTTCCTTCCCTCCCTCCCTCCCTCCCTCGCTTCCTTCCTTCCTTCCTTCCTTCCTTCCTTCCTTCCTTCCTTCCTTCCTTCCTTCCTTCCTTCCTTCCTTCCTTCCTTCCTTCCTCTCTCCTGCCCTCTCTTCTTCCCTCCCTTCCTTTCTTAAAATATGTCCACCATCAGGCTGAAAGCCCCATGATGTCAGTGCACATATCTTAAACCTCTGTCGTTTCCCCAACAGAGTTGGATTCATAATATTTGATACCTACGACATACTTATTGTGTGATTTTATGCAGGTTATCTTGTTCTCCAAACCTCAATTTTCCCACCTGTGAAATGTGGATAACAATCCTTACCTCACAATCTCATTTGGTTTATCAAATAAGCAAATTGATATAAGGTTTTCCTTCCTCTTTTCCTCCCTTCCTCCCTCCCTCCTATCCTTCCTTCCTTCCTTCCTTCCTTCCTTCCTTCCTTCCTTCCTTCCTTCCTTCCTTCCTTCCTTCCTTCCTTCCTTCATCCCTTCCTCCCTTCCTCTCTCCTTTCCTCTCTTACTCCCTCCCTTTTTTTCTTAAAATATGTCTGCAATCAGGCTAAAGCCCCATGATGTCAGTGCACATATCTTAAACCTCTGTTGCTTCCCCAACAGAGTTGAATTCATAATATTTGATACCTACATTTACTTGGAATTGGAAGGCTTGGAATGCATGTTTTTGGAGTACTAGGCGTCTACATACAGTCTCATCATCTAAGATCAACTTCAAGAGCCTTTGAATCTAAAATACTTTGCTGGATCTAATTAAAATTTCAACATGCTAATAAGTGAGTTAATGGCTTCCATCTTCACAAATCATTGATTTGTCAAAAAGGAGATGCAGTTTCTTTGATTTTAATGAATAGGTTTCCCCAGAAACTACACATTTTCTGAAATCATTATTAATAGCAATTTTAAATACAAACTCTCCATTGGTGGCTTTTGTTGTTGCTATGACACCAATAATAAGCAGTCACTACACTCATTGACAGAGATAACTCACTTTAAACCCCTTAAAGTTTGCAATTACTTTTGGTTGGAGGTTAGTGAAAAAAGTGTGAGGTATACTTCTTCAGCAGTCTCTAAAAAGTCTATACTAACACAAGGACTGTGATAGACAATCCCTAGAAAAATTGACATCTTCATATGTCCTGTTCTTTATTCTTTCTCTTTCTGTTGTATGCCTGAGGGTTACAGCTCCAAATATTATATTTAAATAACCACTTTCTTCAAATGATATTACAGTGCTTTACAAATACTATTTCTTTAGTCTTTCATAATGTCTAGAGCTCTGAAAGATACATTAATATTTTATTTGTACATTTGCTTGCATCTTGTTCAGAGCTTCAGTCTCAAATCTGAACAATTTTTTAAAAGAATATAAAACATTGTCCTTATTCTTAAGTATTCTTATTTGTTTACACTTTTAGCATACATAAATAACAGTGACTCTTCCCTTTTTAATTCATTTTCCAGATGAGATCCACTTATTCTAAGCCTGGATAAAATAATCTACAGCTTGAGGTAGTGGAAAAAAAAAACTGGGCTTAGAAATAGACTACAGTTGGATTTCTGGATCCATCATGTACTGGCTATGTGACTTTGTGCAAACCTTTAACCTCCTTGAGGCTCAATTACTTAATTTACCATGTAAAGATAAATAATAAAATATTGTCATTATTATGAGACTCAAATGAGATGATGGATCTTTAAAATACTTTGAAAATGTAAAGGATTATGCTAATTCTACCTCTAATAAAGTTATTAATGTAAGTGAATGTTTATTATAATTCACAACAGAGAAATCATTTGTGCATTTTTTTTCCTTTTGAGATATAAAATAGCATCCTAAAACTTAAATATATAATTTAAATCTTTCTATTAAAATTAAGAATAGGATATTAGAATATCAATGTTGGAATAGACCTTAGAGATAGTCTATCCCACATTACTGTATAAAAGGGGACAGTGAGGCCAAGAGGAAAAAGAAACCTTTTTTAGGTTATACAATCAGGCAGTGGTAAAATCAGGACTGGACCTCTGGTTCCCTTTCTTCCCATTCAATGTATTTCCTACTCTACTACAATGTCTTACCTAAATGGTCTTGTTGGGCTTTGTTAGGAAACTACTGTTCATCTCCAACTTTTCATTCACTGCTTTGAACCAAGATTTTAATATGAACTGTCAAGCAGGCTTCTCCTTGGTGGGAGATTACTTTTCACAAAGAGAATGACCTAGAAGGCAATTCTTTCACACATTTTACCTTCCTGCCAGTAGATTGTAAACCATTGCATGGCTACTGGGGCAATAGGTAGGACAACCAGAAAATGTGAATCAAGGCTGGAGGTCATGTTAGTTTTTCCTTAGGGATATACAGATATTGGTCTTGCTGGAGCAACAGATAGAAAGTAAGTTAGTGACTAGCATATGGTAAATATTCCTTTAGTGTTCATTTTATTCCATTTCTACTCACATTATGATAGAATGTTATTGCTTACAAAGTACTTTCCTATTTTTTATTTTAAGTTATTTTCACAACAAATACATGAGGTAAGGATTATTCTCATATTACAGATGAGAAAATTGAGGCTCCGAGAGAGTAAATTAATAGCCAAACTTTACACGGTAAACAAGAGAGCTAAGATTTAAACCTAGACTCTCTGACCTCAAGTGAAGGGATCTTTCCAGTATACCATAATGGCCTATGATTTTGCCATACTTAATGAATTCTGAAAAATATTACTAAAGATGTGACTGCGAATTAATAAATGCCATGTGGAAGAAGTTCTAAAGATTGTAACTAAACTTACATATTTTATAAAAAATAAACATATCTCAATCTTTCTTTGAAACTATATAAATGCTTTTTTTTCTTCCTTTTTTTTTTTTTTAAATACAGATGAGGTCTCACTATGTTGCACAGGCTGGTCTTGAACTCCTAAGCTCAAGTGATCCTCTCGCTTTGGCCTCCCAAAATGCTGGGATTGCAGGCATGAGCCACCATGCCCAGACAGCCACCATGCCTGGTCAACTACCTAAATACTCCTAAATTATAAGAAGAGGCTTCAATTGCTTAGACTGATCAAGTGTCCAAAAGTATGCAACACAAGTCTAGAATCAGAATTAACCTTGCATTGCTGATTTAGCTAAACAAACAGATCTCAGAAGTTGGAAGGGTTCAATTCTACACTTACAAAGGATATACTTATTCTGGAAATTCTGGTTCTCACTTATGTATTAATAATATATGGAAAAATGCAGAAGGAAAAAGAAAAAAAAGAATCATAGATGCTTTATTCCTAAGAATCGTTGCTTCTTTCTCTAGTGCAATTTTTTTTAAGTTGCATAAATTGTGGTTGTGAAGTATTTTCTGAATATACCACATGAAAAACTTTCCTCCAAAAACTAAAGTAGGGGCACAATGAAATGGAGCTAGAATTCTTCATAAGAAAAGCATGAAATGATATAGTCACATTTTTCTCTTACATATTTAGTTCTTTCTAAGCATAGTATTAGAAGTCAGAGAGATCTGGATATAAAACAAAACCCTAAATTTAATAGCTATTTGATCTTAGGCAAGTCAAATAACCTGCTTAAGATAGTTTTTTAATTTGTAAAATGGAGATGATAATACCTACATCATAGGATTGCTATGAGGATTAAATGTGATAACACATGTAAAGCTCTTGGTACTTGATTTGTGAAGTTCAATAAGTGATATTCCCTTTCCTCTCACCCCTTCCTATGATGATTTCCTGTTAACTCCAAAAGCCTACATATTTTCAACCTAAGAAGATAATTTTATTAGCTGTGTTGTTCAGATTTTCACCACTGCTTTGATGACTCAATCTATCTGGAAGAAAGCTTCACTTTCTTACAAATAAAATGTCTTAACTTTTCATATTACACAGATCATCTCACTATAGTTTACCCTTTCAAGCACACGCGCGCGCACGCACACACACACACAACAACAACAACAACAACCACCACCACTAAAGTACCCACCTCTTAGCACCTCAAAAATGTCCAATGTCTGGCACAGATCCTCAGCATGCTCAATTCTTCTTTGGAGGCCTGTAGTCCATGTCTGTATTTTTTACTTTTGTGACTTATCCATCACAACATGGCTTTTATCCTCTGTTGCTGAGGCAGAAATGCCAAAAGGAGTCCATAGCCTTGGGTAAAATAGATTCAATGAGCAGAAGGCAAACCTATGATGAGAACTTGATAAATCGACCACTGAAACACCTTTTACCCATTTAAAGTTAAGTATTTATGCAAAACAAAATAAGATCATAAATCTTAAAAGACCACAATTTAGAATAAACATGAATTCCTAACTACTTGAAATACATCAGATTTTCACCATGAGGAGACTTTTCTGATCCAATTAAATGAAAAGACATATGTACAGTTTACAAACTTGACAGAAACATACAAACAAAAAAAACACCTGAATAAGAAGAGCCATCCCTTTCTACCTCACTCCAAAATAAAATAATAAGTCATTTTGAGAACATTAAAATTAAAATGTTAATCATTACACTGATAACCACTTGATATTTTATAATTTTAGGTGGTTCAAAAAATGTTTTCTATCTAGAAGTCAGATCATTAAACTATGGTCCAGAAGCAAATTGTGGCCTAACAAAGGTTTGTGGAGGTTCTTATTCTTCCCACTCCACAGCTTTGGGAATTTTTCCATTCCTTAAAGATTACTTTAGTTGTATAGTGACTGTATTTTCCAAACTCCAAATCAGGCCATAAGTTCTGACACATGGGGGTTTTGTGTTGTTTCTTGGTGCTGGATGCAATCTAGGAGGTGTAACTTAGATATAAAAAAATTAGAATTTCAGGACACATGATATTAGGACCTCCTAAGGGTGTGTCAAGAAAATAAAGAGATAAAAGAAAAAAATTAGAAGTTTTGGGATATTCTGAAGGCTTAGAAAGATAATGAAAGAGAATGTTTGAAATTAAGAATGCCTTGGAAAATTTGTTTACTGTTTGAATAAATCATCTGAGTCAAGGTTATTGGATAGGTAAAAAAATCAGTTAAAATCGAGAAGAAACTGGAAATCTTATTTAATCTGAAATTATTAGAAAGTATATTCCATGGTTCATTCATACACAAGAAAATTTCAAAAAATGGTATGTAGCTTTATGTAAATATACTCATAACTCTCTATTAGATGTGTGACATGTTCAAGAGTGAGGTGCTTTCCTAGAGTTGATATTGTAGGGATCTTAGGGTTACTGCCCAACTTTGTATTATCAAGCTGTGGAAAAATCTATTCCCATGAAGCACTGAGATTTGAGCTGATCATGCTAGCAAACATGTTATTTGCAGCTCCTTGTTGCCACAACTATCATGATGAAAGAGTCAATCTTGTGTACCTATATCTGTTCCTGAGAAGTCCCCTTCTGATCCTACAGTTTTAATGATTTATAAATGCAATAACAATATCTTTGTGGGTAGTCAAGAAAAGGGTCACAAGTTGCCTCCACAGTCAGGAAGTACACTAAGAAGGTTCTGACTAGCTTTCATTCTGCTATACTGAGCTTCACGAGGACAGGGTGAGTGTTATTCATTTCTAAGGCCCTGTGCTAAGCCTTGCATATAGTAGATGTTCAATAAATAACTGCTAAATAGCTTGTAAGATCCTCAATGAAGAAAGCATTTTCCTGATCTTCCAAGTTTTTCATTTTGTACTCATCATTGAATAGCAGCTATTTTTGTGAGTTGACTATCATCACATAGGCAAACATAATAAGAAGTAATGTTTTGAAGAAGCAGATAGAGTGAGTCACATAATAGTGCAAATGTAGGTATGTATCCTAGAGGAGCTGTTACTCACCTACCTTTCTGTGTGACCAGGATTAAGGAGATAGGTGGTCATTATCTCTTCTTTCAAGTATCACCTGGGAAACCCATCATTCTTAAAAGAAGCAGTGGTATCTTGCAACTTGGCTATTTAGTCTATTTCCTTGTAGAGGGGTAAAAACAAACAGAATTGGTGACTGTTAATTACATAACCCCATCAGAGTTAAATCTTTATAGAAGACAGAGGTAGTGAAAGGGATTAAAAAAGAATATTAGCCTTTGCTAGCTTTTCAGAAATTAATCCTCACGATTGTCTGACTAGACAGAGACAGAAAGAGAGAGGGAGGTAAACTAAAATAAACATGGCATAGCAATGACAAATAACAAATACATATGCAAACACAACATGATCCAAAGAATTTTCTAAAATTCATAAGCAAGTTAAAGGGCTATCTGTCAGGACAGATGACCATCATGAAGAAGAAATGAGCTCCTATTAAAAGAAGAAGCCAAATAGGCTGGGAGCGGTGGCTCACGCCTGTAATCCCAGCACTTTGGGAGGCTGAGGCGGGCAGATCTCGAGGTCAAGAGATCGAGACCATGGTGAAACTCCGTCTCTACTAAAAATACACACACACACACACACCAAAAAAAAAAAAAAAAAAAAAAAAAAATTGCCTGGTGCAGTGGCGGGCGCCTGTAGTCCCAGCTACTCAGGAGGCTGAGGCAGGAGAATGGTATGAACCTGGGAGGCGGAGCTTGCAGTGAGCTGAGATTGTGCCACTGCCCTCCAGCCTGGACAACAGAGAAAGACCCCATCAGAAGAAGGAGAAGGAGGAGGAGAAGAAGGAGGAGGAAGAGGAGGAAGAGGAGGAGGAGGAGGAGGAGGAGGAGGAGGAGGAGGAGGAGGAGGAGGAGGAGGAGGAGGAGAAGAAGAAGAAGAAGAAGAAGAAGAAGAAGAAGAAGAAGAAGAAGAAGAAGAAGAAGAAGAAGAAAAGGAGGAGGAGGAGGAGGAAGAGGAGGAGAAGAAGAAGAAGAAGAAAGAAGAAAGAAGAAGAAGAAGAAGAAGAAGAAGAAGAAGAAGAAGAAGAAGAAGAAGAAGAAGAAGAAGAAGAAAGAAAGAAAAAAAAAGAAAGAAGAAGAAGAAGCCACCACCAAATAAGCCTTCTTCCACCATTTGGAAAAAAGCACCATCCTCCTTTGTAGAACTGACAAACCAGAAACCATTTTTCCCCTGATGGGGAAAACCACCTTTCTTCTGCTTGGGCCTTTTTTTTTTTTCATTCTATATTTACCAAGAAATATATCGCTGCGATAGACAATTCATGTACAGTAAATCATCAATATAGTTTAAGCCAATAAAAGCCAAATTGAGACTATTAAGTAGCATAATGCTGTGTAACAGTCCAGTGCCTGACTTACTTAAATATATACATTCTTTGGTGAAATTAGCTTCATTCAGTTTTATGTTTTTACACAAAAATGTTTTTAAGAGGGACAGTAAACCAGAGAGAAGAAACCTGCAGAACTTTGGAGCCTAACTTACATGTGTTATTCATAATTATATTTTCTAACAATAAAGATATGCTCCAATTTGAAGGCATTATTTGAGATTGGCCATGCAAGAGTAAATATGGACTGGATATTTGAGTGCCCAAAATATTTTATTGGGGGCAGGAACCCAAAACATATAATTCAAAGACTGAATATAAATATTTGTTAATGTGCTAAAAAATCAACAATCAGTCATGATGATATTCTTGTCACCCCTTATACTAGCCTTCTGTGTTTCACAGGAAGTAAATTATCAAACACAAATGAACCTTCCAAGAATGTCAAAATGTATCAGTTATTAGTTAAGGACTTAAAGAAAAAGTTCTAAAGCTATAGCCTTCTTTAATATGATAATACATCTGAAGAAAGAAAAACTAAAATTTCAGAAAATATAATTTCATAGATGCAATCAGAAAAAAATCAAGAAGTTAAAAACCAATAAAATGTCATAAAATTATAGCTTACCAAATAATTCCATATATTTACCTCATTTGAGTTTTAGAACCAACATATAAAAAAGGGAAATATTATTTCCTTCATTGTCTAAATAAGAACAGTGACAAATTTTAATGTTACTGTACTTATTCTAACTCATGAAACTCCAGAACTGGAATACAGGTCTTCTGATCTCTAGTACACTTTTTCTTCTGCCTGCTAGAATGCATATACCACAATTTGTTTATTTATTCAACTGTGATGAACCTTTGAGTTATTTCCAGTTTTACAAATTAAGTTGCTATGATTATTTGTATACATGCCTTTGTGTAGGTATATTCTTTTATTTGCCTTGATTAAATATCTAAGAATGAAATGACTGATTCATATGGTAGTTGTATGGTTAACTTAAGAAGCTGCCAAACTGTTTTTCAAAGTAGTTGTACCAATTTGCATTTCCATCTGCAGTGTATGTAGGAGATCTAATTGCTCCATATCCTTGCTATTGTTTTATATGGTCCATTTTTAAGCCATTGTAATAGGTAAGTGGTGGTATCTCATTGTGGTTTTAATTTGCATTCCCCAATAGCTAACGATACTGAGCTTCTTTTCCTGCATTTATTTGCTATTGCTATCTCTATTTATGGTGAAGTGTCTATTCAAATATTTTGTGTTTTTAAAATTTTCTTATTGTCAAATTTTCACAAAACAAGTTTATTGAAGCTTAATTCATGAAAATACAATTCATCCAGTTAAAGTACAAGAATACCTTGGAAATACTGCAAATTAAGTTCCCGACCACTACAAGAAAGCAAATATTGTAACAAAGTAAATATCACAATAAAGTGAGTCACATGATTTTTTTAGTTTTCTATTTCATATAAAAGTTATGTTTACACTATATTGTAGTCTATTAAGTGTGCAATAGCATTATGTCTAAATAATGCACATTCTTTTATTGAAAATATTTTAGTGCTTGCCTGAAAATGCTAACAATCATCCAAACCTTCAGTGAGTTGTAATCTTTTTACTGATGCAGGGTCTTGCCTTGATGTTTATGGCTGCTGAATGATCAGGGTGGTGGCACGTAAAGAATGAGGTAGCTGTGGCAATTTCTTAAATCTAGAAAACAGTAAAGTTTTCCAAATTCATTGACCCTTTCTTTTATACCATTTCTCTACATCATGTGATTCTGGTTGATAACATTTTACCCACAGCAGTACTTCTTTTAAAATTAAAGTCTATGCTCTCAAACCCCACCACTGCTTTATCAAATATGTTTATGTAATATTATAAATCCTTTGTTGTCATTTCAACAATGTTCACAGCATCTCCACCAGGAGTAGATTCCATTCCAAGAAACTGCTTTCTTTGCTTATACATAAAAAGCAACTCCTCATTTATTAAAAAGTTTTAACATGAGACTGCAGCAATTCTGTTACATCTTCTGGCTCCACTTCTAATTCTAGTTTTCTTGCTATTTCCACCAAATCTGCAGTTATTTTTTCCAGTGAAGTCTTGAACCCCTCAAAGTCATCCTTGGGGTTGGAATCAACTTATTCCAAACTCCCGTTAATGTTGATATTTTGACCTTCTCCCATGAAGTGCAAATGTTCTTAATGGCAGCGAGAATGATGAATCACTTCTAGAAGGTATAATTTACTTTTTCCCAGATTCATCAGAGGAATCATTATCTCTGGCAACCATAGCCTTATGAAATGTATTTCTTAAATAACAGGACTTGAAAATCAATATTACTCTTTGATCTCTAGGCTGCAGGATGAATGCCACATTAGCAGGAAAGAAAACAACATCAATCTTCTTATACATCTCCATCAGAGCTCTTGTGTGACTAGATGCATTTTCAATGAGAAGTAATATTTTGAAAGAATTTTTTTTTTCTGAGGTGGTCTTAACAGTAGGCCTAAAATATTCAATAAACCATGCTGTAGTGCTGTAAACAGATATGCTGTTATATGGACTTGGTTGTTCCATTTATAGAGATTAAGCAGAGTAGATTTAGCATAATTCTTAAGGGCACTAGAATTTTCAAAATGGAAAATGAGCATTGGCTTCAAATTAAAGTAATCAGCTGCATTATCCCCTAACAAACAAGTCAGCCTGTCCTTTGAAGTTTTAAAGCCAGGTAATGATTTCTCCTGTCTAGCTATATAAGTCCTAGGTGGCAGCTTCTTTCTGTACAGGGCTGTTTTGTCTACACTGAAAATCTGTTGAAAAGCTTGCCTTCTGCTAGCTTTTGAATTTGCTTGCTCTTGCTTCTCTAGTTCTTTTAATTGCGATGTTAGGGTGTCAATTTTAGATCTTTCCTGCTTTCTCTTGTAGGCATTTAGTGCTATAAATTTCCCTCTACACACTGCTTTAAATGTGTCCCAGAGATTCTCATACATTGTCTCTTTGTTCTCATTGGTTTCAAAGAACATCTTTATTTCTGCCTTAATTTTGTTATTTACCCAGTAGTCATTCAGGAGCAGGTTGTTCAGTTTCCATGTAGTTGTGCAGTTTTGAGTGAGCTTCTTAATCCTGAGTTCTAATTTGATTGCACTGTGGTCTGAGAGACTGTTTTTTATGATTTCCGTTATTTTGCATTTGCTGAGGAGTGTTTTACTTCCAATTATGTGGTCAATTATAGAAAAAGTGTGATGTGGTGCTGAGAAGAATGTATATTCTGCTGATTTTGGATGGAGAGCTCTATAGATGTCTATTAGGTCCGCTTGGTCCAGAGCCGTGTTCAAGTCCTGAATATCATTGTTGAGTTTCTGTCTCATTGATCTGTCTCATATTGACAGTGGGGTGTTAAAGTCCCCTACTATTATTGTGTGGGATTCTAAGTCTTTTTGTAGATCTTAAGAACTTGCTTCATGAATCTGGGTACTCTTGCATTGGGTGCATATATATTTAGGATAGTTAGCTCTTCTTGCTGCATTGATCCCTTTATCATTATGTAATGCCCTTCTTTGTCTTTTTTGATCTTTGTTGGTTTAATGTTTGTTTTATCAGAGACTAGGATTGCAACCACTGCTTTTTTTTTTCCTTTCCATTTGCTTGGTTAATATTCATCCATCCCTTTATTTTGAGCCTATGTGTGTCTTTGTACATAAGATGGGTCTCCTGAATACTGCACACCAATGGGTCTTGATTTTTTATCCAATTTGCCAGTCTATATCTTTTAATTGGGGCATTTAGCCCATTTACATTTAAGGTTAATATTGTTATGTGTTAATTTGATCCTGTCATTATGATGCTAGCCGGTTATTTTGCACATTAGTTGATGCAGTTTCTTCATAGTGTTTATGGCCTTTATAATTTGGTGTGTTTTTGCTGTGGCTGGTACCGATTTTTCCTTTCCATATTTAGTGCTTCCTTTAGGAGCTCTTGTAAGGCAGGAGTGGTCGTGACAAAATCTCTCAGCATTTGTTTGTCTGTAAAGGATTTTATTTCTCCTTTGCTTATGAAGCTAGTTTGGCTGGGTATGAAATTCTGAGTGGAAAATTATTTTCTTTAAGAATGTTGAAGTTCAGTGGTGGTGTTGCCCCTGTCTAGGCCCTGAGTGGCCCTGAGCATGGGCAGTCCCTGGTGGCTGCCATAGCCGAGCTACCAGTGCTGGACTCCCATGGGCAGTGGGTGCCGTTTGGAGCTCTCCTCCGGGAGCGCTGTGCCATGGTACTGTTTGTGCAGCATTTCCTGTTTTACATTTGCAACGAATATGTAGAGGATCTGTGAAAAATCCTGAAGAGTTTCTTACAAGAAGCAAATGTCACCCTTATAGTGATTGAACAGTCATCCTACCATCCTATTGAGCCTTTTTGCAAACTGCCTGGATATTCTCATGAAATCTATTTCATCCTGAGAGGGAAATTTATAAAATATTGGGAATGAAAAGAGGTGAAGAAATGGCCTCATCAGGACAGAGCCCCCACGTAAACTCTCAGGAAGCCTTTGGAGCTTGTGGTGGGCAGTGACTGGCCCTCTCTTTGATTTTCAAGGAGATCCAGCTCAGCAAGGTGGAACTCTCATTTTAGGTTCAGGTAACAACATCCATTTTATACACCATGAAAGGAATACGTTGGATCACAAACCTATCAACTGTTTTACAGCTTGTAGGAGTTTAACATGTGAACTTTACAAACAGACTTTCAGTTATCCATGTGTGAGTTAACATGGTATCTGCAACTTTCGACTGGACCTCCTGGAATGTGACCTTCAATGCTAGGGTGTAATATCCCTGTGCAGTGTCTAACCTTTGAGGATTTAGGAAAGCATAAAGAGTCCTTGAACCAGTTGAACTGCATGCTGAGAAGCATCAGTTGTCAAAAATGTGATAATACTTTCATTTTATAGCTTTTAAAATTTTATGCAAAATAACAAATATGAATATACAAAATATAACTTTAAAAAATTATAAAATCATAAATACAATTTCAATCATTTTACATTATGGTATATTCAGTCAATGAAAGATTTTTTGGGGAATTAATACAAATTCTGATGAAGAATATATAAAGGGAAGGGAGAGCAACACAAGACCATTGTATTCAGTGAAGAAAGCAAAATATTAAATTCTGTCAACAATATAACTGCATTTTTATATGTATGTATTTGTATTTTTGTGTGCTTAGGAAAAAGACAGGAAATAAATACCAAAATGTTGCCAGTAGGTATCTCTGTGTTAGGATGATAGTGTTATTATTTTCTTTTCTGCATTTCCCAACTGTTCTATAATGAGCATGATTAATATTGTTGGGCCAGGAAAAGGTCTTTAAACATTATCTGACAATTTTATGCCTATAAAACCACCTTCTAAAGCGCAAATTATATAGGCTGCAGTCCATGTTTCTACCCTAATTGCTTTACTCATAGGAAGTGTGGCAATCCGAATATCTCACATATAGCCAGTGTCCACGGCACCTTCTCATTACACACTTGCTATCCATTTCACCAGGATTTTTGGGAATTGGGGGAGCTATGGAGAAAAAATTTGTTTTAGATATTTAAGATATGTATTTAAAACATGGTTAGTGTGCTTTTTGAAAGGGAACTGTAAGAATTTTATTTTATTTATTTATTTATTTTTCAGACAGAGTCTTGCTCTGTCTCTCAGGCTGGAGTGCAGTGGTGCTATCTTAGCTCACTGCAACTTCTGCCTCCTGGGTTCAAGTGATTCTCCTGCCTCAGCCTCCCAAGTAGCTGGGATTACAGGCACCTGCCACTACACCTGGCAACTTTTTGTATTTTTAGTAGAGACAGGGTTTCACCATGTTGGCCAGGCTGGTCTTGAGCTCCTGACCTCAGCCTCCCAAAGTGCTAGAATTACAGGCATGTGCCACCACACCTGGACAAGAATTGTTCAAATTTTTAAAAACTTTGTGACTTAAATGTACCCTATGGTTTAGTTGTGCATTCCTAGAGAACTGGTATTTCCCACCTGCAAATTGCTCTTATTTGGAAGACTTGTCAATTTTTTATTTTTCTAGAAACTTAATCTGTTTAGTTGGGAAGTGTCCCAGAATTCCTGATGAAAAAAGTACAGCAAAATCAGGATTTTGGTAATTATTAGCAAGTATAATATTGCTTTGAACTCAATGCTTTTATATGAAGCATATGAAGTTACAAAAAAATTAATGTATTAAAATATTTGAATATATTTTCATGTTTGTATAATCATGTTTTTATTCAATAAAATGAAATTTTTCATTTAAATTTTTTTTAAAAAAAGGAATGTTGAATATTGATCCCCACTCTCTTCTGGGTTGCAGGGTTTCTGCAGAGAGATCCACTGTTAGTCTGATGGGCTTCCCTTTGTAGGTAACCCAACCTTTGTCTCTGGCTGCCCTTAACATTTTTTTCTTCATTTCAACCTTGGTGAATCTGATGATCATGTGTCTTGGGGTTGCTCTTCTCGAGGATTATCCTTGTGGTGTTCTCTGTAGTTCCTGAATTTGAATGTTGGCTTGTCTTGCTAGGTTGGGGAAGTTCTCCTGAATAATATCCTGAAGACTGTTTTCCAACTTGGTTCCATTCTCCCCATCAGTTTCCGGTACAACAATCAAATGTAGGTTTGGTCGTTTCACATAGCGCCATATTTCTTGGAGGTTTTTTCCATTCCTTTTCATTCTTTTTCTCTAATCTTGTCTTCACGATTTATTTCATTAAGTTGGTCTTCAATCTCTGATATCCTTTCTTCCACTTTATCAATTTGGCTATTGATGCATGTGCATGCTTCATGAAATTCTTGTGCTGTGTTTTTCAGCTCCATCAAGTCATTTATTTTCTTCTCTAAACTAATTATTCTAGGTAGCAAAACCTCTAACCTTTTTTCAAGGTTCTTAGCTTCCTTGAATTGGGTTAGAACAGGCTTTTTTAGCTCAGAGGAGTTTGTTATTACCCATCTTCTCAAGCCTAATTCTGTCAATTCATCAAACTCATTCTCCATAGTTTTGTTCCCTTGCTGGTGAGGAGTTGTGATCCTTTGGGGGAGAAGAGGCATTCTGCTTTTTGGAATTTTCAGACTTTTTGGGCTGGTTTTTCCTCATTTTCATGGATTTATCTACCTTTGGTCTTTGATGTTGGTGACCTTCGTATGGTGTTTCTGTGTGGACGTCCTTTTTGTTGATGTTGATGCTATTACTTTCTGTTTGTTAGTTTTCCTCTAAAAGTCAGGTCCCTCTGCTGCAGGTCTGCTGGAGTTTGCTGGAGGTCCACTCCAGATCCTGTTTGCTGGGTATCACCAGCGGATGTTGCAGAACAGCAAAGATTGCTGCTTGTTTATTCTTTTGGAAGCTTTGTACTAGAGGGGCACCTGCCAGATGCCAGCCAGAGCTCTCCTGTATGAGATGTCTGTCAGCCCCTGCTGGGAGGCGTCTCCCCATCAGGAAGCACAGGGGTCACGGACCCACTTGAGGAGACAGCCTGTCCCTTAGCAGAACTCGAGCGCCGTGATGGGAGATCTGGTGCTCTCTCTTCAAAGTCAACAGGTAGGAACGTTTAAGTTTGTTGAAACTGTGCCCACAACTGCCCCTTCCTCTAGGTGCTCTGTTCCGGGGAGATGGGAGTTTTATCTATAAGCCCCTGACTGGGGCTGCTGCCTTTCTTCCTGAGATGCCCTGCCCAGAGAGGAGGAATCTAGAGAAGAAGTCTGGCTACAGCGGCTTTGCCAAGTTGTGGTGGGCTCTTCTCAGTTTGAACTTCCTGGTGACTTTGTTTACACTGTGAGGGGAAAACCGCCTACTCAAGCCTCAGTAATGGTGGACACCCCTCCCACACCAAGCTTGAGTGTCCCAGGTCAACTTCAGACTGCTGTGCTCGCAGCGAGAATTTCAAGCCAGTGGATCTTAGCTTGCTGAGCTCTGTGGTGATGGGATCCACTGAGCTAGACCACTTGACTCCCTGGCTTCAGCCTCCTTTCCATGGGAGTGAACAGTTCTGTCTCACTGGCATTCCAGGCACCACTGGGGTATGAAGAAAAACTAGCAGTTTTAATTATATTCACATCTTTTCCTTTGCATTCAGAACTTGGCTGACTGTTTGGTGCAAGAACCTTGCTATCTTGGTTGTCAACATGCCTTCTTCACTAAGTTTAATGATTTCTAGTGTTTTAAGGTGAGAGACATGAGACTCTTCCTTTCACTTGAACACTAATTGTAGGATTATTAATTGACTTAATTTCAATATTGTTTTGTCTCAGAGAATAGGGATGCCCCAAAAGAGGGGGAGATATGAGGGAACAGTTGGTTAGTGGAGCAAATGATCTTTGTTTTTGTTTTTGTTGTGTGTTTCAGAACACATACATTTATTAAGTACCCTGTTGTATATGGGTGCAGTCCATGGCATCCCCAAACAATAGCAATGGTAATATCAAAGATCACTTATCGCCCACACACAGTGGCACATGCCTGTAATCTGAGCACTAAGAAGGAGGCCAAGGGGGCAGATAGCTTGATCTCAAGAGTTTGAGGCCAGTCTGGGCAACATGGCGAAATATCATACACACACACACACACACACACACTAGCCGGGCGTGGTGGCGCACACCTTGTAGTCCCACAACTTGGCAGGCTGAGTTGGGAGGATCACTTGAGCCTAGGAGGTCAAGGCTGCAGTGAGCCATGATCGTGTCACTGCATTCCAGCCTGTGTGACAGAGTGAGACCCTATCCCAGAAAACAGAAACAAAAACAAAGATCTCTTATCGCAGATCACCATAACAGATATAATGATAATGAAAATGTTTCAAATACTGTGACAATAACTAAAATGTGACACAGAGACATGAAGTGAGCATACATTGTTGGAAAAATGGTGCCAATAGACTTGCTCTACACAGGATTGTTACAAACCTCCAATTTGTAAAAAAGGGCAGCATCTGGGAAACATAATGAAGTGAAGCACAGTAAAAACATATGTATGTATAAAGCTTAGTGAGTTTTAGTATATAGAGAATTGTACAACTATTATCACTATTTAATTCCAAAAAGATTTTATCACCCCCCAAAAGAAACCTATACCCGTGGGCTATCACTTCCCTTATTTTCTTTTTCTTTCTTTCTTTTTTTTTTTTTTTTAAATTATACTTTAAGTTCCGGGATACATTTGCAGAATGTGCAGTTTTGTTACATAGGTATACACATGCCATGGTGGTTTGCTGCACGCATCAACACATCACTTACATTAGGTATTTCTCCTAATGTTATGCCTCCCCTAGCCTCCCACCCCCAGGACAGACCCTGGTGTGTGATGTTCCCCTATGTCCATGTGTTCTCATTTTACAGCTCCCACTTATGAGTGAGAACATGCGGTGTTTGGTTTTCTGATCTTGCGATAGTTTGCTGAGAATGATGGTTTCCAGCATTATCCATGTCCCTGCAAAAACATGAACTCATCATTTTTTTATGGCTGCATAGTATTCCATGGCATATATATGCCACATTTTCTTTATCCAGTCTATTATTGATGGACAATTGGGTTGGTTCCAAGTCTTTGCTATTGTGAATAGCACTGCAATAAACATACTCGTGCATGGGTCTTTATAGTAGAATAATTTATAATCACTTGGGTATACACCCAGTAATGAGATTGCTGGGTCAAATTGTATTTCTGGTTCTAGATTCTTGAGGAATCAGCACACTGTCTTCTACAATGGTTGATCTAATTTAAATTCCCACCGACAGTATAAAAGTGTTCCTATTTCTCCACATCCTCTCCAGCATCTGTTCTTTTCCGACTTTTTAATGATCACCTTTCCAACTAGCGTGAGATGGTATCTCATTGTGGTTTTGATTTGCATTTCTCTGATGACCAGTGATGATGAGCATTTTTTCATATGTCTGTTGGCTGCATAAATGTCTTCTTTTGAGAAGTATCTGTTTATATCCTTCACCCACTTTTTGATGAGGTTGTTTTGTCTTGTAAATTTAAGTTCTTTGTAGATTCTGGATGTTAACCCTTTGTCAGATGGATAGATTGCACATTTTTTCTCCCATTCTGTAGGTTGCCTGTTCACTCTGATGATAGTTTCTTTTGCTGTGCAGAAGCTCTTTAGTTTAATTAGATCCCATTTGTAAATTTTGGCTTTCGTTGCCATTGCTTTTGGTGTTTTAGACATGAAGTCTCTGCCCATGCCTGTGTCCTGAATGGTATTGCCTAGGTTTTCTTCTAGGATTTTTACAGTTCTAGGTCTTTTAAGTCTTTGTTCCATCTTCAGTTGGTCTTTGCACAAGGTGTAAGGAAGGGGTCCGGTTTCAGTTTTCTGCATATCGCTAGCCAGTTTTCCCAGCACCATTTATTAAATAGGGAATCCTTTCCCCATTGCTTGTTCTTGTCAGGTTTGTCAAAGATCAGATTGTTGTAGATGTGCGGTGCTATTTCTGAGGCCTCTGTTCTGTTCCACTGATCTATATATCTCTTTTGGTACCAGTACCATGCTGTTTGGTTACAGTAGCTTTGTAGTAGAGTTTGAAGTCCGGTAGCATGATGCCTGATGCCTCCAGCTTTTTTCTTCTTGCCCAGGATTGTCTTATTTATGCAGGCTCTTTTTTGGTTCCATATAAAGTTTAAAGTAGTTTTTATTTTATTTTATTTTACTTTATTTTATTTTATTTTATTTTTTTCCCAATTCTGTGAAGAAAGTCAGTGGTAGCTTGATGGGGATAGCATTGAATCTATAAATTACTTTGGGCAGTATGGTCATTTTCACAATATTGATTCTTTCCATCCATGAGCATGGAATATTCTTCCATTTGTTTGTGTTCCCTCTTATTTCCTTGAGCAGTGGTTTATAGTTCTCCTTTAAGAGGTCCTTCACATCCCTTGTAAGTTGTATTCCTGCATATTTTATATTCTTAGTAGCAATTGTGAATGAGAGTTCACTCATGATTTGGCTCTCTGTCTGTTATTGGTGTATAAGAATGCTTGTAATTTTTGCATATTGATTTTGTATCCTGAGACTTTGCTGAAGTTGCTTAGCAGCTTAAGGAGATTTGGGGCTGAGACGATGGGGTTTTCTCAATATAAAATTATGTCATCTGCAAACAGAGATAATTTGACTTCCTCTTTTCCTATTTCAATACTATTTGTTTGTTTCTCTTGCCTGATTGCCCTGGCAAGACCTGCCAATACTATGTTGAATAGGAGCTGTGAGAGAGGGTATCTTTGTCTTTTGCCGATTTTCAGAGAGAATGCTTCCAGTTTTTGCCCATTCAGCATGATGGCTGTGGGTTTGTCATAAATAGTTCTTATTATTTTGAGATACATTCCATTAATACCCACTTTATTGAGAGCTTTTACCATGAGGGTGTGTTGAATTTTGTCAAAGGCCTTTTCTGCATCTATTGAGATAATCATGAGGTTTTTGTGATTGCTTCTGCTTATATGATGGGTTATGTTTATTGATTTGCATATATTGAACCAGCCTTGCATCCCAGGTATGAAGCTAACTTGAGAGTGGCGAATAAGCTTTGTGATTTGCTGCTGGATTTGGTTTGCCAGTATTGTATTGAGGATTTTCACCTTGATGTTCATCAAGGATATTGGCCTGACATTTTCTTTTTTTGTTGTGTCTCTGCCAGGTTTTGGTATCAGGATGATGCTGGCTTCATAAAATGAGTTAGGGAGGATTCCCTCTTTTCCTATTGTTTGGAATAGTTTCAGAAGGAATGGTACCAGCTCCTCTTTGTCACTCTGGTAGAATTTGGTTGTGAATCCATCTGTTCTTGGACTTTTTCTTGGTTGGTAGGCTATGAATTCATGCCTCAATTTCAGAACTTGTTATTGGTTTATTCAGGAATTCAACTTCTTCTTGGTTTAGACTTGGGAGGGTGTGTGTCCAGGAATTTATCCATTTCTTCTAGATTTTCTAGTTTATTTGCATAGAGGTGTTTATAGTATTCTCTCACGGTAGTTTGTATTTCTATGGGATCAGTGGTGATATATCCTATATTTTTTTTATTTGGTCTATTTGATTCTTCTCCCTTTTCTTTTTTATTAGTCTGGCTATCTATTTTGTTGATCTTTACAAAAAAAAAAAAAAAACAACTCCTGGATTCATTGATTTTTTTAAGGGTTTTTCGTGTCTCTATCTCCTTCAGTTCTGCTCTGGTCTTAGTTATTTCTTGTCTTCTACCAGATTTTGAATTTGTTCGCTGTTTCTTCTTTAGTTCTTTTAATTTTGATGTTAGCGTGTCAATTTTACATCTTCCCTGCTTTCTCTGGTGGGCATTTGGTGCCATAAATTTCCCTCCACACAGTGCTTTAAATGTGTCCGAGAGATTCTGGTACATTGTGTCTTTGTTCTCATTGGTTTCAAAGAACATCTTTATGTCTGCCTTCATTTTGTTACGTACCCAGGAGTCATTTAGGAGCAGGTTGTTCAGTTTCCATGCAGTTGTGCGGTTTTGAGTGAGTTTCTTGATCCTGAGTTCTAGTTTGTTTGCACTGCGGTCTGACAGACTGTTTGCTATGATTTCCATTCTTTTGCATTTGCTGAGGAGCTTTTTACTTCCAATTATGTGGCCGATTTTAGAATAAGTGTGATGTGGTACTCAGAATATTGTGTATTCTGTTGATTTGGGGTGGAGAGTTCTGCAGATGTTTATTAGGTCTGCTTTGTCCAGAGCTGAGTTCAAGTCTTGAATATCCTTGTCAATTTTCTGTCTCGTTGATCTGTCTAATATTGACAGCGGGATGTTAAAGTCTCCCACTATTATGGTGTGGTAGTCTAAGTCTCTTTGTAGGTCTCTAAGAACTAGCTTTATGAATCTGGTTGCTTCTGTATTGGGTGCACATATATTTAGGGTAGTTAGCTTTTCTTGCTGCATTGATCCCTTTACCATTATATAATGCTCTTCTTTTTCTCTTTTGATCTTTGTTTGTTTAAAGTCTGTTTTATCAGAGACTAGGATCCCAACTCCTGCTTTTTTGCTTGGTAAATATTCCTCCATCCCTTTATTTTGAGCCTATGTGTGTCTTTGCATGCCAATGTGTCTCCTGAATATGGCACACTGATGCATCTTGACTCTTTATCCCATTTGGCAGTCTGTGTCTTATAATTGGGGCATTTATCCCATTTACATTTAAGGTTAATATTGTTCTGTGTGAATTTGATCCTGTCATTATGATGCTAGCTGGTTGTTTTGTCCTTTAGTTGATGCAGTTTCTTCATAGTGTCAATGTTTTTCACAATTTGGTATGTTTCTGGAGTGGCTGGTACTGGCTGTTCCTTTCCATGTTTAGTGTCACCTTTAGGATATCGTGTAAGGCAGGCCTGGTGGTGACAAAATCTCTCAGCATTTGCTTGTCTGTAAAAGATTTTATTTGTCCTTAAATTATGAAGCTTAGTTTGGTTGGATGTAAAATTCTGGGTTGAAAATTATTTTCTTTGAGAATGTTGAATATTGGCCCCCACTCTCTTCTGGCTTCTAGGGTTTCTGCAGAGAGATCCGCTGTTAGACTGATGGACTCCCCTTTGTGGATAACCCGACCTTTCTCTGGCTGTGCTTAACATTTTTTCCTTCATTTTAACCTTGGTGAATCTGACAATCATGTGTTTTGGGGTTGCTCTTTTCGAGGAGTATCTTTGTGCTGTTCTCTGTATTTCCTGAATTTGAATGTTGGCCTCCCTTGCTAGGTTGGGGAAGTTCTCTTGGATAATATCCTGAAGAGTGTTTTCCAACTGGTTCCATTCTTCTCGTCACTTTCAGGTACACCAATCAAATGTAGATTTGGTCTTTTCACATAGTCCCATATTTCTAGGAGGCTTTATTCATTTCTTTTTATTTTTTTTTCTAATCTTGTCTTCTTTCTTTATTTCATTAAGTTGATCTTCAATCACTGATATCATTTCTTCCACTTGCTCAATTCTGTTATTGAAACTTGTGTATACTTCACGAAGTTCTTGTGCTGTGTTTTTCAGCTGCATCAAGTCATTTATTTTGGTCTCTACACCACTTATTCTACTTAGCAATTTGTCTAACCTTTTTTCTAGTTTCCTGGCTTCCTTTCATTGGGTTAGAACAGGCTTCTTTAGCTCAGAGGAGTTTGTTATTATCCACCTTCTGAAGCCTAATTCTGTCAATTCATCGAACTCATTCTCTGTCCAGTTTTGTTCCCTTGCTGGTGAGGAGCTGTGATCCTTTAAAGGAAAAGAGGTGTTCTGGTTTTTGGAATTTCAGCCTTTTTGCACTGGCTTCTCCCCATCTTTGTGGTTTTATCTACCTTTGGTCTCTGACGTTGGTGACCTTTGAATGGAGTCTCTGAGTGGATGTGCTCTTTCTTTCTGTTTGTTAGTTTTCCTTTTAAAAGTCAGGCCCCTCTGCAGCAGGTCTGCTGGAATTTCCTTGATGTCCACTCCAGACCCTGTTTGCCTGGGTATCACTAGCAGAGGCTACAGAACAGCAAAGGTTGCTGCCTGATCTTTCCTCTGGAAGCTTCGGCCCAGAGGGGCACTTGCCGGATGCCAGCCAGAGCTCTCCTGTATGATGTGTCTATCAGCCCCTAGTGGGAGGTGTCTCCTAGTCAGAATACACAGGTGCCAGGGACCCACTTGAGGAGGCAGTCTGACCCTTAGCAGAGCTCAAACATCGTCCTGGGAGGTCCGCTGCTCTCTTCAGAGCCATTAGGCAGGGACGTTTAGGTCTGCTGAAGCTATACCCACAGCCGCCCCCATTCCCCAGGTGCTCTGTCCCAGGGTGATGGGGTTTTTATCTGTAAGTCCCTGACTGGAGGTGTTGCATTTTTTTCAGAGACGCTCTGGCCAGAGAAGGAAAATCTGGCAGTCTGGCCACAGTAGCCTTCCTGAGCTGCAGGGGGCTCTAGCCAGTTCAAACTTCCCAGTGGCTTTGCTTACACTGTGAGCGTAAAACTGCCTACTCAAGCAGTCCTCAAATGGAGGACTCCCCACCCCACACCAAGCTCAAGCGTCCCAGGTCAATCTCAGACTGCTGCTGTGCTGGCAGAGAGAATTCCAAGCCAGTGGATCTTAGTTTGCTGGGCTCCATGGCAGTGGGACCTGCTGAGCCGGACCACTTGGCTCCCTGGTTTCAGTACCCCTTTTCAGGGCAGCGAATGGTTGTGTCTCACTGGTGTTCCAGGCACCACTAGGGTATGGAAAAAAAGAACTTCTGCAGCTAGTTCGGTGTCTGCCCATATAGCCGCCCAGTTTTGTTCTTGAAACCCATGGCCCTGGTGGAGTAGGCACCAGAGGGAATCTCCTGGTTTGCAGGTTGTGAAAACCATGGGATAAGCGCAATATCTGTACTAGAGTTCCTTAGGCTCAGTCCCTCATGGCTTCCCTTGGGTAAGGGAGAAAATTCCCCAACCCCTTGTGCTTTCCGGGTGAGGTGACACCCCACACTGCTTTAGCTCGCCCTCTGTGGGCTGCACCCACCGTCCAACCAGTCCCAATGACATGAATCGGGTACCTCAGTTGGAAATGCAGAAATCATCCGCCTTCTGCGTCTATCTTGCTGGGAGCTGCAGACCAGAGCTGTTCCTATTCAGCCATCTTGCTAGCCTCCTATCACTTTCCTTATTATCCCTTATTATCTTCAATCATTCTTTATATATTTCATATATGAGTCCTTTATTAGGAATGTAATTTGTAAATATTTTCCCCCACTGTGTGGTTTGTCTTTTCATTCACTTGGCAGTATTTTAGGAAGATGAGCAGTTCTCAGTTTTGATGAAGTCCAACTTATCAATTTTTTCTTTCATATGTTGTTCAATTTTTTCCTCTTTCAAATAGGGATAGTGATTGTTTAGGTCTTTTTGGAAAATTCCCCAATCCAAACTTCAAACTCCTGTACCAATTTGCACTAATTTTTTTTTTTTGAGGCAGAGTCTTGCTCTGTCACCCAGGCTAGAGTGCAATGGCACGATCTCAGCTCACTGCAACTTCCACCTCCCAGGTTCAAGCAGTTCTCCTGTCTCAGCCTCCCAAGTGGCTTGGATTACAGGTGCCCACCATGATGCCTGGTTAATTTTATGTATTTTTAGTAGGGATGGGCTTTTACCATATTGGCCCAACTGGTCTCAAACTCCTGACCTCAGGTGACCACCCACTTCCACTTCCCAAAGTGCTGGGATTACAGGCGTGAGCTACTGTGCCCAGCCCAATTTGCATCAATTTGAAGGTAGGCTCTAGCCAGTTCCATAGATTGTTTGATCCATGGTGTTGCAATTAATGTATGCATAGGGATTAGCATGAATTGGGTTCCAATTTTTGGTTAAGAGCTATTAATTTGCCCCAAGTCTTAATAACTGGATTATTTCCAAAACCATATAACAGCCACCCAAATTACTGGGGAAAATAATTTATGAAGGGACAAGCAACCTAGAGATAGTAGTATGGAACCAGGTAACTCCCAACGGTCTGCAAGAATTTATAAATAATCTTGAACCTAATTTACTAAGAAGGAACACAGACTAGAAAAGAACAGAGTAATCACCTAAATCTATAGAAAGTGCCACTGGATTTAATTTTCACTGACAAAACCTATCAGAAAAGAGCAATAAAAATCTTAAATTCAAACCATCTTCAAATGACTATAGCTCCAACTAATAAAATGTCAAGTATGAAATCAGTACATATTTTAGCTGCCTGGGAATTACTTACAAAGCCTTGTTCAACCACATAGGATCTGGGCTTTTGTTTTGAAACTAACCAGCACACAGAACCATAAATAGCAGATATGAGTGGTTAAGAAGACAATATTTGAGGAAGAGACTTATTATTTTAAAAAATGAAAACATTTAAAGCCAAAATGGTTTATAAAATAAAAAAGGACTTGCCTTATATTTAAATCTAGAAGTAACTGTGATTAAAAAATACTTTTAAGATACTTAAACAACTTTTTATTGACTAGCGTTCTACATTAGGACAATATAGAGACATAGTTGAGAAAGTCTAAACTTTATAAGTTATTTCATCTGTAATAAATATTCCTACATTTTTTATAAGAAATAACTTATTAACACTCAAAGATACATACTTTATGGCATATTTACCATAAATTCTTCCCAAAAGTCTTTTATGCTTATAAATATCAAGAAGGAAATATCAGCACATGAATTCTGCTTCAATTCCTATGCTCACCAAAGAAAAGTTACTATTTTAGACTAATATTGATGACATACAAGTATATTTGCTGTGCTACATAGTGCTTATTTCCACATATTCTTTGTTGTAGTGATAAGCAGCAAGTAAAACAAAGAATAATATAAAGAGAGCTATAAATAGAGTAACCGTTTCCATTATAAGAGAGCTATAAATAGAGTAACCGTTTCCATTAGATTAGGATTTAACAACACACATTACTGACAAAAAGTTAAAACGCTGGCTCGAATTATTATGAAAGGAAGTTCTTTTGAAAGAAAAGAAACCTGTATAATGCAAATATTCCAAAATCTGAAAGATTCTGAAGTCTCAAACACTTCTGGTCTGAAGCATTTTGGATAAGGGATATTCAACCTTTACTAAAATTAGGGAGGGGAAATGGAGACAAAACTTCACAAACTTAAGCTTGGGATTTCAAATTAAATACTAAGTGTTTCAGATTAAATAGCCTCCAACTCCATTGGATACCATTGGAAGCAAAAAGGAAACTAGATCCAGGAAGGTCAGAAAAACATGGAATTGTTTTTAACCACAGAATGTCACATAGAAAAACAACACAGAGAAAGTTTGGGCAAATTTTGATAAATGTTATTTGGGTAGAAACTTATTTTTGGGTAACAAATATGGTTTTTATTAATAATTTCTGGGGAAGATGTGTAGAAAGAAAATGTGTGCATTGGGTCACTTTAAAAATTCTGTTTAACTTAGAAAGGGTGTATTTCTAAAGATAATTTAACTAAAGAAGAACAGAACGCATGCAAAAAAAAAAAATAACAGGAACTTGATAAAAATTCAAGAATACTCTTTGGTAAAAACCATATAACCAAAATTATGAAGTTTTAATAATCTGAAGTGGTACATCTAAGTTTAGTACATTTACTGCTATTTTAATATTCCATGCCCAGAATAGACCAATTTAATAGAAACAAACCTTTTGCCAACCAGTAATGGCAGAAAAACTTTACATGTTTTTTAAAAACATTAATTTTGTGAAAGTAGATGAAGTAGCACTCAGTAGTAAGCAATGACTTTTGCCAAAGTTATCATATTGCATTCTCCATTGGCAGTCCACTGTCTACCATCTCTATTAATGTAGGTTAACCTAAACTGAGTGTTTCTGTGGCTTAATGTTGTCAGAGGTCGATCATTGCATAATTCTATTTAAATGAGGCATTATGCATTTTTTTTTTTTATGTAGCAGTACAAAATCCCCTGTCATTATTCAGTTACCAAAAATATACATATTTACATATGTATGTTACATGACACTGAGGTTTGGGTTATGAAAGATCCTGTCACCCAGGTAGTGAGCATAGTATGCAATAAGTAGTGTGTCAGCCCCCACCACTCTGCCACTCTTCTTTCTCTAGTAGTCCTCAGTGTCTATTGTTCCCATCTTTATGTCTATGTGTACCTAATGTTTAGCTTCCACTTATACATGATAACATGTGGTATTTGATTTTCTGTTTCTGTGTTAATTTGCTTAGTATAATGGCCTCCAGTTTTCTTGTTGCTGTAAAGGGCATGGTATTCCTTTTATGGCTGCAAAATAGTCCACAATAGTGATAAAAGTATCACATTTTCTTCATGCAATCCACAATCCACTACTGATGGGCACTGAGGTTGATTCTATGTCTTTGTTATTATAAATAGAGCTCTGATGAACATACAGGCACATGTGTCTTTTTGGTAGACTGATTTATTTTCCTTTGGGCATATACCAAGTAATAGGATTTCTGACTCAAATGGTAGTTCTGTTTTGAGTTCTTTTAGAAATCTCCAAACTGCTTTCCACAGTGGCTGAACTAATTTACATACACAACAACAGTGTATAAGCATTCCCTTTTCTAGCCATTCTGACTGGTGTGAGATGGTATGTCGTGTTTTTGATTTGCATTTCCCTGATGATTAGTGATGTGAAGGCTTTTACCATATATATACATATTTTTTTTTGCCTCTTGTATGGCTTTATTCTTTCCAATTGTATTTCAGGTTCAGGGGATACATGTGTGGGTTTGTTACATGGGTAAATTGTGTGTCATAGCGCTTTGGTGCACAGATTATTTCATCACCCAGGTAATATGCATAATACCCAATAGGCAGTTTTTTGATCCTCACCCTCTTCCTGTGCTCCAACTTCAAGAAGGTACTGGTGTCTTTTGCTCTCTTCTTTGTGTTCATGTGTACTCAATATTCAGCTTCCACTTATAAGCGAGAACATGCCATATTTGGTTTTCTGTTTCTGTATTAATTCACTGAGGATTATGGCCTCCAGCTGCATCCACATTGCTAAAAAGGACATAATTTCATTCTTTACAATGGGTGTATAGAATTTCATTCCATGGTGTACATGTACCATATTTTCTTTATCCAGTCACAATTGATGGGCATTTAGATGGATTCCATGTCTTCGCTATTGTGAATAGTGCCACAATGAACATATGTGTGTATGTGTCTTTATGTCAGAGTGATGTATATTCCTTTGGGTGTATACATAGTAATGGGATTGCTGGGTCGAATAGTAGCTCTGTTTTAAGTCCTTTGAGAAATCTCCAAACTGCTTTCTGCAATGCCTGAACTAATTTATATTTCACCAGCAGAACATAAGCATACCCTTTTCTCCACAATCTTCCTGCATTTGTTACTTTTTGCCATTTTCATAATAGCTATTTGAACAGGGGTGAGATGGTATCTCATTATAGTTTTGTTTTACATTTCTCTGGTGATGAGTGATGTTGAGTATTTATTCATATACTTGTTGGCCTCATATATATCTTATTTTGAGAAGTGTCTGTTCATGTCCTTTACTCACTTTTTAATGTGGTTACTTGCTTTTTTTGTCTGTTGTTTAAATACCGTATAGATTCTAGACATTAGTCCTTTATTTTATTTATTTATTTATTTATTTATTTATTTATTTATTTATTTACTTTTTTTGGGGACAGAGTCTTGCTCTATTGCCCAGGCTAGAGTGCAGTGGCATGATCTCGGGTCACCACAAACTCTGCCTCCCGGGTTCAAGCGATTCTCCTGCCTCAGCCTCCCAAGTAACTGGGACTACAGGCTTGCGCCACCATGCCCGGCTAATTTTTGTATTTTTAGTAGAGACAGGGTTTCACTACATTGGCCAGGCTGGTCTCCAATTCCTGACCTCGTGATCCACTGGCCTCAGCCTCCCAAAGTGCTGGAATTACAGGCATGAGCCACCGCGCCCAGACTAGTCCTTTATTGAATACATATTTTGCAAAAATTTTCTGCCATTCTGTAGGTTGTCTGTTTACTCTGTTGATAGTTTCTTTTGCTGTCTAAAAGCTCAAAGCTCTTTAGTTTAATTAGGACCCACCTGTCAATTTTTGGTTTTGTTACAGTTGCTTTTGAGGACTTGGTCATAAATTTTTTGTACAGAATGTAAAAAATGATAATTTTGGAGTTTTCTTCTAGGATTTTTATAATTTGAGGTCTACATTTAAATATTTGAATCATCTTGAGTTGCTTTTTGTATATAGTGAAAGATAGGGGTGCAGTTTTATTCTTCTGCATACTGCTAGCCAGGTATTTCAGTACAATTTATTGAAAAGGATTCCTTCCCCCATTGCTTGCTTTTATTGAGTTTGTCAAAGATTAGATGGTTGTAGGAATGTGGTTTTATTGCTGGTTTATGTCTTCTGTTTCATTATTCTATGTGTATATGTATATATTTTTACTAGTGCCATTCTGTTTTGGTTACTGTAGCCTTATAGTAAAGTTTGAAGTCAGGTAACAAGGTGCCTCTGGGTTTGTTCTTTTTGCTTAGCATTGCTTTGGCCATTTGGGTGCTTCTTTGGTTTCATATGAATTTTAAAACATTTTTTTTCTACTCTGTGAAAAATGACATTAAAAGTTTGATAGGAAGAGTTTTGAGTCTGTATATTGGTTTCGGTTGTATGATCATTTTAACAATATTGATTTTTTTTCCAGTCTATGAACAGGGAATGTTTTTCCATTTGTTTTTGTCATCAGTAATTTCTTTCAGCAGTATTTTGTAGTTCTTCATGGAGAGATTATTCACTTCTTTGATTAGATTTATTCCTAGGTATATTTTTTGTGTGACTATTGTAAGTAGAAATGCATTCTTGATTTGTCTCTCAGCTTGAGCACTGTTGATATAAAGAAATGTTACCAATTTTTGTACACTAATTTTGTATCATGGAAATTTTACAGAGTCATTTATCAGTTCTAAGAGATTTTTGGTGGGGTCTTTCTTTTTATTGCTTAAACTTTATTTATTTAAGTTTTATTTTAAGGTCGGGGTACATGTGCAGATTTGTTACGTACCTAAACTCATGTCATGGGGGTGTGTTGTACAGATTATTTTGTCATCCATGTATTAAGCCTAGTACCCATTAGTTATTTTTCCTGATCCTCTCCCTCCTCCCGCCCTCCACCCTCCAGTAGGCCTTAGTGTCTGTTGTTTCCCTCTATGTGTCCATATGTTATTATTTAGCTCAAATTATAAGTGAGAACAAGCTATATTTGGTTTTCTCTTTCTGTGTAAGTTTGCTAAAAATAATGGACCCCAACTCCATACATGTTTCTGCAAATGACATGATCTCATTCTTTTTTATGGCTGCATAGCATTCCATGGTGTATATGTACCACATTTGCTTGATCCAGTCTACCACTGATAAGGCTCTTAGGTTGAGTCCATGTTTTTATTATTGTGAATAGTGCTGCAATGTACATATGCATGCATGTGTCTTTATGATACAATGACTTACATTCCTTTGGATATATACCCAGTAATGAGATTGCTAAGTTGAATGGTATTACTGTTTTTAGCTCTTCATGGAAATGCCATACCACTTTCCACAATGGTTGAACTAATTTACTCTATCACCAACAGTATACTTGTTCCTTTTTCTCTGCAATCTCACCAGCATCTGTTATTTTTAGCCTTTTTAATAATAGCCATTTTGACTGGTGTGAGATGGTATCTCATTGTGGTTTTGATTTGCATTTCTCTAATGATGAGTGATGTTGAACTTTTCCTCATATGCTTGTTGACCTCATGTATGTCTTCTTTTAAAAGGTGTCTGTTCATGTCCTTTGTCCGCTTTTAATGAGGTTGTTTTATCCTTGTAAATTTATGTTTCTGATAGATTCTGGATATTAGACCTTTGTCAGATGCATAGTTTGCAAAAATTTTCTCCCATTCTGTAGGTTGTGTGTTTACTCTGTTGATAGTTTCTTTTGCTGTGCAGAAGCCCTTTAGTTTATATCTCAGTTTTCAGTTTTTCCTTTCATTGCATTCACTTTTGGTGCCTTCTTCATGAAATCTTTTCTCATTCTTTTGTCCTGAATAGTATTGCCGAGGCTGTCTTTGAGAATTTTTATAGTTTTGGTTTTACATTAAAGTTTTTAATTAATCTTGAGTTGATTTTTGTATATGGTGTAAGAAATGGGTCCAGTTTCGATCTTCTGCATATGGATAACCAGTTATTGAAGCACCATTTGGTGAATAGTGAGTCCTTTTCCCATAGCTCGTTTTTATCAGTTTTGCTGAAGATCATATGACTTAGGTGTGCAGCCTTATTTCTGGGATCTCCATTCTGTTCCATCCATCTATGTGTCTGTTTTTGTGCCAGTACCATTCTGTTTTGGTTACTGTAGCCTAGCTTTTTCTAGTTCTATGAAGAATGTCATTGCAGTTTGATAGGAATAGCATTGGATCTATAAATTGCTTTGGGCAGTGTGGCCATTTTAACAATATCAATTCTTCCTAAATATGAGCATGGAATGTTTTCCTATTTGTTTGCATCATCTCTGATTTCTTTGAGCAGTGTTTTGCAGTTCTCATTGTAGAAGTCTTTCAACTCCCTAGTTAGCAGTATTCCTAGATATTTTATTCTTTTTGTGGCAATTGTGAATGAAATTGTGTTCCTGATATGGCTCTTGGCTTGATCGTCATTGGTGTATAAAAATTCTATTTATTTTTACAATGATTTCCTATCCTGAGGCTTCACTGAATTTGTTCATCAGCTTAAAAAGCTTTTGAGCTAAGACTATGGGATTGGGATTTTGTAGATGTAGAACCATATCATCTCCAAACAGGGATCATTTGACTTTCTTTCTTCCTGTTTGGATGCCCTTAATTTCTTTCTCTTGCCTTATGGCTCTGGCCAGAACCTCCAATACTATGCTGAATAGGAGTGATGAGAGAGGACATCCTTTGATGAAAGAGGGCATCCTTGTCTTGTGCTGGTTTTCAAGAGGAATGCTTACAGCTTTTTCCCATTAAGTATGATGTTGGCTGTAGGTTTATGATAGATGGCTCATTATTTTAATGCATGTTCTTTCAATAAATGCCTTATAAAGAGTTTTTAAAATGAAGTGGTATAAAATTTTATCAAAATCCTCTTCTGTATCTTTTGAGATAATCATGTGGCTTTTGTCTTTAGTTCTGTTTAGGTGATGAATCACACTTATTGATTTGTGTGTATAGAACCAACTGTTTATTCCAGGGATAAAGCCTCCCTGATGGTGTTTGATAAGCTTTTTGATGTCCTGCTCGATTCATTTTGCCACTCCTTTGTTGTGGATTTTTGCATCAATGTTCATCAAGGATATTGGCTGAAGTTTTTGTTGTTGTTGTTGTATCTTTGCCAGATTTTGGTATCAGGATGATGCTGTCCTCATAGAATGAGTTAGGAAAGAGTCTCTCCTCCTCAATTATTTTGAATAGTCTTGGTAGGAATGGTACCGGCTCTTCTTTATACATCTGGGCAGAGCTTGACCCTGAATCAGTCTGGTTCTGGGCTTTTTATTTATTTATTTTTTTTTAAATTTGTTTGTAGGCCTTTTATTACTAAACTAACTTCAGAACTCGTTGTTGGTCTTTTGAGGGATTCATTTTCTCCCAGTTTCAGCTTTGGGAGGGTGTATGTGTCCAGGAATTTATCCATTCTTTTTTTTTTTTTTTTTTTTTTTTTTTTAGATTTCCTAGTTTGTTTCCATAGAGGTTTTTATAATATGCTCTGATGGTTATTTGTATTTCTGCAGAGTAGGTAGTAATATCTCCTTTGTTGTTTCTAATTGTATTCATTTGGAAAGTCTCCCTTTTCTTCTTTATTAGTCTAGCTAGTCATGTACTTATTTTATTAACTTTTCTAAAAAACAAACTCTTGGATTCCTGGATATTTTGAATTTTTTTTGTGTCTCAGCCTCCTTCAATTCAGCTCTGATTTTGATTATTTCTTGTCTTCTGTTAGCTTTGGGGTTGGTTTGCTTTGCTCTTTGTTCTCTAGTTCCTTTAGTTGTGATGTTAGGTTGTTAAATGGAGATCTTTCTAATTTTTGGATGTGGGCATTTCGTGCTATAAATTTTCCTCTGAGTACTACCTTAGCGTTGTCCCAGAGGTTCTGCTATGTTGTATCTGTGCTCTCATTAGTTTCAAAGAACTTGTTGATTTCTGCCTTTTGTTATTTACTCAAAAGTCTTTCAGGGGCAGGTTATTCAATTTCTATGTAGTTTTATGATTTTGAGCTATTTTCTTAGTCTTGACTTCTAATTATATTGTGCTGTGTTCCAAGAGAGTGGCTGTTATGATTTCAGTTGTTTTCATTTGCTAAAGAGTATTTTATGTCCAATTACGAGGTCGATTTTAGAGTATGTGCCATGTGGTGATGAAAACAATGTATCTACATTCTGTTGTTTTGGGGTGAAGAGTTCTGTGGATGTCTATCAGACCCATTTAATCCAGTGCTGAGTTCAAGTCCTGAATATGCTTTCTAAATCAGGGTGATCCTGTGTTGAGTGCATATATATTTAAGATAGTTAGCTCTTGTTGAATTGAACCCTTTACCATCATGTAATGCCCTTCTTTGTCATTTTTTGATCTTAGTTGGTTTAAAGTCTGTCATTTTCTGAAATTAGGACTGCAACCCCGCTTTTTTTCTGCTTTTCATTTGTTTTGTAGATTTTTCTCCATACCTTTATTTTTAGCCTATGTGTGTCATTCCATGTGAGACTGGTCTATTGAAGACAGTATACTGTTGGGTCTTGGTTCTTTATCCAGGTAGCCACTCTGTGCCATTTAATTGGGGAATTTAGCTTGTTTACATTCAAAGTTAGTACTGATATATGTGGATTTGATCCTGTCATCATGATATTCATTGGTTATTATCCAGTTTTTTTTTTTTTTTTTTTTTTTGTGGTTGCTTTATAGGGTCACTGATCTGTGTACCTAAGTGTGCTTTTGTAGTGGCTGGTAACAGTCTTTCCTTTCCATATTTAGTGCTTTCTTTAGGAAATGTTGTAAGGCAGGTCTGGTGGTAACTAATTCCCTCAGTATTTGATTGTTTGAAAAGGCTCTTATTTTTCCTTCGCTTGTGAAGCTTAGTTTGGCCAGATATGGCCAATTTCTTGGATGAAATTTCTTTTGTTTAAAAATGTTGAATATTGGTCCCTAGTCTCTTCTAGCTTGTAGGATTTCAGGTGAGAGGTCCACTGTTAGTCTGATAGGCTTCTCTTTATTGGTGACCTGACTTTTCTCTAAAGCTGACTTTAACTTTTTGTTTTTTCATTTTGACCTTGGAAAATCTGATGGTTATATGTCTGGGGGATGATCTTCATGTGAAGTATGTTACTGGGGTTCTCTACCTTTCTTTAATTTGAATGTTGGCCTCTGTAGCTACATTGGGAAAGTTCTCATGGATGATATACTGAAATACGTTTTCCATGTTTCTTCCATTTTCCCCATCTCGTTCAGAGACACCAATGAGTCATAGTATTGGTCTTATTACATAATTCTATATTTCTCAGAGCTTTTATTTGTTCCTTTTCATTCTTTTTTCTCTATTCTTGTCTGACTGTCTTATTTCAGAAAGCCAGTCTTCGAGCTCTGATATTCTCTCCTCAGTTTTGTCTATTCTGCTATTAATACTTGTGCTTGCATTATAAAATTCTTGTAGTGTGTTTTTTAGCTCTGTCAGGTGGGTTACATTCTTTTCTATTCTGGCTATTTTGTCTGTAAGCTCTTGTACCATTTTATTGTGATTTTTAGCTTCCTTAGATTGGGTTTCAACATATTCTGCATCTCAATGATCTTTGTTCCTATTCATATTCTGAATTTTATTTCTGTCACTTCAGCCACTTCAGCCTTGTTTAGAACCCTTGCTGGAGAAGTAGTGTGGTCATTTGAGGAAAGAAGGCACTCTGTTTTTTTGAGTTGTCTTAGTCCTTGCACTGGTTCTTTCTCATCTTTGTGGGCTGATGTTCCTTGAATACTTGAAGTTGCTATCCTTTGGATGGGTTTTTTTTTCCTTTTATCCTATTTGGTGACCTTGAGGGTATGATTGTGGTATAAGGTAGGTTCAGTTGATTCGCTTCATTTCTGGAAGATTTTAGGGAACTGTGGCTAAGCTCCTAACTCCTGAACTGCCTGCTCTAAATCTGGGAGACCTGTGTCGGGCCCTAACTTTGTTCTTTGGCTCCTTGCGGTTAGGAACCCACTGCACTGGGGAATGGAGGTGCTGCCAGACCACTGATAACTACACTCTGATGGGTGGTCCTAGCCAGAGTGTTTCATAGGTTGGTGGCAGCAGGATCCATTTTGCATGTCTCAGCAGCAGTGGCAGTGTTAGGACAATGTGGTGTATGATTGTTGGCTGTGGCACGTGCTGAGATACCTGCTTATGTGTGGGTGTTCACAGCAGTAGTGGAGGCAGGATGGCTCAGGCAATCAGGGTGCCCCCATTGGCAACTGTGTAAGTGGTTGTGCTGGTGGTGGTGTTAGCACAGAAGCAAGGATCTGGTAGGTGCCATTCTTTGGGATCCCTCTGTGCATTCATGGAGGTGAGGGTGATCACTCATGTGAGGGAAAGTTCACTGTTCTCTTTCCCTTGTTTTACTCTGGCAGCAGTGTTGGTGCAGGAATGGGTCACTGGTAGGGGGTCGGGGTGCTAGTGGGCTCTGTGCCCATCAAGGCTCTGACTGCAATGGTGGTATGTTGGTTGTGGGGGTGAAGTGCACTCCCACCAGCAGCAGTGGCAGGTCAGGGTGTGTGTGCACACATGCTCTATCAGAACATTAAAGCCAAAATCCAGCCCCCTACCATGCCAGAAAAGCAATGTGGGGGGTGGCCATGGGCCTGGGGGAAGCTGCAGTGTAGAGAGGAAATGGGTGGGCTTGTGTGTGATCATGGGTGCCACCCCACTTGAGCTCTCTGCCAGTCAGGCATGGTTCATCATTTCAAAAGCTATGATCTGAGGTCCCAAAACACTGCAAACAGGCAAATCCAGGCTGGGGTCCCAGGAGACCCCAGCACACCAAGGGGTGCTCAGGTCAGACTGGTCTTGTCTGATGAGCAAGATCACCCTGCAGAGTTCAGGTCTGACATTTCCCCTAGGGCTAAAATCTCCTATGGGAGCAAATTGAGCCTAGGAAGATGGAAATTGCTGGCCATGCTCTGCTACAGATGCTCCTGTAACAAATACTCTGGGACCAATATCAACTGGCATGCTGCCCTTACCACTTCTCTAAGCAGCTCTCTTTGCCACCTCAAGTGTCTATGATGTTTGAGGGGTCTTCTCTTGCCAGAATTCCAGAGGCCTGTGGCAAGAGCTACTTGCTTTTTCCCAGTTCAATTCACCCATTTCCCCAAAGTCACTGGCAGACAAAAAAATGAGTTCTGGTGCACTGTAGCCCCATGCAGTGTTCTCAGCTTCCTCCCGCTTCAGCCTAGCTTCTGTGTCTTCCCTCTGTCCATTCTCCATGCCTTCCCTCTGGAGATCTGTTAAGAGTGTGCTAGTCATCCTAGTCCTAGTCTCTTGGTGGCAATTGTTGCTCCTGGTTGCATGTAGTTGGCCATCTTTTCCCTGCTTCTTAATGGAGTCTTTAGGGGTTTCTTTAGGTATAGATTCTTTGTCAGGAAAGAAAGATAATTTGACTTCTTTTACTATTTGGAAGCCTTTTATTTCTTTCTCTTGCCTTATTGCTCTGGCTAAGACTTTCGGTACTATGTTGAATAAAAGTGTGGGCATTCTTGTCTTGTTCCATTTCTTATGAAGAATACTTTCAACTTTTGTCCATTCAGTATGATGCTGGCTGTAGGTTTGTCACAGAAGGCTCTTATTATTTTGAGATATTTTCCTTCAACGCCAAGTTTGTTGAGGATTGTTATCATAAAGAGATGTTGGATTTTATTGAAAGATTTTTCCTGCATATATTGAGATGATTTTATGGTTTTTGTTATTAGTTCTGTTTATGTGGTGAATCTCATTTATTGGTTTGCATGTGTGGAACCCACCTTGTATCCCAGGAATAAAGCCTACTTGATCATGGAAAATTAACTTTTTGATGTGCTGCCAGATTCAGATTGCTAGTATTTTCTTGAGCACTTTTGCCTTATGTTCTTCAGAGATATTGGCATAGAGTTTTATTTTCTCCTTGTGCCTTTGCCTGATTTTAGCATCAGTGTAATTCTGGTTTTGTAGAGTGAGTTAAAAGGGAGTTCCCTCCTTCTCAATTTATTGGAATAGTTTCAGTAGAATTGGTACCAACTCTTCTTTGTATGTCTAATGGAATTCAACTATGAATCTATCTGTTCCAGGACTTCGTTTGGTTGGTGGGTTTTTAAATTACTGATTCAATTGTCCAATCTAATATTGGTCTCTTCAGGGTTTCCATTTCTTCCTGATTCAATATTGGAAGGTTGTGAGTTTCCAGAAATTTATTCATTTCATGTAGATTTTGTACACAGTTTGTGTACATAGTTACTACTAGACTACCCTTATGAGAGATCCTTATGGGAGTTCTAAACATGAAAATGAAAGAATAATACCTGCTACAAGAAAAAATCACTTAACTACACAGTCTAAAGACTCTACTAGAGCAACCATATAACAGAAACTATAAAGCAATCAGCTAACACCTTCAGGATAGGATCAAAACCTCACATATCAATATTAACCTTGAATGTGTAAATGGTGTAAATATCCCACGTAAAAGGTACAAAGTGGTAAGTCAGATAAAAAATAAGACTGATTCATCTGCTGTCTTTAAAAGATCTATCTCACATGTAATGACACCCAAAACATTTTTGAATGCCAAATATCCCCTTGTGAGTACTAAGGATTGTTCTGAAGACAGAGAATGTGAACTGGTGGCAGAATGCTAGAACATTACTATGTATCCACAAGGAATTTAATAGATATTTTCAAATTATGTAAGAAATGCTTTCTGATTAATTTTCAAAAAGATCTTTTATCTGTTTCTCCAACTTTAGAATCACTTTTGTGCTAGAGAATCATGCATGTTATCAACACCCTTCTAGTTAATTTTAAATTATATATTGAAAAACTATAATTGTATCTATTTATGGAATAGAAAGTGATGTTGTGATTTTTAAATATAAGGTGGAATAATTAAGTCAAGTGAAGAAACATGCCCATCACCTCAAATTGCTAACAGTTTTAGTAATGAAAACATTTGAAATTACTTTAAGTGATTTTGAAATGTGTAGTACTCGATTATTAGCTACATCTACCACATTGTACAATAGTTCTTTAAAAAGTCAGGCTATTCTGTCTATGGAGTAGCCATTCTTTTATTCCTTTACTTTCTTAATAAACTTGCTTTCACTTTACTGTATGGATTCACCTCAAATTCTTTCTTGCACAAGATCCAAGAACCCTTTCTTGGGGTCTAGATTGGGACCCCATTCTGGTAACATCTTTCTGATGGGCCCCAAATGGATGATACTGAGGAGACCTTTGGCCAAAAGGAAATAGACTGCAGCACCAATTGGCTGACTTTGAGTAAGTTGTGGGGTACCTGGGTAAAGAATGGGATTGGGTTAGAGGTTCAACTTAGAGGTTCAACTTAGAGGAGTAGGAGTCTCTTCTAAGACAGAGAGGGTTAAAGACTCCTCTTAATAAAAAGCAAAAATGCTTGACCAAACTTGGGTTCAGGGACCAACTTAGGAACGTTAGAGCCCTCCCAAATATTTAGGGAGGTGGAGGTCCCCCTTCTCAGTAAAGTCCCTATTGACTAAGAATGGGTTTGGCAGTAAGAGATGTTAACTCCTATTCTCTTTGGATTAATCTGCCTTGCACTCTTTGCTGATGTCTGTGGATGACAGGATTTGGCATGTACAGGGTCATGGGACATGGGAGCTTTGCTTCTTCCCAAAGCGGGAAACTTGAGAGCTAATGGAACTGGTGAAAGAGGTCTCTTTGCTACTGACAAACCTGGACTTTTGATTCACTGTCGCTGCAATAGGTGGGTCTTTCTCTGGCCTCCCTGAACTCCTTGCCTTTCCCACTCTGCCACAGGCAATGCTTCTCTCCCTTCCTCTCCTTTCTCTTTTCTATATTTTCTGTTACTCAGGGTGACCGTCTTGCCCAGAGACCGCATGTTGAAACTCTTTCAATACACCCTGAATAAATGAAAGATGACAGGACACAACCTGGAGCAAATTTAAGTCTTGCCAGTTTGATATTGGGTGCTAAGCAGAGTGGGTAATATCTGTTTTGCCACATGTATTTTGCTCTGGCTGGAATGGAAAATGTTAATCTAGCTTCCCCAGGCAGTCCGTTGGGGGAAAACTTGCAAAATTGAGAGGATTTTGCTTTTCATTCCGTGATTTTCCTTTGTGTTGTGGCTTGGCTCCCAGGGCAATGGTGTAGCGGGCTGGGTCGCTAGCGCTGCTCAGGGAAAGAAAACCCAGAAGCATGGCAAGCCAGCAAAAGGGTATGGATTTCTTACCAGTCAGGTTTCCAGCTTCTCTGTTTGTGCAAACTGGTTGAAGGAATGATAAAAATCACTCTTTATCTCCTCTGTAAAGTCTTAATTAATGAGAAAAAGGATTCAAGAGGCTAGTCTTAAGCTGTAGTGAATTTGTCATACTTTGTGCTATGAATTTGTCTTTCTGTATCTTTCTGTCAGAAAGAGGGGTCCCTTAGGATAGAACATGGGCCTAGGACTCCTGTAAGCCTGCTGTTCAAGATGACATACCAAACTGGTCAGTTACAAACTATGCTACACTTCCCTGAAAAAACAAAATCAAAACAAAACAAAACAAAAACCTAGATGAAGTTTCCTTCTCATCTTTTTTCATGTTCTTGGGAGCTTGACCTTGAAACCATTTGGTGGTACTTTCTCTTGGTCTCTGCCATCCAGGGAACAGGAATTTTGGGGTTCATGTCATAATTAGCCCTAAAAATTATCTCGAGCAGTTAAAAGGCTTTGCAAGCTCAAAATTGGCCTGCTCTAGGCTCCCTCTGGGAAGAGTAATGAAAGCTGCCCAATGCTGTAGTCTGGCAGTTAAGGCTTTGCCATTTTACGATGGTACCCGGGTTCTTTTCTCAGCTTAGGGAACGAGTCCTTTCTCACTTGATATTGGTGTGACCTTTACAATTTGTTGATCTATTCCCCTCCAAGAACCGTCTTGAATTTTCCTTTCTCTGAGCTACCTTTGAGGAGTCTAGATTTTGTAAAAACTCTTACCACCTCTTTGAAAATACCTTGTATACTCGTTGTTAAGTTATAACCTTAGTAAAGGCTTATTGGTTTCACTTGAGAGGTTAACTTTGGTAAAGCTAAAAAGCCAGAAATATTGGCTGTTTGGCTGTTGGGTAATAGATTTAAAAGAACTTTCTTTTTTAAGCACTATGGTTAAAAAGTCAGCTTAATTAAAAGTGGATATACAAGCTCCAACAGCCTGGGACTCCTTCAGAAAAAAAGAGGAGGCGCCACAGACCCCATTTTGAAAAGATCCTCTGTCTCTCTGTCTTCCTTATGAAACCCTAGGAATTCGAAGTGGATAGATCCTTCTCAAAATCTAAGGCTTTGTTCCATTTTGCATTGCATTATCTGATGTATTATACTTTGGGGGTATCAGAAATTACTTCATACTATGAGAGAGCTTTGATGTATAATAACTAGGTAGGAAATATACTTTTGGGGATAGCTCATGGAAGTTATGAGGGAATACTCCACTCTCTGCACGTTTGGATCAGAGAAGCGTGCTCTTAGCCACCTGAAAGGTATGGAAGTGTCCCCACACTGCCTCTGAGAGATAAGACTCCTGTGGGGGATGGGGCAATCACAGACTGGGCTGATTGGGTTGCTTTGTAATGAAATGCATGGTAAGATTATTGCACTGTGTTGTTTCATAGCATTTCCCTTTTTGGAGATCTAAGATTTGATATAAAAATGGGACCCTTAATTTTGGGGGATCTGTTTTTGCCTTCCAGTTGTGCCTGCTCATTAGGTCAGAGAAACTGGCACTGTTCCTCCAAGAGCTCCACTCTGAAGCCAGTAATCCAACTAAAAATTCGGCAAATGAAAAGTCTTATAACTACTGGATCTTCTTCTGTCTCTCTGTGCATTTATATGTGTTGTGTGTGTGATGTTTATACATAAAGGTGCTCAAATTAAAGGGCTTAAAAATATTTTTTCAGAAAAGCAAAAAGCGTAATGCTCTTTAGTTTATGTGACTTAAATAATTTTGAAAAATAAAAGCAATTTTACATGCAAGATATGTAAGGAAAGTGAAATGTGTTTTTGGTGAAAGATTATAAGAAGGTATAGGAATGTAGATGTTTCTGCCTAGATTAAAGGGTTAAAGGATTGTTTTAAGTTAGAGAGGAAAAAACTGAAGGTTTCGGCAAGTTGTGAAAGGTTTGTGAAAAATTAATCTTGTAAAAGAAATTCTGCGTGTGAACATATTGGCTAAAGTTAAAGGAGTATTATTCAGTTTTTTCATAAATTGAACATTGGAATAAACGCACAACAGGGTTTTCTGAGAGCAATGACCTGATCTTTAATAAAAAAATTGTAAAGGGTTATAAAAGTTTATAAGAATCTTACTTATAGTCATATTGATTAAGATTGGATACATTTGTTTATAAGGTTTTATTAAGAATTAGGTTTGACATCAATAGTACACTAATGCAATGGTGAAATACGGTTTATTTGGTATAAAAATCATACAGGAAACACTGTCAAAAATGAAATGGTGTTTGGCTTTCTTTGGACTGTATTTGTATAAATATGTTTTTGGTATGTGTTCCTAATTTGTGAGAAACTGCTATAATTCTGATGTGACTTAGTGTATGTTATTAATAGTTATAATTATTGTGTAAAATTGTTGTATGCTACAGAAGGAACCAAAGTTTCCTTATCAATTGTGGCTTTAATAGTGGCTGTCCTAAGACTTTTTGTCATACACAGGAATTTGTCTTGTTTTGGTCCTCTTTAGAAGATTGTTTCATAATCAACTATAGAACTCTAACAGGTGTTTTTAAATGCAGGTTTCTGATAACTTTGGAGACTGTGACATTAGAATAGAGGAAAAAAACTTTCAGGACTCTGATGGAGAGCTGAAATATTCATGATTATCAAGCAGGATAGGTGATAACTGCATGGACTGAACTAATAGAAGACTGAATTAATCTTTTTGACTTTTTGCTTAAAACATTGCTAATCCTTTATTTTTCAGAGTCAAGAAAACTTTTTTGGGGAGCTATATACAGCTTTTAACAATTGAGTAAACTATACTCCTGTGAACAAAATTTGGAGGATTTTTTTTCTCTCTACCTGATTTCTCCAGAATTTGGAAACTAGTTGCGATTATACTTAACTTATGGCAACATAGCTATTTGCATAAGTACAATAAGAATCTATTTTCCTTTGCAGCAGGACAAAACTGGAGAAACTGGTTATTTTACCAATGCTTTGACTGGAATGTTGTGCTTTCCTTTAAGAAATTCGACTTGACTTATAGAGCCAATAAAAGCCCCTTGCTAAAACTGGCCTCCTACCTTGTCTACACAGTACCTGTGCAGAGTTCCTTACCTGTGGTAAGTAAAGATTATCACTTTCTGACAGGCCCAGGAGCCCCAAGTTTATATTAGATCCTCAGGAGGAGAAGAATTTACCCAACTCACAGGCATTTGATGCCACAAACCCATGGCTGTGTTCAGCTTTAAAAAATGTCATATCTGAGATTCCTTATGGAACAGAGTTCCATCAAAGCCAATTTAAAAAGAGCTTATGTGACAAATAATTATTCTTGCTGCACTTTATACAAATAATCAGGCCAAGTATAATAATCCAAATTGGTCTTACCATGATTTATCTTTAGTACAAATGGGAGACTGGAGAGAGAAAAATTATGTTTCAAAAACTATGTTATCTAATAGTTATTAGACAACATAGTTATCTGCAATTTAGACTGATTGCTTATTTCTGTGAATCAACCAGTGATCTCTGGCTGCATCCGAGAAGAAACAAGAGGGATAGGTAATATAAAAATCCGGATCAGTATCAATATTCTAATTCTAAACACATATTGGAATCATCTAGCAACCTCATATCAGCTTGGTTCCAACGGTTGCACAGTTCATGGACTGCCTTCTTATTTAGTTTACTTTGGATAATTTTGCTTATTTTGCTTTATTGTTGTAGAATATAGTGCTGTTGTACTCTTTGTATAGGAACACAAGATAAGCTTACTGAATGTTTTCTTAAATTGAACATTTATTAATCTTCCAGATATCACCTTTTGTTGGAACTCAGAGTTATGAATGCCCCTTGACATACCAAAGCTTTCTGACTGAGCTCCTCTCTATCCCAAATACGAGAGACCTTAATAGTTAGGGAGGAATATTATTGCCCCTGTTCAGCCTGAAGAAGTTACAGAAGACAAATTTTCATCCCTCTACAATGCTTAGGATTAAGGGTTCTCTTACAAAAGGGAGGGGAGAAATATGCAAGAGGTGTTTGAACCAGAGCAACTTTATCTTGAATATGGGCTGGGTAAAATAAGGCTGAGACCTACTGGGCTGCATTCCCAGGATGTTAAGACGTTTTTAGTCACAGGATGAGATAGAACGTTGGCACAAGATACAGGTCATAAAGACTTTGCTGATGAAACAGGCTACAGCAAAGAAGCCAGCCAAAACCCACCAAAGTTAAGATGGCAACAAGAGTGACCTCTGGTCATCCTCACTGCTCATTATACACTAATGATAATGCATTAGCATGCAAAGAGACACTCCCACCAATGCCGTAATAGTTTACAAATGCCGTGGCAACGTCAGGAAGTTACCCTATATGTTCTAAAAAGGGAAGAAACACTCAGTTTTGGGGATTGCTCACCCCTTTCCCAGAAAACTCATGAATAATACACCCCTTGCTTAGCATATAATCAAGAAGTAATAATAAATATCTTCCGTTGAACAGCTCAAGCCACTGCTCTGCTTACAGAGTAGCCATTCTTTTATTCCTTTACTTTCCTAATAAACTTGCTTTCACTTTACTGTAAAAGTAAATAAATAAATATTAAACTTATTTTTCCTATCTCACAGGCTTTGTACCCTTAGACTACTATCTTTCCATTCTGTCTACCCCTAGCTTATGGTAACCAGCATTCTACTCTCTGCTTCTATAAGCTAAACCATTTTAGATTCCATGTATAAATGAAAATATACAGCATTTGTCTTTCTGTGTTTGGATTATTTCACTTATCTCAATGTTCTCCAATTTCATCCTTGTTGAAAATTTAAAAAAAAATCTTCATTTTAAAGAGCTAAATAGGAGCGAGTAGGGTGTGGTAGTTGGGGGTGCTGGAAGAATGAGGAGGCAGTGAATCACTTATAAATGATGGCAAAGGAGGAGCCAAAGCCGAAACTCCAGGAGGGTGAGTGAGTGCTGCACTCTCTTCGGCCTCTTTTTTATGAAGCAAAGTGTGTAGAGGTTGCCATAAAGGACAAACAAGTGAAATACTTTGTACATTACAATTGTTGGAATAAAAATATGGTTGAATCATTCCAGAGAACAGAGTAGTCAAATACGTGGACACCAATGTGCAGAAACAGAACTTAAAAAAGTCAGTCAGGAACAACATGTAGAGGGAAAGATGAGAGGGGCTGCCCAAGGAAATAAGACATCTTGTGTGCAACGGAAAAATATTGAAGTGAAAACAAAAAAGAAGAAATAGAAAAAACCTGGAAATGGAGATGGTGACAGTAGCAGTGAGATTCTGCAGCCTTTTTGGAAGAAAAGGGCCTGGGCAGATCCTACTGTTGAAAATGAGGAAACATTTATGAACAGAGTTGAAGATAAAATAAAGATTCCTGAAGAGCTAAAACTATGGCTTGTTGATAAAACAGCTGTTTTATCTTTCTGCAAAGAAGAATGTGGGTTTCACTATAAAGGATTATGCAAATTACAAGAAATCTCATGGAAACACAGATAATGACTATGCTGTTAATGAAGTTATGCCAGGGATAAAAGAATACTTCAACGTAATGTTGGGCACCCACCTACCCTACAAATCTGAGACAACTGTATGCTGAAATTCTTGCAGATCACCCTGATGCAGCCATTTTCCCGGTGTATAAAGTGCCATATTTACTGAGATTATTTGTATAAATTGGAGCAATGTTGGCCTATACACTACTGGATGAGAAGAGCCTTGCTTTATTACTGAATTATCTTCATGATTTCCCAAACTACCTGCAAAGAATTCTGCAACTTTGTGTAGGGCCAGTGATTATCAAGTGGCTCCTCTTGAGTACCATTGTAAAGCTGTGTGAGAGGCACTATCACTCAGTTATGTTTGGATCTCTGTAAACATATTTTTTGTTCTTAGACTTTCTCTTGTACAAATGACGTATTTTGAAGATGTTAGTGTATAACAGAATTGATGCTTGTTTTCTGTTTGATTTTAAACAGAGAAAATAAAAGCGGTTATAGTTCGTTTTTTCTTTTCTTACTTTTTTAAAATTTCAAAGTTGCTAGTGGTGTATTCAGTGATGGATGACAGAGAAACATGCTATAGAGTGTTTTATTGCCTAGTTTATGAAGCTGCATTTGAATGCTGCTGTTTCTATTCCTTTGACACGATGCCCTTTTATAATACATGGTAATCCTATATGACAAAATGCTCTGATTCCTAATACCAAAGGTTCGATTCATTGTAACAAGTGAACACACTCATTCATTTGTGCTTCTTTTTTTACGGTGCGTAAAGAGCTCATCCTTTGCAAGCCATCCATGTTGTCATTCAGAGTTTTATCTTTGCTCAAATTGTTGGAGAATGGTGGCTTGTTTCATGGTTTTTATGTTTGTGTCTAATGCAAATTTTAACAAAACAGACACAATGTATGTATACCTAGTTTTCTGGAAAGGTCAGTCTTTTAGGAATTGTTTTTAAAATCTTTAATAAAAATTTTTAAAAATTCCCAAAAAGCTAAGTAGTATTACACTGTATGTATATCTATATGTAGATATGTAGATATAGATATAGATCTATGTATATTTGTATCTATCTATCTATCTATCTATCTATCTATCTATCACATTTTCTTTATCCATTCATGTGTTGATGGACACAGGTTGATTCCATAACTTGGCTATTGTGAACAGTGCTGCAATGACATCTCTGAAATACTGATTCTAAGTGTTTTGGATAAATTCCTAGAAGTGGGATTGCTGGATCACATGGTAATTTTATTTTTAGTTTCTTGAGGAGTCTCCACACTGTTTTTCATAATGACTGTACTAATTTTTATTTCTCCCAATAATGTACAAGTGTTCCCTTTTCTCTCCATCCCTGCCAAAACTTAATCTTTGTCTTTTTGATAATAGCCATTCTAACAGAAGTGAGGTGATATATCAATGTTGTTTTAATTTGCATGTCCTTAATGATTAGTGATGTTGAGGACTTTTTCACACATCTGTGGGCCATCTGAATGTCTTCTTTTAAAAGTGTCTATTCAGGTTTCTAGCCCATTTCTTTTTAAAAAGTGAGTTAAATTTTATTTTATTATTTGAAGTTAATGTGATTATTTAATACATTCATATAATTTGTAAAGTTGAAATCAGTGTGCTTGGTATATCTATCACTCTAAAAAAGTTGTGTTTTCTTTATGTTAGAACTATTCAAATTCTTTCTTCTAGCTATTTTATAGTAATACACTAGATTATTGTAAACTATGGTCATGCTGACAATCTATCTAACACTAGGTCTTATTTTTTTTTCTATCCAAGCATATATTTGTACCTATTAATCAACTTCTCTTTATCCTCCCTACCCTGTACTATTCCTGGCCCGTGGTAATCCCTTATCTGCTCTCTATCTTCATAAAATCCACCTTTTTGCCTTCCATGTATAAGTGAGAACATGCAGGATTTGTCTTTCTGTGCTTGGCTTATTAAACTCAACAATAATGACCTCCAGTCTCATCCATGTTTTTGCCTATTTCTTAATGGAATTGTTTGTTTTCTTTCTATGGAGTTCGTTGAGTTCTTTATAGACTGTGGTCATTAACTGCTTATCAAATATATGGCTTTCAAATATTTTATCCATATGAGTAGGTTGTCTCTTCACTGTATTAATTGTTTCTTTTGTTGCACAGAAATGCTTTATTTCAATGTAATCCCATTTGTCTATTTGTTGTTTTTGGAGTCAAGTATTAAATAACATTGCCCAGGCTCCTATGCTTTCTTCTAAAGGGTTTTGTAGTTTTAGGTCTCATGTTTAAGTCTTTAATTTATTTTGAGTTAATTTTTTATAATGTGTGAGACAAGGGTCAAATTTTATTGTTTTGTATATAGATATTTGGTTTTCCCAACACCATTTATTGAAGAGATTGTCCTTTTCTCATTGTACATACTTGAAACCTTTGTTGAAAGTCAATAGACCATATATATGTGAGTTTATTCATTTATTTCTGGGCTCTATATTCTGATCCATTTTTTGATGCATCTATTTTTATTTCAGATCCATGCTGTTTGAATTACTAGCATGTTATAGGATAGTTTAAAATCAGGTAGTGTGATATCTCCAGCTTTGTTCTTTTTGCTCATAATTGTCTTAACAATTGGAGATTTTAGGATTTTTTTCTATTTTTAAGAAAAATGACATTGGAATTGTGCTGAATTTTTAGAAAACTCTGAGTGGTATAAACATTAAAAAAATAATTCTTCAAATCCATAAACATGGGCTAACTTTTTATTTACTTATGTTTTTCAATTTCTTTCATAAATGTTTTTATAGTTTTTATTATATATATCATTTGCTTTGGTTAAATTTGTTCCTAAGTAATTCATTTATTTATTTTTTGGAATAGTTATTGTAAATGGAATATCTCTCTTGATTTATTTTTCAGATAGTTCATTGTTAATGTAAAGAAAATCTATTGACTTTTGTTTCTTGATTTTGTATTCTGAAACTTTACTAAATTTGTTTACCTGTTCTAGTTTTTTAGTGACATATTTAGAATTTTTTCCATATAATATCATGACATCTGCAGATAGCAATTTCTTTCTCGTTTAGATGACTTTTATTTCCTCTCTAGCATTATTTCTCTGACAAGGACTTTCAATACTATGTTGAGTGGAAGTGGCAAAAGTGGGCATTTTTCTATTATTCTGGATATTAGGATACATGTAGAATGAAAGTCAAAGAATAGAAAAAGGTATTCCATGCAATGAAAACCCAAAGAGATTTGGGGTAGAAATATTTATATAAGGTAAAATAAACTTTATGTAAAAGCAACTGCAAAAAGAGACACAGAAACATTTTATAATACCAAAAAGATCAATTTGTTAAAAGAATATATGTATGAAATTGCAAATTTACATGTACCCAATATTGGAGCACCTAAATACTAAAGGCAAATACTAAAGAATCTGAAGAGATAGATTGCAATACAATAAGAGTAGGGTACTTAAATACCCCACTTTCAATAATTATCAGGTATTCAAACAGAAAATTAATAAAAAACAGAAGATTCAAAGAACAGTTTTGATCAAATGGAAACAAAAGACATACAGAGAATATTCCATCAAGCAGGACTATAATACACACTCTTTTCAAGTGCCCATGAAACATTCTCCAGGATAGACCATAGGTTAAGCCACAAGAGGAGTCATAGAAATTTTAAGAAAACTTAAATCATATGAAGTAACTTTTCAGATGACAATGGTATAAAACCAGAAATCAATAACAGAAGAAATTTAAAAAATTCACAAATACATGGATATTAAACGTGTTCATGAACAACCAAGGAGTCAATAAAAAATTTTAAAAGGAAACTGAAAAACATCTTGAGACAAAAATGAAAACATACCAAACTTATGGAATGCAGCAACAACAGTTCTAAGAGAAAAGTATATTATAATAAATGCTCACATGAAAAAAGAAAGGTCTCAAATACATAACCTAACATTATACCTCACTGGAATAACTCAAGATGGATTAAAGACTTAAATGTAAAGCCTGAAACCATAAAAACCTTGGAAGAAAACTTAGGCAATACCATTTAGAATGTAGGCATGGGCAAAGACTTCATGACTAAAACACCAAAAGCAATTGCAAGCAAAGCCAAAATTGATAAATGAAATCTAATTAAACTAAAGAGCTTCTGCACAGCAAAAGAAACTATCATCAGAGTGAACAGGCAACCTACAGAATGGGAGAATATTTTTGCAATCTACCCATCTGACAAAGCTCTAATATCCAGAATCTACAAGGAACTTAAAAAAATTTACAAGAAAAAAACCCCAAAACAACCTTATTAAAAAGTGGGCGAAGGAATTAACAGACCCTTCTCAAAAGACAAAATCTATGCGGTCAAGAAACATATGAAGAAAAGCTCATCATCACTGGTCATTAGAGAAATGCAAATCAAAACCACAATGAGATATCATCTCATGACAGTAAAAAGGGCAATCATTAAAAAGTAAGGAAACAACAGATGCTGGAGATGAATAGAAGAAATGGGAACATTTTTACACTGTTGGTGGGAGTGTAAATTCGTTCAATCATTGTGGAAGACAGTGTGTCAATTGCTCCAGGATCTAGAACTAGAAATACCATTTGACCTAGCAATCCCATTACTGGGTATATACCCAAAGGATAATAAATCATTCTACTATAAAGACACATGCACATGTATGTTTACTGCAGCACTATTTACAATAACAAAGACTTAAAACCAGACCAAATGCACCTCAATGGTAGACCGGATAATGAAAATGTGGCACATATATACTATGGAATACTATGCAGCCATAAAAAAGAATGAGTTCATGTCCTTTGCAGGAACATGGATGAAGCTGGAAACCATCATTCTCAGCAAACTAACACAGGATCAGAAAACCAAACACCACATGTTCTCACTCATAAGTGGCAGTTGAACAATGAGAACACATGGACACAGGGAGAGGAACATCACACACCTGACGGGTGGTGTGGGGGCCCCCCACGACCTGGTGTTGGGTCTGATCACCCCAGCATTCAACACAATAATAACTGTATATGATAAGGCAATAACATTGTATTCATTGTTGAAAAATTAAAACCCTTTTATCTAAGATCCAGAACAACACAGGGATGCCAACTCTCACCACTTAAATTCAACATAGTGAAACAAAAAGCAGCGGAAACCTCTGCAGATGTAAAAGTCCCTGTCTGACAGCTTTGAAGAGAGCAGTGGTTCTCCCAGCACAGAGGTTGAGATCTGAGAACGGACAGACTGCCTGCTCAAGTGGGTCCCTGATCCCTGAGTAGCCTAACTGGGAGACATCCCCCACTAGGTGCAGACAGACACCTCACACCTCACACAACTGGGTCACCCCTGAGATGAAGCTTCCAGAGCAAGAATCAGACAGCAACACTCGCTGTTCAGCAATATTCTATCTTCAGCCTCCGCTGCTGATACCCAGACAAACAGGGTCTGGAGTGGACCTCAAGCAAACTTCAAAAGACCTGCACCTGAGGGTCCTGATTCTGAGAAGGAAAACTAACAAACAGAAAGGACACCCACAAAAAAACCCCATCAGTACGTCACCAGCATCAAAGACCAAAGACAGAGAAAACCACAACGATGGGGAAAAAGCAGTGCAGTAAAACTGGAAATTCAAAAAATCAGAGTGCATCTCCCCCTCCAAAGGAACGCCGCTCATCGCCAGCAACGGAACAAAGCTGGACAGAGAATGACTTTGATGAGTTGAGAGAAGAAGGCTTCAGTTGATCAAACATCTCAGAGCTAAAGGAAGAACTAGGTAACCAGTGCAAAGAAACTAAAAACCTTGAAAAAAGAATGGAAGAATGGATAAGTAGAATAATCAATGCAGAGAAGACCATATAAGAACTGATAGAGATGAAAACAATGACACGAGAACTACGTGACAAATGCACGAGCTTCAGTAACCGACTCGATCAACTGGAAGAAAGAGTATCAGTGATGGAAGATCAAATGAATGAAATGAAGCGAGAAGTGTAGAGAAAAAAGAGTAAAAAGAAATGAACAAAGCCTCCCAGAAATATGGGATTATGTGAAAAGACCAAATCTACGTCTGATTGGTGTGCCTGAAAGTGACGGGGAAAATGGAACCAAGTTGGAAAACACTCTGCAGGATATCATCCAGGAGAACTTCCCCAACCTAGTTAGGCAGGCCAACATTCAAATTCAGGAAATACAGAGAACGCCACAAAGATACTCCTCGAGAAGAGCAACTCCAAGACACATAATTGTCAGATTCACCAAAGTTGAAATGAAGGAAAAAATGTTGAGGGCAGCCAGAGAGAAAGGTTGGGTTACCCACAAAGGGAAGCCCATCAGACTAACAACAGATCTCTCGGCAGAAACCCTCCAAGCCAGAAGAGAGTGGGGGCCAATATTCAATATTCTTAAAGAAAAGAATTTTAAACCCAGAATTTCATATCTAGCCAAACTAAGTTTCATAAGTGAAGGAGAAATAAAATCCTTTACAGACAAACAAATGCTTAGAGATTTTGTCACCACCAGGCCTGCCCTACAAGAGATCCTGAAGGAAGCACTAAATATGGAAAGGAACAACGGATACCAGCCATTGCAAAAACATGCCAAAATATAAAGTCCATCGATGCTAGGAAGAAACTGCATCAACGAACGAGCAAAATAACCAGCTAATATCATAATGACAGGATCAAGTTCACATATAACAATATTAACCTTAAATGTAAATGGACTAAATGCTCCAATTAAAAGACACAGACTGGCAAATTGGATAAAGAGTCAAGACTCATCAGTTTGCTGTATTCAGGAGACCCATCTCACATGCAGAGACACACATAGGCTCAAAATAAAGGGATGGAGGAAGATCTACCAAGCAAATGGAAAACAAACAAACAAAAAAAGCAGAGGTTGAAATCTTAGTCTCTGATAAAACAGACCTTAAACCATGAAAGATCAAAAGAGACAAAGAAGGCCATTCCAGAATGGTAAAGGGATCAATTCAACAGGAAGAGCTAACTATCCTAAATATATATGCACCCAATACAGGAGCACCCAGATTCATAAAGCAAGTCCTTAGAGACTTACAAAGAGACTTAGACTCCCATACAATAATAATGAGAGACTTTAACACCCCACTGTCAACATTAGACAGATCAATGAGACAGAAAGCTAACAAGGATATCCAGGAATTGAACTCAACTCTGCATCAAGAGGACCTAATAGATATCTACAGAACTCTCCACCCCAAATCAACAGAATATACATTGTTCTCAGCACCGCATCACACTTATTCCAAAATTGACCACATAGTTGGAAGTAAAGCACTCCTCAGCAAATGTAAAAGAACAGAAATTATAACAAACTGCTTCTCAGACCACAGATCAATCAAACTAGAATTCAGGACTAAGAAACTCAATCAAAACTGCTCAACTACATGGAAACTGAACAACCTGCTCCTGAATGACTACTGGGTACATAACAAAATGATAGCAGAAAGAAAGATGTTCTTTGAAACCAGTGAGAACAAAGATACAACATACCAGAATCTCTGGGACACATTTAAAGCAGTGTGTAGAGGGAAATTTATAGCACTAAATGCCCAAAAGAGAAAGCAGGAGAGATCTAAAATTGACACCCTAACAACACAATTAAAAGAGCTAGAGAAGCAAGAGTGAACACATTCAAATGCTAGCAGAAGGCAAGAAATAACTAAGATCAGAGCAGAACTGAAGGAGATAGACACACAAAAAACCCTCCAAAAAATCAATGAATCCAGGAGTTGGTTTTTTGAAAAGATCAACAAAATTGGTAGACCGCTAGCAAGACTAATAAAGAAGAAAAGAGAGAAGAATCAATTAGACGCAATAAAAAATGCTGAAGGGGATATCACCACCGACCCCACAGAAATACAAACTACCATCAGAGAATACTATAAACACCTCTACGCAAATAAACTTGAAAATCTAGAAGAAATGGATAATTTCCTGGAAACTTACACTCTGCCAAGACTAAACCAGGAAGAAACTGAATCCCTGAATAGATCAATAGCAGGCTCTGAAATTGAGGCAATAATTAATAGCCTACCAACCAAAAAAAGTCCAGGACCAGATGGATTCACAGCCGAATTCTTCCAGAGGTTACAAGGAGGGGCTGTTACCATTCTTTCTGAAACTATTACAATCAATAGAAAAAGAGGGAATCCTCCCTAACTCGTTTTATGAGGCCAACATCATCCTGATACTAAAGCCTGGCAGAGACACAACAAAAAAAGAGAATTTTAGGCCAATATCCCTGATGAACATCCATGCAAAGATCCTCAATAAAATACTGGCAAACCGAATCCAGCAGCACATCAAAAAGCTTATCCACCATGATCAAGTGGGCTTCATCCCTGGGATGCAAGGCTGGTTCAACATTGACAAATCAATAAACGTAATCCAGCATATAAACAGAACTAAAGACAAAAACCACATGATTATCTCAATAGATACAGAAAAGGCCTTTGACAAAATTCAACAGCCCTTCATGCTAAAAACACTCAATAAATTCCGTATTGATGGAACGTATCTCAAAATCATAAGAGCTATTTATGACAAACCCACAGCCAATAGCATACTGAATGGGCAAAACCTGGAAGCATTCCCTTTGAAAACTGGCACAAGACAGGGATGCCCTCTCTCACCACTCCTATTCAACACAGTGTTGGAAGTTCTGGCTGGGGCAATCAGGCAAGAGAAAGAAATCAAGGGTATTCAGTTAGGAAAAGAAGAAGTCAAATTGTCCCTGTTTGCAGATGACATGATTGTATATTTAGAAAACCCCATCATCTCAGCCCAAAATCTTCTGATGCTGATAAGCAACTTCAGCAAAGTCTCAGGATACAAAATCAACGTGCAAACATCACAAGCATTCTTATACACCAATAACAGACAAACAGAGAGCCAAATCATGAATGAACTCCCATTCACAATAGCTTCAAAGAATATAAAATACCTAGGAATCCAACTCACAAGGGATGTAAAGGACCTCTTCAAGGAGAACTACAAACCATTGCTCAGTGAAATAAAAGAGGACACAAACAAATGGAAGAACATCCCATGCTCATGGATAGGAAGAATCAATATTGTGAAAATGGCCATACTGCCCAAGGTAATTTATAGATTCAATGCCATCCCCATCAAGCTACCAATGAGTTTCTTCAGAGAATTGGAAAAAAGTGCTTCAAAGTTCATATAGAAACAAAAAAGAGCACACATTGCCAAGACAATCATAGGCCAAAAGAACAAAGCTGGAGGCATCATGCTACCTGACTTCAAACTATACTACAAGGCTACAGTAACCAAAACAGCATGGTACTGGTACCAAAACAGAGATATAGACCAATGGAACAGAACAGAGCCCTCAGAAATAATACTACACATCTACAGCCATCTGATCTTTGACAAACCTCAGAAAAAAAAGAAATGGAAAAAGGATTCCCTATTTAATAAGTGGTTTTGGGAAAATTAGGTAGCCATAAGTAGAAAGCTGAAACTGGATCCTTTCCTTACTCCTTATATGAAAATTAATTCAAGATGGATTAGAGACTTAAATGTTAGACCTAAAACCATAAAAGGCCTAGAAGAAAACTTAGGTAATACCATTCAGGACATAGGCATGGGCAAGGACTTCATGTCTAAAACACGAAAGGTAACGGCAACAAAAGCCAAAATTGACAAATGGGATCTAATTAAGAGCTTCTGCACAGCAAAAGAGCTTCTGCACAGCAAAAGAAACTACCATCAGAGTGAACAGGCAACCTACAGAATGGGAGAAAATTTTTGCAATCTACTCATCTGACAAAGGGCTAATATCCAGAACCTACAAAGAATTCAAACAAATTTACAAGAAAAAAACAAACAACCCCATCAAAAAGTGGGCAAAGGATATGAACAGACACTTCTCAAAAGAAGACATTCATACAGCCAACAGACACATGAAAAAATGCTCATCATCACTCACCATCAGAGAAATGCAAATCAAAACCACAAGGAGATACCATCTCACACCAGTTAGAATGGCAATCATTAAAAAGTCAGGAAACAACAGGTGCTGGAGAGGATGTGGAGAAATAGGAACACTTTTACACTGTTGGTGGGACTGTAAACTAGTTCAACCACTGTGGAAGACAGTGTGGTGATTCCTCAAGGATCTAGAACTAGAAATAGCATTTGACCCAGCCATCCCATTACTGGGTATATACCCAAAGGATTATAAATCATGGTGCTATAAAGACACATGCACACGTATGTTTATTACGGCACTATTCACAATAGCAAAGACTTGGAATCAACCCAAATGTCCATCAGTGACAGACTGGATTAAGAAAATGTGGCACATATACACCGTGGAATACCATGCATCCATAAAAAATGATAAGTTCATGTCCTTTGTAGGGACACGGATGCAGCTGGAAACCATCATTCTCAGCAAACTATCACAAGAACAGAAAACCAAATACTGCATGTTCTCACTCATAGGTGGGAATTGAACAATGAGATCACTTGGACACAGGAAGGGGAACATCACACACCGTGGTCTTTTGTGGGGAGGGAGGAGGGGGGAGGGATAGCATTAGGAGATATACCTAATGTAAATGACGAGTTAATGGGTGCAGCACACCAATATGGTACATGTATACATGTGTAATAAACCTGCACATTGTGCACATGTAACCTAAAACTTAAAGTATAATAATAAAAAAAAATTCATTAAGTATGTTTGTTATTGTCATTGTTTACAGAGGTCTGTCTTTCTCTTTGATGACCTTGAATAAAGACAATGTAACTTTGAAAAAAAAAAATTCAACATAGTATTGGAAGTCCTTTCCAGAGTTATCAGGCAAAAGAGAGAATTAAGAAGTATCCATATAGGAAAAAAAGAAGTTAAATAGTTGTTGTTTGTTGACAACATAATCCAAAATAAGAATATAAAATATCACATCACAAAATCAACACACAAAAATCTGTAGTGCTTCTATGTACCAAAAATGAACTTTATAATAATTCCATTAAAATCACTAACACAAAAAAAAAATACTTACAAATAAATTTAACACTGAAAACCATAAAACATTAATAATAAATTGAAGAAGTAAAAAATAATTGGAAAAATTATTCCATGTTCATGGATTGGAAGAATTAATATTAAAATATTCACAAAAGTTAAGGTAACCTACATATTCAATGCTATTCTGATCAAAATTTCAATATTTGTAAATGGAAATAGAAAAAAAATCCTAAACTTTGCATGGAACCAAGAAGAACCCTAATAGCCAAAGCAATCTTGAGTGAAGACCAAAGCTGTTGAAATCACACTACCTGATTTCAAATTCTACTACAAAAATATAGTAATCGAAACAACATGGTACTGTCATAAAAACAGACACATAGATAAATGGAAAAAATATGAAACCCAGAAGTAAATCCATACATTTATGGTTAACTGATTTTCAACAAAGATGTCAAGAACACAAAATGAAAAATGAGCAGTCCCCCCAATAAATGTTGTTTGGGAATGTGAACATCCACACATGCAGAAGAATGAAATTAGTCCCTTGTGTCCCACCACACACAAAAATCAACTTGCTACAGTTTTGTCTGTTTGACACTTCGAAAACTCATGTGGAAATTTAATTTGCAATATTGGAGTTGAGGCCTAATGGAAGCTGTTCCAGTCATGGGGGCAGATTCCTAATGAATAGATTAATACCATTCTTGAAAGGTGGGGGATGGTGGGTGAGTTCTTGCTGTATTAGTTCCTGTGAGAGCTGTTTGTTTAAAAGAAGCCGGCACCTCCCTCCCATCTGTATTGCTTGCTCTCTCACCATGTGATCCTTGCATGACAGATCCCCTTCAAGTTCGAATATGACTGGAAGCAGTCTGAAGTCCTTACAAGAAAAAGATGTTGGTGACATGCTTTTTGTTGTTGCTGTTTTTGATTTTATTTTAGGTTCACAGGTACATGTGCACGTTTGTTATATAGGGAAATAACACATCATGGAAGTTTGTTGCATAGATTATCTAATCACCTAGGTCATAAACATAGTACGTGATAGGTAATCTTTCAACCTGCTCCTTCCTCCCTCCCTACACCCCTAAGTAGGCTCCAGTTATATTGCTCCCTTCATTGTGTCCATGTGTTCTCATCATTAGCTCCCACTTACAAGTGAGAACATGTGACATTTGTTTTTCTGTTTCTGCATTAGTTTTTAAGGGTAATGGCATACAGTTCCATCCATGTCCCTGCAAAGGACATGTTCTCACTCTTTTCTATGGCTGCATGGTTTATAGGTACTGTTTTCTTTATCCAGTCTACCATTGATGAGCTTTTAGGTTGATTCCATGTCTTTGCTATTGTGAAGCGTTCTGCAATGAACATACAAGTGCATGTGTCTTTATAATAGAATGATTTATATTTTGGGGGCATAAACCCAGTAATGGGATTGCTGAGTCAAATGGTAGTTCTGTTTATAGGTCTTTGAGAAACCACCACGCTGTTTGCTGCAATGGCTGAACTAATGTTCACTTACACCAACAGTGTACAAGCATTCCTTTTCCTCTGTAACCTTGCCAGCACCTGTTAATTTTGACTTTTAAATAACAGCCAGTCTGACTGATGTTAGACAGTATCTCATTGTGGTTTTGATTTTCATTTCTCTAATAATCAGTGATGCTGAGTTTTTTTGTTTTCATATGTTTCTTGGCCGAATGTGTGTCTTTTTTTTTTTTTTTAAGTGACTGTTGTGTCCTTTGTCCACTTTTTAATGGAGTTATTTTGTTGTTGTTGTACATCTGTTTAAGTTCTTTATAGATGCTGATTATTAGATCTCTGTCAGATGCATAATATGAAAAATTTTCTCCCATTCTGTAGGTTGTCTTTTTACTCTATTGATAGTTTCTTTGGTGGTGCAGAAGCTCTTTAGTTTAATTAGATTCCATTCATCAATTTTTGCTTTTGTTGTGACTGCTTTTGCATCTTTGTCATAAAATTTTTACCAGGTCCTATGTTCAAAATGATATTGCCTAAGTTGTCTTCTAGAGTTTTCATAGTTTTTGGTTTTACATTTAAGTCTTTTATTCATCTTGAGTTTATTTTTGTATATGATATAAGGAAGGGGTCCAGTTTCAGTTTTCTGCATTTGGCTGACCAGTTATGCCAGCACCATTTATTGAAAAGAAACTCCTTTTCCCATTGCTTGTTTTTGTCAGCTTTGTCAAAGATCAGATAGTTGTAGGTGTGCAGCCTTATTTCTGGGCTCTCTATTCTGTTCCATTGGTCTATGTGTGTGTTTTTGTACCAGTACTATGCTGTTTAGATTATTGTAGTGCTGTAGTATAGCTTGAAGAGAGGTAGCTTGAAGAGAGGTAGCATGATGCTTACAACTTTATTCTTTTTATTTAGAATTGCCTTGGCTATTCAGGCTTTTTTTTTTTTTTTTTTGGTTCCACATGAATTTTGAAATAGTTTTTTTTTCCTATTTCTTTGGAGAATATCATTGTTAGTTTAATTGGAATAGTATTGAAACCACAATTTGCTTTTGGCAGTATGGCCATTGTAATGATATCAATTCTCCCTATCCATGAGCATGGAATGTTTCTCCATTTATTTGTGTCATCTCTGATTCCTTTGAGCAATGTTTTGTATTTCTCATTGTATACATTTTTAACCTTCCTGGTTAGCTGTATTCCTAGGTATTTTAATCTTTTTGTGGAAATTGTGAAAGGAGTTGTGTTGATTTTGTTCTTGGCTTGACTGTTGTTGGTGTAATGGAATGCCAGTAATTTTTGTACACCGACCTTTGTGTCCTGAGACTTTTCTGATATTGTTTATCAGCTTAAGGAGCTCTTGGGGTGAGACTTTGAGGTTGTTTTTCTAGACATAGGATCATGTTGTCTGCCAACAGGGGTAGTTTTACTTCCTCTCTTCTTATTTATGTGCTATGTCTTTTTCTTGCCTGATTACTCTGGGCGGGATTTCCAATACTATGTTTAATAGGAGGGGTGAGAGAGGGCACCCTTGTCTTGTGCCAGTTTTCAAGGGGAATGCTTCCAGCTTTTGTCCATTCACTATGATATTGGATGTGGGTTTGTCACAGATGGTTCTTATTATTTTGAGGTATTTCTTTCAATGCCTAGTTTATTGAGGGTTTTTATTTAACACAAAGAGATGTTAAATTTTATCAAAAGCTCTTTTTGCTTCTGATATGAGCATGTGGTTTTTGTTTTTAGTCCTGTTTATGTAATGAATCACCTCTATTGATTTGTGTATGTTGTTCCTAATTTGTATCCCAGGGATAAGGCATATTTGGTCAAGGTGGATTAGTTTCATGATGTGCTGCTAGAGTCAGTTTACTAGTATTTTGTTGAGGATTTCTGCGTCTTTGTTCATCTAGGATATTGGCCTGATGTTTCCTTTTTGTGCATGTGTCTCTGCCAGGTTTTTGTATCAAGATGATGTTGGCTTAATAGAATGAGTGAAGGAGGAATCTCTCCTCAATTTTTTGGAATAGTTTCCGTAGAAATGGTACCAGCTCTTCTTTATACATCTGGTAAAATTTGGCTGTTAAGCCATCTAGGCCTGTGCTTTTTCTGGATAGGAGATTTTTTATTACCAATTCAATTTGGAACTCGTTATTTGTCTGTTCAAGAAGTCAATCTCTTTCTGTTTCAATCTTGGGAGGTTTTATGTTTCCAGAAATTTATCTATTTCTTCCAGGTTTTCTAGTTGGTGTGCATAGGGTGTTTATAGTAGCCTCTGATAATTTTTGTATTTTTGTGGGTTCAGTGGTAATATCCCCTTTGTCATTTCTGATTGTGTTTATTTGGATCTTCCTCTTTTTCCCTTTATTAATCTAGCTAGCAGTTTGTCTAACTTATTCTTTCAGAGAACCTACTCCAGCATTCTTTGACCTTTGTATGGTTTTTCACAACTCAATTTCCTTGAGTTCCACTCTGATTTTTTTTTTTTTTTTTTTTCTTGTCTTCTGCTCTGCTAGCTCTGGGGTACGTTTTCTCTTGTTTCTCTAGGTCCTCTAGGTGTAATGTTAGGTTGTTCATTTGATATATTTTTAACTTTTCGATGCCAGCATTTAGTGCTATACTATTCCATCTTAACCGTACTTTAGCTGTGTCCTAGAGATTCTGGTATATTGTATTTTTTTGTTCTAATTAGTTGAAAATAATTTCTTGATTTTGGCCTTAATTTCATTGTCCACCCAGAAGTCATTCAAGACAAGGTTATTTAAATTAGCAAGAAAAAGTAAACAATCCCAACAAAAAGTGGGCTAAGGACATGAATAGACAATTCTCAAAAGAAGATATAAAAATGGGCTGGATGCGGTGGCTCATGCCTGTAATCCTAGCACTTTGGGAGGCTGAGGCGGGTGGATCACCTGAGGTCAGGAGTTCGAGACCAGCCTGGTCAACATGGGAAACACCATCTGTACTAAAAGTAACATTAGCCAGGTGTGGTGGCATGCTCCTGCAATGCCAGCTACTCGGGAGGCTGAGGCAGGAGAATCACTTGAACCCAGGAGGCAGAGGTTGCAGTGAGCTGAGCTGAGATTGTGCCACCACACTCCAGCCTGAGCAACAAGAGTGAAACTCCTTCTTAAAAAAGAATAAGAAGAAGAAGAAGAAAAAGAAGAAAGAAGGAAGAAGAAGAAAGAAGAAAGAAAGAAGAGGAAGAGGAGGAACAAGAGGAAGAAGAAGAAGAGGAAGAGGAGAAGGAGAAGAAGAGGAAGAAGAAGAAGAAAAAGAAGAATAAGAAAGAAGAAGAAGAAAGAGGAGGAGGAGGAAGAGGAGGAGGAGGAAGGAAGAAGGAAGAAGAAGAAAGAAGAAAAAGAAGAAAAAAGAAGAAAGAAGAAAGAAGGAAGAAGAAATACAAATGGCCAGCAAACATATTAAAAATTGCTCAACATCACGAATGACCGGGTAAATGCAAATCAAAACCACAATATGATACCACATTACTCCTGCAATAATGGCCAAAATCAAAAAATAATAGATGTTGGCATGGATACAGTTAAAAGAGAACACTTCTGCACTGCTGGTGGGAATTTAAACTAGTACAACTACTAGGTAAACAGTGTGGAGATTCCTTAAAGAAACAAAAGTAGAACTACCATTTGATACAGCAATCCCACTACTGGATATCTGCCCAGAGGAAAAGAAGTCATTATACAAAAAAGATACTTGCACATGCATGTTTATAGCAGCACAATTGCAAAAATGTGGAACCACCCCAAATTACCATCAATCAATGAGTGGATAAACTGTGATGTACACACACACACACTATATACACACATACAGTGTGTGTATATATATAGTGTGTGCATATATATAGATATATATGTGTGTGTGTATATATATACCATGCACACACACACACACACACACACACAATGGAATACTACTCAACTATAAATAAGAATGAAATAATAGCATTGGCAGCAACCTGGATGGGATTGGAGACTATTATTCTAAATGAAATAAGTCAGGAATGGAAAGCCAAACATCGTATGTTCTCACTCATAAGTGGGAGGTAAGCTATGAGGATGCAACGGCATAAGAATAATACAATGGACTTTGAGGACTCATAGGGAAAGGGTGGGAAGGGGGTATGGGGTAAAAGACTACAAATTGGATTCAGCATATACTGCTCAATGATGGGTGCACCAAAATCTCACAAATCATGGCTAAAGAACATATTCATGTAACCAAAGACCACCTGTTCCCCCAAAAGCTATGGAAATAAAAAATTTTAAAAGCTATGGAAATACAAAATTTTAAAAGAGTAGATTGTTTAATTTCCATGTAATTGTATGCAGTTCAGCAATTATCTTAGCAATTATCTTAGTATTGATTTAGTATTGATTTAAATTTTTATTGCACTCCTGCCCAAGAGCGTGGTTGCTATGATTTTTTTTTAATTGGTTGAGGATTGTTTGATGTCTGATTTTTTGGTCAGTTTTAGAGTATATGCCATGTACTCTACTACTATTTTGTGGCTAAGTCTCTTCAGATGTCTCTAAAAGCTTGCTATATAAATCTGGGTGCTCCTGTGTTGGGTACATATATTTAGGATAATTAGGTTTTCTTGTTTAATTTATTCCCTTACCATTATATAATGCCATTCTTTGTCTTTTTTGATTGTTGTTGGTTTAAAGTTGGCTTTGTCTGAACTTAGAATAGCAACCCCTGCAATTTTCTGTTTTCCATTTGCTCTGTAGATTTTTCTCCATCCCATTACTTTGAGCCTGTGGGTTTCATTGCATGTGAGATGGATCTCTTGAAGACAGTATAACGTTGGGTCTTGATTCTTTATCCTACTTGCCACACTGTGCCTTTTAATTCAGTTATTTAGCCCTTTTACTTTCAAGGTTATTATTGATATATGTGGGTTTGATTCTGTCATTGCCTTGTTAGCTGATTGACATGCAGACTTTATTGTGTACTTGCTTTATAGCATCAATCGTCTATGTACTTAAGTGTATTTTTGTGGTCGTTGGTAACAGTCTTTCATTTCCATGTTTAGCACTCTCAAGGACTTTATTTAAGGCAGTTCTGGTGGTTATGAATTTCATTAGCATATACTTTTCTCAAAATAACCTTATTTTCCTTCACTTTTGAAGCTTAGTTTGGCTGGATATGAAATTCTTAGTTGAAATTTTTTGTTACAAATGCTTAATATAGGCTCCAATCTCTTCTAGCTTATCGGGTTCTGTTGAAAGGTCCACTGTTAGCCTAATGCTGTTACTTTTAAGGTCACCTTTCTCAACCCTCCAGGTGATTTAACATTTTGCTTTCATTTTAACCTTGCAGAATCTGATGACTATTGCATAGTACCTCACAGGAGTTCTCTCCCTTTCCTGATTTTAAATGTTGGCCTCTTTAGTGAGATTGGGAAAGTTTTCATGCACACTATCCTCAAACATATTTTCCAAGTTGCTTGGTTTCTCTCTCTCTATTTCAATGCTGGTATGTTGTAGCTTTGGTCTGTTTCCATAATCCCGTCTTTTTTGGAGGCCTTGTCCATTCTTCTTTATTGCTTTTCCTTTTTTGGTTTTTTTTTTTTTGTTTTGTTTGTTTGTTTGTTTTTGACTGACTGAGTCATTTCAGAGTATTGGTCTTCAAGCTCTGAGATTCTTTCCTCAGCTTGGTCAATTCTGCTGTTATTACTTGCAATTATATTATGAAATTCTTGAAGCCAGTTTTTCAGCTATATCACATCAGTTTGGTTCTTTCTTAAAAATTACCATACTGTTTTTCAGCTCGTGTATGATCTTATTTTACTCCTTATGTTCATTGGATTGGGTTTTGACTTCTTCCTGGATGTGGATGATTTTTACTCCTATCTATATTCAGAATTCCATTTCTGTCATTTCAGCCATTTCAACCTTGTTAGGAACCATTGCTGTAGAACTGGTGTGGTTGTTTGGAGGTAAGAAGACACTCAGGTTGTTTGAGTTGCCAAAGTTCTTGTGCTGGTTCTTTCTCATCTGTGTGGCCTGATGTTCCTTCAATCTTTGAAGTTGCTTTCCTTTGGATGGACTTTTTTTTTTTTTTTTTGGTTTTACCTTTTCTGATGTCTTTGGGGTTTGATTGTGACATAAGATGGGTTCATTGAACTGGCTTCATTTCTGGATGATTTTAGGGGGCCAAGGCTCAGCTCAGCACTCCTGATCTGTGTGCTCCAGCTCTGGGGGGCTGCTACAGGGCCCCTGGCTTTTTTCTCTGGCACCTGGAGATTAGGTTAGTGATTGCCACATCGTTTACAGTATCCTTCTTTTGCTTCTCAAATGTATTTTCAAATGGTATTTTATCATTTCCAATATCATTCAAGAAACCTAAAACTGTATACTTCCATTTTTCTTCTCCCATTCTTCTGTGCTGCTGTCATATATTTTACTTCTACATATGCTAAAAACCATAAAATTTATTATTTTTTCTAATTTTTTAGAAAAATCAGTTATTTTCTCATACTTCTACTTTTAATCAATCCATATCATAATATTTAAAGTGGGTTTATTGTATACAGCATATAGTTGAGACATTTAATTATACAAACTAAATAAAAATTAATTGTATCTGAACTTAGAGCTGCCATTTATTATATTTATGCTTTCTCCTTGTGTTATTTGTTCCTCTGCTCCCTGTTTTAAGAACTTCTTTTGGATTTTAAAATAATTTTAAGTGTTCAATTTTAATTCATTAGATTTTTTGCTATATCTCTACCATTTGAATGATTGTTCTCGAGATTTTAATACATATACCTAACTCCTTACAGGTAATTGAGTTAATATTTTACTACCTAAAATAAAAAAATAGAAATCGTATTACCATATAGTTTCCTTTATTCTCTCTTTTATAGTAAAGTTGATTTATATCTTATGTCTACATAAACAAAAATTTTCCCAAATTATATTTTACTTTCAATAGATAGTTATATATACACTAAGGAAATTTAGTCTACAAGGTTTACTCAGAATGTACCATTTCTGTTGCTCTTCATTTCTGAATTATCAGTTTTCTTCTAGTGTCATTTCCCTTCAAGCTAAAAAAATTATTTTTGGCATATCTTTTATGGAAGCTATACTGGAAACAAATTCTCTTAGATTTCCTTTCTCTGAGAATGTTTTCTATTTCACTTTAATTCCTGAAGAATATTTTATCAGGATATAACATTTTGGATGGACAGTTCATTTATTCAGCACTTTAACAATGTTGTTTCCATCTTCTGATCTTCATGATTTCTGGTGAAAAATCAGTAGTAATTTAAATCACTGTCCGCTGTATTTAATGTGTCATTTTTCTCTGTCTGCCTTCAACATGTTTCATTTATGTTTGATTTTCGAGCAGTTTGATTGTAATGTGTCTGGGTATGGTTTTCTTTGTATTTCTCCTAAGCTTCTTAAATGTGTAAATTTATGTATTTCACCAATTTGGGGTAAATTTCAGCTTTTATTTCTTCAATTTTTTTTGTACTCTTCTCTTTCTTCTCTCTGCCAGAAACTCGATTAATACACACATTAGACCTCGTGATATTGTCCCACATGTCCCTGAGAATCTGGATTTTAAAAATCTTTTTGTTTTCTCTGTGTTCTTCTGAATGCATAAGTTCTGCTGCTCTATTTTCAAAATCCAAGATAGTTCCTTCTGTCATCCCAACTCTGCTATTGATTTCATCCAGTAGTTTTTCTAAAATATCAGATTCTGTATTTCATAAGTTCTAAGATTCTCATCTTTTAAAAATAGTTTGTATTTCTTAGCTTAGGACTGCTGTTTCAATTCATTTCAAGAGTATTCACCTTGGCCTCACAGAGCATGGTTATAATATCTTATTCAAAATTTTTGTCTTTTAATTCCATCATCTGAGTCATTTCAAAGTTGGCATCTGTTGATTGTTGCTTCACTTGAGAACTTGTCAAATTTTTCTGGTTCTTTCTACACAAAGTAATTTTGGGTTGTATTCTTTTTTAAAAAAAAAAAACAACACAAATTTATTATCTTACAGTTCTGGAGGTCAGAAGTCCAAAATAGACTTCATAGGCTAAAATCAAGATGTTGGGAGGGCTATATTCTTTCTGGAGCCTCTAGGGGAGAATCTATTACCTGCCTCCTCCAGCTTCTAGAGGCCATCTTCACTCCTTGCCTCATAGATCTTTCCATCTTCAAAGTCAGCAGTGTAGTATCTTTAAATCTCTCCCTGGCTCTGACTGTCTGCCTCCCTCTTTCACTTACAAGGATACTCAGATAATCCAGCATAATCTTCCTATCTCAAGGTCCTACACATCTGTGTAGTCCCTTTTGCCAGATTAGATAACATATTCACAGTTTCCAGGGATAGAACATAGATATCTGTGATGGTTAATTTTATGTATCAATTTGACTAGGCCATGAGGTACCCATATACTTCAGACATCACTCTAGGTGTTTCTGTGAGGGTGTTCTGGATGAGATGAACATTTCGGTCATTAGACTGAGTAAAACAAATTGCCTTCTGAAATGTGGACACACCTCATACAATTAGTTGAAGGCCTGAATGAAATAAAAGGCTGATTCTCCCTCAAGGAAAAGATAATTCTCCTGACAAATAGCCTTCAAACTGGAACATTGGCTCTTGCTGCTGCTGCTGCTGCTGCTTCTTCTTCTTCTTCTTCTTCTTCTTCTTCTTCTTCTTCTTCTTCTTCTTCTTCTTCTTCTTCTTCTTCTTCTTCTTCTTCTTCTTCTTCTTCTTCTTCTTCTTCTTCTTCTTCTTCTTCTTCTTCTTCTTCTTCTTCTTCTTCTTCTTCTTCTTCTTCTTCTTCTTCTTTTTTTTAATTATACTTTAAGTTCTAGGGTACATGTGCACAACGTGCAGGTTTGTTACATATGTGTACTTGTGCCATGTTGGTGTGCTGCACCCATCAACTCATCAGCACCCATCAACTTGTCATTTACATCAGATATAACTCCCAATGTCATCCCGCCCCCCTTCCCCCTCCCCATAATAGGCCCCAGTGTGTGATGTTTCTCTTCCAGAGTCCGAGTGATCTCATTGTTCAATTCCCGCCTATGAGTGAGAACATGCAGTGTTTGGTTCTCTGTTCTTGTGATAGTTTGCTGAGAATGATGGTTTCCAGCTACATCCATGTCCCTACAAAGGACACGAACTCATCCTTTTTCATTCCATGGTGTATATGTGACACATTTCCTTAATCCAGTCTGTCACTGATGGACATTTGGGTTGATTCCAAGTCTTTGCTATTGTGAATAGTGCTGCAATAAACATACGTGTGCATGTGTCTTTATAGCAGCATGACTTATAATCCTTTGGGTATATACCCAGTAATGGGATGACTGGGTCATATGGTACTTCTAGTTCTAGATCCTTGAGGAATCGCCATACTGTTTTCCACAATGGTTGAACCAGTTTACAATCCCACCAACAGTGTAAAAGTGTTCCTATTTCTCCATATCCTCTCCAGCACCTGTTGTTTCCTGACGTTTTAATGATTGTCATTCTAACTTGTGTGAGATGGTATCTCATTGTGGTTTTGATTTGCATTCCTCTGATAGCCAGTGATGACGAGCATTTTTTCATGTGCCTGTTGGCTGTATGCATGTCTTCTTTTGAGAAATGTCTATTCATATCCTTTGCCCACTTTTTGATGGGGTTGTTTGCTTTTTTTCTCGTAAATTTGTTTGAGTTCTTTGTAGGTTCTAGAGATTAGCCCTTTGTCAGATGACAGGAAGTGAGACAGAATTTGTGATCCAAATATAACCAGGTTAACTGTCTACTAAAACAAGCACAAATTAAGTTTTTTTCAGAATTTTAAAACTATACTTAATAGTATAATATTGAAAATTTTAAGAATACAACTTCAATATTATACTATTAAGTATAGTTTTAAAATTCTGAAAAAAACTTAATTTGTGCTTGTTTTAGTAGACAGTTAACCTGGTTATATTTGGATCACAAATTCTGTCTCACTTTCTGTGCTTGTTACGATGTCATTTTTCAAAACCTTTGATAAGCTGTTTGGGCCTGCCCTTTGTAAGTGCGAATCATAGGTTTGTCTGCAACTTAGGCATTAGTTTACATTATAGTTCAGTTCTTAAAGCCTTTGCTATGCTTCTTTGGATATATTATGTGTACCCACAAATTGAAGATGAGCCTGAAGTTGTATAGGGTCACACATAAAATTAAGAGATCAGTTCTTCGGCTCTCTCATCTCCAGAATTTTTCCCAAATTATGTGACTAGCAGGAGTCATTTTCTTGATATTTGACTTAAAAAATAAAATTCTCCCATAATTTTAGACTCCACACTTAAAATAGAAACCATCATTAGGATAATGTAGTAAGAGAAAATACAGAAAAATAATTCTATGGGTTAAATGTTTGTGTCCCCCTCAAAATTCGTGTTAAAAACTTAACAACCAGGCAGGGCATGGTGGCTCATGCTTGTAATCCCAGCCCTTTGGGAGGCCAAGATGAGCGAATCACTTGAGATCAAAAGTTGAAGACCAGCCTAGCTAGCATGGTGAAACCCCATCTCTACCAAAAATACAAAAATGAGTCAGGTGTGTTTGTACATGCCTGCAGTCCCAGCTACTCAAGAGGCTGAGGCAGGAGAATCACCTGAACCCAGAGGGCAGAGATTGCAGTAAGCTGAGATTGCACCATTGTACTTCAGCCTGGGCCACAGAACGAGACTCTGTCTGAAAATAATAATAATAATAATAATAATGAGCAATGATAAATGGTGCTGGGAAAATTGGCTAGCCATAAGTAGAAAGCTGAAACTGGATCCTTTCCTTACTCCTTATACGAAAATTAATTCAAGATGGATTAGAGACTTAAATGTTAGACCTAATACCATAAAAATCCTAGAGGAAAACCTAGGTAGTACCATTCAGGACATAGGCATGGGCAAAGACTTCATGTCTAAAACACCAAAAGCAACGGCAGCAAAAGCCAAAATTGACAAATGGGATCTCATTAAACTAAAGAGCTTCTGCACAGCAAAAGAAACTACCATCAGAGTGAACAGGCAACCTACAGAATGGGAGAAAATGTTTGCAATCTACTCATCTGACAAAGGGCTAATATCCAGAACCTACAAAGAACTCCAACAAATTTACAAGAAAAAAACAAACAACCCCATCAAAAAGTGGGCAAAGGATATGAACAGACATTTCTCAAAAGAAGACATTCATACAGCCAACAGACACATGAAAAAAGTGCTCATCATCACTGGCCATCAGAGAAATGCAAATCAAAACCACAATGAGATACCATCTCACACCAGTTAGAATGGCGATCATTAAAAAGTCAGGAAACAACAGGTGCTGGAGAAGATGTGGAGAAATAGGAACACTTTTACACTGTTGGTGGGATTGTAAACTAGTTCAACCATTATGGAAAACAGTATGGCCATTCCTCAAGGATCTAGAACTAGATGTACCATATGACCCAGCCATCCCATTACTGGGTATATACCCAAAGGATTATAAATTATGCTGCTATAAAGACACATGCACAGGTATGTTTATTGCAGCACTATTCACAATAGCAAAGACTTGGAATCAATCCAAATGTCCATCAGTGACAGATTGGATTAAGAAAATGTGGCACATATACACCATGGAATACTATGCAGCCATAAAAAAGGATGAGTTTGTGTCCTTTGTAGGGACATGGATGCAGCTGGAAACCATCATTCTTAGCAAACTATCACAAGAGCAGAAAACCAAACACCGCATGTTCTCCCTCATAGGTGGGAACTGAACAATGAGATCACTTGGACTCGGGAAGGGGAACATCACACACCGGGGCCTATCATGGGGAGGGGGGATGGGGGAGGGGTTGCATTGGGAGTTATACCTGATGTAAATGACGAGTTGATGGGTGCAGCACACCAACATGGCACAAGTATACATATGTAACAAACCTGCACGTTATGCACATGTACCCTACAACTTAAAGTATAATAATAATAAATAAATTTTAAAAAAATGAGCAATGTAAGAGGTGATTAGGTCATGAGGGTGGAGCTCTCATGAGAGGGATAAGTGTCCTTACAAAAGATGTCCCAGAGAGCTGCTTTTCCCTTCCACCAGGTGAGGAGACAGAGTGAAGACACTATTTTAAACTGGGAAATGAGACCTCACTATATACTCAATCTACTGGCACCTTAACCTTGGACATCCCATTCTCCAGAACTGTGAGATATATTTTTGTTCTTTAAAAACTACCTAGTTTATGGTATTTTCTTATAGCAGCCTGAGAGCTCTAAGACAAATAATAATGGTCATTTCCCAACCTTTGCACAAGAGGGGCACATTATTGTTTTTTGGTTTTTTTTGGTTCCTTTATCCAAAGAGATAGGTTTTTCCTCACAGTTTTTGTTGCCTGTGCTACCAGCAAAGAGGTGCAGATTCATTACTGTGGCAGGCATTGGAGAAGGGCTGGAAAAAAAAAAAAAAAAAAAGAACCTCAGTGATTCCTTTCACAGTATCCAACCCACAGAGGTCACTGTTCTCAATGTTCTGACAAGAAAGATGGGTTTCTCCCAGAGGTATTGTCTGTTCCCTTTATGCAACTCACCATTCTAGTCTGTCTTCAGATTAAATTTATGGGATAGTAGAGGGAGAAAACCAAGAAACCCACTGCTATTGTATTGGTTGTTCTTCAAGTTTTATTTCACTCTCCAATATGCCAGCTCTTAGTTACTTTTCTTTTTTATTTTTTAAAATTATACCTTAAGTTCTAGGGTACATGTGCACAATGTGCAGGTTTGTTACATAGGTATACATATGCCATGTTGGTTTGCTGCACCCATTAATTTGTCATTTACATTAGGTATTTCTCCTAATGCTATCCCTCCCCTTGTCCCCCACCCCATGACAGGCCCTGGGGTGTGATGTTGCCCACCCTGTGTCCAAGTGTTCTCATTGTTCAATTCCCACCTATGAGTGAGAATATGTGGTGTTTGGTTTTCTAATCTTGTGATAGTTCGCTCAGAATGATGGTTTCCAGCTGCATCCATGTCCCTGCAAAGGACACGAACTCATCCTTTTTTATTGCTGCATAGTATTCCATGCTGTATACGTGCCACATTTCCTTATTCCAGTCTGTCATTGATGGACATTTGGGTTGGTTCCAAGTCTTTGCTATTGTGAATAGTGCTGCAATAAACATACATGTACATGTGTCTTTATAGTAGCATGATTTATAATCTTTTGGGTATATACCGAGTAATGGAATCACTGGGTCAAATGGTATTTCAGTTCTATATCCTTGAGGAATCACCACACTGTCTTCCACAATGGTTGAACTAGTTTACACTCCCACCAACAGTGTAAGTGTTCCTATTTCTCCACATCCTCTCCAGCACCTGTTGTTTCCTGACTTTTTAATGATCGCCATTCTAACTTGTGTGAGATGGTATCTCATTGTGGTTTTGATTTTTATTTCTCTGATGACCAGTGATAATGAGCATTTTTTCATGTGTCTGTTGGCTGCATAAATGTCTTCTTTTGAAAAGTGTCTCTTCATATCCTTTGCCCACTTTTTGATGGGGTTGTTTTTTTCTTGTAAATTTGTTTAAGTTCTTTGTAGATTCTGGATAGTAGCCCTTTGTCAGATGGATGGATTGCAAAATTTTTCTCCCATTCTGTAGGTTGCCTGTTCACTCTGATGGTAGTTTCTTTTGCCATGCAGAAGCTCTTTAGTTTAATTAGATCTCATTTGTCTATTTTGGCTTTTGTTGCCATTGCTTTTGGTGTTTAGTCATGAAGTCCTTGCCCATTCCTATGCCCAGGCATTCCAATGCCCTGAAGGGTATTGTCTAGATTTTCTTCTAGGTTTTTTATGGTTTTAGGTCTAACATTTAAGTCTTTAATTCATCTTGAATTAATTTTTATATAAGAGATCCAGTTTCAGCTTTCTACATATGGCTAGCCAGTTTTCCCAGCACCATTTATTAAATATGGAATCTTTCCCCATTTCTTGTTTTTGTCAGGTTTGTCAAAGATCAGATGGTTGTAGATATGTGGTGTTATTTCTGAGGCCTCTGTTCAATTCCATTGGTCTATATATCTGTTTTGGTACCAGTACCATGCTGTTTTGGTTACTGTATCCTTATAGTATAGTTTGAAGTCAGGTAGCACGATGGCTCCAGCTTTGTTCTTTTTGCTTAGGATTGTCTTGGCTATGTGGGCTCTTTTTTGGCTCCATATGAACTTTAAAGTAGTTTTTTTCCAATTCTGTGAAGAAACTCATTGGTAGCTTGAAGGGGATGGCATTGAATCTATAAATTACCTTGGGCAGTATGGCCATTTTCACGATATTGATTCTTCCTATCCATGAGCATGGAATGTTCTTCCATCTGTTTGTGTCCTCTTTTATTCCGTTGAGCAGTGGTTTGTAGTTCTCCTTGAAGAGGTCTTTCCCATCCCTTGTAAGTTGGATGCCTAGGTATTTTATCCTCTTTGTGGCAATTGTGAATGCAAGTTCACTAATGATTTGGCTCTCTTTTAGTCTGTTATTGGTGTAAAAGAATGCTTGTGATTTTTGCACATCCATTTTCTATCCTGAGACTTCGCTGAAGTTGCTTGTCAGCGTCAGGAGATTTTGGGCTGAGACGATGGGGTTTTCTAAATTATACAATCATGTCATCTGCAAACAGGGACAATTTGACTTCTTCTTTTCCTAAATGAATACACTTTATTTCTTTCTGTTGTCTGATTGCCCTGGCCAGTGCTTCCAACACTATGTTGAATAGGAGTGGTGAGAGAGGGCATCCCTGTCTTGTGCCAGTTTTCAAAGAGAATGCTTCCAGTTTTTGCCCATTTAGTATGATATTGGCTGTGAGTTTGTCATAAATAGCTCTTATTATTTTTAGATACGTTCCATCAATACCTGGTTTATTGAGAGTTTTCAGCATGAAAGCTGCTGAATTTTGTCAAAGGCCTTTTCTGCATCTATTGAGATAATCATGTGGTTTTTGTAGTTGGTTCTGTTTATGCGATGGATTGTGCTCATTGATTTGCTTATGTTGAACCAGGCTTGTGTCCCAGGGATAAAGCCGAGTTGATCGTGGTGGATAAGCTTTTTGATGTGATGCTGGATTCGATTTGCCAGTATTTTATTGAGGATTTTCCCATCAATGTTCATCAGGGATTTCGGTCTATGATTCTCTTTTTTTGTTGTGTGTCTGCTAGGCTTTGGTATCAGAATGATGCTGGCATTATAAAATGAGTTAGGGAGGATTCCCTCTTTTTCTATTGTTTGGAATAGTTTAAGAAAGAATGGTACCAGCTGCTATTCATACCTCTGGTAGAATTTAGCTGTGAATCCATCTGGTCCTGGACTTTTTTTGAATGGTAGGCTATTAATTATTGACTGAATTTCAGAGCCTGCTATTGGTCTATTCAGAGATTCAACTTCTTCCTTGTTTAGTCTTGGGAAGGTGTATGCATCCAGAAATTTATCCACTTCTTCTAGATTTTCTAGTTTATTTGCATAGAGGTGTTTATAGTATTCTCTGATGGTAGTTTGTATATCCGTGGGATCGGTGGTGATATCCCCTTTATCAGTTTTTATTGTGTCTATTTGATTCTTCTCTCTTTTCTTCTTTATTAGTTTTGCTAGCAGTCTATCAATTTTGTTGATCTTTTCAAAAAACCAGCTCCTGGATTCATTGTTTTTTTTTGAAGGGCTTTTTGTGTTTCTAGCTCCTTCAGTTCTGCTCTGATATTAGTTATTTCTTGCCTTCTGCTAGCTTTTGAATTTGTTTGTTCTTGCTTCTCTAGTTCTTTTAATTGTGACGTTAGGGTGTCAATTTTAGATCTTTTCTGCTTCTCTTGTGGGCATTTAGGGCTATAAATTTCCCTCTACACACTGCTTTAAATGTGTCTCAGAGATTCTGGTATGTTGTGTGTTTTTTCTCATTGGTTTCAAAGAACATCTTTATTTCTACCTTAATTTTGTTATTTACCCAGTAGTCATTCAGGAGCAGGTTGTTCAGTTTCCATGTAGCTGCGTCGTTTTGAAAGTTAGTTTCTTAATCCTAAGTTCTAATTTGATTGCACTGTGGTCTGAAAGACAGTTTGTTGTGATTTCTGTTCTTTTGCATTTGCTGAGGAGTGCTTTACTTCCAAGGATATAGTCAATTTTGGAATAAGTGTGATGTAGTGCTGAGAAGAATTTATATTCTGTTGATTTGGGGTGGAGAGTTGTGTAGATGTCTATTAGGTCCACTTGATGCAGCGCCGAGTTCAGGTCCTGGATATCCTTGTTAACTTTGTTTCTCATTAATCTGTCTAATATTTATAGAGGGGTGTTAAAGTTTCCCATTATTATTGTGTGGGAGTCTAAGTCTCTTTGTAGGTCTCTAAGGAGTTGCTTTATGAATCTGGGTGTTCCTGAATTGGTTGCATATATACTTAGGATAGTTAGCTCTTCTTGTTGAATTGATCCCTTTACCATTATGTAATGGTCTTCTTTGTCTCTTTTGATCTTTGTTGGTTTAAAGTCCGTTTTATCAGACCCCAGGCTTGCAACTGCTACTTTGTTTTGCTTTCCATTGGCTTGGTAGGTCTTCCTCCATCCCTTTATTTTTAGCCTATGTGTTTCTCTGCACGTATTTTTATGGTTTTGAGGGTTCCTTTTGGAGTTATTTTCTAATTTTAATCCAATGTGGTCTGAGAGAGTACTTAATATAATTTTGATTTTCTTAAATTTACTGAGACTTGTTTTGTGGCCTATCATATGGTCTGTCTTGGAGAATGTTCCATGTACTGATGTAGAAACATGTATCTTGTAGTACAGGTGTTCTTATGAGGAATTTCCGCAGTTTTTGTGTCACTAAAAATGTGTTTACACTTGTTTTTGAAGAATATTTTTTGCTGAATATAATAAACTTAACATGGCAGTTTTGCTTTATTTTAGTGTTTAATTAAAGGTTGCATTCCATTGTCTGTTGGCTTTCACTATTTCTTACAAGAAATCAAAGTAAAATTTTATCTTTGTCCCATACAGAAATGTGTTTTCTTTCTGGTGACAACTTTAAATATTTGTCTTTATCACTGATTCCAACAATTTGCTTATGCTGTGCTTCAGCGAGTGGCTTTCTTTGTGTATTCTACTACAGGTTTGTTGAGCTTCTTGATTCTGTGAACAATAATTTATTCAAAAAAATCTTTACCCTGTTTTGGAATACACATATATATTAGACTACTTGATACTGTTTTTCAGATAATTAAGGGTCTCGTCATTTTTTTCCCCAGGATCATTTTCTTCTGCAATTTATTATGCATAATTTGTTTTCCTGTTTCCAATTAACTTGCTGTTTATTTTCACTAATAGGCTGTAAAACTCTTCAAGACTTTTTTGATTTCTCATATTGTATTTCTTAGTTTCAAAAGTCCCAGTAGGTTCCTTTTCCATTGCTCATTTATCTGTACATAAAGTTTATATTTTACCTTATATCCTAGATTATACTTAAATTCAATGTTTTAAAGGATTCAATAATTCTAAACCTTAGGCATTTGAGGGTGCTTTTCTCTTGACTGATTTTTATTCTAATTCGTGGACACATATCTCTGCTTTTTTAGTTATAGTAAGTTTTGACTGGATACTAGACACTGTATTGACATTGATGAATATCTGGATATTGCTATTACTTTAAAGACTGTCAAAACTCTAAACACCTTTACTAAGTTGTAAGTACATAACAATAAACTAAACATTTGAACTCTACAATTTTATAAGTTTTCACATACACGTATGCCTAGAATACTATCACCACAATCAAGAAGATGAGTATATCTACTATCATTAACAGTTTTCTCATGCTTTGATATAGTTAATTCTTGCAGCCTCTCACCATACCCACTTACCTGCTTTCTGTCATGGCAGATTAGTTTGCATTTTCTATAATTTCATATAAATAAAATCACACAAAATATTCTAATTTGTCACACTCTTTCACTCAGCATAACTATTTGAGATTTATCCAATTTGTGGCATGTATCAATAGTAATTCTTTTTTATTGCTGAGTGGTATTCTACTGAAGGAATATACAACACCTTTCTTATTCACTCTCCTGTTAATAGACTTTTGGGTTATTTTCCTTTTTAGAGCTGCTATAAATATGTGTATAACAATCTTTGTATGCACCTATGATTTCATTTATCTTGGTTAAATATCTAAGAGTGGGCGGGGTGCAGTGGCTCATGCCTGTAATCCTAGCACTTTGGGAGGTCGAGGCGGGTGGATTGTCTGAGCTCAGGAGTTTGAGACCAGCCTGGGCAACACAGTGCAACCCCATCTCTATTAAAACACACAAAAAAATTAGCCGGGCTTGTCAGCGTGTGCCTGTAGTCCCAGCTACTCGGGAGGCTGAAGCAGGAGAATTGCTGGAACCCGGGAGGCAGAGGTTGCAGTGTGCCGAAATTGCACCACTGCACTCCAGACTGGACAACAAAGCGAGACTCCATCTCTAAGAAAAAAAAATACATAAATAAATCTAAGAGTGGAATGGCTGACTCTATATCAGTGTACATGTAACATTTTAGTAATGCCAAACTTTTCCCCAAAATGTTGGACAATTTACAATCCCACTAACAGTGTATGAGAGCTCTAGTTGTTCCATAACCTAGTCAACATTTCTTATAATCAACTTTTAAAAAATATATTTGTAACAAAAAGTTCATTCCTGTTGATGGACTTTCAATTATCACAGGCAAAAGAAAATCAGAACTGCATGCAGAAAATTACTTTTTTCCTTATGCTACATCTGTAGGCATTTGATTTTTATCATGATAGAGAAGGTATGAGTTCTTATATTGCTTGGCACAGTAGAAATAGAAGAAATAAATAAATATAGCAAAAGGTCATTTCTCAGTGATTTCTATGTATGTTTTTTACTGGCAGTAAAAACAGCACTTGGGTAAATCAGACAACAGTAGATTTAGAAATAATATTGGAAGCTATCTAGCCCAACATCCACCATTTACAGAAGATAAAATCGAGATTTGGTTAAATGACTCATGCAGTTATAGTGTTCTTGCCATTATAACACACTGTCCCTTTAATCCGCGAAAATGAGAGATATCGCCCATTTATTAACCCACTGAGTATGAGGTACAATTTTGAAGGGCACTGAGGAGTTCCTCCAGAAACTCAAAATCCAACTGGGAAAATGAACATTTAAATAATGAATAATAACATAACAAATTTCTTATAGATACAAACTGCAAAGAAAACACAATAGGAGTAATGAATTATTCAAAGGATCAAAAGAAAGAATGAGGAAAGGAAAAAGAAGAGTGGGAGTTTCTCAGGCAGAGAAAGGGAGAAAGGCCTTCTAGATAAGAAAATACACAGGAAAAGGTACTGCATGGGAAACCTTGATAGTGTTACCAAATAACTAACGATCCCAAGGGATACTTTAGTCTAATTGATCTTTATCTTTTAAAGAGTCTGATTTCCAACACTAAATAAATATAAAACCACTATTTGGTTAGTTTCAACTTCCTATGCTACCTCCAATATATTAAGAGAATGGTAATATCTTCTTCTTCTTTTTTAATGCTGTAGATTGGGAAAGGATTGTGGAGTGAGACAGACCTGGAGTTCAATCCCTGCTCTGTTTAATATTTTATGGAGTTTGGTGATTAAGTTTTAGTTCCCCATTTCTCTGAGATTTAAAGTTTAACTAAATAGTACTTAATCCCTAGGGTTATTACGTATTTCAGAACTTAAAGTATAATCAACTTTTTAAAGCTAAGACAGTGTAATAGATGTGTGGTGATATGTCATTGTGACTTTAATTGAATTTCTTTAATGAGAAATAATATTTATCATTGTTTCTTGTGTTTATTTGCCATCTCCATATCTTCATTGATAAAATACCTGTTCAAAGCTTGTGTCCATTATTTATTTGTTTTTTTATTACTTCTTATTGAGATTAAAACATTTATTACATTTGTACAATGTAAATATTTTCTCCAAGTCTATAGCTTGTCTTTACAATATTTTAAAAATGTCTTTCAAATAGCAGAAAAAATTTTATGAACTCCAATTTATTTATTATTTTTCTTTATTGATCATTCTATGGTGTCACACCTAATACATTTTTGTCTAACCTAATAACACAAAAATTATTTGCCATTTTTTTCTTCTAAAAGTGTACTTTTTAATTTTTGGTTTTACATTTACGTTTATGACTGGGTTTGATTTAATTATTGTACACTGTGAGATATGTGTAAATGTTCTTTTTCTGTCTATGGTTACTCAATTATTCTACCACCATTAGTTAAAGAAACTATACTTTCTCCATGAAATTTCAGGTTTGGTTGAAAATTGATATGTATGTATATAAGCCTATTTCTGAATTCAGTATATTCTTCCTTTGATTTATTCATCTATATTGTCAATACCACACTGTCTTAAGTTAGATTTCTAATCTTGATATTGTAAGTCCTATAACTTTACACTATTTTCCACATAACGTTTTGGCACCACTAGATATTTTGTAATTTCAAATGAGGTTTAAAATTGGTTTGTGAATTTCTTTTTAAAAACCTGTTTGAAAGTTTGAGATTGCATTCAATCTATATCTCAATTTGGGTAAAGCTGACACTTTAACAAAATTGAGTCTTCTAATCCAAGAGTATTGTAGATCTGTCTATTTTACCTGGTCTTCTTTACTTACTGTCAGCAATGTTTCACAATTCTCAGTGTACAGGTCTCGCACATTTTTTTTATCAGGTTCATCTCTATGTATTTAGTAATTTTTATACTATTGTAAACAGTATTGACTTTTAAAATTCTCAAGGTTTATTGCTGGTATGTAGAAATATGTTTGATTTTTGTAAATTTACTTAGAGTCCTTCAAACTTTCATGTTTGATTGTACTGACTAGAAGTTACAGCACAATGTTAAATACAAGTGTTCAAGTGGAGTTCTTATTTTGTTGCAGACCTAAGTAGGAGAGCATGCAGTCTTCCAACATTAAGTTTTATACTAGCTATATAATTTTGAAAGAAGGTAAAGAAAGTTTCCTTCTATGCCTAGATTATTGAGATATTTTATTAAAAATGGATGATGGATTTTGTCAAATGCATTTTCTGCATCTATTGGAATGATCACATGGTTTTTCTTTAACCTGTTAATATAGCAAATAACATTTTTTAATTTTTCAAATGTTAAACTATTATTATTTTAAAAAATTTTATTTTAGGTTCGGCGATACACATACAGGTTTGTTATACAGGTAAATTTGTGTCATGGGGTTTTGTTGTACAGATTATTTTATCATCCAGGTACTAAGCCTGATACTCAATAGTTCTTTCTGCTCCTCCCCTTCTTCCCATCCTTTACCCTCAGGTAGGCCCTGACTTTAAATTCTTGGAAAAAACTTAAAAGTTTTTCATTTAAATGAAGTCCAGCTTATAAATTATTTCTTTCATAGACTGCATCTTTGGTATTGTCAAAACCATCACAATACTCAAATTAACTTAGATTTTTTTTCAGTGTTATTTTTAGGCGTTTTATACCTTCACATTTAACCTTTAGGTTTGTGATCCATGTATTTTTGTGAATAGTGTGAGGTCTGTGTTTAGATTTTTTTTTGTGTTACATGCAGAGATCCAGTTATTCTAGTACCATTTGTTTAAAATATGTTATTTGAATCATTGTATTACCTTTTGCTCCATTATCAAAGATCAGTTTACTATATTTATGTGAGTATATTTACAGGTTCTCCATTCTGTTCCACTAAATTATTTGTGGATTTTTTAGACAGTACCATACTGCCTTGATTACTGTAGCTTTATAGTAAGTGTTGAACGCAGGTAATGTCAGGCCTCTCACTTTCTTGTTCTTCAGTTCTAAGTTGGCTATTCTGGGTCTTTTGCCTTCTCATATAAACTTCAGAATCAGTTTGTCAATGTTCATAAAATAACTTCCTGGGGTTTTTATTGGGATTGCATTGAACCTATAGAACAATTTGCAATGAAATGACATCTTCAAAATATTTTCTTACTATCCATGAACATAAAATGTCTTCCCCACTTATTTAGTTTTTAATTTTTTTTTTCATCAGAGTTTTTTAGTTTTAATCCTATATCATGTACCTGTTTTATCTGCACCCAAGCATTTTATTTCTTGGGTGCTAATGTAAATGGAATTGTGTTTTTAGTTTCAAATTCCACTTATTCATGAGACGTAGGAAAGCAATTGACTGTTGTATATTAATCTTGTATCCTGAAACTTTGCTATAATTGCTTTTTAGTTCAAAAGTCTTTTTTGGTCAGCTCAAATTTTCTGTATAGACAATTATGTCACCTGTAAAAAAAAAAAAGCAGTTTTTTCTTCCCAATATGTATACAATCTCTTTTCATGTCATATTGCATAACCTAGGACATCCAGTATAACATTGAAAAGTGGTGGTTACCAAGGACATTCTTGTCTTATTTCTTTTTTTTTTTTAAATTTATTTATTATTATTATACTTTAAGTTGTAGGGTACATGTGCATAACGTGCAGGTTTGTTACATATGTATACTTGTGCCATGTTGGTGTGCTGCACCCATCAACTCGTCATTTACATCAGGTATAACTCCCAATGCATATCTTAGCAAGAAAGCTTCTAGTTTCTTCCCATTAAGTATAACATTAGGTATAGATTTCTTGTACATTTTTCAGAAAGCAAGTTGAGGAAGTTCTCTATTCCTGGTTTGCTAAAAGTTTTTTTTTTTTTTTTTTTAATCATAAATGGAATGTGGATTTTGAGAAATGCTTTTTTTTTTTTTAGCTATGTATATGAATATGGCATTTTTGTTCTTTAGTCTGATAATGTAATAGGCTACATTAATAATTTTTAAAACATTTATTATTTCAATAGGTTTTGGGGAAACAGGTGGTGTTTGGTGAAATGGATAAGTTCTTTAGCAGTGATTTCTGAGATTTTGGTGCACCCATCACCAGAGCTGGATATTAGACCTTTGTCAGATGCATGGTTCACAAAGTTTTTCTCCTATTCTGTAGGTTGTCTGTTTACTCTGCTGATTATTTCTTTCACTGTGTAGAAGCTTTTTAGTTTAATTTAAAAAGTAGCAGGGGAGTGAAGTGGACTCTGTGACGGTTTGATTGTAATTTTGTTTAGTTCGGTACTTTTGTGTTGGTTGGCCTTTGGTGGTCTTGTGTTCGTTTAGTCAGGAGATGATGCTTTCAAGACAGCATCAGCTGCGGTAGTATGGGGGGATACAAGCTTGCCCTAGGATTAACTGGATAAGTACTCAGATTCCTCCTGTGATGGGCAGGGCCATAGTCTTCCCAAGAGATATGTCATTTATCTTTGGCTACCAGAGTGCGTAGACAAAGACCACCAGGTGGGGGCAGGGTTAGGCTATCTGAGTTCAGACTCTCCTTGGGCCGGGTTTGCTTTAGCTGCTGTGGGGGCTAGGGGTCTTTTTCTTAGGATGATAAAATTGCTTTCCCAGAAGGATTATGGCTGTCTCTGTTATGTCATAGAGGTCATCAGATGAGTGGGAGAAAGCCAGGAGAGGCCTCACCCAGCTCCCACACAGCCGAAAAGGCAAGTCTTACTCCCACCCTGCCCCCTCAACAGCACCAAGTTTATATCCAGGCAGCTGGTGAACAGAAAGCAAGCAGGGCTTTCAGGTTTCTTGACTGCCCTCCTGCTGTGGTTTCTGTGCTGGTATCTGCACTCCCCATTCACCCTTTCCCCAAATTCTGTCCAGGAAACTTCATGTTCAGTTGAAATTGTTACAAAGTTCATCTGGAAGTTTCCTTCTCCCTGTGCTCTTTCTCCAATTCTATTGGCAGCCCTACTCAAACACCCCTGTGAGACAAACTCAGGAATTACTTCCCTGGGGATCAATAGTGCCCACAGGGCTTATCCTGCTGCTTCCCTCTACCCCTATATTTCACTTGGCTCTCTAAATTCATCTCAGCTCTATGTAAGGTCAAATCCTTCTCCCATAATCTGGAACCTCAGGTTCCCCAGTAAGGATGTGTGTTTGGGAGTAGACGTTCCCCCTCTCACACTTTGGGCACTTACAGTTTTTTAGCTATCTCAAAGAGCCTCTAGCAGCAAGCCGTTTTCTTCAAAGGGTCTGTGGATTCTCTCAGCTTTCCTAGTATGTTCCCGACGTAGTTCTTGGAGCAAAATTTCATACTGTGAGTCTCCACACACTGCTCTGTCTGAGTGGAAGGTGCAATTTAGTCCTGCCTGTTAGTTGCCATTTTTCTCCTAACATTTAATTTAAATGCAGAATTTGAGCTCTAAAACCTAGGGCATTCCATCTTTGATGCTTATATTATTATTGGCCAGTTCAGGAACCTCCCCTCGTTCTGGCCGGCCATTCAGGCTTTCCAGTTCATTTGTAATCTCACATTAATGACTTTTGAATGTTAAATCAGCCTTGCATGCCTGGAATAAATACCACTTACTTGTGCTGAATAATTATTTTTATATATAGTTGGACACCATCTGCTAATATTCTGTTGAGAATTTTTACATCTGTTTATCAGAGACATTGGTCAGTAGTTTTCCTTTATTGTGTTTTTCTGTGTTGTAGGCCTTATAGTAATGATAGTCTCACAAAATGAATTAAAAAGTATTCCTTTTTCTTGCAAAATCTAAAAAGCACTGTAGAGAATTCATACAATTTCTTCCTTAAATGTCTGACAATTCACCAGTCAATCCTTCTGAACTTCATGCTTTCTAATTTGAAAAGTCATTATGTAGTTCCTGACTGTATATCACTATTCATTTATAGTCACCTGCTGGTATGGTTAGGCTTTGTGTCCCCACCCAAATCTCATCTTGAATTGAAATCCCCATAATCCCCATTATCCCTACGTGTCAAGGGAGAGACCAGGTAGAGGTAATTGAATCATGGGTGCAGCTTCCACCATGCTATTCTTGTGATAGTGAGTGAGTTCTCATGAGATCTGATGGCTTTATAAGGGGTTATTCCCCATTTGCTTGGTACATCTCTTTCCTGCTGCCTTGTGAAGAAGGTGCCTTGCTTTCCCTTTGCCGTCCACCATGATTGTCAGTTTTCTGAGGTTTCTGCAGCTATGTTGAACTGTGAGTCAAATAAACCTCTTTCTTTTATAAATTACCCAGTCTCAGGCAGTTCTTTATAGCAGTATGAAAACTGACTAATACACCTGTCAAAAAAATCTTATTTTATTTCTATATTTTGGCTATTATGAATGAACAATAAGCATAGGAGTGCACATTTCTCTGTGAGGTCCTGATTTCATTTCCTTTGAGTATATACCCAGAAGAGGAATTTCTGGTCATATGGTAGTTCCATGTTTAACATATTGAGGAACCTCCATATTATATTCCATAATGGCTTCAATTTAATTTGCTAGTCTTTTCCTAGTATCCTCTGGTAGAAGCAGCTCAGATCCTCAATTTTAGATCTTTATTGTTGTATAATATATGCATTCAATGCTATGAATTTCCCTCTAATCACTTCTTTCACTGCATCCCACAAATTTTAATAATTAGTATTTTCATTTTTGTCTAGTTAAAATTATTTTTAAAATTCTCTTGATGGGATTATTTTTCTTGGTAATTTGTTTGAATTCCTTGTAGATTCTGGATATTAGTCCTTTGTCAGATACATAGGTTGTGAAGATTTTCTCTTACTCTGTGGGTTGTCTGTTTCCTCTGCTTATTGTTTCTTTTGCTGTGCAGAAGCTTTTTAGTTTAATTAAGTCCCATCTAGTTATCTTTGTTTTTGTTGCAATTGCTTTTGGGTTTTGGTCATGAAGTCTTTGCCTAAGCCAATGTCTAGAAGAGTTTTTCCCATGTCATCTTCCAGAATTTTTATGGTTCCTGGTCTTAGAAGATTTAAATCTTTGATCCATCTCGAAGTGAATAAGGTGAGAGATGATTATCAAGTTTCATTCTTCTATATGTGGCTTGCCAATTATCCCAGCGCCCTTTGCTGAATAGGGTGTCCTTTCCCGAGTTTATTTTGTTTGCTTTGTTGCAGATCAGTTGGCTGTAAGTATTTGGGTTTATTTCTAGGTTCTCTATTCTGTGCCATTGGTCTATGAGCCTATTTTTATGCCAGTACCATACCATGCTGCTTTGGTGACTTATAGCCTTATAGTACCGTTTGAAGTCAGGTAATGTGATGCCTCCAGATTTGTTCATTTTGTTTAGTCTTGCTTTGGATTTGTGGGGTCCTTTTTGGTTCCATGTAAATTTTAGGATAATTTTTTCTAGTTCTGTGAGGAATGATGGTGGTATTTTGATGAGAACTGCATTAAATTTGTAGATTTCTTTTAGCAGTATGGTCATTTTCACAATATTGATTCTAGCCATCCATGAGCATGGGATGTGTTTCTATTTGTTTGTATCATTTATAATTTCTTCCAGCAGTGTTTTGCAGTTTTCCTTGTAGAGGTCTTTCACCTCTTTGGTTAGGTATATTCCTAAATATTTTATTTTGCAGCTATTATAAAAGGAGTTGAGTTCTGGACTTGATTCCTCTTGGTTGCTGTTGGTGTATAGCAATGCTACTGATCCATGTACATTGATTTTGTATCTTGAAAATTTGCTGAATTCATTTATGAGTTCTACAAGCTTTTTGGATGAGTCTTTAGGGTTTTCTAAAGATATGATTATATTATTGGCAAACAGTAACAGATTGACTTTCTCTTTACTGATTTAGATGATCCTGATTTCTAATTGATTGCTCTGGCTAGGACTTCCAGTACTATGTTGAATAGAAGAGGTGAAAGTGGGAATCCTTGTCTTGTTCCAGTTCTCAGGTGGAATGCTTTCAACTTTTTCCCATGCTGTATAATGTTGGCCCTTTGTTTGTCATAGATGGCTTTTATTACCTTAACATATGTCCCTTCTATGATGATATTGCTGAGGGTTTTGCTCATAAAGAGTTGTTATATTTTGTCTGCTTTTTCTGCAGATATTGAGACAATCATATAATTTTTGTTTTTAATAATGTTTATGTGGTGTATCACATTTATTCACCTGTATATGTTAAATAATTCCTGGATCTCTGGTATGAAACCCACTTGTTCATGGTAGATTATCTTTTTGATATGCTGTTGGATTCAGTTAGCTAGTATTTTGTTGAGACTTTCTACATCTATCTTCATCAGGGATATTGGTCTGTATTTTCCTTTTTTTGTTATGTCCTTCCCTGGTTTTGGTATTAGGGTGATATCGACCTCGTAGAATGATTTAGGGAGGAATCTCTCTTTCTTTATCTTTTGAAATGGTGTTAATAGAATTGCTACCAATTTTCCTTTGAATGTCTGATAGAATTCAGCTGTGAATCTGTCTGGTCCTGGACTGTGTGTGTGTCTGATGATGATGATGATGATGATGATGATGATGATGATGATGATGATGATTTCAGTAAGTTTTTTGGGAACAGATGGTGTTACATTACACGAATAGTTTTTTAGTGGTAATTTTTGAGATTTTGGTGCACCCATCACCTGACTAGTGTATACTGTAGCCAATGTGTAGTCTTTTATCCCTCGTCAATCTCTGCCCTTTCCCCAAGTCCCCAAATTCCAATGTATCCTTCTTATATCTTTGCTTCTCATAGCTTAGTTCCCACATCTGCGTGAGAACATAAGATATCTGGTTTTCCATTCCTGAGTTACTTCACTTCAAATAAGAGTCTCCAATTCTATACAGGTTGCTGCAAATGCCATTATTTCATTCATTTTTATGCCTGAGCAGTATTCCACGGTATACATATACCACATTTATTTATTTATTCATTGACTGATGGGCAATAGAGCTGGCTCCCTATTTTTGTAATTGCAAATTGTGCTGCTATAAACATGCATGTGCAGGTATCTTTTTCGTATAATGACTTCTTTTTCTCCGGGAAGATAACTAGTAGTAGGATTGCTGGATTAAACAATAGATGTACTTTTAGTTCTTTAAAGGATCTCCACACCCTTTCTGGATATATTTTTGTTGGCATTTTTTTAAAATTACTCTTTCAATCTTGCTACTTCTTATTGGTCTGTTCAGAGATTTATTTCTTCCTGGTTTAATGTAGGAGGGTTGTTTATTTCCAGGAATTTATCCATCTCTGCAAGGTTTCTAGTTTGTGCATGTAAAGGTGTTCATAGTAACCTTACATAATCTTTTGTATTTCTGTGGTTTTAGTGGTAATTTCTCTCATTTCATTTCTAATGTAGCTTATTTGGATCTTCTCTATTCTTTTCTTAGTTAATATCACTAACGTTCTCCTAATTTTGTTTATCGTTTCAAAGAACCAGCTTTTTGTTTTATTTATCTTTTGTCCTTTTTTTGTTTCAATTTCATTTAGTTCTGCTCTGATATGTGTTATTACTCTTCTTCTGTTGGGTTTGGATTTGGTTTTTTCCCATTTCTCTAGTCCCTTGAGGTGTGACATTATTAGATTGTCTATTTGTGTTCTTTCAGACCTTTTGAGATGGGCATTCAATGCTCTGAACATTCCTTTTAGAACTGCTTTTCCTGTATTCCAGAGGTTTTGATAAGTTGTGTTACTATTAGTGTTCAGTTCAAATAAGTTTTTAATTTCCATCTTGATTTTATTGTTGACCCAATAATCACTCAGTAGCAGGTTATTTAACTTACATGTATTTGCATGGTTTTTAAGGTTCATTTTGGAGTTGATTTCCAATTTTATTCCACTGTAGTCTGAGAGTACTTAATATATAATTTCAATTTTCTTAAAATGTATTCCACTGTAGTCTGAGAATACTTAATATCATTTCAATTTTCTGAAATTTACTGAGACTTGTTTTGTGGCCTAACCTATGATCTATCTTGGAGAAATTTTCATGTGCTGATGAATAGAATGTATATTCTGCCGTTTTTTGGTAGAATGTTCTGTAAATATCAGTTAAGTCCATTTTTTTCTAGGATATAGGTTAAGTTCATTGTTTCTTTGTTGACTTTCTGTCTTTATGAACTGTCTAGTGCTGTCAGTGGAGTACTGAAGTCCCCCATTATCATTGTGTTGCTGTCTATCTCATTTCTTAGGTCTAGTACTTACAGTTTTGTAGATTTGAAAGCTCCAGTGTTAGTTGCATATATATTTAGGATTGTGATATTTTCTTGTTGGACAAGTCCTTTTATCATCATATAATGTCCCTCTTTGTTCTTTTTAACTGTTATTGCTTTAAAGTCTGTTTTCTCTGATATAAAAATAGCTACTCCTGCTCGCTTTTGGTGTCCATTTGCATGGAATATCTTTTCCCACCCCTTTGCCTTAAGTTTATATGAGTCCTTATGTTTTAGGTGAGTCTCCTGAAGATAGCAGATAGTTGGTGAATTCTTCTCCATTCCTCCATTCTGTTTCCTTTAGGTGGAGCATTTAGGGCATTCAACGTTAGTATTGAGAAGTGAGTTATTCTATTCATTGTTTTAGTTGTTGCCTGAATACCTTGTTCTTTTTTGTCATTATGTTATTGTTTTATAGGTCCTGTAAGATCTATGCCTTTAGGAGGTCCTATTTTGATGTATTTCAAGGATTTGTTTCAAGATTTAGAGCTCCTTTTATCACTTCTCGTAGTGCTGGCTTGGTAGTGCATTCTTTCAGCATTTGTTTTCTGAAAAGGACTATATCTTTATTTATGTAGCTTAGTTTTGCTGAATACAAAATTCTTGGCTGATAATTTTCTTGTTTAAAGTTGCTAAAAATAGGACCTCAATGTTTTCTAGATTTCAAATTTTTTGCTGAGAAATCTGCTGCTCATCTGATACGTTTTCCTTTATAGGTTACATGATGCTTTCACCTCATGGCTCTTAAGATTCTTTCCTTCATCTTGACTTTAGAGAATCTCATGATTATGTGGCTAGTTGATGATCTTTTGGCAATAGATTTCCTGGGTGTTCTTTGAGCTTCTTGTACCTAGATGTCTAGATCTCTAGCAATGCCTGGGAAGATTTCTTCAACTATTCCCTCAAATATGTTTTCCAAACTGTTACATTTATCTTTTTTTTGCTTGGGAACACAAATTATTCTTAGGTTTGGTCACTCAACATAATTTCAAACTTCTTGGAGGCTTTGTTCATTTTTTAAATTCTTTGTTCTTTCTTTCTTGGATTGGGTAAATTCAAAAGCCTTGTCTTCAAACTCTGATGTTTCTTCTTCTACTTGTTTGATTCTATTGCAGAGACTTTCCAGTGTATTTTGCATTTCCCTAAGTGTGTCCTTGATTTCCAGAATTTGTGATTATTTTTTATTTATGCTATGTATTTCTCAGGAAATTTTTCTGTTCATTTCCTGTATCTTTTTTTATTTCTTTAAGTTGGTATTCACCTTTCTCTGGTCCGTTCTTGAGTAGCTTAATACTTGACATTCTGAATTCTTTTTCTGGCAATTCAGAAATTTATTCTTGGTTTGGATCCATTGCTGGTAATCTCTTGGGGTATGTTGAAGACATTTATTTTGTCACATTGCCAGAATTGCTTCTCTGGTTTCTTCTCATTCGGGTACACTACGTCAGAGCGAAGATCTGGGGCTCAAGAGCTATTGTTCAGATTTTTTTTTTTATCCCAAGGTGTGATCCCTTGATGTGGTGCTCTTTTCCCGCCCCTAGGTTTGAAGTTTCCTGAGAACTGAACTGCAGTGATTGTTATTTTTTGGGTGTAGGCACCCAGCAGAGCTACCAGACTCCAGGGTGGTACTGAGGAGTATATGGAAAGAGTCCTGTGGTGTGATCCATCTTCTGGTTTCTCAGCTGTTGATACCATCACTTGCTTTTTCTCTGTTTATTGAGATGATCATGTAATTTCGCTTGAGAATTCTTCTTTGACTTATGATTTACAGGAATGTTGTTTAACGTCAAAGTATTTGAATGATGTTCCAGCTATCTTTCTGTTATTGTATTGTAGTTTTTGAGACAGGGTCTTGCTCTGTTGCCCATGCTTGAGTGCAGTGGCACAGTCATGGCTCATTGCAGTTTTGACTGTTCAGGTTTAAGTTGTCCTCCCGCCTCAGCCTCCTGAGTATCTAAGACCGCAGGCAAGTACCATTATGCTCAGCTAATTTTTTATTATCTGTAGAGACAAAGTCTTGCTATGTTTCCCAGGCTGGTCTCAAACTCCTGGGCTCAAGTGATCCTCCTGCCTTGGCTTCTGAAAGTTCTTGGATAACAGGAATAAGCCACCATGCATGGCCTCTTTCCATTACTGATTTCCAGTTAACCTCAATAGTAAACTGAGAACATATATTGTATGCTTAAAAAAAAAAAAAACTTCTATTTTAAGTTCAGAGGTACATGTGCAGGTTTGTTACATAGGTAAATGTGAGCCAGAGTAGTTTGCTTGTTGTACAGATCATCCCATCACCCAGGTATTCAGCTCAGCATCCATTAGATGCTATCTCTCTTCCAACCTTCCAGGCTCCAGTAACCCCCAGTGTATGTTGTTTCCCTCTATGTATTCATGTGTTCTCATCATTTAGCTCCCACTTACAGTGAGAACATGCCGTATTTGGTTTTCCTTTCCTGTGTTAGTTTGCTAAGTATTATGGCCTCCAGCTCCATCCATGTCCCTGCAAAGGACATTATCTCATTCTTTTTTGCATGCTATTTATTCTCTTAAACTATTTAATGTGTTTTATGGCCCAGAATGTGATTTTTCTTGAATTTTCCATGTGAAATGAAGAATTGTGTTCTGTTGTGACTGGTAGTCCATAGATGTTAATTACATCGAACTGATTGATTTTGAGTTCAGTTAAATTATGTCTTTACTGATTTCTGCCTCATCTTTCCATTTCTAATATAAAACTTTTAAAGTCTTCATAAGTAATAGCAGATTCATCTGTTTCTTCTTGTATTTCTCATAAGTTGTCACCTCACACATTTTGACATCCTACTGTTAGTTTCATACATATTGAGCATTGTTATGTCTTTAGGGAATTAATCCCTTCATCATTATGTAATGCTCCCTTTTATCCCTGATAATTTCCCTTACTGTAAAATCTGCTATGTCTGAAATTAACACAAGTACTCTAATGTTCTTTTAATTAGTGTTAGCATTGCATATATTTCTCCGTCTGTTGTTTAAAAACTATTATTTTGGCAAAAATACTTAACTTGAAATATACCCTTTAACAAATTTTAAAGTATACCATACAGTATTAACTATAGGCACAATGTTGTAGATATCTAGAATTTAATTATCATCACTAACTAAAAAATTATACCCATAGAATAACAACTACCCATTCTCACCAGCACCCACTCCTTAGCAACCAGCATTTTACACTCTGTTTTATGTGTTTCAATATTTTACATGCCTTATATAAGTAGAAGCATATAGTAATCATCATTCTGTGACTGAACTATTTCACTTGGAATAATTTCCTCAAGGTTCATTTATGTTGTCACATATGGCAGCATTCCTACTTTTTAAAGATTGAATAATATTCCAGTGTGTGTATATACTACATTTTGTTTATCTATATATCCACTGATGAACATTTAAAAGTTTCCACATCTTGGTATTTTCAATAGTAGTGCAAGTCACATGATAGTGAAAATATCCCATTAAGATATCTACATGTATTTAAGGCATAGTGATCAAGTCAGGGTATTTAGCATGTCCATCACCAAAATCAAATACATTTTTTATAGTCATCCTACTCTGCTATCAAACATTGAATTTATTCCTTTTATCTTACTTTGTTTGTACCTTTTAACACACATCTTTTCATCCTTCCATATCCTTCAATTCCCCTTTTCAGTCTCTATTATGTATTTTCCACACTCTACCTCTTTGTGTTCAAATTTTTTAGCTCCTACATATAAGTGAGAATATGTGGCATTTGTCTTTTTGTGCCTGGCTTATTTCACTTAAGATGATGACCTCCAGTTCCACCCATGTTGCTGCAAATGAGGTGATTTCATTATTTTTTTATGGATAAAACTATTCCACTGTATATATGTATATTGTCTTTGCCCATTCATCCATTGAGGAATACTTGGGTTGAATCCATATCTTTGGTATTGTGAATAGTGCTCCAATTAACATAGGAAGGCAGGTATTACTTTGATATATTGATATCTTTTCCTTTGGGTAGATACCCAGTAGTAGGATGGCTTAAGTGAATGGTAATTCTACATTTAGGTTTTGTTTATTTATTTACTTTTTTGGGAAGTCTCAACACTGTTTTCCATAGTGTTTGTAACAGTTTACATTCCCTCCAACAGTATATAAGCAATTCATTTTCCCCACAACTTTGCCAAAATGTGTTTTGTTTTTGTTTTGTATTTTTAAAATAGAGCCACTCTGCCTGGCATACGATAACATCTTAATGGGTTTGATATTCATTTTTCTGGTGATTAGTGATGCTCAGCATTTTTCATAAACCTGTTAGCCATTTGCATATCACCTTTTAAGAAATATCTATTCATGCTCTTTGCCCACATTTAATGGGATTATTTGTGTTTTTCTGTTGATTTGTTTAGTTCATTTTATATTCTGGATATTGGTCCCCTGTCAGATAAATAGTTTGGAAATATTTTTCTGCCATTCAACAGGTTATCTCTTCACTTTGTTATTATTTTATTTTTTACTGCATAGAAGCTTTTTAGTTTAAGCCCCATATCTCTATTTTTGCTTTTGTTGCCTATGCTCTTGAGGATGGATAACAAATCCCTTGCTTAGAACAATGTCCAGAAGAGTTTTATCTGTTTTCTTCTAATAGTATTATAGTTTTGTGTGTTATGTTTAAATTGAAGTACATTTTGGATTGATTTATGTACATAGTGAGAGACAGAAGTCAAGTTTCATTCTTCTGCATATGACTATCCCACATTCCCAGTACCATTTATTGAAGAGTGTCCTTTTCCCTGATGCAAATTCTTGTCAGCTTTGTCTAAGATTAGTTGACTGTATGTCTTTATTTGTTGATCCTCTATTCTGTTCCACTGATCAATGTCTCTATTTTTATACCAATACCATGCTGTTCTGGTTACTATAGCTTTTATATATAATATTAAATTAGATATTATGAATACAAAAATATTTATAATTATATAATATAAAATATATACATAATAATATATATCATGTACTCCCTGAACCTAAAATGAAATTTGAAATAATTTAAACATGTGCAGGTTTGTTAAATGGGTAAATTGCGTGTCACTGAGGCTTGGTTATGCATAATATCATCATCCAGGAAGTGGGTATAGTATCTGATAGGTAGTTGTTCAACTCTCGCCCTTCTCTCACCTTGTAATATATTTTCAAGTTAGGTCATGTGATGCTTGCATTTTTGTTCACTTTTCTCAGGATTGCTTTGGCTATTTAGCCTGTGTTTGCGTTCCATGTGAATTTTTGAACAGTCTTTTTTCTAATTTTGTGAATAATGCCATTGGTATTTTGATTGGGATTACATTGAACTTGTAGATAGCTTGGGCAATATGGTCACTTTAATAACATTAACTTTTCTGACCCATAAACATGGGTTATTTTTTTTCATTTGATTATGTCATATTCAGTTTCTTTCATCTATATTTTGTAGTTTTCCTGGCACAGATATTTTACCTCTTATATTAAATTTATTAAGTGTCTTTTTCTTTTTGTAGCTATTGTAAATGGGATTGTCTTTTGCATTTCTCAGCTAGAACATTTTTAATGTATAAAAATGCTAATGTTACTTGCATGTTGATTTTGTATCCTGTAACATTACTAAATTCATTTATTAAATCTAAGAGTTCTTTTGTGAAGTCTTCAGAATTTTCTAAATATAAGACCATATCACAAGCAAAGAGAGACAATTTGACTTTCTTTTTTTCCAATTTGGATACCTTTTTTTTTTCCCTTGCCTGATTGCTCTAGCTAGGACTTCTAGTACTGTGCTGAATAGAAGTGGTGAAAGTGGGCATCCTTGTCTTATTCGAGATGTAAGAAGAAAGACTTTCAACTTTTCCCCACTCAGTATCATGTTAGCTGTGGATTTATTATATATGGCATTTTGTTGAAATTTATTAAGCGCTTTTTCTGCATCTATTGAGACAGTCATATTGTTTTTTGTCCTTTGTCATGTGATGTATCACATTTATTCTTTTATACATGTTAAACCATAACTGCATCCCTTGCATAAATCCAATCTGATTTTGGTGTATTATCTTTTTCATGAACTGTTTTATTTGGTCTGCTAGTATTTTACTCAGAATTTTAGCATCTTTGTTCATCAGGGATACTGGCCTGCAGTTTTCTTTTTTCTTGTGTCCTTGTCTGGTTTTTGCCTCAGGGTAATTGCTGGCCTTATTGAATTAGTTATGGAGAATTACCTTCTCTTCACTTTTTTGAAATAGCTTCAGGAGGATTGGTATAAGTTCTTTGGACATTTGGTAGAATTAAGTGAATCCACCTGCTACTTGGCTTTTCTTTGTTGGAAGACATTTTATTACTAAGTAAATCTCAGTACTTGTGATTGATCTGTTCACGTTTTCGGTATCTTCTTGGTTAAATATTGGGAGGTTGTATGTTTCCAGGAATTTATCCATTTCCTCAAAGTTTGCAAAGTTGTTAGCATGTAGCTGTTCACAATAGTCTCTGGTGATATATATTTCAGTGGTATCAGCTGTAATGTCTCTTTTCCACTTCTGATTTTGCTTATTAGGTTCTTCTCTTGGTTAGTCTAGCTAGTGGATTGTGAATTTTGTTTATCTTTTTGAAGAACCAACTTTTTGCTTCATTGCTACTTTGTATTTTTTAGACATCATCAATTCTGCTCTGACAGTTATTATTTCTTTTCTTCTGCTAATTTTGATTAGGTTTTGACTGGTTCCTTGAAGTGCATTGTTGCATTGTTAATTTGCATCTTCATTTCTATCTTCATTTCTTTCTCGACTCAATAGTTATATTCAAGCACACTTAATTTCCACGTGCTTGTATAGCTTACCAATTTCCTCTTGGTATGAATTTCCAGTTTTATTCCATTGTGGTCTGAAAAGATATTTGATACAATTTCAAATTTTCAAAATATATTGAGAGTTGTTTTGTGCTCCATGATATCATCCACCCTAAAGAATGTTCCATGTGCTGATAAACATGAAGTATATTCTGCAGTTGTTGAATAGAATGATCTGTAAATGTTTGTTAGGTCCACTTGGCCAAAACTCCAGTTAAAATATGATTTTTTTCTTATTGATGTTCTGTCTGGATAATCTGTCTAATTCTGGAAGTGGGGTGTTAGAGTCCCACACTATTATTGTGTTGCAGTTAATCTCTCTAGATCTAGTAATATTTGCTTTATGAATCTGAGTGCACCGGTGTTGGGTACTTATATATTTAAAATTGTTACATCTTCTTGCTTGATTGATTCATTTATCATTATACAATGATTCTGTCGGTTTTGTTTACTGTTTTGACTTAAAATTTGTTTTACCTGATATGAATATAATTACAACAGCTTGCTTTGGGTTTCCATTTGCATGGGATATCTTTTTCCATCTCTTTACTTTCATGTGTGTATACATGTGTGTTTGCTGGTAAGGACAGTTTTTTGTGAGCAGCATATTATTGAATCATGTTGTAAAAAATATATATTTTAGGGGGGTGGAGCAAGATGGCTGAATAGGAACAGCTCCAGTCTCCAACTCCCAGTGTAAGCCACACAGAAGACCGGTGATTTCTGCATTTTCAACTGAGGTACTGGGTTCATCTCACTAGGGAGTGCCGGACAATCGGTGCTGGTCAGCTGCTGCAGCCCGACCAGCGAGAGCTGTAGCAGGGCGAAGCATCGCCTCACCTGGAAAGCACAAGGGGGAAGGGAATCCCTTTTCCTAGCCAAGGGAACTGAGACACACAACACCTGGAAAATCGGGTAACTCCCACCCCAATACTGCACTTTAAGCAACCGTGCACACCAGGAGATTATATCCCACACCTGGCCGGGAGGGTCCCACACCCACAGAACCTCCCTCATTGCTAGCACAGCAGTCTGTGATCTAACCACAAGGCAGCAACAAGGCTGGGGGAGGGGTGCCTGCCATTGCTGAGGCTTAAGTAGGTAAACAAAGCCACTGGGAAGCTCAAACAGGGTGGAGCTCACAGCAGCTCAAGGAAACCTGCCTGTCTCTGTAGACTCCACTTCTGGGGACAGGGCACAGTAAACAACAACAAAAGCAGCAGAAACCTCTGCAGACGCAAACGACTCTGTCTGACAGCTTTGAAGAGAGCAGTGGATCTCCCAACACGGAGATTGAGATCTGAGAAGGGACAGACTGCCTGCTCCAGTGGGTCCCTGACCCCTGAGTAGCCTAACTGGGAGACATCCCCCACTAGGGGCAGTCTGACACCCCACACCTCACAGGGTGGAGTACACCCCTGAGAGGAAGCTTCCAAAGCAAGAATCAGACAGGTACACTTGCTGTTCAGCAATATTCTAGCTTCTGCAGCCTCTGCTGCTGATACCCAGGCAAACAGGGTCTGGAGTGGACCTCAAGCAATCTCCAACAGACCTACAGCTGAGGGTCCTGACTGTTAGAAGGAAAACTATCAAACAGGAAGGACACCTACACCAAAACCCCATCAGTACGTCACCATCATCAAAGACCAGAGGCAGATAAAACCACAAAGATGGGGAAAAAGCAGGGCAGAAAAGCTGGAAATTCAAAAAATAAGAGCGCATCTCCCCCGGCAAAGGAGTGCAGCTCATTGCCAGCAATGGATCAAAGCTGGACGGAGAATGACTTTGACGAGATGAGAGAAGAAGGCTTCAGTCCATCAAATTTCTCAGAGCTAAAGGAGGAATTACGTACCCAGCGCAAAGAAACTAAAAATCTTGAAAAAAAAGTGGAAGAATTGATAGCTAGAGTAATTAATGCAGAGAAGGTAATAAACGAAATGAAAGAGATGAAAACCATGACACGAGAAATAAGTGACAAATGCACAAGCTTCAGTAACCGACTCGATCAACTGGAAGAAAGAGTATCAGTGATTGAGGATCAAATGAATGAATTGAAGTGAGAAGAGAAACCTAAAGAAAAAAGAAGAAAAAGAAATGAACAAAGCCTGCAAGAAGTATGGAATTATGTAAAAAGACCAAATCTACGTCTGATTGGGGTGCCTGAAAGTGAGGGGGAAAATGGAATCAAGTTGGAAAACACTTTTCAGGATATCATCCAGGAGAACTTCCCCAACCAAGTAGGGCAGGCCAACATTCAAATCCAGGAAATACAGAGAATGCCACAAAGATACTCCTCGAGAAGAGCAACTCCAAGACACATAATTGCCAGATTCACCAAAGTTGAAATGAAGGAAAAAATCTTAAGGGCAGCCAGAGAGAAAGGTTGGGTTACCCACAAAGGGAAGCCCATCAGACTAACAGCAGATCTCTCGGCAGAAACTCTACAAGCCAGAAGAGAGTGGGGGCCAATATTCAACATTCTTAAAGAAAAGAATTTTAAATCCAGAATTTCATATCTAGCCAAACTAAGTTTCATAAGTGAAGGAGAAATAAAATCCTTTACAGATAAGCAAATGCTTAGAGATTTTGTCACCACTAGGCCTGCCTTACAAGAGACCCTGAAGGAAGCACTAAACATGGAAAGGAACAACTGGTACCAGCCATTGCAAAAACATGCCAAAATGTAAAGACCATCGAGGCTAGGAAGAAACTGCATCAACTAACGAGCAAAATAACCAGTTAATATCATAATGGCAGGATCAAGTTCACATATAACAATATTAACCTTAAATGTAAATGGACTAAATGGTCCAATTAAAAGACACAGACTGGCAAACTGGATAAAGAGTCAAGGCCCATCAGTCTGCTGTATTCAGGAAACCCATCTCACAGGCAGAGACATACATAGGCTCAAAATAAAGGGATGGAGGAAGATTTACCAAGCAAATGGAGAACAAAAAAAAGCAGGGGTTGCAATCCTAGTCTCTCATAAAACAGACTTTAAACCATCAAAGATCAAAAGAGACAAAGAAGCCCATTACATAATGGTAAAGGGATCAATTCAACAGGAAGAGCTAACTATCCTAAATATATATGCACCCAATACAGGAGCACCCAGATTCATAAAGCAAGTCCTTAGAGACTTACAAAGAGACTTAGACTCCCATACATTAATAATGGGAGACTTCCACACTCCACTGTCAACATTAGACAGATCAACGAGACAGAAAGTTAACAAGGATATCCAGGAATTGAACTCATCTCTGCAGCAAGCAGACCTAATAGACATCTATAGAACTCTCCACGCCAAATCCACAGAGTATACATTCTTCTCAGCACCACATCGCACTTACTCCAAATTTGACCACATAATTGGAAGTAAAGCACTCCTCAGCAAATGTACAAGAACAGAAATTACAACAAACTGTCTCTCAGACCACAGTGCAATCAAACTAGAACTCAGGACTAAGAAACTCAATCAAAACTGCTCAACTACATGGAAACTGAACAACCTGCTCCTGAATGACTATTGGGTACATAACGAAATGAAGGCAGAAATAAAGATGTTCTTTGAAACCAATGAGAACAAAGATACAATATACCAGAATCTCTGGGACACATTTAAAGCAGTGTGTAGAGGGAAATTTATAGCACTAAATGCCCACAAGAGAAAGCAGGAAAGATCTAAAATTGACACTCTAACATCACAATTAAAAGAACTAGAGAATCAAGAGCAAACACATTTGAAAGCTAGCAGAAGGCAAGAAATAACTAAGACCAGAGCAGAACTGAAGGAAATAGACACACAAAAAACCCTCCAAAAAATCAATGAATCCAAGAGTTGGTTTTTTGAAAAGATCAACAAAATTGACAGACCGCTAGCAAGACAAATAAAGAAGAAAAGAGAGAAGAATCAAATAGATGCAATAAAAAATGATAAAGGGGATATCACCCCGACCCCACAGAAATACAAACTACCATCAGAGAATAGTATAAACACCTCTACGCAAATAAACTGGAAAATCTAGAAGAAATGGATAATTTCCTGGACACTTACACTCTTCCAAGACTAAACCAGGAAGAAGTTGAATCCCTGAATAGACCAATAGTAGGCTCTGAAATTGAGGCAATAATTAATAGTCTACCAACCAAAAAAAGTCCAGGACCAGATGGATTCACAGCTGAATTCTACCAGAGGTACAAGGAGGAGCTGGTACCATTCCTTCTGAAACTATTCCAATCAATAGAAAAAGAGGGAATCCTCCCTAACTCGTTTTATGAGGCCAACATCATCCTGATACCAAAGCCTGGCAGAGACACAACAAAAAAAGAGAATTTTAGACCAATATCCCTGATGAACATCGATGCAAAAATCCTCAATAAAATATTGGGAAACCGGATTCAGCAGCACATCAAAAAGCTTATCCACAATGATCAAATGGGCTTCATCCCTGGGATGCAAGGCTGGTTCAACATTCGCAAATCAATAAATGTAATCCAGCACATAAATAGAACCAAAGACAAGAACCACATGATTATCTCAATAGATGCAGAAAAGGCTTTTGACAAAATTCAACAGCCCTTGATGCTAAAAACGCTCAATAAATTCGGTATTGATGGAACGTACCTCAAAATCATAAGAGCTATTTATGACAAACCCACAGCCAATATCATACTGAATGGGCAAAAACTGGAAAAATTCCCTTTGAAAACTGGCACAAGACATGGATGCCCTCTCTCAAAACTCCTGTTCAACGTAGTGTTGGAAGTTCTGGCTAGGGCAATCAGGCAAGAGAAAGAAATCAAGGGTATTCAGTTAGGAAAAGAAGAAGTCAAATTGTCCCTGTTTGCAGATGACATGATTGTATATTTAGAAAACCCCACTGTCTCAGCCCAAAATCTCCTTAAGCTGATAAGCAACTTCAGCAAAGTCTCAGGATACAAAATTAATGTGCAAAAATCACAAGCATTCTTACACATCAGTAACAGACAAACAGAGAGCCAAATCATGAATGAAATTCCATTCACAATTGCTTCAAAGAGAATAAAATACCTAGGAATCCAACTTACAAGGGATGTAAAGGACGTCTTCAAGGAGAACTACAAACCACTGCTCAGTGAAATAAAAGAGGACACAAACAAATGGAAGAACATACCATGCTCATGGATTGGAAGAATCAATATCGTGAAAATGGCCATACTGCCCAAGGTTATTTATAGATTCAATGCCATCCCCATCAAGCTACCAATGAGTTTCTTCACAGAATTGGAAAAAAGTGCTTTAAAGTTCATATGGAACCAAAAAAGAGCCCGCATTGCCAAGACAATCCTAAGTCAAAAGAACAAAGCTGGAGGCATCACGCTACCTGACTTCAAACTATACTACAAGGCTACAGTAACCAAAACAGCATGGTACTGGTACCAAAACAGAGATATAGACCAATGGAACAGAACAGAGTCCTCAGAAATAATACCACACATCTACAGCCATCTGATCTTTGACAAATCTGAGAGAAACAAGAAATGGGGAAAGGATTCCCTTTTTAATAAATGGTGCTGGGAAAATTGGCTAGCCATAAGTAGAAAGCTGAAACTGGATCCTTTCCTTACTCCTTATATGAAAATTAATTCAAGATGGATTAGAAACTTAAATGTTAGACCTAATACCATAAAAACCCAAGAAGAAAACCTAGGTAATACCATTCAGGTCATAGGCATGGGCAAGGACTTCATGTCTAAAACACCAAAAGCAATGGCAGCAAAAGCCAAAATTGACAAATGGGATCTCATTAAACTAAAGAGCTTCTGCACAGCAAAAGAAACTACCATCAGAGTGAACAGGCAACCTACAGAATGGGAGAAAATTTTTGCAGTCTACTCATCTGACAAAGGGCTAATATCCAGAACCTACAAAGAACTCAAACAAATTTACAAGAAAAAAACAAACAACCCCATCAAAAAGTGGGCAAAGGATATGAACAGACACTTCTCGAAAGAAGACATTCATACAGCCAACAGACACATGAAAAAATGCTCATCATCACTGGCCATCAGAGAAATGCAAATCAAAACCACAATGAGATACCATCTCACATCAGTTAGAATGGCAATCATTAAAAAGTCAGGAAACAACAGATGCTGGATAGGATGTGGAGAAATAGGAACACTTTTACACTGTTGGTGGGATTGTAAACTAGTTCAACCATTATGGAAAACAGTATGGCGATTCCTCAAGGATCTAGAACTAGATGTACCATATGACCCAGCCATCCCATTACTGGGGATATACCCAAATGATTATAAATCATGTTGCCATAAAGACACATGCACACGTATGTTTATTGCAGCACTATTCACAATAGCAAAGACTTGGAATCAACCCAAATGTCCATCAGTGACAGACTGGATGAAGAAAATGTGGCACATATACACCATGGAATACTATGCAGCCATAAAAAAGGATGAGTTCCTGTCCTTTGTAGGGACATGGATGCAGCTGGAAACCATCATTCTTAGCAAACTATCACAAGAACAGAAAACCAAACACTGCATGTTCTCACTCATAGGTGGGAACTGAACAATGAGATCACTTGGACTCGGCAAGGGGAACATCACACACTGGGGCCTATCATGGGGAGGGGGGAGGGGGAAAGGATTGCATTGGGAGTTATACCTGATGTAAATGACGAGTTGATGGGTGCTGACGAGTTGATGGGTGCAGCACACCAACATGGCACAAGTATACATATGTAACATACCTGCCCGTTATGCACATGTACCCTAGAACTTAAAGTATAATAATAATAAAAAATAAATACAAAAAATATATATTTTATACATACACCTAATGTATAGAATACATATGTATATGCATTTGTTTCTTATAAATGCTTTATTTTTCCTTCATTTCTGAAGAATATATGTATATGTTATATACACACACATCCAGACATTCTATATTTTTTTCTCAACTTTTATTTTAGGTTCAAAGGGTACATGTGCAGGTTTGTTACATGGGTAAATTGTGCATCACTGATATTTGCTATATAAATGATCCTATCACCCAGGTAGTAAGCACTTGATAGGTAGTTTTTTCAACCCTTCCTCCCCTCCAACCTCCCCACTCTCATATTCTCCAGTGTCTGTTGTTCCCATCTTTATGTGTACCAATGTTTAGCTCCCAATAATCAGTGAGAACATATGGTATTTGGTTTTCTGTTTCTGTGTTACTTTAGAGAATGGCTTCCAGCTGCATCCATGTTGCTGCAAAACACACAGTTTCATTGTTTTTATGGCCACATAGTATTCCATGGTTTATTTGTACCACACTTTATCCAGTCCATTGTTTATGGGCATCTAGGTTGATTCTATGTCTTTGCTATTGTGAATATTCATATGTTAAACATATGAATATGTTTTTTTGGTAGAATGATGTATTTTTCTTTGGGCACGTAACAAGTAATGGGATTTCTGGATTGAATGGTAGTTCTGTTTTAAGTTCTTTGTGGAATCTCCAAACTGCTTTCCATAGTGGCTACCTTTTAAAAGGAAAATTGAACCCATTTACATTCAAGGTTGTTATTAATATGTGAGGCTTTGTTTCTGTCATATTCTTAATATTTTTGGTTGTTTTCTATATTTTGTGTTCCTTTCTTTTTGTCTTACTGTCATTGTGGATTGGTAAATTTCCATAGTGGTATCATTTGGGTCCTTTTTGTTCTTCCTTTGCTTGCTTGCTTTCCTAATGAATTTTATACTTCGTGTGATTACATAATGGTGAATGCTGTCATATCGCTTCTTGGTTTAAGACTCCCTTGAACATTTGTTGTAGTACTAGCATAGTGGTAACAAATTCGCTCAGCATTTGTTACTTGGAAATGCTTTATTTTTCTTTTGTTTCTGAAAAATAATTTTGCTGCTGGGTGGTAGTATTTTTTTGTCAGCACTTTGAATATATCATCCCATTATCTTCTGGCCTATAAGGTCTCTGCTGAGAAATCCACTGTTAGTCTGATGGGGTTTACTTTTTAGGTGACTAGACACTTTTACCTTGCTGTTTTTAGAATTTTCTTTTTAAACTTTGACTTTAGACTGCTTGATTACTATATGGTGTGGGGAAGACCTTTCTGCACTTGAAGTTCTATGCCTGGCTCCATTGAGGCTCCAGTATCTGAATGTCTAAATCTCTTGTTAGAAGGCATGAGAATGATATCATGGACTTTGGGCACTCAAGGGAAAGGGTGGGAGAAGGATAAGGGATAAAAGACTATACATTAGGTACTGTGTATATTACTCAGGTGATGGGTGTACCAAAATCTCAGAAATCACTGTTAAAGAACTTGTCTTTGTAACCAAACACCATCTGTTTCTCCAAAACTATTGAAATAATAATAATAATAAATCTTTTGCTAGATGGGAAGTTTTCTACTATTATTTTATTAAATAGGTTTTCTAATGCTTTCTTTGTTTCTTTGACCTTGGGGATACCAATAATTTGCAAATTTGGTCATTGTATGTTTTCCCAAAACTCATGAAAGATTTGCTCATTCCTTTTCATTTATTTTTATCTAATTGGATTATTTTGAAAGTCCTTGAAGTTCTAAGATTCTTTCTTCTACATGGTTTTATCCATTATTGCAGCTTTCAAATATAGTTTTTATTTCTTTCAACGAGTTCTTCAGTTTCATAATTTCTATTTGGTTCTTTTAAAAAATATCTGTCTCTAGGAAATTTCTTTTCTTTTCTTTTTTTTTTTTTGTTTTTGAGGTGGAGTTTCACTCTTTCTGTTTAGGCTAGAGTGCAATGGCACAATCTCAGCTCACTGCAACCTCTTCCTCCTCAGTTCCGGTGATTCTCCTGCCTCAGCCTCCCGAGTAGATGGGATTACAGGCATATGCCACCACGCCCAGCTAATTTTGTATTTTTAGTAGAGACAGGGTTTCACCATGTTGGCCAGGCTGTTCTGGAACTTCTGACCTCAGGTGATCCACCCGCCTCAGCCTCCCAAAGTGCTGAGATTACAGGCATGAGCCACCGTGCCTGGCCTTTTGTCTCTGGTAAATTTCTTGTTCATACCCTGAATTGTTTTTCTGTTTTCTTTGTACTGTTTTTCAGAATTCCCTCTATCTCACTGAGATTTTTAAAAACTAGTCTTTGAAATTCTTTATCTGGGATTTCAAAAATTTCTTCTGATTAAGATCTATTATTGGAGAATTATTACATTCCTTGGAAGGTTTCTTATTTCCTTGCTTTTTCATGGTTTTTTTTTTTTTTTTTTTTTTTTTTTTTTTGGGGTGTGTGTGTGTGTCCTTACATTGATATCTGTACATCTGGTATAATCATCACTTCCTATTTTTGAATTTACTTTCATAGAGGAAGACTATCATGAAGATGTATCTATGGTAATGGCTGGGTTGGGTACTTTGTCTTTGATTCTAGGTGCAAATAATAGCATACTCTCTGTATAATTTATTTGGCTGTAAGATAAAAAGTGCACATCCCCCTCACTCCTCAGTCCAGCTGGGGATCGATCCCCCATCCTGTTTGAAAAAGCCCACATTCAGCTCAGAACCAAGTCCAAGTAGTAACTCGAACACCACTCACATCCTTGTATCAAATATCGGCAGCACAGTGCTCAATTATTGACACTGGGCACTGCCACCCAGGCTTCATCCACTTCCTGACCCTTGCTGTAGGATTGCTCCCAGTTTGCTCTCCATCCTAGTAGCAACAGCCCAAGTTTCCATAATGCTTCAGTCCCAGTGCCACTGGGTATCATGACAGTGTACAGTTGCCACTGGCTACTTCTGAAAATGGCACCTTTCTTTAGTGGCTTAGGTGTCAGAAAGGGTGTGGAATCTAGTGCTAGCTCCTTTCCTGGAGAAGTTCTGTCCCAAGGCCTCCCAGCAGCCTCTAATGTTAGTTTCAGGGTTTGCACTCATGCCTTGCTCACTTTCAAGCCCCAGATATGAGAGCACTTCCAGATCATTTCCCTGTCCCATTTGTGAAAGCCCAGGTTTCTATAATACTGTAGTAGTGGTGCTGAGGGATCCCAGGAATCTGTGTAGTTTGCCAGAGGCAAGTTTACAAAATGGTTCCTTGCTTAGCCACTTAGGTCTCAGAATGGATATGAAACCCAGTATGAATCCCCTCCATAGAGAAGTTCCCTCCTATGGTCTCCCAAACGCTTCCTAAGTTAGTTTCAGGAGTTGGGAAAGACAAGGGTTTCTCCTGAGGCCAATAATACATAATTCCATGGTTCAGATGTGGGCCACTCAAAGTCTCTTTATCACTTCCTTGCATTAGGAAGTCAGTCCTGGCTTCCAGCCAATCCCATTCAGAAAGGCCTCCTCTCTCCCTAATTCCCTTCTTTTGGCATACCCTGTCACTTCTTTGTTAAATTCCAGCATTCTATTTTGGATAACGTACTCAAGTGTGACTGTCCATACACTACTCTGGTTCTTCTAAGTAAAGAAGGCAGGCATGAAATGCTTCTAGTCAGTCATCTTGAATGCCCCTCTCTCATTGTAGTTTGATTTGCACTTCCCTGATGATTAGTAATGTTGAACATTTTTTCATATACCTTTTGGTCATTTGTATGTGTTCTTTGGAGAAATGTCTATTCAAGTCTTTTACTCATTTTAAACTAGGTTATTTTATTTTTTCTATTGAGTTACAGGAGTTTGTTATGTGTTTTGAATATTAACCTTTTATCACAAATATGGTTTGCAATTATTTCCTTCCCATTACACAAGCAGCTTTTTTACTTTGTTAACTGTTTCCTTTACTGTGCAGAGATTTTTGATTTCATGCAATCCCACTTGTCTATTTTGACTTTTGGCTGTGCTTTTGGTATCACATCCAAGAAATAATTACTAAAACCAATGACATTAGCTTTCCCCCTATATTTACTTCTAGGAATTTCAGTTTCACGTCTTATGCTTAAGTCATTAGCCCATTTTGAGTTGACTTTTGTGTATAGTGAAAGATAAAAGTTAAGTCATTTTCTACGTGTGGATATCCAATTTTAGTAATACATGTGGATATCCAGTTTTCGCAATACCATTTGTTGAAGAGATTATTATCTCCCCATTGTGTACTCTTGTCACCCTTGGTAAATACAAATTGAGTATATATGCATGCATTGACTTCTGGGCTTTCTAATCTGTTCTAATGGTGCAAATATCTTTTCTCAGTACCATACTATTTCGATTATTGTAGTTTTGGAATATATTTTAAAACCAGAAGGTGTGAGGCCTCCAGCTTTGGTCTCCTTTTATTTTCTTTCTTTCATTCTTTTTGAGACAGAATTTCACTGTTTTTGCCCAGGCTGGAGTGCAATGGCGTAATCTTGGCTCAGAGTTATTCTTTTGCCTCAGTTTCCTGAGTAACTGAGACTACAGGCGTGTGCCACCATGCCCAGCTAATATTGTATTTTTAGTAGAGACGGGGTTTCTCCATGTTGGTCAGGCTGGTCTCAAACTCCTGACCTCAGGTGATCCACCTGCCTTGACCTCACAAAGTGCTGGGATTACAGGCATGAGCTACTGCACCCAGCCTCCAACTTTGTTCGTATTGCTGAAATTGCTTTGGTGATTTGAAGTGCCTGGTGTCCACATGAGTTTTATTATAATTTTTGTATTACTGTAAAAAATGCCATTGTGATTTTGATAGGAGTTACATTGTATCTGAAAAATGCTTTGGGTAAACACTATTAAATCTTTCAGGGCATGAACATAGGATATTTTTACACTTACTTATGTTCTTAATTTCTTTCATTAATGTTTTGTGTTTTCTTAGGATAGAAATCTCTCACCTCCTTAGTTATGTTTATTCTTGTGTTTCTTGTTTGATGCTTTTGTAAAGAGGATTTTCATTAATTTTCTTTTCATACAGTCTATTTTTTAGTATATAGAATCAAAACTGTTTTCATGTCGACAAAGGGCTAGTATCCAGAACCTATAAAGAACTCAATCAAATTTACAAGAAAAAAAACAAACAACCCCATCAAAAAGTGGGCAAAGGATATGAACAGACATTTCTCAAAAGAAGACATTCATACAGCCAACAGACACATGAAAAAATGCTCATCATCACTCGCCATCAGAGAAATGCAAATCAAAACCACAATGAGATACCATCTCACACCCAGTTAGAATGGCAATCATTAAAAAATCAGGAAACAACAGGTGTTGGAGAGGATGCGGAGAAATAGGAACACTTTTACACTGTTGGTGGGATTGTAAACTAGTTCAACCATTGTGAAAAACAGTGTGGCGATTCCTCAAGGATCGAGAACTAGAAATAGCATTTGACCCAGCCATCCCATTACTGGGGATATACCCAAGGAATTATAAGTCATGCTGCTGTAAAGACACATGCACACATATGTTTATCGCGGCACTATTCACAATAGCAAAGACTTGGAATCAACCCAAATGTCCATCAGTGACAGACTGGATTAAGAAAATATGGCACATATATACACCATGGAATACTATGCAGCCATAAAAAAGGATGAGATTGTGTCCTTTGTAGGGACATGGATGCAGCTGGAAACCATCATTCTCAGCAAACTATCGCAAGAACAGAAAACCAAATACTGCATGTTCTCACTCATAGGTGGGAATTGAACAATGAGATCACTTAGACACAGGAAGGGGAACATCACACACTGGGTCCTATTGTGGGGAAGGGGGCGGGGGGAATAGCATTAGGAGATATACCTAATGTAAATGACGAGTTAATGGGTGCAGCACACCAACATGGCACATGCATACATTTGTAACAAACCTGCATCTTGTGCACATGTACCCTAGAACTTAAAGTATAAGAAAAAAAATGTTGGCTATAGATATGTGAATTAATTTCTAGGTTCTTCATACTATTTCATTGGTTTACATGCCTTTTTAAATGCCAGTACCATGTTGTTTTGGTTACTACAGTTGTTTAGTATATTTTGAGGTCTGTTAGTGTGATACCTTCATCTTGTTCTTTTTAATCAGAATTACTTTGGCTATTTGTGGTTCCATAGAATTTTGGAATTAGTTTTTTATATTTTGTAAGGAATGTCATTGTATTTTGATGGAGATTGCATCAAATGTGTAGATTGCTTTGGGTTGTATTGCCGTTTTAATAATATTCTTCAGATCCATGAGCATAAAATGTCTTTTCATTTTTTTGTATCATCTTTGATTTCTTTTATCCATATTTTATGGTTGTCCTTGTAGTCTTTCACCTCCTTGGTTAAATTTATTCCTAGGTATTTTATTTTTATTTTTTTGGTAGCTATTGTAAATGATATTGCCTTCTTGATTTCTTTTTCACCTAGTTTGTTGTTCATATATAGCAATGCCACTGATATTTGTCTATTAACTTTGTAACCTGAAAATCTCCTCAATTTGTTTTTCAGTTCTAAAAGTTTTCTGATATTCTTTAGGTTTTTCTCTATATGTGACCAAGTTGTCTGCAAACAGGGTCAATTTGACTAACTTCTTTACAATTTGTATACCCTTTAATTCTTTTTATTGCCTAATGGGCAATAAGTACTATGTTCAATTAAAATGGTGAGAGTGGGCATCTTTGTCTTGTTCTAGTTCTTAGAGAAAAAGCTTTCAGGTTTTCCCCATTCAGTAAGATGTCAGCTGTGGGTTTGTCACATATAATCATCATCATGTTGACATATTTTTCTTCTGTACCTAATTTATTAAGAGACTTTATCATAAAGTGATAATTTTAACAAAAGCTTTTTATGCATCTATTGAGATGATCATATGGTTTTTGTTCATAATTCTATTGCTGTGATTCATGATGTCTATTGATTTGAATATTTTAAAGCATACTTGCAGTCCTGGGATAAATCCCATTTGGTCATATTGTAATCTCCAATGTTTAGTTGAATTTAGTTTCATAGTAATTTTTTTGAGGATTTTTGTGTCTATATTTGTCAGGGATATTGGCCTGTGGTTTTCCTTTTTTGTTGTGTCCTTGCTTGCTTTTGGTTTCAGAGTAATGCTGGCTTCATAAAATGAGTTAAAAAGAATTCTCTCTGCTTCAGTTTTGTGGAATAGTTTCAGAACAACTGGCATTACTTTTTTGCTAAGTGTTTGGTAGAATTCAGCAGTTAAGCCACACTATGTCTTTTAAGAAGTGTCTTTTCATGTCCTTGGCCCACTTTTTATTGGGGTTGTTCATTTTTCTCTTGTAAATTTGTATAAGTTCCTTATAGATGCTGGATAGTAGACCTTTGCAAGATGCATAGTTTGCAAATATTTTCTCCCAATCTGTAGGTTGTCTGTTCAGTCTGTTGATAGTTTCTTTTGCTGTGCAGAAGCTCTTAAGTTCAATTAGATCCCACATGTCTATTTTTGCTTTTGTTGCAATTGCTTTTGGTGTCTTTGCCATGAAATCTTTGCCTTTTCCTATGTCCAGGATGGTATTGGTTAGGTTGTCTTCCAGGGTTTTTATAGTTTTGGGTTTTACATTTTTTAAGCCATCTTGAGTTGATTTTTGTATATGGTGTAAGGAAGGGGTCCAGCTTAAAACTTCTGCATATGGCTAGCTGGTTATCCCAACAACATTTATTGAATAGGCAGTCTTTTCCCAATTGCTTTTTGCCAGCTTTGTCAAAGACATACATGTGGTCAACAAACATATGAAAAAAACCTCAATATCACCAATTATTAGAGAAATGCAAATCAAACCAAGATTGATACCATCTCACAACACTCAGAATGACTATTGTTAAAAAGTAAAATAAATAAATAAATAAATAAATAAATAAATAAATAAATAAATAACACGTGCTGGTAAGGTTGTGGAGAGAAAGGAACACTTAAACACGGTTAATGAAATTGAAAATTAGTTTTCAACCACTGTGGAAAGCAGTTTGGCAATTCCTTCAAGAGCTAAAAGCAAAAGTACCATTCGACCCAGCAATCCCATTACTGAGTGTATATGCAGATGAATAGAAATCATTCTACCATAAAGACCCCCACACACATATGTTCATTAATCACAATAGCAAAGATATGGAACGAATCTAAATGCCCATCAATGACAGATTAAATTTAAAAAAGTGGTAATACACACCATAGAATACTATGCAGCCATAAAAAAAGATCATGTCTTTTGCAGGAACATGGATGGAGCTGGAGGCTATCATCCTTAGCAAACTAATGCAGAAACAGAAAACCAAATACTGCATGTTTTCACTTATAAGTGGGAGCTAAATAATAACTTATGAACACAAAGAAGGAAACAATAGACACTGGGGTTTACTTGAGGGTGGAGGGTAGGGGGAGGGAGAAAGATAACTATTGAGTACTGGGCTTAATACCTGGATGATAAAATAATCTGAACAAATCCCCGTGACCCCATGACACCTGTTTACCTATGTAACAAACTTTCACATGAATCCCTGAAGCTAAAATAAACATTAAAATAAAAGCCACGTGATCCTGGACTTTACTTGTTGAAAGGCTATATTACTGATTCAGTTTAATTGCTATTATCTGTTTAGGTTTTCTATTTCTTCTTAGTTCATTTATTTTTTTAAGTGAAAGCAAGTTTATCAAAAAAGTAAAGGAAAAAAAAATGGCTATTCCATAGGCAGAGCAATGGCTTGAGCTGCTCAACTAAGGATACTTATTATTATTTATTGATTGTATGCTAAACAGGGAGATTATTCATGAGTTTTCTGGGAAAGGGGTGTGCAATTCCCGGAACTGTGGGTTCCTCCCCTTTTTGGACCAGATAGGGTAACTTCTTGACGTTGCCATGGCAGTTGTAAACTGTCATGGCACAGGTGGAAATGTCTTTTAGCATACTAGTGCATTATAATTAGCATATAATGAGCCACGAGGACAATGAGACGTCACTCAATACATTGTATGTGTCCAGGAGTTTATCCATTTCCTCTAGGTTTTCAAATTTATTGGCATGTATTTGTTTTTATTAGTTTTTAGTAATCTTTTGTATTTTCATGTTATCCACAGTGATGGATCACACACAATGTTGATAATACAATGTTATCCATTGTGATAGATATTATTTATTTTTGAAGTTGGGTTGCCTTCTTTAAGTTTGTGATTTTATTTATGTCTTCTTTGATTTTTTTTATTTATTCTAGCTAATGGTTTGTCAATTTTGTTTACGTTTTCCAAATAACAACTTTTCCTTTCATTGATCTCTCATATTCTTTATTGTCAATTTCATTTATTTTTCTGTAATCTGTATTATCTTCTTCCTTTTACTAATTTTGGATTGGTTTACTTTTGTTTTTCTATTTACTGGAAGTGTATTATTAAGTTGTTCATTTGAAATCTTTCCAGTTTTTTGATGTGAGAATTTATTGCCATAAACTTGCCTCTTAATATTGCTTTTACTATTTTTCATAGATTTTATAGCATCTTGTGCTTCTATTTTCATTTTTTCAAGAAATTTTTATATTTCATTCTTAATTTCTTCCTTCACTCATTTGTTACTGAAAAGCATGTTGTTTAATTGCCATGCACTTGTATCATTTCACATGTTCCTCTTGTTATTGATAACTAGTTTTATTTTATTGTCATTAGATTAGATATTTGAGAGGATTTTGATTTTTTAAATTTTTTTTGAAACTTGTTTCTGTCCTAACATATGACCAATCCTGTATAATGTTCCATTTCATGATTAAAATAATGTGTATTCTGCAGCTATCAGGTGAAATATTCTGTAAATGTCTGTTAGGTCCATTTGGTCTGTGTTATGGTTTAAATCTGATGTATCTTAGTTGACTTGCTGTCTAAATGGTCTGTCCAATGCTGACATTAGGGTGCTGAACTCCCCAACTATTACTGTACTAAAGTCTATCTCTCTTTAGATTTAGTAATATTTGCTTTATATACTTAAGTGCTCCAGTGTTGGTACATATATATTTACAACTGTCATTTTCTCTTTCTTAATTGATCTCATTATTATATAACTCATTTTTTGTCTCTTTTTAAATCTTCTTGACATCAATTTTGTCTGATATAATTATAGCTACTCTGCTCACTTTTTGTTTCTGTTTGCATGTAGCACCTTTTTCCATTTCTTCCCTTTTAGTCTATGTGTGTCTTTACAGATGAGGTTAGTTTCTTGTCAGAATATAGTTGTGTCTTGTTTTTTCATCCATTCAGCCAACATATATCTTTTCAATGAGAAACGTACATTCAAGGTTATTATTGATAGATGAGGACTTGTGCTTGCCATTTTATTGTTTGTTTTCATCTTTTGTTCTTTACTTACTCTCTTATTATTTATTTTTGAAGTTGGGTTTCTTTCTGTAGTGATAAGGTTTGATTCCTTTTCCTTTCTCCTTTGTGTGTCAGTTCTACCAGTGAGTTTTACAGTTTCCAGATGTAAGTCTCACTTGAGCATTTCTTCTAAAACCAGTCTAGTGGTGATGAATTTCCTTAGTTTTCGCTTGTCTGTGGAATATTTTATTTCTCCTTCATTTCCTAAGGATAGTTTTTCTGGAAATAAAATCCTTGGTTTATAGTTTTTTTCTGCCAGACACTTTAAATACATCATCTCACTTTATCCTGGCCTGTAAAGTTTCTGATGAGAAATTCACTGTTAGTCTAATGGAGATTCCCTTATACGTGAGTTGACGCTTTTCTCTTGCTGGTTTTATAATTATTTTCTTTAATGTTTGACAATTTGACTGTAATGTGTCTTGCAGAGGACCTGTCTAGGTTCAATCTATTTGGAGTTGTTTGAGCTTCCTGGACATAGATGTTCATATCTGTCCCAAGATTTGGAAAGTTTTCTCCTATTATTTAATTCAATATGTTTTCCTTAGCTTTTCCCTTCTCTTTCGGAAATATCCATAATACAAATATTTGTTCACTTAAAGGTAATTTATAAATCCTGTTGGCTTTCTTAATTCTTTTTTATTCCTTTTTTCTTGCTTTTTTGTCTGCCTGTGTTATTTCAAAAGACCTATCTACAAGTTCAGAAAACCTTTCTTCTGCTTGGTCTAGTCTGTTCTTGAAGCTCTTAACTGTATTTGTAACTTAATTCATTTAATTAATCACTCTGGAATTACTGTTTGAGTTTTCTCTACATCTATCTCTTGGTTGAATTTTTCATTTAAATCATGGATTGTTTTACTGAATTGTCTAACTGTATTCTATTGCATCTCACTGGAATTTCCTTGAGATTATTATTTTGAATACTTTTTCTGAAATCGTGTATATTTTCCAATGATTGGAGTCTGTAGAATTATTCTTTTCCATTGGAGGTGTCATGTTATTTGACTTCTTCATGCTTGATGTGTCCCTATGTTGATTTTCATGCATTTGGTGTAAAAGTTTTCTCTTCCAATTTTATGGAGTACATTTTGTAGGAAAAGAGATTTGTATAAATGGGTCTTGAGGTGTTGGTTTTGTGAAGTGCATTGACCTTTCTTCCAGGTGGTCACAGTAGTGTGGCTTCTGTAATTACTTCAGCTGTAATTCACGCTAGTAGCATCTGTGAGTTTCTCAGTTGCTTAGGCTGAGTTTCTGGTGGTAGTTGGGCAGATTGCTAGGCATAAGCTTGCTAAGCTATTTCTCAGGTCAGAAATATATGCATGAAGATAGTGGGTCAGTCAACTTTAGCCTGCTTCACTGCATTTGGGACATGGTGCTATAACTCTGATTGGGTGCACAGGCACACAGTTGCTTGACCTGCCTGGAGACATGCCTGCCAGGAGCAGCCTGCAGGGCTGTTTCTCAGGTCTGGCACTTGGACTGAAGGCTGTTTGGCTGGCCTGGGGGCTGATATGCCAGTGGTGGCCTATCACACTGTTTCTCTGGCTTGGAACATGGGTTCAAGGCTATGTAGCCAGTCTGAAGGCATGTCTGCCTGAAGTGAGCAGAGGGTTGTTTTTCTCAGACCCATGACACAGTTGCACAGCTGCTTAGCTGGGCAGTGGGACATTTATGCAGAAGGTAGTCCACAGGGCTGTCTTACAGACCTTGGATGTGGGCACAAAGCTGCTTGAGTAATCTGAGGATGTGTCACTACAGGCAGCCTCCAGGGTTGTTTCTCAGGCATGGAATATGGTTACACTGCTCCTGGCCAGCCTGTGGGTGTGTCTACCAGGGGTGGCCAAAGGATCTATTTCTCAGGTCTTGGATGTAGATACTAGGCTGCTTGGCTGGCCTGGAGCTTGTCTGGCCGGTGTGTCCCTCAGGGCTGTTTCTTAGGTCCAGGACATAGGCTATTGGATGCTTGGCCAGACTGGGGGACTGCCTGCAAGAGGCAACCTGCAGGACTGTTTCTGAGACCCTTATTGGGGGCACATGGCCATTGGACAGGATAGGAGTGTGTCTGAGGGGGGAGCATGCTGTGGGGCTGTTTATCAGGTTCTGAGTGGAACCACACAGCCACTTCACTGGTCCAGAGGCATATCAGCTTCTTGGAGGCTCAGAGGTCTCTTCTGCTTGGGGTTGGGTATGCAGCAGTCTGTCTGGCTCAAGAGTGGGTTCACCATGTGTGGGACTGAAGCTCTTGATAGAAGTGTGGCAATGGGGGTTGGTTTTCTTGCTGTGTAGAACCAGAGTCAAAGCCTATTTTGGACTCAGGCTCCACACAGTTGGGGTTGTGGCATTCAGACACCCATGTGGGCTTGAGTGTAATAAAGATGGAGCTCCAGTGCTGGAGAGATGCAGAAGCTACTGGCCCCTAGAGCAAGGTGCACTGAGACTCTAGTCCCAAGATGGTGCTGAGGTGCTGCAGCTTAGCTCACAGAGCATGGGAAGTGCACATCTTCGGCTCCTAATCTTGGGCAATGTAGCTGCATAAATTATCAGCAACTCTCCAAACTTGGCCCAGGACATGCAAGGACTGTGAAATTTTCCTGTTGTAAGGACTGTAGGTGTTTGCAGTAGAAATGGGGAGTAATGAGGATCTTCTGCTTACTTTTTCCCCACAATGAGGAGTCCCTCCTTACTCCAGGAAGATCCAGTCTGAGTGGGGGAGACAAAGCTGCAGAGACCCTGTGACTCCATGCTTCCCTCCTATACTTCCAATAACCACAGTTGCATCTCCACTCTCCTGCTGCACTCCAACAAACTTCTTTGGCACTGCAGTAAAATCTTAGCTGTTTATTAATTGCTGTGTTCCCTTACTGGGTAAGGAAGATGAATACAAGGCATCTCTAGTCAGTCATCTTGCTGATGTTACTCCTATTTTTAATTTCTGAAGTTTAGTTTTGGCAGGCACTGTATACTTATTTGGCAAGTTTTTTTTTCTTGTCAGTATATTGAGTCTATCATTCCACTCCCTTCTGTTTTGTAATGTTTCTACTTAGAAATTCCCTGATTATCTTATGGGTTTTCTTTTATGTCACAAGTCACTTTCTCTTGCTGCTTTAGAAATGATTTGTTTCTAACTTGACAATTTGATTATAATGTGTCTTACTGTGGATGTCTTTAAGTTCATCTCATATGGGACACAGTGAGTTTCCTGGATCTGACTGGCAATTTGTTCCTCCAGACTTGGGAAATTTTTATCCATTATGACTTTAAATAAAATTTTTACCCCTTTCTCTTTCTATTCTCTTTCTGGGACTTCGTTATGCATATATTTGCTTGTTTGATCATGTCCCACAAGTCCCTTAAGCTTTCTTTACTCTTTTCCATTTTTTTTTTTTTCTATTCAGACAGGATAATTTCCAATGACCGGTCTTCTACTACACTGGCATTTCTTCTGCTTGATCTAGTCCAGTGTTGAAACCCTCTAGTGAATTTTTCAGTTATTGTATTCTTCAGTTCCCAGATGTCTATCTGATACATTTCTTTTAAAACTTTGGAACTATTTGCTACATTTCTTTTAAAATTTTGGGACTAAACACTTAACCATTTCTTTAGATTGTATCAATATAATTTCAAGCAAGTGCTAACTGGAAGACCAATCCTGGAAATTCATAGAGAAAATATCATTCCAAAAATCAAGGATAACCAAGATACTCTTCTTTCACTGAAGTCACACTGTTAGTGGCCATAACAGAACAGTCAGCCAGTGTTATCCAGAATGTTAAGTGTTTACCATATCATCCAGTTTCAGAATGCCTCAGAGACTTTCAGTTGCTAAAGTCAGGGCACCAATTGAAACCAACAGAGGTCGGGCAATAATTACTTCTAAAATGTTAAGAATGTCACCCTTTTGGACAGTAATACCTACAGTATTTATTTCTTATGCATATTGATTTCCTAGTTCTGCTAATGAAGAAATGTGATTCAGGCCAGTGTTTTTAGCTACTGTAAATGAAGTTACCTCCATATCATCTGTAAGTCATAAATGCAGTAGGATTCCATACCTCTCAATGTTAATGAATATTCAGGTAATTTTAGAGATAGCTCTGATTTCTGGAGCACCATCTCTTGTAATAAGAACTCTATTCTTCACTAAACAGGAAATAAAACATAGGGTATCATAAATGGAGCATTTAGCTTTCCAATCATCAGTTTATTAGAATCAAGAACAACAACTATAACTGCTTTTGCAGGGCGTGCATAGCCTGCAGTCTTGAGCAATTTGCCAGAACCATTTAAATTGACCTCCTTGGCTAAAAGAGCAGAACCCACCATGTTAGTAGTGAATTGGTCAATATAAGCAACTGGCTTGTTTCCAGTTGTCTTACAAATAAATTCAATGCCTTCTTTTTCAATATCCTTAATCACCATAATCTTCATTTTGTTTAGAAAACGTAAATCAAGATTACTAAGAGCACCAATTAGAAGAGACTTCTGTGTGAGCAGGATGTTATCTTCAGTGTTTTTTTTTTTTTTTTTTAAACTAAATTTAGTATTAGGCTCTTTCTTTTCACAGCACTTGTTCCACATGGGTAAGTCTGAAACTATTTGATTATCCATCTGTTCTGGGAGCAGAGAAGCAAAACTGAATAAGCCCAGTTTTAGCCTTTTCAACTCTGGCTATCCCAGAATTTTCTACCTTTTGGGTCATAATCCCTTTCACTAACTCACTGCAATCAACTGTCCCACCAAGTTACTTAACTACTTTAATATCCCTAAGATCCACAATGGTAGCTGTGGCTAGATCACTTGCTTTAATCACTGTATCTATATTCATTGGAGAAATTAGACTGGAGTACTGAAAAATAAGCATTGAGTTCAATAAGTTGGTTGGACTATTTTAAAATGTTTCTTTGTCATTTACTTCCATAGGTTAAGACATGTCAGTTACAACTTTAATACCATTTCCCAAAGCCTTCTAGAATGACTCAGAGATGATGGCTAGATGAATCCCTTTCTGAAGAAGCTTATTATAGGACTATAAGAGAGATCCAGCAATAATGACCACTGATGGGGTGTCATCTCCAACTTCTATATCTTGGAGCCTTAGACAGCACCACTAGGATTCTGGCTGCTGCATGTAACACTTACATTTGTTTCAGAATTGTGGCAGCATCATATGTAATGGTCGTATCACCTTTTCTATTTTTACTTTTTCATCCTTTCTTTTTGGTTGAAAGCTTGTTCTAAGAGCATTGGCAGCCTCTTTTGCCATGTAGATATTTCCCAAATTGATCTGAAATGACTTTTCAGTATTTATAGGAACATTTCCTGTAGCCTCCAGCAGTCCTGGTGGGGATGGTGCTCCAGGATGCCATGTTCTCAGGCATGACAAACTTGGCTGGGTCTTCATGGGCTTGTAAAGGATAGATGGACATGGATTCCATCCAGCCATAAAATAGTGATATAACCCTATTGCCTTCATGACTCTTCCAGAAGGCAGTGCCAATGCCAAGAGGAAAATGTTTTGTATTTTTTAATATTTTCTATCTCTTTGTTAAAATTCTCACTTTGTTCATGTATTTTTTTTCTATTGAGTTGTACAGTTTTAACCCTCTATCAGTTATGTGATTTGCAAATAATATTTTCCCAGGCTGTAGGTTGGCTTTTTATTGTGTTGATTATTCTCTTTGCTATGCAGAACTTTTTAGTTTGACGTAGTCCCATTTATTTATTTTTGCACCAGAAGTCTGAGCTTTTGGTATGATATCCAAAAGATGATTGCCAATGCCAGTGTCAAGGACTATTCCCCTTGTGTTCTCTTCTAGAAATTTTATAATTTCAGGTCTTACATTTAGGTCTTCTATCCATTTTGAGTCATTTTTGTGTATGCTGTAAGTTAAGGGTCCAATTTCTTGCTTTTGCATGTTGAAATTTAGTTTTCCCAATACCAACTACTCAGGAGGCTGAGGCAGGAGGAATGCTTGAGGCCAGAAAGTTGAGGCTACAGTGAGTCATAATCACATCACTGCACTCCAGCCTGGGTGACATAGTAAAACCCTGTCAAAAAAAAATAAAAAATAAAAAAAATTAAAAAAAAACTAATAATAAAAATAAAATTTATTTCTCAGTATTTTAATTTTTTTGATGCTATTGTAAATAGGATTGCATTCTTGATTCATTTTTCTGCTAGGCCGTTATTTGTGTATAGAGAAAATACTGATTTTTCTTTCATTTTGTTTTGTTTTGTTTTTGTTTTTGAGATGGAGTCTTGCTCTGTCACCAGGCTGGAGTGCAGTGGTGTAATCTCGGCTCACCGCAACCTCCACCTCCTGGTTTCAAGTGATTTTCCTGCCTCAGCCTCCCGAGTCACGGGGACTACAGGCGTGCACCACCAAGTGGAGCTAATTTTTGTATTTTTAGTAGAGATGGGGTTTCACCATGTTGGCCAGGATAGTCTCGATCTCTTGACCTAGTGATCCAGCTGCCTCAGCCTCCCAAAGTGCTGGGATTGCAGGCATGAGTCACCATGCCTGGCTGAGATAATACTGATTTTTCTACATTGATTTTGTATCTGCAATGTTACTGAATTTATTAATTAATTCTATCAGGGTTTTTTATCTTTATGATTCTCTAAATTTAAAGTCATGTAATCTGCAAACAGACATACTTTTATTTCTTTCTAATCTGAGTGACTTTTTGCTTATTCTTGTGTGATTGCTCTTACTAACAATATGATAAATATAAGTAGTGAGAGTGGGCATTTTTGCCTTGTATTAGATCCTAGTGGAAAACTTTCCAGTTTTTTCCCATTGATTATAGTAGGTTTTTCATATATGGCCTTTATTATGTTGAAGAACTTTCCTTCTATACCTAAATTGTCAAAAGTTTTCATCAAGAAACAATGCTGAATTTGTCAAATTATTTTTTCTGCATCAATTGAGATGATAATGTGGGTTTTATCTTTCATTTTGTGAATCTAATATATCACATTGATTTGCATATGTTAATGCAGATTTGCATGCTAGACATAAACCTCACATAATCACAATGTATGATGTTTTTTATATATTGAATTTGGTTTGCTAATATTTCATTGAGATTTTTTGCATCAATGTTCATTAAATATATTGGCTTGCAGTTTTGTTTTTTTTTTTGGTGTCTTTTTCTTTTGGCTTAGGTATCAAGGTGATGTTGGCCTCATAAAATGTGCTTGAAAGTGGTCCCTGTAGCTCTCTTTGTTTGAAAGAGTTTAAAAATTATTATTGGTAACAATTCTTCTTTGAACATTTGGTAGAATTCAGCCATAAAATAATATGTCCCTGTGCTTTCCTTTGAAAGGTTTAAAATTACTTCTTCAATCTCTTTGTTATTGACATGTTCGAGCTTTCCAATTCTTCCTGATTCAGTCATGGTAGGTCATATTTTTCTAGAAATTTATTCATTTCCTCTAGGTTATCCAATTTCTTGAAATATAACTGTTCATAATACTCCCTTATATTCCTTTTTATTTCTGAGGTATCTGTTGTAATGTCTCCATATTCATTTATGATTTTATTTATTTGAGTCTCATGTCTTTTTTTCTTTATTAGTCTTGCTAGGGTCTTATTGATTTTAGTTTTTCAAAGAACCAACTCACAGGATTATCATTTTTTTTCCTATGGTTTTCCTGCTACTTAATTTTTTGTTCTGTTCTGATCTTTATTATTTCCTTCCTTCTGCTAACTTTAGATTTAGTTTGTTCTTCTTTTCCTATCTCCTTGAGATATAATGGTAGCTTATTTGTAATATCCTTTTAAAAATTAGGCATTTATTGCTACAAACTTCTTTCTTAGAACTGCTTTTCTTGAATCAATAGATTTTCATATGTTGTTTTTCCATTGTCACTTTTCTCATGATACTTAAAAATTCCCCTTTTGATTTCTTCTTTGACTCAGTGGTTGTACAGGAGAGTTACGCTATATTTAGTGAGACATTGCTCTTGTGGTTATATTTAGATTTTTGTATACTGTTCCTTTCAGATCTTTAGGCATATTTAACACAGATGATTTAAATTTTTTTCTAATGAGTCCAATATCTGAGCTTCCTTACGGACAGGTTTTCTTTTTTTTTTTTTCCCTTTTTTTCCCCCGTGTATAGAACATTTTTTTTTTGCATACTTCTTCATTTTTTGTTGAAACCTGAAATTTTTGAATATTATAATGTGGTAACCCTGGAACTTAGGTTCACTGTCTTCTACAGAGTTTGTTGTTGCTGTTTTTTGTGGGTTGGTATTAGCTTGTTTAGTGACTTTTCTAAATTACGTTTTTAAATTCTGAATTCTTTTTCTTGTGTAGCCAGTGAATTCTGTGTTTTGTTAGCTAAGCAGCCAGCTGGTGTTTTAAACATAGTTTTCTTAAACAACTAAAGCCAAATAAATAAATGAATAAATAAATAAATAAGAAAAAGAAAATACTCTCACTCTTTGCATATTGGTCTGTTTTGGGGCACTCCTTCAAAACTTAGGCAGCCTTTTTACAACCCTGCTTTAGTTTTCATATCCTGCTTGTGTGGAGCCTGAATGTCAGCCAGAGGTGAAAGCTTAGTGTCTTCTCAGGCCTTTTCCGAGCATGTGTCAAGTTCTGAGGATGCATGTGGACTTCTTAATTTCCCAGGGAGCTTTAAAACGCCCTTATTCCTCTATGTGTTGCCTCTCACAGACTCCTCCTTCCAGGCTTTTTAGTCTATTGCTTGTCCTATTGTTCCTTGCCCTGATGTGCTGTGACCAATACTTGTACCTTTAAATCATTTTAACAAAAGCTGCCCATGAAGCCACCTCAACCATTAAAATTCTGATTGAGAGGAAACAAAGGCAAGCCCTTGCACTGGTCAGGTAGTTGCCAGAGAGGTGGAAAACCCACAAACACAATTCTTTGAGAATAGGGTTTGTTGTGCTCCCTCTGGCAGTAGTAACTTTCATCAGGAACATAAGATTTGCCCTCATGGCCCCCACTAATCTGAGGTGTGGGGTACGGTGGGCAGCAATTCAACATTCCATAGCACTCCTTTACTGCAAAACAACAGCTTATTTATTCAAGCCTCTTTTTGGTTGTTTAAAGTTTTTTCATAAATTCCCCAACTTTGCAAAAGTTGATTTTGATGATTATCTTCAGCTCATCAGTTGCTTTTGTGGAGGAATAGAGCCCTCAAGTTTCCCAATTTGCCATTTCCAGTGATGTTAGTACCTTCTAGATTTGTTTTAAGGCTTTGCCAGGGCAGATCTGGAGTGACTTTGATTTTAGGGATAGTTTGGTACTACAATTAAGACTTGACTCTTTGGGGATCTCACTCTCCTGAATGCCTGAGAATGTAACACGGATATTTCTAATCTGTCTAATTGGAATTTTAGTTCCATGTAGCTCTAGCTCTGTATGAGTTCTAAGAAATAGATTACAGTCCCTGGTAGTTGTCTTTACCAGGCATTGCTGAATTTCACTATATGCATATGCAGCTTTTTACTTGGCCAAATACTCAAAAGAATTTTTAAGCAATTTTCTGGGGCTTTTTCTCTCTATAGTTATGGCCTAATATTCTCATGCAAAATTCCCAGCCATTTCAGCCTCCTCAAATTCTGATCTAGCTTCTCAACTCAGGGAGACCACTGTGCTCTAGTTGTGTTACCACCCACTATGCCACAGTCTGAAAATAGGTTTCATTTATTCCCCTCTCCCGGCTGGATTTTTTTACTATTTATGTCAACAAGGCAAGTTGAACTCCAATTACTTTGTCATGGCCAGAATCAGAAAGTTACAAACAACAGTAACAATAACAACAACCACAACAAATGATGTGCTTACTTAATATCTTTGACATTAAAATAAATTGATTAGGACTTCAGAAGGTTAAAAGAAACTGGCAGAAATACAGCTACAGTATGTGGAATTGTAGCAACGATGTAAATGGTCTATAGACCTATTTTCATACATTAGGAAATGTTTACAAGCCATTCCTTTGCTCATGAGATAGGACCTCTAATGGTTGCCATAATCCAGACATTCAATTCTCACTAAAATTCCTACTGAGTGAGAAGTAGTATAAAGGCTGCCACCTGGCTGCCAGTAGGCTGGATATGGCTCACTAATTAATTTTGTTTGACCAGTACACTAATTTAAAAACTTGAATTTCAATATATTTTGGTGGACCATGCACACTCCGGTTGCCCATAATCCCTGTTTTATTAGACCCACTGTATCAGATATTTGTTATTTCACTAGTCTGTAAATTTGGAATTAGGCTGCCTATGTTTAAATCTTGATTACCTGCCTACTTACTTTTATTCTTGTACAAGCTAATTAACTTCTCTGAGCATCAGGTCTCTCTGAAAAGGGAAGTAGATAATATTACTTACCTCAGAAGACAAAATGTACATATCTACATAAAATAGTTAGCATAGTACTTGACATTGAATATGTTAGAGATCATAATTATTATGCCTAAGGAAGGTTTTGCCTAAGGCTGTCTTAATCGCAGAGAGGAAGTCGGCAGCCCTGAATTCTAGTCTTGGCTCTACCACTGTTTTGCTGTGTGACTATTTCTCCTCCTAAATCTCAGTTTCCCATCCATACACTAAATGATCTCATGCTGTATTCAACTTGTACATTCTATGATTCTATTTATTTGGGGGATCTCCTTGACTAATATGAATGAAATGGAACTTACTACGTTTTTATCTTTACCACTATAAAACTATCAAACAAGTTATACAACATCACTCAAATTGACCAAAATGATTAAATTTCACACTTTGCAGGCTCAGAAAATAGAGAACCATTGAAATCATAACTAGTCTGCCAGAGGATACTGCTGGCAGAATCTGCTTATTTATTTGGGAACATGAATGGGTCCTCAGAAGACAATATCGACTTCCTTCCAGATGGTCACTACTGAAGGTTTTTCACTGAACTTAGCAACCTAACTTAATATCATTTAAAATCTATAGGTAGATACCAACTCCATATAATTGTGGTCAAATGAATGGCTTGAAAAACTGAGTTAGTTTCCTGGTTATCAGAAAACTTTGCTTTTTAAAACAATTAAAATACTAAATTGATTATATAATAGGTTATATTTGGGAAAGAGATAGTGTGAAAGTACTTCCTTTCAATTAAGTCTACTTCTAACCACAGACTTTAAAGAGCCTATAAAAAGGAGCCCATAATAAAAGAGGGTGCCAGTAAAAATGAATACTATAAAATTTACTAAGGGTACATGAACTCTTCAAAGACTGACAGACAAAAAAAAAAAAAAAAAAAAATGAGCTATGTTAAATTATATCTAGGGAGTGAAACTTAAAATATGTGCTAAGCATCTGCATATTTAGGCAATTTTCTCTTTAGATAAATGATTCCTATATTTCAGATTTTTTCAAACCACCTTCACAAGTTTTGACATATCTAGATATTTACTACTTGCATTATAATATCTGGGTATTACATGTATTATGAGTTTTTTAGTTGACTCACTTTTATTTAACCTTTTCTTAAACTTCCCTTAAAATACTTTTCTTAAATCTTTTGCTTAGCCTTTTGTTAATTTCATTCATGAAATTATGGGTTTGATGTGATAGGTAGATAATTTTTCCTAATAAATATCAAATAAACACATAACTGTTACAGGTAAAATAAAATAAATCCATCTAAGTATACTTCAAATCATCTCAGGTGCCAGCAGTGGTATGGATGTATACCACGCTTTGGGAAACACTGCCTCAGATTAAGAGAGATCACTGAAAGTCTATATACTTTGCCCATATTAAGTCAATGTCTTACAAAATCATCATTAGAAGGTGTACTTTAATGCTATACTGCCATAACATTATGGAGGGCTATTTCTAGAAATAGTCATATAAAATGACTAGACATACAAATTGAAATTGCTGTGAAAGGGTTAAAGACATTGCTGATTATCTTGTTTAATATCTGTGCAAGGTCCCAAATGAAAACTTTACTTTCAAATTTAGTGTCAGAAAACACTTGGTTATTTCTGTTCTTTTTCATAATGAAAGCTCTGTTACATTTCTTCTTACCTTGATTGCTAAGAAGCTCTACAACACCTCTGATGCTCAGTCTTAGCAACTATGTTAATCTTTGTGGTTGGTATAATGTGATTTTTCAATTTGATTTAATGAATTTCTTTATATGTTTTATTTTAAGCACTTAACATCATTTTTATAAGAAAAGGTGATGAAAAGCAGAGAAGGAAAATATTACTGAATGCTTACAGTATATAACAGGCACTGTGCTATGGCTTTACATTAGTTATCTCATTCATTGCTTAATAATTCTACAAGGCACATACTATTTTCTTAACTCTATAGATAAGCAGTCTGAGATTCAGGTAATTTTCTAATTTGTCCAAAGTCAAACAGCTAATATAAGTGACACAGTTGTGAATTTATACCAGTCTCTGAATGCAAAGGTGAATTTCTTTTCAGTATATTATACTCACCTCTATGTAAAAAGGTAGAACATCAACAAAAGGATTTAAAGAGAAGAAATTTTATTTTTATTTAATTTTTAAAAATCTTCCCACAGTTATCTATAGATGCTGTACTAGTTTACATTTCTACAGTGTATGAGCATTCTCTTTTCTCCACATCCTCACCAATATTTGTTATTCTTTGTCTTTTAAAACATTTATTATAGATTCAGGGTACATGTACAGGTTTACATGTAAATTGTATGTAACAAAGACTTGATGTGCAGGTTATTTTGACAGCCAGGTAACAAGCATAGTAATCTATAGGTAGTTTTTAAATCCTTAATCTTCTTCCCACCCTACACCCTCAAGTAGTCCCTAGTGTCTACTAATTAAGAATACAACCCCATTTTAATTTTCATTGCAGAGTTCTTTCACTTTCCTGGTTAGATGTATTCCTAGGTATTTTATTTTTTTGGGTGGCTATTGTGTTCTTAATTTAGTTCTCATCTTGCACATTGTTGGTGTAAGGGAATGTTACTGCTTAAAATTTTTTTATTTCAATAGGTTTTTGGGAACAGGTGGTGTTTTGTTATATTAATAAGTTATCTAGCGGTGATTTCTGAGATTTTGGTGTACCCATCACCTAAGCCATCTACACTGTATCCAATGTCTAGTTTTTTATCCCTTGCCACTTCCTGCCCTTTCCTCCGAGTTCCCAAAGTCCAATGTATCATTCTTATGCCTCTGCATCCAGATAGCTCAACTCCTACATGTGAGTGAGAACATATGATATTTAGTTTTTCATTCCTGAGTTCCTTCACTTAGAATAATGGTCTCCAATTCCATCCCAGTTGCTGCAAATGCCTTTATTTCATTTTCTTTTATGGCTGAGTGGTGCTCCACGGTGTATATATACCACATTTTCTTTTTCCACTTATTGACTGATGGGCATTTGGGCTGGTTCCATGGTTTTGCAATTGCAAATTGTGCTGCTATAAATGCATGTGTGCAAGCATCTTTTTCGTATTATGACTTCTTTTCCTTTGGGTAGCTACCTGGTAGTGGGATTGCTAGATAAAACAGTAGATCTATTTTTACTTCTTTAAAGGAATCTCTACACTGTTTTCCATAATGGTTATACTACTTTACATTCCCATCAACAGTGTAAAAGTATTTCCATTGCTGTGCAGAAGCCCTTCTGTTTAATTAGGTCCCATTTGTCAATTTTATTTTACTTGCACTTGGTTTTGGCATCTTCATCATGAATTTTTTGGTAGGTCCTATATCCAGAATGGTATTCCCTAGGTTATCTTCCAGGATTTTTATAGTTTTAGGTTTTACATTTAAGTCTTTAATCCATCTTGAGTTGATTTTCATATAAGGTGTAAAGAGGAAATCTAGTTTCAATCTTCTGCATATGGCTATACAGTTATTCCAGCACAATTACTGAATAGAGAATTTTTTCTGCATTGCTTGTTTTCACTGGCTTCATAGAAGATTGTATGGTTGTAGGTGTGCAGCATTATTTCTGTGCTCTCTATTCTGATCCATTAGTTTATATATCTGTTTTTGTACCAGTACTATGCTGTTTTGATTATTGTTGCCTTGTAGTATAGTTTGACATTGGGCACTATGATGCCCTCAGTTTTGTTCTTTCTGCTTACAATTGCCTTGACTATCCAGCTTCGTTTTGGTTCCACACGAATTTTTAATTTTTTTCTAATTCTGTAAAGAATGTCACTAGTAGTTTGATAGGAATAACATTGAATCTGTAAATTGCTTTGAGCAGTATGGGCATTTTAATGATATAGATTCTTCCTATCCGTGGGCATGGAATGCTTCTCCATTGATTTGTGTTAATTCTGATCTCTTTGAGCAATGTTTTGTAATTTTCCTTGTAGAGTTCTTTCACCTCCCTGGTTAGCTGTATTCCTAGGTATTTTATTCTTTTTGTGGCTGTTGTGAATGGAATTGTGTTCTTAATTTGATTCTCATTTTGCATATTGTTGGTGTATAGGAATGCTACTGATTTTTGTACATCGATTTGGTGTCCTGAAACTTTCCTGAAGTTGTTTATAAGATTGAGGAGATTTAAGAAAGAGACTACGAGTTTTTCTTAGTATAGAATCATATAGTCTGCAAGCAGAAATTGTTTGACTTCTTCTCTTCCTATTTAAATGCTTTTATTTCTTTCTCTTGCCTGATTGCTGTGGCTAAGGCTTCCAGTACTATGTGGAATCGAAGTGTTGAGAAAGCACATCCTTGTCTTGTTCCAGTTTTCAAGGAGAATGTTTACAGCTTTTGGCCATTTAGTATGATGTTGGCTGTGGGTTTGTCATAGGTGGCTCTTATTATTTAGAAGTATGTTCCTTTAATGTCTAGTTTGTTGAGGGTTTTCAACATGAAGGAATGTTAAATTTTATCAAAAGCTTTTTTTACATCTATTGAGATAATCATGTGATTTATGTTTTCAGTTCTGTTTATGTGATGAATCATTTACTGAGTTGAGTATATCAAACCAGCTTTGCATCTCAGGGACAAAAAGCCTGCTTGATTGTGGTGGATTAGCTTTTTGATGTGCTTGATTGTGGTTGGATTAGCTTTTTGATGTGCTGCTGGATTTGGTTTGCTAGCATTTTGTTGAGGATTTTGCATCTACATTCATCATGGAAACTGGCCTGAAGTTTTCCTTTGTGTGTGTGTGTGTCTGCCAGGTTTTGGTATAAGGATGATGTTGACCTCATAAAATGAGTTAGGGAGGAGTTTCTCCTCCTCAAATTTTTGGAATAGTTTCAAGTAGGAATGGTACCAACTCTTTTTTTCTATATATATTCGGTGGAATTCAGCTGTGAATTTGCCTGGTCTTGGGAATCTTCCAGTCGGTAGTCTTTTTATTACTGATTCAATTTTGAAACTCATTATTAGTCTGTTCAGGTCTTTGATCTCTTTCTGGTTCAATCTTCAGTGGTTTTATGTTTCCAGAAATTTACCCATTTCTTCTAGGTTTTCTAGTTTGTGTGCATAGGAGTGTTTTAGTAGTCTCTGAGGTTTTTGTTTGTTTGATTGTATTTCTGTGGGGTTAGTGGTAACATCCCCTGAGTCATTTATGATTATTTCAATCTTTTCTCTTTTTTATTTATTAGTCTAGTTGGCAGTCTATCTTTTTTTTTTTAAATGTTCTCTTTTTTTAAATTATACCTTAATTTCTAGGGTACATGTGCACAATGTGCAGGTTTGTTACATAGGTATACATATGCCATGTTGGTTTGCTGCACCCATTAATTTGTCATTTACATTAGGTATTTCTCCTAATGCTATCCCTCCCCCTGCCCCCCACCCCATGACAGGCCCTGGGGTGTGATGTTGCCCACCCTGTGTCCAAGTGTTCTCATTGTTCAATTCCCACCTATGAGTGAGAATATGTGGTGTTTGGTTTTCTAATCTTGTGATAGTTCGCTCAGAATGATGGTTTCCAGCTTCATCCATGTCCCTGCAAAGGACATGAACTCATCATTTTTCATGGCTGCATAGTATTCCATGGTGTATATGTGCCACATTTTCTTAATCCAGTCTATCATTGATAGACATTTGGGTTGGTTCCAAGTCTTTGCTATTGTGAATAGTGCTGCAATAAACATTCCATATGCATGTATCTTTATAGTAGCATGATTTATAATCCTTTGTGTAGATAACCAGTAGTGGGATCGCTGGGTCAGATGGTATTTCTAATTCTAGATCCTTGAGGAATTGCCACAGTCTTCCACAATGGTTGAACTAATTTACACTCCTACCATCAGTGTAAAAGTATTCCTATTTCTCCACATCCTCTCCAGTATCTGTTGTTTCCAGACTTTTTAATGATCACCATTCTAACTGGCATGAGATGGTATCTCATTGTGGTTTTGATTTGCATTTCTCTGATGACCAGTGATGATGAGCATTTTTTCATATCTGCTGGCTGCATAAAGGTCTTCCTTTGAGAAGTGTCTGTTCATATCCTTGCTGGCAGTCTGTCTTATTAATTCTTTCAACAAACCAATTCCTGGATTCTTGAATCTTTTATATGGCTTTTCATGTCTCAATATCCTTCAATTCAGCTCTGATGTTAGTTATTTTTTGTCTTCTGCTAGCTTGGGGGTTGGCTGGCTCTTGTTTCTCTAGGCCTTCTAGGTGTAATGTTATGTTGTTAATTCGAGATGTTTCTAAGTTTTAATGTGAGTGTTTAGAGCTATAAACTTCCCTCTTAGCACTCCTTTAGCTGTGTCCCAGAGATTCTGGCACGTTGTATCTTTGTTCCAATTAGTTTCAAAGAATTTCTTATTTTCTGCCTTGATTTCATTATTTATCTGAAAGTCATTCAGGAGCAGGTTGTTTAATGTCAATGTAATTGTATGACTTTGATTGATTTTCTTACTATTGATCTCTATTTTTATTGTGCTGTGGTCCTGGAATGCGTTTGATATAATTATAGTTTTGTATTTAATTTGCTGGAGATTGTTTTATGTCCAACTGTGCAGTTAATTTCAGACTATGTGCCATATGCAGATAAGAAAAATGTATATTTTGTTGTTTTAGGGTGGAGAGTTCTGTAGATGTCTGTTGGTCCCATTTGTTCAAGTGTCAAGATCAGGTCCCAAATATCTTTGTTAGTTTTCTGCCTCAATTATCTGTCTAATATTGTCAATGAGGTGTTGAAGTCTCCCGCTATTATTGTGTGGTTATGTATATATCTTCATAGGTTTCCGATAACTTGTTTCATGAATTGTGTGCTCCTGTGTTGGGCATATATGTATTTAAAATAGCTACATTTTCTTGTTAAATTGTGTCCTTTACTATTATGAACTGCCCTTCTTTGACTTTTTTGATTATTGTTGATTTAAAGTCAGTTTTGTCCGAAATTAGAATAGCAACCTCTGCTTTTATTTGTTTTCCATTCATTTCATAGATTTTTCTCCATCCGTTTACTTTCAACCTGTGTGTGCTATTGCATGTGAAATAGGTCTCTTTAAGACAGCTTACTATTGAGTCTTGCTTCTTTATCCAACTTTCCACTCTGTGCCTTTTAATTGTGACACTTAGCCTGTTTACATTCTAAAGTTAGTACTGACGGGTATGGATGTGATTCTGTTATGTTGCTAGTTGGTTATTATGCAGACTTTTTGTATGGTTGCTTTATAGTGTTAATGGTCTATGTACATAAGTGTATTTTTGTGGTGGCTGGTAATGGTCTTTCATTTCCATGTTTAGAATTCCCTTAAGGACTTTATTTAAGGCAGTCCAGGTGGTAACAAATTCCATCAGTATTTGCTTTTCTCAAAAGAACCTTATTTCTTCTGCACTTATAAAGCTTAGTCTGGCAGGATATGAATTCTTTTCTTTACAAATATTGCTTATAGCCCTCAATGTCTTCTGGCTTGTAGGGTTTTTATTGAGGGTTCCACTGTTAGCCTGATACTTTCCCCTTTGTTGGTGACCAGCCTCTTCTCTCTAGCTGACTTAACGTTTTTTCTTTCAATTTGACCTGGGAGAAGCTAATGACTATGTGTCTTGGGAATAGTCATCTTGTATAGTATCTCACAGGGGTTTTCTCCATTTCCTGAGTTTTAATGTTGGCCTCTTTAGTGAAGTTGGGAAAATTTTATTAGATGATATCCTGAAATATGTCTTCCAAGTTGCTCGATTTCTCTCCCTCTCTTTCAGGGACACTGATGAATCACAGATTTGGTTTATTTACACAATTCCATATTTCTCAGAGGTGTTTTTTATTCTTCATTTTTTATTTTTATTTTTTTGTCTGAGTTATGTCAGAGAACTTTTCTTCAAGCTAAGATTCTTTCCTCAGCTTGGTTGATTCTGCTGTTAATATTTATGATTGTATTCTGAAATCCTTGAAGTGAGTTTTTTCTGCTCTATCAGGTCAGCTTGGTTCTTTCTTAAAATGGTCATTTCATCTTTCATCTCCTGTATCATTTTATTGTATTTCTTAGAATCCCTGGATTTGGTTTTGACTTTTTCCAGAATCTTGGTGATCTTTATTCCTATCTATATTCTGAATTTGATTTCTGTCATTTCAGTTATTTCGGCCTGGTTAAGAGTCATTGCTCAGCATCTTGTGCATTCTTTTGGAAGTGTGAAGACACTGGCTTTTTGAGTTATTGGGGTTCTTGTGCTGCTTCTTTCTCTGTATAGGCTGATGTTCCTTCAATCTTTGAAGTTGCTATCTTTTGAATGTGTTTTTCCTTTTGCTTTTATCTTCTTTGATGTCCTTAGTGGTTTTATTGTATTATAAGATGGGTTCAGTCGACTGGCTTGGTTTCTGGAAGAGTTTATCAGATCAAGGCTCAGCTCAACACTGTTGTGCTGCATGCCGTAACTCTGTGATGCTAGTGTTGGCCACCAACTTAGTTCTCTAGCTCCTTGAGATTAGAAACCTGCTGTGATGGAAGGGTTAACATGTTTCCAGACCACTGGCCACAACAGTGCAATGGGTGGTGACAGTCAACATGCTCCATTGAGTAACTGCAGTGGGATCCATGGTTGTTAGCATGTGGTTGCAGCAGGAGCAGCATGGCAAGGTGGAGTACATGCTTGTCACCTGGGGGTGGGATACAAGCAGGTGCAAGGGTGTTAGCTTCCATTCAGATGTTTCCAGCAGTGGCGGTGGCATGGTGGCATGGGGCCACTGGTGTCTGTGCATGGAGCCACTGGTGTCTGTGCACACATTTGTGCTGGCAGCAGTGGCAGTGGGGGGTGGAGTGCTGGCAGGCACTGAGATGGAGGTCTCCATTTGTGTGTTCACACTGGCAGCAATGGCAGTGCATGGTGGGGCTGGGGCCACTGGTCTCCTTGTGAGCATTTTCACAGGCAGTGGTGGTGCAGCAGGGTGGGGCGGGGTGGGGCAGGGTACACTCATGTTAGCAGCAGCGACATGGTGGGGTGCACATGAAGACCTGAACTGGCGGAGAAGTGAAGTCAATTTCTGCCTCTGCTCACGGTGCACCACCAAAATGATCTGGGGCCTGGCTGTGGGTGTATGCCAGCAAAACAGCTTGGGGGAGGCTGCAGTGGGAGAAAGATGCCAGTGTGTTGGTACACATCTGTGTGGGCCACTCTGCTGGAGCTCTTTCATGGTCAGGCATGGTCTTCCAGCACAGAAGGTATGATGCGGGCCCTTGGCAGGCACCCCATTTGGGCATCAAAAACTGTACTGCAAGCAGGCATGGCCAAGCTGGGGCCCCATAAGAGGCCAGCAGACAGGGGGGCTGTTGGGTAGAAGCAGTCACATCTCATGGGGAAGATTCCCTTGTTCTGTTCAGGTCAGACACTTCCCCTAATGCTAAAGTGTCCTAGGGGAGCATGGAAAACTTTGGGGGTATGGGAGCCCCTGGTTGTGCTTCACCATGGATGTTCCTGCACCAAGCCCTCTGGGCTCTGCGCCAGCTGGTGTTCTGCCCCATCAACTCTCTAAGCAGCTTTCCTTGCCACTTAAGTGTCTGTGGGGGTTGTGGGTTCTCCTGCTGCCAGTATTCTAGAGGTTCATGGTGAGAGAAGGTTGCTCCCCCTCTGCTCAACTTACTCTGTCCCCAGGAGTTTTTGGAGACCAGGAATGAATCCCGGTGCACCAGAGCCCTATGCAGAGTTCCCTGCTTCCTTTTCCTTCAGCCCAGCATCTGTGTTCTCCCTCTCTCCATTCTTAATGAGTCCTCTCTGAAGATCTGGTTTGAGTTAACCAGCCTTCCCAATGTCCTGGTCCCTCGGTGGCAGATGTTCCTCCTGGCTGCATTTAGTCAGACTACTTCCCTCAAGAATGAATTTTACTTTTATGTGAGGGGATAAATTAGCTATAATAAATACTTCATTAGTTTCTTGCTTCAAAAACTAAAATTTCTTAATTAATTTACTAATTTACTGCTGCTTTACATGTTCACCTAACTTCTAACATAATCCCAAAGACATATAATTTAAAGGCAAAGCAAATAAGGTCTAAGGGGAAAATAATGTTAACTACAATATAATTTTATTTATTCTTGAGGACATTTACCATGGGAATTTATGTAACTGATCATATATACTCACAGTACTTTTCTGAACTTTCTCCTAAAACACATACACGTATTGCCACAGGGTACTTTTAATCACTGACAAAATGTAATCATGAGAAAAAAGCCACCAAAGAGATCTGTATTAGTTCAATGTAAATGGCCAACTTAAAAATTGACTGGTATTATATTGAGAGACTAAATGGAGAGGTGAAAGGCTATAATAGAGACAAGGGCAAACTCCAGAAACAGGCTGAGTTCACTATGCAGCCCTACCACTTGCTTGATGTTTGACCTTTGGAAATTCCCTTAAGTTTTCTGTGCTTTTGTTTCCCCATCTGTAAAAAGGGGGTAATAATAGTATTTACATCATAGGGATTTTGTGTGTATTAATTTTTTAATACCAATAAAATGCTTAGAATAGTGCCTGGCCCATAGCAAATTAATACTGATAAAATGCTTAGAATAGTGCCTGGTCCATTATATATTTTATATATATATATAAAATTTATATATATATATATATAAATATATACAATATATATATATATAAAAAATTTATACATATATAATTTATATATATAATATATAGCCTATTATCATTATTACAGTAACCTAAATACAACCTAATTACATGAAGAATAGATCCAAAGTTTCAAAAATATGTAAACCCCAAACCTTCATGAAATGTAACATTTTTCAATAGTTAGATACAATGAATAGAAACAGAGGAAACACTAGTACTGGTGGCAGTTTTAAATTCTGTTGTAAAATTCTACTATAAAATTACTGTACTTGGATTGATACTTGTCAAGGTAGTGAAATGTGATCCCCAATGTTGGAGGTGGGACTTAGTGGAAGGTGTTTTGATGATATGGGAGGATCCCACCTGAATAGTTTGGTGCTATTCTTGCTGTAGTGAAATCTCACTCTTAGTTTCAATGAGAATTGGTTGTTGATAGAGCCTGGCAGCTCATTCTCTCTCCCTGGACTCTGCTCTCATCATATGACTTCTGCACATGGCAACTCCCCTTTCCCTTCCACCATGAGAAACAGCCTGAAGGCATAACCAAATGTGGATGCTGGTACCATGCTTCTTGTACAGCCTGCAGAACTGTAAGCCAAATAAACATCTTTTGTTTATAAATTACTCAGCTTCAGGTAATTATTTGTAGCAGCACAAAAAAAATCAGAGAGTATGTGAGATAATGCATATATTAATTACTTGATGTAGCCATTTCACAATACACACATATCAAAACATCATATTCTATGTCATATGTACAATTATTTGGCAATTAAAATAAATCAATATATTAAGTAAGTTTAATTTAAAAAAAGAAACTACTACTACATTTCTAGTAAAATGACAAAAATCTAAAACACTGGAGACATCAAGTGTTGATAACCCTGTGGAGCAACAGAAACTCTCATTCACTGTTGGTGGGAATTCAAAATTTTATGGCCACTTTGGAAAACAGTTCGGCAGTTTCTTACAATGTGAAACACAGGCTTACCATATGATCCAGCAATTGCACTCCTTGATATTTACCAAAATTAGTTAAAAACTTATGTTCACACAAAAATCTACACATAAATGTTCCCAGAGCTTTTTTCATAATTGCACAAACTTGGAAGCACCCAAGATATCATTCGATAGGTGAATGGATAAACCACTGTACTACATTCATACTGTGGAATATTATTTGGCAATAAAAAGAAATGAGCTATCAAGCTAGAAAATACATGGATGAACCCTTAATGTATACTGGTAAGTGCAAGAATTAAATCTCTAAAGGCTATATGATTCCAACTACATAACATTCTGGAAAAGGCAAAACTATGGAGAGAGTAAAAAACCAGCAGTTGCCAAGGACTATATGGGAGAGAGGGATGAACAGGTAGAGCACAGGATATTTTCAGGGATCTATTTTGTGTGGTCCTATTCTATGAGAAACATGTACATACTTTTCAAAACTCACAGAATGTACAACACAGAGTGAACCCTAGTATTATCTATGGATTTTAGTTAATAATAACCTATTGGTTCATCAACTGCAAGAAATGTGCCACACTACTGCAATATATTAATAATAGGGGAAACTGTGTGTGGGCAGGCAGAAGGGGGAATGTGGATTCTCACAGAACAAAAAAAAGTAAAGAAAACAGAATGAGTATTTAAGATAAGAAGCATGGCATGAGCAAGGGCACAGTGTTTGTTCAGGGTACTGGAGGGTTTGTGTAAACTAAAATAATACAGAGAGAGATTAGAAAAGTAGTTTGGAGTTGGATTGTGAAGGATCTTTAATACTGGAATAAGGGAATTTGAGTTATGTTTGGGGTGTATAAAGAATAATTTGTCATAATTTTCTTCTTAAGAATTTCTTTTCTTTGAAATCCAATATTCTTAAATTAAATCAAATTGGTTAATAATACACACAGACACAACTTTAAAATTTTTCAACATGTAAAATAACATCACTAGGAAACTGCCTAATGTTTTCCTCAACCCTAAAAACAAAGCTCCACTTAGATAATCTGTGAGGTCAGAATTTCACAGTGAAAGGGCTGTAAACAATTTCTATTTATAAAGGTAACAAATATCATCATGGATTTTTGTTTTGTTTTTTGAGATGGAGTCTCGCCTGTGGCCCAGGCTGGAGTGCAGTGGTGCGATCTCGGCTCACTGCAAGCTCCGCCTCCTGGGTTCACGCCCATTCTCCTGCCTCAGCCTCCCGAGTAGCTGGGACTACAAGTGCCTGCCACCACACCCGGCTAGTTTTTTTGTATTTTTTAGTAGAGACAGGGTTTCACCCCGTTAGCCAGGATGGTCTCGATCTCCTGACCTTGTGATCCGCCTGCTTTGGCCTCCCAAAGTGCTGGGATTACAGGCGTGAGCCACCGCACCCGGCTATCATCATGCATTTTTGCTGCTGTTGGCAACAATCTTATTTAACTCTTCCACGGGCTGTGAAACAGTTAAAGTTAATCTAATGCAAATTTGTTCTTATTTTACAGCATACTCTACGTGGTCTTCAACATAATATATTACAGTCCTTACTCCATTTCAGCCTCACTTTAAGACATTCCTCAAACAATTCATGGCACTTTGCATTAAGCAGTAGTTTTTAGACAGTGTTTCCTTAAAGCCCAGTTTTATTTGCTCATTATTTCACATTCTGTGCATGTTTTTACATCACTCAGCCTAGGCTGCATGCCTGTTACTAAACCAATCACTGTGGCCAAGGGAATGGAGCATTCTAGTAAGACAGTTGGATCAAATCATCAACTCTTTGTGCAGGTAGGATAGTGAGGTAAGCTCTACCAAAGCCACATGAAAAATCTCAGTTCTCTATGGTAGATGATGTTTGGTTGCCTAATGCAACCAAAACTACAGATTCCTAAGGAAGATAAAGAATGAAATATAGCTTTGAATATATGATTATTTTAATTTAGCTATTTAGAGCATAATGCTCACTCACTAAGGAAGTCAAGATTATGAGGCCATTCATAAGCATAGTGAAATTTGTTAACATAAAGCATGGCACTACAGTACTTGCCCCTTATCCACAGGAGATGTGTTCCAAGACCCCAAGTGGATGCCAAGTGGATGTCTGAAACTGGATAGTACCAAAACATAATATATATACATATATATTATATATATAATATATATGTATGTGTGTGTGCGTATATATATACACACACTGTTTTTCCCATTACATACATACCTATGATAAAGTTTAATTTATAAGGTAGGTACAGTAAGAGATTAAAAACAACATAGAATAATTATAACTGTACTGTAATAAAAATCATGTAATGTGTGTTCTCTCTCTCTCTCAAAATATCTTATTGTACTGTATTTTACCCACCTATTTTTGGACTGCAGTTGGCCATGGGTAACTGAAACCATAGAAAGCAAAACTGTGGATAAGAGGGCTCTACTGTGTTCAACTTAGTTTCAATAAATAACTATTTAAAATCTACCACACGCATAGAACGTCTATCATTGTTACGGAGGATTCTAAAAAATAAATAGAATGAGCCTATTTATAATCTAGCTCGAGGATAAAAATTCATATTTGCTATAAAATATCAGTGCAAAGATATGTAGAACTAAGTATATGATAACATAATACAAGTTATATATATATTCAATATAATACTTTGACATTTTCCATGTTCTTGGGAAATTGAATATAAAATAATATTTACATATTGAGATATTATCAATTAACTTATGTTAGAACCTCAGAGATACAGGTTTACACAAAACATTTTGGCACACAGACACACACACACACACACAATCAGGTAATTTAGATATCATAAAGTGCAGTAGTGCTTAACTTTTACTATGCATTAGATGTATCATAGAAACACGTAAGAAACATTAAGAAAATAGCAGATGTATTTTTTCCAATCTTTAGTGGTGAAAAACCACTACATATATCAGCAGTCCCCAACCTTTTTGGCACCAGGGACCGGTTTCACGGAAGACAATTTTTCCATAGACTGTGGGTGGCGGGGGTGGTTTCAGGATGATTCCACCGCAATACATTTATTATTAGATTCTCATAACCTATATCCCTTGCATGCACAGTTCACAATAGGGTTTGTGCTCCTATAAGAATCTAATGCCTCTGCTGCTCTGACAGGAGGTGGAGCTCAGCTTCACTCGCTTCCCAATTGCTCACCACCTGCTGTGGACTGGTACAGGTCCCTGGCCCAGGGATTGGGGACCCCTGGAGTAGATAATTCAATTTAATTAGTCTGGGATAAGGATGGATATTTTAAATGTTACTCAAGTGATTTGAATGTTTAGACAGGATTGAGACTACTGACTTGGCCTAACTACTTTATGTATGGTTGAAGAAACTGAGGTTCAGTAAAGATATGTAATTTACTCAAGACCACATTGGTACAGTCCAGCCTCCTGCTTCCCAGTCCAGATATTTTTTAGGATACTGCTACTTTTTTTTCCCTTTTAATCTGTGGACATTAAATTCTTTGACATCACCTACTAGAATGAAATAGAAGTCATGTTAGACAGGCAGTTCATATAATTTTGCACACATAATAAAATAAAGTACACAATTTTTATTTCATTGGAAGTAACCCAATAATTCCATTGAACTCAAAGAGCTATGATGTGCTACTTTCAGTATTTAACAGAATTTAGTTGCTAAGAAAATTATTATTATTATTTTATTTTATTTTACTTTAAGTTCCGGAATACATGTGCAGAACATGCAGGTTTGTTACATAGGTATATATGTGCCATGGTGGTTTGCTGCGCCTATCAACCCATCATCTATGTTTTAAGCCCTGCATGCATTCGGTGTTTGTCCTAATGCTCTCCCTACCTTGGCCCCTCATCCGCTGACAGGCCCCAGTGTGTGATGTTCCCCTCCCTATGTCCATGTGTTCTCATTTTTCAGCTCCCACTTATGAGTGAGAACATGTGGTGTTTGGTTATCTGTAAGTAATTTATAGATTCAGTGCTATTCCCATCAAGCTACTATTGACTTTCTTCATATAATTACAAAAAATTACTTTAAATTTCATATGGTATGAAAAAATAGCCTGGATAGCTAAGGCAATCCTAAGCAATAAGAACAAAAGATCACGCTACCTGACTTGAAACTACACTACAAGGCTACAGTAACCAGAGCAGCATGGTGCTGGTACCAAAACAGATATGTAGACCAATGGAATAGAATAGAGACCTCATAAATAACACCACACATCTGCAACCATCTGATCTTTGACAAACCTGACAAAAACAAGCAATGGGGAAAAGATTCCCTATTTAATAAATGGTGCTGGGAAAACTGGCTAGCCATATGCAGAAAACAGAAACTGGACACCTTCCTTACACCTTATACAAAAATTAACTTGAGATCTATTAAAGACTTAAATGTAAAAACCAAAACCATAAAAACCCTATCAGAAAACCAAGGCAATACTATTCAGGACATAGGCATGGGCAAAGACTTCATGACAAAAACACCAAAAGCAATGACAGCAAAAGCCAAAATTGACAAATAAGATCTAACCAAACTAAAAAGCTTTTGCACAGCAAAAGAAATTATCATCAGCATGAACAGGCAACCTACAGAATGAGAGAAAATTTTTGCAAGCTACCCGTCTGACAAAGGTCTAATATCCAGAATCTACAAGGAACTTAAACAAATTTACAAGAAAAACAAGCAACCTCATCAAAAAGTGGGCAAAGGATATGATCAGACACTTCTCAAAAGAAGACATTTATGCATCCAAAAAACATATGACAAAAAGCTCATCATCACTGGTCAATAGAGAAATGTAAATCAAAATCACAATGAGATACCATCTCATGTCAGTTAGAATGGAGATTACTGAAAAGTCAGAAAACAATGGATGCTCACGAGGCTGTGAAGAAATGGAAACACTTTTACACTGTTGGTGGGAGTGTAAATTAGTTCAACCTTTGTGGAAAACAGTGTGACGATTCCTCAAGGATCTAGAACGAGAAATACTATTTGACCCAGAAAATTATTTTTTAAAGATAAAGCTCAGATTATACAAATAATTATAATGAGAAAATTCTAAGAATCTCATAATATTTGAGATTGTTGACTAAGTTAACAGGAATATTTGAAGAGGGTAGGATATAAGAAATTCAAATGTGCAATGCAGAGCATCAGATATGCAAATCATTACTTAATGATATTTATTAAGAGTTTAGGTACACTGTTTCAACTGGTATAAGGCAATGTTGAACACATTATTATCAACAAAGGACTTGAAGAGAAAGAATGAATGGAGTGGATGAGTTTGGTTGACAGACGAGTTTTAACAAAAATGTTTTTGGAAGAGATATATTTGAACTGATAGAGAAGATCAAAGGGCATTAGAGTTTGTGGAGGAAGGAAAGCATAAGTAAAAGTTGGGCAAGGAACAACAAAGGGATCTACCTAGACATAGTCAAACTCTCAGACCTTTTATTAGTAGTCTTGCTTTCTATAGAAATATAGATATCACTATGTCTCCCACAGCAAGTATCATAAAATAGAGGGAGCTCACTGAAATGTAATAACTAAAAATACAGTTAGAGAAGAAGCAAATATTTGTCTTCTAGAGTGTTCTGCCTTCTGCTTTCTTCTCTCAATGCACACTCTTAAGTGATCACATCTTTGTCTATAGTTTCAGCTACCAAACATGGGTCAATGAATCTCAAATCTCATGTGCTAATTTATTCCCTAATATACGGTCTAGTATATCCAACCATTTGCTGTATATATACCAGTTGTTCTCACTCGGGGCTATTCTCTCACCTCAACCCAAGGACATTGGAAATATCTCAAGATATATTTTACTGTAACAACTGGTGAGGGGTTTAATACCATCTAGTGAGTAAAGGTCAAGGATGCCGCCAAATATGCTACAATGCACAGTAGAGTACCACACAACAAAGAATTACCCTGCCCAAAAAGATCAATGATGCAGAAATTGAGGAACCCTGAGGAACACCAACCTAGAAGTCCCACAAACACAGCAAATGCAACATGCCCAAAGTTTAACTCATCTTCTCCCACAAAACTTGTTATTTCTCCAGGAATTGTTTACTTAATTTCATTTTTGAAATATTCATGCTGCTGCCTCCTTTATATCCACAATAATTCTTAAATTATCTTAACCCTATTCCTGGTATCTCTGCCCTGGCCAAACTTTCTCTGCCTGACCTATTGTCTACTAGTGAGTATGAAGTAGGAACTTTATAAAGCTCCAGACACTTATTATCTGGCCCCTGACTACCTTTGCAGCATCATGTCTCCTGTGACCTCACCCCTACTATGTACTTCAGGCATGCCAAACTACATACAACTCTTCCAAATAGTCATTATATTTCTTGAATCTCTATCTTTGCATAATCTCCTTTATTCCCGAAATACCCATTTTCTCTTCTCCCACATCCTCCCACTTTACCTAGTCATCTTTTAAAAATCTCAAATGTAATCTTTTCTGGGAAAATGTCCTTACTTCTCTACATCTTAGTAGATTTAAATGCTTTTTCCTCTGGTTTCCCATGACACCTCTTCTTTACCTTTACTATACTACTTAATACTCTGCAAATACTTGTTTATGCGTCTGGCTTCCCTGTTATATTATGAACTCCTCGATGGCAGGTTACATTATGTTAAATATATTGTAAGTTACAATATGTTGAATATAATGTATGTATGTATGTATGTATTATACACAAGGCATTGAAAACAGTTTGTACTTAAGTAGTCTGAATTGATTTGAGGCTGTTCTCATTCACCTTTTCTATTCTTTTTTATTGTCGTAAAACAAAACACAAGATAAGAGATCTACCCTCTTAACAAATTTTTAAGCACACAGTATTGTTAACTAAAAGCACAATGTTGCACAGCAGATCTCTAGAACTTTTCATCTTGCACTACTGAATCTTTATACCTATGGAAAAACAACTCTCCATTTTCCCCTCCCTCAGCCTCTGGCACTACCATTCTACTGTTTTTATGACTTTGACTACACTAAATACCTCATATAACTATAATCATATAGTATTTGTCCCTTTATGACTGGCTTGTTTTACATAGCATAATGTCCTCAAGTTTCATCCATGTTGTAGCATATGATAGGATTTTCTTCTTTTTATGGCTGAACAATATTCCATTATATGCATATATCATATTTTCTTCATCTATTTATTGATAGACATCAGTATTGTGTCCACTGCTTGGCTATTGTGAACAATGCTGCAATGAACATGAGAGTGCAGATCTATCTTTTAGATGTAATCTCCATTCTTTAGATAAATAACTACAAGTGGGACTGCTGAATCAGATTTTTTTTTTTTAATTTTCTGAGGAACATCTATACTGTCTTCCTTAGCAACTTCACCATTTTACATTTCCAGAAACAGTGAACAAGGGTTCTCTTTTCTCCACATGCACATCAACACTTGTTATTTTCTTTTTTTATATAATAGCTATCCTAATGGGTTTGATGTAATACGTCATTATGGCTTCAATTTAAATCTTCATTATAATTAGTGATTTTAAGCATCTTTTCATATACATATTGGCCATCTCTATGCTTTTTTTGGAGAAACATCTATTCAAGTCCTTTACCTCTTTTTAATCAGATTATTAGCTTTGTTTCTATTTATTTGTAGGAGTTTTAAATACATTTTGATTATTAATTCATTATAAGATTCATAAGTTTGCAAATACTATTTTCCATTTCATAAGTTGCCCTTCAACTGTTGATTGCTTCTTTTGCTGTGCAAAAGCTTTTTGGTTTGATGCAATCCACTTTACTACTTTTGCTTTTGTTGCCTGTGCTTTTGGTATCATATTAAAAAAAAAAAAAATGCTCCAGTCAATGCTCCTCCTATGTTTTCTTGTAAGAGTTTTATAGTTTCTGGTTTTCTGTTAAACTTTTAATGGATTTTGAATTGATTTCTGTATGTAGTATAAGGGTCCAATTTCATTATTTTACATATGGATATCCAGTTTTCTCAACACCATTTGTTAAAAAGATTATTCTTTCTCCATGGTGTGATTTTGGCATCTTTGTTGGAAATCAAATGACTATAAACGTGTAAATTTATTTCTCTGTTCTCTATTCTGTTCCATTGGTTTATGCATCTGTTTTTATACCAGTACTTTGCTGCTTTTATTGCTGCAGTGTTGTAGATTTGGAAATCAAGTAGTGTGATGCCTCTGGCTTTGTTCTTTTTGCTTAGGATCGCTTTGATAATTCAAAGTCTTTTGTGGCTCCATATCAAATATAGCATTTTTCTTTCTTGTTCCGTGAAAACTGTCATTGGAATTTAGGATCTCAATAGATGCAGAAAAAGAAGTTGAAAGAAATTTAGCATCCGTTGAAAATCTCAAGAAATGAGGTATAGAAGGAATGTACCTCAACACAATAGAGGCCATATATCAAAAGCCCACAGCTAACATTAAACTCAATGGTGAAAAGCTGAAAGCTTTTCCCCTAAGATTAGTAACAAGATTGGGGAGATATTGGTGAAATGATACAAAATTTTAATCATACAGGGGAAGTAAGTTCAAGAGATCTGTTGTACTACATGGTGACTACAGTTAATAACAAATGCATTGTATACTTGAAAAGTGCTAAGAAAGAAGATTTTAAGCATTCTCATCACAAAGGAAATGATAAATATGTGAGGTAATGGATATTTTAATTACATTGATTAGCCACTCTTTAATGTATACATATATCAAAACATGGTGTACACCATAAAATATATGATTTTTATATGTTAACTTAAAAAATACAAAGAAAACAAATAAATAACAGTACTTTTAAAATATTGCAATGAAATTAACGTGACAAAATGAACCATTTTAATGTATACAGTTCGGTGGTATTTACTATATTCCAAATGTTATCCCAACATGATTTCCATCTAGCGCCACACATTTTCATTACTCAAAAAAAAAAAAAAAAAAAAAAAAAGCCTGAATACACTAAGCAGACAGCCCTAATTTCCTACTTCTCCAAACAGCTGTCAACTATTAATCTTTATATCTGTATGAATCTTGCTGATATTAATATTTCATATATATGGGCTAATACAATATGTGACCTTTTTGTGTCTGGCATTTCTCATTTATCATGACATTTTCAGTATTCAGTCACATTATCAGCATGTATCAGTTTATTTCTTTTAATCATTGAGTAACAGTTCATTGTATTGATGTAACACTTTTGTTTATCCATTTATCAGTTGATTGAGATTTGGGTATTTCCATCTGATAGGTATTGTAAATAGTACTGCTACTAACACCTGGGTAAAAATATATATTTGAATATCTGTTTTCAATTATTTTTGAAAATTCCATGCCTAAGAGCTAAATTGCTGTTCATATGGGTAACTTTATGTTTGCCTTTTTTTAGAAACTATCAAACTATTTTCAACAGGAAATGCACCATTTTACATTTCCACCAGTGAATGTATGAGGATTACAATTTCTCATCCTTCTTACCAACATGTTATTTTATAGTTTTAAAAATTATTATTATAGCTATACTAGTGAATGCCAAGTGATATATCACCGAGGTTTTCATTTGCAATTCCCTACTCATTAGTAATGTTGAGCATCTATTCAAATGCTTGTTGGTCATTCATGTATCTTCTTTAGACAATTATCTATTTATGCCCTTTGCTTCTTTCTTAGTTGTTTATCTTTCTGTTTTGGAGCAAGGGTTCTTATATTCTGGTGTATTATGTTGATTGACTTCTTAAAATTTTCAACCACCACAGCATTCCTGAGATAAATGCCACTGTTTGGAAATTTTAAGAATGAAAACATATGGTCCTGGTCTTTAACCTGTGGTTAGGTTTTTGATCACTGATTCATCTTTTCACTTGTTATAGATCTGTTCAGATTTTCTATTTCTTTCTGAGTCAGTTTTGGTAGCTTGTGTTACTAAAAATTTGTTCATATTATGTAAGTTATCAAATCGATTGGTTTATATATAATTTTTATAACTATTTTGATATCTTTGAGGTCTGTAGTAATATCCACTTTTGCTGAACAATGTAAATAACCAAATATTAGTTTACTTTATTCTCTTTTATTTTCCATTTCTCAATTTCATTTATTACCGTTCTAATATTTATTATTTGCTTCCTTCTCCAAGTGGTGGGTTTACCTTGCATTTCCACTTCTAGATCCTTAATGTTTAAAGTCAGGTTATTGATTTCAGATTGATCTTTGAGTTTAAACATGTATATTTATACATTTCTTTCTCAGCAATACTTTCACTTACAACCCACAAGTTTTATGTTATGTTTCAATTTCCTTCATCTCAGAGTATTTTATTATTTCCTTGTATTTTCTTATTTGGCCGATTTCTTACTGGAGAATGGGATGTTTAACTGCTACATAGTTGTGATTTCTTTTCAGTTTTCCTCTGTTTTTGGTTTCAATTAGAAATTTCGCAGTTACTGCCTTAAATATAATTAATTCATTTTTCCTATTATACCATTTAGAATCCCTGCTTATTTTCTCATGTATTTTTCAGTTCATTTTTTGTTAACCTGAGGATTACAATTCCCATCTTAACTTTATAACAATTCAGTTTGAATTAATGCAAATTAATTTTAATAATATAGGCAATTTGACTCTAATATGCCTTGCAGTAGATTTCGTTCAGTTTATCCTGCTTGGAATTACTTAAGCATCTTGGATCTACAGATTCATGTCTTCCATTAAACTTTAGAAAAATGAGTAACAATTCATTCAAGTACTTTTGTTTCTTTCTATCCTTTCTTTCTGAGTCTATAATTATTATACATTGGTATACTTGATGTACTACAGGTTTCATAGACTTGTTAATATTATTTTATTGTTTTTTCATTCTGCTCATGAGATTGGATTACTCCAATTGACCTAACTTCTAATTAATTAAATTTATCATATGCCTCCTCAAATCAACCATTGCATCCTCTAAATATTTTTCCTTTTAGTTACTGTTCTTCTGAGCATCAGAATGTACATTGTCCTTCTTTATAATTTCTTTTACTGTAGTTTTTTGTTTTTTATTTCATTGGGACATAATAGGTGTATATATTTATGGTGTACAGGAGATATTATGATACAGGTATGCAATGCATAATAATCACATTATGGTAAATAAGGTATCCATCACCTCAAGCATTTATCCTTTGTGTTACAAACAATCCAGTTATACTCTTTCAGTTACTTTAAATGTACAATTAAATTATTATTGACTATAGTCACCCTGTTGTGCTATCAAATACTGGGTCTTATTCATTATTTCTGTTTTTCTTGGTACCATTAGTGACGCCCACTTCCACCCAACACCCCTCCCCACTATTCTTCCCAGCCACTGGTAACCATCTTTTTACTCTCTATCTTCATGACATTTAGATTGAATAGTGAATAGTACTGCAATGAACATACACGGGCATGTGTACTTATGACAGAACAATTTACATTCTTTTGGTTATATATCCACTAATTGAATTGCTGGATTGAATGGTATTTCTGTTTTTAGCTCTTTCAAGAATCACCACCATGCTTTTCACAAAGGTTAAACTAATTTACACTCCCACCAACAGTGTATAAGTGTTCACTTTTCACCACAACCTCACCAGCATCTGTTATATTTTGACTTTAATAATAGCCATTCTGACTGATATTAGGTGTTAACTCATTTTGGCTTTCATTTTCAATTGTATAATAATCAGTAACATTAAACTTTTCTTCATATGATCATTGACTACATGTATGTCTTCTTTTGAAAAGTGTCTGTTCATGTCTTTTTTTTTTTCACTTTTTAACGTGGTTCTTTTTTTCTTATAAATTTGGTTAAGTTCCTTACAGGTGCTGGATATTAGACCTTTGTGAGATGAAGAGTTCGCAAATATTTTCTCCCATTCTATAGGTCGTCTGTTTACTCTGTTGATAGTTTCTTTTGCTCTGCAGAAGCTCTTAAGTTTAATAAGATCTCACTTGTCAATTTTTGCTTTTGTTGCAATTGTTTTTCTTGTCTTTGTCATGAAATTTTTGCCTGTTCCTATGTCCAGGATGGTATTGGCTAGGTCGTCTTCCAGGGTTTTTACAATTTTTGGTTTTACATTTAAATCTTTAATCCATCTTGAGTTGATTTTTGTGTATGGCGCCAGGAAGGGATCCAGATTCAATCTTCTACATATAGGTAACCCAACATCCCACCACTATTTATTGAATACAGAGTCCTCTCTGTATTGCTTGTTTTTGTCAGTTTTGTCAAAAATCAGATGGTCGTAGGTATGTGGCTTTATTACTTGGCTGTCTATACTGTTTTGTTAGTTTATGTATCTGTTTTTGTACCAGTACCATGCTGTTTTGATTGCTGTAGCCCTTAGTAAAATTTGCAGTCCAAACACATGATGCTTCCATACTTGTTCTTTTTGCTTAGGATTGACTTGGGTATTTGGGTTATATTTCGGTTCCATATAAATGTTGAAATATTTTTTTCCAGTACTGTGAAGAATGCCGTTGGTAGTTTGATATGAATAACACTGAATCTGTAAATTGCTTTAGGTAGTATGGCCTTTTTAAAATATATACTTTAAGTACTGGGTTACATGTGCAGAACGCGCAGTTTTGTTACATAGGTATACACAGGCCATGTTGGTTTGCTGCACCCATCAACCCATCACCTACATTAGGTATTTCTCCTAATGTCATCCCTCCTCTAGCCCCTCACCCCCACAGGCCCCGGTGTGTGATGTTCCCCTCCCTGTGTCCATGTGTTCACATTGTTCAACTCCCACTTAAGAGTGAGAACATGCAGTGTTTGATTTTCTGATCATGTGATAGTTTGCTGAGAATGATGGTTTCCAGCTTCATCCATGTCCCTGCAAAGGACATAAACTCATCCTTTTTGATGACTGCACAGTATTACTTGGTGTATACGTGCCACATTTTCTTTTTTTTTTTTTTTTTTTTTTCCAGATTCTGTGTTTTTAATCATCATGATATTCTGTACAAATTTATTACAATAAATAGTGTTACATTTCTAAGGATAAGAGTAGATTTTATGCTGTGTGTGGTTAATTCAGTCTATCATTGATGGACATTTGGGTAGGTTCCAAGTCTTTGCTATTGTGAATAGTGCCACAATAAACATACGTGTATATGTGTCTTTATAGTAGAATGATTTAAAATCCTTTGGGTATATACCCAGTAATGGGATTGCTGGGTCAAATGATATTTCTAGTTCTAGATCCTTGAGGAATCACCACACTGTCTTCCACAATGGTTGAACTAATTTACACTCCCATCAGCAGTGTAAAAGTGTTCCTATTTTTTCACAACCTCGCCAGCATCTGTTTCCTGATTTTTAAATGATCGCCATTCTAACTGACATGAGATGGTATCTCATTGTGGTTTTGATTTGCATTTCTCTGAAGACCAGTGATGATGAGTTTTTTTTCACATGTTTGTTCGCTGCATAAATATCTTCCTTTGAGAAGTTTCTGTTCATATCCTTCACCTGCTTTTTAATAGGGTTTTTTTTTTTTTTTTTTTTTTTCCTCTAAATGTGACATTCCTTGTAGATTCTGGACATTAGGCCTTTGTCAGATGGATGGATTGCAAAAATATTCTCCCATTCTGTAGGCTGCCTGTAAACTCTGATGATAGTTTCCTTTGCTGCGCAGAAGCCCTTTAGTTTCATTAGATTCATTTTTCAATTTTGGCTTTTGTTGCCATTGCTTTTGGTGTTTTATTCATGAAGTCTTTGCCCATGCCTATGTCCTGAATGGTATTGCCTAGGTTTTCTTCTAGGATTTTTACGGTCCTAGGCCTTACATTTAAGTCTGCGACCCATCTTGAGTTGATTTTTGTGTAAGGTGTCAGGAAGGGGTCCAGTTTCAGTTTTCTGCATATGACTAGCCAGTTTTCCCAACACCATTTATTAAATAGGGAATCTTTTCCCCATTGCTGTGTGCATCAGGTTTGTGTAAGATCAGATGGTGGTAGATGTGTGGTGCTATTTCTGAGGCCTCTGTTCTGTTCAATTGGTCTATATATGTTTTGGTACCAGTACCATGCTGTTTTGGTTACTGTAGCCTTGTAGTATAGTTTGAAGTCAGGTAGATGATGCCTCCAGCTTTGTTCTTGTTGTCCAGGATTGTTTGGGCTATGCATGCTCTTTTTTGGCTCCATATGAAGTTTAGTTTCTTCCAATTCTGTGAAGAAAGTCAGTGGTAGCTTGATGGGGATAGCATTGACTATAAATTACTTTGGGCAGTCAGGCCATTTTCACGATGTGACCATTTATTTATATTGATTTTTCCTATCCATTACCATGGAATGCTTTTTCTTTGCATCGTCTCTGATTTTGTTGAGCTGTTTTTTAATTGTCATTGTAGAGATATTTCACCTCCCTGGTTACATGTATTCTTAGATATTTCATTTTATTTTTTGGTCACAATTGTGAATGGGATTGTGTTTTGGGCTTGACTCAGCTTTACTGTTGTTGCTGTATAAAAATGTTTGGTGATTTTTGTACGTTGCTTTTGTATCCTGAAACACTGCTGAAGATATCAGCTTAAAGAGCTTCTATGCTGAGACTATTGGCCTTTCATAGATATAGAATTATGTCAGCTGTAAACAAGGATAGTTTGACTTCCTCCCTTTATATTTGGATGGTGTTTATTTCTGTCACTTGCCTGATTGCTCTGGTCATTACTTCCAATACTGTGTTGAATAAAGTGTTGAGAGAGGGCATCGTTGTCTTGTGCTGCTTTGCAATGAATATGCTTCCAGATTTTGCCCATTCAGTATGATGCTTGCTAAGGGTTTGTCACAGATTGCTTTTATTATTTTAAGGTACGCTTCTTCAATATCTAGTTTATTGAGAGTTTCTAACATGAAGTGATGCTGAATTTTATCAAAAGTCTTTTCTGTATCTATAGAGATAATCATGAGGTTTTTGTCTTTAGTTCTGTTTATGTGATTTATTGCATAAGTCACATTTGTTTATTGGTGTATGTTGAGCCAACGTTGCATCCCAGGGATAAAGCCTACCTCATCATGGTGGATTCACTTATTGATGTGCTGCTAGATTTAATTTGGTTGTATTTTGTCGAGGACTTTTGCATCAATGTTGATATATATGGGCCTAACGTTTTCTTTTTTTCTTGTTGTGTCTCTGCCAGGTTTTGTATCAAGATTATGCTGGCCTCGTATATTAAATAGGGGAGGAGTATCTCCTTCTCAATTTCTCAAAATAGTTTTAGCAGAAACGTTACCAGTTCTTTGTATATCTGGTAATTTGGCTGTGAATCCTTCTGGCCTTGGGCTTTTTTTTTTTTTTTTTTTTTTTTTTCCTGTAGGCTCTTTATTACTGAGTCAATTTCAGAGCTCCTTACTGATTTGTTCAGTTCACGTTCTTCTGGTTCAAACTTGGGAGGGTGTATGTGTCCATGAATATATCTATTTCTTCTAGATTTTTCAGTTTGTGCAGATGAACATCTTTTTTTTTTTTTAATTTATTTATTATTATTACACTTTAAGTTGTAGGGTACATGTGCATAACGTGCAGGTTTGCTACATATGTATACTTGTGCCATGTTGCTGTGCTGCACCCATCAACTCGTCATTTACATCAGGTATAACTCCCAATGCAATCCCTCCCCCCTGCCCGCTCCCCATGATAGGCCCCGGTGTGTGATGTTCACCTTCCTGAGTCCAAGTGATCTCATTGTTCAGTTCCCACCTATGAGTGAGAACATGCGGTGTTTGGTTTTCTGTTCTTGTGATAGTATGCAAGAATGATGGTTTCCAGCTGCATCCATATCTCTACAAAGGACACAAACTCATCCTTTTTTATGGCTGCATAGTATTCCATGGTGTATATGTGCCACATTTTCTTAATCCAATCTGTCACTGATGGACATTTGGGTTGATTCCAAGTCTTTGCTATTGTGAATAGTGCTGCAATAAACATACCTGTGCATGTGTCTTTATAGCAGCATAATTTATAATCCTTTGGGTATATACCCAGTAATGGGATGGCTGGGTCATATGGTACATCTAGTTCTAGGTCCTTGAGGAATCGCCATACTGTTTTCCATAATGGTTGAACTAGTTTACAATCCCACCAACAGTGTAAAAGAGTTCCTATTTCTCCACATCCTCTCCAGCACCTGTTGTTTCCTGACTTTTTAATGATCGCCATTCTAACTGGTGTGAGATGGTATCTCATTGTGGTTTTGATTTGCTTTTCTCTGATGGCCAGTGATGATGAGCATTTTTTCATGTGTCTGTTGGCTGTATGAATGTCTTCTTTTGAGAAATGTCTGTTCATATCCTTTGCCCACTTTTTGATGGGGTTGTTTGTTTTTTTCTTGTAAATTTGTTTGAGTTCTTTGTAGGTTCTGGATATTAGCCCTTTGTCAGATGAGTAGATTGCAAAAATTTTCTCCCATTCTGTAGGTTGCCTGTTCACTCTGATGGTAGTTTCTTTTGCTGTGCAGAAGCTCTTTAGTTTAATGAGATCCCATTTCTCAATTTTTGCTTTTGCTGCTGTTGCTTTTCGTGTTTTAGACATGAAGTCTTTGCCCATGCCTATGTCCTGAATGGTATTACCTAGGTTTTCCTCTAGGATTTTTATGGTATTAGGTCTAACATTTCAGTCTCTAATCCATCTTGAATTAATTTTCGTATAAGGAGTAAGGAAAGGATCCAGTTTCAGCTTTCTACTTATGGCTAGCCAATTATCCCAGCACCATTTATTAAATAGGGAATCCTTTCCCCATTTCTTGTTTCTCTCAGGTTTGTCAAAGATCAGATGGCTGTAGACGTGTGGTATTATTTCTGAGGACTCTGTTCTGTTCCATTGGTCTATATCTCTGTTTTGGTACCAGTACCATGCTGTTTTGGTTACTGTAGCCTTGTAGTATAGTTTGAAGTCAGGTAGCGTGATGCCTCCAGCTTTGTTCTTTTGACGTAGGATTGTCTTGGAGATGCGGGCTCTTTTTTGGTTCCATATGGACTTTAAAGCAGTTTTTTCCAATTCTGTGAAGAAGCTCATTGGTAGCTTGATGGGAATGGCATTGAATCTATAAATTACCTTGGGCAGTATGGCCATTTTCACGATATTGATTCTTTCTATCCATGAGCATGGTATGTTCTTCCATTTGTTTGTGTCCTCTTTTATTTCACTGAGCAGTGGTTTGTAGTTCTCCTTGAAGAGGTCCTTTACATCCCTTGTAAGTTTGATTCCTAGGTATTTTATTCTCTTTGAAGCAATTGTTAATGGAAGTTCATTCCTGATTTGTCTCTCTGTTTGTCTGTTACTGGTGTATAAGAATGCTTGTGAATTTTGCACATTAATTTTGTATCCTGAGACTTGGCTGAAGTTGCTTATCAGCTTAAGGAGATTTTGGGCTGAGACAATGGGGTTTTCTAAATAAACAATCATGTCATCTGCAAACAGGGACAATTTGACTTCTTCTTTTCCTAACTGAATCCCCTTGATTTCTTTCTCTTGCCTGATTGCCCTAGCCAGAACTTCCAACACTATGTTGAATAGGAGTGGTGAGAGAGGGCTTCCCTGTCTTTTGCCAGTTTGCAAAGGGATTTTTTCCAGTTTTTGCCCATTCAGTATGATATTGGCTGTGGGTTTGTCATAAATAGCTCTTATGATTTTGAGGTACGTTCCATCAATACCGAATTTATTGAGCGTTTTTAGCATGAAGGGCTGCTGAATTTTGTCAAAAGCCTTTTCTGCATCTATTGAGATAATGATGTGGTTCTTGTCTTTGGTTCTGTTTATATGCTGGATTATGTTTATTGATTTGCGAATGTTGAACCAGCCTTGCATCCCAGAGATGAAGCCCACTTGATCATGGTGGATAAGCTTTTTGATGTGTTGCTGAATCCGGTTTGCCAGTATTTTATTGAGGATTTTTGCATCGATGTTCATCAGGGACATTGGTCTAAAATTCTCTTTTTTTGTTGTGTCTCTGCCAGGCTTTGGTATCAGGATGATGTTGGCCTCATAAAATGAGTTAGGGAGGATTCCCTCTTTTTCTATTGATTGGAATAATTTCAGAAGGAATGGTACCAACTCCTCCTTTTACGTCTGGTAGAATTCAGCTGTGAATCCATCTGGTCCTGGACTTTTTTTGGTTGGTAGGCTATTAATTATTGCCTCAATTTCAGAGCCTGCTATTGGTCTATTCAGGGATTCAACTTCTTCCTGGTTTAGTCTTGGAAGAGTGTAAGTGTCCAGGAAATTATCCATTTCTTCTAGATTTTCTAGTTTATTTGCTTAGAAGTGTTTATAGTATTCTCTGATGGTAGTTTGTATTTCTGTGGGGCTGGTGGTGATATCCCCTTTATCATTTTTTATTGCGTCTCTTTGATTCTTCTCTCTTTTCTTCTTTATTAGTCTTGCTAGCGGTCTGTCAATTTTGTTGATCTTTTCAAAAAACCAACTCCTGGATTCATTGATTTTTTGGAGGGTTTTTTGTGTCTCTATCTCCTTCAGTTCTGCTCTGATCTTAGTTATTTCTTGCCTTCTGCTAACTTTCGAATGTGTTTGCTCTTGCTTCTCTAGTTCTTTTAATTGTGATGTTAGAGTGTCAATTTTAGATCTTTCCTGCTTTCTCTTGTGGGCATTTAGTGCTATAAATTTCCCTCTACACACTGCTTTAAATGTGTCCCAGAGATTCTGGTATGTGGTATCTTTGTTCTCATTGGTTTCAAAGAACATCTTTATTTCTGCCTTCATTTCATTATGTACCCAGTAGTCATTCAGGAGCAGGTTGTTCAGTTTCCATGTAGTTGAGCGGTTTTGATTGAGTTTCTTAGTCCTGAGTTCTAGTTTTATTTCACTGTGGTCTGAGAGACAGTTTGTTATAATTTCTGTTCTTGTACATTTGCTGAGGAGTGCTTTACTTCCAATTATGTGGTCAATTTTGGAGTAAGTACGATGTGGTGCTGAGAAGAATGTATATTCTGTTGATTTGGGGTGGAGAGTTCTATAGATGTCTATTAGGTCTGCTTGCTGCAGAGATGAGTTCAATTCCATGATATCCTTGTTAACTTTCTGTCTCGTTGATCTGTCTAATGTTGACAGTGGAGTGTTGAAGTCTCCGATTATTATTGTATGGGAGTCTAAGTCTCTTTGTAAGTCTCTAAGGACTTGCTTTATGAATCTGGGTGCTCCTGTATTGGGTGCATATATATTTAGGATAGTTAGCTCTTCCTGTTGAATTGATCCCTTTACCATTATGTAATGGCCTTCTTTGTCTCTTTTGATCTTTGATGGTTTAAAGTCTGTTTTATCAGAGACTAGTATTGCAACCCCCGCTTTTTTTTGCTCTCCATTTCCTTGGTAAATCTTCCTCCATCCCTTTATATTGAGCCTATGTATGTCTCTACGTGTGAGATGGGTCTCCAGAATACAGCAGACTGATGGGTCTTGACTCTTTATCCAGTTTGCCAGTCTGTGTCTTTTAATTGGAACATTTAGTCCATTTACATTTAAGGTTAATATTGTTATGTGTGAAATTGATCCTGCCATTATGATATTAACTGGTTATTTTGCTCGTTAGTTGATGCAGTTTCTTCCTAGCCTTGATAATCTTTACATTTTGGCATGTTTTTGCAATGGCTGGTACCAGTTGTTCCTTTCCATGTTTAGTGCTTCCTTCAGGGTCTCTTGTAAGGCAGGCCTAGTGGTGACAAAATCTCTAAGCATTTGCTTATCTGTAAAGGATTTTATTTCTCCTTCACTTATGAAACTTAGTTTGGCTGGATATAAAATTCTGGGTTTAAAATTCTTTTCTTTAAGAATGTTGAATATTGGCCCCCACTCTCTTCTGGCTTGTAGAGTTTCTGCCGAGAGATCTGCTGTTAGTCTGATGGGCTTCCCTTTGTGGGAAACCCGACCTTTCTCTCTGGCTGCCCTTAAGATTTTTTCCTTCATTTCAACTTTGGTGAATCTGGCAATTATGTGTCTTGGAGTTGCTCTTCTCGAGGAGTATCTTTGTGGCGTTCTCTGTATTTCCTGGATTTGAATGTTGGCCTGCTCTACTAGGTTGGGGAAGTTCTCCTGGATGATATCCTGAAGAGTGTTTTCCAACTTGGTTCCATTTTCCCCCTCACTTTCAGGCACCCCAATCAGACGTAGATTTGGTCTTTTGACATAATCCCATACTTCTTGCAGGCTTTGTTCATTTCTTTTTCTTCTTTTTTCTTTTGGTTTCTCTTCTCGCTTCATTTCATTCATTTGATCCTCCATCGCTGACATTCTTTCTTCCAGTTGATCGAGTCGGTTACTGAAGCTTGTGCATTTGTCACGTATTTCTCGTGTCATGGTTTTTGTCTCTTTCATTTCGTTTATGACCTTCTCTGCATTAATTACTCTAGCCATCAATTCTTCCACTTTTTTTTCAAGATTTTTAGTTTCTTTGCACTGGGTACGTAATTCCTCCTTTAGCTCTGAGAAATTTGATGGACTGAAGCCTTCTTCTCTCATCTCGTCAAAGTCATTCTCCATCCAGCTTTGATCCGTTGCTGGCGATGAGCTGCGCTCCTTTGCCGGGGGAGATGCGCTCTTATTTTTTGAATTTCCAGCTTTTCTGCCCTGCTTTTTCCCCATCTTTGTGGTTTTATCTGCCTCTGGTCTTTGATGATGGTGACGTACTGATGGGGTTTTGGTGTAGGTGTCCTTCCTGTTTGATAGTTTTCCTTCTAACAGTCAGGACCCTCAGCTGTAGGTCTGTTGGAGATTGCTTGAGGTCCACTCCAGACCCTGTTTGCCTGGGTATCAGCAGCAGAGGCTGCAGAAGATAGAATATTTCTGAACAGCGAGTGTACCTGTCTGATTCTTGCTTTGGAAGCTTCCTCTCAGGGGTGTACTCCACCCTGTGAGGTGTGGGGTGTCAGACTGCCCCTAGTGGGGGATGTCTCCCAGTTAGGCTACTCAGGGGTCAGGGACCCACTTGAGCAGGGAGTCTGTCCCTTCTCAGATCTCAACCTCCGTGTTGGGAGATCCACTGCTCTCTTCAAAGCTGTCAGACAGAGTCGTTTGCATGTGCAGAGCTTTCTGCTGCGTTTGTTATTGTTTACTGTGCCCTGTCCCCAGAGGTGGAGTCTACAGAGACAGGCAGGTTTCCTTGAGCTGCTGTGAGCTCCACCCAGTTCGAGCTTCCCAGCAGCTTTGTTTACCTACTTAAGCCTCAGCAATGGTGGGCGCCCCTCCCCCAGCCTCGCTGCTTCCTTGCTGGTAGATCACAGACTGCTGTGCTAGCAATGAGGGAGGCTCCGTGGGTGTGGGACCCTCCCGGCCAGGTGTGGGATATGATCTCCTGGTGTGCCTGTTTGCTTAAAGCGCAGTTTTGGGGTGGGAGTTACCCGATTTTCCAGGTGTTGTGTGTCTCAGTTCCCCTGGCTAGGAAAAGGGATTCCCTTCCCCCTTGCGCTTCCCAGGTGAGGCAATGCCTCGCCCTGCTTCAGCTCTCGCTGGTCGGGCTGCAGCAGCTGACCAGCACCGATCCTCCGGCACTCCCCAGTGAGATGAACCCAGTACCTCAGTTGAAAATGCAGAAATCACCGGTCTTCTGTGTCGCTCGCGCTGGGAGTTGGAGACTGGAGCTGTTCCTATTCGGCCATCTTGCTCCGCCCCCCAGATGAACATCTTAACAGTAGTCACTGAAGGGTTTTTGTATTTCTGTGGGGTTGGTGGTAATATCCCTTTTGTCATTTCTAATTTTGTTTTATTTTTTTAAAAATCTTCTCTCTTTTCTTCATTGTATCATTTTAATTTGTTGTTAAATCCAGTGCTAGTATTTTGTTGAGAATTTTAGCATCAATATTGATCAGGAATATTGTCCTATAGTTTTCGTTTTTGATATGCATTTGTATGGTTTTGCTAACAGGGTAACACTGGCCTGGTAGAATGAGTTTGGATGTGTTCCTTGCTTTTCAGTTTTTCAAAATCTGCTGAATAGGATTAATATTACTTCTTTAAAAGTTTGGTAGGATTCAGCAGTGTAGCCATAAGGTCTCAGGCTTTTTTTTTTGCTAGGAGATTTTCTTGTGGCTTTGATCTCATTACTTGTTATTTGTCATTTGTATTAATCTGTTTTCATGCTGCTGGTAAAGACATACCAGAGACTGGGTAATTTATAAAGAAAAAAAAAGTTTAATGGGCTCATGACTCCACGTGGCTGAGGAGGCCTCACAATCATGGTGGTAGGTGAAAGGCACATCTTACATGGTGGCAGACAAGAGAGAATGAGAACCAAGTGAAAGGGGTTTCCCCTTATAAAACCAACAGATCTCATGAGACTTATTCACTAACACAAGAGTAGTATGGTGGAAACTACGCCCATGACTCAATTATCTCCCACCAGGTCCCTTCCACAACATGTGGGAATTATGGGAGCTACAATTCAAAATGAAATTTGGGTGGGGACACAGCCAAACCATATCATTCTGACCCTGGCCCATCCTAAATTTCATGTTCTCACATTTCTAAACCAATCAAGCCTTCCCAACAGTTCCCAAAAGTGTTAACTCATTTCAGCATTAACTCAAAAGTCCATAGTTTAAAATATGATCAGAGACAAGTCCCTTCTGCCTATGAGCCTGTAAAATCAAAAGCAGTTACTTCCTAGATAGAACAGAGGTACAGGCATTGGATAAATACATCCATTCCAAATGGCAGAAATGGGCTAAAACAAAGGGGCTAAAGGCCCCATGCAAGTCCAAAATTCAGTGGGGGAGTAAAATCTTAAAGCTCCAAAATGATCTCCTTTGACTCCAAGTCTCACATCTAGGTCATGCTGATGCAAGAGGTAGGTTCCCATAGCCTTAGGCAGCTCTACCCCTATGGCTTGGCAAGATATAGCCCCCCTCCTGGCTGCTTTCATGGGCTGGCATTGTCTGCAGTTTTTTCAGGTGCATGGTGCAAGCTGTTGGTAAATATACCAATCTGGGGTCTGAAGGACTCTCTTCGCACAGCTCTACTAGGCACTAACCCAGTGGGAACTCTGTGTGGGAGCTCGCACCACACATTTCCCTTTTGCACTGCCCTAGAAGAGGTTTTCCATGAGGGCCCCACCCCTGCAGCAAACTTCTGCCTGGGCATCCAGGCGTTTCCATACATACTCTGAAATTTAGGAGAAGGTTCCCAAACCTCAGTTTTTGATTTCTGTGCACCCACAGGCTTAACACCACATGGAAGCTGCCAAGGCTTGGGACATTCACCCTCTGAAGCAACAGCCCAAGCTGTACATTAGCCCCGCTTAACCACGAGTAGACTGGTTGGGACACAGAGCACCATGTCCCTAGGATGCACAGAGCAGGAGGGCCCTGGGCCCAGCCCATGAAATCATTTTTTTCCTCCTAGGTCTCCAGGCCTGTGATGGGAGGGGCTGCTGTGAAGATCTCTGACATGCCCTGGAGACATTTCCCCCATTGTCTTGGTGATTAACATTTGGCTCCCAGTTGCTTATGCAAATTTCTGCAGCCAACTAGAATTTCTCCTCAGAAAATGGGATTTTCTGTTCTATTGCACTGTTAGGCTGCAAATTTTCTGATCTTTTATGCTCTGTCTCCCTTTAAAAACTGAATGATTTTTAATGGCACCCAAGTCCCCTCTTGAATGCTTTGCTGCTTAGAAATTTCTTCCACCAGATACCATAAATCATCTCCCTCAAGTTCAAAGATCCACAAAAGGCAGGGACAAAATTCCACCAGTCTCTTTGCTAAAACATAGCAACAGCCACCTTTACTCCTGTTCCCAAAATGTTCCTCATCTCCATCTGACACCACCTCAGCCTGGATTTCTTTGTACATACCATCATCAGCATTTTGGTCAAAATTATTCAAAAAGTCTCTAGGAAGCTCCAAACCGCCCACATTTTTCTGTCTTCTTCTGCACTCCAAATTGTTTCAACCTCTACCTTTTAACCAGTTCCAAATTTGCTTCCACATTATCAGGTATCTTATAAAGCACCCCACTCTACTGGTATCTTATGGCAGCACCCCACTCTAGTGGTCCCAATTTACTGTATCACTCTTTTCTCACACTGCTAATATAAACATGCATGAGACTGGGTAATTTATAAAGGAAAGAGGTTTAATGGACTCCCAGTTCCGCATGGCTGTGGAGACCTCAAAATCATGAATAAAGGCAAGAAGGAGTAAGTCATGTCTTATATGAATGGCAGCAAGAAAAAAGAGAAAGCTTGTACAAGGGAACTCCTCATTATAAAACCATCAGATCTCATTAAACGTATACACTATCATGAGAGCAGCATGGAAAAAACCTGCCCCCATGATTCAGTTATGTCCCACTAGGTTACTCCCATAAATTGTGGGAATTGTGTGGGAGCTACAATTCAAGATGAGATATGGGTGCAGACACAGTCAAACCATATATTCATTTAAGGTTTTAGATTTATTCATGGGTCAATTTCAGAAGGTTGTATGTGTTTAGAAATTCATCCCCTTTTAACATTTTCCAATTTTTTGGCTTATGGATGTTCATAGTGGGCACTAATAATTCCTGGTATTTCTGCAGTATCAATTGTAATGATTCCTCTTTCATCTCTGATTTTATTTACTTGCATCTTTCCTATTGTCTTCAAGTCTGGCTACAGGGCTGTGAATTTTGTTTACCTTTTCAAAAAAATCAACTTTTTGTTTTGGTGTTTTTTTCTATCATTTTCTCAGTTTGACTAATTTCTGGTCTGCTTGAATTATTTACTTTATTCTAATAATTTTTGAGTTTTGCTTGCTGTTGCCTTTCTAGTTCCTTAAAATATATCATTAGGTTGTTTCTTTGAAGTTTTTCTTTCTTTCTTTCTTTCTTTTTTTTTTTCGATGTAGGTGCTTATAGCTATAAACTTTCCTCTTAGAACTGCCTTTACTTTATCCCATAGGTTTTGGTAGGTTGTGATTCCATTTTTATTTCTTTTAAAATTTCCACCTTAATTTCTTCATTGGCTTATTGGTCATTCAGGAACATAATGCTTAATTTCCATGTATTTGTATGGCTTCCAAAATTCCTCTTGTTATTGAATTCAATTTTTTTCCATTATCATCAGAGAAGAAATGGATATAATTTCAAATTTTTTCAATTATTTAGGACTTCTTTTGTGAAGTAACATATGGTCTATTCTGGAGAATGATCCATGTAATGAGGAAAGAAATGTATATTTGACAGCCATGGGATAAAATGCTTTATAAATATCAGTTAGGTGCATGTGGTTTATAGTGTAGAATAAGTGATGTTTCTTTGTTGATTTCCTCTCTGGGTAATCTGTTCAGTGCTGAAAGTGGAGTGTTGAAGTCCTCTGCTTTTATTGCATTGGGTCTTATCTTTCTCTTTAGCTCTAATAATATTTGCTTTATATATATAAGTGCTCCAGGGTTGGAAGTATATATATTTGAAAATGTTACATCCTCTTGATAAACTGACCCCTTTACCATAATATAATGGCCTTAGTTGTCTCTTCTTATACTTTTTTTTCTTTAACTGTATTTTGCCTGAAACAAATATAGCTACACCTGCTCTGTTTTGGTGTCCGTTGGTAAGGAGTATCTTTTTCCATCCATTTATTTTCAGTCTATGTGTTCCTTTATAGGTAGTGTGTTACTTGTGGGCAACAAATTGTTGGGTCTTTTATTTTTCAATCCATTCAATGTATGTCTTTGGATTGGAGAGTTGAGTTGATTTACATTCAATGTTATTATTGATTAGTAAGAATATTATCTTGACATTTTGTTGTTTTCTGGTTGTTTTGTGGTCTCCTCTTCCTTCCTTCTTTCCTTCCTGTCTTTCTTTTTGTGAAGGTGGTGTTCTTTTGTGGTATGTTTTAATTTCTTGCTTTTTATTTTGTGTGTATCTGTTGCAGACTTTTTTATTTGAGGTTACCAAGAGGCTTGAAAATAACATGTTATAACCCGTTATTTTAAATGGCTGACAAATTAACACTGATTGTGAAGAAAAACAAGCAAACTATAAAACAAGCAAATAAATACCTCATAAAATCTCTACACTTTAACTTCATCTCTTCCCCACTTCTGCTTTTTAACTTTTTTGTTGTTTCTATGTATACCTTGCTATACTGTCTATTTCTTGAAAGGTTGTTGTAGTTATTATCTTTGATTGGTTTATAATTTAGTTTTTCTACTTAAGATAAATAGACAGACCCCCTGAAGAAAGTGGATCACTCCTGGAGGACTTGGGAGACAACCCAAATACTGTAAGTGCCCATACGGTGGAAGTAGAAAAAAGAGACTGTCCACCCCTGAACACACACCCACACTGGGGAAAGTAAAGACCTAGATTATGGGAGATTTTTACCCTAACTGAAACTGAGTCAATTTAGAGAGCCAAGTGAAATACACGGGTAGAGAAAGCAGCAGGAAAACCCCTGGGAGCTTGCTGGGTCCCCTAGGAACCTGTTTCCACCTGACCTCAAAGGGGTCCTCCAGGAGGGTGGCCAGAGGCACTGGGCAAAGGCCACAGGGAGAAGGAAATCTCCAGCTGAACTCTGTAACAATTTGAACTGATTGAGAAGCCTCCTGGCCAAATCTCGGGGAAGGATGTGAATCCCTTGTGCAGACTCCACATGCTGCGGAAGAAGAAAGGCCATATTTGCTTTTGCAGCTGGTAGGCAGGTAGCCTGGGGCAAGTTCTCAGTCCTGCTTGCCCATTGCCTAGAAACAAACTCTGTGCTGTTGTGGGGGTGGGGGTGGAACAATGGGAGTGAGACCAGTCCTTCAGATTGCTTGGGAGCTAAGTGAGGCAAGTGACTACTGGCTTTCCCTCACTTCTCTGACAACCTGCATGACACAGCAAAGGCAGTCATAATCCTCTAGGAACATAAGTAAATTAAACTGGGAACCTCACCCCCATCCCCCATAGCAGCCGCAGCAAGACTGATGATGAGAAAAGAAAAGAAAATCCAAATAAGTTCAATAAAAAACAAAATGGGAAAAATTACAACTGACATCACAGTAATACAAAAGATCACTCAAGCCTATTATGAAGACCTTTACATGTATCAACTAGAAAACCTAGAAGAGATGGATAAATTCTTGGAAAGATACAACTCTCCTAGCTTAAATCAGGAAGAATTAGACACTCTGAACAGACCAGTAAAAAGTAGCAAGATTAAAAAGGTAATTTAAAAATTACCAACAAAAATGTCAAAGAGCAGATGGATTCACAGCAGAATTCTACCAAACATTCAAGAAAGAATCAGCACCAATCCTGTTGAAACTATTCCACAAGATAGAGAAAGAGGGAACACTCCATAAATCATTCTACAAAGCTAGTATCACAGTAATACCAAAACAAGGAAAGAACATAACCAAAAAAGAAAACTGCAGACAAATATCCCCGATGAACATAGTTGCTCAAATTTTTAGCAAAAAAACTGGGTAACTGAATCCATCTCACAAAGGGCTAATATCCAGAATCTGCAAGAAACTTAACCAGAGAGAAAGGTTCCAAGATGGTCGAATAGGAACAGCTCCAGTCTGCAGCTTTAGCTTGAGTGACACAGAAGACGGATGATTTCTGCCATTTCCAACTGAGGTACTGGGTTCATCTCACTGGGGCTTGTTAGACAGTGGGTGCAGCCCATGGAGCAGGGTGGGACATTGCCTCACCCAGGAAGTGCAAGGGATCGGGGAATTCCCTTTCCTAGCAAAGGGAAGCCGTGACAGATGGTACCTGGAAAATTGGGACATTCCCACCCTAATACTGTACCTTTCCAACGGCCTTAGCAAATGGCACATCAGGAGATTATATCCCGTGCCTGGCTTGGAGAGTACCATGCCGACGAAGCCTCACTCACTACTAGCACAGCAGTCTGAAATCAAACCACAAGGTGGCAGCGAGGCTGGGGGAGGTGTGTCTCCCATTGCTGAGGCTTGAGTAGGTAAACAAAGCAGCTGGGAAGCTCGAACTGGGTGGAGCCCACCACAGCTCAAGGAGGCCTGCCTGCCTCTGTAGACTCCACATCTAGGGGCAGGGCATAGTTGAACAAAAGGCAGCAGAAACTTCTGCAGACTTAAAAGTCCCTGTCTGACAGCTTTGAAGAGAGTAGTGGTTCTCCCAGCACAGAGTTTGAGATCTGAGAATGGTCAGACTGCCTCCTCAAATGGGTCTTTGAACCCCAAGTAGCCTAACTGCGAGATACCTCCCAGTAGGGGCCAACTGACACCCCATACAGCCAGGTGCCCCTCTGAGACGAAGCTTCAGCTGAGGGTCCTGATTGATAGAAGGAAAACAAATAAACAGAAAGGACATCCACACCAAAACCCCATTGGTATGTCACGATCAGCAAAGACCAAAGGTAGATAAAACCACAAAGATGGGGAGAAACCAGAGCAGAAAAGCTGAAAATTCTAAAAATCAGAGTGCCTCTTCTCCTCCAAAGGAATGCAGCTCCTCACCAGCAATGGAAAAAAGCTGGATGGAGAATGACTTTGCTGAGTTGAGAGAAGAAGGCTTCAGATGATCAATAACAACAAACTTCTCCAAGCTAAACGAGGATGTTCAAACTCATCACAAAGAAGTTAAAAACCTTGAAAAAAGATTAGATGAATAGCTAACCAGAATAAACAGTGTAGAGAAGTCCTTAAATCACCTGATGGAGCTGAAAACCATGGCACAAGAACTACGTGATGCAGGCACAAGCTTCAATAGCTGATTTGATCAAGTGGAAGAAACGTTATCAGTGATTGAAGGTCAAATGAATGAAATGCAGTGAGAAGAGAAGTTTAGAGAAAAAAAGAGTAAAAAGAAACTAACAAAGCCTCCAGGAAATATGGGACTGTGTGAAAAGACCAAATCTACATTTGATTGGGGTACCTGAACATGACGAGGAGAATGGAACCAAGTTGGAAAACACTCTTCAGGATATTATCCAGGAGGACTTCACCAACCTAGCAAGGCAGGCCAAATTCAAATTCAGGAAATACAGAGAATGCCACAAAGATACTACTCAAGAAGAGCAACTCCAAGACACATAATTTTCAAATGCACCAACATTTAAATGAAGGAAAAAATGTTAAGGACAGCCAGAGAGAAAGGTCTGGTTACCCAGAAACGGAAGCCCATCAGACTAACAGTGGATCTCTAAGCAGAAACTATAAAAGCCAGAAGACAATGGGGGCCAATATTCAACATTCTTAAAGAAAAGAATTTTCAACCCAGAATTTCATATGCAGTGAAACAAAGCTTCATACGTGAAGGAGAAATAAATCCTTTATGGACACACAAATGCTGAGAGATTTTGTCACCACCAAGCCCTCTTTACAAGACCTCCTGAAGGAAGCACTAAACATGGAAAGGAACAACTGGTACCAGCCACTACAAAAACATGCCAAATTGTAAAGACCATCAATGCTAGGAAGAAACTGCATCAACGAACGAGCAAAATTACCAGCTAACATCATAATGACAGGATCAAATGCACACATAACAATATTAACCTTAAATGTAAATGGGCTAAATGCTCTAACTAAAAGACACAGACTGGCAAATTGGATAAAAAGTCAACACCCATCAGTGTGCTGTATTCAGGAGACTCAGCTCACATGCAGAGACACGCATAGGCTCAAAATAAAGGGATGGAGGAAGATTTATCTACCAAGCCAATGGAAATAAAAAAAAAGCAAGGGTTGCAATCCTAGTCTCTGAAAAAAACAGACTTTAAACCAACAAAGATCAAAATAGACAAAGAAGGCCATTACATAATGGTAAAGGGATCAATTCATCAGGAAGAGCTAACTATCCTAAATATACATGCCCCCAACACAGGAGCAACCAGATTCATAAAGCAAGTCCTGAGAGACCTACAGAGAGACTTAGACTCCCACACAATAATAATGAAAGACTTTAACACCCCACTGTCAACATTTAACAAATCAACAAGAGAGAAAGTTAACAAGGATATCCAGGAATTGAACTCAGCTCTGCACCAAGTGGACCTAATAGACATCTACAGAACTCTCCACTCCAAATCAACAGAACATACATTCTTCCCAGCACCATATCACACTTATTCCAAAATTGACCACCTAGTTGGAAGTAAAGCACTCCTCAGCAATTGTAAAGGAAGAGACATTATAACAAACTGTCTCTCAGACCACAGTGCAATCAAACTAGAACTCAGGATTAAGAAACTCACTCAAGAAGATGGCCGAATAGGAACAGCTCCAGTCTCCAACTCCCAGCGCGAGCGACACAGAAGACCGGTGATTTCTGCATTTTCAACTGAGGTACTGGGTTCATCTCACTGGGGAGTGCCAGACGATCGGTGCTGGTCAGCTGCTGCAGCCCGACCAGCGAGAGCTGAAGCAGGGCGAGGCATTGCCTCACCTGGAAAGCGCAAGGGGGAAGGGAATCCCTTTTCCTAGCCAGGGGAACTGAGACACACAACACCTGGAAAATCGGGTAACTCCCACCCCAAAACTGCGCTTTAAGCAAACAGGCACACCAGGAGATCATATCCCACACCTGGCTGGGAGGGTCCCACACCCACGGAGCCTCCCTCATTGCTAGCACAGCAGTCTGTGATCTACCGGCAAGGCAGCAGCGAGGCTGGGGGAGGGGCGCCCGCCATTGCTGAGGCTTAAGTAGGTAAACAAAGCTGCTGGGAAGCTCGAACTGGGTGGAGCTCACAGCAGCTCAAGGAAACCTGCCTGTCTCTGTAGACTCCACCTCTGGGGACAGGGCACAGTAAACAATAACAAACTCAGCAGCTCTGCAGACGCAAACGACTCTGTCTGACAGCTTTGAAGAGAGCAGTGGATCTCCCAACACGGAGGTTGAGATCTGAGAAGGGACAGACTCCCTGCTCAAGTGGGTCCCTGACCCCTGAGTAGCCTAACTGGGAGACATCCCCCACTAGGGGCAGTCTGACACCCCACACCTCACAGGGTGGAGTACACCCCTGAGAGGAAGCTTCCAAAGCAAGAATCAGACAGGTACACTCGCTGTTCAGAAATATTCTATCTTCTGCAGCCTCTGCTGCTGATACCCAGGCAAACAGGGTCTGGAGTGGACCTCAAGCAATCTCCTACAGCTACAACCTACAGCTGAGGATCCTGACTGCTAGAAGGAAAGCTATCAAACAGGAAGGACACCTACACCAAAACCCCATCAGTACATCACCATCATCAAAGACCAGAGGCAGATACATGATACAGAGCCAACAGACACATGAAAAAATGCTCATCATCACTGGCCATCAGAGAAATGCAAATCAAAACCACAATGAGATACCATCTCACACCAGTTAGAATGGCGATCATTAAAAAGTCAGGAAACAACAGGTGCTGGAGAGGATGTGGAGAAATAGGAACACTTTTACACTGTTGGTGGGATTGTAAACTAGTTCAACCATTATGGAAAACAGTATGGCGATTCCTCGAGGATCTAGAACTAGATGTACCATATGACCCAGCCATCCCATTACTAGGTATATACCCAAAGGATTATAAATTATGCTGCTATAAAGACACATGCACACGTATGTTTATTGCAGCACTATTCACAATAGCAAAGACTTGGAATCAACCCAAATGTCCATCAGTGACAGATTGGATTAAGAAAATGTGGCACATATACACCATGGAATACTATGCAGCCATAAAAAAGGATGAGTTTGTGTCCTTTGTAGGGACATGGATGCAGCTGGAAACCATCATTCTCAGCAAACTATCACAAGAACAGAAAACCAAACACCGCATGTTCTCACTCATAGGCGGGAACTGAACAATGAGATCACTTGGACTCGGGAAGGGGAACATCACACACCGGGGCCTATCATGGGGAGGGGGGAGGGGGGAGGGATTGCATTGGGAGTTATACCTTATGTAAATGACGAGTTGATGGGTGCAGCACACCAACATGGCACAAGTATACATATGTAGCAAACCTGCATGTTGTGCACATGTACCCTACAACTTGAAGTTTAATAATAATAAATAAATTAAAAAAAAAAAAAAAAAAAAAAAAGAAACTCACTCAAAACCGCTCAGTTACATGGAAACTGAACAACCTGTCCTGAATGACTACTGGGTACATAAGGAAAAGAAGACAGAAATAAAGAAGTTCTTTGAAACCAATGAGAATGAAGACACAACATACCAGAATCTCCGGGATACATTTAAAGCAGTGTGTAGAGGGAAATTTATAGGACTAAATGCCCACAAGAGAAAGCAGGAAACATGTAAAATTGATACCCTAACATCACAATTAAAAGAACTAGAGAAGCAAGACCAAACACATTCAAAAGCTAGCATAAGGCAAGAAATAACTAAGATCAGAGCAGAACTGAAGAAGACAGAGACACAAAAAACCTCCAAAACATGAATGAATCCAGAAGCTGGTTTTTTGACAAGATTAAGAAAATTGATAGATAGCAAGCAAGACTAATACAGAAGAAAAGAGAGAAGAATCAAATAGACGCAATAAAAAATGATAAAGGGGATATCATCGATGATCACACAGAAATACAAACTACCATCAGGGAATAGCACAAACACCTCTATGCAAATAAACTAGAAAATCTAGAAGAAGTGGATAAATTCCTGATCACAAACACCCTCCAAAGACTAAACAAGGAAGAAGGTGAATCCCTGAATAGACCAATAACAGGCACTGAAATTCAGGCAATAATTAATAGGCTACCAACAAGAAAAAGTTTAGGACCAGACGGATTCACAGCTGAATTCTACCAGAGGTACAAGGAGGAGCTGGTATAATTCCTTCTGAAACTATTCCAATCAATAGAAAAAGAGGGAATCCTCCCTAACTCATTTTACGAGGCCAACATCATCCTGATACCAAAGCCTCGCAGAGACACAACAAAAAAAGAGAATTTTAGATCAATACCTCTGATGAATGTCGATGCAAAAATCCTCAATAAAATACTGGCAAACCGAATCCAACAGCATATCAAAAACCTTATCCACCATGATCAGGTTGGTTTCATCCCTGGGAGGCAAGGCTGGTTCAACATACGCAAATCAATAAATGTAATCCATCATATAAACAGAACCAAAGACAAAAACCACATGATTATCTCAATAGATGCAGAAAAAGTCTTTGACAAAATTCAACAGCCCTTCATGCTAAAAACTCTGAATAAACTAGGTATTGATGGGACGGATCACAAAATAATAAGAGCTATTTATTGACAAACTCACATCCAATATCATACTGAACATGCACAAACTGGAAGCATTCCCTTTGATAACTGGCACAAGAGAGGGATGCCCTTTCTCACCACTCCTATTCAACATAGTGCTAGAAGTTCTGGCCAGGGTAATCAGGCAAGCAAAAGAAATAAAGCGTATTCAATTAGGAAAAGAAGAAGTCAAATTGTCTCTGTTTGCAGATGACATGATTGTATATTAAGAAAACCCCATTGTTTCAGCCCAAAATATCTTGAAGCTGATAGGCAACTTCAGCAAAGTCTCAGGATGCAAAATCAATGTGCAAAAATCACAAGCACTCCTATACACCAGTAACAGACAAACAGAGAGCCAAATCATGAGTGAACTCCCATTCACAATAGCTTCAGTGAGAATAACATACCTAGGAACCCATCTTACAAGGGATGTGAAGGACTTCTTCAAGGAGAACTACAAACCACTGCTCAACGAAATGAAAGAGGACACGAACAAATGGAAGAATATTCCATGCTCATGGATAGGAATAATCAATATTGTGAAAAAGGCCATATTGCCCAAGGTAATTAATAGATTCAATGCCATCCCCATCAAGCTACCAATGACTTTCTTCAAAGAATTCAGAGAAAGCTACTTTAAACTTCATATGGAACCAAAAAAGAGCCTGCATTGCCAAGACAATCCTAAGCAAAAAGAACAAAGCTGGAGGCATCACACTACCTGACTTCAAACTATACTACAAGGCCATAGTAACCAAAACAGCATGGTACTGTTACCAAAAGAGATATATAGACCAATGGAACAGAATAGAACGCCCGGAAATAATACCACACATCTACAGCCATCTGATCTTTGAGAAACCTGACTGAAATAAGAAATGGGGAAGGGATGTCATATGTAATAAATGGTGCTGGGAAAACTGGCTAGCCATATGTAGAAAGCTGAAACAGGATCCCTTCCTTACACCTTATATATAGAAATTAATTCAAGATGGATTAAAGACTTAAATGTTAGACCTGAAACCATAAACACCCAAGAAGAAAACCTAGGCAATACCATTCAGGCCATAGGCATGGGCAAGGACTTCATGAATAAAACACCCAAAGCAATGGCAACAAAAACCAAAATTGACAAATGGGATCTAATTAAAGAGATTCTGCACAGCAAAAGAAATTACCATCAGAGTGAACAGGTAACCTATAGAAGGGGAGAAAAGTTTTACAATCTACCTGTCTGACAAAGGGCTAATATCCAAAATCTACAAAGAACTTAAACAAATTTACAAGAAAAAAACAACCCCATTAAAAAGTGGGCGAAGGATATGAACAGACACTTCTCAAAAAAAGACATGTATGCAGACAACAGACACATGAAAAAAATGCTCATCATCACTGGCCATCAGAGAAATGCAAATCAAAACTACAATGAGATACCAGCTCACAGCAGTTAGAATAGCAATCATTAAAAAGTCAGGAAACAACAGAGACTGGAGAGGATGTGGAGAAATAGGAACACTTTTACACTGTTGGTGGGATTGTAAACTAGTTCAACCATTGTGGAAGACAGTGTAGCGATTCCTCAAGGATCTAGAACTAGAAATACCATTTGACCCAACTATCCCATTACAGGGCATATACCCAAGGGATTATAAATCATGCTGTTATAAAGACACATGCACATGTATATTTATTGCAGCACTATTCACAATAGCAAAGACTTGCAACCAACCCAAATGTCCATCAATGATTGACTGGATTAAGAAAATGTGGCACATACACACCACGGAATACTATGCAGCCATAAAAAAGGATGAGTTCATGTCCTTTGTAGGGACATGGATGAGGCTGCAAACCATCGTTCTGAGCAAACTATTGCAAGGACAGAAAACCAGACATGACATGTTCTCACTCATAGGTGGGAATTGAATTATGAGAACACTTGGACACAGGGTGGGGAACATCACACACTGGAGCCTATTGTGGGGTGGGGGGAGGTGGGGAGGGATAGCATTAGGAGATATATCTAATATAAATGACAAGTTAACGGTTCAGTACACCAATATAGCATATGTATGCACATGTAACAAACGTACATTGTGCACATAGAACTTAAATTATAATAATTAAAAAAATAAATGAATAAATAAAGCAAAAAAAGAAACTTAACCAAATGTACAAGAAGAAAACAAACAACTCCTTCAAAAATGGGTGAAATATATGAACAGATATTTCTCAAAAACACACATTTATGTGGCCAAAAAACATATGGAAAAAAAGCTCATTATCGCTGGTCATTAGAAAAATGCAAATCAAAACCACAATGAGAGAGCATCTCACACCAGTTAGAATGGTGTTCATTAAGAAGTCAGGAAACAATAGATGCTGGCGAGGATGTGGAGAAATAGGAATGCTTTTATACCGTTGGTGGGAGTATAAATTAGTTCAACCATTATGGAAGACAGTATGGCAATTCTTCAAGAATCTGGAACTAGAAATACCATTTGACCCAGCAATCCCATTACTGGGTATATAACCAAAGGATTATACACCATTCTACTAGAAAGACATATGCACATGTACATTTACTACAACACTATTCACAATAGCATAGACTTGGAACCAACTCAAATGCCCACCAATGTTAGACTGGATAAATAAAATGTGGCACATATACACCATGGAATACTATGCAGCCATAAAAAGAATGAGTTCATGTCCTTTGCAGGAACATGGATGAAGCTGGAAATCATTATCCTCAGCAAACTAACACAAGAACAGAAAACCAAACAATGCATGTTCTCACTCATAAGTGGGAGTTGAACAATGAGAACACATGGACACAGGGAGGGGAGCATCACACACCAGGGTCTGTCAGGGGGTGGGGGGAAGGGAAGCAATAGTATTAGGAGAAATTCCTAATGTAGATGACGGGTTGATGGGTGCAGCAAACCACCATGACACATGTTTACCTATGTAACAAACCTTCATGTTCTGCACATGTATCCCAGGACTTAAAGTAGAATAGTAATAAAAAAGTATATATCAACACTAACAAAAACAAAACTAAACAAAACAAAATAAATCCAACAACATATCAAAAACATAATTCATTATGATCAAATGAGTTTCATACCAGGAATGTAGGGATAGTTTAACATGTGCAAGTCAATAAATGTGATACACCACATAAACAGAATTTAAAAGAAAACTCACATGATCATCTCAGTAGAAGCAGAAGAGGTATCTGACAAAATCCACATCTTTGTATGATTAAAACTCTCAGCAAAATCAGCATAGAAAAGACATACCTCAATATAATAAAAGCTGTCCATGAGAAACCCACAGCCAGCATAATACTGAATGAGGAAAAGTTGAAACCATTCCCTCTGAGAACTGGAACAAGACAAAGATGCCCACTCTCACCACTCCTCTTCAACATAGTACTGAACGTCCTAGCCAGAGCAATCCTACAAGAGAAAGAAATAAAGGACATCCAAACCAGTAAAGAGGAAGTCAATCTGTTGCTGTTTGCTGATGATATAATCATTTACCAAGAAAACCCTAAAGACTCCTCCAGAAAGTTCCTAGTACTGATAAAAGAATTCAGCAAAGTTTCTTCATACAAAAATTAGACAAATGTACACAAATCAGTAGCTCTTCTATACACCAACAGCAACCAAGTGGAGAGTCAAGAACTCAACTCCTTTTACAATAGCTGCAAAAACGAACAAACAAAACAAAACAAACAAAAACAAACAAACAAACAACAACAAAAACAGACCTTAGGAATATACCTAACCAAGAACATGAAAGACGTCTATAAGGAAAACTATAAAACACTGACGAAAGAAATCATAGACAACACAAACAAATGAAACACATCCCATGCTCATGGATGGCTAGAATCAATGTTGTGAAAATGACCATACTGCCAAAAGCATTCAACAAATTCAACACAATTCTCATCAAAACACCACCGTCATTCTTCACAGACTTAGAAAAAAATCTAAAATTAATATGGAACCAAAAATGACATAACCAAAGCAAGACTAAGCAGAAAGAACAAAACGGCAAGTATCACATAACCTGATTTCAAAGTATACTATAAGGTCATAGTCACCAAAACAGCATGGTACTGTATAAAAGTAGGCAAACAGACCAATGGAACAAATTGGAGAACCCAAAAGTAAAGCCAACTGATCTTTGACAAAGCAAATAAAAACATAAAGTGGGGATAGGACACCATTTTCAACAAATGGTGCTAGGATAATTGTCTAGCCACATGTAGAATAAAACTGGATCCTCATCTCTAACCTTATAAAAAATCAACTCAAGATGGCTTAAGGACTTTAATGTAAGATATGAAACTATAAAAATTTCAGAAGATAACATTGAAAAACCCCTTATAGATGTTGGCTTAGGCAAGAATTTTATAATCAAGAAACCAAAAGCAAATGCAATAAACACAAAGATGAATTGCTGGGACTTAATTAATCTAAAGAGCTTCTGCACTGCAAAAGGAACAATCAGCAGAGTAAACAGAAAACCCACAGAGTGAGAAAAAAGCCTTCACAATCTTTCCATCTGACAAAAAACTCATATCCAGAATCTACAATGAAATCAAACAAATCAACAGGAAAGAAACAAACAATCCCATCAAAAAGTTGGCTAACGACATGAATAGGCAATTTTCAAAAGAAGACATACAAATGGCCAACAAACATAAAAGAATGCTTAACATCACTAATGATCTGGGAAATGTAAATCAAAACCACAATGCGATACCACCTTACTCCTACACGAATGGCCATAATAAAAAAATAAAAAAATAAAAAAATAGTAGATGCTGGCATGGGTGCGGTGAACAGGGAACACTTCTACACTGTTGGTGGGAATGTAAACTAGTACTACCACTACGGAAAACAGAGTGGAGATTCCTCAAAGAACTAAAAGTAGAACTACCATTTGATAGTTTGACATGCCATGAGATGTAGGCTCCATGAGAGCAGAGATCTTGTTATACTCACTGCTGTGTCCATAGTGCCTTAATTTTTTTTTTTTTTATTATACTTTAAGTTCTAAGGTACATGTGCACAACGTGCAGGTTTGTTACACATGCATACATGTGCCATTTGGTATGCTGCACCCGTTAACTTCGTCATTTACATTATGTATATCTCCTAATGCTATCCCTCCCCACTCCCCCTACCCCACAACAGGCCCCAGTGTGTGATGTTCCCCTACCTATGTCCAAGTGTTCTCGTTGTTCAATTCCCACCTATGAGTGAGAACATGCGGTGTTTGGTTTTTTGTCCTTGCAATAGTTTGCTGAGAATGATGGTTTCCAGCTTCATCCATGTCCCTAAAAAGGACATGAACTCATCCTTTTTTATGGCTGCATAGTATTCTATGGTGCATACGTGCCACATTTTCTTAATCTAATCTATCATTGATGGACATTTGGGTTGGTTCCATGTCTTTGCTATTGTGAATAGTGCGGCAATAAACATACGTGTGCATGTGTCTTTAGAGCAGCATGATACATAATCCTTTGGGTATATACCCAGTAATTCAGCATAGTAAGCACTGAATAAATATTTGCTGATTTAATATGCTAGGGTTTCTATCTGGGCTAAATATTCTATCCATTGAGCAATATATCAGTTCTTATTCCAAGACTACATTTTTTTGAGTATTTTAGTCTGAAAAGTCACTTATATTTGCTGATTTAATATGCCAGGGTTTCTATCTGGGCTAAATATTTTATCCATTGAGCAATATATCAGTTCTTATTCCAAGACTATATTTTTTTGAGTATTTTAGTCTGAAAAGTCACTTTATTACCTGATGAAGGAAGCTCTCCCAAATATTCCTTTCTAAAAAATGTTCTGGCTGGGCGTGGTGGCTCAGGCCTGTAATCCCAGCACTTTGGGAGGCTAAGGTCACCTGAAGTCAGGAGTTTGAGACCAGCCAGGCCAACATGGTGAAACCCCGTCTCTACTTAAAGAAATACAAAAATTAGCTGGGCGTGGTGGTGCGCCTGTGGTCCCAGCTACTCAGGAAGCTGAGGCAGGAGAATTGCTTGAAACTGAGAGTTTGCAGTGAGCTGAGATCATGTCACTGCACTCCAGACTGGGTGACAGAGCGAGACTCCACCTCAAAAAAAAAAAATTTTTTTTTTGGCTAATCTTGCCTATTTGATCTTCCAAACAGAATTTCAAAACAATTTTGTCAATTTTCAAACATATTTTCAAGCTTGTCTTTTATTGTAAGTTTTTAAGGCATGTTAACAATTTCAAATAGGTAACAATAAAAGTATACTAAACATTTTTTAAACGTTTATTATAATTTCAAGGCTACAAGTGCAGATTTGTTACATAGGTAAACATGTGTCATGCAGGTTTGCTGCACAGATCATCCCATCACTTAGACACTGAGCCCAGCATCCATTAGCTATTCTTCCTGATGCTCTCTCTCTCTCTCCACCCCAGCAACAGACCCCAGTCTGTGTTGTTCCCAACCATGTGTTCTCATAATTCTGCCCTCACTTATAAGTGAGAACATGCAGTGTTCGCTTTTCTGTTCCTTCATTAGTTTGCTGAAAATAATGGCTTCCAAATCCATCCATTTCCCTGCAAGGGAAATTATCTCATTCTTTTTTACAGCTCCATAGTATTCCATTGTGAATATGAGCCACATATTCTTAATCCAATATCCCATTGAGAGGCATTTAGGTTGATTCCACGTCTTTGCTATTGTAAATAGTGCTGCAATGAACATATGTGTGCATTTGTCTTTATAGTAGACTGATTTATATTCCTTTGGGTATATAACCCAGTAATGGAATTGCTAAGTCAAATGGTATTTCTGTCTTTAGGTCTTTGAAAAATCACCACACTGTCTTCCAGAATTGCAGAACTAATTTATACTCCTGCCAACATTGTATAAGCATTCCTTTTTTTCCACAACCTCACCAGTCTCTGTAATTGTTTGACTTTTTAATAATAGCCATTCTGATTGTTGTTACATGGCCTTCAATGTGGTTTTGATTTGCATTTCTCTAATGATCAGTGATGTTGAGCTTTTTTTCATATGATTGATGGTCGCATGTATGTCTTCTTTCATGTGTTCTTTGCCCACTTTTTAATGGGGTTGTTTGTTATTTGCTTGTAAATGTGTTTAAGTTCCTTATAGATGCTGGATATTAGATCTTTGTCAAATGTATAATTTGGAAACATTTTCTCCCATTCCATAGGTTGTCTGTTCACTCTGTTGATAGTTTATTTTGCTGTGCAGAAGCTCTTTAGTTTAACTAGGTCCCATTTGTCAATTTTTGTTTTTGTTGCAATTGCTTTTAGTGTCTTCGTCATGAAATGTTTGCCCGTGTGTATGTCCTGAATGATATTGCCTAGATTGTCTTCCAGGGTTGTTACAGTTTTGGGTTTTACATTTATGTCTTTAATCCATCTTAATTTTTGTATATGGTGTAAGGAAGGGGTCCAAGTTCAATCTTCTGCATATTGCTAGCCAGTTCCCCAGGACTATTTATTGAATAAGGAATCTTTTCCCCATTGCTTTTGTCAGGTTTGTTGAAGATTGAAAAGTTGCAGGTGTGCAATCTTATTTCTGGGTTCTCTATTCTATTCCATTGGTCTACATGTCTTTTTTTGTAACAGCACCATGCTGTTTTGGTTGCTGTAGCATTGTAGTATAGATTGTAGTATAGATTGAAGTCAGGTAGCATTATGCCTCCAGCTTTGTTCTTTTTGCTTAGAATTGCCTTGGCTATTTAGGTTCTCTTTTGGTTTCATATAAATTTTAAATTAGTTTTCTCTAGTTCTGTGAAGAATGTCAATGATGGTTTAATAAAAATAGCATTGAATCAATGAATTGCTTTGGGAAGCATAGCCATTGTAACAATATTGATTCTTCCTATCTATGAGCATTAGACGTTTTTCTATTTTTTTGTGTCATCTATGATTTCCTTCAGCAGTGATTTGTGGTTCTCCTGTAGAGATCTTTCACCTCCCTATTTCATTCTTTCTGTGGCAATTGTGAATGGAAGTTCATTCATGATTTGGATCTTGGGCTGACTATTATTGGTGTTTAGGAATGCTAGTGATTTTTGTACATTAATTTTGTATCCTGAGACTTTGCTAAAGTTGTTTATCAGCTTAAGTACCTTTTGGGCTAAGGTCATGAAGATTTCTAAATATAGAATCATGTCACCTGTAAACAGGGATAGTTTGACTTCCTCTCTTCCTGTTTGCATACCCTTTATTTCTTTATTATTATTATTATTATACTTTAAGTTCTAGGGTACATGTGCACAGCGTGCAAGTCTGTTACATTTGTATACATGTCTCTTGTCTGACTGCCCTGGCCAGAACTTCCAATACTATGTTGAACAGGAGTGGTGAGCGAGGGCATCCTTGTCTTGTGCCAGTTTTCAAGGGGACTGCTTCTAGCTTTTGCCCATTGAGTATGATGCTGACTAGGGGTTGGTCATACATGGGTCTTATTATTTTGAGGTATGGTCATTTGACACTTAATTTATTCAGATTTTTTTTTAAAACATGAATGGATGTTGAATTTTGTCAAAAGCCTTTTCTGCATCTATTGAGATAATCATATGGTTTTTGCCTTTAGTTATGTTTGTATGATGAACCAAACTTGTTGATTTGCGTATGTAGACCCAATCTTGCATTCTAGGAATGAAGCCTACTTGATCACGGTGAATAAGCTTTTTTATGTGCTGCTGGATTCAGTTTGCCAGTTATTTTTTAGAGGATTTTTGCATTGATGTTCATCAAGGATATTGGCCTGGAGTTTTTCTGTTATTGTATCTCTGTCAGATTTTGATGATATTGGCCTCATAGAATGAGTTAGGGAGGAATCCCTCCTCCTTACTTTCTTGGAATAATTTCAGTAGAAATGGTCCTGGGCTTCTTTTGGTTGGTAGGCTATTTTTTACGGCTTCAATTTCAGAACTTTTTACTGGTCTGTTCAGGAACTCAATTTCTCCCTGGTTTAGTCTTGGGAGGTTGTATGTGTTCAGGAATTTATCCATTTCTTCTAGATTGTTGAGTTTATGTAGATAGAGGGGTTCATAATATTGTCTTATGATTGTATGTATTTCGGGGGAGGGTCAGTTTTAATATTCCTCCTATAATTTCTGATTGTGATTATCTGAATCTTCTCTACCTATCAAGATGTCATATTTCAGGCAACTGTAACCAATAGTAAAGAGATAAGAAACTTCAAACGAAGACCCTAAGATAGCTATCCTAAAGACTGAGCTTTGTAACCATATCAGGTGTCATGGTAAAACACTGAAAATTTTGGGCTTTGTTGTCATTTCTTAATCAAATATACAAAATAAGTATTAGAAACTATAATATTCAATACAGACATACCTTGTTTTATCATCATAATTTGCTTTATTGCACTTTAAATAATTTGTGTTTTTTTCTTTCTTTCTTTTTTTTTTGGCAAGGTATTGTTCTGTCACAGAATCTAGTGTGCAGCAGTGCAGTCATGGTCCACTGCAGCCTCAATTTCCCAGGCTCAAGCAATCCTCCTGCTTCAGCCTCTCAAGACCATAGGTGCACACCACAGGTGCACACCACCACACCTGGCTATTTTTTTTTTTTTCTTGTACAAACAGAACCTCACTATGTTACCCGGGCTGGTCTCAAACTCCAGAGCTCAAGCAATCCTTCTGCCTCAGCCTCCCAAAGTACTGGGATTACAGATGTGAGCCACCACACCCAGCATTTTTTAACTAATTAAGAATTGTGGCAACCCCGTGATGAGCAACTCTATTGGATCCATTTTCCCAAGAGCATATGCTCACTTTATGTTTCTGTGTTATGCTTTGGCAATTCTCACGATATTTCAAGCTTTTTCATTATTATTACATCTGTAATGGTGATCTTTGATTACTGTTATTTGGATTTTTTTATTTTTTTTAACTTTTAACTTTTATAGATACATAATAGGCATAAATATTTTGGGGGGTATATTTGATATTTTGATACAAGTATACAATGTATAGTGATCAAATCAGGATAACTGTGATAGCTATCATCTTAAACATATATCATTTGTGTTAGGAATAGTACCATTCCACTTTTCTAGTTATTTTGAAATAGGTAATAAATTATTGTTAACTATAGTCATGCTATTGTGCTACTGGGCACTAGATCTTTTAATCTCTAACTATATTTTTGTACTCATTAACAAATTTTTCTTTATAACTCCTTCCCACTACTTTTTCCAGTCTATGGTAAGCATCATTCTGCTCTCTATCTCAATGAGTTTAATTTTATATTAGCTCCCACATATGAGCAACAATAAGTAGTATCTGACTTTCTGTTCATGGCTAACTTCGTTTAATATAATGTCCTCTAATTCCATCTATGTTGCTGCAAATAAAAAACCTTCATTATTTTTATTGCTGAATAATATTCCATTGTGTATTTTTGCCACATTTTCTTTACCCATTTATCCTTTGATAGACACTTAGGTTGATTCCATATCTTGGATATTGTGAATAGTGCTGCAATAAACATGGAAGCGCAGATATCTCTTCAATATACTGATTTTCATCCTCTTAAATATATTCCCATTTGTAGGATTGCTGAATTATATAATAATTCTATTTTTAGTTTTTTGATGACCTTCTATATTGTTTTCCATAGTGGCTATACTAATTTACATTCCCATAAAGAATGTACAAAGTTCCCCATTTCTCTGCATCCTTGCCAGCATCTCTTATTATTTTTTTGTCTTCTTGATAAAAGACATTCTAACTGGAGTAAGACAATATCTCATTGTGGTTTTCATTTGCATTTCTCTGATAAATAGTGATGTTGAACATTTTTCATATACTTCTTGGTCATTTCTATGTCTTCTTTTGACAAATGTGTATTCAGATCTTTCACCTATTTATAAAATATAACATTTATTGCTTTTCCTATTGAGTTGTTTGAGTTTCTTCCATATTCTGGTTATTAATCCATTGTCAGTTGTATAGTTTGCATATATTTTCTCCAATTCTATGTGTTCTCTCTTCAGTTCGTTGATTGTTTCCATTGCTGCACAGAAACTTAATACCTTGATGTGATATTGTCCATTTATAATGTGATTGCCTGTGCTTTTTGGGTCTTACTCAAAACATCTTTGCCCAGACTAACAGACTGGGAAATTTCCCCAGTGTTTTCTTCTAGAAATTTTATAGTTCCTGGTTTTACATTTAAGTATTTTATCCATTGTGATTTGATTTTCATATATGGCAAGAGACAGGAGAGTATTTTCTTTCTTCTGCATGTGGACATCTAGGTTTTCCAGAAACATGTATTGAAGAAATGGTCCTTTCTCAAATATGTTCTTGAAACCATTGTCAAAAATGAGTTGACTACAAATGTGTGGATTTATTTCTGGGTTTGCATAAACTATTCCATAAGTCTATGCATATGCTTTTATGACAGCACCATGTCGTTTTGGCTACTATACCTTTGTAGTATAATTTGAAGTTAGGTAATATGATGCTTCCAGCTTTGTTCTTTTTGCTCAGGATTGGTCTGGATACTTTGGGTCCTTGTGGTTCCATATAAATTTCAGGATCTTTTAATATTTTCAAAAAATGTCACTGGTATTTTGACAGAAACTGCATTAAATTTGTAGATCACTTTGGATGGCAATGGACATATTAAAAACAACATTGATACTTCCAATCTATTAACACAGAATATTTCCATTTTTGTGTCCTCTTTAATTTTGTTCATTGTTTTATACTTTTCATTATAGAGATCTCTCATTTCTATGATTACGTTTATTTCTGGGTACTTTATTTGCAGCTATTGTAAATGAAATTAATTTCTTGTTTTTTCTGACTGTTCACTATTGGTTTATGAAATGCTACTGACTTGGGGAAACAAGCCAAAATGGCAAATTAGAAGCAGTTGGGGTCTGTGGCTCTCTCAGAGAAGAATGAAAACTTCAAGTAAATTCAGCACCTTTAACTGAAATATCCAGGTCCTTGCATTGGGATTGACTAGGTGAACGGCTAAACCCACAGAGAATGAAAAAAAGCAGGATGGGGTGATAGCCCACCCAGGAGTGGCACCGTCCCAAAGTAACCCCTACCCATAGCCAAGGAAAGTGGTGATTGTGTAACCTTACCCGGGAAACCACAGTTCTTCCACAAATTTTTGCAACCCACGGATAAGGAGATACCTTCGTGAGCCCACTCCACCAAGGCCATGGGTCCAAAAAGGTGTGCAGAATCTTGGCAGAACAGTAGTTCAGGCTCACAGAAACCCAGGAGTTTTACTGACTCTCGCCCCAGAAATGCTGGCAAAGTAGGAGATCCATCCGTATACTCTACCGGAAAAAGGGCTTTATGCAGGGAGCCAAGTAGTGTTGTTTTGTAGGCCCTACCTCCATGGCACCTCACAAGTTAAGACTCACTGGATTGGAATTCCAGCCAGCCAACACAACAGGCTGGAGACTGCCCGACACAAACGAATTTCTGCTGAGAAGGATGGCTGCCATTTCTGTGGTTAGGCTGAATCAGCCATTCTAGCCTGCTGGATCTAGGGGGTCCAGGCAGTCTGCCTGAAGACAAATCTCACATAATGCAGCACAGCTGCTGTGCCAGATCATGGCCAGACTATTTTTTAAAGTGGAACTCCAATCAATTCCTCCTCACTCAGGGGCGACCTCCCTGTGGGAATTTCAGCAACTCCAGCCAGGATTATACAAACAGAACTCTGATCTCTTCCAGGGCTGAAGCCCCCAGAAAGAGGGGCAGCTGCCATTTTTGTGGTTCAGTCAACTAAGCAGGTCTAGCCTGCTGGCTCTAGGGAGTCCAGGTGGTCCTCATGAGAAGGAGTCGCCCCTCTGCCCCCAAACACACACTGCAGCACAGCTGCTGTTCCAAATTATGACTAGATTGCTTCTTTAAGTGGGACCCCAATCCATCCCTCCTCACTGGGCAGGGCCTCCCTGTGGGAATTTCAGCAACTTCAGCCAGGGTTATACAAACAGAACTTTGATCTCTCCCTAAATAAAAGCCCCCAGGAGGAGGGGTGGCTGACACCTCTGCAGTTCAGTCAACTCAGCCTTTCCAGACTGCTGGCTCTGGAGAGTCCAGCAGGTCTGAACAAGGAAGAGTTACACCCAATGCAGCATACCTGCTCTACCCAAAACCAGCCAGTCTGCTTCTTTAAGTGGGTCTCTGATCCTGTATCTCCTGACTGGGTGAGAGCTCCCAACAGGGGTCTCCAGACACCTCCTACAGGATTGTCTGGGCAACAACAGGTCAGTACCTCCCCTGGGACAGAGCTCCCAGAGAAAGAAGCATCCTTCACCAGGTAAGGGGAAAACCAACGCAACTAGGGCCTGGAATGATCACCCTACAAAACACAGGAGCCATATGGGAAAGTGGCTTGTTAAAAACAAACAAATGAAAGCAACAACAAAAACATTATTAACAAACTCCCCCACAAATATCCCATTCACAGGTCAGCAGTCTCAAAAACCAAAGATAAATAAGTCCACAAGGATGAAAAAGAATCAGTGCAAAAATGTTGAAAAATAAAAAGATCCAGAGTGCCTCTTCTCCTCCAAATGACCACAACAGCTCTCAAGTAAGGGCTCACAACTGGGCTGAGACTGAAGTGGCTGAAGTGACAGAAGTAGGATTCAGAAGGTAAGTAATAACAAACTTTGCCGAGCTAAAGAAGTATCTTCAATCAAGCCCAATGCAAAAACACTAAGAATCATGAAAAATACACAGGAGCTGAAAACCAGAATAGCAACTCTACACAGGCATGTAAAAGACCTCATGGAGCTGAAAAACATATGAGAAATTGACAACGCCATAACAAGTATCAATAGCAGAATAGACCAAGCAAAGAAAATAATCTCAGAGCTTGAAGACTATCTTTCTGAAATTGGACAGACAAAACAAAAAGAGAAAAAAAATCAAAAAACGAACTAAACCACCAAAATTATGAGACTATGTAAAAAGACTGAACCTATCACTGATTGGGGTACATGAAAGAGATGGGAAGAATGGAACAAACTTGGAAAACATACTTCAGGATATCATCCAGGAAAACTTCCCAAACCTAACAAGAGGGGCCAACATTCAAATTTAGGAAATTGACAGAACCCCAGTCAGAAACTCCACAAGAAAATCAACCCCAAGACACATAATCAATAGATTCTTCAAGATTGAAATAAATAAAATAAAAATAAAATAAAATAAAAATATTAAAAATAAAATAAAATAAAAATAAAATAAAATATGTTAAGGGAAGTTCCCTTTTTCAAAGGGAAACCCATCAGAATAACAGCAGAGCTCTCGGTAGAAACCCTGCAAGCAAGAAGAGATTGAGGGCCAATATTCAACATTCTTAAAGAAAAAAATTTCCAACCTAGAAATTCATATTGGGCCAAACTAAGCTTCACAAGTGAAAGAGAAATAAGATCCCCTTAAGACAAGCAAATGCTAAGAAAACTTGTCACCACCAGGCAAGCCTGCAAGAGTGCCAAAAAAAGCACTAAATAAGAAAAAAGAAAAATTGCTATCGACCACTACAGAAACACACTGAAGTACACAGACTAGTGACACTATCAAGAAACCACATAAACAAGTCTGCAAAATAAATAGCTACCATCTTAACATGATCAAATTCATACATAAAAAAATTAACCTTAAATGTAAATGGGAGAAATGCCCTAACTAAATAACATAGAATGACAAGCTGGATAAAGAGTCAAGACCCATCAGTATGCTGTCTTCAAAAGAACCATCACATGTGCAGATAAACACATGTGCAAATAAACTCAAAATAAAGGGATGGAGGAAAAAATATCAAGCAAATGGAAAAAAGAAAAGGGCAGGGGTTGCAATCCTAGTTGCTGAAGAAACAAACTTTAAATCAACAGACCAAAAAAGACAGAGAAGGGCATTACATAATGGTAAATGGGGTCAATTAAATAAGATCTAACTATCCTAAATACATATGCACCCAATATGGTAGCACCAAGATTCATAAAGCAAGTTTTTAGAGACCTATAAAGAGACTTAGACTCACACACAAATAATAATGAGAGACTTAAACACCCCACTAACAATATTAGACCACTGAAAAAGAAAATTAAAGATATTCAGGATCTGAACTCACCTCTGGATCAAGTAGACCCATCTACAGAACTCTTCACCCAAAAACAACAGAATGCACATTCTTCTCATTGCCACATTGCACTTAATCTAAAATTGATACCAATAATAAAAAATAAAACACTCCTCAGCAAATTTTAAAAACCATGAAATCATAAGAAACTCTTTCAGACCACAGCACAATCAAATTAGACCTAAAGATGAAGAAATTCATGGAAAACCAAACAACTACATGAAGATTGAAAAACCTGCTCCTGAATCACTCCTGGGTAAGTAATGAAATTAAGGCAGACATCAAGAAGTTCTCTGAAACTAATGAGAACAAAGAGACAACGTACCAGAATGAGATACATTTAAAGCAGTGTTAAGAGGGAAATTTATAGCACTAAATGCCCACATTAAAAAGCTATAGAATCTCAAATTAACAACCTAACATAACAACTAAAAGAACTAGAAAATTAAGAGCAAACAAACCCCAAAGTTAGCAGAAGACAAAACATAACCAAGATCAGAGTGGAATTGAAGGAGATGCAGACACAAACAAAACTTCACAAAACTCATTGAATCCCGGTGCTGGTGTTTTGAAAAAAAAAAATTGATATGTTAGCTAGACTAATAAAGAAGAAAGGAGAGAAGAATCAAATAGCCACAAGCAAAAACGATAAAGGGGATATCATCACTGACTCCACAGAAATACAACCAACCATCAGGGAATACCACAAACACCTCTATACACATAACATAGAAAGTGTAGAAGAAATGGATAAATTTCTGGACACATACACCTCTCAAGACTGAATGAGAAAAACATTGAATCCCTAAATAAACCAATAACAAGTTCTGAAATTGATAAAGTAATAAGTAGCCTACCAACCAACAAAAAAGCTAAGGTCCAGACAGATTTACAACTAAATTGTTTCAGAGGTACAAAGAAGAGCTGGTAACATTTCTACTGAATCTATTCCAAAAGATTGAGAAGGGACTCTTCCATAACGCATTTGATGAGGCTAACGTCACCCTGATACCAAAACCTGAAAGAGATAAAAGAAAACTTCAGGCCAACATTCCTGATGAACATCGATGCAAAAATCCTCAATAAAATGCTGGTGAACTGAATCACGCAGCACATCAAAATGCTTATCCTCCACAATCAAGTTGGCTCCATCCCCAGTATGCAAGGATGGTTCAACATGCACTAATCAACAAATGTAATTCATCAGATAAACAGAACTAAAAACAAAAAACACATGATTATCTCAATAGATACAGAAAAGGCCTCAATAAAATTCAACATCACTTCATGTTAAAAACTCTCAATAAACTAGGTAACAAACCTGCACATTATGCACATGTATCCTAGAACTTAAAGTATAATAATAATAATAATAATAATAATAAAAAGGAAAAAAAACTAGGTACTAAAGAAACATTCCTCAAAATAATAACAGCCATATATGAGAAACCCACAGCCAGTATCACACTGAATGGACAAAAGCTAAATGCATTCCCCTTAAAAAAGGACACAAGACAAGTATGCCCATCTCGCAACTCATATTCAATACAGAATTGGAAGTTCTGGACAGGAAAATCAGGCAAGAGAAAAAAAAAAGGCATTCAACTATAAAGACAGGAAGTCAAACCATCCCTGTTTGCAGATGACATAATCCTATATCTAATGAATCCCATCATCTCAGACCCAAGGCATCTTAAGCTGATAAGCAACTTCAGCAAAGTCTCAGAATACAAAATGAATGTGCAAAAATCGCTAGCATTTCTACACACCAACAGGCAAGCAGAGAACGAAATCACAAATGAACTCCCATTCACAAATGCTACAAAAAATCAATTTCCTAGAAATACAGCTAACAGGGGAGGTGAAGGACCTCTTCAAAACAAACAAACAAACAAACAAACTACAAACCAGTGCTTAAGGAAATCAGAGAGGACACAAACAAATGGAAAAACATTCCATGCTCATGGATAGGAATAATTGATACTATGAAAATGGCCATACTGCACACAGTAATTTATAGATCCAATGCTATTCCCATTAAAATACCACTGATACTCTTCACAGAATTAGAAGAAACTATTTCAAAATTCATACGGAACCACAAAAGAGCCCAAAATAGCCAAAGCAATTCTAAGCAAAAAGAACAAAGTCGGACATATCATGCTACCCAACATCAAACTATACTCCAAGGCTACAGTAAGCAAAACAACATGGTACTGGTACAAAAACAGACACATAGACTAACGGAAAATAATAGAGAACTCAGAAATAAAACCACACACCTACAACCATCTGATCTATGAGAAATCTGATGAAAACAAGCAATGGGAAGATGGTCCCCTATTTAATAAATGATGTTGGGAGAACTGGCTAGCCATATGCAGAAAATTGAAACTGGAAGCCTTCCTAACACCTTATACAAAAATTAACTCAAGATGGAGTAAAGACTTAAATGTAAAATACAAAACTATAAAATCCCAGAAGAAAATCTAGGAAATACCACTCAGGAAATAGGCATGGGCAAAGATTTCATGATAAAAATGCCAAAAGCAATTGGAAAAAAGGAAAAATCGACAAATAGGACCTAGCTAAGTGAAAGAGCTTCTGCACAGCAAAAGAAAATATCACCACAGTGAATAGACAACCTACAGAGTAAGAGAAAATTTTTGCTATCTGTCCATCTGACAACAGTCTAACATCTAGATTTTAAAAGGAATGTAAACAAATATAAAAGAACAAAACAATCCCATTTAAAAGTGGGTAAAGAACATGGAGAAATCCTCCTCAAAATAAAACACTCATGTGGCCACGAAACATATGAAAAAAAGCTAAACATCAATGGCTGATAGCCACAGGAAACAGAGAAATTCCAACGCAGACAGGAACAGGTCCCTGGTGAAATTCAATCTTCAAGCCAAGAGAGTTGAAAGCCTGAAATCCGTGCTGCCGGTTCTGGATAGAGTCCACAACCAGAGTGAGAACTTCTATCCCTGTCTTAGCCTCTCTCTCTTGTTTATTTCCTTCTGATAGATACCTTTTACAAAATAAAATGGTGTTTTTCCCAAAGCCCAACCATAAACCAATCAGCAGGCATTCCCCCATTCTAAGCCCATAAAAATGCCAGACTCAGCTTCAAAGACCACTGCCTGCTTTCAGGTTCCCTCTCAGAGCTGAGAGCTTTCCTTCTGTTGCTCAATAAAATTCTGCTCTGTGTTACTCACTCTCTGGTGTCCATGTACTTTATTCCACTTGGTCATGAAACAAGAACCCAGAAACTGCCGAACGGTGGAAGTAAAAACTGAGGTAACACGGTCCCACTTGCTGAGCTATGGAAGTAAAGAGCTGTGACATCTCTTGGAAGCTCAGACCTCAGGATTCCCAGAGCAAGAGCTGTAACACCCCTTGAAGCTCCGCGATTGCTGGCATCTTCGAGTTTTGGGGCACCACCACGTTCCCCTGATATAGATACAGATGCCCAAGTCGGAACCTACTTGCAGCATGCCCAGGCTAGCTGTGGGCTGAGTGCAGAGCCACAGCAGGCAAGCAATCCAGGCTGGGATGCAAGCCAAACTCAGCCTGCCAGGCTGAGTGGGCAAAGTGAGCCCAGCAGGCCCTGAGGGAGGCCCAGGCAGAGATGGCAGTGGCTGGAGAGATTTCCAGCTGGTGAAATCGCACCAAAGGAATCCTGTAACATGACGATTGAAGAAATGCGAATCAAAACCACAATGAGGTACCATCTCATGCCCGTCAAAATGGCAATTATTAAAAAGTCAAAAAACAACAGATGTTAGTGAGGTCGTAGAGAAAAAAGGAACGTGTTTACACTGTTGGTTGGAGTGTAAATTAATTCAACCACTGTGGAAGACAAAATGGCAATTCCTCAAAGATCTGGAGGCAGAAATACCATTTGATGCAGCAATCCCATTACTGAGTATATACCCAAAGGAATATAATTTATTCTATATATAATTTATATTTATAAAGGTACATGCATGCATATGTTCACTGCAGCACTACTCACAAAAACAAAGACATGAAATCAACCCAAATAGCTATTAATAATCGACTGGATAAAGAAAATGTAATACATATACACCAAAAAAAAATACTATGTAGCCAAAAAAAGGAACAAGGTCATGTCCTTTGCAGGGACATGGATGGAGCTGGAAGCCATTATCCTCAGCAAACTAATGCAGTAACAAAAAACAAAACACTACATGTTCTCAGTTATAAGTGGGAGCTGAACGATAAGAACACATGGGGAGGAAACAACACACACTGGGGCCTGTCTGGAGAAGTGGTAGGGGGAGAAAGAGCATCAGAATAAAATAGCTAATGGATACTGGGCTTAATACCAAAGATGATGGGTTGATCTGTGCTGCAAACCACCATGGCACACGTTTACCTATGTAACAAAGCTGCACATTCTGAACATGTATCCTGGAACTTAATAAATGCTACTGATTTTGTATCCTGCAACTTTACTGATTTTCTTTGTTAGTTCAAATAGGCTTTTTAAATTATTCTTTTGGTAGAGTCCTTAGATTTTTCTAAATATGAAATCATACCATCTGAAAACAAAAATAATTTGACATCCTCCTTTCCAAATTAAATACCTTGTGTTTATTTCTCTTGCCTAACTGCTGTGGCTAGGACTTTCAATACTATGTTGAATAATAGTGGTGAAAATGGGCATCCTTTTCTTGCTCCAGATCTTAAAGAAAAGGATTTCAGTTTTTTCCCCATTCAGTATGATAATAGTTGTGGTTTGTAATATATTGACTTTATCATATTGAGGTATGCTCCTTCTGTACCAAGTTCTTTAAAGAGTTTTTATCATGAAGAAATGTTGAATTTTATCAAGTATTTATTTGGCATATATTGAAATGACCATATGGTTTTTGTCCCTTATTTTGTTGATGTGATGTATCATACTTATTGATTTGCATATGCTGAACCATCTTTGAAACCCTGAAATGAATTCCACTTCATGATGATGAATAATCTTATTATTGATTTGAAGTTTTATTTCATTGTAGTCAGAGAAGATCTTTAATATGATTTTAATTTTTCTGAATTACTTAAGACTTGCTTTGTGGCCTAACATATAGTCTATCCTTGAGAATGTTTCATATACTGAGGAGACAAGTGTGTATTCTGTAGCAGTTCTGTAAATGTCTATTTGGCCCATTTGGTCTATACTCCAGATTAAGTCCAATGTTTCTTTGTTAATTTTTTGTCTACATTATCTATCCAGTGCTGAAAAAGGGGTTTCAATGTCCCCCACTGTAACTGTATTGGGGTGTATATCTCTCTTTAGCATTGATAATATTAGCTTTAAATATCTGTGTGCTCTAGTGTTGGGCACATAAATATTTACAATTGTTATAGTTTCTTGATAACTTGACCCTATTATAATTATATAAATCACATCCTTGTCTTTTTTAATATTTTTGGCATAAAAACTATATTATCTGATATAAGTATAGCTACTCCTCCTTTTTGGTTTCCACTTGCAGGGAATATGTTTTTCCATCCTTAAATTTCAGACTATGTACATCTTTACAGGTGAAGTAAGTTTCTGGTAGACAGCATATAGTTGAGTCTTATTTTTTCTCATCCATTCAGCCACTCTGTCTTTTGGTTGGATAATTCAGTCCATTTACATTCAATGTTAATATTGATATGTAAGGACTTACTACCGCTATTTTGTTATTTGTTTTAGTGTTGTTTTGTTAGCCCTTTCTTCCTTCCTTCTTGTCCTCCTTTATGTATAAGTGATTTTCTCTGGTAGCATGTTTTAATTTCTTGCTTTTCATTACCTGTGAACTTATTACAATTTTTGCTTTGTGAGTACCATAAGGCTTGCAAATAACACGTTATAAGCAATTATTTTAAAACTTTGATCACAATGAAAAGCAAAATAAAAAGCAATGAAAATACTAAAAACCCTGCACTTTAATTCCATCCATCCCACCTTCCGACTTTGTGTTCTTTATCTTTTTACATCACCTGTTGCGGGAAGTCAGGGACCCCGAATGGAGGGACTGGCTGAAGCCGTGGCAGAAGAACATAAATTGTGAAAATTTCATGGACATTTATTAGTTACCAAAATTCAAAATTTTTATAATTTCTTACACCTGTCTTACTTTATTATTATTATATTATTATTATTATTTTTGAGATGGAGTCTTGCTCTGTCACCCAGGCTGGAGTGCAGTGGCACGATCTCGGCTCACTGCAAACTCTGCCTCTTGGGTTCATGCTATTCTCCTACCTCAGCCTCCCATGTAGCTGGAACTACAGGTGCCTGCCACCATGCCCGGCTAATTTTTTTTTTTTTTTTTTTTTTTTTTTTTTGTATTTTTAGTAGAGATGGGGTTTCACCATGTTAGCCAGGATGGTTTCGATCTCCTGACCTCGTGATCCACCTGCCTCAGGCTCCCAAAGTGCTGGGATTACAGGCGTAAGCCACCACACCCGGCCTCCTGTCTTACTTTAATCTCTTAATCCCATCATCTTCGTAAGCTGAGGATGTATGTCACCTCGGGACCCTGTGATGATTATGTTAACTCTAAAAATTGTTTGTAAAACATATGTGTTTGAACAATATGAAATCTCATTGTAAAATATGGGTGTTTGAACAATATGAAATCAGTGCACCCTGAAAAAGAACAGAATAACAGCAATTTTCAGGGAACAAGGAAAGATAGCCATAAGGTCTGACTGCCTGTGGGGTCAGGCAGAATATAGCCATATTTTTCTTCCTGCAAAAAACCTATAGATGGATGTGCAAGTAGGAAAGATATCACTGAATTCTTTTCCCATCAAGGAATATTAATAATTGAGACCCTGGGGAAGAAATGCATTCCCGGGGTGGGTCTATGAACTGCCGCTCTGGGAGTGTCTGTCTTATGCGGTTGAGAAAAGGACTGAGATATGCCCTGGTCTCCTGAAGTGCCCTCAGGCTTAGTAGGATTGGGAAATTCCAGCCTGGTAAATTCTAGTCAGACCGGTTGTCTGCTCTCGAACCCTGTTTCCTGTTAAGATGTTTATCAAGACAATGTGTGCCCAGTGGGACATGGACCCTCATCAGTAATTCTAATTTTGCCCTTGCCTTGTGATCTTGCTCTGCCTTTGCCTTGTGTTTTTTTATTGCCCTTTGAAGCACGTGATCTCTGTGACCCACTCCTTATTCATACACTCCCTCCCCTTTTGAAATCCCTAATAAAAACTTGCTGGTTTTGTGGCACGGGGTCACCATCATGGTCCTACCAATATATGATGGCACCACCATAAAATTTCTGTAAAACTTCTCTCTTTGTACTCCTTCTATTTCTCAGATCAGCCAACACTTAGGGAAAATAGAAAGGACTTACGTTTAAATATTGGGGGCTGGTTCCACCAATAATTGCCTACCTTTTAACAAATTGTTATAGTTATTATCTTGAATAGGTTTATCCTTAAGTCTTCATACTAAAGATAGAAGTGGTTGACGCAAAATTACAGCATTAAAGTAGTCTATCTTGGCCTGTGTAGTTACTTTTGATAGTGAGTTTATACCTTCAGACAAATTTTTGATGTTCATTAGCATTCTTTTCTTTCAGACTAAAGAATTCCCTTAAGCATTTCCTATAATAAAGGTCTGATGTTGATATAAATCCATAGGTTTTGCTTGTCTGTGGAAATCTTTACTTCTCTTTCATGTTTAAAGAATAACTGCTGAATATAATATTTGGGCTAGAATTTTTTTTCCATGCTTTTAAAAATTTCAATTTTTTGGGGGGGGGGAAGGGGGAAAGGTGATGTTTGTTTATATGAATAAGTTCTTTACTGGTGATTCTGGAGATTTGGGGTCACCCATCACCCGAGCAGTGTAGACTGCACCCAACTCATAGCTTTTTATCCCTTACTACCTTCTGACTCTTTCCCGAGTACCCAAAGGCAATTGTATCATTCCTATGTCTTTGCATCCTCACAGTTTAGCTCCCACTTATGAGAACATATGATGTTTGGTTTTCCATTCCTGAGTTACTTCACTTAAAATAATAATCTGGAATTCCATCCAGGATGCTGTGAATTCTACTATTTCATTCCTTTTTATGGCTAACATTCCATTGTATATAAATACCACAGTTTCTTTACGCCTTCGTTGATTGATGGGCATTTGGTCTGGTTCCATATTTTTGCAATTGTGAAATGTTCTGCTATAAATATGCATGTGCAAGTATCTTTTTCATATAATGACTTCTTTTCCTCTGGGTAGATACCCAGGAGTGGGATTGCTGAATCAAATGGTAGATCTACTTTTAGTTCTTTAAGGAATCTCCAAACTGTTTTCTACAGTGGTTGTACGAATTTACATTCCCACCAGTAGTGTAGAACTGTTCCCTCATCATCATATCCATGTCACAATGACATTTACTATTTTTTTGATTTGTGATTAAGGCCGATCTTGAAGGAATATGGTGGTATCACATTGTGGTTTTGATTTGAATTTCCCTGATCATTAGTGATGTTGAGCATTTCTTCATATGTTTGTTGCCCATTTCTATATCTCCTTTTGAAAATTGTCTCTTCATGTCTTTAGCCCACTTTTTGATAGTATTGTTTGTTTACTTCTTGCTAATTTGTTTGAGTTCTTTGTAGAGTCTGAGCATTAATTGTTAGATGTATAGACTACAAAAACTTTCTCCCACTCTGTGGGTTGTCTGTTAACTTTGCTGATTATTTCTTTTCCTGTGCAGAAGCTTTTCACTTTAATTAAGTCCCATCTGTTTATGTTTGTGTTGCGGGAGGTCAGGGACTCTGAACGGAGGGACTGGCTGAAGCCATGGCAGAAGAACATACATTGTGAAGATTTCATGGACATTTATTAGTTCCACAAATTAATATTTTTATAATTTCTTATGCTTGTCTTTACTGCAATCTCTGAACATAAATTGCGAAGATTTTGCGAAGATTTCATGGACACTTATCACTTCCCCAGTCAATACTCTTGTGATTTCCTATGCCTGTCTTTACATTAATCTCTTAATCCCATCATCTTTGTAAAATGAGGAGGATGTATGTTGCCTCAGGACCCTATGACGATTGCATTAACTGCACAAATTGTTTAAACAATATGAAACCTGGGCACCTTGAAAAAAGAACAGGATAACAGTAATATTCAGGGAACAAGGGAGATAACCATTAGGTGTGGCTGCGTGAGAGTCGAGCAGAACAGAGCCATATTTCTCTTCTTTCAAAAGCAAATAGGAGAAATATTGCTGAATTCTTTTTCTCAGCAAGGAACATCCCTGATAAAGAGAATGCGTTCCCAAGTGGAGGTCTCTAAAATGGCCACTTTGGGGACGTCTGTCTTTTACGGTTGTAGAAAAGGGATGAAATAAGCCCCGGTCTCCCATAGCACTCCCAGGCTTATTAGGACGAGGAAATTCCTGCCTAATAAATTTTTTTCAGACTGGTTGTCTGCTCTCAAACCCTGTCTCCTGATAAGATGTTATCAATGACAATGCGTGTCTGAAACTTCATTAGCAATTTTAATTTCACCCCGGTCCTGTGATCTTGCTCTGCCTCCATTGGCCTTGTGATATTTTATTACCTTGTATAGCATGTGATGACTGTGACCCACACCCTATTTGTACACTCCCTCCCCTTTTGAAAATCACTAATAAAAACTTGCTGGTTTTATGGCTTGGGGGGCATCACGGAACCTGCCAACATGTGATGTCTCCGCCAGACACCCAGCTTTAAAATTTCTCTCTTTCATACTCTTTCCCTTTATTTCTCAGACTGGCTGACACATAGGGAAATAGAAAAGAACCTATATGAAATATCAGGGGCTGGTTGCCCTGATATCTTTTTGTTGTATTTACTTTTGGGTTCTTGGTCATGAAGTCTTTGCCTAAGCCAATGCCTAAAAGGGTTTTTCTGATGTTATCTCCCAGAATTTTTATAGATTCAGATCTTACATTTAATTCCTTGAGCCATCTTGAGTTGATCTTTTTTTTTTTTTTTTTTTTTTGAGATGGGGTCTCCCTCTGTCACACAGGCTAGAGCACAGTGGCACGATCTCAGCTCACTGCAACCTATACCTCCTGGGTTCAAGCGATTCTCCTGCCTCAGCCTCCCGAGTAGCTAGGAATACAGGCATGTGCCACCACGTCTGGCTGACATTTGTAATTTTAGTAGAGACGGGGTTTCACCATATTGCTCAGCCTGGTCTTGAACTCCCAACCTCATGATCCGCCTGCCTTGGCCTCCCAAAGTGTTAAGATTACACGCACGAGCCACCACACCCAGCCAAGTTGATATTTGTATAAGGTGAGAGATTAGGATTCAGTTTCATTCTTCTACCTGTGGCTTGCCAATTATCCAACACCATTTGTTGAATAGGGTGTCCTTTCCCTACTTTATGTTTATGTTTGCTTTGTCAAAGATCAGTTGGCTGTAAGTATTTGGTTTTATTTCTGGGTTCTCTATTCTGTTCCATTGATCTATGTGCCTATTTTTATACCAGTACCATGCTGTTTTGGTGACTATAACCTTATACTATAGTTTGAAGTCTGGTAATGTGATGTCTCCAGATTTGTTCTTTTTGCTTAGTCTTGCTTTGGCTATGTGGGCTCTTTTTTGGTTCCATATGGATTTTAGGATGATTTTTTTCTAGTTCTGTAAAGAATGATGCTGGTAGTTTGATGTGAATTGCATTGAATTTGTAGACTTCTTTTGGCAGTATGGTCATTTTCACAATATTGATTCTAGTCATCCATGAGCATGGGATGTTTCCATTTCTTTGTGTCATCTGATTTCTTTCAATAATGTTTTGTAGTTTTTCCATGTAGAGGTCTTTCACAGACTTGGTTAAGTAATTTCCTAAGTGTTATTATTATTATTATTGCTATTATCATTATCATTATTTTGCAGCTATTGTAATACGGGTTGAGTTCTTGAATTTATTCTCAGCTTAGTTGCTGTTGGTGTACAGCATGTCTACTGATTTGTGTACATTAATTTTGTATCCAAAAACTTTGCTGAATTTATTTATCAGTTTTAGAAGCTTTTTGGATAGGTCTTTAGAATTTTTAAGGTATACAACCATGTTATCAGCAAACAGCCACAGTTTGACTTCCACTTTTCTGATTTGGATGCCATTGATGTCCTTCTCTTTTCTGATTGCTCTGGCCAGGACTTCTACTATTATGTTGAATAGAAGTGGTAAAAGTGAACATCTTTGTCTTGTTCTGGTTCTCAGAGGCAATGCTTTCAACTTCACCTTGTTCAGAATCATGTAAACTGTGGATTTGTCATAGATGGCCTTTATTACCTTAAGGTATGCCCCTTCTATGATGCTGCTGCTGCTGAGGGTTTTAATCATAAAGTGATGCTGGATTTTGTAAAATGCTTTTTCTGCATCTATTGAGATGATCATGTGAGCTTTGTTTTTAATTCTGTTTATGTGGTGTATTATATTTATTGACTTGCAGATGTTAAACTACTCCTGTGCCTCTGATATAAAACCCACTTGATCATGGTGGATTATCTTTTTGGTATGCTAGTAGCTTTGGTTAGCTTGTATTTTGTTGAAGATTTTTCTATCTATGTTCATCAGGAATATTGGTCTACAGTTTTTTTGTTTGTTTGTTTGTTTGTTTGCTTGTTATGTCATTTCCTGGTTTTGGTATCAGGGTGATACTGGCTTCATAGAATGATTTAGACAGGATTTCCTATTTTTTTAATCTTGTGGAATATTGTTAATAGGACTTGTACCAATTCTTTCAATGCCTGACAGAATTCAGCTGTGAATCTGTCTAGTCCTGGACTTTTTTTCTTGGTAACTTTTTTATATTAAAATTTCAATCTTGCTCCTTGTTACTGATCTGCTCAGAGCTTTACTATTTCCTGGTTAAATTTAAGAGGGTTGCATATTTCCAGAAATTTAACAATTTCCTCTAGGTTTTCTAGTTTATGTACATAAAGGTGTTCACAGTAGCCTAGAATGATCTTTCATATTTCTGTGATATTGGTTGTATTATCTCCCATTTTGTATTTAATTGAGCTTATTTGGAACTTCTCTCTTCTCAGTTAATTTTGTGAATGGTCTATCAATTTTATCTTTTCTAGGAAACAGCTTTTTGTTTTATTTATCTTTGGTATAGTTTTTTGTTTGTTTGTTCCGATTTCACCTAGTTCGGCTCTAATCTTAACTATTTATTTTCTTCTGCTAGATTTGGGTTTGTTTCTCTAGCTCCTTGAAATGTGACCTGAGATTGTCTATTTCTGCTCTTTCAGATTTTTTGATGTAGGCATTTAACGCTATGAACTTTCCTCTTAGCATCACCTTTTGCTGTATTCAAGAGGTTTTGATAGGTTGTGTCACCATTATAATTCAGTTCAAATATATTTTTAAATTTCTACCTTGATTTCATTGTTGACCAAGGATCATTCAAGGGCAGGTTATTTCCATGTATTTGCATGGTAATGAGGGTTCCTTTTGGAGTTGATTTCCAATTTTATTCCACTGTGGTCCAAAAGAATACTTGATATAATTTCAGTTTTCTTAAATGTACTGAGACTTGTGCTGTGGCCTATCATATGGTCTATCTTGGAGAATGTCCCATGTGCTGATGATTAGAATGTATATTCTGCAGTTGTTGGGTAGAAGGTTCTGCAATATCTGTTAAATCCATTTTTTCTAGGGTATAGTTTAAGTCCGTTGTTCCTTTGTTTACTTTGTCTTGATAACCTGTCTACTGCTGTCAGTGGTGTACTGAAGACCCACACTATTATTTTGTTGTTGTCTATCACATTTCTTATGTCTAGTAGTAATTGTTTTATAAACGTGGGAGCTCCAGTGTTAGCTGTGTATATGTTTAGGATTGTGATGTTTTGCTGTTGAACTAGTCCTTTTATCATTATATAATGTCCCTCTTTGTCTTTTTTATCTGCTGTTGCTTAAAAGTTTGTTTTGTCTGATATAAGAATAGCTACTCCTGCTCCCTTTTGGTGTCCATTTGCATGAAATATCTTTTCCACCTTTTTAAAATGTATATGAGTCCTTATGTGTCAGGTGAGTCTCTTGAAGACAGCAGATATTTGGTTGGTGAATTCTTATCCATTTGGTCATTCTGTATCTTTTAAGTGGAGCATTTAGGCCATTTGCATTCAATGTTAGTATTGAGATGTGAGGTCCTTGGCCAGGTGCGGTAGCTCAAGCCTGTAATCCCAGCACTTTGGGAGGCCAAGACGGGCGGATCACGAGATCAGGAGATCGAGACCATCCTGGCTGACACGGTGAAACCCCGTCTCTACTAAAAAATACAAAAAACTAGCCAGGCGAGGTGGCGGGCGCCTGTAGTCCCAGCTACTCGGGAGGCTGAGGCAGGAGAATGGCATGAACCCGGGAGGTGGAGCTTGCAGTGAGCTGAGATCTGGCCACTGCACTCCAGCCTGGGTGGCAGAGTGAGACTCCGTCTCAAAAAAAAAAAAAAAAAAAAAAAAAAAAAGGAGATGTGAGGTCCTATTCTATTCATTATGCTATTTGTTGTCTCAATATCTTGTGTTTTTTCATTGTGTTGTTGTTTTATAGGTACTGTGAAATTTATGCTTTAAGGAAATTCTGTTTTGGTGTATTTTGATGATCTGTTTCCAAATTTAGAGCTCCCTTTAGCAGGTTCTGCAGTGCTGGCTTCATAATGGTGAATTCTCTCAGCATTTGTTTGAAAAGGACTATTGCTTTCCTTCATTTATGAAGTTTAGTTTTGCTGGATACAAAATTCTTGGCTAATAATTGTTTTGTTTCAGGAGGCTAAAGATAGGAACCCAATCCCTTGCAGCTTGTAGGGTTTCTGCTGAGAGATCTGCTGTTAATTTTATGGGTTTTTCTATATAGGTTACCTGATGCATTTGCCTCACAACTGTTAAAATTATTTCCTTCATCTTGAATTTAGATAAGCTGATGACTATGTGCCTAAGTGATGATCTTTTTGCAAAACAATTTCCCAGGTGTTGTGTGTGTGTGTGTGTGTGTGTGTGTGTGTGTGTCTGTGTGTATGTGTACACTTCTTGTATTTGGATATCTAGATCACTAGCAAGGCTGCAGAAGTTTTCCTTTATTATTTCCTCAAATATATTTTCCAAACTTTTACACTTATTTTCTTCCTCTGGAGCACCAATTATTCTTAGGTTTGTCATTTAACAAAATCCCCAACTTCTTGGAGGCTTTTTACATTTTTAAAAATTCTTTTTGTCTTTGTTGGACTGGGTTAATTCAAAAGCCTTGCCTTTGAGCTCTGAAGTTTCTTGTTCTACTTCTTCAATTATATTTCTGAGAGGTTACAGTGCATTTTGCAATTCTCTGTGTCCTTCATTTCCAGAAGTTGTGATTTTTTAAATTTATGCTATCTATTTCACTGGACTTTTTCCCATTCATATCCTGTATCATTTTTTGATTTCTTGAAGTTGGACTTCACTTTTCTTTGGTGCCTCTTTGATTAGCTTAATAGTTGACCTTCTGAATTATTTTTCTGGCAATTCAGACATTTTATCTTGGTTTGGATACATTGTTCGTGAGCTAGTGTAATCTTTTGGGGGAGTTAAAGAACCTTGTTTTGTCATATTACCAGAACTATTTTTCTGGTTCCTTCTCATTTGCGTAGACTACGTCAGAGGGAAGATCTGGGGCTCAAGTGCTGCTGTTCAGATTCTTTTGTCCCAAGGCATGTTCCCTTGATAAGGTGCTTTACCTTTTCCCCTAGGGATGGAGCTTCTTGAGAGCCAAACTGCAGTGACTGTTATTTGTCTTCTGGATCTAGCCACCCAGCAGAGCTACTAGTCTCCAGGCTGCTACTGGAAAGTGGCAAAGAATTTTGTAATATGATCTGTCTTCAAGTCATGGATACCAGCACCTGCTCTGTTGGAGGTGGCAATGAAGTGAAGTGGACTCTGTGAGGGGCCTTGGTTTCATTTCTGTTAAGTGTACTGTTTTTGTGTTGGTTGTCTTCCAGCCAGGAGGTGGTCCTTTCAAGAGTGCATCAGCTGCAGTAGTATAGAAAGAATCATGTGGCAGGTGGGGCCATAGAGCTCTCAAGAGATTACGTCCTTTTTCTTTTGCTACCAGGGTGGGTAGAGAAAGACCATCAGGTGGGAGCAGGGTTAAGTGTGTCTCAGAGCAGACTCTGCTTGGACAGGGCTTGTTGCAGCTGCTGTGTGGGATGGGCATGTGGTTCCTGGGGCAATGAAGTTATGTTCCCAGGAAGATTGTGTCTGCCTCTGCTGTGTCACACAGGTCACTAGAGAAAATGGGGAAAGCCAGGAGCCACAGGCCTCACCCAGCTCCCACGCAGCCTATAGCCGAAAAGTCCTGTCTCATTCCCACCCTACCCTGTGAACAGCACCAAGTTTATTTCCTGGCAGCCAGTGAGCAGGGTTAAGAACTTTCTCCAGGCTAGAAGCCTCCTAGCTGAGAAAGCAAGCTGACTCACAGTTCCTCGGCTGTCCCATGTAGCCTGCAGTGGCAATCCACTTCCTTCAAAGGGTCTATGAATTATCTTGGCTTTCCTTGTATGTTTCTGCTGTAATGCCTGGAGCAAAAGTTCATGATGTGGATCTCCACATGCTGCTCTGTCCATCTAAGAGGGAGCTGCAAGTTAGTCCTGCCTCTTATCTGCCACCTTCTTCCTTCTTTTCCTTCAGTGCTTAGAATACATCACATCATTCCCTCCTGGCACATAAGGTTTCTGCTGAGACGTAAGATGTAACAGAGTCCCTTTATATGTTATTTGCTTTTCTTTTGCTGCTTTTAGAATTATTTGAAATTAGAGAGTTTGATTATTACATTGAACACTTGATATAGTCTTGAGTTAGTCTTATTTGTGTTGAATCTTCTTGGTGTTCCTTGACTTTCTGGTATCTAGGTCTTCATACATTTCTCTAGCTTTGAGTAGTTCTCTGTTATTATTTATTTGAATAAAGTTTCTACCCCCATCACTTCTCCACATCCTCTTTAAGGCCAATAGCTCTTAAGTTTTCCCCTTTGGGCTTTTTCTAGGTCTTGTAGGCATGCTTTATTCTTTCTATTCCTTTTCCATTTTTCTTTTCTTTCTGTGTATTTTCATACAGCCCATCTTACAGCTCAGTAATTATTTCATCTTTAAATTAACTTTGCTGCTGGAAGACAATGACGCATTTTTCAATTTGTTAATTGAATTTTACAGCTTCAGAATTTCTGCTTGTTAAAATTATTTTAATATCTTTGTTAAATTTATCTGATTGAATTCTGATTTCCTTGTCTGTGTTATCTTGATGTTTGTCAAACTTCCTGAAGAAAACTATTTCAGATTCCATGTCCGAGAAGTCACATATCTCCATCACTACAGGATTGGTCACTGGCGCCTTATTTAGTCTGTTTGTTGAGGTCTGTTTCCCACATATTCTTGGTTCTTGTGGATGTACATAGATGTCTGGGAACTGAAGAGTTAGGTATTTATTCCAATCTTCACAGTTTGGGCTTCTTTGTACCCGTACTTCTTGAGAGGGGTTTCCAAAAAATTCAAAGGACAATGAGTGTTGTTAACCTACACTTGTGGTTCCCGCAGCCATTTCAGCACTAGGAGAACCCTCCTAAGCCCAGAAACACTACGACTCATGCAGACTCCTGGATATGCAGGCTTGGTGGATTTGGAAATGATAAAGAAGAATTCCCTGGGTTCCCAGACAAAGTTTTGCTTTTTTCCATCCCTTCCCCCAAGGAGCAGTCTCTCTCAGTGCTGGGCTGCCTGGAGTTGGGGGAGAAGCAATATAAGCACTCCTGTGGCCACAACAGTTGGTACTGCTCTGGGTTGCTCCTGAAGCCTATGACCTCCTGGACCAGCCCAGTACGGGCACCAGCCTAAGACCTGTGGCTGCTACTGCCTAACTGCCACTAATTCAAGCCCCAAAGCTATTTTAATCGGCAAGTGGTAAACACTCCCTGAACTATATCCATCCCACCAAGGCAGCATATTCTCTTATGGCCTGGGGTGGGTCTAGAAATGCCATCCAAAGGAAAAGACCTGGAATATGGGGATTAAGGAATCCCTCTGATATTTTTAGTGTGACTGAGCTAGTACTTAGGTTGTAAGAAAAAGTCTTCTGATCTCTTCCTTTTCCTTTCCTCAGGCTGAGAGTCTCTCCCTGCACTGCACTGCCTGGTGGTGGGGAAAGAATGAAGTGGGCACTCATGTGGTTACTGCAGCAGGTGTTGCACTGGGTTGTATCTCAAGCCCACTGCCTCAGAGACCAATGCTGTACCAGGGCTTTTCCAAGGACTACATTCTCTGTAGCCTGACTGACACTCAAACTTATTTAGAGCCCCAGGACACTTTAGTCAGCCAGTGGTATAGCCAGTCAGGACTCAAATTCCTTCCTCCGGGGTGGAAGGTTCCCCTCTGCCCAAGGGCTGTTATAAATGCTCCCTCCGTGGACACCAGCAAACTTCTGCTCAGTGTTGAGTTCTGTGACAGGGCTATGCTGAGTTCCACTGTGAAGTCCCACATTCACTTTGCTCTCTCTCCCTCAAGCACACATATACTCTCTCAGTGCTTTACTGCCTAGGACTGGGGGAGAAGTGATATAGGCAATGTAAGATTGTCCTTCCTACCCTTTCCAATAACCCTTTCCTTGTTGTTATGTTGAAAACAGATACTGTGACCACTTGTCTGGCTTTGGGTTCATATGAAGGTGCTTTCTTTTGCATATACAGTTGTTTAATTCAGTGTTCCTATGGGGAGACAACTGCTGGAGGATTTTATTTGGCCATGCTGCTCTGCCTTCTTCCTCGATCAGTGTTCTTTGATGATATAACAATTATATGAGTGCTACAAACCACACCCATATGTAGCAAACTTAATCACTAATTGTTGGGCTATATAATGACCGGCCATTTCCACATCTCTCTTCTTCTCATCAGGCTTCCCTATTCCCTTAGACAAAAATATATTGCAATTAAAATAATTGATAACCCTATAACAGCCTCTAAGTGTTCAAGTAAGAGACAGTAGCACATCTCTCACTTGAAATAAAAGGCTAGAGACGATTACACTTAGTGAAGAAGGCATGTCGAAAGCTAAGACAGGCTGAAAGCTAGGCCTCTTCTGTCAAACAGTTAGCAGCTGTGAATGCAAAACAAAATATATTGAAAGAAATTAAAATGTTACTCCAGTGAATATGCAGATGATAAAAAATTGAAGCAGCCTTGATGATAGTGAGAAAGTTTTAGTGGTCTGGATTGAAGATCAAACGAACAACAAAATTCCCTTAAGCCAAAGTCCAATACAGGGCAAGGCCCCAACTCTCTCCACCTCTATGAAGGCTCAGAGAGGTAAGGAATCTTCAGAAGAAAAGTTAAAATCAAGCAGAAGTTGATTCATGAGGTTGAATTAAAGCAGCCATCTCCATAAGATTAAAGTGCAAGGTAAAGCAGCACATGCTAATGGAGAAGCTGCAAGTTTCCCAGATCTAGATAAGATAATAGATGATGGTGGCTACACTGAAAGTGTAGTCGAAACAGTCTTCTATTTGAATAAGCTGCCATCTAGGACATCCACAGCTAGACAGAAGTCAGTGCCTGACTTTAAAGCTTTAAAGCTTCAGGATGACTCTTGTTAGGGCCTAATGCAGCTGATGACTTTAAGTTGAAGCCAATGCTCATTTACCATTCCAAAATCTCTAAGGCCATTAAGAATTAAGCCAAATTTACTCCACATGTGCTTTGTAAATGGACCAACATAGCCTGGATGACAGTACATCTGTTTATAGCATGGTTTACTGAACATATTAAGCCCATTGCTAGGACCTACTCATCAGAAAAAAGAATTCTTTTCAAAATATTACTGCTCATTGACAATGCACCTAGTCACTCAAGAGCTCTGATGGGGAGCTATAAGGAGATTAATGTTGTTTTCATGCCTATTAACACAACATCCATTCTGCAACTCGTGAATCAAGAAGTATTTTTAACTTTCAAGTTTATTATTTAAGATATTTATTTTGTACAGCTATAGCTGCCAGAGATAGTGATTTCTCAGATGCATCTGCACAAATTAAACTGAAACCCTGTGGAAAAAAATCACCATCCCAAATGCCATAAAGAACATTCATGATTCAGGAGAGGAGGTAAAAATATCAACATTAACAGAGATTTAGGTGAGTTGATTCCAAACTTTATGGATGACTTTGAGGTGTTCAAGACTTCAGTGGAGGAAGTCACTGAAGATGTGGTAGAAATACCAAGAGAACTGGAAGTAGAAGTGGAGACTGAAGATGTGACTGAATTGCTGCAATCTCATGGTAAAACGGATGAAAAGTTGTTTCCTATGACTGAGAAAATGAAGAAGTTTTTGAAGTGGAATCTACTTCTGGGAAAGATGATGCGAAAATTGTGGAAATGACACAAAAGATTTAGAATATTACATAAATTTATACAACAGAAACTCGGTTCATAAAGAAGCAGCAAAATTTTAGAGGATTGACTCCAATTTTGAAAGAAGTTTGACTGTGGGTAAAATGCTATCAAACAGCATCACATGCTACAGAGAAATTTTACATGAAAGGAAAAATCCATTGATGTGGCAAATTTAATTGTTGTTTTATTTTAAGAAATTGCCACAGCCACCCTAATGTTGAGCAACCGCCACCCTTATCAGTCACCCTGATCAGTCAGCAGCCATTAACACTGAGGCAGGACCCTCCACCAGTAAAAATATTACAACTCACTGAAGACTGAGATGATCATTAACATTTTTAGCAACAAATTACCTTTGAAATGAGATATGTACATTTTTTAGACACAATGCTATTTCACACTAAGAGAATACCATATTGTGTAAACATAACTTTTATTTGTACTGGAAAATCACAATATTCATGTGACTTGTTATATGTGTGTGTGTGTGTGTGTGTGTGTGTGTGTATATATATATACATATATATATTTTTTTTACCTTGTTGCCTCCAAATGATTTACTTTATAGTGACATTAGCTTTTATACAGTGGTCTGAAACCAAATCTGCAATATCTCCAAGGTATGCCTGTATATTTAATGCATGCCTAGAAATCAGTAATAAAGATGAAGAGCTGCAGGTATTTCAAAAAGTAAGTAATCATTAAAACTAAAAACACAAGACTGCTGAAATTCATCAGTAATTTGAGAAATATACACAAAAACAATATTACCACTTCATAGTTACCTGACTAGAAAAAACTAGAAAGGTGGAGCCTCCCACCAGGCTTCATCTCCAACATTGAGATCACATTTCAACATGAGATTTGGAGGGGACAAACATTCAAACTCTATCAACCATGTATAGTGAAAATATTTCAAAATCCCCAAATTCTGAGATCAGAAACGCTTCTTGTCCCAAGCATTTTAGATAAGAGATACTCAACCTGTATACCCTATGGGCCAAGTGATCCCGTTATGAGAAATTTTCACAGAGTATTAGAACACGTATGAGAATTTTAATTGCAATAATATTTGTGGTGTTGGAGAGTTAGAAGTAAATTAGGTGCCCATTACTAAAGGAGTGAATAAATAAAATGTGGTAGATAGAGTATAAAAAATATTAGGAAGCAAGCCAAACAATAGACTTGGTATACTCATGGACACACTGATAGTTTTTTTTAAGTGCTGAATAAAAAGCAATAATTATATATATAATATCATTCATATAAATTTTATAATATATGCACAGAAAAAATAAACAATTTACAAGGATTCACACATAAGAATATATCATACATCAGAAGGGTATAATATGGGGAGGTGGAGAAGAGAATAGGAAATGGATAAAAAATAAAAGTGAAAAAAATTCAAAAACCAACAAAAACAAAAACAAATTATGCTCCTTACACAGACCAATGATGGTAAGTGCCATGAACTAAGAATAATTAAGTGAACAAACTGGTTAGACTTTATTATCATTTATTAGTTCATAAAATATTTACAGACTATTTAGTACATTCCAGGCACTGTGCTAGAAGCTGGAGATATGATGTTGAGCAAACCAGATATAGTCAATGTTCTCATAGAGCTGACAGTCTAACTAAGGGAGACAGAAAGATGTTAAGAGAAATATATATATATATATATAATTACAGGCATAATTATCATTTTAAGTTGTTTGGCCAATCTGTGTTTGGCATCCAACTCTATCAATTACTAGATGTATGACTTTGAGCAAGTTAATTAACCTTTCTGGAATTTAGTTTCTCCGTTTCTAAGATGGAAATAGTACCACCTAACTGATAGGGCTGTTGTGAAGATTAAACAATATAATGTATATTAAAGAATTTAGCATGGTGCCTAGAACATAGTAAGTGCTCAGTAAATGGCAACTATTATTATTATGATTACCAAGGAACTCTTTGGTTTATTATTTTATTATTGTTATTTTTTATTCCCATAGGTTTTTGGAAAACAGGTGGTTTTTGGTTACCTAAGTAAATTCTTACAGCAAAAGAAACTATCATCAGAGTGAACAGGCAACCTACGGAATGGGAGAAAATGTTTGCGATCTATCCATCTGACAAAGGGCTAACATCCAGAATCTACAAAGAAACAAATTTACAAGAAAAAAGACAAACAACCCTATCAAAAAGTGGGCAAAGGATATGAACAAACACTTCTCAAAAGTTCTTTACTGGTAATTTCTACGATTTTGGTGCACCCATCACCTGAGCAGTGTACACTGTACCCAATGTATAGTCTTTTATCCCTCACTTCCTTCCCACTCTTTCCCTTGAGCCCTCTAAGTCCATTGTTATCATTCTTATGCCTTTGCATCCTCATAGCTTCGCTGCCACATATCAGTGAGAACATATGATGTTTGGTTTTCCATTTCAGAGTTACTTCACTTAGAATAATAGTCCCCAATTCTATCTGGGTGGCTTCAAATGCCATTATTTTATTCCTTTTTATGGGTGAGTAGACGACCATGGTGTGTGTGTGTGTGTGTGTGTGTGTGTATGTATATATGTGTATAATATATATCTATACACACATATGCACACACATACACACACATATATATATACACACACACACATATATGTGCTGCTATAAACATGTGTGTGCATGTACCTTTTTTGTATAATGACTTCTTTTTTTCTAAGTAGATACCCAGTAGTGAGATTGCTGGATCAAATGATAGTTCTACTTTTAGTTCTTGATGGAATCTCCATACTGATTTCCATAGTGGCTGTATTAGTTTTCATTTCCATGAGCAGTGTAAAAGCGTTCCCTTTTCACCACATCCACACCAACATCTTTTTTTTTTAATTTTTTGATTATGGCCAATCTTGCAGGAGTAAGGTGGTATCATATTGTGGTTTTGATTTGCATTTCCCTGATAATTAGTGTTGTTGAGTACTTCTTCATATGTTTGTTGGCCACTGCTATATCTTCTTTTGCAAATTGTCTCTTCATGCCCGTAGCCCACTTTTTGATGGGATTGTGTTTTTCTTGTTAATTTGTTTGAGTTCCTTATAGATTCTAGATATCAGTCCTTTGTCAGATGTACAGATTGCAAAGATTTTCTCCTACTCTGTGGGTTGTTTACCCTGATGATTGTTTCTGTTGCTGTGCAGAAGCTTTTTAGTTTAATTAAGTCCTATCTATTTATCTTTGCTTTTGTTGTATTTGATTTTGGGTTCTTGGTCATGAAGTCTTTGCCTAAGCCAATGTCTAGAAGGATTTTTCTGATATTATCTTCTAGAATCTTTATAGTTTCAGGTCTTACATTTAAATCCTTAATCCATCTTGAATTGATTTTTGTATAAGGTGAGAGATGAGGATCCAGTTTCATTCTTCTACATGTGGCTTGCCAATTATTCAAGCACCATTTGTTGAATAGGGTGTCCTTTCCCTACTTTATGTTTTTGTTGCCTTGTCAAAGATCAGTTTGCCGTAAGTGTTAGGCTTTATTTCTGGGTTCTCTATTCTGTTCCATTGTTTTATGTGCCTATTTTTATGCCAGTACCATGCTGTTTTGGTGACTATGGCCTTATACTATAGTTTAAAGTCAGGTACTGTGATACCTCCAGATTTGTTCTTTTTGCTTAGTCTTGCTTTGGCTATGCGGGTTCTTTTTTGGTTCCATACGAATTTTAGGATGATTGTTTTCTAGTTCTGTGAAGAATAATGGTGGTATCTTGATTCAAATTGCATTGAATTTAGACTGCTTTTGGCAGTATGGTTATTTTCTCGATATTGATTCTAGCCATCCATGAGCATGGTGTTTCCATTTGTTTGTGTTGTCTATGGTTTCTTTCAGCAGTGTTTTGTAGTTTTCCATGTAAGGGTCTTCCACATGCTTAGGTTATTCCTAAGTATTTTACTTTTTTTGCAGCTATTGTGAAAGGGGTTGAGTTCTTGATTTCTCAACTTGGTCACTGTTGGTGTAGAGCACAGTTACTGATGTGTGTACATTAATTTTGTAAGAGGAAACTGCTGAATTCATTTATCAGTTCTAGGAGCTTTTTAGATTAGTCTTTAGGGTTTTCTAGGTATATAATTATACTACCAGCAAACAGTGACAGTTTGACTTCCTCCTTACCAACTTGGATGCTCTTTATTACTTTCACTTGCTCTGGCTAGAATTTTCAGTACTATATTGAAGAGGAATGGTGAGAGTAGGCATCCTTGTCTTGTTCCAGTTTTCAGGGGGAATGCTTTCAACTTTTCCCATTCAGTAGCATGTTGGCTGTGGATTTGTCATATATGGCTTTTATTACATTAAGGTATGTTGATTCTATGCTGATTTTGCTGAGGGTTTTAATCATAAAGGATGCTGGATTTTGTCAAATGCTTTTCCTGCATCTATCGAGATGGTCATGTGATTTTTGTTTTTAATTCTATTTATGTTGTGCACCAAGGAGCCCTTTGACTGTCATTCAAGTCTATTCACTTTTATTAACATACAACTCTTTAAAATTTTGGTTACTTCTTTTGCTGGTAAGTGCTAGATTTAGCTAAACAAACCAGAATTGGGTTTAATGACAGTGACAAGTGACAGCTGTGAAAGAAGGGAGAAACTGGAAAGTAGAGTTAAAGAATGTTAAGGATAATCTGGCTGAACAAAAAAAAAAAGTCAAAATACATTTGGTATTTTCTATTGTGAAATCAAAGATTCTATAAGTACTCATCAAAACTGAAAATATTTTCTCTCACGAACTGAAAAGCTACCATTCCTACAATACATATATTTACATGTAACGAGTTATTTTGCAATTAAGCTAGGCAGATAATGGATTACTGTAGTTCCAAGACTGGAAGAATAGTAGTTTTGAATAACAACTGTGAAATACTAACACTAAATTGTCTTTAAAATGAGATTTTGCTCCTTCCCAAAAGCTTGGATATAAAAGTTGCAGAGAAAAGGAGTAGGAAATGAGCAGCAGATAACAGCTTACTGAGTTTCTTAAATTCAAATAGATAGACAATCCATTGAAACACAATTAAGAAATAAAGAAAGAAAAGAGTTATTTCCAAAATATGTGAGGTTTTTAAGAGCTAATTTTGTTAACATTGATGATGCATGTTCAGTTTAGAAATTGAGCTACTTTTATAACTAGGAAAATTTCTCTCAAAAGGTAAGGCTACCACTTTGTAAATAAATCTTAATTACATGTTGCCTACCCATCTTAATTTTCACTTTGTTTACAAGCCAGGGAAAAGAACATCCACAGTTTGTTGATATGAGTTTGTGTTGTGTCTTTATAGGTATTTTAAGCTAAAGTCTAGGAAGAATGAAAATGTGATTTTTTCTGTCAATAATTATGATTATTTTATAATAGATACTAATCATTGATAATACTATACTTTTGAAAAATGACAGGCATTTTAGTAGGAGCAAAAAATAAAGCACATAATTCTAGTTAAATCTAAACTCGCTCTCCCCAAACCTCTAATTTACCCATTTAAGAATAAAATAATTCAGATGAAAGAGGCAGAGCTAGATGGCTGAATAGAAGGATCCACCGATCAGCTTCCCATCAGGAACACAAAATTGAACAAGTATCCACATAGAAAAGCACCTTCATGAGAACCAAAAATCAGATGAATAAATTCAATACCTGTTTTTAGCTTCATATTCCTTAAAAAGGCACTGAAGAGGGTAGAAAATACAGTTCTGAATTGACAACACCACTGCTCCTTCATATCCTGGCAGCAGCCACAGGGGACAGAGAGAGAATGTGCATTTGAGGGAGAGAGAACACAATGATTGTGGGACTCTGCATTCGAAGTCAGTTTTGGCCTGTAACAGTGGAAAACAACATGAGACAACAAAGCTGGAACACAAGGAAGAACCATTTATAACATCCCTAGCTAGAGGAGCATCACTCATCCCAGCATTTGGAACCTCAGTTCAGGAAAGCCCCACCATGACAGGCTACAGTGCTCTGTGGTCCTCAAAACACGTGAAAGACAAAGACTAGAATTCCTGGGCAAGTCCTGGTGCTGTGCTTAGTGCCGGTGGCTTAGTGCCAGTGCGCTTGCAGAGCATGCGACCTATTAAAATACTAGCCAGGGTGACCAAGAAAGTGGTTGCCACACCAATCCCGCAGCTCCAAGCAGTGCAGTTTGCAGCTCCAGGAGGGAATCCTTCCTTCTGTTTGAGAGGAGGAGAAGGGACAGTAAAGAGGACTTTGTCTTGCAACTTGGATACCAGCTCAGCTACAGTAGGATATGGTAGCAGGCAGAGTCTTGAGGCTCCCATTCCAGGCCCCAACTCCATGATGACACTTCTAGACCCACTCTGGGCCAGAAAGGAATGTACTACCTTGAAGAAAAGGACCCAATCCTGGCAGAATTAATTACCTGCTGACTAAAGAGCCCTTGGGCCCTGAACGTTCAGCAGTAATAACCAGGCAGTACTTGCATGGGCCTTGGCTATAACTTAAGGTGTGCTGGCTTCAGGTGTAACACAGAACATTCCGAGCTGTGGTGGCTATGGAGATTCCATCTGTTTTAGAAAAGGAGAGGAAAAAGTAAACGGGACTTTGTCTCACACCTTAGGTACCAGAGGAGGAAGAGTTGTAAGCAGCTCCTAGAGTCCTCAGTTTTAAGCCTTGGCTCCTGTATGGCATTTCTTGCATGCCCTGGGACAGAGGGGAGCTCACTGCCCTGAAGAGAAAGTTCTAGGGTTGGCAGAATTCAACAAAAGCTGGCTGAAGAGCACTAGGGCCTTGAGTGAACATTGGCAGTAGCCAGGCAGAACTTGTCATGGTCCTGGGGCAGTGGTGGCCACAGAGATTCCTCTGATTGGAAAAAAGGGGAGAGTGGGAAGGACTTTGTTTTGTGGCTTGGGTGCCTGCTCAGTCACAGTAGAACAGAGAACCAGGTAGATTCCTAAGGTTTTGAACTCCAGGCCCAAGCTCCTGGACTACAGCGCTAGACCTTCCCAGGGCTGGGGGGGACTTGCCACCTGGAAAGTAAGGACACAAGGCTAGCTGGCTTCACCAACTTGATTGTAGAGTCCTAGGGCCTTGCATGAACATAGGTGGTAGCCAGGCAGTGGCTACCACAGGCTTTAGGTAAAACCCAATGCTGTGCTGGCTTCAGGTCTGAACCAGTGCAGTCTCAGTGGTATTGACTACAGGAGTGCTTGTGTCACCCCTGCCCAAGCTCCAGAAAGCTCAGAACAAAGAGATAGACTCCATTTTTTTGGTTTCTGTTTTTAAAGAAAGGGAAGAGAAAGGAGTATCTGCCTGATAACCCAGACACATCTTCCGGTTATTATCCAAGACCACCAAGGCTGTACTCTGGGTCTACAAAGCCACAACATTACTGGGATTTGAGTGCCCACTTATGCTGTAGTGACCAAAACCTTAGATCACAGCAACCAAGTGCCTTTGAATTTGAGAAAAGCCTTCCTAAGAAGGACAGGTACAAACAATACTAGACAGTGAAGACTAAAATAAATTTCTAACTCTTCAAAGCCCAGAGACTGATGAACATTCACAAGCTTCAAGACCACCCAGGATAAAAAGACTGTTAGTTTGTTTTCACACTACTAATAAAGTCATACCCAAGACTGGGTAATTTATAAAGGAAAGAGGTTTAATTGACTCACAGTTCTGCATGGCTAAGGAGGTCTCAGGAAACTTGTAATCGTGGTGGAAGGCACCTCTTCACAGGGCAGCAAAAGGAGAAAAATAAGAGCTGAGCGAAGGGAGAAGCCCTTTATAAAAGCATCAGACCTCCTGAGAACTTGATGTCATGAGAATAGCATGGAGAAAATCAACCCCATTATTCAATTACCTGTCACTGGTTCCCTCCCACAACATGTGGAGATTATGGGAACTACAATTCAAGATGAGATTTGGGGGTTGGGGGAGGACAGTGCTAAACCATATCAAAGACCTTAACAAGCAAACTAAGGCACCAGGAACCAATCCTGGAGAGAGAGAGATATGTGATCTTTCAGATAGAGAATTCAAAATAGCTGTTGAAACAAACCCCAAAGCTAGCAGAAGACAAAAACAAAAAACAAAACAAAACAAAACAAAACAAAACAAAACAAAACAACAACAACAACAACAAAAAGAATAGAACTGAACTGAAAAAGAAAGAGGCACAAAAAACCTTTAATAATCAATGAATAAAGAAGCTGTTTTATGAAAAAAATAATAAAATAGACCACTAGCTAGACTAATAAAAAACACAAGAAAAAAGAATCAAATAAACACAAACAAAAATGATAAGGGGGACAGCACCACTGACCCCACCGAAAAACAACCAACCATCGGAGAATATTATAGACATCTCTATACACATAAACTAAAAAATCTAGAAGAAATGGATAAATTCCTAGACACACCCACCTTCTCAAGACTGAACAAGGAACAGATTGAATCCCTAAATATACCAATACTGAGTTCAGAAATTGAGGTGGCAATGAATAGCCTATCAACCAAAAAAAAAAAAAAAAAAAAAAAAAAAAAAAAAGCCCAGGACCACATGGATTCACAGCTGAATTCTTCCAGAGGTACAAAGAAGAGCTGGTACTATTTCTTCTGAAACTATTTCAAAACATTGAAACAAAGGGACTCCTCCCTTACTCATTCTATGAGGCCAACATCATCCTGATACCAAAACCTGGCAGACATACAACAAAAAGAGAAACTTAAGTCCAATATCCTTGATAAACATCAATGCAAAAATCCTCAGTAAAATACTGGCAAACCGAAACCAGCATCACATCGAAATGCTTATCCACCACGATCAAGTCGGTTTCCTCCTTGGGATGCAAGGTTGGTTCAACACACACATAACAAAGATTTCATGACAAAAACGCTAAAAGCAATTGCAACAAAAACAAAAATCGAAAAATGGTGTCTAATTAAACGAAAGAGCTTCTGCACAGCAAAAGAAACTATAATCAGAGACCAGGCACAGTGGCTCATGCCTGTAAACCCAGCACTTTGGGAGGCTGAGGTGGGCAGATCCACTGAGACCAGGTGTTCGAGACCAGACTGGCCAATATGGTGAAACTTCAACTCTACTAAATATACAAAAAAAAAAAAATTAGCCTGGTGTGGTGCTGTGCACCTGTAGTTCCAGCTACTCAGGAGGCTGAGGTAGGAGAATTGCTTGAACCTGCGAGGTGGAGGTTGCAGTGAGCTGAGACGGTGCCACTACACTCCAGCCTAGGTGACATGGTGATACTCCGTGTCAAAAAAAAAAAAAAAAAAAAAAAGAGGAAACTATCATCAGAGTGAACAGACAACCTACAGAATAAGAGAAAATTTTTGCAATCTGTCCATCTGATGAAGGTCTAATATCCAGAGTCTATAAGGAACTTAAACAAATTTACAAGAAGAAAACAAACCCATTAAGATGTGGGCAAAGGACATGCACAGACACTTCTCAAAAGAAGACATACATGCGGCCAATAAACATATGGAAAAGAACCTCAACATCACTGATCATTAGAGAAATGGAAATCAAAACCACAATGAGATACCATCTCACACCAGTCAGAATGGCTATTATTAAAAAGTCAAAAAATAACAGATACCAGCAAGGTTGTGGAGAAGGGAATGCTTTTACACCATTAGTAGGAGTGTAAATTAGTTCAACCATTGTAGAAGACAGTGTGGTGATTCCTCGAAGACCTACAGGCAGAAATACCATTTGAAATTTGACCCAGAAATGCCATTAGTTGGTATATACCCAGAGAAATATAAATCACTCTATTATAAAGATACATGCACATATATGTTCATTGCAGCACTATTCACAATATCAAATACATGGAATCAACCTAAATGTCCATCAATGATAGACTGGATAAAGAAAATGTGGTTCATATACACCATGGTATACTGCAGTTACAAAAAAAAAAAAAAAAAAAAATGAGATCATGTTTTTGCAGCGACATGGATGGAGTTGGGAACTATTATCCTCAGCAAACAAATGCAGGTACAGAAAACCAGACACTGCATGTTCCCACTTATAAGTGGGGGCTGAATCATGAGAACACAAGGACACATAGTGGAGAACAACACAGACCGGGACCTGTTGGGGGAGGTGGGGTTAGGGAGAGCATCAGGAAGAATAGCTGATGGACGATGGGCTTAATACTTAGGTGATGGGATGATCTGTGCAGCAAACCAGGATGGCACATGTCTACCTATGTAACAAACCTGCACATTCTGCACATGTACCCCTGAGCTTAATATAAAAGTGAAGAAAAAAAAAAATAGCTGACTTGAGGAAACCCAATGAAATTCAAGATAACACAGAAAAGGAATTCAGAATTCTATCAGATAAATTTAATGAAGAGATTGAAATATTTAAAATAATCAAAGAGAAATTCTGTAGAAGAAAAATGCAGTTGAAATACTGAAGAATGCATCATAGTCTCTTAACAGCAGAATTGATCAAGCAGAAGAAAGAATGACTGAACTTGAACGCAGGCTACTTGAAAATATACAGTCAGAGGAGACAAAAGACAAACAATTAAGTATGCCTACAAGATCTAGAAAATAACCTTTTAAGGACAAATCTAAAATTTATTGGTCTTATCTTTGGGGGGCCAAGGTGGGCACGTGATGCCAAAAGTTCAAGACCAGCCTGGTCAACATGGCCAAACTGCATCTCTACTAAAAATACAAAACTTATCTGGTGAGGTGATGCATGCTTGTAATCTCAGCTGCTCGGGAGGCTGAGGCATAAGAATCACTTGAACCTGGGTAGCTGAGGTTGTAGTGAGCTGAGATCATGCCATTGCACTCCATTCTGGGCAACAGAGTGAGACTGTCCCAAAAAGAAAAAACAAAGTTATTGGTCTTAAAGAGGAGGTAGAGTGAGAGATTGGTGCAGAAACTTTATTAAAGGGATAATAACGAGAACTTCCCAAACCTAGAGAAAGAAATCAATATCCAAGTTCAAGAAGGTTATGGAACAGCAAGCAAACTTAATCCAAAGAAGACAACCTCAAGACATTTGATTTTCAAACACACGGAGGTCAAACATAAAGAAAGGATCCCAAAAGCACATCTGGCCACAGACTTTTCAGTAGAAACCTTAAAGGCCAGGAGATAGTGGCATGACATATTTAAAAATCTGTACCAAAAAAACTTTTATCACAGAATAGTATATGCACCAAAAATATTCTTAAAACAAGAAGAAGAAATGAAGACTTTCCCACACACAAAAACATCGAGGCATTTCATCAACACTGGACCTATCCTACAAGATCCTAAAAGAAATATTAAAGGAAGTCCTTCAATCTGAAAGAAAAAGATGTTAATCGGCAATAAAGATATCATCTGAAGGTACAAAAACTTATTGGTAACAGTAAGTACACAGAAAAGCACAGAATGCTATAAAACTGTAAATATAATGCATAAACTATCCATGTCTTGAGTTGGAAGTCAGATAATCCAATAAAATATAATAAATACTGTGCATGTGAGCTGGCAAGGGGGGGCATTGTAGGATAATTTGTTTTGCCAGTCTCTTGGTAAGTTGAAATTCTTTAGATAAGTTTCTCCAATTTTGGTGGAAAAATTGATGCAATTGGGTGGCTTGGTCTAGCAGTGATGTCATAACCTGAAGGTTGGCTTGATCATTGCCATAAGCCAATGGGACAGGCAGAGAGCTGTGGGATCGAAAGTGTGTAGTAAAAATGGATGTGTACGTTGATCTAGAAATTGCTGAAGTTGGAGAAAAAGAGTAAACAGGGCTGGCTCCAGATTGAACTAAATCAGTGCTGTCTCAAGGTTTTGTAGTAAATAAACAGAGTATGCAGAGTCACTAACCATATTTATGGGCTGAGGGGAAAAAGTTCCCAAGGCCAGAATCAGAGCCCCAATTTCAGCTCTCTGAGTGCTAGTAAACCCAGATCCAGTGATTGCATTGTGTGGTCTCCACCAGACTGTCGCTTTCCCATGTTTACCAGACCCATCAGTAAACAGTGTTAAAGCATTAGGTATGGGAGAGTAAAATATTTTTGTAGGTAAAACATTTACTAGACTTTTTGGGAATGATGTATATAGATAAATTCCAAGGGCTGTTAGTAGAATATCACCCATAAAATTAATAATCCTGTAATTAGGAAACTTTTTTTACTGGGGAGCGAAGTTTGCTTTCAATTAGTCCTTAACTAACTCATTGGCCTTTTGTAATGTCTCTCCCTTTAGAAGTTATGTTTTACTTAAATTGAATTTGGAGACAGATAACAACAGTGGCCATTATTAGAGAGAGGTCCTTCAAATTTTTACATTTTACTTAAATTTTAGCAGATAATTATAATCTGGGATGTCGCTTGTAAACAAGGAGCACAGGAGATTTCGCCTTGGGATGCCTGCAGAGCTAGAGAGCTTGAGCAGGTGGTTCCCTGGGCGGCGGCTGTTTTAGGTTTGTAAAAAGGCCCAGTTTTTTTTTTTTTTTTTTTTTTTATTATACTTTAAGTTCTAGGGTACATGTGCATAACGTGCAGGTTTGTTACATATGTATACTTGTGCCATGTTGCTGTGCTGCACCCATCAACTCGTCAGCACCCATCAACTCGTCATTTACATCAGGTATAACTCCCAATGCAATCCCTCCCCCCTCCCCCCACCCCATGATAGGCCCCGGTGTGTGATGTTCCCCTTCCCAAGTCCAAGTGATCTCATTGTTCAGTTCCCACCTATGAGTGAGAACATGCGGTGTTTGGTTTTCTGTTCTTGTGATAGTTTGCTAAGAATGATGGTTTCCAGCTGCATTTTTCCTGTGCCATTTTTTGCCTGTGCTGGCTCCCTCTCCCAGCAGCAGGGTGGCTGTTGCCGGCTAGGGTTGTAGTGCATGCCTCTGCTGGGGCAGACTTTGTCACATGCCTTTTGCCTTTCCGCAGTAGGCTCTTTGTTGCCGCTGCTGCCCTGTGGGCGGAGTTCCTGGGGGCACTTGCTGGCTCGGTTTCTGTTAAAGTCCCTGCTGCCAGGCCTTTCTTTTTTAACTTATTCTTGTTCTGCTTTGGCTTTGGCTTCTAATGCCTTTTCTTAACCCTTTAGGTACCTAATCGCTTTGCTGACCTTGCATTACCAGGTGGGCTAAGACCTCTCCTTTTAATTCTGCCTGCTTAAGAAAGGGACTGATAGTTGTAGCTTATCCTGTCTTTTTTCCTGTCTATCGGAGGAGGCGACTCAGGTAAAACCTCCATTTCCTCTTTGCTATTTTGGCCTGGTGATATTAGGGCTGAGGAAAGAGGAGGTGATAAGGCAGGTGACGTTTTCTCCTCATCTCCCTTTTTAGGCTCTTGTGTGTGTAATGGAGCCAGGGCTGCTCTAATTAAAGCCCATAACATTAAAGGTGTTACTGGGACCTGTTGCCTTTGTGCCTGATGTTGTTTAAGATTTCTCCCCATTGTTCCCAGAGTTCTACGTCCGGTGGTCCTTCTACTGGGAAACATGGGCTTTGGGTTACAACAGTTGGCATTATAATTGAGCCTGTGAAACTGATACTCTGCTAGCCTTAAGCAACTGTTTCAACACTTTTATACACTGTTTCTGTTGAGCGGATAACTGTTGTCCCATGACAAAACCTCAGCTTGACCCGACTTCCCCCCCAGAATTTGGTAACCTCGAATAGGCACCAATGACTTACTGATTATTCACTGACTTGACCACGTAGTTCCTCTTTTCACCCTCATTTTTTGGGGGGTCGCATCTCCTTCACGCTTCCTTCATAGATTTCCTCACGAGGGTGGTCCTCACACTTCCTTTGCAGCTTGCCTCACAAGGGGCTCCAACTGCAGGGGGAGTGTTTCTGCAGACCCCTGGCTGTCCTCACATGGGGCACCAGCTGAGGCAGCACTCCTTTGGCGGGGACACTACCTGCAGTGGGAGGGGGTGGTCTGTTCCTGCAGGCCCCTGATTCAGCGACGGACGAATAAAGTACACTGACACACAGATATTCTGCTCTGCCAGTCTAGCTGAGGATCCCAGCCACTTACAGGCTCCAAGCTGAGTTCTGTAAACAGTTCGACTTGGCCCTCATCAAAAAGTGAGGCTTGCATTTATTCAGTAAGACTAATTAACAAAAGTTGTGAGTAAACACCACTACAGGGTAAAGATTAAAGTCCAGGTTCCAGGCTTAAAGCAAACACCATTTGGGGGCAATAAACTTCTGTCAACTCCCTGAGTAGGAGGCAGTAAAGTAACTCCCAGTAGGACAAAGGTGTTAGTCTTAAACCTATATAAGTAAACAGGTTAGTAACATAAACTTCCCACATTCCTTTGTGTTTGCAACCTAATTTTTCTGGCTCCTGCAAAGAGACCCTGGCTGCCTTCAGCCAAGCAATCTGAAGCTATGCAAACTCTCAGGCATTCCAAGAGAGTTTTTGACTATTCCTATAACTATCTTTAATATTTTCCCCACCAGTCTGATCAAATCCTAACAAAATACAATAACTTTTCAAGACATAGATAGTACAATAAGATATACATAGAAACAACAAAAAGTTAAAAAGCAGGGTATGAAGTTAAAGTGTAGAGTTTTTATTAGTGTTCTCTTTTCTTGTTTGTTTATACAATCAGTGCCAATTTGTCATCAATTTAAAATAATGGGTTACAGGAATTTGCAAGCTTCATAGTTACCTCAAATCAAAAAACCCACAACAGATATGCAAACTGTAAAAAGTAAGAAATTAAAGCATAACACTACAGAAAATCACCTCCACTGAAAAGGAGACAGGTAGGAAGAAAGGAAAGAAAGAAGATCACAAATCAACCAGAAAACAAATAACAAAATAGCAAAAGTAAACCCTAACTCATCAATAATAACAGCAAATGGAACTTGATTAAACTCTCCATTAAAAAGAGAGTAGCTGAATGAATTTAGGAAAAAAAGACCCAATGATCTGTTCACTATAACAAATGTAGTGCATCTTTAAAGGCACACTAGACTGAAAATAAAGGAAAAAGATATTCCATACAAAGAGAAACAAAAAAAGAGCAGAAGTAGCTACAATTATTGAAGACAAAATAAATTTCAAAACAAAAACTATAAAAACAAGAGATAAATATGGTCACTATATAATGATGAAGGATTTGTTGAGCAAGAAGATATCACAATTTTAAATATATATGCATCCAACACTGGAGTACCCAGATATATAAAGCAATAAATTATTAGGGCTAAAGTGACAGGCCACAATACAATAATAACTGGAGACTTCAACAGCCGAAGTTCAGCACTGGACAGATCACTCAGACCAAAAATCAACTAACATTAGAGTTAATCTGTGCTATCTACCAAAAAGACCTAACAGATATTTACAGAACATTTCATTAAAAGGCTGCAGAATAGACATTATTCTCCTCAGCACATGGATAATTATTAAGGATAGACCATATATTAGGTCAAAACCAAGTCTTAAAACATTCACAAAATTTGAAATTACAACTATCTTCTGTGACCACAAAAGAATAAAACTAGTGTTGCAGGAAGTCAGGGACCCCGAATGGAGGGACCAGCTGAAGCCATGTCAGAAGAACATAAATTGTGAAGATTTCATGGACATTTATTAGTTCCCCAAATTAATACTTTTATAATTTCTTACACCTCTCTTTACTGCAATCTCTGAACATAAATTGTGAAGATTTCATGGACACTTATCACTTTCCCAATCAATACCCTTGTGATTTCCTATGCCTGTCTTTACTTTAATCTCTTAATCCCGTCATCTTCGTAAGCTGAGGAGGATGGATGTCGCCTCAGGACCCTGTGATGATTGCGTTAACTGCACAAATTGTGCAGCATGTGTGTTTGAACAATATGAAATCTGGGCACCTTAAAAATGAACAGGATGACAGCAATGTTTGGGGAACAAGGAAGATAACCTTAAACTCTGACTGCCAGTGAGCTGGGAAGAACAGAGCCATATTTCTCTTCTTTCAAAAGCAAATAGGAAAAATGTTGCTAAATTCTTTTTCTCAGCAAGGAATATCCCTGAGAAAGAGAATGCGTCCCTGAGGGGAGGCCTCTAAAATGGCCACTTTGGGGATGGCTGTCTTTTATGGTTGTAGACAAAAGGATGAAATAAGCCCCAGTCTCCCATAGCGCTCCCAGGCTTATTAGGACGAGGAAATTCCCGCCTAATAAATTTTGGTCAGACCGGCTGTCTGCTCTCAAACCCTGTCTCCTGATAAGATGTTATCAATGACAATGCGTGCCCAAAACTTAATTAGCAATTTTAATTTTGCCCCATCCTGTGGTCCTGTGATCTTGCCCTGCCTCCATTTGCTTTTTGATATTTTACTACCTTGTGAAGCATGTGATCTCTGTGACTCACACCCTATTTGTACACTCCCTCCCATTTTGAAAATCACTAATAAAAACTTGCTGGTTTTACAGCTCAGGAGCATCATGGAACCTGCTGACATGTGATGTCTCCCCTAGACACCTAGCTTTAAAATCTCTCTCTATTGTACTCTTTCCCTTTATTTCTCAGACAAGCCAACACTTACGGAAATAGAAAAGAACCCATATTGAATATCGGGGGTGGGGTTCACCCAATAACTAGAAATTAATTACTAGACGAGTTTGGAAACTATGCAAACACAGAAATTAAGCAAAATATTCCCCTGAATGACCAGTGAGTCAATAAAGAAATTAAGAAGATAATTAAAAGATTTCTTGAAACAAATTATAATGGAAATGTGACACATCAAAATCCATGGGTGATATGATTTGGATCTCTGTCTCTGCTGAAATCTCATGTCACATTATAATTCTCAGTGTTGGAGGGGGGGCCTGGTGGGAGTTGATAGGATTATGGGGGTACATTACCCCTGTGCCACTGCTCTCGTGATATCTGGTTGTTTAAAAGTATGTGACATCTCCACCCTTCTTCCTCTTGCTCCAGCCATATGAAGTGTTGGTTCCCTCTTTGCCTTCTGCCATGATTGAAAGCTCCCTGAGGCTGCCTCAGAAGCAGAAGCCACTATGGTACTTATACAGTTTGTGGAGCCATGAGCCAATTAAACTTCTTTTCTTTATAAATTTCCCAGTCTCAGGTATATCCTATAGCAATGTGAGAACAGACTAATACAATGAGATATAGAGAAAGCAACACTAAGAGGAAAGCTTATAGGTAAAAATTCCTACATCAAAAAAGTAGAAAAATTTCAAATAAATCACTTAATGATTCATCTTAAAAAACCAGAAAAGCAAGACCAACCGAAACCCCAAATTAGTAGGAGAAATAATAAAAATTAGAGCAGAAATAAAGGAAATGAAAATGAAAGAAAAACCAACAACACAAAAGATTCATGAAAGGAAAAGAAAGACAAACAAAACTGACATACCTTTAGCTAGAACAAGAAAAAAGAGAGAAATCTCAAATAAATAAAATTAGAGGTAAAAAGAAAACATTACAGCCAATACTGCAGAAAGAAAAAGGATTATTAGAGGCCACAGTGAGCAACTATGTGCCAATAAATTGGAAAATTTAGAAGCAAGGGATTAATTCCTAGACACATACAACCAGCCAAGACAGAATCATAAAAAATTCAAAACTGGAACAGACTAATAACAAGTAATGAGATCAAAGACAGGATAAAACATCTTCCAGCAAATTGGCTTCACTGCTGAATCTTACCAAACATTTAAAGAACTAATGTCAACCCTCCTCAAACTATTCCAAAAAATTGAGGAGGAAGGAAGACTTTCATACTCATTCTATGAGGCCAGAATTACCCGGATAACAAAACCAGACAAAGACATATTAAAAGAAAGAATGAGAAAAAATAAAAAAAACCATGCAGGTCAATATCACTGATTAATACTGATGCAAAAGACCAGGCGTGGTGGCTTACAGCTATAATCCCAGCACAATGGGAGGCTGAGGTGAGTGGATCACGAGGTCAAGAGCTTGAGATCATCTTGGCCAACAGGGTGAAATCCTGTCTCTACTAAAAATACAAAAATTAGCTGAGTGTGGTGGCACGCACCTGTAGTCCCAGCTACTCAGGAGGCTGAGGCAGGAAAATCGCTTGAAGTGAATTGAGATCACACCACTGCACTCCGGCCTGGTGACAGAGCAAGACTCCATCTCAAAAAAAAAAATAGACATATATTTTTATATATATATATAAATATAAAATATTTATATATATAAATATATATTCATACATATAAACACATTTCTAATTTTACATTTCTAATTTTCTGAATTAGAAATACATTTATATATTTATATTCATATATATATCACATATATAAATATATGTTTGTATATATTTATTAAATATATACACATTATATATATATTTACTACATATATAAATATATATTTATGTATATACTTATATATTTATATATAAAATTATAAATATAAATATATTTATATTGTTATTATATTGGTGTTTCAATATAAACACTCCTGTGTTTACTGCAACACTATTCACAATAGCCAAAATATGGAAGCAACCTAAGTGTCCATCGACACATGAAAAGATTTTTTAAAATGTGCTTCATATACACAATGGAATAATATTCAGCCATAAAAATGAATGAAATCTTATCATCTGCAGCAATATGGCTGGAATTGGAGGTCATTATGTTAAGTGAAAAAATCCAGGTACCAATATAAATATATTTATACATATTATATATTTTTATATATAATATATATTTATATAAATATGTTTATTATATATATTTATTACATATATAATACATATATAAATATATATTTGTATATATACACACAAATATATATATAAATATATACATAAATATATATATGTGAAAACCCTCAACAAAATATTAGCAAAACAGAAAACATTTTAAAAAAATCATTCATCATGACCAAGTGGGATTTATCCTAGGGAGGGAGGAATGGTTCAACATATACAAATCAGCCAGTGTAATCCATCATATCAAAAGAATGAAGGACAAAAATCATATGATAAATTCAACTGATGCTGATAAAGCATTTGATAATATTCAACATCCCTCCTAAAAAAAAAAACCCAAAAAACTGGGTATAGAAGAAGCATACCTCAACAAAATAAAACCATATACCACTGACCCACAGCTACTATCATATTGAGGAAAAACTGCAAGCCCTTTATCTAAGATCTAAAACATGACAAAGATTCCCACTTACCCCACTGTTATTCAAAATGGTATTGAGAGGGGGGCGGAGCAAGATGGCCGAATAGGAACAGCTCCAGTCTCCAACTCCCAGCGCCAGCCACACAGAAGACCTGTGATTTCTGCATTTTCAACTGAGGTACTGGGTTCATCTCACTAGGGAGTGCCGGACAATTGGTGCTGGTCAGCTGCTGCAGCCCGACCAGCAAGAGCTGAAGCAGGGCGAGGCATCCCCTCACCTGGGAAGCGCAAGGGGGAAGGGAATCCCTTTTCCTAGCCAGGGGAACTGAGACACACAACACCTGGAAAATCGGGTAACTCCCACCCCAATAATGTGCTTAAGCAAACGAGCATAACAGGAGATTATATCCCACACCTGGCCGGGAGGGTCCCAAGCCCACAGAGCCTCCCTCATTGCTAGCACAGCAGTCTGCGATCTAACCTCAAGGCAGCAGCCAGGCGGAGGGAGGGGAGGCCGCCATTGCTGAGGCTTAAGTAGGTAAATAAAGCCACTGGGAAGCTCGAACTGGGTGGAGCTCACAGCAGCTCAAGGAAACCTGCCTGTCTCTGTAGACTCCACCTCTGGGGACAGGGCACAGATAAACAAAAGAAGCAGAAACCTCTGCAGACACAAACGACTCTGTCTGACAGCTTTGAAGAGAGCAGTGGATCTCCCAACACGGAGGTTGAGATCTGAGAAGGGACAGACTGCCTGCTCAAGTGGGTCCCTGACCCCTGAGTAGCCTAACTGGCAGACATCCCCCACTAGGGGCAGTCTGACACCCCACACCTCACAGGGTGGAGTACACCCCTGAGAGGAAGCTTCCAAAGCAAGAATCAGACAGATACACTCGCTGTTCAGCAATACTCTAGCTTCTGCAGCCTCTGCTGCTGATACCCAGGCAAACAGGGTCTGGAGTGGACCTCAAGCAATCTCCAACAGACCTACAGCTGAGGGCCCTGACAGTTAGAAGGAAAACTATCAAACAGGAAGGACACCTACACCAAAACCCCATCAGTACGTCACCATCATCAAAGACCAGAGGCAGATAAAACCACAAAGATGGGGAAAAAGCAGGGCAGAAAAGCTGGAAATTCAAAAAATAAGAGCGCATCTCCCCCGGCAAAGGAGCGCAGCTCATCGCCAGGAACAGATCAAAGCTGGACTGAGAATGACTTTGACGAGATGAGAGAAGAAGGCTTCAGTCCATCAAACTTCTCAGAGCTAAAGGAGGAATTACGTACCCAGCGCAAAGAAACTAAAAATCTTGAAAAAAAAGTGGAAGAATTGATGGCTAGAGTAATTAATGCAGAGAAGGTCATAAACGAAATGAAAGAGATGAAAACCATGACACGAGAAATATGTGACAAATGCACAAGCTTCAGTAACCGACTCGATCAACTGGAAGAAAGAGTATCAGCGATTGAGGATCAAATGAACGAAATGAAACGAGAAGAGAAACCAAAAGAAAAAAGAAGAAAAAGAAATGAACAAAGCCTGCAAGAAGTATGGGATTATGTCAAAAGACCAAAACTACGTCTGATTGGGGTGCCTGAAAGTGAGGAGGAAAATGGAACCAAGTTGGAAAACACTCTTCAGGATATCATCCAGGAGAATTTCCCCAACCTAGTAGGGCAGGCCAACATTCAAATTCAGGAAATACAGAGAATGCCACAAAGATACTCCTCGAGAAGAGCAACTCCAAGACACATAATTGCCAGATTCACCAAAGTTGAAATGAAGGAAAAAATCCTAAGGGCAGCCACAGAGACAGGTCGGGTTATACACAAAGGGAAGCCCATCAGACTAACAGCAGATCTCTCGGCAGAAACTCTTCAAGCCAGAAGAGAGCGGGGGCCAATATTCAACATTCTTAAAGAAAAGAATTTTAAACCCAGAATTTCATATCCAGCCAAACTAAGTTTCATAAGTGAAGGAGAAATAAAATCCTTTACAGATAAGCAAATGCTTAGAGATTTCGCCACCACTAGGCCAGCCTTACAAGAGACCCTGAAGGAAGCACTGAACATGGAAAGGAACAACCGGAACCAGCCATTGCAAAAACATGCCAAAATGTAAAGACCATCGAGGCTGGGAAGAAACTGCATCAACTAACAAGCAAAATAACCAGTTAATATCATAATGGCAGGATCAAGTTCACACAAAACAATATTAACCTTAAATGTAAATGGACTAAATGCTCCAATTAAAAGACACAGACTGGCAAACTGGATAAAGAGTCAAGACCCATCAGTCTGCTGTATTCAGGAGACCCATCTCACATGCAAAGACACACATAGGCTCAAAATAAAGGGATGGAGGAAGATTTACCAAGCAAATGGAGAACAAAAAAAAGCAGGGGTTGCAATACTAGTCTCTGATAAAACAGACTTTAAACCATCAAAGATCAAAAGAGACAAAGAAGGCCATTACATAATAGTAAAGGGATCAATTCAACAGGAAGAGCTAACTATCCTAAATATATATGCACCCAATACAGGAGCACCCAGATTCATAAAGCAAGTCCTTAGAGACTTACAAAGAGACTTAGACTCCCATACAATAATAATGGGAGACTTCAACACTCCACTGTCAACATTAGACAGATCAACGAGACAGAAAGTTAACAAGGATATCCAGGAATTGAACTCATCTCTGCAGCAAGCAGACCTAATAGACATCTATAGAACTCTCCACCCCAAATCAACAGAATATACATTCTTCTCAGCACCACATCGCACTTATTCCAAAATTGACCACATAATTGGAAGTACAGCACTCCTCAGCAAATGTACAAGAACAGAAATTATAACAAACTGTCTCTCAGACCACAGTGCAATAAAACTAGAACTCAGGACTAAGAAACTCAATCAAAACGGCTCAACTACATGGAAACTGAACAACCTGCTCCTGAATGACTACTGGGTACATAATGAAATGAAGGCAGAAATAAAGATGTTCTTTGAAACCAATGAGAACAAAGATACCACATACCAGAATCTCTGGGACACATTTAAAGCAGTGTGTAGAGGGAAATTTATAGCACTAAATGCCCACAAGAGAAAGCAGGAAAGATCTAAAATTGACACTCTAACATCACAATTAAAAGAACTAGAGAAGCAAGAGCAAACACATTCGAAAGCTAGCAGAAGGCAAGAAATAACTAAGATCAGAGCAGAACTGAAGGAGATAGAGACACAAAAAACCCTCCAAAAAATCAATGAATCCAGGAGTTGGTTTTTTGAAAAGATCAACAAAATTGACAGACCACTAGCGAGACTAATAAAGAAGAAAAGAGAGAAGAATCAAATAGACGCAATAAAAAATGATAAAGGGGATATCACCACCGACCCCACAGAAAGACAAACTACCATCAGAGAATACTATAAACACCTCTATGCAAATAAACTAGAAAATCTAGAAGAAATGGATAATTTCCTGGACACTTACACTCTTCCAAGACTAAACCAGGAAGAAGGTGAATCCCTGAATAGACCAATAGCAAGCTCTGAAATTGAGACAATAATTAATAGCCTACCAACCAAAAAAAGGACAGGACCAGATAGATTCACAGCTGAATTCTACCAGAGGTACAAGGAGGATCTGGTACCATTCCTTCTGAAACTATTGCAATCAATAGAAAAAGAGGGAATCCTCCCTAACTCATTTTATGAGGCCAACATCATCCTGATACCAAAGCCTGGCAGAGACACAACAAAAAAAGAGAATTTTAGACCAATATCCCTGATGAACATCGATGCAGAAATCCTCAATAAAATACTGGCAAATCGGATTCAGCAGCTTATCCACCATGATCAAGTGGGCTTCATCCCTGGGATGCAAGGCTGGTTCAAAATTCACAAATCAATAAACATAATCCAGCATATATACAGAACCAAAGACAAGAACTACATGATTATCTCAATAGATGTAGAAAAGGCTTTTGACAAAATTCAACAGCCCTTCATGCTAAAAACGCTCAATAAATTTGGTATTGATGGAACGTACCTCAAAATAATAAGAGCTATTTATGACAAACCCACAGCCAATATCATACTGAATGGGAAAAAACTGGAAAAATTCCCTTTGAAAACTGGCACAAGACAGGGATGCCCTCTCTCACCACTCCTATTCAACATAGTGTTGGAAGTTCTGGCTAGGGCAATCAGGTAAGAGAAAGAAATCAAGGGGATTCAGTTAGGAAAAGAAGAAATCAAACTGTCCCTGTTTGCAGATGACACAATTGTATATTTAGAAAACCCCATTGTCTCAGCCCAAAATCTCCTTAAGCTGATAAGCAACTTCAGCAAAGTCTCAGGATACAAAATTAATGTGCAAAAATCACAAGCATTCTTATACACCAGTAACAGACAAACAGAGAGACAAATCATGAATGAACTTCCATTCATAATTGCTTCAAAGAGAATAAAATACCTAGGAATAATAAAATACCTAGGAATTCAACTTACAAGGGATGTAAAGGACCTCTTCAAGGAGAACTACAAACCATTGCTCAGTGAAATAAAAGAGGACACAAACAAATGGAAGAACATATCATGCTCATGGATAGGGAGAATCAATATCGTGAAAATGGCCATACTGCCCAAGGTTATTTATAGATTCAATGCCATCCCCATCAAGCTACCAATGAGTTTCTTCACAGAATTGGAAAAAACTGCTTTAAAGTCCATATGGAACCAAAAAAGAGCCCGCATCTCCAAGACAATCCTAAGTCAAAAGAACAAAGCTGGAGGCATCACGCTACCTGACTTCAAACTATACTACAAGGCTACAGTAACCAAAACAGCATGGTACTGGTACCAAAACAGAGATATAGACCAATGGAACAGAATAGAGTCCTCAGAAATAATACCACACATCTACAGCCATCTGATCTTTGACAAACCTGAGAGAAACAAGAAATGGGGATAACATTCCCTATTTAATAAATGGTGCTGGGAAAATTGGCTAGCCATAAGTAGAAAGCTGAAACTGGATCCTTTCCTTACTCCTTATACGAAAATTAATTCAAGATGGATTAGAGACTGAAATGTTAGACCTAATACCATAAAAATCCTAGAGGAAAACCTAGGTGGTACCATTCAGGACATAGGCATGGGCAAAGACTTCATGTCTAAAACACCAAAAGCAACGGCAGCAAAAGCCAAAATTGACAAATAGGATCTCATTAAACTAAAGAGCTTCTGCACAGCAAAAGAAACTACCATCAGAGTGAACAGACAACCTACAGAATGGGAGAAAATTTTTGCAATCTACTCATCTGACAAAGGGCTAATATCCAGAACCTACAAAGAATTGAAACAAACTTACAAGAAAAAAACAAACAACCCCATCAAAAAGTGGTCAAAGGATATGAACAGACATTTCTCAAAAGAAGACATTCATACAGCCAACAGACACATGAAAAAATGCTCATCATCACTGGCCATCAGAGAAATGCAAATCAAAACCACAATGAGATACCATCTCACACCAGTTAGAATGGCGATCATTAAAAAGTCAGGAAACAACAGGTGCTGGAGAGGATGTGGAGAAATAGGAACTCTTTTACACTGTTGGTGGGATTGTAAACTAGTTCAACCATTATGGAAAACAGTATGGCGATTCCTCAAGAATCTAGAACTAGAAATAGCATTTGACCCAGCCATTCCATTACTGGGTATATACCCAAAGGATTATAAATCATGCTGCTATAAAGACACATGCACACATATGTTTATTGCAGCACTATTCACAATAGCAAAGACTTGGAATCAACCCAAATGTCCATCAGTGACAGATTGGATTAAGAAAATGTGGCACATATACACCATGGAATACTATGCAGCCATAAAATAGGATGAGTTTGTGTCCTTTGTAGGGACATGGATGCAGCTGGAAACCATCATTCTTAGCAAACTATCACAAGAACAGAAAACCAAGCACCGCATGTTCTCACTCATAGGTGGGAACTGAACAATGAGATCACCTGGACTCGGGAAGGGGAACATCACACACAGGGGCCTATCATGGGGAGGGGGGAGTGGGGAGGGATTGCATTGGGAGTTATACCTGATGTAAATGATGAATTGATGGTTGCTGACGAGTTGATGGGTGCAGCACACTAACATGGCACAAGTATACATATGTAACAAACCTGCACGCTATGTACATGTACCCTAGAACTTAAAGTATAATTAAATAAAAAAGAAAAAAAAAAAAACAAAAAACAAAATGGTATTGAATGTCCCAGTTAGAGCAATCAGGCAACAAAAAGAAATAAACGGTATCCAAATTGGAATGGAATAAGTCAAATTATCCTTGTTTGATGATATGATCTTATATCTGAAAAAACTTAAAGACTTTTAGAACTAATATAAAAATTCAGCAACATTGCAGCATATAAAATCAACATACAAAAATCAGTAGTATTTCTACATGCCAAATAACAATCTAAAAAAGAAACCAATAAATAATCTCATTTACAGTAGCTACAAATAAAATAATATACCTAAGAATAAATGTAACTGACATTTCTCACAAGAAGACATGCAAATGGCAAAGAGGCATGTGAAAAGGTGCTCAATATCATTGATCATCAGAGAAATGCAAATCAAAACTATAATAAGACATAATCTCACCCGTTAAAATGGCTTATATCCAAAAGACAGGCAATAACAAATACCAGCAACAACATGGAGGAAAGGGAAACTTTGTACACTGTTAGTGAGAATGTAAATTAGTAAAATCGCTATGAATAACAGTTTGAAGCCTCCTGAAAAAAAAAAAAAAAAAATTGAGCAACCACATGATCCAGCAATTTCACTGCTAGGTATATAGACCAAAGAAAGAAAATCAGTATATTGAAAAGATAGCTGCACTCCTGTCTTTATTGCAACACTATTCACAATAGCCAAAATGAGGAAGCAACCTAAGCGTCTATCAACACATGAATAGATTTTTTAAAATGTGGTTCATATACACAATGGAATAATATTCAGCCATAAAAATGAATGAAATCTTATCATCTGCAACAATATGGCTGAAATTGGAGATCATTATGTTAAGTGAAAAAAGCCAGGTACCAAAAGACAAACTATGCATGTTCTCATATATTTCTGAGAGCTAAAAATTAAAACAAGTGAACTCATGTAGATGAAGAGTAGAATGATGATTACCAAAGGCTGAGAAAGATAGTGGTTGGAGGGTAAGGGTGGGAATGGTTAATGCATGGAAAATAATAATTAGATAAAATGAGTAACATCTAGTATTGGATAGCACAACAGGGTGGCTACAGTCAACAATAGTTTATATTTAAAAATAACTAAAAGTATAATTAGATGGTTTATAACACAAAGAAATAATGAATGTTTGAGATCATAGATACCCTATATACTCTAATGAGATTATTATGCATTGTATATCTGTATCAAAACATCTCATGTACTCCATATATGTATCCCTACTATGTACCAGAAAAAGTAAAAAAAAAAAAAGCAAAATCAATAAAAATATTTAGGTTGGTGCAAAAGTAACTGCGGTTTTTGCCATTAATAATTACAAAGTCATTCTACCATACACTTGACTAAATACTGTCCAAATCACTTTTTCCAATTGGTAGATATTTTTCTCTCTTCAGTAATGTCCTCTGAATTAGAAATATATTTTCCCACCATGGTAGAGTCTCTTACCATTTTCCATACATCATTAGAAAAATCAAAAGATTAGCTCTGAAAGCATTTATAGTTTAGAATTTTAAAGTATAATTTTTTCAGCCATCTAGAAAGTGCTGACCTGAGGCCTGTGAGCCCTGACCCTGTTACCCATAGAACCTGAGCCAGATCCACACTATCTTCTAACTTTTTCTCAATGGTCTAAAAATATATCCACCAATGTGAAGGACAATTCACCAGCTGTCCACCTTTACAGGTGGAAGAACAAAGAGAAAGAAGAGAAATGATACAATAGAGTATAGAAGTTAATATGAAACTGAGGAAAGCTAAGAAAGATAGGTGGGATGCTAAAAAATGAAAAACAGTGGGGAGATTCCTTAAAGAACTAAAAGAAGATCTACCATTTGATCCAGCAATCACACTACTAGGTATCTACCCAGAGAAAAAGAAGGCATTATATGAAAAAGATACTTGCACACACATTTATAGCAGCACAATTTGCAAGTGCAAAAATATGGAACCAGCCCAAATGCTCACCAATCAATGAGTGTTATGAGTGATAAAGAAAACGTGGTATATATATACCACGGACTACTACTCAGCAATAAAAAGGAATGAAATAATGGCATTCGCAGCAACCTGCATTGAATTGGAGACTATTATTCTAAGTTAAGTAACTCAGGAACGAAAAACCAAATATCGTATATTCTCACTCATATGTGGGAGCTAAGCTATGAGTATGCAAAGACATAAGAATAATACACTGGACTTCAGGGACTTGGGGAAAAGGGCGGAGGGCGGTGAGGGGTAAAAGAATACATATTGGGTACAGTGTACAGTTTGGGTGATGGGTGCACCAAAATCTCAGAAATCACCACTAGAGAACTTATTCACGTAACTAAACACGACCTGTTCCACAAAAACGTATTTAAATTTTTTTAAAAAGAAATATAAGCTCTTTTCCTGCCACTCTTTTTTTTTTTTCCTGGAGACAAGAGTCTTGCTCTGTGGCCCAGGCTGGAGTACAGTGGTGAGATCTTGGCACCCTGCAACCTCGGCCTCCCGGGTTCAAGGGATTCTCCTGCCTCTGCCTCCCAAGGAGCTGGGATTACAGGCGTCCACCACCATGCCTGACTAATTTTGTATTTTTTTGTAGAGATGGGGTTTCACCATGTGGGCCAGGTTGGTCTTGAACTCCTAACCTCAAGTGATCTGCCCACCTCAGCCTCCCAAAGTGCTGGGATTACAGGTGTGAGCCACTGCACCCAGCACCTCCTACTTTTCTATCACAGAAAAACCATAGCAACTAGGGCTTTGTAAATTGTTCTGTTGGTGTCACTGTGAAAGACACAAAGAGTAATAATTTGGTACTCTAACTACAAGCTACCAAAGGTGCTAGAAAATTATTTTCTATGGAAAAACAACCCTCCATAAACATAATCCAGATTGGTTTGATTCCAAAATGCATGTCTTTCTCTGTAGTACTGTTAAACTTTAATTTGTTTAGGTGTACTTGCTAATATAGATTTTGGGAAATCGCAATAGACTAAAGCTGTGGTAGATGAAGAGCATTCATTGCTCTGTTGGCATCTTACCATTCACACATCAGTAAATAAGCTATATGAGCTTCAGGAAATCTTTCAAGATTTGGTTATCAAGAACGGTGCGATAGATACTTGATTAATTCTGCTTGCAGTTTGTGATATATCATCTTTGGCGTGTGGTTATTTATATAATTTTACCTGGACACTTTCCAATTTTTGTTGTCGTAAAAATCCAACTCTACTATTAGATGCTGTTAAGCAAATTCTCTCTACTTTAGTTTATCTTCTGTATCATATTGATCTTGAAGTGTTTACGGATATTTGCAGACTATTTCCTACCTCACTGATGGTGCAAATGAACCAACTTAAATTGTTTTAAAAACAAGAGTTTTGCCACAGCTCATAAAGGTTTTAGGAGCTACTGAATTACCAACTATGCAACTAGTCTAAAGAGACACAGGAAACACTGTCTGTAGAACAGACCAACAGAATCAGATTGTAGATGCACTTTCCGTTTTCACTAGCCTGCTTACTAAAGCAAAAACGAATATTTAGAAGAAAACTGCAAGAACAATGTCAAAAATCACAGCTATCTGTCAGGACCACATACAAGTTCCATTCTTGTTGCTTTCCTCTAGTCATTATTTCTTGGCTATTTTGACCTTGTCTTAATAAAGGCAGATTTGAAGATACACAAACAAGCTGTATGGTTAGCTGTATGGTTAGTCGCTATTTATACAAGTGAAGAAATAGTTGAACAGATTGTATACCATCCATATCCACTGTGGCATGATGGAACCACTGAAAAACCTTTTAAGTTTAAAATATATTGTGATTGCCTAGCTATGGTTTACAGCTGTTGAGAAACTAGCTGAAACTGGAAAAAAAAAAAATCTTAGTACAGTGAAGAGCGTGGAGATCTGGACAAAATTGAAGCTCTTCAAAACCTGAGAAAAGGTCTATGTAGATTTCATTAAGCTTAACTGGGACATTTTCTGTATAAATGAAGAAAATAATATACACAATGTATATATGTATCAAAACATCACTCAGTACCTCACAAATATGTACAATTATTAGGTGTCAATTAAAAACAAAGTAAAACATGAAAAATGAATATTATGTTAAAATCTACTGCTGATGGGCTACAGTTCAGGATTATACTCCTTAGACTTTCAGTTTTACATATTACTAATGAAGTAGTTTGTTGTATACCATGTTGTATACATGTATACCATGTTTCTCTAGTAAGATCTCTTTTTAGATGTGATTTGTAGTGCAGCACTTTTTACAACTCAAGTACACTTCAACAGTTCCAAATTATACATACGTTTAATAATCCCTCTCTAATTCAATCCCTTTCCCAAAGGTTTCTATCTCGATTTACATATTACTGTTCAAAAGGTCCTAGTATCCACCAATCTCTGACTGCCCTTTTTACTAGTTTACAAATTCCATCCATTACAAAATCCACCTTCTGCAATATCTCACAGATTCAGTCAGGTGGTATGTATTGAGATCTATTATCTAGCAGGATGTCGAGTTCTGCTCTTCCATCGTGCTGTGAAACCCACAGCAATGTTGCTCTAAAGATCAAATGAGATGATCTGCAAAAGGACTCTGTAAAATACAACATGGTATACTATACATGAGTTTGCTAATATTGCTATTGTCATCGTTATTCTATCAAAAGAGGAAAGGGGGTTGAGAAAACAAAATAAATAAAAGACATGGACTCTGCTATCAAGATATAAACAATGTAGAAATATTGAGATAACATACTTCAAACAAGTTAAAGTCTAAAATGCTTCATGGTATCAGGAAAAGGAAGAGGAAGGCAACTAACATTTATCTGATACTTACCATATGTTAATATGTTGTGTGCTTTACATATATAGTATCAATAGGAGTTCAAAACTGAAAAAGTTCAACCTCACCTGGAATTCCAAATATGCTGGGCATTCCATTTACTTCCTATTTCAATTCTTCTCAGAGTTGACTTTTAAAAATTATCCTATACACCACCCTCATTTACCCACAGAATGTCTCTTTTCTACTTTGCTAACATAATAAAGGGCATCAGGTAAAAACTTCCCCAAATTATTTCCTTTCTAATTTCCAACTTATCTATAAATATTCCTTGAACCAAAGAACGTATGCATTTACTATATATTAAGTATGATCCAGACACGAGGATTCAACAATGAACAATAGGGATAAGTCCCTTATATATTCTATTGGGGAAGACAGATAATAAACAACCAAACCTGTAACTATAAAAATATATTCACCTTTACTACCTTTATTTCCATCAGGAAAAGATAAGTATCTCACCAATAAAAATAACTTCTCCAAGTGTAATCTTGATTCCACAACCATAAGACTGTTTTCTTCATATATGTATAATATTCTTAACATTTATTTCAGGATCAAGGGTACATGTGTAGGTTTGTTATGTAGGTAAATTGCGTGTAACTGGGGTTTGGTGTACTCAGATGATGAGCATAGTATCCAATGAAGTAATTTTTCAATCCTCACACCCCTCCCACCCTCCAACCTCAAATAGACCCCAGTGTCTGTTGTTCTCTTCTTTGTGTCCATATGTGCTCAATGTTTAGTTTCCACACATAAGTGAAAACATGTGGTATTTGCTTTCCTGTTCCTGTGTTAGTTTGCTTAGAATAATAGTACCCAACTCCATCCATGTTGATGAAAAAGACATGATTTCATTCTTTTTTATGGCTGCATAGAATTACATTTTATTTTCTTTATTCAGTCTACCATTGATGGGCATCCAGCTTGATTATATGTCTTTGCTATTGTGAATAATACTGTGATGAACATATGTGTGCATGAGTCTTTAGAGTAGACTGGTTTACATTCCTCTGGGTACAAACACAGTAATGGAATCTCTGGGGCAAATGGCAATTCCATTATAAGTTCTTTGAGAAATTGCCAAACTGCATGCCACAATGGCTCAACTAATTTAAACTCCCATCAGCAGTGTATAAGTGTTCCCTTTTCTTCACAACCTAGTCAGCAACTGTTCATTTTGACTTTTTAATAATATCCATTCTGGCTAGTATGAGATGATATCTCATTGTGCTTTTGATTTGCGTTCTCTAATAATTGGTGATATTGAGCAATTTTTCATATAAATAGCGTTTTTTGTCTTTTTTGTTTGTGAAACTGATAAAGTTCCTTAAATATTCTGGATATTAGGCCCTTGTGAATGCACACATTGCAAATATTTTCTTCAATTCTGTGGGTTGTCTATCTATTGATAGTTTCTTTGCTGTGCAGAAGCTCTTTAGTTTAACTGGATCATATTTCTTAATTTTTTTGTTACAGTTGCTTTCGGTGTCTTCATCATGAAATCTTTTTCATGGCCTATGTACAGAATGGTACTGACAGAGCAGGAGCATCATGATCTTGGACAAGCACCGCCATTTTATTTTTATTTATTTATTTTTTAATTAATTCACTTTAAGCTCTGAGATACATGTGCAGAAAGTGCAGGTTCATTATATAGGTAAACACGTGCTATGGTGGTTTGCTACACCTATCAATCCATCATCTAGGTTTTAAGCCACACATGCATTAGGTATTTGTCCTAATGCTCTCCCTCCCCTTGCCCCCACCTCCCGACAGGCACCAGTGTGTGATGTTCCCCTTCCTGTGTCCATGTATTCTCATTGTTCAACTCAACTTATGAGTGAGAATGCGCAGTGTTTGGCTTTCTGTTCCTGTTTTACTTTGCTGAGAATGATGACTTCCAGCTTCATCCATGTCCAGGCAAAAGACATGAACTCATTCTTTTTGATGGTTGCATAGCATTCCATGGTATACATGTGCCATATTTTCTTTATCCAGTCTATCATAGATGGGCATTTGGGTTGGTTTCAAGTCTTTGCTATTGTACACAGTGCTGTAATAAATATACATGAACATATGTCATCATAGTAGAATGATTTATAATCCTTTGGGTATATACACAGTAATGAGATTACTGGGTCATATGGTATTTCTGGTTCTAGATCCTTGAGGAATCACCACACTGTCTTCCACAATGGTTGAAGTAATTTACACTCCCACCAAAGTGTAGAAGCATTCCTATTTTTTCACATCCTCTCCAGCATCTGTTGTCTCCTAACTTTTGAATGATCACCACTCTAACTGCTGTGAGATGGTATCTCATCGTGGTTTTGATTTGCATTTCTCTAATGACCAGTGATGGTAAGCTTTTTTCATATGTTTATTGGCAGCATAAATGTCTTCTTTTGAGAAGTGTCTGCTCATATCCTTTGCCCACTTTTTGATGAGTTTTTTTTTTCTCATAAATTTGTTCACGTTTATTGTAGATACTCAATATTAGACCTTTTTCAGATGGCTAGATTGCAAAAACTTTCTCCCATTCTGTAGGTTACCTGTTCACTCTGATGATAGTTTTTTGCTGTGCAGAAGCTCTTTAGTTTAATCAGATTCCATTTGTCAATTTTGGCTTTTGTTGTCATTGCTTTTGGTGTTTTAGTCCTGAAGTCTTTGCACATTCATATGTCCTGAATGGTATTGCCTAGGTTTTCTTCTAGGGATTTTATAATTTTAGGATTGATATTTAACTATTTAATCCATCTTGAGTTAATTTTTTGCATAAGGTGTAAAAAGGGGGTCCAGTTTCGGTTTTCGGCATATGGCTAGTCAGTTTTCCCAGCACCACTTATTAAATAGAAAATCCTTTTCTCATTGCTTGTTTTTGTCAGGTTTCTCAAAGACCAAATCATTGTAGATGTGTGGTGTTATTTCTGAGGCCTCTGTTATGTTCCATTGCTCTATGTGTCTGTTTTGGTACCAGTACCATGCTGTTTTGGTTACTGTAGGTTTGTAGTACAGTTTGAAGTCAGGTAGCGTGGTGTCTCCAGTTTTGTTCTTTTTGCTTAAGATTGTCTTGGCTCCACGGGCTTTTTTTTTTTTTTTTTTTTTTTGGTTCCATATGAAATTTGAAGTAGTTTCTGGTAATTCTGCGAAGAAAGTCAATGATAGCTTTCATTCATTTTATTTGTATTTAAATGTTTTAGGCAACCTAAGAACAAATGTAAAAGTAAAGATGCAGTAAAAATGAATTGCTTGGTATTCATTACTTCATGTATATCAAGCACACCAGTAAAACAAAAACCTATGTGTTTAACTTTTTTAGGTTTTTGCTTTTGTGATTTTTTTTTTTTTTTTTTTTGGTACATGCCTAACATGCATGTGCTGTAAAAATAGTTAACAGGAAAATAACTTGAGATGATGGCTAGCTTTGTTTAATGTCTTATGAAATTTTCATGAATCTAAGCATAATTGTTAAGAACACATGTATTAAATTCATATAAGTGGAATAAAAGTTTTATGAATGGACTTTTCAACTACTTTCTCTACAGCTTTTCATGTAAATTAGTCTTTTGGTTCTGAAGCTTCTCTAAAGGAAATTGTACATTTTTAAAACTTTATTCCTTATTCCCTCTTGGCAGCTGATGGGCTTTTCCAAGTTTAAACACAAAATTTATCATAACAACAAAAATACTACTAATATGACTACTGTTTCCATGTACCATGATCCCCTCTCTTCCTCCCAACCCTGAAAAACAATGAGTTCCTACTTTTCTGGGAGAGGGGGAGATTGATTGGGAAAAAAAAAAAAATGTACTATGTTCGATTTAAAATTTTGGTATATGACATTTTCTAACTTAGGAAGCCACAGTGATCTTGGCCCATCATGACACTGGGTAGCATTAACTATAAGTTTTGTGCTTCCAAATCATTTTTGGTTTTTAAGAATTTCTTGATACTCTTATAGCCTGCCTTCAAATTTGATCCTTTATTCTTTCTATTTGTCAGGTGCACAAGATTACTTTTCCTTTTTAGCCTTCTGTCTTGTCATCAACCACTCCTACTTAGTGGCCATGTACTTGGAAAAAGGCCGCATGATCTTTCTGACTCCACTCAATGTCTAAGGCACCCTGCTTCCTTCGCTTGCATCCCACAGACTATTTCCCTCATCCTATTTACTGCAGCAAATCTCTCCTTAGTTAATGAGATTGTGTTTATCTCCCTTTAAAACCCTACCTATCCTGAATGGGCTGTCATTGTCTGCCTTTAAAATCCTTCCTCTTTCTTCTTCCTCTATTCTCTAAATAATGATGGGGCTAAGTTATACCCAAAACTCACTTTACAAAATATTTCCTCAGTACTTTGCAGAAAACACCAAACAAAAATGCCACGTTAAAAGAGGTGTATTTTTTCTTTTAGAATGTAAGCTCCTCAAGAGCAGGGACAATGTTTTCTGTATGTTCTGTTGTGCCTAGTACACTGTAAATGCTCAACAAATATTGATGATGGGAGGCAGTGAGTCTTGATGATAAGGGTGAGAAACTGAAATCCCAAACACTGTTTTGTTGCTTGTTTTGTTATGACCTCAGATTAAATTGGGAAATATTGGCCCTTTTGAATAATTTTCCCAAACATTACATTCAAATAAAAGTGCAATGGAGAAAAGAAAAAGAAAAAGAAAGTCAATGGTAGCTTGATGGAAATAGCATTGAATCTATAAATTACTTATATCACTATGACCATTTTCATGATATTGATTCTTCCTAAATTTTTTTTTCAATTTCTTTGGGTCCTCTCTTATTTCCTTGAGCAGTGTGGTGCTGTTCTGCTCGAAGAGGTTCTACATGTAACTTCTAAGTTGTATTCCTAGGTATTTTATGCTCTTTGTAAAAATTCTGAATGGGAGTTCACTCATTATTTGACTCTCTGTTTGTCTATTATTGGTGTATAGAAATGCTTGTGATTTCTGCACATTGATTTTGTATCCTGAGACTCCGCTGAAGTTGCTTATCAGCTTAAGGAGATTTGTGGCTAAGACGATGGGGTTTTCAAAATATACAATCATGTCATCTTCAAACAGAGACAATTTGAATTCCTCTCTTCCTATTGTCTTGTGCCAGTTTTCAAAAGGAAGGCTTCCAGATTTTGTCCATCCAGTATAATATTGGCTATGGATCTGACATAAATACCTCTTATTATTTTGAGACATGTTCCATCAATACCTAGTTTATTGAGAGTTTTTAGCATAAAGAGGTGTTGAATTTTATCAAAGGCTTTTTCTGCATCTATTGAGATAATTATGTGGTTTTTTTCATTGGTTCTGTTTATGTGACAGATTATGTTTATTTATTTGCAAATGTTGAACCAGCATTGCATCTCAGAGATGAAGCCAACTTGATCATGGTGGATAAGCTTTTTGATGTGCTGTTGGATTTGGCTTGCCAGTATTTTATTGAGGATTTTGGCATCAATGTTAATCAGGGATATTGGCCTGAAATTTTCCTTTTTTGTTGTGTCACTGCCAGGTTTTGGTATCAGGATAATGCTGGCCTCATAAAATAAGTTAGGGAGAAGTCCCTGTCTTTCTATTGTTTAAAATGTCTCAGAATGAATAATACCAGCTCCTCTTTATACCTCTTGAAGAATACGCCTGTGAAGTCATCCGGTCCTGGGCTTTTTCTGGTAGACAGACAATTAATGTCTCGATTTCAGAAATTATTATTGTTCTATTCAGAGAATCGACTTCTTCTTGGTTTAGTCTTGAGAGTAAGTACATGTCCAGAAATTTATCCATTTCTCCTAGATTTTCTTTGTAGCAATTTGCATAGTTTATTTGCATAGAGGTTTTTTATAATATTCTCTGATGATAGTTTGTATTTCTGTGGGATCAGAGGTCATATCCTCTTTATCATTTTTTTATTGTGTCTATTTTATTCTTCTCCCTTTTCTTCTTCATTAGTCTAGCTGGTGGTCTACCTATTTTGTTAGTCTTTTCAAAAAACCAGCTCCTAAATTCATTCATTTTTCAAAGGGTTTTTTTGTGTCTCTGTCTCCTTCAGTTCAGCTCTGATCTTAGTTATTTCGTGTCTTCTGCTAGCTTTTGAATTTGTTTGCACTTGCTTCTCTAGCGCTTTTTTTTAGATTTTTAAAAATAACTTTAAGGTATGAGATACATGTGCAGAACATGCAGGTTTGTTACATAGGTATACACGTGCCATGGTGGTGTGCTACACCCATCAACCCATCATCTACATTACGTATCTCTCCTAATGCTATCCTTCCCCTTACCCCCAACACCCCAACAGGCCCCAATGGGTGATGTTCCCTTCTCTGTGTCCATGTGTTCTCATTGTTCAACTCCCACTTATGAGTGAGAATGTGTGGTGTTTGGTTTTCTGTTGCTGTTTTAGTCTGCTGAGAATGATGATTTCCAGCTTCATCCATGTCCATTCAAAGGGCAGGAACTCATCTTGTTTACAGTTGCATAGTATTGCATGGTGTATATATGCCACATTTTCTTTATACAGTCTATCATTGATGGGTATTTGGGTTGGTTCCAAGTCTTTGCTATTGTAAATAGTGCTGCAATAAACATACATGTGCATGTGTCTTTATGGTAGAATAATTTACAATCCTTTGGGTATATACCCAGTAATGGGATTGCTGGTCAAATGGTATTTCTGGTTCTATATTTTTGAGGAATCGCACACTGTCTTTCACAATGGTTGAACCAATCTACACTCCCAACAACAGTGCAACAGTGTTCCTATTTCTCCTAATCCTCTCTAGCATCTGCTGTTTCCTGACTTTTTAATGATTGCCATCCTAACTGGCATGAGATGGTATCTCACTGCAGTTTTGATTTGCATTTCTCTAATGACCAGTGTTGATGAGCTTTTCTTCATATGTTTCTTGGCCACAGAAATGTCTTGAGAATTGTCTGTTCACATCCTTCGCCTGCTTTTTGGATAAAGTCTGTTCTTTTCTTCTAAATTTGTTTAAGTTCCTTGTAGATTCTGGATATTAGCCCTTTGTCAGATGGATAGATTGCAAATATATTCTCTCATTCTGTAGGTGGCCTGTTCAATCTGATAATAGTTTCTTTTGCTGTGCAGAAGCTCTTTAGTTTAATTAGACCCCATTTGTCAATTTTGGCTTTTGTTGTCATTGCTTTTGGTGTTTTAGTCATGAAGTCTTTGCCCACACGTATGTCCTGAATGGTATTGTCTAGGTTTTCCTCTAGAGTTTTTATGGTTTTACACCTTACATTTAGGTCTTTAATCTATCTTGAGTTAATCTTCGTATAAGGTGTAAGGAAGGCATCCAGTTTCAGTTTGCTGCATATGGCAAGCCAGTTTTTCCAACACTGTTTATTAAAAAGGGAATACTTTCCCCATTGCTTGTATTTGTCAAGTTTGTCAAAGATCAGATGGTTGTAGATGTATGGCATTATTTCTGAGGCCTCTGTTCTGTTTCCTTGGTCTATGTATCTGCTTTGGTATCAGTATCATGCTGTTTTGGTTACTGTAGCCTTGTAGTATAGTTTGAAGTCAGGTAGCATGATATCCCCAGCTTTGTTCTTTTTCTTAGGATTGTCTTGGGTATACAGGCTATTTTTTGGTTCCATATGAAACTTAGTTTTTTCTGTGAAGAAAGTCAATGGTAGTTTGATGGCGATAGCATTGAATCTGTAAATTACTTTGGGCAGTATGGCCATTTTCACAATATTGATTCGTCCTATCCATGAGCATGGAATGTTTTTCCATTTGTTTGTGTCCTCTCTCATTTCCTTGAGAAGTGGTTTGTAGTTCTCCTTGAAGAGGCCCTTCATATTCCTTTTAAGTTGTATTCTTAGGTATTTTATTCAGTTTGTTGCAGTTGTGATTGGCATTCACTCATGGTTTGGCTGTTTGTCTATTATTGGTGTATAGGAATGCTGGTGATGTTTGCACATTGATTTTGTATCCTGAGACTTTGCTGTGGTTGCTTATCAGCCTAAGGAGTTTTTGGGCTGAGACGATGGGGTTTTCTAAAAATACAATCATGCCATCTGCAAACAGAGACAATTTGACTTCTTCTCTTCCTATTTGAATACCTTTTCTTTCTTTCACTCACCTGATTGCCCTGGCCAGAACTTCCAATACTGTGCTGAATAGGAGTTGTGAGAGAGGGCATACTTCTCTTTTGTCTATTTTCAAAGGAAATGCTTCCAGATTTTGCCCATTCAGTATGATATTGGCTGTGTGTTTGTCATAAATAGCTCTTATTATTTTGAGATATGTACCATCAATAACTAGTTTCTGGAGAGCTTTTAACATAAAGAGGTGCTCAACTTTATCGAAGGTCTTTTCTGCATCTATTGAGATAATCATGAAGTTTTTCTCATTGGTTCTGTTTATGTGATGGATTACATTTACTGATTTGTGTATATTGAACCATCCTTGTGTCCCAGCAATAAAGCCGACTTGAATGTGGTGGATAAGCTTTTCAATGTGCTGCTGGATTTGGTTTGCCTGTATTTTATTGAGAATTTTTGCATCAATGTTGATCAGGGATATTGGCCTGAAATTTTCCATTTTTGTTGTTTCTTTGCCAGATTTTGTATCAGGATGATGCTGGCCTCATACAATGAGTTATGGAGGAGTCCCTCCTTTTCTATTGTTTGGAGTAGTTTCAGAAGAAATGGTACCGTTTCCTCTTTGTGTCCCTGGTAGAATTTGACTGTGACTCTGTCTCATCCTGGTCTTTTCTTGTTGGTAGGCTATTAGTTCCTGCCTCAATTTCAGAACTTGTTATTGGTCTATTTGGGGATTTGACACCTTCCTGCTTTAGTCTTGGGAGGGTGCATGTGTTCAGGAATTTATCCATTTCTTTTAGATTTTCTAGTTTGTGTGCGTAAAGGTGTTTATAGTATTCTCTAATGTTAGTTGGTATTTCCGTGGGATCAGTGGTGTTATCCCCTCCATCATTTTGTATTGTGTCAGGGACCCTCTTGAGAAATCAGTCTGTCCCTTAGCAGAGCTTGAGTGCTGTGTTGGGAGATCCACTGCTCTCTTCAGAGCTGGCAGGCAGGAACGTTTAAGTTTGCAGAAGTTGCACCCCTAACTGCCCCTTCACCCAGGTGCTCTGTTCTACGGAGATATTAGTTTTATCTAAAAGCCCCTGACTGGGGTTGCTGCCTTTCTTTTACAGATGCCCTGCCCAGAGAGGAGGAATCTAGAGAGGCAGTCTGGCTATAGAGGCTTTGTGGAGCTGTGGTGGGCTCCACTCAGTTTGAATTTCCTAGTGGCTTTGTTTACACTGTGAGGGGAAAATCGCCTACTGAATCCTCGTAATGGTGAAAGCCCCTCCCCCCACCTAGCTCGAGCATTCCATGTCATCTTGAGACTGCCATCCTGGCAGCAAGAATTTCAAGCAAGTGGATCTTACCTTGCTGGGCTCTGTAGGGGTGGGATCTGCTGAGCTAGACCACTTGGCTCTCTGGTTTCAGCCTCCTTTCTAGGGTATTGAACAGTTCTGTCTCACTGGTGTTCCAAGCACCATTAGGGCATGAAAAAAATGCCTGCAGCTAATTCGGTGTCTGCCCAAATGGCCGCCCACTTTTGTGCTTGAAACCCAGGACCCTGGTGGTGTAGGCACCTGAGGGAATCTCTTGGTCTGTGATTGCAAAGACTGTGGGTAAAGCATAGTATATGGGCTGGAATGCAGCATCTCTCATGGCACAGTTTTTCACAGCTTTCCTTGGCTAAGAGATGGAGTTTCCCAACCCCATGAGCTTCCTAGGTGAGGTGAGGCACCACCATGCTTTGGTTCATCCTTTGTTAGCTGCACCCACTATGTAACCAGTCCCAATGAGATGAGCCGGGTACCTCAGTTTGAAATGCAAAAACCACCCCCCTTCTGCATTGATCTCACTGAGAGCTGCAGACCAGAGCTGTTCCTATTTGGCCATCTTTCCAGCTACCAGTTTGACTGCATTTTGACTGTAACCCATCACATGAGTTCAGGTATGGAATATTTCACTTGCTCAAAAAAGTTTTTGATTTTGGAACATTTCAATCTTTGTATTTTCAGATTAGCAATTCTTGACCCGCATAGTCATTACATTGGTTCTTATGTAGCCATCAAAAATGTTTACAAATAAATTTCATGATATGGGGGAAAATTTTAACTAAAAAAATAAAAATGTTACATGCAAAATGGAGAGACATCTGGCAAGAAGGCCAAAGGAACAGCTCTGCTCTGCAGCTACCAGCAAGACCAATGTGTGTGGAGTGGGGGTAATTTCTGCATCTCCAACTGAGGTACACAGTCCATCACACCGGTACTGGTTAGGCAGTCGATACAGCCCATGGAGGGTGAGCAGAAGCAGGGTGGGGTGTAACCTCACCTATGAAATGCAAGGAGCCAGGGACCTCCGTCCCCCAGCAAAGGGAAGCCGCGAGGGACTGTGCTATCTAGCCCAGATACTGTGCTTTTCCCACAGCTTTTGCAAACCCCAGACCAGAAGATTCCCTCATGTACCTACACCACCAGGGTCCTGGGTTTCAAGCACAAAACTGGGTGGTTGTTTGGGCAGAAAGCGAGCTAGCTGCAGGAATTTTGTTGTCGTTGTTTCCCTCCATTGGCACCTGGAACCCCGTAAACTCCCCTGGAAATGTGGCTGAAGCCATGAAGCCAAGTGGTCTCACTCAGCAAGTCCCACTTCCACAGAGCCCAGCAAGCTAAGAACCACTGGCTTGAAATTCTCACTATGAGCACAATAGTCTGAAGTCAACTTGAAACAATTGAGCTTGGTGGGAAGAGAAGTATCCACCATTACTGTGGCTTGAGTAGGCGGTTTTCCAATGACAGTGCTAACAAGGCCAGGAACTTCAGATTGGGCAGAACTCACCACAGCACAGCAAAGTGGCTGTGACCATAGTGCCTCTCCAGATTCCTCCTCACTGGCAGAGCATCTCTGAAAGAAAGGCAGCAGCCCCTAATAGGGGATAATAGATAAAACTCCCATCTCCCTGTGACAGGGCACCTGGGGAAGGGGCGGATGTGGGTGCAGCTTCAGTGGACTTAAACATTCCTCCTTGTCGGCTTTGAAGAGAGAAGCAGATCTTGGCACATCTTCAGAGCAGCTACTGTTATTCTGCCAAAAGGAAAATAAATGTTTCAATCCTTAGGTGGAAAAACGTCAATTTTTACACCACATCCCTTTTGAAAAACAAGGAGTATTCTTCCAGCACAATACTCGAGCTCTGTTAAGGGACAGACTGCCTGTTCAAGTGCATTCCTGATCCTGTGCCTCCTGACTGGGAGACACCTCCCATCAGGGGTTGACAGACACCTCATACAGGAGAGTTCTGGCTGGCAACAGGCTGGTGCCCCTCTGGGATGAAGATTCCAGAGGACGGAGCAGGCAGCAATCTTTGCTATTCTGCAGCCTCCACTGGTGATACCCAGGCAAAGAGTTTCTGGAGTGAACCTCAAGCAAACTGCAGCAGACATGCAGAAGAGAGCCCTGACTTCTAGAAGAAAAATTAACAAACAGAAAAGAATAACATCAACATCAAAAAAAGAACCCCCACATAAAAACCCCATCCAAAGGCCATCAGCCTCAAAAATTAGAGACACAACAAAAAAGAAAAACTTCAGGTCAATATCCCTGATGAATATCAATGCAAAAATCATCAATAAAAGACTGGCAAACCAAATCCAACAGCACATCAAAAAGCTTATCGTCCATGATCAAGTTGGCTTCATCCCTGGGATGCAAGGCTGGTTCAACATATGCAAATCAATAAATGTAATCCATCATATAAACAGAACCAAAGAAAAAAACCACATGATTATCTCAAGAGATGCAGAAAATGCCTTTGACAAATTCAACAGCCCTTCATGCTAAAAACTCTCAATAAACTAGGTATTGATGGGATGCATCTCAAAATAAGAAGAGCTATATATGACAAACTCACAGCCAATATCATACTGAGTGAGCAAAAACTGGAAGCATTCCCTTTGAAAACTGGCACAAGAGAGGGATGCCGTCTCTCACCACTCCTATTAAACAAAGTGTTGGAAGTTCTGGTCAGGGCAATCTGGCAAGAGAAAGAAATAATGGGTATTCAATTAGGAAAAGAAGAAGTCATATTGTCCCTGTTTGCAGATGACTTGATTGTATATTTAAAACCCCATAGTCTCTGCCCCAAATCTCCTTAAGCTGATAAACAACTTCAACAAAGTTTCAGGATATAAAATCAAAGTGCAAAAATCACAAGCATTCCTGTACACCAATAACAGACAAACAGAGAGCAAAATCATGAGTGAACTTACATTCACAATTGCTTCAAAGAGAATAAAATACCTAAGAATCCAACTTACAAGAGATGTGAAGGACTTTTTTAAGGAGAACTACAAACCACTCCTCAACAAAAAAGAGGACACAAACAAATGGAAGAACATTCGACGCTCATGAGTAGGAAGAATTGATATCGTGAAAATGGCCATACTGCCCAAGGTAATTTATAGATTCAATGCCATCCCCATTAAGCTACCACTTACTTTCTTCACAGAATTGGAAAAAACTACTTTAAAGTTCATATGAAACCAAAAAAGAGCCCGCATTGCCAAGACAATCCTAAGCCAAAAGATCAAAGCTGGAGGCATCATGCTACCTGACTTCAAACTATACTACAAGGCTATAGTAACCAAAACAGCATGGTACAGGTATCAAAACAGAGATATCGACCCATGGAACAGAACAGAGCCCTCAGAAATAACACCACACATCTACAACCATCTGATCTTTGACAAACCTGACAAAAACAAGAAATGGGGAAAGGATTCCCTATTTAATAAATGGTGCTGGGAAAACTGGCTAGCCATATATAGAAAGGTGAATCTGGATCCCTTCCTTATGCCTTACACAAAAATTAATTCATGATGGATGAAAGACTTAAATGTTAGACCAAAACCCACAAAAACCCTAGAGGAAAACCTAGGCAATACCATTCAGGACATAGGCATGGGCAAGGACTTCATGACTAACACACCAAAAGCAATGACAACAAAAGCCAGAATTGACAAATGCGATGTAATTAACCTAAAGAGCTTCTGCACAACAAAAGAACTACCATCAGAGTGAACAGGCAGCCTGTAGAATGGGAGAAAAATTTTACAATCTACCCATCTGCAGAGGACTAATATCCAGAGTCTACAAAGAACTTAAACAAATTTAAAAGAAAAAAATCAAACAATTCCATCAAAAAGTGGGCAAAGGATATGAACAGACACTTCTCAAAAGAAGAACTTTATGCAGCCAACAGACACATGAAAAATTTCTTATCATCACTGGACATCAGAGAAATGCAATTCAAAACCACAATGAGATACCATCTCACACCAGTTAGAATGGCGATCATTAAAAAGTCAGGAAACAACAGGTGCTGGAGAGGATGTGGAGAAATAGGAACCCTTTACACTGTTGGTGGGACTGTAAACTAGTTCAACCATTGTGGAAGACAGTGTCGTGATTCCTCAAGGATCTAGAACTAGAAATAGCATTTGACCCAGCAATCCCATTTCTGGGCATATACCCAAAAGATTATAAATCATGCTGGTATAAAGACACAGGCACACGTATGTTTACTGTGGCACTATTCACAATAGCAAAGACTTGGAACCAACCCAAATGTCCATCAATGATAGACTGGATTAAGAAAATGTGGCACATATACACCATGGAATCTTATACAGCCATAAAAAAGGATGAGTTCATGTCATTTGTAGGGACATGGATGAAGCTGGAAACCATCATTCTGAGCAAACTATCGCAAGGACAGAAAACAAAACACCGTGTGTTCTCACTCATAGGTGGAAATTGAACAATGAGAACACTTAGACACAAGGTGGGGAACATCACACACTGGGGCCTGTCGTGGGGTGGGAGGAGTGGGGAGGGATAGCATTAGGAGATATACCTAATGTAAATGACGAGTTAGTGGGTGCAGCACACCAACATGGCACATGTATACCTATGTAACAAACCTGCACGTTGTGCACATGTACCCTATAACTAACTTAAGGTATAATAAAAAAATAGAAAAGAAAAAAAAAGAAATGCAAATCAAAACCACAATGAGATACCATCTCATGCCTGTTAGACAAGCAATTATTAAAAAGTCAAGAAACAGCAGATGCTGGTAAGAATGTGGAGAAATAGAAACACTTTTACAATGTTAGTGAAAGTGTAAATTAGATCAACCTTTGTGGATGACAGTGTGGCGATTCCTCAAGGATCTAGAACCAGAAATACCATTTGACTCAGCAATCCCATTATAGGGTATATACCCAAAGGATTATAAATCATTCTACTATAAAGATGTATGCACATTTATGTTTATTGCAGCGTTGTTTTCAATAACAAAGACTTGGAAAGAACTCAAATGCCCATCAATGATAGACTGGGTAAAGAAAATTTGGCACATATATGCCATGGACTACTTTGCAGCCATGAATATGAATGAGTTCATGTCCTTTGTAGGGACATGGATGAAGCTGGAAACCATCATTCTCAGCAAACTAACACAGGAACAGAAAACCAAACACTGCATATTCTCACTCATAAGTGGGAGTTGAATAGTGAGAACACATGTACACAGGGAGGGGAACATCCCACACTGGGGCCTGTTGGGAGTGTGGGGCAAATGGAATGACAGCATTAGGAAAAATACTTAATGCATGCAGGGCTTAAAACCTAGATGACACGCTGATAGGTACAGCCAACCACCATGGCACATGTATACCTATGTAACAAACCTGCACGTTCTGTACATGTATCCAAGAACTTAAAGCAAAATAAAAAAATAAATTTAAAAAAGAAAACAGGAGAATAAGATTTTTAGCAATATAATCTCAAATAATTTGGAGCAATATAAAAGAAGGAAATAAATTCACTGAAATAATGACAGTATTTATTTTAGGAGTTGGGGAGCAGTTACTAATGATTTATTGATTTCTTCTTTTTATTTGTTCGAAAATTTCTACAACAAATATCTACTTTTATAACATTGAAATATAACTTAGTTTAGCGCACTTCATTTTCTCTATGTTCTCTAAGATTTTCTTGTAAGTTTTCTCATCTCCCTCCCCAACTAAACTGTATAATGTCTGAGGACAAATAGTATGATTGATTTTATTTTCTGATTTATGTGAAAAACTTTGCTGTGAGGCCCCTGCTAATAATTTTTGAGAAAGCTTCCTAATCCTGTGCTGTAACATTCTTTAAACATACTATGAGCACACCAGTATTCACACAGGGTTACTTTTGAGGGGAAAGTGCCGGTACCTCTTTTTTAAGAGTATATAAGCCAGACCAACAATCTGAAAACTCTTTATGATAGATGTTGATGAAAGTGTCTTTTCAAAAATTGTGACAGTAAAAGATATCTAACATAGCTGACTTCACTTTGCTTCTAACCTTATAAGCAGTCCTTGTTCATTCCAGAATGTAGACCAAGCTAACTATAAGAAGCATTTAATTTATAGTTCAACTTTGGAACAAAAATATTAATCCCTTCCCAAAATTAACCTCCTTCCTTTCTCAGGGACTGAAACCACCTTTGAAAAATGAACAAATTGGCAAAAAAGTTAGAATTGTGCTTAAGGAGTCATGTAGCCAGAGGTCACAAGAGTTATATCCTCCCTAATTGCTCCTATAGATATTATCATTATTATAAAACCTGAGTGGTGTTTGAGGTGTTTTTCAGATCTTGCATTCTTATGGACCAGCTGGTGCCACCCCAGTAACCACACCAAAAAAAACCCCCCAAAACCAAAAAACAAAAAACTGATTCAACCGGTTCTGTAACCCATACCCAGTAACTGACTCAGTACAAAAAGATATCTTTGACCCCCTGTGATTTCATTCCCTTGGTTTTTCTGGGCAGTGAGCAAAGAGAAATCATCAGGCTATAACAATAGGTAGTTTTTAACAAGGCAGGATAAATTTAATGTTCAAATGAAATAAAATATTTGCTTACATTAAAAATCTGCCTACATAATAAAAGACATTTTATTTTCTCTGTATGCTTTTCTTAAATCAGTGTATCACTTCCTACTTTCCCTGAATCTGATAAAAGAAATTCATCAATTTATATCATTGGTGAAAAGGTAGGAAAGAGAAAAAAAGGAAAAAAAGCAAAAAAATTCAGTATTTATTAGTTTGTGATATTTATTGTTGAATGGTAAATTCTGCACATTTCCCCCAAATTCAACTAGGTATAAGGAGGAAGACTAGGTGGGATAGTGTTAGGAGTTCAGTGAGAACTGTTCTTCCTCTCTTGTTAATCTTTTATCTTATATTAATAGTTTAGTTGGGAAGATTGACTAGACAATTTCTCCATCCTTTTCTAAAAGTGAAGAAAGAAACAGGAATGAAAACTGTAACAATAAGAACACAATCAAGGTACGGCATTTCTTGTAAATATTAGTTTTATACCTATGTTTATAAGAGAGAGAGGCATTACGCTATGCAATGAAATTCTATAGGTATTTTATAACCTCATGCATACATATCAAAATGTAATATTTATTAAAATATAATAGGTTAGGCTTTTAAAAATTAAACATTGATAAACCAGATAAATAATTAATTTTAATATCATTGAGGAAGCACTACAAAGAAATAAATGCATTCTATGAATTTTTTTCACAAAAAAATACTTTTTGTAAAGTAATACAGTAATATGATGCTTAAACATAAAAATAAAAGATGTTTTCCATATGTTGTTTATATAAAACATCATATCTCCTTTCATACCATTTTAATAAATAGCAATTTTTTATTAATTATATTTAGTTTCAGAATATTAACTTTCCATTTTGGGTGGGGGCCTTTAACAGGAGCTTCCCATGAATCTTTTCTATTTGTCAGGTTACTAGGATTCAGTTTAATTACCTGTAAAATACCAGGAGTAAAGATAAATACTTTGTCCTGACTTATACCATAAATGTCTTAGAAGCAAATGTTCTAATTACATGAAATTTTATATGATTCACTTACATAATTATAGCTTCAAATGCAGCATTTATATGATGCAATATTCAAATTATAACAGTGGACTATTTAGCTTTTCAGGGGAAGAGAAATAATTCTCAAAATGGTAAAAGAAACACATCTGCAGTACATTGGGTCGTGATTTATTAAATATTTTTGATGCTTGAGAAAATAACATAATGTGAGAAAACATTCCGAAGGTAGCAATCTTGGGAAGGGTAGAGGTCTCAAAAGATGGGTATCAACCCATCCAAAGTATTTTAGAGTTCGGGAAAATACGCGTTTGAGACTAGGATATTATTCTCGGGAAAAACACCCTGTTGAGATTAGGATATTATTCTCCATCTACTCCTCAGGTTTCCAAGCAGAGAAGCTTTGTGGAAGAAGCCAGTGTGCCCTTGGTATTCACTGTTGATGAACTGAAGAAAAAAACCCACAAAGTTATATCTCTTAGGAGTTTATATCTAAAGTCATACCTTTAAAGATTCGGGGAATTGCTAGATTCCTTGGTAATCTGAGTAATTAAAAATTTAAAATTTATAGGGATAGCTTTGTTTCCATTAAACAAACTTATTTCTTGCTATTAGTGGGTATAACACAATTTGATGCTGTCACATACAGTTCATTTTGATGAACATTTCCTACATGTGGTCAATTTTTTCTCTAACCTTGGCTTATTCCAAATAGCGTATTAACAAGGAAGTCTCCACATTTTTGAGCAATAGATATTTTCGGTCGAACAAATGTTTTAAGCCTTTATTTGTACTTTTATCATTTTTTAAAAATTGCATTGAGGTTTTGAATGGAAACATTTGATTCTTGGTTTGTGATTGCATTTTTAGGAAGAAATGTAACCCTCATTTTGAAATACTCTGAAAAGGAAGTCTGTTATATCTTTTACTGATGCTGTTTTTACAAGACATAGAAATTTTAAACAGAAATGAACTGCATAATTTAAATTTCTTCATAGTTACAAAAACAAAATTATAAAGGACTAAATTTTGATGTCAAAAAGCATTCAACAACAAAAGCTTGCATAAATGAATTACTATACATGTTATTTCTCAATTCTCTGTCCTCCAGAGTGATCAGAAGAAAACCCCATAATAAAATGGGACTGTGTGTTTATCATTGGAAACAACTAGGAAGGGGAGGCAGGGAAGAGTACATAGCCACTTTGCAGCCAGATTTAAGGAGACTAGAATGCCAAAAGACAGAAAGAGTAGTGATAGGTTTCATTAGTAAAAGCAAGCAAGCAAAATCGCATCTGCAAAGAAGAGAGGGGAAGCAAGAAGGTAAGACAAATGGCACTGGATCTAAAATATAGAAAAGCCTGTGCGGTTTTCTAATTACTGATCACATTTAACAAAACTAAAATATTCAGACTATGCAGCCATAAAAAGGAATGGGATCATGTTCTTTGCAGGGACATGTATGAAGCTGGAAGCCATCATCCTCAAAAAACTAACACAAGAACAGAAAACCAAACACTGCATGTTCTCACTCATAAGTGGGATCTGAAAAATGAAAATACATGGACACAAGGAGGGAAACAACACACACCAGGGCCTGTTGGGGGGTCAGGGGCAGGGGAAGGAACTTAGAGGATGGGTGAATAGGTGCAGCAAAGCACCATAGCACACCGTCTCAGCCCCAAATCTCCTTAAGCTGATAAGCAACTTCAGCAAAGTCTCAGGATACAAAATCAATGTGCAAAAATCACAAACTTTCTTATACACCAGTAACAGACAAACAGAGAGCCAAATCACGAATGAACTCCCATTCACAATTGCTTCAAAGAGAATAAAATACCTAACAATCCAACTTACAAGGGATGTGAAGGACCTCTTCAAGGAGAACGACAAACCACCGCTCAGTGAAATAAAAGAGGACACAAACAAAAGGAAGAACATACGATGATCATGGATAGGAAGAATCAATATCGTGAAAATGGCCATACTGCCCAAGGTAATTTATAGATTCAGTGCCATCCCCATTAAGCTACCAATGACTTTCTTCACAGAACTGGAAAAAAACTGCTTTAAAGTTCATATGGAACAAAAAAAGAGCCCACATTGCCAAGATAATCCTAAGCTGAAAGAACAAAGCTGGAGGCATCAGGCTACCTGACTTCAAACTATACTACAAGGCTACAGTAACCAAAACAGCATGGTACTGGTACCAAAACAGAGATACAGAACAATGGAACAGAACAGAGCCCTCAGAAATAACACCACACATCTACAGCCATCTGATCTTCGACAAACCTGACAAAAACAAGAAAAGGGAAAAGGATTCCCTATTTAATAAATGGTGCTGGGAAAATTGGCTAGCCATAAGTAGAAAGCTGAAACTGGATCCTTTCCTTACTCCTTATATGAAAATTAATTCAAGATGGATTAGAGACTTAAATGTTAGACCTGAAACCATAAAAACCCTAGAAGAAAACCTAGGTAATACCATTCAGGACATAGGCATGGGCAAGGACTTCATGTCTAAAATACCAAAAGCAACAGCAACAAAGGCAAAATTGACAAATGGGATCTAATTAAACTAAAGAGCTTCTGAACAGCAAAAGAATCTACCATCAGAGTGAACAGGCAACCTATAGAATGGAAGAACATTTTTGCAATCTACTCATCTGACAAAGGGCTAATATCCAGAACCTACAAAGAATTGAAACAAATTTACAAGAAAAAAACCAACAACTCCATCAAAAAGTGGGCAAAGGATATGAACAGACCGTTCTCAAAAGAAGACATTTATGCAGCCAACAGAAACATGAAAAAATGCTCATCATCACTTGACATCAGAGAAATGCAAATCAAAACCACAATGAGATACCATCCCACACCAGTTAGAATGGCAATCATTAAAAAGTCAGGAAACGACAGGTGTTGGAGACGATATGGAGAAATAGGAACACTTTTACACTGTTGGTGGGACTGTATACTAGTTCAACCATTGTGGAAAACAGTGTGTCGATTCCTCAAGGGTCTGGAACTAGAAATACCATTTGACCCAGCCATCTCATTACTGGGTATATACCCAAAGGATTATAAATCATGCTGCCATAAAGACACATGCACACATATGTTTATTGTGGCACTATTCACAATAACAAAGACTTGGAATCAACCCAAATGTCCATCAGTGACAGACTGGATTAAGAAAATGTGGCACATATACACCATGGAATACTATGTAGCCATAAAAAGGATGAGTTTGTGTCCTTTGTAGGGACATGGATGCCGCTGGAAACCATCATTCTCAGCAAACTATCAGAAGAACAGAAAACCAAACACCGCATGTTCTCACTCATAGGTGGGAACTGAACAATGAGATCACTTGGACACAGGAGGGGGACCGTCACACACCGGGGCCTCTTGTGGGGAGGGCGGAAGGGGGAGGGTTAGCATTAGGAGATATACCTAATATAAATGATTAGTTAATGGGTGCATCACACCAACATGGCACATGTATACATATGTAACAAACCTGCATGTTGTGCACATGTACCCTAGAACTTAAAAGTACATATATATATGTTAAAAAAAAACAACAACAACAACAACAACAACAAAAAAACACGAATGTTCTGTATATGTATCCCGGAACTTAAAATAGAATTTAAAAAAAAAACTGAAATGTTCAGTCTTTGTTTCAGCAAATGTGAAGGTCCAGAAGGAGTGGGTTCATTTGATGTAGGTGCTGAAAAAATATTTATTTCTAGCACTAAATGAGTAATGTTCATATCGCTTCATTATGAAATCTCCTTGAAGATTCCTGCCACCTTTAAGTTCAGTAGCCACAGTGCAAAAAAGAAGTAATAATAACATATAGTAGAACTGTAGCAATAGGAAAATGGAAAGGAGATACGACAAAGTGCAAATTCAAAAGACTTCTCAACTAATTACAGGTAGTAGAGTAAAATAAAAATAAAACATGACACTGGGGTTTCAAATGAAGAAAGAGTATGTTCATAGATATTTAAGTTGTTATGGTAATAGTTTTTAATAAAGTCAGATACTTGAACTCAATCAATTTACTGGGTTTCTATTGATTTTTACTTGGACAATGTGTGGTATATTGTTAAGTGATTTTATTAGTAAGACCTAAACATTACTATAAGTAGCATTATATAAGGGTAGTTACTGGAGATGCCCATAATACTTTACTTTTTATTATTTTATTATTATTATTATTATTATTATTATTATTTGAGATGGAATCTCACTCTGTGGCCCAGGCTGCAGTGCACTGGTGCGATCTTGGCTCACTGCAAGCTCCACCTCCTGGGTTCAGCCATTCTCCTGCCTCAGCCTCCTGAGTAGCTGGGACTACAGGTGCCCACCACCATGCCTGGCTAATTTTTTTTTGTATTTTTAGTAGAGACGGGGTTTCACTTGGCCAGGATGGTCTCGATCTGACCTCGTGATCCGCCCGTCTTGACCTCCCAAAGTATTGGGTTTACAGGCGTAAGCCACCACACCCGGCCCATAATACTTTAATTTTAAAAGTGCTTTTATCCTAAAGGAATGTTAAATAACTATCTGCTATGTAATTTTAACCTAATAACAACCTCAAGAGCTAGAAAACTGTTATTCACATTTTTATATAACTGACAAAGAAACCTGGGCACAGAAAAATCAAATAACTCAACAGCATACATTCTTTAGAGGCAGAGACCAGGTGAGGATGCAGCCCAGCTGGTGCTCAGAAAAGCAGTTGCTTTCTCACAGGACTGGAGATTATGTGGGCTTGGTAAAGCACAGGTAGATGTCTCATAGGGAACACTTGATGCATCTTTCCTCCAAGCTTAAGGCTCCTGAGGTTTTAGATACATTGGGGGCCTGAGACAGGGATGGATAGGGTGAGAAATGAGAGCAATGGGGCCAGATAGTCTCTCCTTCACAAGTCCTAACCAAAAAAACACAGAGAAACACACTTTAAACCCAAACAACTAAAACTTCTATTAACCAGTTAACACTAGCATGGATTTGTGGGAACATAAAAGGAGACAAAAAAAAAAAAAAAGACAGATAGAGGAGACATGAAGAAGAAGAAGAAAAAGAGAGGTCCAGGTATCAGGAAGATGGTAGAATAAAATTTTCCAGTGCTTATCCCCACACAGTAACATCAATGTGAATAACTATCCACACACTAAAACATCTTCACAAGAACTAAAGAAACCAGATGAGACATTACAACATCTGGGTGTAGCACAGAAATAAGAAAAGATGCAATAAAAGGACAGTAAAGACAGTTATGCATTATCCATGTCACCCCTCCCCAAACCCCAAGCAGCATAGTGCACAGGGAGAGATACCCTCTGCTTGGGAGAAGAAGAGGGAAATGAGCACTAGACTTTGCCTTGGACCTCAGCACTGGGTCTGCCCTAACAAAGCCCAGTGCTGTGCAGGCTAGACTACTCAGACTCCAGACGGGTACGCATATACTGAACCTCCAAGCCCAACTTGGTCTCCAGATGCACGCCAACACTAGGCTTGCCTCCAGAGACTCAGGGTCTAGGCATGTTCCAGGACCAGACTGGCCCCAGCAGCTGTGGGCTCTGGACCACCAGCAGTACTAAGCTGATCTCACAGCCGCCCCAGGCTTCAGGCCAGCCCCCATGAACCCAGCCTCCAGGCTGGCTCTGAAAATAGTCTCCAGGCCCACTGAGCATTATGCCATCCCTCACAGTCACAGGATCCAGGCCTGTCCAAGATTTCAGATCAGCCCAGAGCCAGGTCAGCCCAGAGCCAGGTCAGCCCATATAGCCTCACACTTCAGGCCCACCTTAGCACCAGATTGGCACTCCTGGTCTCAGGAACTAGGCTGGCACCTGTGGATATAAGTCCCTGGACAGCCCAATGCCAGGCCAGTCCCTGTGGCCCTATCCTCCAGGCTGGCCCCTGTAGCCCCATGCTCCAGCAGACTTAGGGTCCAGGCTCGTCCCATTAGACCCCAGTGCTTGACCAGCCTCCAGAGACCCAGGTTCCAGGCCAACCTACATGGCTTCATTACCAAGGCCTTGAAAACCTAGTCTCCAGGTAAGTACCCAGCCTGCAAGCTCCCCCTCAGGAAACTCAGGCTCCAGGCCAGTCCCCATAGTCACATGCTCAAGGCCAGCCCATGAATCCAGGCTCCAGATCAGCCCCCGCAGACCCAGGCTCCATGCTTTCCCCAGTGCCAGGCAAGCTCCAGGCTCCAGGACAATCTCCATGGCCCCAGACTCCAGTAGACCTTGTGTTCAGGGATACTCCAGTAGATCCAGGGTCTAGGATTATCCCTGATGACTCAGGCTCTAGGCCAATTCCCATAGACACAAAACTCAGCACTGCCTCCAGGGACTCAGGCTTTAGACCCACCCTAGAACTAGGCCAACAAACATGGACTCAAGCTCCAGGCCTGTCCCAGTGGACCCAGGTGCCAGGTCAATCCCAAGACCTACCTGATTTTTGCAGACTCTTGCTCAAGGACCACCAAATAACCAGGTTAGTCCCTATAGACCCAGGCTTCAGGCTGGCTCCTAAGGACACAGGCTCCAGGCCCACCCTCATAGACCCAAGCTCTGAGCCCAACCTCTCACACCCAATCAACAGGTACATGCTAATGGATCCAGGCCCAAGATCCAATTCCACATACTCAGGCACTGGGCCCATCCAACTTCTGACCAAGGTACCAGATCAGCCTTCCTGAGGACTCCAGCAGCAAGCCTGCCAGCAGACTATGCCAGACAGCCTGTCTAGAATCTCTAGATGAGCTGACTGGTGAAGGGCTTTCCCAAAGTCAGTATGTAAAAACTGGAATAAAATGCCACTTCTTCAAATGTGCAGAACATATCAAGCATCTTTTCCAACCACAATAGTATAAAACTCAAATTCCATAACAAGAGGAATTTTGGAAAGTTCACAAAAACATAAAAAGTAAACAACATGTGAAAGGAGGAATCGTGGCAGATGGCAGACAGACTAGATTTCAGCTTCAACTTGGATGGACAGAGTGGCATGTGGAAGCTTGCATCATGAACTTTTGCTCCAGAACAACTGCAAGAATAAATCAGAAAACCTGAGAGGACCCACAGACCCCTGCTGAAGGAAGCAAATTGTTCCTGCAGGACCTGCGAGACATCCCAAATACTGTGCTTGCATCTGTGGCTGGCAGACTCACAGATGGTTCACATCACAGGACTCTGTGAAGAAAATCCCCAGTACCAGTCTGGAGCCTTATAGACTTGCTGGGTAGCTAGATCCAGGGGAGAGATAATAATCCCTACAGCTTGGCTCCCAGGAAGCCACATCAATACAAAAAGGGGAGAGTACTTCATAAAGGGAACACCCCATGAGACAAAAGAATCTGAACAACAGCCTTCGGCCTTAGACCTTCCCTCTGATAGAGACTACCTAAATGAGAAGAAACCAGAAAACCAACTCAGGTAATATGACAAAACGAGGTTCTTTAACACCCGCAAAAATCACACTAGCTCATCAGCAATGGCCCCAAACCAAGAAGAAATCCCAGATTTACCTGAAAAAGAATTCAGAAGGTTAGTTATTAAGTGAATTAGGGAGGCATCAGACAAAGGTGAAGCCCAATGTAAGAAATTCCAAGTGAAGGGAGAAATATTCAAGAAAACAGCATAAATAAAAAAAACAAAACGTCAGGAAACAATGGACACACATAGAAATGCAAAATGTTCTGGAGAGTCTCAGCAATAGAATTATACATGTAAAATAAAGCACTTCAGAGCTTGAAGACAAGGTCTTTGAATTAACCAAATCCAACAAAGACAAAGAAAAAAGAATAAGAAAATATGAACAAAGACACCAAAAATCCTAGTATTATGTTAAACAACCAAACCTAAAAATAATTGATATTCCTGAAGAAGAAGAGAGACCTAAAAGTTTGGAAAACATATTTGGGGGAATAATCGAGGAAAACTTCCCTGGACTTGCTAGAGACCTAGACATCAAAATACAGGAAGCACAAAGAACACCTGGGAAATTCATCAGAGAAGATAATCACCTAGGCATTGTCATCAGGTTATTGAAAGTTAAGACAAAGGAAAGAATCCTAAGAGCTATGAGACAAAAGCATTAGGTAACCTATAAAGGAAAAAATATCTGATTAACATCAGATTTCTCAGCAGAAACCTTACAAGCTAAGAGGCATTGGGACCCTCTCTTCAGCCTCCTCAAGTAAAACAATTATCAGCCAAGGATTTTGTATCCAGTGAAACGAAGCTTCATAAATGAAGGAAAGATACAGTCTTTTTCAGACAAACAAATGCTAAGAGAAATCAACACTACCAAACCAGGACTACAAGAACTGCCAAAAGGAGCTCTAAATATTGAAGTCAATCCTCGAAACACACGAAAACAGAACCTCTTTAAAGCATAAATCTCACAGGACCTATAAAACAGAAACACAAGTTAAAAAACAAAAACAAAAAACAAAAAAAAGAAGGTATAGAGGAAACAAATAGCATGGTGAATAAAATGATACTTCACATCTCAATACTAACATGCAATGTAAATTGCCTCAATGCTCAAATTAAAAGATACAGAATTGCAGAATGGATAAGGATTCACCAACCAATTATATGCTGTCTACAAGAGACTCATCTAACACATACCGACTCACATAAACTTAAGGTAAAGGGGTGGAAAAAGACATGATGCAAATAGACACCAAAAGTGAGCAGGAGTAGCTATTCTTATATCAGACACAACAAACTTTAAAGCAACAGCAGTTAAAAAAAAAAAAAAAAAAAAAAAAAAAGAAGAAGAGGGACATTATATAATGATAAAAGGCCTTGTCCAACAGGAAATAACACAATCCTAATCCTAACTACATATGCACCTAACACTGGAGTTCCCACATTTATAAAATGATTAATAGTAGATGTAAGAAATTAGATAGACAGCAACATAATAATAGTGAGGGACATCAATACTCCACTGACAGCACTAGAGAGGTCATCAAGACAGAAAGTCAACAAAGAAACAATGGATTTAAACTATACCCTGGAACAAATGGATTTTACTGACAAATACAGAACATTCTACCCAACAACTGCAGAATATACATTCTATTTAACAGTGCATGGAACTTTTTCCAAGATAGACCAAATGATAGGCCACAAAACAAACCTCATACCTTTAAGAAAATCAAAATTATATCAAGCACTCTGTCAGACCACAGTGGAATAAAACTGGAAGCTCCAAAAGGAACCTCCAAAACCATACAAATACATGGAAATTAAATAACCTGCTCTTGAATGATCATTGGGTCAAAAATGAAATCAAGATGGAAATTTTAAAAAATTATTCAACTGAATGACCATAGTGACACAACCAATCAAAACCTCTGGGGCACAGCAAAGGCAGTGCTAAGAGAAAAGTTCATAGCCCAGAACACCTACATCCAAAAGTCTGAAAGAGCACAGACAGACAATCTAAGGTCACACATCAAGGAACTAGAGAAACAAGAATACACCAAACCCAAAACCAGCAGAAGAAAGGAAATAACCAAGATCAGAGCAGAAGTAAATAAAATTGAAACCATAAAAACAATACAAAAGATAAATAAAACAAAAAGCTGGCTCTTTGAAAAGATAAATAACATTGGTAGATCATGAGCAAGATTAACCAAGAAAAGAAGACAGAAAATTGAAATGAGCTCAATAAGCAATGAAACAGGAGATATTACACGTGACACCACAGAAATACAAAAGATCATTCAAGGTTACTATGAACACTGTTATGCAGATAAACTAGAAAACCTAGAAGAGATGGATAATTTCTTTGAAAGATACAACTGTCCTAGCTTAAATCAGGAAGAATCAGATACCTTGAACAGACCAATAAAAAACAGTGAGATTGAAATTGCAATTAAAACATTACCAACAAAAAAATTCCAAGACCAGACTGATTCATAGCAGAATTCTACCAGACATTCAAAGAAAAATTGGTACCAATCCTACTGACACTATTCCACAAAATAAAGAGGGAACCTTACACAAATCATTCCATTAAGCCTGTATCACCCTAATATGAAAATCAGAAAAGGACATAATCCCAAAAAGAACTAAAGACCAATATGCCAAATGAACATAGATGCTAAAATCCTTAACAAAAATACTAGCTAACGAAATCCAAAAACATATAAAACAGATAAGTCAAGGCCAGGTGCAGTGGCTCACACCTGTAATCCCAGCACTTTGGGAGGCCAAGACACGCAGATTACCCATAGTCAGGAGTTCCAGACCAGTCTGGACAACATGGCAAAACCCCATCACTACTAAAAATTAAAAAAAAAAAAAAATTAGCTGGGCATGGTGGTGCTCGCCTCTAGTCCCAGCTATTCAGGAGGGTGAGGCAGAAGAATCACTGGAACCTGGGAGGTGGAAGTTGCGGTGAGCCGGGATCACACTGGTGCACTCCAACCTGGGTGACATATATATAAAAAAAAAGATAATTCACCATGATCAAGTGGGTTTCATACCAGAGATGAAGGGACGGTTTAACATACACAAGTCAATAAATGTGATACACCACATAAACAATATTAAAAAAATCACTTGATCATCTCAATAGAGGCAGATAAAGCATTTGACAAAATCCAGCATCCCTTTATGATTAAAACTCTCAATAATATCGGCAAGCAAGGAACATACCTCAATATAATAAAAGCCATCTATGACATATCCACAGTCAACATCATACTGAATGGGGAAAAATTGAAAGCATTCCCTTTGAGAACAGAAACAAAATAAGAATGCCCACTGTCACCACTTATCTTCAACATAGTACTGGAAGTTGTAGCCAGAGAAATCAGACAAGAGAAAGAAACAAAGAACATCCGAATTAGTAAAGAGGAAGTCAAACTGTAACTGTTGGCTGATGATATGATTATTTACCTAGAAAACCCTAAAGATTACTCCAGAAAGCTCCTAGAACTGATAAAATAATTCAGCAAAGTTTCTGCATACAAAATTCATGTACACAAATCAGTAGCTCTGCTGTATACCAACAGTGACCAAGTGGAGAATCAAATAAAGAACTCAACCCCCTTTACAACAGCTGCAAAAAACAAACAAACAAACAAACAAACAAACAAACAAACAAAACTTAGGAAGATACCTAACCAAGAACATGAAAGAGCTCTATAAGGAAAACTACAAAACACTGTTGAAAGAAATCACAGATGACACAAACAAATAGAAACACATTCTATGTTCATGGATAGGTAGAATCAATATTGTGAAAATATCCATACTGCCAAAAGCAATCTACAAATTCAACACAATTCCCATCAAAATACCATCATTATTCTTCACATAATTAGAAAAAAAAAATTCTAAAATTCTTTTGGAACAAAAAAAGAGCCCATGTAGCCAAAGCAAGATTAAGTAAAAAAGAACAAATCTGGAGGCATCACATTACCTGATTTCAAACTATACTATAATACCATAGTCACCAAAACAGCATGGTACTGGTATAAAAATAGGCACATAGACCAATGAAACAGAAGCATAGAACCCAGAAATAAAGCCAAATAGTTACAGCCAACAGATCTTTGACAAAGTGAACAAAAACCTAAAGTGAGGAAGAAACACCCTTTTCAAGAAATGTTGCTGGGATAATTGGCTAACCACATGTAAGAGAATGAAACTGGATCTTCATCTCTCACCTCATACATAAATCAACTCAAGATGGATTAAGGACTTAAATCTAAGACCTGAAATTAAAAATTCTGGAAGATAGCATTGGAAAAACCCTTCAAGACATTGGTTTAGGCAAGAATTTCATGACCAATAACCCAAAAGCAAATGTAATAAAAACAAAGAAAAATTGTCAGGAATTAGTTAAAGAACTTTTGCACAGCAAAAGGAACAGTCAGCAGAGTAAACAGACAACCCATGGAGTGGGAAAAGGTTTTTAATAATCCATATATCTGACAAAGAAATGATATCCAGAATCTACCATGAACTCAAATTAACAAGAAAAACAAACAATCCCATCAAAAAGTGGACTAAGGACATGAATACAAAATTCTCAAAAGAAGATATACAAATAGCCACCAACCATATAAAAAATGCTCAACATCACTAATGATCATGGAAATTCAAATCAAAACCAGCATGTTATACCACCTTACTCCTGCAAGAATGGCTATAATCAAAAAATAGTAGATTTTGGCATGGATGAGGTGAACAGGGAATACTTCTATACTGCTGGTGGGAATGTAAACTAGTACAATCACTATGGAAAATTGTGGAGATTCCTTTAAAAACTAAAAGTAGGACTACTACTTGATTCAGCAATCCCACTTCTGGGTATCTACCCAGAGGAAAAGAAATCATTATACAATAAAAGTTGGTTGCAAATGCATGTTTACAGCAGCACAATTCACAATTGCAAAAACATGAATCCAACCCAAATGCCTATCAATCAAGTGGATAAAGAAACTGTGGTGTATATATACAGTGGACTACTACTTGACCATGAAAATGAATGAATTAATGGCATTCACAAAGACCTGGATGAGATTGGGGACTATTATTCTAAGTGAAGTAACTCAGGAATGGAAAACCAAACATCGTATGTTCTCATTCATATGTGGGAGTTAAGCTGTGAGGATGTAATGGCATAAGAATGACACAATGGATTTTGGGGACGTAGGGGAAAATGGTGGGAAGGGGGATAAGAGACTACAAATAGGGTGCAGTGTATACTCTTCTGGTGATGGGTGCACCAAAATCTCCCAAATCATCACTAAAGAACTTACTCATGAAACGAAACACTACTTGTTCCCCAATAACCTATGGAAATAAAAAATTAAAATAATAATAATAATAATAATAATAAAATAGAAAAAAAGCCAAAAAGGGCATATGTAGCTATTGAATGGAAATAAATAGAACCCTTATTATAATAACACCATTATGAGGGTAAATTAAGGAGCCCGTGTATGTGTAGTATGTCTTCAAAATGCTATTGTGATTTATATTAATAAATTATTAACAATTAAATAAAAAATAAAAAAGTAAACAACATGCTCCTGAACAAAAATGCATCAAAGAAGAAATGAAAACGGAAATTTTTTTAAAATCTTGAGACAAATGAAAATTGACATGCAACATACCACCCTTACAAAATTCAGCAAAAACAGTTCTAAGAAAAAGCTTTTAGTAATTAATGCCCACATTAAAAGGAAGAAAGATCTTAAATAAACAACATAACTTTACACCTCAAGGAGGTAGAAGATAATAAAGATTAGAAAAGAAATAAATGAAAAAGAGACTAGAAAACAGTAAAAGAAAAAAAACCAACGTATGTAAGAGTTGGGTTTTTGAAAACATAAAACAGAATTAACAACCTTTAGTTAAACTAACAGATAATCAAAGAGAATCCTCAAAATCAGAAATAGAAGAGAAGACATTACAAACAATATGATAAAACTGTAAAGGATCATAAGTGACCACTAAGAACAACTATGTATCAACAAATTAGACAACCTAGAAACATAGCTAAATTCCTAGACACATACAACCTAACAAGACTGAATAAGGAAGAAACATAAAATCTGAACAGATCAATAACAAGTAAGGAGATTAAATCACTAATAAAATTTCTCCAATCAAAGGAAAGCCCAAGAACTGATGCCTTTACTGCTAAATTCTACCAGATATTTAGAGAGAAACTAGCATTAATCCTTCTCAAACTCTTCCAAAAAATTGAAGACATAATACCAAAGCCAGTGGACACTACAGTGGACACAACAGGAAAATAATAGAAAAGAAAATTAAGGTCAAAATCTCTGATGAACATAGATATAAAAAGTCCTCAACAAAATACTAGCAAGATGAATTCAGCAGCCCATTAGAAGGTTTATTCATCAAGATCAAGTGTGATTTATCACATAACTGCAAGGATACTTCAATACACACAAATTTATAAATGTGATATAGCACACTGACAGACAAAAAGACAAAAACCAGTTGATCATATCTAAATAGATGCAGAAAAAGCATTCAACAAAATTCAACATCCCTTCGTAATAAAAACTTTCATCAATTTAGGTATAGAAGGGAGGTACCACAAAACAATAAAGGCCATATATGAAAAACCTACAGCTAACATCATACTCTACTCAACAGAAAAAGATGAAAGCTTTTCTTCTAAGATCAAAAACAAGACAAGAATGCCTACTGTCAACACTTTTATTCAACATAGTACTGGAAGTTCTTGTCAGAGCAATTAAGCAAGAAAAATAAATAAAACACATCCAAATTGGAAAGAAAGAAGCCAAACTGTCCCTGTTTACAGACAACATGGTCTTATATAGAGAGAAACCTAAAAATTCCAACAAAAAATACTTTTAGAAGTAATATAAGAATTCAGTAAATTTACAGGATACAAAATCCATGTTCAAAAATTAATTGCATTCCTATATACTAACAACAAACTATTGGGAAAAATAAATCTAGAAAACATTTCAATTTATAATAGTTACACAAAAAGTAAAATGCTTAGGAATAAATGTAACCAAGAAGGTCAAATACCTCTACACTGATAACTATAAAACACTGATAACAAACTGAAAATGATACAAATGAATAAATGAAAAGCTATCCTGTGTTCATAGATTGAAATCATTAATATTGTTAAAATGTACATACTACTCAAAGCAATCTATATATTCAATGTAATCCCTATCAAAATTCCAATGACATTTTTTCACAGAAATATTAAAAGGAATCCTAAAACCCATAACGGACCACAAAAGGTGCCAAACACCCAAACGAATCTTAAGCAAAAATCACAAAGCTGGAGGCATCACACTACCTGACCTCAAAGTAAACCTCAAAGCTATAGCAACCAAAACAGCATGCTACTGGCATTAAAACAGACATATAGGTCAACACAGAAAAATAATCTAGAAATAAATCCAAACACTTATAGTCAAATAATTTCCCATAACGTTACCAGGAATGCATAATGGAAAAAGGAAAGTCTCCTCCATAAATGGTGTGGGAAAAATTGCATATCCATATGCAGAAGGATAAAACTACACTCTTATTTCACACAATATGAAGAAATCAACTCAAATGGATTAAAGATTTAATGATAAGACAGAAGACTCTAAAAGTAATGGAAGATAACATAGAAGACTAGTTTCTTGACATTGGTGTTGGCAATGATTACTTGAATATGATACCAAAAGCACAGTCAACAGAAACAAAGCAGACAAATGAAACTATGTCAAACTAAAAAGCTTCTGCACAGCCAAGTAAACAATCAACACAGTGAAAAGACAACCTATGAAACGGGATAAAATATTTGTAAACCATACACCTGATGAGATGATAATATCCACAATACATAAGAAACTCAAACTACTCAATGGTAAAAAAAACAAACAAACAATCCAATTTAAAAATGGGCAAAGCATCTCAGTAGACATTTCTCAAAGGAAGACATTCAGATGGCCAACAGGTACATGAAGAGGTGCTCTACATCACTAATCGTCAGGGAAAGGCAAATTAAAACCATAATGAGATATCATCTCACACCTGTTACAATGGCTATTATCAAAAAGATTAAAGATATTAAGTGGTAGAAAGTATGTAGAAAAAAAGGAAACCTTTGTGCACTGTTGGAGGGAAATAAATTAATGCAGCCATCATGAAAAACTGTATGGAGGTTCCTCGAAAAATTAAAAATAAAATGACCACATAATTTAGCAATCCTACTACTGGGTATATGTGCAAAAAATAGAAATAAATAAAATCAGTATCTCAAAGAGGTTCTACACTCCCATGTTCATGCAGTACTATTCAACATAGTCAAAATATGAAATAAACATAAGTGTTCATCAATGGATGAATGGAATAAGAAAATGTGGTATATATACACAATAAAATTGTATTCAGTCTTTTAAAAGTAGAAAATCCTGTCATTTGTGGCAATATGAATCAACCTGGAGGACACAATGTTAAATAAAATAAGCCAGGCAAAAAAGACGAATTCCACACAATCTCACAGGTTGAGTCTAAAAAAGTTGAAATCATAAAATCAGAGAGTAAATGGTGGTTGGAAAGGGTTAGGGGTGGAGGAGAAAGGGAGTGAGGAGATGTAGTGAAAGGATATCAAATTCCAGTTAGATAGAAATATGTTCAAGGGATCTATTATACAATTTGGTGACTAGAGTTAGCAGCAATGTGTTGTATTATTAAAAACTGCTTAGAGTAGATTTTACATGTTCTCACAACAAAAAAATGATATGCATATGTCAATTACCTTGATTAAGCTATTCAAAAATGTATATATACTTCAAAACATTATGCTTTATAAAATAAATATGTACAATATTTGTTAAAATAAAATTTAAAACAAAAATGTTAAAAATTTAAAAGATAGATGAAATAATAATAATCTTCTTTTTTTTCAAAAAGAAAAAAAAGAACTCTGAAAAGAGGATGCCAAACACAAAATACATTTAAAATTAATCCAGTCCTGTGGACCAAAGAAGCTCTAAGTCACCTTCTCAGTAAATTCATTATCTTTCACAATCCTTATTCACCATGTTCTATTGAAGTAAAAAATATTTAGCATTTTCCCAAGAATGTGATCTAGGGATAATCCAAAGTATGCTTGGAACCAATATATAAAACTCCCCTAAGAATTATGTGACTATGGATCAGGTACAGTGGCTCATGCCTGTAGTACCAGGACTTTGGGAGGCAGAGGCGGGAGGATCGCCTGAGGTCAGGAGTTCAAGACCAGCATGGCCAACATGGTGAAACCCCGTCTCTACTAAAAATACAAAAACTAGCTGGGCATGGTGGTGCATGCCTGTAATCCCAGCTACTCGGGGGGCTGAGGCAGAAGAATCACTTGAACCCACTAGGTGAAGGTTGCAGTGAGTTGAGATCATGCCACTGCCCTACAGCCTGAACGATAGAGCGAAACTCTGTCTCAAAAAGAAAAAAAAATGTGACTATGGTCAATAAATATTAAGTAGGAACAATAAATCTTACTGTTTTGAACTTTCAGATATTTAAAATTATTTCACATATTTTTTCTTAAATTAAAAACTAACTCCAAAATATTTAAATGTGAGAATCCACTTTTAATTTTAAAAATAAATATGACACTGAAAAATGACACAAATCTAGTTCAAACAAATTTTTACATTTGGAAATAAAAAGATAATTCAGATCTTGACCCACTGTTTTTATAATTTTTCCTCATGTGATATAAAATTAATTTATCTATAGTTTACTTATGACTGGCTTAAATTGCATTAAACAGAGAGTTATATTTTATTCTAGATTACTTGTTTCTATATTCTCAGCCTCAAAAATAGAATTTCATCATAACGAACTATTCAAAACCATATCAAGGTCAGAGATAGCAAATGTAAGCATCAGAAAGTGTTCTCTCAAACAAGTAACACTGAAATTTTATTAATTTTTTTCTTTACTCATAATCCAAACTGTTTTTACAAAGCTTAAATATTGCTTTGACACACAAGTGAATATTGGCATCCCTAAATTTAAAATCAAAATAAATTATTTTTGTCTTTGTTAAACAGATATGCTAAGATTTTAAATTGAAAAATCTTATGTAAAAACTGATTAGCTTTTTTTAACATTATAAAAGCTTCTAAAATACTTTCAATTTATATTAGTAGAAGGTATAATTAAATAAAAGTTTGCTAAATTTGAAATAGTCTTAGTGGAAATAATCTAAATGGTAAATAATGTAAAGTTGTTTTATTAAATTATATTTCCTTAAAGTGAGTTTTTTAAGTAGTATTTTTTCCAGATGAATTTATAAAATATCAGCTGTGAGGCTATAAAGACAATCACATGTACTTTAGATTGTTTAATATAGAACTTTAGAGAAATAATGAATCTTTAAATCACATGGTCCACTTTCTGCTTCCAGGAAGATGAAATAGACATTTTTTTTCCTATTTCTCCTGCTAAATACAAACAAAACTCTTGAACATTATATATAAAACAAAAATAAGAAACTAAAAGGTGAAGAAAAGAAGGCAGCCTAGCTAGGGACTTCACGAGTTGAGGGATAACACAGCAATTAGTTCCTCTGGGTTCTCATTTTGTCTCATATCCCAAACTTGAAAATGAAGAAGCCAGCATTCCAGAAATGCCACCGGGACAGACAATAAAAGTCTCAATAAAAGCCTGCTCTCTCTAGCCAAAGGACCATAAAAAGGGCAGTCTAGCAGGACAAAATCTTTTAGCAAAACACCACAGAAAAAAATGTGAGATTACCCCAAACCATGCAAGCAAAAATTGAATGGGGAGCCTAGATAGCCACTCTTGCAAGGCTATAACAAGTAGCCTTAACAATCCCACCAACATAGTGTCTCAGAAGGCCAAGTAGGAAGCCAAGACTTTCATCTTATCAGCCAGTAATAAAACTCTCACACCAAACACACACAGTGTCAGTAAAGGCCATATGGGGATACAAAACTCTCATCCCTACCCAGGAGTCATGAATGACCCTCCCCATTGGTCCTCTGTCAACAGAGGCTCAATGAGAAACCTGGACTATTACCTCCATCTACAAGTAATGAGGCATTTCTCCCATTAGCTGTTGTAGTATCAGTGAAAGCCAGTTTAAAAAACAGAACACTTAACCAAGGCCCAAAGTCTTATCACATAAAGCAAATATTCTGAGGTTTCAATTGAAAATCATTCGTCATATTAAGACCAGAAAGGTCTCAACCAGAATTTTAAAAGACAATTAACAGATGACAACACTCAGAAAATAGAGTAATTCCAATAATCTGACAAATGTTTGAAAGTTGATATAATAGAACAATAAAATATATATAATAGTAAACAACTATGAAAACACTTGAAACAAATGAAAATAGACAACTTCAGCAAAGAAACGGAAGATATAATGAAGAACCAAATGGAGATTTTAGAACTGAAAAATAGCTGAAATAAGAAGGCCAACGGATATGCTCAACAGAATGAAGAGGATGATGAAATAAAAAAATCAGTAAACTGGAAGGGAGAAAAAATTACTCAAAAAAAAAAAAAAAGAAAACAAATAAATACAGCGTCAGAGACATGCGTGGCTAAAAAAAAAATATATCTAACCAATATTGTATCGTTGAAGTCCCAAAAGGAGAGAAGAAAAAGGCTGGGACTGAAAAAGTACTATAAGAAATAACTGGCTGTAAACATCCCAAATTTAGCCAGTGTTACAAAATTACAGATTCAAGAAGGTGAAGAAAACCCAGAAAAAATATGTTCAAATATATCCATTATTATATATATTATAATTAAACATGTAAAACTTAAGACAAAAAATCCTGAAAGCAGCCAAAGAAAAAGAACACCTTATTTATGGTAAGTCCAAAAGAATGGATGAAGAAGTCCTCTAAACAGAAAAGAAATTTAAAAAAATAAAATTTGGACTTTCAGGAAAAATAAATTTTAAAAACCTAGTAACAAAAAATATGAGTAAATAGATTTCTCTGTTGAGTTTTCCAGATTATGTTTGAGAGTTTAAGCAAAAATTACAACACTGTCTGATAAGTTGGTAGGCTTTATACACTTCACTAGGAAAAAATGATAACACTGGTAGACTGTTTTTACACATGTGTGTGTATATATACTTCAGTATCTATATATATTGTCAGGCCTCTGAGCCCAAGCTAAGCCATCATATACCTACCCTGTGACCTGCGCATATACATCCAGATGGCCTGAAGCAAGTGAAGAATCACAAAAGAAGTAAAAATGGCTGGTTCCTGCCTTAACTGATGACATTACCTTGTGAAATTTCTTCTCCTGGCTCAGAAGCTCCCCCACTGAGCACCTTGTGATCCCCGCCCCTGCTTGCCAGAGGACAACCCCTTTGACTGTAATTTTCCATTACCTACCCAAATCCTATAAAACTGCCCCACCCCTAACTCCCTTCACTGACTCTTTTTTCGGACCCAGCCCGCCTGCACCCAGGTAAAATAAACAGTCTTGTTGCTCACACAAAGCCTGTTTGGTGGTCTCTTCACATGGACACCCGTGACATTTGGTGCCGAAGACTCGGGACAGGAGGACTCCTTCGGGAGACTGGTCCCCTGTCCTCACCCTCACTCCGTGAGGAGATCCACCTACGACCTCGGGTCCTCAAACCAACCAGCCCAAGGAACATCTCATGAATTTCAAATTGGGTAAGCAGTCTTTTCACTCTCTTCTCCAGCCTCTCTTGCTACCCTTCAATCTCTCTGTCCTTCCAATTCCAGTTCTTTTTCCTCTCTAGTAGAGACAAAGGAAACATATTCTATCTGTGGACCCAAAACTCCGGCACCGGTCATGGACTCGGGAAGACAGTCTTCTGTTGGTGTTTAATCACTGCAGGGATGCATGACTGATTATTCACCCAGACTCCATTGGTGTCTGATCACCACAGGGATGCCTCCCTTGGTCATTCACCCATGTTCCCGTGGTGGCAAGTCAATTGCATGGATGCCTGTTTTGGCTGCTAACCCACATTGCAGCTCAGGGCTGCTCAGCACCCCCCTTCTCTGTGTCTCTACCCTCTTTTTTCTCGGGGCTTGCCTCCTTCACTATGGGCAACCTTCCACCCTCCATTCCCCCTTCTTTTCCCTTAGTCTGTGTTCTCAAAAACTTAAAACCTCTTCAACTCTCACCTGGCCTAAAACTTAAGCATCTTATTTTCTTCTGCAACACCACTTGGCCCCAATATAAACTCGATAATGATTCTAAATACCCAGAAAATGGCACTTTTGATTTCTCCATTTTACAAGACCTGGATGATTTCTGTTGGAAAAAAAAGTGGGCAAATGGGTCTGAGATGCCTGACATACAAGCATTCTTTTACACATTGGTCCCTCCCTCGTCTCTGCTTCCAATGCGACTCATCCCAAATCTTTCTTCCTTCTCTCCTGTCTGTTCCTTCAGTCTCCACCCCAAGATCTGAGTCCTTTGAATCCTCCTTTTCTACAGACTCATCTGACCTCTCCCCTCCTCCCCAGGCTACTCCTCACTAGGCCAAGCCAGGTCCCAATTCTTCCTCAGCCTCTGCTCCCCCACCCTATAATCCTTTTATCACCTCCCCTCCTCATACCCAGTCCGGATTACAGTTTCTTTCCGTGACTAGCCCTCCCCGACCTGCCCAACAATTTCCTCTTAAAGACGTGGCTACAGCTGAAGGCATAGCCAAGGTTAATATTCCTTTTTCTTTATCCCACCTCTCCCAAATCAGATAGCATTTAGGTTCTTCTTCATCAAATATAAAAACTCAACCCAGTTCATGGCCCGTTTGACAACAACCCTTAGACGCTTTACTGCCCTAGACCCAGAAGGTCCAGAAGGCTGTCTTATTCTCAATATGCATTTTATTATCCAATCAGCTCCCGACATTAGAAAAAGCTCCAAAAATTAAATTCCAGCCCTCAAGCCCCACAACAGGACTTAATTAGCCTCACCTTCAAGGTGTACAATAATAGAGCAGAGGCAGCAAAGTAGCAACGTATTTCTGAGTTGCAATTCCTTGCCTCCACTGTGAGACATACCCCAGCCACATCTCCAGCACACAAGAACTTCCAAATGCCTGAACCATAGTGGCCAGGAGTTCCTCCAGGACTGCCTCCCCCAGGATCTTACTTCAAGTGCCAGAAATCTGGCCACTGGACCAAGGAATGCCTGCAGCCTGGAATTCCTCTTAAGTGATGTCCCATCTGTGTGGGACCCCACTGGAAATTGGACTGTCCAATTCACCCAGCAGCCACTCCCAGAGCCCCTGGAACTCTGGCCCAAGTCTCTCTGACTAACTCCTTCCCAGATCTTCTCAGCTTATCAGCTAAAGACTGACGCTGCCCAATTACCTCGGAAGCCTCCTAGACCATCACAGACAACTTTGGGTAACTCTTACAGTGGAGGGTAAGTCCGTTCCCTTCTTAATCCATACGGAGGCTATCCACTCCACATTACCTTCTTTTCAAGGGCCTGTTTCCCTTGTCTCCATAACTGTTGTGGGTATTGACAGCCAGGCTTCTAAACCTCCCCAACTTTGATGCCAACTTAGACAACATTCTTTTATGCACTCCTTTTTAGCTATCCCCACCTGTCCAGTTCTCTTATTAGGCTGAGACATTTTAGCTAAATTATCTGCTTCCCTAAGTATTCCTAGGCTACAGCCACACCTCATTGCCACCCTTTTCCCCAGTTCAAAGCCTCCTTCGCATCCTCCCCTTGTATCTCTCCACCTTAATCCACAAGTATGAGACACCTCTACTCCCTCCTTAGGGCTGATCATGCACCCCTTACCATCCCATTAAAACCTAATCACCTTTACTCCACTCAATGCCAGTATCCCATCCCACAACAGGCTTTAAGGGGATTAAAGCCTGTTATCATTCACCTGCTACAGCATGGGCTTCTAAAACCTATAAACTCTACTTATAATTCTCCCATTTTACCTGTTCAAAAACCGGGTAAGTCTTACAGGTTAGTTCAGGATCTGCACCTTATCAGCCAAATTGTTTTGCCTATCCACCCTGTGGTGCCCAACCCGTACACTCTTTTGTCCTCAATACCTTCCTCCACAACTCACTATTCCATTCTTGATCTTAAAGATGCATTTTTCACTATTCCCTTACACCCCTCATCCCAGCCTCTCTTTGTTTTTACCTGGAGTGACCCTGACACCCATCAGTCCCAGCAGCTTACCTGGGCTGTACTGCTACAAGACTTCAGGGACAGCCCTCATTACTTCAGCCAAGCTCTTTCTCATGATTTACTTTCTTTCCACCCCTCCACTTCTCACCTTATTCAATATACTGATGACTCCTACTTTGTAGCCCCTCCTTTGAATCTTCTCAACAAGACATCCTCCTGCTCCTTCAACATTTATTCTCCAAGGAATATCAGGTATCCCCCTCCAAAGCTCAAATTTCTTCTCCATCCATTACCTACCTTGGTATAATTCTTCATGAAAACACATGTGCTCTCCCTGCTGATTGTGTCCAGCTAATCTCCCAAACCCCAACCCCTTCTACAAAACAACTCCTTTCCTTCCTAGGCATGGTTAGGTACTTCTGCCTTTGGATACCTTGTTTTACCATCCTGACTAAACCATTACATAAACTCACAAAAGCAAACCTAGCTGATCCCATAGATCCTAAATCCTTTTGCCACGCCTCTTTCCATTCCTTAAAAATGGCCCTACAAGCTGCTCCCACATTAACTCTCTCTAACTCATCCCAACCCATTTCACTACACACGGCCAAAGTACGGGGCTGTGAAGTCAAAATTCTTACATAAGACCTGGGACCACGCCCTGTAGCCTTTCTGTCCAAACAACGTAACCTTACTATTTTGGGCTGGCCCCCATCCCCATGACTGTATCTCTCTGATCTACCTGGCATTCACTCCATTTCCCCATATTTCCTTCTTTCCTATTCCTCACCCTGATCACATTTGGTTTATTCATGGCAGTTCCACCACACCTAATTGCCCCTCACCAGCAAAGGCAGGCAATGCTATAGTGTCTTCCACATCTATCATTGAAGTACTGCTCTGCCCCATTCCACTACCTCTCAGCAAGCTGAACTCATTGCCTTAACTCGAGTCCACACTCTTACAAGAGGATTACACGTCAATATTTATACTGACTCTAAATATGCCTTCCATATCCTGCACCACCATGCTGTTATACGGGCTGAAAGAGGTTTCTTCACTATGCAAGCGTCCTCCATCATTAATGTCTCTTTAATAAAAACTCCTTAAGGCCGCTTTACTTCCAAAGGAAGCTGGAGACATTCACTGCAAGGGCCATCAAAAGGCATCAGATCCCATCGCTCAGGACAACAATTATGCTGATAAGGTAGCTAAAAAAGCAGTTAGAATTCCAACTTCTATCCCTTATGGCAGTTTTTCTCCTTCTAATCAGTCACTCCCACCTACTCCCCTGCTGAAACTTCCACTTATCAATCTCCTCCCACACAAGGCAAATGGTTCCTGGACCAAGGAAAATATCTCCTTCCAGCCTCACAGGCCCATTCTATTCTGTCGTCATTTCATAACCTCTTCCATGTAGGTTACAAGCCACTAGCCTGCCTCTTAGAATCTCTCATTTCCTTTCCATTGTGGAAATCTATCCTCAAGGAAATCACTTCTCTGTGTTCCATCTGCTATTCTACTACTCCTCAGGGATTGTTCAGGCCCCCTCCCTTCCATACACATCAAGCTCGGGGATTTGTCCCTGCCCAGGACTGGCAAATTGACTTTACTCACATGTCCCGAGTCAGGACACTAAAATACCTCTTGGTCTAGGTAGACACTTTCACTGGATGGGTAGAGGCCTTTCCCACAGGGTCTGAAAAGGCCATCACAGTCATTTCTTCCCTTCTGTCAGACATAATTCCTAGGTTTGGCCTTCCTACCTCTATATAGTTCAACAATTGACCGACCTTTAATAGTCAAATCAACCAAGCAGTTTCTCAGGCTCTTGGTATTCGATAAAACCTTCATACCCCTTACTGTCTTCAATCTTCACGAAAGGTAAAACTGACTAATGGTCTTTTAAAAACACACCTCACCAAGCTCAGCCTCCAACTTAATAAAAGAGGACTCTGTCAAGGATAGAGCCCAAAAACTCGCCAACCAAGCAAATAATCACACTAAACCCCCTTGGACACTCTCTAATTAAATGTCCTGGGTCCTCTTAATACCTTTAATACCTGGGTCATTTAATACCTGTTTCTCTCATTATCTTATTCAGACCTTCTGTCTTCCGTTTAGTTTCTCAATTCATACAAAACCGTATCCAGGCCATCAGCACTAATTCTATATGACAAATGTTCCTTCTAATGACCCCACAATATCACCCCTTACCACAAAATCTTCCTTCAGCTTCATCTCTCCCACTCTAGGTTCCCACACCACCCATAATCCTGCTCGAAGTAGCTCTGAGAAACATTGCCCATTATCTCTCCATACCACCCCCCAAAATTTTCGTGGCCCCAACACTTCAACACTATTTTATGTTATTTTTCTTATTAATATAAGAAGGCAGGAATGTCAGGCCTCTGAGCCCAAGCTAAGCCATCATATCCCCTGTGACCTGCGCATATACATCCAGATGGCCTGAAGCAAGTGAAGAATCACAAAAGAAGTAAAAATGGCTGGTTCCTGCCTTAACCGATGACACTACTTTGCAAAATTTCTTCTGGCTCAGAAGCTCCCCCATTGAGCACCTTGTGACCCCCCGCCCCTGCCTGTCAGAGAACAATCCCTTTGACTGTAATTTTCCATTACCTACCCAAATGCTATAAAACTGCCCCACCCCTAACTCCCTTCACTGACTCTTTTTTTGGACTCAGCCCGCATGCACCCAGGTGCAATAAACAGCCTTGTTGCTCACACAAAGCCTGTTTGGTGGTCTCTTCACACAGACCCACGTGACATATATATTCTAGTGTATATATATAAATACACACATAACAGAACCATCAAAATTGATATACAAAGAGATACACTCAAAAAACACTATAGATATATCAAAACGAAACTCTAAAAAATGTTCAAGTACCCCACAAGAAGGCAAGAAAGGGTGAGCAAAAAAAAGAAACAAAGAATACTCTGAAGCAAACAATAAAAGGGCAGGCTTATAAGCCCTAACATGTCAATAATTACATTAAATGGAAATAAAATAAATACACCAAGTAAAAGAGAGATTAATAGAGTAGATTAAAAAACATGACCTAACAATATGCCACCTACAAGATAATCACTTCAAACACAATAAACAAGTTGAATGTGAAAGACAGAAAAAGATACAACATGCAAACCTTAACCAATGGAAATCAGGAGTGCCTATATTGATATTAGCTGAAGTAGATAACAGAGTAAAGAAAATACGAGAGACAAAGAAGAAAATTATGTTATTATAAAAGGTCAATTCACCAATAAGACTCAGCAACCATAATTGTCAATGCAGCAAATAATATAGCTTTAGAATGTGTGAAGTGAACACTGACAGAATTTAAAAGAAAAATAGACAAATCTTACAATTTTAGTTGGAGACTTCAACACCCCTCTCTTAACAAGTGATAGAACAATTATAAAATAAACAAGGATATAGGAGAATGCAAGAGCACTACAAACCAACAGGAATTAATCAATATTTATTTAGAGTAATCCACTCCAAAACAGAATACACATTCTTTCAATGTACCAACAAAATATGTCAATATAGAACATATCTGTAACACAAACTAACTTCGAAATATTTAAAAGAATTGAAATCATACCAAGTGTATTTTCTAACCACAATGGAATCAATCTAGAAATTGATAACAGAAAGATAATACAAAAACCTACAAACACATTGACATTAAACAACAGTCTTCATATTCCATAGGTCAAGAAGAAAATCTCAGAAGAAATAAAATATATTGAACTGAGTAAAAACAAAAATATAACATCAAAATTCCTAAGATACTACCCCATTCTCTATGATGTGATTATTATACATTGCATGCCTGTATCAAAACATCTCTGGACTTGGATTAAGATGTCAGATAGGTGGCAGAACTAGCTTGCAGCTCCTACTCAGATAGACAAAGCAGCATGTAGAGACTGACATTGTGAACTTTCATCCAAGAACTACCACAGAAGCATACCAGGAAAGCCAAGAAACCACAGACCCTTTGAAGGAACTAGGTCACTGCTACAGGCTCTCTAAAATGCCAGAAAAACTGTGAGTCTGCTTGCTTTTTCAACAAGGAGGCTCGTGGTCTGGGGCAAGTTCTCAGTCTTGGTAAACTGGCTGCCTGGAAACAGACTGGTGCCATTGGTGGGGAAAACAATGAAAGTGCAACTGGCCTTTGGGAATGCAGACTGTGTGGGAGCAGGGTGAGGCCTGTGACTGCCAGCTTTCCCCCACTTCCTGACAACTGTATGACTCAGCAGAGGCAGCCATAATCTCCCTGGGAATATAACTTCAGTGGACTGGGAACCATATCCCCATCCCCCACAGCAGCCACAGAAAGCCAACCCCAAGAAGAGGCTGAGCTGAGACATACCTATCCCTGCCACAACCTGGTGGTCTTTCTCTACCTACCCTGGTAGCCAAGGACAAAGATCATAATCTCTTAGGAGCTCTGTAGCCCTACCCACCACCTGAAAAACCTGAATACTTAAACCAGGTGTCCCTAGGGCAAGTTTGCATCCTCCCTATAAGACTGGCAACTCCTGGCTGGAGGCCAACCAACACAAAACCAAAGCACTAAGCAAGAAACCAAGAACCATCACAGAGTCCTCTTCACTCTCCTGCTACCTCCACTAGAGCAGGTGCTGGTATCCACAGCTGCAAGACCTGAAGATGAATCATGTCACAGCATTCTTTGCAGACATTTCCCAGTACTAGCCTGGAGTTCGGCAGCTTTGCTGCATGACTAGACCCAGAAGAGCAAAAGCAATCACTACAATTCAGTTTTAAGGAAGCCCCTGTCCTAGGGGAAGGGGGAGAACACCACACCAAGGGAGCACCCTGTGGGACAAAAGAATCTGAACAGCAGCCCTTAATTCCAAATCTTCCCTCTGACATAGTCTACCCAAATGAGAAGGGACCAAAAAATCCATTCTGACTAATACGACATATCAGGGTTCTTTAACAGCCCCAAAAGATCATACCAGTTCACCAGCAATGGATCCAAAACAAGATTAAATCTCTGAATTGCCAGAAAAAGAATTCAGAAGGTCAAATATTAAGCTAATCAAGAAGGCACCAGAAAAAGGTGAAGTCCAACTTAAACAAAAGCATTATACAAAATATAAAAGGAAAATTCTTCAGCGAAATAGATAGCATAAATAAAAAACAATCACAATCTTGATTTCTGGAAATCAAGGACACACTTTGATTAAATGAAAAATATGTTGGAAAGTCTCAGCAATAGAATTGAACAAGCAGAAGAAAGAGCTTCAGAGCTTGAAGACAAGGCTTTTGAACTAACCTAATCCATCAAACACAAAGGAAAAAAGAGTAAAAAAAAAAAAAAAATTAAACGAAATCTCCAGGAAGTTTTGGACTATGTTAAACGTTCAAATCTAAAAATAATTGGGGTTCCCAAGAAAGAAGAGAAATCAAAAAGTTTGGAAAAAAAACTATTTGAGGGAATAATCAAGAAAAACTTCCACAGCCTTGCTAGAGATCTAGACATCCAAATACAAGAAGCTCAAAGAACATCTGGGAAATTCATCACAGAAAGATCATTGCCTAGGCACACAGGCGTCAGGTTATCTAAAGTTAAGATGAAGGAAAGAATCTCAAGAGCTATGAGACAAAAGCGTCAGGTAACGTATTAAAGAGAACCTATCAGATTAGTAGCAGATTTCTCAGCAGAAATCATACAAACTAGAAGGGATTTGGGTCCTATCTCTAGCCTACTGGAACAAAACAATTACCAGCCAAGAATTTTGTATCCAGAAAAACTAAACCTCATAAATGAAGGAAAGATACAGTACTTTCCAGACACACAAATGCTGAGGCAACATGCCACTACGAAGCCCCCACTAAAAAAAAAACCACTAAAAGGAACTCTAGATCTTGAAATAAATCCTCAAAATATACCAAAACAGAACCTCCTTAAAGGTTCTGAATTAAACAAAACAAAACAAAACAAAAAAACAAAACAAAACAAAAAACAAAAAACAAGGTATTCAGGCAACAAATAGCACAATTAATAGAATAGTACGTCATATCTCAATACTAACTTTGAATGTAAACGGCCTGAATAGTCCACTTAAAAGATACAGAATAGCGGAATAGATAAAAATTCACCAAGCAAGTTTCTGCTATTTTCAGAAAACTCCCCTAACACGTAAGAATTCACACAAACTTAAGATAAAGGGGTGAAAAAAGATATTCCATGCAAATGGACACCAAAAATGAGCAGGATTACCTATTCTTATATCAGACAAAACAAACTTTAAAGCAACACCAGTTTACTAAGACAAAGAAGGAAATTATATAATGATAAAAAGGTGTCACCCAACAGGAAGATTCTAAATATATATGCACTTAACACTGGAGCTCCCAAATTCATAAAACAATTACTATTATAACTAAGAAATGAGATAGATGGCAACACAATAATAATGGGGGACTTTAATAATCCATTTACAGCACTAGACAGGTCATCAAGACAGAAAATCAACAAAAAATAATGGATTTAAACTACACCCTACAACAAATGGACTTAACAGACAATTATAGAACATTCTACCCAAATATACATTCTATTCATTAGCACTTGGAACATTCTCCAAGATATAACATATGATAGTCCATAAACAAGTCTCAGTACATTAAGAAAATCAAAATTGTATCAAGAACTCTCTCAGATGACAGTGGAATAAAATTGCAAATCAACTCCAAAAGGAACTTCCAAAACCATGCAAATACAGCAAATACATGGAAAAGAAATAACCTGCTTCTGAACAATCATTGGGTTAACAATGAAATCAAGAAGAAAATTTTCAAATTCTTTGAAATAAATGATAATAGTGACACAACTTATGAAAACCTCTGGGTTACAGCAAAAGTGGTCCTACGAGGAAAGTTCATAGCGTTAAATGCCTACATCAAAAAACTCTGAAAGACCACAAACAAACAATCTAAGATCACACCTCAAAAAATTGGAGAGAAAAGAAAAATCCAAACCCAAAGCCAGCAGAAGAAAAGAAAGAATGAAGATCAGAGCAGAAATAAATGAAATTAAAATGAAAAAATTATAAACAATAAATGAAACAAAAAGCTGGTTCTTTGATAAGATAAGAAAAATTGACAGACCATTAGTGAGATTAACGAAGAAAAGAAGAGAGAAGATCCAAATAAGGTCAATAAGAAATGAAATGGGAGATATTAAAACTGATACCACAGAAATATAAAACATTACTGAAGGCTACTATGAACACTTTTACACGCATCTATTAGAAAATCTAGAGGATATGGATAAATTCCTGAAAATATACAACCATCCTAGATTAAACTAAGAAGATACAGAATCTCTAAACAGGCCAATAACAAGCAGCAAGATTGAAATGGTAATTTAAAAACTGCCAATAAATAAAAAGTCCAGGATCAGAAAAATTCACAGCTGAATTCTATGAGATATTCAAAGAAGAACTGATAACAATCCTATTGACACTATTCCAAAACACAGAGAAAGAGGGAATCCTCCCTAAATCATTCTAGGAAGCCAGTATCACCCTAATGCCAAAACCAGGAAATAACATAGAAAAAGAAAATTACAGACCAATATCCCTGACAAACATAGATGCAGAATCCTCAACAAAATACCAGCAAACTGAATCCAACAGCAGATCAAAAAGATAATATACCATAATCAAGTGGGTTTTATACCAGGGATGCAGGGATGGTTTAACATATGTAAGTCAATAAATGTGATACACCCAATAAACAGAATCAAAAACAGAAATCACATAATCATCTCAATAGACACAAAGAAAGCATTAAAAAATTCCAGAACCCTTTACAATGAAAACTTCCAGGAAAACTGGCATAGAATGGACATACCTTAATGTAATAAAAACCATCTATGACAAACCTACAGCCAACATTATAATGAACAGGAAAAGATGAAAGCATACCCACTGAGAACTGGAACAAGACATGATTCCTACTTTTACCATTTCTATACTTCTATTCAACACACTATTGGAAGTCTAGCCAGAGAAATCAGACAAGAGAAAGAAATAAAGGGCATCCAAATCAGTAAAGAGGAAGTCAAAATGTCACTGCTTGCTGATGATATAATCATACACTTAGAAAACCCTAAAAACTCATCCAAAAAGCTCCTAGCACTAATGAATGAATTCAGAGAAGATTCAGTATAAAAAATTAATTTACACAAATCAGTAGCTCTGCTACACACCAACAGCGAACAAACTGAACATCAAATCTATAATTCAAGCCCTTTCACAAAAGTTGCAAAACAAACAAACAAACAAGCAAACAAAACTAGGAATATACCTAACTAAGAACATGAAAGACCTCCACGAGGAAACTATATTACACTGCTGAAAGAAATCATAGATGACAAAAACAAATGGAAACACATCCTATGCTCATGGATGGGTAGAATCAATAATGTGAAAATGACCATATTGCCAAAAGCATTCTACAAATTCAATGCAATTCGAATCAAAATACCACCATCGTTCTTCACAGAACTAGAAAAAGCCATCCTATTCCAATCAGTAGCAAAAGAAGGAATCCTACCTAACTCATTTTATGAGGCCAGCATCATCCTGATACCAAAGCCTGGCAGAGACACAACAAAAAATGAGAATTTTAGACCAATAACCCTGATGAACATCAATGCAAAAATCATCAATAAAAGACTGGAAAACCTAATCCGGCAGCACATCAAAAAGCTTATCCACCATGATCAAGTGGGCTTCATCCCTGGGATGCAAGACTGGTTCAACACACACAAATCAATAAATGTAATCCATCATATAAACAGAACCAAAGACAAAAACCACATGACTATCTCAATAGATGCAGAAAAAGCCTTTGACAAAATTCAACAGCCTTCATGCTAAAAACTCTCAATAAACTAGGTATTGATAGGACGCATCTCAAAATAATAAGAGCTATGTATGACAAACTCACAGCCAATATCATACTGAATGGGCAAAAACTGGAAGCATTCTCTTTGAAAACTGGCACAAGACAGGGATGTCTTCTCTCACCACTCCTATTCAACAAAGTGTTAGAAGTTCTGGCCAGGGCAATCAGGCAGGAGAAAGAAATAAAGGGTATTCAATTAGGAAAAGAGGAAGTCAAATTGTCCCTGTTTTCAGATGATATGACTGTATATATAGAAAACTCCATCGCTTCAACCCAAAATCTCCTTAAGCTGATAAGCAACTTCAGCAAAGTCTCAGGGTACAAAATCAATGTGCAAAAATTACAACCATTCCTATACACCAATAACAGACAAACAGAGAGCCAAATCATGAGTGAACTCCCATTCACAATTGCTTCAAAGAGAATAAAATACCTAGAAATCCAACTTACAAGGGATGTGAGGGACTTCTTCAAGGAGAACTACAAATCACTGCTCAACAAAATAAAAGAGGACACAAACAAATAGAAGAACATTCCATGCTCATGGATAGGAAGAATCAAGGTAATTTATAGATTCAATGCCATTCCCATCAAGCTAACAATGACTTTCTTCACAGAATTGGAAAGAAATACTTTAAAGTTCATATGGAACTAAAAGAGAGCCCACATTGCCAAGACAATCCTAAGCCAAAAGATCAAAGATGGAAGCAAATTTACAAGAAAATAATCAAACAACCCCATCAAAAAGTGGGCGAAGAATGTGAACAGACATTTCTCAAAAGAAGACATTTATGCAGCCAACAGACACAAGAAAAAATGCTCATCATCACTGGTCATCAGAGAAATGCAAATCAAAACCACAATGAGATACCATCTCACACTAGTTAGAATGGTGATCATTAAAAAGTCAGGAAACAACAGATACTGTAGAGGATGTGGAAAAACAGGAACACTTTTACACTGTTGGTGGGACTGTAAACTAGTTCAACCATTGTGGAAGACAGTGTGGCAATTCATCTAGGATCTAGAACTAGAAATACCATTTGACCCAGCCATCCCACTACTGGGTATATACCCAAAGGATTACAAATCATGCTGGTATAAAGACACATGCACATGTATATTTATTGTGGCACTATTCACAATAGCAAAGACTTGGAACCAACCCATATGTCCATCAATGATAGACTGGATTAAGAAAACGCGGCACATATACACCATGGAATACTATGCAGCCATAAAAAAGGGATGAGTTCATGTCCTTTGTAGGGACATGGATGAAGCTGGAAACCATCATTCTGAGCAAACTGTCACCAGAACAGAAATCCAAACACTGCATGTTCTCACTCATAGGTTGGAATTGAATAATGAGAACACTTAGACACAGGCAGGGGAACATCACACACCAGGGTCGTGGGGTGGGGGGAGGGGGAGCATTAGGAGATATACCTAATGTAAATGACAAGTCAATGGGTACAGCACACCAACATGGCACATGTATACCTATGTAACAAACCTGCACAGTGTACACATGTACCCTAGAACTTGAAGTATAATTTAAAAGAAAGAAAAAAGCATTCTAAAATTCAAATGGAACCAAAAAAGAGACTGCATAGCCAAAGCAAGACTTAGCAAAAAGAACAAATCTGGAGGCAACACATTATCTGACTTCAAACTATACTATAAGGCCATAGTCACCAAAACAGCATGGTACTGGTATAAAAGTAGGCACATAGACCAATAGAACAGAACAGAGAACCCATAAATAAACCCAAATACTTACATCCAACTGATCTTAGACAAAGAAAACAAAAACATAAAGAAAGGACACCCTATTCAACAAATGTTGCTGGGATAATTGGCACGCTATATGTTGAAGAATCAAACTGGATCTCATCTCTCACCTTATACAAAAATCAACTCAAGATGGCTCCAAGACTTAAATCTAAGACCTGTAACTGTAAAGATTCTAGAAGATAACATCAGAAAAACCCTTCTAGAAATTGGCTTAGGCAAACACTTCATGACCAAGAACCCAAAAGCAAATGCAACAAAAACAAAGATAAATAGATGGGACCTACTTAAACTAAAAAGCTTCTGCACAGTACAAGAAATAATCAGCAGTGTTAACAGACAATCCACAGAGTGGGAGAAAATCTTCACAATCAATACATCTGACAAGGGCTAATATCAAGAATCTAAAAGGAACTCAAATGAAAAAGAAAAAAAAAAAACAATCTCATCAAAAAAGTAGGGAAAGGACATGAAGAGACAATTCTCAAAAGAACATATACAAATGGCCAAAAAGCATATGGAAAAATGCTCAACATCAATAACAATCAGGGAAATGCAAATCGAAATCACAATGTGATACCATATCACTCCTGCAGGAATGGCCATTATCAAAAAATAAAAATAAATAAAAAATACATGTTGGCATCAATGCATTGAAATGGGAAGACTTTTATACCATAGGTGGGAATGTAAACTGGTACAACCACTATGGAAAACAGTGGGGGGAGATTCCTTAAAGAACTAAAAGTAGGTCTACTGTTTGATTCAGTAATCCCACTACTAGGTATCTACCCAGAGGAAAACAAGGCATTATACAAAAAAGATACTTGCACACGCATGTTTACAGCACATGCATGTTTTGCAATTGCAAAAATATGGAACCAGCCCAAATGCCCAACAATCAATGAGTGGATAAAGAAAATGTGGTAAATATATACAATGGAATACTACTCAGCAATAAAAATGAATGAAATAATGACATTCACAGCAACCTGCATGGAAGTGGAGACTATTATTTTAAGTGAAGTAACTCAGGAATGGAAAACCAAATATCATTATGTTTTCACTCATATGTAGGAGCTAAACTATGAGGACGCAAAGGCATAAGAATAATACATTGGATTTTGCGGACTCGGGGAAAAGGGTGGGGGATGGCAAGGGATAAAATACTACACATTGGGTACAGTTTACCCAACTCAGATGATGGGTGCGCCAAAATCTCAGAAATCACTACTAAAGAACTTATTCATGTAATCATATACCACCTGTTCCAAAAAACCTATGGAAACAGAAAAATAACAAAAATTAAAAATCTCATGTACTCTCTAAATATATAAACCCACTATGTATACCCCAAAATTTAAAAACTTTGTGATGTAAAAAATACATTGTAAACATTTGTGGAAAGTAAAATAAATCCTGAGACACAATTAATGCAGTGCTGAAAGAGAAATTAATAGCACTAATTGAATAAGCCATAAAAGAATAAAAGTCTCAAGTTCATAATCTGAGTTTCCACCTCTAGAACCTAGAAACAGAACATAACCCCAAAACAAGTGAAAGAAAGGAAATAGTAAATAAAATCAGATAAATCAATGAACTTGAAGAAATTATTTTAATATTAGAGAAAAATCAATTAAATATCTGGTTCTCTGAAAATATCAAAAAAATTAGTAAATCTCAATCAAGATGGACAAAGAAAAAAATAAAACCACAATTTATTAATATCAAGAATGAAACAGGGGATGTGACTATAAAACCTCCAGACATTAAAACAATAATATGGTAATACTATGATGAGCTCTTCACACAGACATCTGACAACTTAGGTAAAATAAACTGTTTATTTAAAAAATACAAACTCTCACAAGAAATTCAATATGAAATATATTATTAGAATAGCTCTAGAACCCTAGAGAAAATTACATTCATAATTTTAAAACTCCCAAAAAGAAATCTCCAATCACAGATTGTTTCACCAAATCAGTCTACCAAGTATTAAAAGAATTATAATCAATTCCTTATAATCTTTTCCAGAATGTAAAGAACTCTTTCCAATTCATTTTATGAAGCTACTATTTCACTGACATCAAATTTAGAAAATAAAACAGTACAAGAAAACTGCAGACCAATATCCCTCATGAACAAAATACAAAAATATTTAGCACACTACTAGCAAATAAAATTCAGCAGAAAATTTTAACATGTATCATGACCAAGTGGGCTTCATTCCAGTGGTATAAGATTTGCTCAATATTCAAACATACAGAAATCAATGTACTTCACCATATTAACAGGTTAAAGATGAAAAAAATATATATACAAGCATATCTCAGATACTGCTGTTTCAGTTCCACACAACTGCCTAAAGCAAATATCACAATAAAGTGAGTCACAAAAATTTTTCAGTTTCCCAGTGCATATAAAAGTTATGTTTATACTACACTTCAGTCTCTTAAGTGTGCAACAGCATTATGTCTAGAAATGTACATACCTTAATTTAAAAATACTTCATTGTTAAAAATGCTATCTGAGCCTTCATTGAGTTGGAATGTTTTTGCTAGTGGAGGGTCTTTCCTCGATGTTGATGGCTGCTGACTGATCAAGGTGGTGGTTCCTGAAGGTTGGAGTGCTGTGGCGTTTTCTTAAAATAAGACAACAATGAAGTTTGCAACATCAATGGATTCTCATGCAAGATTTCTCTCTAGCATGCAATGCTGTTAGATAGCATGTTTTTAAAAACAAGGTCTCATTCTCTCACCCAGGTTGGAGGACAGTGGTGTAATCATGGCTCACTGCAACCTCAAACTCCTGGCCTCAAGTGATCCTCCCACCCTGGCCTCCCAAGTCACTGGGATTACAGGCATGAGCCAACACACCTGGCCTGACAGAATTTTACCCACAGGAGAACTTCTCTCAAAACTAGAGTCAATCCTCTCAAATCTTGCCACTGCTTAATCAACTAGGTTTACGTAATATTCTAAAATTTTTGTTGTCATTTCAACAATGTCCATAGCATCTTCACCAGGAGTAGACTCCTCTCAAGAAACCACTTTTTTTTTTGCTCAGCCATAAGAAACAACTCTTCATCTGTTACAGTTGTATCATGAAATTCCAGCAATTCTGTCACATCTTCAGGTTCCACTTCTAATTCTACTTGTCTTGCTATCTTCATCACATCAACAGTGGCTTCCTCCACAGAAGCCTTTAGCCCCCCAGTGTCATCCATAAGGGTTGGAATCAACATATTCCAAATTCCTGTTAATGTTGATATTTTGACTTCCTCCCCTGAAGTACAAATGTTCTTAATGGCATCTATAACAGTGAATCAATTCCAGAAGGTTTTCAATTTATTTTTCCAAGATCCATCAGAGGAATCATTATTTCTGGCAGCTAGAGCCTTATGAAATGTATTTCTTAAATAAGACTTGAAAGTCAAAATTACTCGTTGATCCACAGGCTGTAGAGGGGATATTCTGTTACCAAGAATGAAAACAACATTAATCTACTTGTACATCTCCATCAGAGCTCTTGGGTCACTAGATGCACTGTCAATAAGTAGTAATATTTTATGAGTCCTTCTGAGCAGTAGGTCTCAACAGTGGGCTTAAAACATTCAATAAACCATGCTCTAAACAGGTATGCTGTCATCCAGGCTTTATAGTTCCATCGATAGAGCTTAGACTGAGTAGATTTAGCATAATTTTAATGGTCCTAGGATTTTAGAATGGTAAATGAGCATTGGCTTCAACTTAAAGTCACCATCTGCATCAGCCCCTAACAAGAGTCAGCCTGTGCTTTGAAGCCAGACATTGACTTCTCCTAGATGGCAGCTCCTTCCAATAGAACGGTGTTTTATCAACATTCAAAATCTGCTGTCTATTGTAACCACTTTCCTCAACTATCTTAGCTAGTTCTCGTGGAGTACTTGCTGCAGCTTTTCCATCAGCACTTGCTGCTTCACCTTGTATTTTTATGTTATGAAGACAGCTTCTTTCCTTAAACCTCATGAACCAACTTTTGGTAGCTTCCAATTTTTATTCTGCAGCTTCTTCACCTCTCTCAGCCCTCATATAATTGAAGACACTTAGGGTCTTGCTCCGAATTAGGCTATGGCTTAAGGGAATTTTGTGGCTTATTTGATCTAATATCCAGACCATTAGAAGTTTCTTCCTACCGCCAATAAGACAGTTTTACTTTCGTGTCCTTTATGTTTACTGGAGTAGCATTTTTAATTTCTTTTAATAACTTTTCCTTTTCCCAACTTGGCTGTTTGGTGCAAGCAACCTGTTTTCAGACTATCTTGGCTTTCAAAATGCCCTCTTCACTAAGTGTAATCATTTCTGGCCTTTGATCTAAAGTGGGAAATATGCTACTCTTCCTTTCACTTGAACATTTAGAGGCCATTGTGTCTCAGAAAATAGGGAGACAATACAAGAGGGAAAGAGACAGGAAATGGGAGGGGAAGGGGGTTAATGGCCAGTCCATGGAGTAATCAGAACACACACATTTATTGATTTAGTTTGCCATCTTACATGGGCATGGTTTGTGGCACCTCAAAACAATTAGAATATATCATCAAAGATCACTGATCACAAATCACCATAATAGATATAATGACAATGAAAAAGGTTGAAATATTGTGAGAATTATCAAAATGTGACACATGCTGCTGGAAAAATGGCACCCATGGACTTGCTTGACACAGAGTTGCCAAAACCCTTCAATTTGTTTAAAAAATTGCAATACTTGCAAATTGCAGTAAAGTGAAGCACAATAAGACAAAGTATATATGTGTGTGTGTGTGTGTGCGTGCGTGTATATATAACCCCCCCCCTCAGTGCAGAAAAAGCATTTGCTAAAATTCAACACATTTACATGATACAGACTCTCTGAAAACCAGGAATACATGAGAACTTCCTCAACTTGATAAAGAACATCTACAAAATGCCTACAGCTAGCATTATACTTGATGGTGAAAAGCTGAATGTTTTCTCCCTACAATTGGGAACAAGGCAAGGATGTATGCTCTTACTACTCCTAGTTGACATAGTTCTAGTAATTCCAGACACTGCAATAAGGCAAGATAAGGATATAACAGTATATATAATTACATATAACAGTATATATTGTTATATAACAGTATATATTGTTATATATAACAATATAAAATTGGAAAGGAAGAAATAATAGTATCCCTATTAGTAGATGATATACTTGTCTATGTAGAAAATCCCAAGGCACCCACAAAACACTCCCAGAACTAATAAGTGAATTCAGCAAGGTCTCAGGATACAAGATCAACATAAAATCAAGTGTATCTGTAAATATTAGCAATGACCATGTGAACAACAAAATTAAAAATACAATACCATTTATAATTTACATTTGGCCAAAGGCTGAAATACTTAGGTATAAATGTAACAAAATATAGAGAGGATCTGTATGTTGAAAACTACACAATGCTGATGAAAAAGTATTAGGGAAGATCTAAATAGATGCAGAGGTATGAATGCATGGATTGGAATACTTAAAATAGAAATATGTCAATTTTCCCTAAATAAATATACAGACTTAAGACAATTCCTACAAAAACCCTAGCAAGATATTTGGTAGATATAGACAAGATTATTCTAAAATATATATGGAAAGATAAAGAAACTAAAACAGTTACAACAATTTTGAAAAGAAAGTGGAAAGAAACATTCTTCCTAATTTGAACAGTTATATAGTCACAGTAATCAAGATTGTGTGGAATTAATGCTGGAATAGACAGGCTAGTGGAAGAGAAACAGACCCACATAAATATGCCTAATACTTGAAAGAGGGGCAAATTCAAGTTGCCTTTTCAAAAATGGAATGCTGGAGCAATTCTGCATCCATAGGTAATAAACCTCTATCTGATTCTCATGTCTTTTACCAAAGTTACTCAAAATGGATCAAAGACTTAAATATAATACAACAAACTATAAAACTTTTAGCAAAAAAAAAAAAAAAAAAAAAAAAAAAAAAAAAAGGCAGAAGAAAATACATAGGATCTAGGGCTAGGCAGAAGCAGAATTTTTAGACTTGACACCAAAAGCACAATTCATAAAGGAAAAATCGATAGACTGAATTTTATCAAACATAAAGTTTTTGTTCCGTGAAATACTCTGTTAAGAAGATGAAAGACAAACTACAGGTTAGAAGAAAATATTTAACTGCATATCCAATAAAGGACCAGTATCTAGAATGTGCTCTCAAAACTCAAGAGTAAAAATAAATCAAATTAGAAAGCAAGCAAAAGGCATGAAAATACATTTTAGCAAAGAGGATATACAGATGGCAAACAGGCACATAAAAAGATGATCAACATCACTAGCCACTAAGGAAATGCAAATTAAAAACACAAATGAGATATCACTGCACACCTGTCAGATGGGCTAAAATACAAAGTAGCCCAATAAGCACAGGAAAAGATGCTCAGCATCATTACTCATTAGAGAAATGCAAACCAAAACCATGAGATACACTTAATGCCCACTAGGATGGCTATTAACAAAATGATAATAACAAGTGTTGATGAAGATGTGGAGAAATTAGAACCCTTATACATTTGCTGGAGGGAATATAAAATGGTACATCTGCTTTGCAAAACAATCTGACAGTTTCTCAGTAAATTAAATATAAAGTTAGCACATGACCCACCAATTCCACTCCCTGGGTGCATACTCAACTGAACTGAAACCATATGTCAACAAAAAGACTTGTACAAAAATGTTCATAGCAGCATTATTCATAACAACCAAAAGACAGAAACAACCCAAATGTTCATTAACTAGTGAATCAATAAACTACATGTAGTATATCTATAAATGGAATATTGTTTGGGCATTAAAATTAATGAAGTACTGATACAGGCTACTACATGCATAGACCTGGAAAACATACAAAGTGGAAGAAACTAGTCACAAAATACCACAAATGTTATGATTACATTTAGATGAAATGCTCAGAATAGACAAATCTGTTAAAACAGAAAGTAGATTAGTGGTTGCCTTGGGCTGGAGGAAATGTGTTGATTAGGGGATGATGGCTAAGAGATGCAGGATTTCTTTTTGGGGTAATGAAAATGTTCTAACATGAATTGTCGTAATGGAATCATAACTTTGAAAACATTAAAAGTCACCAAATTGCACACTTTAAGCAGGTGCATTGTATGATGTATAAATTATATCTCAGTAAAGCTGTCCCGAAAGTAAAATATAATGATGAAGGCAACAATAATCTGGTGGCTAAAAATAATATTTTAGTCATTATGTACTCTAGGAATATACTGAAGGAGGTAGTTTGTGTTGAATTGTACTAGTACCTGAATTAACCCTGAAGTACTGGCACCATGGTGAAACTAGACGTTTCAGGCAAAAGCTGGGGCAAACCCAGAAAACCTTGAAGATATGTACAGTCAGCATCACATAATGATGTTTTGGTCAACAACGGATCACATATATGTTGGTGGTCCCATAAGATTATAATAGACCTGAAAAATTCCCATCACCTAGTGACTCTGCAACCATTATAACATTGTAGCATAAGGCATTACTCATATGTTTGTGGTGATGCTGGTGTAAACAAACATACTATGCTGCCAGTCACACAAACATAGAGCATATGCAATTATATACAGTAAATAATACTTGACAATGATAATAAACAACTATGTTACTAGTTTATGTATTTACTTCACCATACTTTTTATTGTTATTTTAGAGTGTACACTTTCTACTTAGCTTCTTTTTTTTTTAAGTTAACTGTAAAACAGCCTCAGGCAGGCCCTCCAGGAGGTATTCCAGAAGGCATTGTTATCATAGTAGGTGACAGCTTCATGCATGTTATCGCCCCTGGAGATCTTCTAGTGGCACAAGTTGTGGAAGTAGAAGAGAATGATATTGATGATCCTGGTCCTGTGTTGGCCTACACTAATGTGTGTGTGTCTTACTTTTGACAAAAAGTTTTAAAAGTTAAAGGAAATGAAATTAAATTAAAATTGAAAAGCTTATAGAATAAGGATATAAAGAATACATATTGTATAGCTATAAAATGTGTTTGTGTTTTAAGCTAAGTGTTATTATAAATAAATTTAAAAGTTAAAACCTTTTCAAAATTCACGAAGTTAAAAGTTATAGTAAGCGAAGGTTTATTATTAAATAAAAATTTAAAAATAAATTTTCTGTAGCCTAAGCATACAGTGTTTATAAAGTCTACAGTATGTATAGCAATGTCCTAGGTTTTCACATTCAATCACCACTCACTCACTGATGTACCCAGAGCAACTTCCAGTTCTACAAGCTCCATTCACTGGAAGTGTCAAACACAGGTGTACCATTTTTAATCTTTTACACCATATTTTTACTCTCCATTTTCTATGTTTAGATACATAAACACTTGTCTTTGGGTTACAATTGCCTGCAGTATTTACTATAGTAACAGCTGGAGAAGTTTGTAGCCTAGGAACATGAGGCTATACCATATAGTCTGGTTGTATAATAGACTTGTATTAGTCCATTCTAATGCTGCTATAAAGAACTGCTCGAGACTAGGAAAGAGGTTTGACTCACAGTTTCGCAGGGCTGGGGAAGCCTCAGGAAATTTACAATCATGGTGGAAGGGGAAGCAAACGTGTCTTTCACATGGCAGCAAAAGGGAAAAGTGCCGAGCAGTAGGGGGAAAGCCCTTTATAAAACCATCAGATCTCGTGGGAACTCACTCAATATCACGAGAATAGCATGAGGGTAACTGCTCCCATGATTAGATTACCTCTGAGCACCGGGTCCATCCCATGACACATGGGGATATGGGACTACAATTCAAGGTGAGATTTAGGTGGGGACACAGAGCTAAACCATATCAAGGTATACCATCTAGGTTTGTGTGAGTATACTCTATGATATTCGCATAATGACAAAATTGCCTAACAATTCATTTCTCAGGAAGAATCCCTACAGTTAAGTGATACATGACTGTACTCAAATGCTGCCCATCAGATGACTAGAGACTCCTTTTTTCTGTAGCCTCTTTGTTAACACTGACCTAGGTCTTTACTGTCTCATAACTGATGACCAAAATCCACTAACTGGTCTTTTTCCTTTTATTCTCTGCCCCACAAAGCTTTTGCCTACATTTACAGCCATATTTGCACATCCCTGCCTCATCTCCTTTTGAGTTAAAAAGTTCTAGCAGCACTCCACTTTCAAGAGCTAAACATGCAAAGTTTGTCATTCAAGGTCGTTCCTAATCTGGCCGCCTCCTAACTTTTTGCACTCTTTAATGTACTTCCCAGGTGATCTCATTCACCTCTTCTTTTTTAAACTATCAACCAACTTACTAATGGCTTCCATATCTAGATCTCCCATCTCAACCTACATTCATTTGAGTATCCATCTCCACGTGAATGTCTTCCATAGGCACTTCACAGGCTCTGGAACCAGACTGAGTTTGAATCTCGGCTTCAACTTGTGCTGTGTGACCCTGGAAAAGTTACATAATCTTATATGAAAATTGGAATACTAATAATTGTACCTACCTTATAGGATTGTTATGAGTATCAAATTAATACATACATATTGCTTAAGACACTGACTGCAGTGTGGTAAGTGATCAGTTCATGTTAGCTTAAATTATAATTACTATTATTCACTAAACTGAATGTGTCATCTTCCTGTCTTACTTGGTCCTTCCTATGTGTTCTTTCCTCATTATCTCTCCAGTCTCTGCAACCAAAAACTTGGGACTCTTAACTACCTCCTTCCTTTTCTTCTTATTAAAACAAGAACAAATACGAAATGGCTTTACCCATATTATTCTTAGTCTTTTTTCCCTCTCTATCACTATTACTTATACTCGATTTTAGGCATTTTAAGAACTATAATACCTCCTACACAATCTCCCTTCCTCTGATGTTGTCTTCTTCAAATTCATCCTCTAAACTACCCACAGAGCAATATACATAAAAGGTAAGTTAAAACAAATAAATGAAATGCTAGTCTGACCAAATCATGTCCATATTTACAATACTGTAATGGCAATTCATACACTTGCTTAAGTCCAAGCACAATGCCCCCCACACTCCTCTCTACTTATCTAATTCATTACTACATATACCAACTTATCTACTTATCTAATTTATACCTTTCAAAGCTATTAATGATTAGTGGATGCCCATGAGACCATAGCATTTGTGCATCCCTTGATCTATATTACCTTATATTTCATTTCTTTATGAAAATATTATCTTGGAATATTGGGTTTTAATGCTCCCCAAAGTCAAGAACCATTGCTTATATCTCTATATATTTTACTTCATTATTTTCTAAACTACAGGCCACGACCAATTAAAGCAATTAAGTGTGTCACACTAGCATTGTTTTAAAAAATAAAACAGAATAAAAGATATCAGAGAGCACTGCACATAATAAGAATAAAATTCCAGTTATCAATTTACTGCCTTCAGTTCCAAAAGCCCTTCTCAGCAGACTCACCCAGTAAATGGTGAACAGCAATGTGCAGCATCACCCCATGGGAAGCTTCTCTCTGGCAACCCTTTAGGCATAGAGTGCCATCAGTGTGGTTTCTTCCCATAAAATGCTTCCCTATCACCACCCAAGCAGTTTCCCAAAAAAATGCTGCTTGCATGACACCTCCACATGAATGGCTACCCCTACTACTTCCTCAGGCACCTCTGAAGTAGGTTCCAAGGCAGGGTACCTGTCCATGAATAATTCCCCATAGGATTTCAGAAAACAAATTTCCCCAGATTCTCTGTGAGTCATTTCAGTGTAGCATCTCACCTAATTTCTCTACCAAACAGTGAGTCATGACCATGACCTTTCCAACAAGGTCTAGATCTCAGTCCTGGGCCAAGGGAAAGATGGTCTTCTAGGTTTATTCCTTCACTGGGCACTCTATCCCAGCATTAAGAGTAGTAACTGCTCCCTATGTCTGCTATTCCTGTATTCTTTTTTAAAATTTAACTTTGAGTTCTGGGATACATCTGCTGCATGTGCAGGTTGGTTACATAGATTTACATGTGCCATGGTGGTTTGCTGCACCTATCAAACAGTCATTTAGGTTTTAAGCCCCACATGCACTAGGTATTTGTCCTAATTCCCTACCTCCTCTTGTCTACCACCACCTGACAGGCCCCGGTGTGAGATGTTCCCCTCCCAGTGTCCATGTGTTCTCATTGTTCAACTCCCACCTATGAGTAAAAATTTGTGGTGTTTGGTTTTCTGTTCCAGTGTTAGTTTGCTGAGGATGATGGTTTCCAGCTTCATCTGTGTCCCTGCAAAGGACATGAACTCATTCTTTTTTATGGCTGCATAGTATTCCATGGTGTATATGTGCCACATTTTCTTTATCCAGTCTATCATTGATGGGCATTTGGGTTGGCTCCAACTCTTTCCTATTGTGCAAACTGCTGCAATAAATATATGTGTGCATGTGTCTTTATAGTAGAGTGATTTATAATCCTTTGGGTATATACCCAGTAATGGGATTGCTGGGTCAAATGGTATTTCTGGTCCTAGATCCCCAAGGACTCACCACACTGTTTTCCACAATGGTTGAACTAACTTACACTCCCACCAACAGTGTACATTTCCTATTTCTCTACATCCTCCCCAGCATCTGTTGTTTCCAGACTTTTAATGATCACCATTCTAAATGGCATGAGATAGTATCTCCTTTTAGTTTGATTTGCATTTCTCTAATGACCAGTAATAATGAGCTTTTTTCATATGTTTGTTGGCCACATAAATGTCTTCTTTTGACAAGTGTCTGTTCATATCCTTCACCCACTTTTTGATGGGTTTGATTTTTTTCTTGTAAATTTGTTTGAGTTCATTGTAGATTTTGGATATCAGACCTTTGCAGATGGTTAGATTGCAAAAATTTTCTCCCATTCTGTAGGTTGTCTGTTCACTCTGACGACAGTTTCTTTTCCTGAGCAGAAGCTCTTTAGTTTAATAAGATTCCATTTGTCAATTTTGGCTTTTGTTGTAGTTGCTTTTGGTATTTTAGTCATGAAGTCTTTGCCCAAGCCTGTGTCCTGAATGGTATTGCCTAGGTTTTCTCCTAGGGTTTTCATGGGTTTACGTTTTAAGTCTATAACCCACCTTGCATTAATTTTTGCATAAGGTGTAAGGAAGGGGTCCAGTTTCTGTTTTCTGCATATGGCTAGTCAGTTTTCCCAGCACCATTTATTAAATAGAAAATCAGTTCCCCATTGCTTGTTTTTGTCAGGTTTGTCAAAAATCGGATGGTTGTAGACATATGGTGTTATTTCTGAGTCCTCTGTTCTGTTCTATTGGTCTATATATCTGTTTTGGTACCAGTATTATGCCATATTGGTTACTGTAGCCTTTAGTATAGTTTGAAGTCAGGTAGCATGATACCTTCAGTTTTGTTCTTTTTCCTTAGGATTATCTTGGCTATACAGGCTCTTTTTTGGTTCCATATGAAATTTAAAGTAGTTTTTTTCTAATTCTGTGAAGAAAGTAAATGGTAGCTTGATGGGAATAGCATTGAATCTACAAATACTTTAGGTAGTATGGCCATTTTCATGATACTGATTCTTCCTATCCATGAAAATGGAATGTTTTTCCATTTGTTTGTGTCCTCTCTTATTTCCTTGAGAAGTGGTTTTAGTTCTCCTTGAAGAGGTCTTTCACGTGCCTTGTAAGTTGTATTCCTAGGTATATTATTCTCTTTGTAGCAATTGTGAATGGGAGTTCACTCATGATTTAGCTTTCTGTTTGTCTATTAGTGTATAGAAACGCTTGTAATTTTTGCACATTGATTTTTGTATCCTGAGACTTTGCTGAAGTTGCTTAACAGCCTAAGGAGTATTTGGGCTGAGATGATAGGCTTTTTAAAATATACAATCATGTCATCTTCAAACAGAGACAATTTGACTTCCTCTCCTCCTATTTGAATACCCTTTATTTCTTTCTCTTGCCTGATTGCTCTGGCCAGAACTTCCAATACTATGATGAATAGGAGTGGGGAGAGAGGGTATCCTTGTCTTGTGCCAGTTTTCAAAGGGAATGCTTCCAGCTTTTGTCCATTTGGTATGATATTGGTTATGGGTTTGTCATAAACAGCTCTTATTATTTTGAGATATGTACCATCAATACCTAGTTTATGGAGAGTTTTTAGCATAAAGGTGTGTTGAATTTTATCAAAGGCCTTTTTTTGCACCTATTATCATGTAGTTTTTCTCATTGGTTCTGTTTATGTGATGGATTACATTTATTGATTTGCATATGTTGAACCAGCTTTGCATCCCAGGGATGAAGCTAACTTGATCATGGTGAAAAATCTTTTTGATGTGCTGCTGGGTTCAGTTTGCCAGTATTTTATTTAAGATATTTACCTCAATGTTCATCAGGGATATTGGCCTAAAGCTTTATTTTCTTCTTGTGTCTCTGCCAGGTTTTGGAATCAGGATGATGCTGGCCTCATAAAATGAGTAAGGGAGAAGTCCTTCTTTTTCTATTGTTTGGAATAGTATTAGAAGGAAGGGTACCAGTTCCTATTAGTACTTCTGGAAGAATTAGGCTGTACATCCATCTGTTTCTGGCTTTTTTGGTTGGTAGGGTATTAATTACTGCCTCAATTCCAGAACTTGTTATTGGTCTATTCAGGGATTCGACTTTTTTTTTGGTTTAGTCGTGGGAGGGTGTATGTGTCCAGGAATTTATCCATTTCTTCTAGATTTTCTAATGTATTTGCATAGAGGTGTTTATAGTATTCTCTGATGGTAGTTTGTATTTCTGTGTGATCAGTGGTGATGTCCCCTTTATCATTTTTTATTGTGTCTATTTGATTCTTCTCTCTTTTTTTCTTTATTAGTCTAGCTAGTGGTCTATCTATTTTGTTAGTCTTTTCAGAAAACCAGCTCCTGGATTCATTGATTTTTTTTTTTGAATGAGTTTTCTTGTCTCTATCTCCTTCAGTTCTGCTCTGATCTTAGTTATTTATTGTCTTCTGCTAGCCTTTGAATTTGTTTGCTCTTGCTTCTCTACTTATTTTAATACGATGTTAGGGTGTTGATTTTAGATTTTTCCCGCTTTCTGATGTGGGCATTTGGTGCTATAAATTTCCCTCTAAACACTGCTTTAGCTGTATCCCAGAAATTCTGGTACATTGTATCTTTGTTCTCATTGGTTTCAAATAACATCTTTATTTCTGCCTTAGTTTCATTATGTACCCAGTAGTCATTCAGGAGCAGGTCATTCAGTTTCCATGTAGATGTGCCATTTTGAGTGAGTTTCTTAATCCTGAGTCCTAATTTGATTGCTCTGTGGTCTGAGATACTGTTTGTTATAATTTCCATTCTTTTGAATTTGCTGAGGAGTGTTTTACTTCCAATTATGTGGTCGATTTTAGAGTAAGTACTATGAGGTTCTGAGAAGAATATATATTCTGTTGATTTGGGGTGGAGAGTTCTGTAGATGTCTATTAGGTCTGCTTGGTCCAGGGCTGAGTTCAATTCCTGAATAGCCTTGTTAATTTTCTGTCTTGTTGATCTAATGTTGACAGTGGGGTGTTATAGTCTCCCATTATTATTGTGTGGGAGTCTAAGTCTCTTTGTAGGTCTCTATGAATTTGTTTTATGTTTTATGAATCTGGGTGCTCCTCTATTGGGTGCATATATATTTAGGATAGTTAGCTCTTCTTGTTGCATTGATCCCTTTACCATCATGTAATGTCCTTGTCTTTTTTTTTTTTTTTTTTTTTTTTTTTTGAGACGGAGTCTCGCTTTGTTGCCCAGGCTGGAGTGCAGTGGCGCGATCTCGGCTCACTGCAAGCTCCGCCTCCCGGGTTCACGCCATTCTCCTGCCTCAGCCTCCTGAGTAGCTGGGACTACAGGCGCCCGCCACCTCGCCCGGCTAATTTTTTCTATTTTTTGTAGAGACAGGGTTTCACCATGGTCTCGATCTCCTGACCTTGTGATCCGCCCGCCTCGGCCTCCCAAAGTGCTGGGATTACAGGCGTGAGCCACCGCGCCCGGCCGTCCTTGTCTTTTTTTATCTTTGTTGGTTTAGTCTGTTTTATCAAAGACTAGGATTGCAAGCCCTGCTTTTTTTCTTTTCTTTTTTTTTCTTTTTTTTTGCTTTACCTTTACTTGGTAAATAGTCCTCCATCCCTTTATTTTGAGCCTATGTGTGTTTTTGCATGTGAAATGGGTCTCCTGAATACAGCACACTGATGGGTCTTGACTCTTTATCCAACTTGCCACTCTGTGTCTTTTAATTGGGGCAATCAGCTCTTCTGGATGAGTATCTTAGTGGTGTTCCCTGTATTTCCTGAATTTGAATGTTGGCCTGTCTTTCTAGGTTGTGGAAGTTCTCCTAAATAATATCCCAAAGTACATTTAATGACTTGGTTCCATTCTCCCCATCACTTTCAGTGACCCCAATCAATCGTAGGTTTGGTCTTTTCACATAGTCCCATATTTCTTGGAGGCTTTGTTCGTTCCTCTTCATTCTTTTTTCTCTAATCTTGTCTTCATGCATTATTTCATTAAGCTGATTTCAACCTCTGATATCCTTTCTTCCACTTGATCAATTCGGCTATTGACACTTGTGTATCCTTCACGAAGTTCTTGTACTGTGTTTTTCAGCTTCATCGGGTCATTTATGTTCTTCTCTAAACTGGTTATTCTAGTTAACAGTTCCTGTAACCGTATGTGGAAGTTCTTAGCTTCCTTGCATTGGGTTAGAACATCCACCTTTTGCTCAGAGGAGTTTGTTATTACTGACTTTCTGAAGCCTACTTCTGTCAATTTGTCAAACTCATTCTCTGTCCAGTTTGTGCCCTTGCTGGAGATGAGTTGCAATGATTTGGAGGAGATGAGGCTTTCTGGGTTTTGGAATTTTCAGCATTTTTGAGCTGGTTTTTCCTCATCTTCATGGATTTATCTACCTTTGATCTTTGAGGCTGATGACCTTTGGATGGGGTTTCTGTGTTTGTGTGTGTATGGGGGGGGGTCCTTTTTGTTGATGATGAAATTATTGCTTTCTGTTGGCTAGTTTTTCTTCCAACAGTCAGGAACCTCTTCTGCAGGTCTGTTGCAGTATGCTGGAGAGCCACACCAGACCCTATTTGCCTGGATATCACCAGCAGAGGCTGCAGAACAGCAAAGATTGCTGCCTACTCCTTCCTCTGGAAGCTTTGTCCCAGAGTGGCACGGGCCTGGTACCAGCCAGAGCTCTCCTGTATGAGGTGTCTGTCAACCCACTGGGAGGTTTCTACCAGTCAGGAGGCACGGAGGTCAGGGACCCACTTCAGAAGGCAGTCTGTCCCTTAGCAGAGCTCGAGCATTGTGGTGGGAGAACTCCCCTTGTCAAGATCTGCTGCTCCCTTCAGAGCTAGCAGGAAGGAACATTTAAGTCCGCTGAAGCTACACCCACAGTCGCCCCTTCGCCCAGCTGCTCTGTACCAGGGAGATGGGAGTGTTATTTATAAGCCCCTGACTGGGGTTGCTGCCTTTCTTTCAGAGATGTCCTGCCCAGTCAATAGGAATCTAATGAGGCAGTCTGGCCACAGTTGCTTTGCCTGTGTTTAGTTCTGCCCAGTCCTTAGCAGGGTCAGGGGAAAGCCACCTACTCAAGTCTCAGTAATGGTGGACACCCCTCCCCCACCATGCTCAATCATCCCAGGTGGACTTCAGACTGCTCTGCTGACAACGAGAATTTCAAGCCAGTGGTTCTTAGCTTGCTGGGCTCTGTGGGAATGGGACCCGCTGAGTGAGACCACTTAGCTCCCTGGCTTCAGCCCCCTTTTCAGGGGAGTGAACAATTTTGTCTTGCTGGGGTTCCAGGCACCACTGGGGTAGGAAAAAAAAAAAAAAAAAAAAAAAAAAAAAAAAAAAAACTGCAGCTAGCTCTATCGCTGCCCAAACAGCCATCCCATTTTGTGCTTGAAACCCAGGGCCCTGGTGGTGTAGGCACATGAGGGAATCTCCTGGTCTGTGGATTGCAAAAACTGTGGTAGAAGTGTAGTATCTGGGCCAGATAGCACAGTCCCTCATGGCTTCCTTTGGCTGGAGAAGGGAGGTCTCTGGCCCCTTGCACTTCCCAGGTGAGGTGACACCCTACCCTGCTTCTGCTCGCTCTCCATGGGCTGCACCCACTGCCTAATCAGTCCCAATGAGCTGAACAGGGTACGTCAGTAGGAAATGCAGAAATTACCTGCCTCCTGCATTGGTTTCGCTGGGAGCTGCAGACCGGAGCAATTCATATTCCACCACCTTGCCAGATCCCCCTATTCCTGTATTCTTTGGAATTCTCTTTATCCCCTATCAGTCAGTCTCCCACTACTCCAGTCTTTTGTTATAGTTGTTAATTCCTTATAATAACTTTCGGTGTTCAAATTACTTTCTGGTTTCTATTAATATCTCTTGATTGTTCTTTGACACAATAAAATTATTTTCTAAACTTCTGTTCCAGTTGTGTGTGTGTGTGTGTGTGTGTGTGTGTGTGCGCGTGCACGCGTGTGTACTAGGACATGACTGTAAAATACATTTATAACTATGGGTCACAGTTTAAAAGTTTGAACTTTGTCCCTCATTCATAACAGGTGCTTAATAAATGAGATGCACACACATTCTAAGAGCTGGTTTAAGAAAGGCATTTTTCAAAAGCAAAATTTTCCCAAAATAATTTTAAAGGATCCTGATAAAAAACAAAATGGTGTTTAAACAAGACATATGACACATCAAACAGCCCTTAAGCAGCTCTTTAATGAAGTCATATTTGAAAGAAAGATATATCAAAATGGAAGAAGGGACATTTGACAAAGGATGAGAACACAAAAGTCACAGGGCAATAACTCTAAGAATTGTATTAAGACTAAAGCCCAGAGTGGCATAAGGGTTACAAAGATACTAATAACAATGCAAAATGGTTTATTAAAAGTAGAATCAGACCAAAAAGTCCCATATAAGTAACGGGCTCACTCTTTTTAAAATATACTATCATGTTATCAGATGAAAAAGCAGGACTATTCAACCTCTATTTGTTTCATTTTCTCTATGAAAATGATTATCAAACTAGAAAGTGAACAAATACGGTCATGACAGAACTGAAGTACATTAGGATATATGAGGACAGAGTAAAGGAATATTCAGCTATTCTAAAATAATATCATTTCCAGGACCAGATACATTATAAACTTGTACACATAAAATGGCTGATAGGAGTTTGAAAGTAGAAGAGATACCTGAACACTGTATATAACATTTTCTGGCTTTTCTAAAATGGAGGAAAGGGAAAAACCAATAACTATATAAACTATAGAATATCAAAAGTAACATGAAAGCCCAAAAAAATTCTAGAGTAAATTACCATTATAGATGATTCATGAATAACCTAGAAAGGAAATTGGTAGTAGCCAGCATGAACCCAATAAAACTAGTAATGCCAAATTAACCTCTTTTGGTTGATTAGACTGAAAGAGCTAACACACACCAGAGATATGCTCTATCTTGTTCAGTTTAAGATTTGACATATTTTTCAAGATACTCCAAAGTTAGATGAATTTGTAACTAGTAGGTTACAAAGAAAGGATAAGATTAATGAATTAATGTCAACTTGGAGAAATGTATCTAGGAACAAATCAGTAAAGGCTCCACTTTTGTCCTTTTCTTCTAAAAAATTTTAACAATTTATGGACAAAGGAGGCATGATTGCCAAGTCTGGGTTGGATGGCTAGTGGGATGAATAAGGTAACATGGTATAGTATAATATTTCTCAATCTTTTTGGTCTCAGGGTCCCTTTACACTCTTGAAAAGTTTACAAGACTCCAAAGAACTTTTGTTTATGTGAATTCTATCAATAGTAACCATATTATAATGGATCAATTTTTAATTATTAATATATTTTCAATAATAGGCCCTTTACATTAATATAAAAATGATTATTTTTTACAAAAAAAAAGTGAGAAAAGTGGTACTGTTTTATACTTTTACAAATCTCTTCAATGTCTCACTTGTGCAGTTGTGGCAAAATTCTTAGATAGTCTACTCCATTTTAACTTGATCTTTCTTAGCCAAGAGGCCAAAAAATTATTCTCTGTTCCATTTTCTTCAGTCTTCCTTCTTTTTGCTTTTCAGTTTTGCAGTTTTCTACTGATACATCCTCAAGCTCAGAATGTCTTTTCTCAACCATACTCAGTCTATTAATAGGCCCATTAAAAGCATTCTTCATTTCTGTTACAATATTTTTTTCTATCCAGTATTTCTTTTTGATTCTTAGAATTTCCACGTCTCTGCTTACATTACTCATCTATTCTTACATGTTGTCTATTTTTCCATTAGAACCCTTAGTGTATTAATCATCGTTTTTTAATTTGTTTTTATTTTTAGTTCTGGGGTACATGTGCAGGTTTGTTACATAGGTAAACGTTTGCCATAGTGGTTAGCTGTATCTGTTAACCCATCACCTAAGTATTAAGCCCAGCATGCATTAGCTATTTTTGTAATGCTCTCCCTCCCCCCAACCCAACTCCCGACAGGCCACAGTGTGTTTTGTTTCCCTCCCTGTGCCCAAGTAACATAAATCATTCTATTACAAAGATACACGCATTTGTATGTTTATTGCAACACTATTCACAATCATAGTTATTTTTAATTGCTGATCTGATAATTATAATATTTCTGCCATACATAACTACGGTGCTGATGCTTGCTTTGTCTCTTCAAACTGTATTTTTTTGTCTTTTAATATGCCTTGTAATCTTTTGTTGAAAGGTGGGCATAATGCACAGTTTAAAAGAAACTGCAGTAAATAAGCCTTTAGTGATGTGGTTTTAAGGTGTAGAGGAAGGGGAAGAGTTCTACAGTCCTATGATTTAGAGGGCAGTCTTTTAATGAGCATGGCCACCTGCACTGTGAACTTTGCAAATGCTGCACAGTTTTATCCTCCCCTTAAGTGAAATAGGATGGCTAGAAGACACTGGAATTGGGTAATTTCCTTCCCTCCAGTTAGACTCATAAAACCCCAACAGGTTAGCTTCCGGTAAAATAGTTTCTCTTTAGAACATTTGTTAAGAATAATAGAATGCTCTGACATATTTCCGAAGAGCTACCTACTTTTCTCCTCCCATTGCTAGAATCATACAGGTATTTCTCTTTCATCTTCATTGTAAGAACCAAGCAGAGTTCTTTGTTCAGGTTTTCCTCACCCAGTACTGGTTCCTACAGAGGTTTCTGCTTGTGAGTTTCTGTACTGGTAAGATGATTCTCTGAATTTGCCTCTCTTTCTTTCTCTCTCTCTCTCTCTCTCTCTCTCTCTCTCTCTCTCTCTCTCTCTCTCTCCAATTTGGGGCCAGTAATTTGCCTCAAGACCTCAATTACCTGACATCTATGAAGAGTTGTTGTTTTTCAGTCTGTTCAGCTTTTTATCTGTTGTCAGGATCGAATTACAACTTCCAAGTTCTTTACATGCCAGGCCATAAATCAGAAGTCTCTGTCTTATACTTTGAATGCATCTTTTAAACTCATGATTCTGTAACATCATGGTTTGGTCATCTGTATTGATCCACTGAACTATGTAGATTCTCCTAATACTGATCTATTTTGTAATCTAACAAAATAAAAACATTTGACTTAATATCACCAATGATTTCATCAGAACAGCTTTTAAGTATTTGAAGCTGTCAAGCTCACAGTGATAGACAGAAGTTTCCCAAAATTGTAATTTTCATTTGAAAGCTCAAATTTTATCACTGGTAATAAATATTCCCAGTTTGTCTTGACAAGACAAACTCATTTCATTTCATTCATTTTTGAGAAAAATGTCTACAAAATGCCTAAGTCTGAATAACTATTTTTCTGTTAATTGTTCCTTTGGGTTCAATTCCATAAGTAAAATGGCTACATTGGCTTGCAACTCAAACACAAGTTTTTTCCTCAAGGCAACCACCATACTTCTTCATGATGAAACATGTTTTATGTGTACTTCCCATTCTGTCACAAAGAATATTAAATGACTATGTACTCCAGATCAAAATATAATACAATTACAACAATTTTAATTGTTTCATCAAGGACATTTTTAATGAAAATTGACTTTTTAATTTTACTGTGAGTGTGTGGTACTGAAGAATACAATAAATACTAGTACAGTTTAGTACCACTGCTGTAATTTGTGCTCAGATACAGTTGTTTTTTCCCCAAGAGTGAAACTATCAAAACCTTTTTTAAAAATCCAAATCATAACTTCGTAGGCCCTATATTAAAAACAGTTTTGACCTCCTGGGTCCCCTGAAAGTCTCATGAACTCCGGGGGTCCTTGGACCACACTCTGAGAGCCCTTTGTACGCTGAAAAGAATAATGGGTTTTGTAATCATACAAACTTGGAGTTAACCACTGCTTCCTCTATAGGCTTTGCAGTTGTACAAACTTGTTTCATTTTTCATTATCTTCATCCCCAATGTATTAGTCAGTACTCGAATTGCTATAAAGAAATGCCTGAAACTTGGTAATTTATTTTAAAAAACAGAGGCTTAATTGGCTCATAATAGTTCCACAGTCCACACAGGAAGCATAATGCTGACATCTGCTGAGCTTCTTAGGAGGCCTCAGGAAAGTTGCGATCATGGTGGAAGGCAAAGGGGGAGTGGGAACCTCTAATGGTTGGATCAGGAGAAAGAGTAAGATACCACATATTTTCAAACAACCAGATCTCATGAGAACTCTGGCATGAGAACAGCACCAAAGGAATGGTGCTACGCCATTCATGAATAATCCACTCTCATGATCCAATCACCTCTCACCAGGCCCCACCTCCAACACTGGGGATTAAAATTCAACATGATATTTGGATCCAAATATCAAGTTATGGTCCAAACCATACTGTTCCACCCCAGCCCCGCCCAAATCACCTGTGCTCACATTGCAAAATACAATCATCCTTTATCAACAGTCGACAAAGTATTAACTCATTCAAGCATTAGCTCAAAAGTCCAAAATCCAAAGTCTCATCTGGGACAAAAGGCTAGTCCCTCCCACATATGAGTCTGTAAAATCAAAAGCAAATTAGTTACTTAAAGATACAATGGGGGTATAAGCATTGGGTAAATATAATCCTATTCCAAAAGAAAGAAATCAGCCCAAAAAGTAGGGGCTACAGCCACATGCAAGTCCAAAACCCAGCAGGGCAGTCATTAAATTTTAAAGCTCCAAAATAATCTACTTTGACTCCATTTCTGACATCCAGGGCATGCTGATGTAAAGGGTGGGCTCTCAAGGCCTTGCACAGCCCTGCCACTGTGGCTTTGCAGGGTTCAGTCCACACAGCTGCTCTGAGGGTTGGTGTTGAGTGTCTGCAGCTTTTCCAGGCACAAGGTGCAACCCGTTGGTGGATCTACCATTCTAGAGTCTGGAGGACAGTGGCCCTCTTCTCACAGCTTCACTAGGCAGTGACCCAGTGGGAACTCTGTATAGGTACTCCAACCCCACATTTCCCCTCTGCACTGCCCTAGCAGAGGTCCTCCATGAGGGCTTTGCTCCTGCATCAGGCTTCTGCCTAGACATCCAGGTTTTTCCATACATCTTCTGAAATCTAGGTGGAGGCTTCCAAGCCTCAACTCTTGGATTCTGTGCACCCACAGGCTTAACATCACGTGAAAGCCACCCAAGAATTACAGCTTACACCCTCGTGAGCAGTGACCCAAGCTGCAGCTGGGCCCTTTTGAGACACAGCTGGAGCTAGAGCTTCTGGAATGCAGAGAGCAGTGTCCCAAGGATGTGCAGGGCAGAAGGGCACTGGGCCTGACTCATGAAACCATTCTTGCCTCCTAGGTTTCTGGGTCTATGATGGAAGGGGCTGCCACAAAGGTCTCTGAAGCCTTGGAGGCCTCTTTTGCATTGTCTTGGTTATCAGCACTTGCCTCATTTTTACTTATGCGAATTTCTGCAACTGCCATGAATTCCTCCCTAGAAAATGTGTTTTCCTTTTTTATCACATGGTCAGACTGTATATTTTCCAAACTTTTACACTCTGCTTCCCTTTTAAATATAAGTTCCAGTTTTCTGTCATTTGTTTGCTCACACATATGAGCATAGGCTGTTAGAAGCAGTCTGTCAACATCTTAAATGTCTTGTCACTTAGAATTTCCTTCTGCCAGATACCCTAAATCATCATTCTCAAGCTCAAATTTCCAGATTCCTAGATCTGTGCATGATGCAGCCTTCCTCTTTGCTAATACATAACAAAAGTGACCTTTGCTTCAGTTTCCAATAAGTTCCTCATTTCCATGTGAGACCTCCTGAGCCTGGCCTTCATTGTCAGCATTGTGAATACAACCATTTAACCAATCTTTAGAGATTTCCAAATTTTCCCTCATCTTCCTGTCTTCTTCTGAGTCCTCCACACGCTTCCAACCTTTGCCCATTACCAGGTTCCAAATTGCTTCCACATTTTCTGGTATCTCTATAACAATGCCCCACTTCTCTGTGTCAATTTTCTGTATTAGTCCATTATCTCATTGGTATAAAGAAATGCACGACACTGGGTAATTTATAAAGAAAAGATATTTAATTAGCTTATGGTTCCACAGGCTGTACAGGAAGCATAATGCTGGCATCTGCTCACTTCTCAGGAAACCTCAAGAAACTTAAAATCATGATGCAAGGCAAAGGGGGGAGCTGGCACCTCACAAGGCCAGAGGAGGATGAAGAGACATGAGAAATGAGGTGCTACACACTTTTAAACAAGATCTCATGAAAGCTCTATCATGATAATGGCACCAAAGGGATGGTGCTGAACCAGTTACAAAGGATTCACCCCCATGATCTAATCACCTCCCACCAGGCCCCATTTCCAACACTGGGGATTACATTTGAGCATTAGATTTGGGTGAGGACACAGATCCAAACCATATCACCCTGTTTTACTTTAATTAATAAACTTTAATTTTTGAGCAATTTTAGGTTCATAGCAAAATTGAGCAGAAAATACAGATAATTCTCATATAACCTTTGTCTCCCCATATGCAAAACCTTCCTAACTACAAACTGGTATTTGAACACAGGTAAGATTTTTTTGGTATGATCTTGGACAAACCACTTACTCTGAACCTCAGTTTTATCATCTATATAATGAGGTTAATAATATTCACATAAAGTATGATCAAGAAGAGTAGAGACACTCTAAGTAACATGTTACATCACACCTCGTCCATAGCTAGTACTCAACATCTAAAAATACAAAAGGTTTATTTAACAACCAAATAATCTTGACAGGCTAGAATAATAGGCTAAAAATAACAAAATGAAGCATAATAGGTATGTATTAGTTTTCTATGGCTGCTGAAACAAATCACCACAAACTTGGTGGTTTGAAACAACAAACACTTATTCTTCTACTGTTCTGGAAGTCAGAAACTGAAAATCAATTTCACTTGGTCAAAATCAATGTGTCAATAGGGCCACACTCTTTCCAGAGACTCTTGACTTTCCTGACTGCTAGAGCTGCATTCCTTGCATTCCTTTGCCCCTTCCTCCATCTTCAAAACCATCAGTATCACACCTTGTTTTAGTCACCACATTGCCTTCATCTTTGATCACACATCTCCTTCTGTCTCCCTCTTATAAGGACATGTATAACACCATTAGAGCTGTATTAGTCCATTCTTGCATTGCTATAAAGAAACACCTGAGAGTGGATAATTTATAAAGAAAATAGGTTTCATCGGCTCACAGTTGTGCAGGTTGTACAGGAAGCAGAGAGGCATCTGATTCTCAGAAAGTCTCAGAAAGCTTATAATCATAGTGTGAAATGGGAGAAGCCACTTCACATGGCAAAATCAGGAGCAAGAGACAGACGCAGGGAGATGCTATACACTTTTTAAACAACCAGATCTCATGAAAACTCACTAACGCAAAGACAGTAACAAAGGGGTAGTGCTAAAACATTCATAAAAAATCCGCTCCCATGATCCAATCACTTCCACCAGGCCCCACCTCCAATACTGGGAATTACAATTCAGTATGAGATATAGGTAGGGCTACATATCCAAATTATAACAGGGCCCACTCGGATTGTCTAAGGATAATCTCCCCATCTCAAGATCCTTTATTTAAAAGGGACACCTGCAGAGTCCCTTCTACTACATAAGGTAACATTCACAGGTTCCAGGGAGTAGGGCTGGATATCGTCCAGAGCCAACCACAAGGTATAAAAGTAAAGTCACCATCTAGGTTAAAAAATAAACTGTTTCAAAAAAAAAAAAAAAAAAAAAAAAACTGTTTCAAGTTCAGAGTAGGGAAGAACCCTAGATAAACAGCAGATTATTTAAAAACAAGATTAGTAGATGCAATCAATGTGATCATCAGTGTGACTTGATTACAAAAAAAAAAAATCCTACATGTATTTATCAAAAGAAGTAGAGGGTGCAGAGACAAGAGGCCTAGCTATATCACACTTAGAATATTATACAAGAGGCCTAGCTATATCACACTTAGAATATTATACAGCTATGTACCACACAACGTTTCAGTCAATGATGGACCCCATACACAAAGGTGGTCCCATAAAATTATAAGGGAGCTTAAAAATTCCTATCCCCTGGTGCCATCATAGCCACTGCAACATTGTAGCACAAGGCATTACTCACATGTTTCTGGTGATGCTGGTGTAAACAAACCTACTGTACTGCCATGCATATAAAAGTATATAGCACATACAATTACATATAGTATATACTTGATAATGATAATAAATGACTGTTACTAGTTTATGTATTTATTATATTATACTTTTTGTCACTGATTTATAGTATACCCCATCTACTTATTTTTAAAAGTTAACTGTAAAACAGCCTCAGGGAGGTCTTTCAGAAGGCATTCCAGAAGAAGGCATTGTTATCATAGGAGACGACAGCTCCATGTGTATTGTTGTCCCTGAAAACCTTCCAGTGGGAAAAGATGTAGAGGGTGAAGACAGTGAAACTGATTATCTTGACCTTGAATAGGCCTAGGCTAATGTACGTGTTTGTGTCTTAGCTTTTACAAAAAAAGTTTAAAAAGTAAAATATAAATAATTTTTAAAAGCTTATATAATAAGAATATAAAAAGTAAATATTTTGTATAGCTGTATATGTGTTTTTATTTCAAGTTAAGTGTTATTACAAAACAGTCAAAAAGGTTAAGAAAATTAAAAGTTTATGAAGTAAAAATGTTATACTAAGCTAAAATTAATTCTTATTGAAGAAAAATATTTTTAATACATTTAGTATAGCTTACGTGTACAGTGTTTTATAAAACTTACAGTAGTGTACAGTAATGTTTCAGGCCTTCACATTCATTCACCACTAACTCACTGACTCACCTAGAGCCACTTCTAGTTCTGCAAGCTCCACTCATGGTAGGTATCCTATAGAGAAGTACCATTTTAAATGTTTTATACTATACTTTTATTGTCCCTTTTCTATGTTTAGATACACAAATACCATTGTATTACAATTGCCTGTAGTATTCAGAACAGTAACATGCTGTACAGGTTTGTAGCCTAGGAGCAATAGGCTATCCCATATAGCCTAGGTGTGTAGTAGGCTATACCATCTAGGTTTGTGTAAGTACGTTCTATGATGCTCACACAATGACAAAATTGCCTAATAATGCATTTCTTAGAATATATTCCCAACATTAAGTAACACAAGACAGTAGTTTGTTACCACAATTTAAAAAAAAACAATGAAAAACTGATGCATTTCTAGGGGGAAATAACTATGATCATGAAAGAACTAAAAAGTTAGATCCATAAAAATAACTAATATTTATGGTAAATATGCCAGGCACTGTTCTAAATATATTACTTATATTAGCTAATTTAATTATTTCAATAACTCTATGATGTAGATACTATGTGTTAATTGTCCCTATTTTCCAGAAGAACCAAGGCACAAATTAAGTAACTTGCTCAGAATCACATACAATAGTAAACTTCAAGGCCAGGTTCAAACCCAGGTAATCCAGCTCTAGAGTCCACAACTTAGCTATATTGCTTTATTAACATAGCAGGAAATGGAAGAGCAATTTCAGAAGGTGAAAAAAAAATCCTTAAATAACTGAAGAATTATCAGGTAGAAGAGGAATTAGAATTAGTCTGTGTCATTATAGAAAGCAAGACCAAGACTAAGGGCTGAAAATTACCAATTTGAAGGAGTTCAACAGGTCATTCTGAATCTGCTTTGTCAGGTTATGTGTCTCCCATTAATAGAAATGATTAAGCAGAAGCTGAAAAAGAACACATGTTAAGTATCCTATAGAGAAGTACCATTTTTAACCTTTTATGCAGTATTTTTATCATCCATGGAGCTTGCAGGACTAGAAGTTGCTCTGGGTGACTCAATGAGTGAGTGGCGAGTGAATGTAAGGGCATCCATCCACTGCTGAAAATGTTCTAGTATCTAGATAGAGTTGAGTACAAATCACTGCTAGCACTAAAGAAAACCCCACTATTGCAACCATGGTGGAAAGTAGGTCTGGGTAGTTTGCAGAAGTCCCCCCAGAGGAACTCTTACTACCACCCAAAAAAGCAGTCTTATCATCCTTTTGAGAGTCACTATCATAGATGATTTTTAAAGAGAGATTACAAGATTCAGCAGTAACTTGAAAGATTTTATGAATGTTAATTTTATCCAGCAGGCTGGGAATCTTACACAGGCTAATGTAAACATTATCACCGTCACCATCTCAACGATATATCTGGAGGCCACAGATTACATTAAGGCAATAGTCTCCAAATAGTTTTAAACATGACCCATAATAGCCAATACATTTTACATCATTACTAAGTGCAAAATTACTAAATAGTACTTCTCCTTACTATGTACCAATGCACTCTGATATTTTCTATTCCTATTTCAACTTTTAAAAATTACTGACCATAACACATGAAATTGATTTCATGACTCCAACCAATGGGTTTCAACTCACAGTATGAAATATTTTGAGCTAAGAGTAGTATTTACCTGTTGCCCCAAGTATTTCTGAAGTTTTCTACTGACACAAACAATAGTTTTCTGTACTCTCAGTTCCTTTATTGACCTTCAACTAATCTTCCTCCACCTTAGCTTAGCTACCCTGTCCTAGGTCAGATCCTAGACCTTTATCTGTAATGATATCACTTCCAAAGTCTCATTTTCATGCATACTACTTTCTATCACCCTTTTCTTTACTGGCTTTCTAGAATAGGAGCACTCCTAAAATTCTTTGATTGCACATCTATTCCGTTCATCTTGTCACCTTTGACTCTCGATCGCCCCTATGTCCTCTCATGTCTTTATTCAGTATAGATTCTAAAATCCATCACCTTAATTATCTCTTGTACATATCTTCAACTCCCTTGCCAGTCTCTGGCTTTGTCATACTGCCTTGGCAAACTGCCAACTTTAGTCAAATTCAATTAATCCTTCTCCTTTTTCAAACAATTCAGTACTAAAGCCATTAGGTAGAATAAAGCAAAAGCAAGAAAGATGTCCACAGTAGGGGGTGTGCCTGTGTTAGCTTAGCATAGGGTGTCAGTGCCCTAACAGGATGAGGAGGGCATTCACCTAGAGGGCATCCTGGTATGCCAGAGCCCAAGGGAGGTGAGAAGGGCATTGATGATGAGGGGAACGCACCTATTGTGGGTGTCGGAGCTAAATGTAATGATGAAGGCATCCATTAGATTCAGAGAGCAGACCTAAAAAGAAGACTCAGAGACTGGGTGTGTTAGAGAGGGTGCCCACTTACAGGGACAGCCAGTGCATCAGAACCCCAGCAGGATAAGGCAGGTATCCATGCTCAGGGTGCTCTAGCTTGGGATATTAGAGCCCAAGCAGAGTAAGGTGGGTATCCATGTTGGAGGCCAGCCCAGCATTGGGTATCAGAGCTGAAACAAGCTTAGGACCCTATCCTTGTGGAGGCGAAGCCTGGCATGAGTTATCAGAGTCAAAGAATGAAGAATGTCTTAGTCTGTTTGGGCTGCTATAACAAAATACCATAAATTGGGTAGCTTATAAACAACATAAATTTATTTCTCACAGTTCTGGAGACAGGAAAGTTCAAGATCGAGGCACCCACAAATTCAGTGCCTGATGATGGCCACTTCCTGGCTCACAGACAACCTTCTTTTCTCGGTAACCTCATATAGCTGAAGGAGCAAAGAAGTTATCTTGGATCTTTTATAATAACATTCGTGAAAACTCTGCGCTTATAACCTAATAACCTCCTAAAGGCCCCAACTCCTAACAGCCTTACATCAGTAATTAGGTATCAACATATGGATTTCAGTGGGGGGCACAAACATTCAGACCACAGCAGTGAAAATGGTAACTGTGTGGAAAGGGTGTGCTGGAATGAGAGGTCAATTCCTGAACAAGATAAGGAGATTATCTGCATCCTGGTGGAAATGAAAGATTGGTTACAAGGAAATTTCTCAAACAAGTAAATATATTAAGGAAAATAGAAGTCAGGTTTCTTATTGTTACAAAGAAAAAGAGAAAACAAGAACAAACCCTGTGATACAGGACTGGCTTTAGAATTCATGGTTTTTAATATTTATAGATAAAAATAAATACAGATGTAAATACAGTGTGTGTAATCTTCAAAAGAGCCAAGGTCATAGAAGGCAAAGAAAGAATAGGAAACTGTCCCAACTGAAGGATACTAAAAAGACATGACAGATAAATGTAACACATGATTTTGAAGTGATCTATGTTCCAAAAAAAAAAAAATTATTAACACAATTGGTAGAATGTGAATTAAATCTGAGGATTAGAATGTTATCTAATATCTAATATCTGATATCATTGTTACTTTGCTGCATGCTCTGTGATCATGTTGGAGAATGTCCTTGCTTGTGGGAAATATGTATTAAAATATTCAAGAGTGATAATGAATCAGGTCAGCAACTGACTCTCAAATGGTAGTTTTAAAAAGTTCTTTGTACTAGATGTCCAACGTTTCCCTAAATATGTGATTCTTTCAAAATCTTTTTTTTTTTTTTTTGAGACAGGGTATAGCCCACACTGAAGTGCAATGGCACAATCATAGCTCACTATAACCTCGAACACCTGTGCTCAAGTGATCCTCCCACCTTATACTTCTGAGTAGCTGGGACTACAAGTGCTTCAAACCAGGCCTGGCTAATTTTTTATTTTTTGTATAGATGGGGTCTCACCATGTTGCCCAGGCTGGTCTTCAACCCCTGGCCTCAAGTAATCCTTCAATCTCAGCCACACAAACTGGGGTGTGAGCCACTACACCCAGCCTCTGAATCTTAAGAACAAAAACAAAATACCACAAAACCATGTTGATTTGGTTTCACATTTTTGATTTTTTTTATTTTTAATTTTTGTGAGTACATAGTAGGTGTATATGTTTATGGGGTAAATGAGATGTTTTGAAACAGGCATGCAATGTCAAGTAATCACATCAAAGAGAATAGGGCATCCATCTCCTCAAGTATTTATTATTTGTGTTACAAACAGTACAATTATACTCTTTTAGTTATTTTTAAATTTACACTTATTATTCACTACAATCACCCTGTTGTGCTAATAAATAGTAGGTCTTATTCATTCTTTCTAACTATTTTTTTGTATCCATCACTTATCTCTACCTTCTCACTTCCATCCTCTCACTACCTCTGTCAGCCTCTGGTAACCATCCTTCAACTATGTCCATGAGTTCAATTGTTTTAATTTTTGGATTCCACAAACAAGTGAGAACATGTGATGTTTGTCATTCTGTGATTGGCTTATTTCATGTAACATAATGATCTCTAGTTCCATCTACCTTGTTGCAAATAAGAGGATATCATTATTTTTATGGCTGAATAATACTCTGTTGTGTATAAGTGCCAGTTGTCTTTATCCCTTCATCTGTTGATGGACACTTAGGTTGCTTCCAACTGTTAGTTATTGTGAAAAGTGCTGCAAGAAACATGAGAGTGCAACTATCACTTAAATATACAAACTTCTATTCTTTGGGTATATACCCAGCAATGGGGCTGCTGGATCATATGGTAGCTCAATTTTCAGTTTTGTGAGGAACATCCAAACTATTCTGCATAGTGGTTGTAATAAGTTACACCACCAACAGTGTACAAGGGTTCCCTTTTCTTCATATCCTCACGACCATTAGTTATTCTCTGTCATTTAAATATAAGCCATCTTAACTGGGGTGAGATGGTATCTCATTGCAGTTTTTATTTGTATTTCTCTGATGACCAATGATGTTGAGCACCTTCTCATATACCTGTTTGCCATTTGTATGTCTTCTTTTAAGAAATGCCTATTAAAATATTTTGCCCATTTTTGATCAGATTATTATTTTTCCTATAGAGTTGTTAGAGCTCCTTATATATTCTGCTTATTAATCTCTTGTCAGATTCATAATTTGCAAATATTTTCTCTCATCCTGTGGATTGTCTCTTCACTTTATTGGTTGTACCCTTTGCAGTGCAGAAGCTTTTTAACTTGATGTGATCCCATATGTTCATTTTCACTTTGGCTACCTGTGCTTGTGGGGTACTGCTCAAAAAATCTTTGCCCAGATCATTTTCCTGCAGATTTTCTCCAATGTTTTCTTGTAATAATTTCATATTTTGAGGTCTTAGATTTAAGTCTTTCATCCATTTCAATTTGATTTTTGTATACGGCAAGAGTAGGGGTCTAGTTTCATTCTTCTGCATATGGATATCCAGTTTTCCCAGCACCATTAATGGAAGAGACTGGCTTTTCCCCAGTGTATGTTCTTAGCATCTTTGTTGAAAATGAGTTCAGTGTAAGACTGTGGATTTAATTCTGGGTTCTCTATTCTGTTCTACTGGTCTGTGTATCTGTTTTTATTCCAGTACCACAGTGTTTTGGTTACTATGGTTCTGTAGTATAATATAATTTGAAGTCAAGTAATGTGATTCCTTTAGTTTTCTGCTTTTTGCTTAGATTAGCTTTGCATATTCTTGGTCTTTTTTCATGCCACATAAAGTTTAGGATTTTTTTTCTATTTATGTGAAGAATGTCGTTGGTATTTTGATAGGGATTGCATTGAATCTGTAGAGTACTGGGAGTGGTGTAGACATTTTAACAATATTGACTCTTCCAATCCATGAGCATGGAATATTTTTTCCATATTTTGGTGTCCTCTTCAATTTCTTTCATCAGTGTTTTATAGTTTTCATTATAGCAATCTTTCACTTCTTTGGTTAATTTGAGGTGTTTAATTTTATGTGTGGCTATTGTAAATGGGATTACTCTTTCAATTTCTTTTTCAGATTGTTCATCGCCGGCATATAGAAATGCTACTGAATGTTGTTATGTCGATTTTGTATCCTGAAACTTTACTGAATTTTTCATCATTTCTAGTAGATTTCTTGTGGAATTTTAAGGTTTTTCTAAACATAAGATCATATCATCTGCAAACAAGGATAATTTGATTTCTTCCATTCCTATGTAGATGCCCTTTATATCTTTCTCTTGTCTCATTGCTCCAGCTAGGAATTCCAGTAATATGCTGAATAACAGTGGTGACAGTGGGCATCCTTGTTGTGTTCCAGAATCTAGAGGAAAAGCTTTCAGTTTTTCCCCATTTAGTATGAAACCAGCTGTGGGTCTGTCATATATGGCTTTCATTATCTTGAGATAAGTTCCTTCTATCCCCTGTTCTTTTGCAGGTTTCCATCATGAAGTGATGTTGAATTTTATCACATGATTTTTCTGCATCAATCGAAATGACCATATGTTTTTTTATCCTTCATTCTGTTGATATGATGTACATCACTGATTGATATGTGTATTTTGAACTATTCTTACATCCCAGAGATAAACCCAATTTGGTCATGATGAATGATCTTTCTAATATATTGTTGAATTCAGTTTGTTAGAGTTTGTTGAAGATTTTTGCACCAACACTCATCAACAATATTGACCTCTAGTTTTCTTTTTTTTTTTTTTTTTGATATGTCTTTACCGGGTTTTGTTAGGGTAATACTGACCTCATAGAATGATTGTGGAAGTCCCCCCACTTCCTCCAATTTTTGGAATAGTTTGAGTAGGATTGCTTTTCATTCTTTAAAGGTTGGGTAGAATTCATCAGTGAAGTCATCAGGCCCCAGGCTTTTCTTTATCAGTAGACTTGTTATTACAGCTTTGATCTCATTACTTGTTATTGATCTGTTCAGGTTTTGGATATCTTTCTTGTTCAAGCTGGATAAGTTGTATGTGCCTAGGAAACTGTCCATTTCTCATAAATTTTCCATTTTACTAACATATATAGCTCATCATAGCCACTAATGATCCTCTGAATTTCTGCAGTATCAGTTGTAATGTATCCTTTTTCACTTCTAACTTTATTAGTATCTTCTCTCCTTTTTCTTAGTTTGGCTAAAAGTTTGTAAAGTTTGCTTAACTTTTCAAAAAAGTAACTTTTTCTTTCCTAGGTCTTTTGTATTGTTTTCTTCATTTCAATTTGATTTATTTCTACTCTGATCTTTATTGTCAATTTTATTTTACTAATTTTGGGTTTGGTTTGTACTTGCTTTTCTAGTCCTTTAAGATGAATCACTAGATTATTTATTCCAAAGGTTTCCTCCTTTTTGATGCAGACACTTATAGATATATACTACCCATTAGGACTGCTTTTGCAGTATCACATAGGTTTTGGTATGTTGTCTTTCCATTTTCATTTGTTTTAAGACATTTTTCAATTTCTTTCTTAATTTCTTCATTGACCACTGGTCATTCAGGAGCACACTGTTTAATTTCTGTGTAATTTGTATAGTTTCCAAAATTCCTCTTCTTATTGATTACTAGTTTTATTCCATTGCGGTTAGAGAAGATGTTTGATAATATTTCAATTTTTTGAGACTTGTTTTGTGACCTTACTTATGGTCTATCCTTGAGAATGATCCATGTGCTGAGAAAAAGAATGTGTATTCTGCAGCCATTGGATGACATGCTCTATAAATATCTATTAGATCCATCTGGCCTACAGTTTAGATTAAGTCTGATTATTTTTCTTGGTTTTCTGTCTGGAAAATCTGTCCAATGCTGAAATTGGGGTGTTGAAGTCTCTAGCTATTATTGTATTGAGGTCTCTCTCTCTCTTTAGCATCAATAACATTTTCTTTATAAACCCGAATGCTCCAGTGTTGGGTGCATATACACTTTAAATTGTTACATCATCTTGTAGAATTGACCCCTTTATCATTTTATAGTGATCTGTGTTTCTTCTTATAGTTTTTGTCTTCAAATCTATTTTGTCTGATGTAAGTATAGCTATTCGAACTCTTTTTATGTTTCCATTGGCATTGAATATCTTTTTCCATCCCTTCATTTTCGCACTATGTGTGTCTTTACAGGTAATGTGTGTTTCATGTAGGAAACTGATCAATGGATCTTCTTTATTCATCTAATCAGTCTCTCTACATCTTTTGATTCAGTTTAGTCCATTTATATTTGATGTTATTATTGATAAATAAGAACTTACTCATGCCAGTTTGATATTTGTTTTCTGTTTGTTCTGTGATCTTCCCTTTCTTCTTCCTTTTCTTGCTGCCTTTTTAAAAAATTTTTATTATTTTTATTATACTTTAAGTTCTAGGGTACATGTGCATAATGTTCAGGTTTGTTACATATGTATACTTATGCCATGTTGGTGTGCTGCACCCATCAACTCGTCAGCACCAATCAACTCGTCATTTACCTCAGGTATAACTCCCAATGCAATCCCTCCCCCCTCCCCACTCCCCGTGATAGGCCCCAGTGTGTGATGTTCCCCTTCCCGAGTCCAAGTGATCTCATTGTTCAGTTCCCACCTATGAGTGAGAACATGCGGTGTTTGGTTTTCTGTTCTTGTGATAGTTTGCTAAGAATGATGGTTTCCAGCTGCATCCATGTCCCTACAAAGGACAGAAACTCATCCTTTTTTATGGTTGCATAGTATTCCATGGTGTATATGTGCCACATTTTCTTAATCCAGTCTGTCACTGATGGACATTTGGGTTGATTCCAAGGCTTTGCTATTGTGAATAGTGCCGCAATAAACATACGTGTGCATGTGTCTTTATAGCAGCATGATTTATAATCCTTTGGGTATATACACAGCAAAGGGATGGCTGGGTCATATGGTACTTCTAGTTCTAGATCCTTGAGGAATCGTCATACTGTTTTCCATAATAGTTGAACTAGTTTACAATCCCACCAACAGTGTAAAAGTGTTCCTATTTCTCCACATCCTCTCCAGCACCTGTTGTTTCCTGACTTTTTAATGATTGCCATTCTAACTGGTGTGAGATGGTATCTCATTGTGGTTTTGATTTGCACTTCTCTGATGGCCAGTGATGATGAGCATTTTTTCATGTGTCTGTTGGCTGTAAGAATGTCTTCTTTTGAGAAATGTCTGTTCATATCCTTTGCCCACTTTTTGATGGGGTTGTTTGTTTTTTTCTTGTAAATTTGTTTGAGTTCTTGTAGGTTCTGGATATTAGCACTTTGTCAGATGAGTTGATTGCAAAAATTTTCTCCCATTCTGTAGGTTGCCTGTTCACTCTGATGGTAGTTTCTTTTGCTGTGCAGAAGCTCTTTAGTTTAATGAGATCCCATTTGTCAATTTTGGCTTTTGCTGCCGTTGCTTTTGGTGTTTTAGACATGAAGTCCTTGCTAATGCCCATGTCCTGAATGGTACTACCTAGGTTTTCCTCTAGGATTTTTATGGTATTAGGTCTAACATTTAAGTCTCTAATCCATCTTGAATTAATTTTCGTATAAGGAGTAAGGAAAGGATCCAGTTTCAGCTTTCTACATATGGCTAGACAATTTTCCCAGCACCATTTATTAAATAGGGAATCCTTTCCCCATTTCTTGTTTTTCTCAGGTTTGTCAAAGATCAGATGGCTGTAGATGTGTGGTATTATTTCTGAGGACTCCGATTTGTTCCATTGGTCTATATCTCTGTTTTGGTACCAGTACCATGCTGTTTTGGTTACTGTAGCCTTGTAGTATAGTTTGAAGTCAGGTAGTGTGATGCCTCCAGCTTTGTTCTTTTGACTTAGGATTGTCTTGGAGATCCGGGCTCCTTTTTGGTTCCATATGAACTTTAAAGCAGTTTTTTCCAATTCTGTGAAGAAACTCATTGGTAGCTTGATGGGGATGGCATTGAATCTATAAATAACCTTGGGCAGTATGGCCATTTTCACGATATTGATTCTTCCTATCCATGAGTATGGTATGTTCTTCCATTTGTTTGTGTCCTTTTTTTTTTTCACTGAGCAGTGATTTGTAGTTCTCCTTGAAGAGGTCCTTTACATCCCTTGTAAGTTGGATTCCTAGTATTTTATTCTCTTTGAAGCAATTGTGAATGGAAGTTCATTCATGATTTGGTTCTCTGTTTGTCTGTTACTGGTGTATAAGAATGCTTGTGATTTTTGCACATTAATTTTGTATCCTGAGACTTTGCTGAAGTTGCTTATCAGCTTCAGGAGATTTTGGGCTGAGACAATGGGGTTTTCTAAATATACAATCATGTCATCTGCAAACAGGGACAATTTGACTTCTTCTTTTCCTAACTGAATACCCTTGATTTCTTTCTCTTGCCTAATTGCCCTAGCCAGAACTTTCAACACTATGTTGAATAGGAGTGGTGAGAGAGGGCATCCCTGTCTTGTGCCAGTTTTCAAAGAGAATTTTTCCAGTTTTTGCCCATTCAGTATGATATTGGCTGTGGGTTTGTCATAAATAGCTCTGATTATTTTGAGGTAGTTTCCATCAATACCAAATTTATTGAGAGTTTTTAGCATGAAGGGCTATTGAATTTTTTCAAAAGCCTTTTCTGCATCTATTGAGATAATCATGTGGTTGTTCTCTTTGGTTCTGTTTATGTGTTGGATTACGTTTATTGATTTGTGAATGTTGAACCAGCCTTGCATCCCAGGGATGAAGCCCACTTGATCATGGTGGATAAGCTTTTAAATGTGCTGCTGAATCCGGTTTGCTAGTATTTTATTGAGGATTTTTGCATCGATGTTCATCAGGGATATTGGTCTAAAATTCTCTTTTTTTGTTGTGACTCTGCCAGGCTTTGGTATCAGGATGATGTTGGCCTCATAAAACGAGTTAGGGAGGATTCCCTCTTTTTCTATTGATTGGAATAGTTTCAGAAGGAATGGTACCAGCTCCTCCTTGTACCTCTGGTAGAATTCAGCTGTGAATCCATCTGGTCCTGGACTTTTTTTGATTGGTAGGCTATTAATTATTGCCTCAATTTCAGAGCCTACTATTGGTCTATTCAGGGATACAACTTCTTCCTGGTTTAGTCTTAGAAGAGTGTACGTGTCCAGAAAATTTTCCATTTCTTCTAGATTTTCTAGTTTATTTGCGTAGAGGTGTTTATAGTATTCTCTGATGGTAGCTTGTATTTCTGTGGGGTCGGTGGTGATATCCCCTTTATCATTTTTTATTGCATCTATTTGATTCTTCTCTCTTTTCTTCTTTATTAATCTTGCCAGTGGTCTGTCAATTTTGTTGATCTTTTCAAAAGACCAACTCCTGGATTCATTGATTTTTTGGAGAGTTTTTTGTGTCTCTATCTCCTTCAGTTCTGCTCTGATCTTAGTTATTTCTTGCCTTCTGCTAGCTTTTCAATGTATTTGCTATTGATTCTCTAGTTCTTTTAATTGTGATGTTAGAGTGTCAATTTCAGAACTTTCCAGCTTTCTCTTTTGGGCATTGAGTGCTATAAGTTTCCCTCTACACACTGCTTTAAATGTGTCCCAGAGATTCTGGTATGTTGTATCTTTGTTCTCGTTGGTTTCAAAGAACATCTTTATTTCTGCCTTCATTTCGTTATGTACCCAGTAGTCATTCAGGAGCAGGTTGTTCAGTTTCCATGTAGTTGAGCGGTTTTGATTGAGTTTCTTACTCCTGAGTTCTAGTTTGAGTGCACTGTGGTCTGAGAGACAGTTTGTTATAATTCTGTTCTTGTACATTTGCTGAGGAGTGCTTTACTTCTAATTATGTGGTCAATTTTGGAATAAGTGTGATGTGGTGCTGAGAAGAATGTATATTCTGTTGATTTGGGGCGGAGAGTTCTATAGATGTCTATTAGGTCTGCTTGCTGCAGAGATGAGTTCAATTCCTGGATATCCTTGTTAACTTTCTGTCTCGTTGATCTGTCTAATGTTGACAGTGGAGTGTTGAAGTCTCCCATTATTATTGTATGGGAGTCTAAGTCTCTTTGTAAGTCTCTAAGGACTTGCTTTATGAATCTGGGTGCTCCTGTATTGGGTGCATATATATTTAGGATAGTTAGCTCTTCCTGTTGAATTGATCCCTTTACCATTCTGGAATGGCCTTCTTTGTCTCTTTTGACCTTTGATGGTTTAAAGTCTGTTTTATCAGAGACTAGGATTGCAACCCCTGCTTTTTTTTTGTTCTCCATTTGCTTGGTAGATCTTCCTCCATCCCTTTATGTTGAGCCTATGTATGTCTCTGCATGTGAGATGGGTCTCCTGAATACAGCAGACTGATGGGCCTTGACTCTTTATCCAGTTTGCCAGTCTGTGTCTTTTAATTGGAGCACTTAGCCCATTTACATTTAAGGTTAATATTGTTATGTGTGAACTTGATCCTGCCATTATCATATTAACTGCTTATTTTGTTTGTTAGTTGATGCAGTTTCTTCCTAGCCTCGATGGTCTTTACATTTTGGCATGTTTTTGCAATGGCTGGTACCAGTTGTTCCTTTCCATGTTTAGTGCTTCCTTCAAGGTCTCTTGTAAGGCAGGCCTGGTGGTGACAAAATCTCTAAGCATTTGTTTATCTGTAAAGGATTTTATTTCTCCTTCACTTACGAAACTTAGTTTGGCTGGATATGAAATTCTGGGTTGAAAATTCTTTTCTTTAAGAATGTTGAATATTGGTCCCAACTCTCTTCTGGCTTGTAGAGTTTCTGCCGAGAGATCTGCTGTTAGTCTGATGGGCTTCCCTTTGTGGGTAACCCGACCTTTCTCTCTGGCTGCCCTTAAGATTTTTTCCTTCATTTCAACTTTGGTGAATCTGGCAATTACGTGTCTTGGAGTTGCTCTTCTCGAGGAGTATCTTTGTGGCGTTCTCTGTATTTCCTGAATTTGAATGTTGGCCTGCCCTACTAGGTTGGGGAAGTTCTCCTGGATGATATCCTGAAGAGTGTTTTCCAACTTGGTTCCATTTTCCCCCTCACTTTCAGGCACCCCAATCAGACGTAGATTTGGTCTTTTTACATAATCTCGTACTTCTTGCAGGCTTTGTTCATTTCTTTTTCTTCTTTTTTCTTTGGTTTCTCTTCTCGCTTCATTTCATTCATTTGATCCTCAATCGCTGATACTCTTTCTTCCAGTTGATCCAGTCGGTTACTGAAGCTTGTGCATTTGTCACATATTTCTCGTGTCATGGTTTTCATCTCTGTCATTTCGTTTTTGACCTTCTCTGCATTAATTACTCTAGCTATCAATTCTTCCACTCTTTTTTCAAGATTTTTAGTTTCTTTGCACTGGGTACGTAATTCCTCCTTTAGCTCTGAGAAGTTTGATGGACTGAAGCCTTCTTCTCTCATCTCGTCAAAGTCATTCTCCGTCCAGCTTTGATCCGTTGCTGGCGATGAGTTGCGCTCCTTTGCAGGGGGAGATGCGCTCTTATTTTTTGAATTTCCAGCTTTTCTGCCCTGCTTTTTCCCCATCTTTGTGGTTTTATCTGCCTCTGGTCTTTGATGATGGTGATGTGCTGATGGGGTTTTGGTGTAGGTGTCCTTCCTGTTTGATAGTTTTCCTTCTAACTGTCAGGACCCTCAGCTGTAGGTCTGTTGGAGATTGCCTGAGGTCCACTCCAGACCCTGTTTGCCTGGGTATCAGCAGCAGAGGCTGCAGAAGATAGAATATTGCTGAACAGCGAGTGTACCTGTCTGATTCTTGCTTTGGAAGCTTCCTCTCAGGGGTGTACTCCACCCTGTGAGGTGTGGGTTGTCAGACTGCCCCTAGTGGGGGATGTCTCCCAGTTAGGCTACTCAGGGGTCAGGGACCCACTTGAGCAGGCAGTCTGTCCCTTCTCAGATCTCAACCTGTGTGTTGGGAGATCCACCGCTCTCTTCAAAGCTGTCAGACAGAGTCGTTTGCATCTGCAGAGGTTTCTGCACCTTTTTTTGTTGTTGTTGTTGTTTAGCTGTGCCCTGTCCCCAGAGGTGGAGTCTACAGAGACAGGCAGGTTTCCTTGAGCTGCTGTTAGCTCCACCCAGTTCGAGCCTCCCAGTGGCTTTGTTTACCTACTTAATCCTCAGCAATGGCGGGTGCCCCTCTCCCAGCCTCCCTGCTGCCTTGCAGTTAGATCGCAGACTGCTGTGCTAGCAATGAGGGAGGCTCCGTGGGCGTGGCACCCTCCCGGCCAGGTGTGGGGTATAATCTCCTGGTGTGCTCGTTTGCCTAAAGCGCAGTATTGGGGTGGGAGTTACCCGATTTTCCAGGTGTTGTGTTTCTCAGTTCCCCTGGCTAGGAAAAGGGAATCCCTTCCCCCTTGTGCTTCCCAGGTGAGGCGATGCCTTGCCCTGCTTCAGCTCTCGCTGGTCGGGCTGCAGTAGCTGACCAGCACCGATTGTCCGGCACTCCCTAGTGAGATGACCGCAGTACCTCAGTTGAAAATGCAGAAATCACCAGTCTTCTGTGTCGCTCGCACTGGGAGTTGGAGACTGGAGCTATTCCTATTCAGCCATCTTGCTCCGCTCCCCCGTCTTTCTTTACTGAAGGTGACTTTCTCTGGTGATATAATTTATTTTATTTAATTTTTATTTTTTTGTATCCATATGTTTTTTAGTTCAAGGTTTACCATTAGATTGCAAAACTATCTTATAATCCATTATTCTAACCTGATAACTACTTAATGGTCTTTGCATTAAAGAAAAAGCAAAAAGAAAATTAATAGAAACTCTATTACTTAACTTTGTCCCCTGCTTTTTAACTTTTTACTGTTTTATTGATATTATACTGTCTACATCTTGAAAAGTTTTTAGTTATTATTTATGATTGACTCATCATTTAGTCTCTCTACTTAAGATATGAGTAGTTTACACACCACAGTGACATGTTATACTATTCTCTGTTTTTCTGTGTACTTACTATTACCAGTGAGTTTTGTACCTTCAGGTGATTACTTATTGCTTATTAACATCTTTTTCTTTCTAGCTGAACTACTCCCTTTAGCATTTCTTGTAGGATAGGTCTGTTATTGATTAAATCCCTTAGCTTTTATTTGTCTGGCAAAGCCTTTGTTTCCCCAGGTTTGAAGGATATTTTCACCAGATATACTATTCTAGGGTGAGAGTTTTTTCCCTTCTGCACTTTTAATACATCATGCCCTCTCTCCTGGCCTGTAAGGTTTCCACTGAAATGTCTGCTGCCACATATTTTGACATTCCATTGTATGTTAATTGTTTCTTTTCTCTTGCTGCTTTTAGGATTTTTTCTTTATCCTTGACCTTTGGGAGCTTGATTATTAAATACCTCGAGTTAGTCTTCTTTCAGTTAAATCTTCTTGGTGTTCTATAAACTTCTTGTACTTGGATATTAATAGCTTTTTCTAGGTTTGAGACTTGTCTGTTATTATCTCTTTGAATAAACTTTCTACCCCTATCTCTTTCTTTCTCTACCTCTTCGTTAAGGTCACTAGATTTGGCCCTTAGAGGATATTTTTTAGATCCCATAGGTGTGATTCATTTTTTTTCTTTTGTCTCTTCTAAATATGTACTTTCAAATAGCCTGTCTTCAAGCTCATTATTTTTCCTTCTGCTTGGTCAGTTGTGCTGTTGTGAGACTCTGATGCATTCTTTAGTATGTCAACTGAATTTCTGAGCTCCAGAGTTCCTGCTTAATTTTTAAAAATTATTTTAATTGCTTTGTTAAATATATCTGAGAGAAATCCGCATTCCAACTCTGTGTTATCTTCAATTTCTTTGAGTTTCCTCAATACAGCTATTTTGAATTCTCTGTCTGAAAGAGCATGTATCTCTGTTTATTGGGATTAGCCCCTGGTGGCTTATTTAGTTCACCTGGTGAGGTCATGCTTTCCTGGATAGTGTTGATGCTAGTATATGTTCTTTGGTGTCTGGGTATTGAAGAGTTAAGGATTTATTGTTGTCTTCATTGTCTGAGTTTGTTTGTTCTTTTCCTTCTTGGGAAGGCTTTCCAGATATTTGAAAGTACTTATGTGTTGTGTTCTAATCTGTATCTGCTTTTGTGGGCAACCCAAGCCCAGTAACACAGTGGTTCTTGCAGACTTACAGATGTACTGCCTTGATGGTCTTGGACAAGACCCAGAAAAATTCTTTGGATTACCAGGCAGATGCTTGTTCTTTTCCCTTTCTTTCCTCCACACAGAGTCTCTTTCTGCACTCTGAGCCACTTATAGGTGGGAGTAGAGTGACACAAGCACCACCACCACTATGACTGTGCTGGGTCAGACCTGAGTCCAGTACAGCACTAGGTCTCACCCAAGGCCTGATGTAACCACTCCTTTGTTACTGTCTATGTTCACTCCAAGCCCTGCAGCTCTTTAATCAGAAGGTGGCAAAGCAATCCAGGCCAGGCCTGCATCCTTCCCTTCAGGGCAGTGAGGTCCCTCAGGTCCCAGGTGAGTCCAGAGGTGCCATCCCGGTGTCAGGGACTGAAGTAAAAAACCTTAGACGTCCATCTAGTGTTCTCTTGTACTGCCACTGAGTTGGCATTCAAATCACATGACACAGTCATTATGTAAAGTGAAATAAGCCAAGAAGAGAAAGAGAAACATCACACGTTTTCACTTATTTGTGGGATCTAAAATTCAAAACAATTGAACTTGTAGAGATAGAGAGTAGAAGGATGGTTATCAGAGGCTGAGAAGGGTAGTAGGGGTTTTTGGGGAAAGTGGGGATGATTAATCGATACAAAAATTAGAAAGAAAGAATGAATGAGCCCTAATATTTGATAGCAAAAAATGTTGACTATAATGAATAATAATTTAATTGTACATTTTAAATTAACTAAAAAAGTATAATTGGATTGTTTTAACACAAAGGATAAATGCTTGAGGGTATGGATGACCCATTTTCCATGATGTGACTATTATGTCTTACATGTCTATATCAAAATATCTCATGTACCTCATTACTATATATACCTACTATGTACCCACAAAAATTAAAAATTAAAACAAAAGAAAATTCCTCCAAAGAGTTGTCTATTCCCTGTGTCTCCATACCATGTATTGTCACTCTCTTGTCACACTTCAATCAATCTTTGATTTCAAGCCTCCAACTGAAATCTCTCTCACTAAGGTCACTGATAATCTCTATATTGTTAAATCCTATAGTCAATCCTCAAATCACATTTAGTTTGATCGCTCAGCAACATTTGTGACAATTGATTTTGCCCTCATTCTGGAAATACTTCCCTTGGATTTCATGACAATAATTTCTTCTTATGTTCCTCCTACCTTACTAGCTACTCATTCTCATCTCTTTCACTCGATTCTTTTCCTTCCTGAACTTGAAATGTTGGAATGTGCCAGAGCTGGTCCTTGGACTCATTCTCTATCTATACTTATTCACTAAGTCATTGTACTGAGTCTCACAGCTATATTTACAACTTATAATCTGATGATTTCCAAATTTATATCTCCATCCTTGAAATACATATTTGTAAATCCAACTTTGTAATAGACATTATCACTCACATATCTCAAACTTAACAAACTCTTAATTCCCAGCCCTAGTCCTACCAAACCTGGTCTTCCTCCATTGTCTCCCTTCTTGGTAGATGCTGCCACCACTAACTTTGTTGCTTAGGATAAAATCCTTGGAACGACCCTTGAGTCTCTTTCACTCACATCCAAAATGCAATCCATCACCAAATCTTGTTAGTTTCACCATTAATATATATCCAGAAACTCTGGAACAAGATATTGTAAACTTACTTTTCCATGCTACCATCCTCTAAATTCAAGTAAATACTCTGGAAATTACTGAACAGAAAAAATAAAAGGACTCTGAAATATGGTAAGAAACTATATGAGTTAGCAACCTAAAGATTTGAGGAATAAGAATGCTATGATTTCCCTGAGTTTTCTTTTTACCTCCTAAATATCTCAGACTAGGCATTGGGGACACCTGCAATCCAGAATTGCCAACAGGCATAAACAACAAAAACAAAAACAAAAACAAACTTAACCTTGCTTTCTCTGATCTATGTTCTGATAAAAAGCCCAACAGAGACCTAGCGGACAGCCCCAACTCCTGTTCTACAACCAAAGTACCTGAGAATAACCTGATTTGCACAGAGAGGCAGCTGCAAAGCTCCTGGACAATCCAGCTTCCACCCACAACGAGGTCATCAGCAGGTGACCTGATCTGCCCATATAAGTAGTTTCAGAACCCTGATGGGCCATCTTAACTCCTGATACACAACTGGGACACTGACAGCTCACAGGAGTAGCAGTGAAGCTCCAGCAGTCCAACCCAACACCTGTAGTGCTCAACACCTGTAGTGCTTGCAGGCTAAACACCTGTAGTGCTTGCAGGCTGGTCTACCTGCAGTGGAAGCAGAGAAGGGCTGGTCCACCCAATTTCCATTCCAAACCCAGGGCACCATCATCTCTTAGTCCTCTATTAATTGGCACAAGAAGACTCAGTCCCAGTAGCTTCTGCCTCAACCCCTACAGGATAACGTGGCTCAATGACACCAGGTGGCCCAGCAGAGTGCTTTGTGCCATGGCAGATGGCACTAATAGGGAATAAATGGAAACTGAAGCACCATCGGAAGGACAAAATACATCAGAATGGTTCTGAAAACTAAATTGTCATTAGACCTAAAACCCACAAAAATAGGTCAGAACCTATATTCTAAACCTAAACAGGATCACTGCTTGCTAAAATAGATTTAAGAATCAAGAAATTCCTAAAATAGTAACCAAAATATCCGTGATAAAATGGAAAATAATTCCTTATGCAAAGAACTAGGAAAACTACAATTTGACTGAGAAAACATAATTAACTGATATTAATACCAATATTATTCTGAAGTTGGAGTCAACTGATAAGAAAATTAAAACCGCTCTCATAAAAATGCTTCAACAAGTAATTAAAAATATCTTTAAACAAATGCAAACAGAATATCTCAACAAAAATAAAGGAGTTATTTATTTTTTAAAAAGAACCAAATGTAAATTATAAAATTAAAAAATAAAAATAGCCAAAATAAAATTTAAAACTCATCAGATGGACTCAATACTAGATTAGAGGTGAGGAACAGAATCAGTGAAGCTAAAGACATATCAACAAAACTTATTCAATCCAAACAAAGAGAAAGTATCATGAAAAAGAAACAAAAAGAAGAGAGCCTCAGGGATCTGTGGAATAATAACAAAAGACAGGACCACTGTCTGTTATTATCAGAATCCCAGTAGGAGATGAGAAAGAATGTGGGGCTGAAATAGTAGTTAAATAATAACAAGAAACAGGGGTAACAAGCCAGGCATGGTGGCTCATTCCTGTAATCCCAGTGTTTTGGAAGATTGACATGGAAGAATTGCTTGAGGCCAGGAGTTTGAGACCAGCCTGGGCAACATGTTGAGACCTGATACCTACAAAAATGAAACAAAAATCAGCCAGGCATGATGGCACATGCCTGTAGTCTTAGCTACAGGGCCACATGAGGCCAGGAGTTCAAGGCTGCAGTGAGCTCTGATCACGCCACTGCACTCCAGCAGCCTAGGTGACAGAGCAAGACCCTGAAAAAAGAGAGAGAAGAAAGAAAGAAAAGAAAGAAAAGACGAAAAAGAAAGAAAGAAAGAAAGAAAGAAAGAAAGAAAGAAAGAAAGAAAGAAAGAAAGAAAGAAAGAGAAAAGAAAAGAAGGAGGAGAGGAGGAAAGGAGGAAAGGAAGAAAGGAGGAAGGAAGGAAGGAAGGAAGGAAGGAAGGAAGGAAGGAAGGAAGGAAGGAAGGAAGGGAGGGAGGGAGGGAGGGAGGGAAAAAAGAGAAGAAGAAACAAAAGCAACAAAAAGAAAACAAATAATAAAATAGAGACTGGTGATGTCAGGAAGATGGCAAAATAGAAAGTCAGAAAACTTCTTCCCCCAAAGGAGACACCAATTCAACAAGCAAAAATACACAGATCAATTCCCTTCAAGAGAAATCCAGAAACTAGTTAAAAGGCTCCTGCATCACAGACAAGCTAAAACTAGCCACACTGAAGCTGGTAGGAAAATTAATGGTACTCACTCGCCATGGTCTCTCTGCCCAGCTTAGTATAGCATGATCAGCAGAAAACTCCCAATTCTTGGCTTCTTCCTAGAGAGAAAAAGAAGAAGGCTGAAACATATGTCCAATATGAAGACTTTTTCAGGGGAAGGCTGAGGAAATAATTTCTGTCTTCCCTGTATCTGGAGACTCGTGAAAAAGTGTGCTAGGTTGAAGGCTACTGAGAACAAGGGCAAAAGTTTAGACAAAAAGCACTCACTCACCATACTCCCTCCTCCCAGCTCAGCATAGAATGAGAGGGTGAAACTCCCAACTCTCAGCTTCTCTCTAGGAAGGGAAAAAGTTGTGGCATGTGTCCCACATTCTGTCTTTTTGGGGGGACTGCTCGAGAAATGGGTTTCTGTCTCATCGCTCTCAGAAGGCGGACAGGGCTGGCATACTCTAGATGTCTGGGGGATGCTGAAAACAAAAGAGATGTAAGTGATTTGCTGCTATTCCACAGGACATGCAGTAGAGAAGACAGATGTTAACACAGCTCAAAGGCTTCTCCTTCAGGGAGGGGAGACAGAAGAGTAAAGTGTGTGTTCAACATTATAGCTTTTTGGGGTCTGACCAAGAAACTTGTTTTACTTTAAAACAGACTTTAATTTATTTTACTAGATAAAAAGCACTGATATGGTTCAGTACACTCTAGAAGCCTGGGGGAAACTAAGAACTAAAGGGAGATGTGAACTAATAAATCTCTTTAATTAAAAATTTGCATATACAAGTCCAGAGAAGAAATATACACATAAAATGTCTGAAAGGACCCTCTAATTAGGCTGATTTGTGAAGGTCTTTCCTTGCACAAAGCCAGCCTATAAAGATTTGGAGAGGTGGTCATTTTCTTAAATGCATGGATCCAACATAAAGGTACAAAGTAAACAAGGAAACAAGAAAACATGGCACAAAGCCAAAACAACAAACTAAGTCTCCAGGAACTGACCCTAAAGTAAAGGAGATATATGAATTATTTTACAAACAATTCAAATATCCATCATAAAGATGCTCAACAAGCTCAGAATATGATACATAAATAAAATGAAAATAACAAATCAACTGAAAACATAAAAGGAGCCCAACAGAAAATTACGAGCTAAAGAATACAATAAGTGAACTGAAAAAATCACTAGACAGTTTGAATATCACACTTGATCAACCAGAAGAAGGAAGCCGCAAACTTGAATACAGGTAATTTGAAATTATTAGTCAGAGAAACAAAAATAATAAAAAAGAAGTGCAGAAAGTCTAAAAGGACTTATGGGACACAATCAAGTGGATCAATATATGCATTATGATATTAAAAGAAAAAGAAGAGACATAAAGGGACAAACATTTATTTAAAGAAACAATGGCCTAAATATCCAAAATCTGGGAAAGAATATGGACATCTAGACTCAAGAAGCCCAACAGAACCCAACTAATAGGAAACCAAAGGACTTCAAACTGACAACATTATGGCTAAATTGTCAAATGTCAAAGACAAAGAGAAAATTTTTAAAGAAGAAGTGACTCATGACATATAAGAGAGTCCCATAAAACTATCAGTAGATTTATCAGCAGAAACCTTGCAGGTTAGAAAAGAACGATGTGATAGATTTGAAGTAATAATAATAAAAAAACTATTAACTAACAATATTATATCCAGAAAAACTGTCTTTCTAAATAGAAAGAGAAATGATTTCCCATATAAACAAAAGCAGAGAGAGTTCATCACCACTAGATGTGCCTTACGAAAAAATGCTAAAGTGAGTCCTTAGAAGCTGATATGAAAGGATAATAGAAAACAGCACAAAGACAAATGAAAGTATAACTTCCACTGCTAAAAGTAAACATATGGACAAACCAAAATATTATAATACTGTAGAAGCTAGGCAAGATGGCTGACTAGATGCATCCAGGTGAACCAGCTGCCACTGAGGGACTGGGACAACTGGTGCACTCCTAATAGATCTTCAGAGGTATGGCACTAAGAGTGGATGGAGGAAAGACCAGAAGCTTGGCTGGAGGAGGAGGAAGCTGGAAACCCTGCACAGGGCGACAGTGCACCAGGACTTGTTCTTGGCCTCTGACAACTCTGGGAGAATGGGTGAGTTGAACTGGCAAGAAGCAACATGCTCTAAAATGGGCTTCTGGAATTCTGGCAGGAGGAGACTCCCTCCCACCATGGACACTTGAGTTGACAGGGAAAGCCATTAGAGAAGTGGTAGGGGCAGCACTCCAGCTGGTGTAGAGCCCAGAGGGTTTGATGTGGGAATGTCTATAGTGAAGTGCAGCCAGGGATGGCCATCTTCCTAGGCTCAACTTGCTTTCATAGGAAACTTTAGTCCTAGGGGAACTGTCCATACCTGAACTCTATAGAATTTTCTTGCCCATTACACAAAACTGGTCCAATCTGAACACCCCTTGGTCTGCTGGCCTCTCCCAGGGCCTCAGCCTGGCTGGACTTGCTTGCAGTGTGACTTCAGGTGCCCTGGGGGCCTAAATTGTAGCTCTTGCACTGGTGAACCATGCCTGACCAGAAAAGAGTTCCAGCAGAGTGACCCCCACCGACACATAACAGCCTGTCCCCTCCCACATTCCACTGCAGCTTCCCACGAGAGCATGGACACCTCCCCCCCTGCCATTGCTTTGCCACTATGCATGTGCATGGACAGACTTTGCCTTCTCTGTCCCACCATTGTGTGTGTGTGTGTGTGTGTGTGTGTGTGTGTGTGCGCGCGCGCGCGCGCGCACGCATGCGTGTGGGTGTGCATGTGTGTGTGTATGTGTGTGTGTGTACGTATACCTTGCACTGCCACTGCTGCCAGTGTGATTGCATTATTCCTCCCATCCCCCAACCATATGGCCATTGCAGTCAGAGTCTTTGCAGGCACAGAGCCTGTTAGCACCACTCCTGTCAGCATCTTGCCTCTGGGCTAACACTGCCACTGGAGTAAAACTAGGCTTAGAAAACAAATGACACTCTGCCACCCTGAGAGGCCACCTCTACCTGTGTGAATGTGCACAGGGGGCACACACAGTATTGCTTCTGCCAACACCCCACCTCTGTGCTGACAACAACACTGGCATGATGAGGTGCACTGTAACAAGTAGGGGTCCCCCCAGTGCCCAAGCCATGCTACCTCCTCTGCCTCTGCAAACACCCATATGGAGGCCTGCACCCTGGCACCTGCTAATGCCCTGTGGTAGCCAATAAGCATGTTGCTGCTGCCACTGCTGCTAGGACATGTGAACAAGAACAGATCTCACTGCCACAGCCCCATGAAATTCTTTGGCTGCCGCCACCCATCAGAGTGAGCCCTGCCCCCTAATATCTTCAGAAACAAAGCAAGTTGACTGTACCCACCAAATACCACAAACTATCAAGGTCATCAAATAGGATAAGAGAAAAACAATTCATCCACAGGACAGCAACCTCAAAGAATAAAGGAACATCAGCCCATAAAGATGAGAAAGAACCAGCACAAGAAACGTGACAGCTCAAAAAGCCAGAGTGCTTTCTTTCCTACAAATTATCACAATAGCCTTCTAGCAAGGTTTCTGAACCAGGCCGAGATGGCTGAAATTACAGAAACAACATTAGAAATGTGCACTGGAATGTTACAGAAACTGACAGGCAAAATAGCCAGCATAAAAAACAATATAACTAATCTGATAGAGCTGAAAACACACGCTACAAGAATTTCATAATGCAATCACAAGAATTAATAGCAGAATGGACCAAGAGGAAGAAAGAATCAGAGCTTGAAGACTGCCTTTCTGAAATAAGATAGTCAGAAAAGAATAAAGAAAAAAGAATGAAAATGAATGAACAAAACTTATGAGAAATACGAGATTATGTAAAGAGACCAAATCCATAACCCATTGGTGTCCCTGAGATGAAGAGAATGGAAGCAACTGGGAAATTATATTTCAAGATATCATCCATGAGAACTTTCCCAACTTAGCTAGGGAGGCCAATATTCAAATTCAGGAAATGCAGAGATCCCACACAAGATAATTCACAAGAAGATCATCATCAAGACACATACCCATGAGATTCTCCAAGGTCAAAATGAAGGAAAAAATGTTAAAGGCAGCTAGAGAGAAAGGTCAGGTCACATACAAAGAGAATCCCATCAGACTAACAGTGGACCTCTCAGCAGGAACCCTACAAGCCAGAAGAAAATTGGGAGCCAATATTCAACATTCTTAAAGAAAAGAAATGTCAATCAAAATTTTCATATCCAGCAAAACTAAGCTTTATATGCAAACAAGAAAAAGATCCTTTCCAGAAAAGCAAATGCTTAGGGAATTTGTTACCACCAGACCTGCCTTACAAGAGCACCTGAAGGAAACACTACAAATCAAAAGGAAAGATCATTACAAGCCACTTCAAGAACACACTTAAGTACATAGACCAGTGACAACAAAAAGCAACCACAAAAACAAGTCTATATAATAACTAGCTAACATAATGACAGGAGAAAATCCACACATAACAATATCAACCTTGAATGGAAATGGGCTAAATTCCCCAACTAAAAGGCACAGGCAGGCTGGATAAAGAGGCAAGGCCCAATGGTATGTTGTTTTCAAGAGATCCATCTTCCATACAATGACACCCATAGGCTCAAAATAAAGGATGGAGAAAAATCTACCAAGAAAATGAAAAACAGAAAAAAAAGCAGAGGTTGCAATTCTAATTTCAGAGAAAACAGATTTCAAATCAACAAAGATCAAAAAGGACAAAGAAAGGCATTATATAATGGTAAAGGGTCCAATTTAACAAGAAGATCTAACTATCCTAAATCTACATGCACCCAACACAGGTGCATTCACATTCATAAAGCAAGTTCCTTGAGGCCTATGAAGAGACTTTGTTTCACACCCAATAATAGTGGGAGACTTCAACACCCCACTGCCAATATGAAAAAAAAATCATTGAGGTTAAAAAAATCACAAAATTTCAGGACTTGAACTCAACACTTGACCAAATGGACCTAAAACACATTTACAGAACTCTCTACCAAAAGACAACAGAGTATACATTCTTTTCATTGCCACATGATAAATACTTTAAAATCAACCATGCAATTGGACATAAGACAACCCTCAGCAAACTCAAAAAAAAAAAAAAAAAAATACAGAAATCAAACCAACCACACTCTTGGACCACAATGCAATAAAAATAGAAATCAAGGCAAAGGAAATTGCTCAAAATCATACAATTATATAGAACTTAGACAAGTGACTCCTGAACCACTCTTGGGTAAATAATCAAATTAAAGAAGACATCAAGAAATTCTTTGAAACTGATGAGAACAAAGACACAACAAGCCAGAATCTCTGGGACACAGCTAAGGCAGTGTTAAGAAGGAAATTTATAGCACTAAACACCACATCAAAAAGTGAAAAAGATCTCAAATTAACAACCTAACATCACAATTACAAGAATTACAGATGCAAGAGAAAACCAATTGCAAAGCTAGCAGAAGACAAGAAATAACCAAAATCAGAGATGAAATAAAGGAGATTGAGACACAAAAAAACATACAAAACATCGATGATCCCAAGGGTTGAAGAAACTAGACCAACCAGTAGCTACATTAATAAAGAAAAAAAGAAAAGATCCAAATAAATACAATCAGAAATGGCAAAGGGAACTTTACCATTGACCTCACAGAAATAAAAATATCCATTAGGGGCTACTATGAACAACTCTATGCACATAAACTAGACACTCTAGAAGAAAACGATAAATTACTGAACACATACAAACTCACAAGACTGAAAATAAAAAAGACATTGAATCCCTGAAAGACCAATGAGCTCTGAAATTTAATTAGTAATAAATAGCCTACAAACAAACAAACAGAAAGCCCTAATTCACAGTCGAGTTCTATGAGATGTACCAAAAAAAAAAAAAAAAAAAAAAAAACTGTACCACTCCCACAAAAGCTGTTCCAAAAACTAAGAACGTGAGACTCATCCCCAACTCATTATATGAGGCCAGCATCATCCTGATGCCAAAACCTGGCAGAGACACAAAAAATAAAACTTCAGGCCAATATCCTTCATGAACATAGATGCAAAAATCTTCAACACAATACAGGCAAACTGTATTCTGAATCCAGCAGCACATCAAAAAGTGAATCCATCATGATCAAGTAGGCTTCATCCCTGGGATACAAGGTTGGTTCAACACATGTAAATCAATTCATGCAATTCATCACATTAAAAGAACTAAGGACAAACATCATATGCTTATCTGAATAGATGAAGAAAAGGCTTTCAATAAAATTCAATATCGCTTTATGTTAAAAACTCTCATTAAAGCAGGAGGACACAGGCCTGGCTTGCTTTGCCACCTGTTGACTTCAGAACCCCAGGGCCTTCAGGAAACTCAAAGAAAATCAAGATAACACAGAGAAGGAATTCAGAATTCTATCAGATATATTTAACAGAGATTGAAATAATTAAGGATAATCAAATGGAAATTCTGGAGCTGTAAAATGCAATTGGCATACTGAAGAAAGCATCAAAGTTCTTCAGTAGCAGAACTGAAGGATTAGTGATTAGAAGAAAGAATTAGTAAGCTTGGACACAGGTTATTTTAAAATACACATTGAGAGAACACAAAAGAAAAAAGAATAAAAAATGATGAAACACACCTACAAGATCTAGAAAATATCCTCAAAGGGGTAAATCTAAGAGTTATTGGCCTTAAAGAGGAGGTGGAAAAAAAGACAGGGGAAGAAAGTTGATTCATAGGGATAATAACAGAGAACCTCCCAAACCTAAAAAAAAGATATTGTCATCTAAATACAAGAAGTTTATGCAACACCACGCAGATTTAACCCAAAGAAGACTATCTCAAGGCATTTAATAATCAAACTCCCAAAGGTAAAAGAAAAGATAAAGAAAAATTCCTAAAAGCACAAGAGAAAAGAAACAAATAATATACAATGGCGTTCCAATACATCTGACAGCAGACTTCTCAGGGGAAACCTTACAGGTCAGGAGAGAGTAGCAAGATATATTTAACATACTTAAGGAAAAAAAAAGTTTATCTTAGAATAGTATATCTGGCCAAAATATCCTTCAAGCATAAAGAAGAAAAGAATACTTTCCCAGAAAAACAAAAGATGAGAGGTTTCATCAACACAAGACATTCTCCAAGAAATGTTAAAGGGAATACTTCAACTAGAAAGAAAAAGATGCTAATTAGCAATAAATAATCATCTGAAGGTACAAAATTCGCTGGTAATATTAAGTGTACAGAAAAACACAGACACTGTCACTGTGGTATACAAACTACTCTTATACTAAGTAGAAAGAATGAACGATGAACCAATTGAAAGTAATAACTTCAACAACTTTTAAGACAGACAGTACAATAAGATATCAATAGAAGCAGCATAAAGTTAAAACGCAAGGGGACAAAGTTAAGACATAGAGTTTTTGTTAGTTTCCTTTTTGCTTGTTTGTTTTTTTTTTTATGCAGAGTGTTAAGAAGTATAAGGTTAAAATAATGAATTATACGATAATATTTCCAAGCCTCATGGTAACCTCAAACCAAAAATCATACAATGGATACACAAAAAATAAAAAGCAACAAAGTAAGTCATATCACCAGAGAAAAGAACCTTCACTAAAGGAAGACAGGAAGCAAAGAAGCAAGAGAAGACCAGAAAACAACCAGAAAACAACAAAATGGCAGGAGTTCTTACTTATCAGTAATAACATTGAATGTAAAGGGACAAAACTCTCCAATTAAAAGAAATAACCTAGCTGAATGAGTAAAAAAAAAAAAAGACACACTGATCTGTTCACAAAACAAGTCTTAAAAGACACACACACACACACACACACACATACACAAAGTAATATCAAGCATCTTCTCTGATCACAGTGGAAAACTAGAAATCAATAACGAGAAATTTTGGAAATTACACAAATAAATGGAAATTAAACAAGGCCACTGAATGACCAGTGGTCAATGAAGAAATTAAGAAAAAAATGAAAAATGTCTTGAAACAAATGATAATGGAACATAACATACCAAAACTTAAGGGATACAGCAAAAGCAATACCAAGAGGTAAGTTCATAGTACAAATGCTTACATCAAAAAAGAGAATAAACTTCAAATGAACATTCCAATGATGCATCATAAAGAACTACAAAAGCAAGTGCAAACCAAATGCCAATTAGTAGAAGAAAGGAAACAATGAAGATCAGAGTAGAAATGAATGCAATTGAAATAAAAAAAAAAAAAAGATCAATGAAACAAAAAGTTGATTTTTTGAAAAATTAAACAAAATTGAAAAACCTTTAGCCAGACTAAGAAAAAAAGAGTGAAAATACAAATAAATAAAATCAGAAATGGGATCTGGCAAGACGGCAGAATAGGAACAGCTGCGGTCTGCAGCTCCCAGTGAGACCAACGCAGAAGGAGGGTGATTTCTTCATTCCAACTGAGGTACATGGTTCATCTCATTGGGACTGGTTAGACAGCGGGTGCAGCCCACAGAGGGTGAGCAGAAGTAGGGTAGGGCCTCACCTCACCTAGGAAGCTCAAGTGCTGGTGAACTCCCTCCCTAGGAAACGGAAGCTGTGAGAGACTGGGCTGTGAAGAATGGTGCTATCCAGCCCAGATACTACACTTTTCCCACGGTTTTCACAACCTGCAGACCAGGAGATTGCCTCGGGTGCCTACACCACCAGAAACCTGGGTTTCAAGCACAAAATGGGGCGGCTGTTTGGGCAGACACTGAGTTAGCTGCAGAAGTTTCTTTTTTAACACAGTGGCCCCTGGAACCCCAGCGAGACAGAACAATTCACTCTGGAAAGGGGGCTGAAGCCAGGGAGCCAAGTGGTCTTGCTCAGTGGGTTGCACCCCCACAGAGCCAAGCAAGCTATGATCCACTAGCTTGAAATTCTTGCTGCTAGCAGAGCAGTCTGAAGTCGACCTGGAACAATGGAGTTCGGTTGGGGGAGGGGCATCTGCCATTACTGAGGATGGAGTAGGTGGTTTTCCCCTCACAGTGTAAACAGAGCCACCAGGAGGTTCAGACTGGGTGGAGCCCACCGCAGGGCAGCAAAGCGGCTGTAGCCAGACTGCCTCTCTAGATTCCTGCACACTGTGCAGGTCATCTCTGAAAGAAAGGCAGCAGTCCCAGTCAGGGGCTTATAGATAAAACTCCCATCACCCTGGGACAGAGCACATGAGGGAAGGGGCGACTGGGTGCAGCTTCAGCAGACTTAAATGTTCCTGCCTGCCAGCTCTAAAGAGAGCAGTGCATCTCCCAGCACAGCACTCGAGCTCTGCTAAGGGACAGACTGCCACCTCAAGTGGGTCACTGACCCCCATGCCTCCTGACTAGGAGATACCTCCCAGCAGGGGTCGACAAACGCCTCATACAGAAGAGCTCAGATTGGCATCTGGTGGGTGCACCTCTGGGACGAAGCTTCCAGAGGAAAGAACAGGCAGCAATCTTTACTGTTCTACAGCCTCGATGGTGATACCCAGGGAAACAGGGTCTGGAGTGGACTTCCAGCAAACTTCAGCAGACCTGGAGAAGAGCAGCTTGATTGTTAGAAGGAAAACTAACAAATAGAGAGCAATAACATCAACATCAATAAAAAGAACACCCACAAAAACCCATCCAAAGGTCATCAGCATCAAAGATCAAAGGTAGATAAATCCACTAAGATAAGGAAAAAACAGTGCAAAAATGCTAAAAATTCCAAAAACCAGAATGCCTCTTCTCCTCCAAAGGATCACAACTCCTTGCCAGCAAGAGAACAAAACTGGACGGAGAATTTGTTTGATGAATTGACAGAAGTAGGATTGAGAAGGTGGGTAATAACAAACTCCTCCAAGGTGAGGAGCATGTTCCAACTCAATGCAAGGAATCTAAGAACCTTGAAAAAGGTTACAGGAGCTGCTAACTTGAATAACGAGTTTAGAGAACATAAAAGACCTGATGGAGCTGAAAAAACACACCAGAAGGACTTTGTGAAGCATACACAGGTATCAATAGCCAAACTGATCAAGCAGAAGAAGGGATATCAGAGATTGAAGATGAATTTAATGAAATAAAGAAGAAAGACAAGATTCGAGAAAAAATAATAAAAAAGAACAAACAAAGCCTCCAGGAAATATGGAACAATGTAAAAAGATCAAACCTATGATTGATTGGTGTACCTAAAACTGACAAAGGGAATAGAACCAAGTTGAAAAATACACTTCAAGATATTATCCAGGAGAACTGCCCTAACCTGGCAATACAGGCGAACATTCAATTCAGGAAATACAGAGAACACCACTAAGACACTCGTCGAGAAGAGCAAACTCAAGACACATAATCGTCCGATTCACCAAGGCTGAAACAAAAGAACAATTGTTAAGGGCAGAGAGAGAGATAGGTCAGGTTACCTACAAAGGGAAGCCCATCAGACAATAGTGGATCTCTCTGCAGAAACCCTACAAGCCAGAAGAGAGTGGGGGCCAATATTCAACATTCTAGAAGAAAAGAATTTTCAACCCAGAATTTCATATTCAGCCAAACTAAGCTTTATAAGCAGTAGAGAAATAAAATCCTTTCCAGACAAGCAAATGCTGAGAGATTTTGTCACGACCAGGCCTGCCTTACAAGAGATCCTGAAGGAAGCACTAAATATGGAAAGGAAAAACTGGTACCATTCACTGCAAAAACATACTAAATTGTAAAGACTATCGACACTATGAAGAAACAGCATCAATTAATGGGTAAAATAACTAGCTAGCATCATAATGACAGGATCAAATTCAAACATAACAATTTGACCTTAAATGTAAAGGGGCTAAATGCTCCAATTAAAAGAGACAGACTGGAAAATTGGATAAAGAGTCAAAAGCCATCAGTGTGCAGTATTCAGGAGACCCATCTCATGTGCAAAGACACATACAGGCTGAAAATAAAGGGATGGAGAAATATTTATCAAGCAGATGGAAAGAAAAATAAAAAAGTAGGAGTTGCAATCCTAGTCTTTGTAAAACAGACTTTAAACTAACAAAGATGAAAAAAGACAAAGAAGGGCAATACATAATGGTAAAGGGATGAATACAAGAAGAGCTATCCTAAATATATATGCACCCAATAGAGGAGCACCCAGATTCATAAAGGAAGTTCTAAGAGAATGAAAAAGAGACAAACAATAATAGTGGGAGACTTTAACAGCACACTGTCAATATCACACAGATCAATGAGACAGAAAATTAACAAGGAGATTTCGAACTTGAACTGAGGTCTGGACCAAGTGGACCTAATAGACATCTACAGACTCTCCACCCCAATTCAACAGAATATACATTCTTCTCAGTACCTCATAGCACTTATTCAAAAATTGACCACACGATTGGAAGTAAAACACTCCTCAGCAAATGTAAAGGAATGGAAAACATAACAAAAAGTTTCTCAGACCATAGTGCAATCAAATTAGAACTCAAGATTAAGAAACACACTCAAGACCACACAACTACATGGAAACTGAACAATCTGCTTCTGAATGACTACTGGGTAAATAATGAAATTAAGGCAGAAATAAATAAGTACTTTGAAAACAATGAGAAAAAAGACACAACATACCAGAATCTGTGGGACTCAGCTAAAGAAGTGTTTAGAGGGAAACTTATAGCACTAAATACTCACATCAGAAACTGGGAAAGATCTAAAATCAACACCCTAACATCAAAATTAAAAGAACTAGAGAAGCAAAAGCAAACAAATTCAAAAGCTAGCAGAAGACAAGAAATAACTAAGATTGGAGCAGAACTGAAGGATATAGAGACATGAAAAACCCTTCAAAAACTCAATAAATCCAGAAGCTGGTTTTTTGAAAAGATTAACAAAATAGACTGCTAGCCAGAATAATAAAGAAGAAAAGAAAGAAGAATCAAATAGACATAATAAAAAATGATAAAAGGGATATCACCAAAGATCCCACAGACATACAAACTACCATCAGAGAACACTATAAACACCTCTATGCAAATAAACTAGAAAATCTAGAATAAATGGATAAATTCCTAGACACATACATCCTACCAAGACTAAACCTGGAAGAAGTCGAATCCCTGAGCAGACCAAAAACAAGTTCTGAAATTGAGGCAGCAATTAATAGCCTACCAACCAAAAAAAGCCCAGGTCCAGAGGGATTCACAGTCAATTTCTACCAGAGGTACAAAGAAGAGATGGTGTCATTCCTTCTGAAACTTCTCAAAACAATAGAAAAAGAGGGACTCCTCCATAACTCATTGTGTGAGGCCAACATCATCCTGATACCAAAAGCTGGTAAAAAAAAACACAAAAAGAAAATTTCAGGCCAATATCCTTGATGAACATCGATGTGAAAATCCTCACTAAAATACTGGCAAACTGAACCCAGCAGCACATCAAAAAGCTTACCTAACACGACCAAGTTGGCTTCATCCCCAGGATGCAAGGCTGGTTCAACATATGCAAATCAGTAAACATAATCCATCACATAAACAGAAAAAATGACAAAAACCTCATGATTATCTCAATAGATGCACAAACGGCCTTCAATAAAATTCAACAGGCCTTCATGCTAAAAACACTCAATAACCTAGGTACTGATAGAACATATCTCAAAATAATAAGGGCTACTTATGACAAACCCACAGCCAATATCATACTGAATGGGCAAAAGCTAGAAATACTCCCTTTGAAAACTGGCACAAGACAAGGATGCCCTCTCTCACCACTCCTATTCAACATATTGTTGGAAGTTCTGACCAGGGCAATCAGGCAAGAGAAAGAAATAAAAGATATTCAAATAGAGAGAAAAAAGTCAAATTGTCTCTGTTTGAAGATGATATGATTGTATATTTAGAAAACCCCTTGGTCTCAGTCCAAAAACACCGTAAGCTGATAAGCAACTTCAACAAAGCCTCAGGATACAAAATCAGTGTGCAAAAATCACAAGCATTTCTATATACAAATAATAGACAAACAGAGAGCCGAATCATAAGTGAATTCCCATTCACAATTGCTACAAAGAGAATAAAATACCTAGGAATACAACCTACAAGGGACGTGAAGGACTTCTTCAAGGAGAACTACAAATCACTGCTCAAGGAAATAAGAGAGGACACTAACAAAAGGAAAAACATTCCATGCTCATGAATAGGAAGAATCAGTATCATGAAAATGGCCACACTGCCCAAAGTAATTTATAGAGTCAATGTTATTCCCATCAAGGCACAACTGACTTTCTTCACAGAATTACAAAAAATACTTTAAATTTCATATGGATCCAAAAAAGAGCTCGTATAGCCAAGACAATCCTAAGCAAAAAGAACAAAGCTGGAGGTATCACACTACTTGACATCAAACTATACTACAAGGCTACAGTAACCAAACAGCATGGTACTGGTACTAAAAAAGATATACAGACCAATAGTACAGAACAGGGGCCTCAGAAATAACACCACACATCTACAACCATCTGATCTTTGACAAACCTGACAAAAACAAGCAATGGGGAAAAGATTCCCTATTTAATAAATGGTTCCGGAGAAAACTGGCTAGCCATATGCAGAAAACTGAAACTGGAACCTTTCCTTACACCTTAAATAAAAATTACCTCAAGATGGATTAAAGACTTAAACATAAAACCTAAAACCATAAAAACCATAGAAGAAAACCTAGGCAGTACCATTCAGGTCACAGGCATGGGCAAAGGCTTCATGGATAAAACACCAAAGGCAATGGCAACAAAAGCCAAAATTGACAAATGGGATCTAATTAAACTAAAGAGTTTCTGCTCAGCAAAGAAACTATCATCAGAGTGAACAGGCAACCTGCAGAGTGGGAGAAAATTTTTGCAATCTATCCATCTGACAAAACTCTCATATCCAGAATCTACAAGGAACTTAAACAAATTTACAAGAAAAAACCACCCCATCAAAAAGTGGACAAAGGATATGAACAGATACTTCTCAAAAGAAGACATTTATGCAGCCAACAAACATATGAAGAAAAGCTCATCATCACTGGTCATTAGAGAAATGCAAATCAAAACTACAATGAGATACCATCTCATGCCAGTTAGAATGGCGATCATTAAAGAGTTAGGAAACAATAGATTCTGGACATCATGTGGAGAAATAAGAATGCTTTTACACTGTTGGTGAGAGTGTAAACTAGTTCAACCATTGTGAAAGACAGTGTGGCGATTCCTCAGGGATCTAGAAACAGAAATATCACTTGACCCAGCAATCCCATTAATGGGTATATACTCAAAGGATTATAAATCATTCTACTATAAAGACACAGGCACATGTATGTTTATTGCAGCACTATTTACAACAGCATAGACTTGGAATCAACCCAAATGCCCATCAGTGATAGACTGGATAAAGAGAAAATGTGTCACATATACACCATGGAATACTATGCAGTCATAAAAAAGAATGAGTTCATGTCCTTTGCAGAAACATGGATGAAACTGGAAACCATCATTCTCAGCAAACTGACACAGGAACAGAAAACAATACACTGCATGTTCTCACTCATAAGTGGGAGTTGAACAACGAGAACACATGGACACAGGGAGGGTAACATCATACACCAGGGCCTGTTGGGGGATGTCGGACAAAAGGAGGGATAGTATTAGGAGAAATATCTAATGCATGTGGTGCTTAAAACCTAGATGACGAGTTGATGGGTGCAGGAAACCACCATGGCACATGTATACCTATGTAACAAACCTGCACGTTCTGCACATGTATCCCAGAACTAATACAAAAATAAAAATAAGAATAAAAATTTAAAAAAATCAGAAAAGAAAAAAGATACACTACAACTGATATTGCAAAAATTCAAAGGATCATTAGTGGCTACAAAGAGCAACTATATGTCAAATAATTGGAAAATCTATAGTAAATGGACAAATCCCTAGATATATACAACCTACCAAGACTGACACAGGAAGAAATCCAAAACCTGAACAAATCAATAACAAGTAATGAAAATGAAGCTATAGTAACAAGTCTACCAGTAAAGAAATGCCTGGGACCTGATGGCTTCACTGTTGATTTCTACCAAACATTGAAAGAAGAACAAATAACCAGTCCTACACAAACTATTCCAAAAAACAGAGGAGAAACGAAGGCTTCCAAATTCATTTTATGAGGCCAGTATTGCCCTGATGCCAAAGCCAGACAAAGATAGATCAAAAAAAAGAGAAAACTACAGGTGAATATATCTGATGAATACTGATGCAATAATCCTCAACAAAATACTAGCAAACTGAAATCAACAATACATTAGAAAGATCATTCATCATGAGCAAGTGGGAGTTATCCCTGTGATGCAAGGATGGTTCAACATATGCAAATCAATCAATGCAATACATCATATCAACAGAATGAAACATAAAAATCATATGATCATTTCAACTGATGTGGAAAAAAGCATGTGATACATTTCAACATCCCTTCATGTTGAAAACCCTAAAACAACTGGCGATAGAAGGAACATAAAACTTCAACATAATTAAAGGCAAAAACAGCAGACCTACAGCTAGTTTCACACTGAAAGCCTTTCCTCTAAGATCTGGAACACAACAGGGATGCCCACTGCCATCACTATTATTCAACACAATACTGGAATTCCCAGCTGGAACAATGAGACAGGAGAAATATATAAAGTGCATCCAAATTAGAATGGAAGAAGTTAAATCATCCTTGTTTGCAGATGATATGATCTTGTATTTTAAAAATCCTTAAACTTCCACAAGAAAACTACTAGAAATGATAAACAAATTCAGTAAAGTTGCAGGATACAAAATCAACATAACAACACTAAGTAGCATTTCTATATGTCAACAGTGAACAATCTGAAAAAGAAATTTAAAAAGTAATCCCATTTACAATCACCATGCATAAAATTAAATGACGAGAATTAACCAAAGAAGTGAAAGATGGCTGTAATGAAGACTATAAAACACTGATGAAAGAAATTGAAGAGGACACCAAAAAGTGGAAAAATATTCCATGCTTATAGATTGGAAGAATCAATATTGTTAAAACGCCCATACTAACAGTAGTCTACATATTCAATGCAATCCCTATCAAACTACCAATGACATTCTTCACATAAATAGAAAAATCAATCCTAAAATTTATATGGCATGATAAAAGACCCAGAATACGCAAAGCTATTCTATGTAAAAATCAGAAAACTAGAGGAATCACATTATGTGACTTCAAATTATATAATACTACAGAGCCATAGTAACCAAAACCTCATGGTACTGGCATAAAAATAGACACACAGACCAATGGAACAGAACAGAGAACCCAGAATCAAATCCCCAATCCTACACTAAACTCATTTTCAACAAAGGTGCTAAGAACATACACTGGGTAAGACAGTCTCTTCCAAAAAAGGTGCTGGGAAAACTGGATATACATATGCAGAAAAATGAAACTAGACCTCTGCTCTTGCCATATACAAAAATCAAATTGAAATTGATGAAAGACTTAAATCTAAGACCTCAAAATATAAAACTACTACAAGAAAACGTTGAGGAAAATCTCCAGGATATTGGTCTGGGCAAAGATTTTTTGATCAATACCCCAAAAGTGCAGGCAGCCAAAGCAAAAATGAACAAATGGGATCACATCAAGTTAAAAAGCTTCTGAGCAGCAGAAGATACAACCAACAAAGAGAAGAGACAATCCACAGGATGGGAGAAAATACATGCGAAGCACACATCTGATAAGGGATTAATAAGTATAATATATAAGGCACTCAAACAACTCTATAGAAAATAATTTAATAATCCGATCAAAATTGGGCAAAATATTTAAATAGACACTTCTCAAAAGAAGACACACAAATGGCAAACAGGCATGTGAACAACAGAGCAGGAGGGAATATTTCTAAATTGTGAAAAGGGGCTCAATGTCATTGATCATCAGAGAAATGCAAATCAAATCTATAAGGAAGTATTATATTACTCCAGTTAAAATGGCTTATATTCAAAAGACAGGCAATAACAAATGTTGATGAGGATGTAGAGAAAAGTGAACCCTTACATACTGCTGGTAGGAAAGTAAATTAACAACCACTATGGAGAACAATTTGGAGATTCCTCAAAAACCTAAAAATTGAGATAGCAAATATAACTGCAATTCTATTGTTGAGTATATATACAAAATAAATGAAATCGGTATGTCAAAGAGATATCTGCACTTTTATGGTGGTTGCAGCACTGTTAACAATGGCTAAGATTTGGGAGCAACCTATTTGTCCATTAACAGATTAATGGATAAAGAAAATGTGGCATATATACACAACGGAGTACTATTCAACCATAAAAAAGAATGAAATCCAGTCATCTGCAATGACATAGATGGAACTGGAGATCATTATATTAAGAGAAATAAGCCAGGCACAGAAAGACAAACATCACATTTTCTCACCTATTTGTGGGATCTGAAAATCAAAACAATTGAGGCTGGGAAGTAGGGTGCTAGGGGGAGGTGGGTATGGTTAATGGGTACAAAGAAAAAATAAAAAGAACAAAGAAGACCTACTATTTGATAGCACAATAGGGTGACTATAATCAATAACTTAATTGTATATTTTAAAATAGCTTAAAGAGTGGAATTGTATTGCTTATAACTCAAAGAATAAATTCTTGAGAGAATATATACCCTATTCTCCATGATGTGCTTTTTCACATTGGATGTCTGTATCAAAACATATCATGTACCCCAAATATATAAATATCTACTATGTATCCACAAACATTTTTAAAAATAATAATAATTAGAAAAAGAATTATGGTGGGGCCTTGAATTTTGCTAAATGGTAGACATAGTTAAACAATTACCTGCCATTGCTTTATGTGTTTTTCTATAATTTGCTTACAGCTGCCGAGTCATATAACTGGGGTCACAAGTTTTACACTTCTCCAACTACTCCTATAGATAACATCACTATTATGAAACTTAAAAAACTGGTCTTTCACATATTTTTCAGATTCAGCAGCAGACCAAGAGCGGACCAAGAGATGCCACCTGGTCCTAAGACACCCCCCTCCCAGGAACTGACTCAGCTAAGCCAAGACAGTTTCAGGCACCCCTGTGCTTTCATCCCCAATCAATCATTTTTTTAAAAGTTTCCTATCCCCTGCCTGCCAAAGTGTCCTCAAAAACTCTAGCCTCCAAATTCTCAGAGAGATGGGTTTGAGAAATTTTTTCCCTTTCTCCTTACTTGGCTGGCCCTGCAATTATTAAACTACTTCTTTGCTGGAAAAAAAAAAAAAAAAAAAAAAAGTCTTAGGCTGAATCAATTATTTTTAATTTGTTCCTATTGTTAGGTAATCTATTCTTCCTTATTTGTATGTTTGAAGGATAGTTTCTTTGCTCATATGCTTTTTAAAGATTGCAAAATTTAATCTAGGTGAAATGTCCCCTTTCATTGATTTTTTCTGGTTCATGATGAATCCTTTCAAACAGAATACAGCATATCCATATTTCTTCCACCTAAAAAAGAAAGAAAGATCTCAATTAACAACTTAACTTTACATCTGAAGGCACTAGAAAAAGAAGAGCAAACTAAGACTAAAGCGAGCAGAAGGAAAGGAATGATAAAAACCAGAGCAGAGATAGAGGAGAAAAAAATATAGAAAAGATCAATAAAATTAAAAGCTGCTTTTTTAAAAAGATAAAAAATATTGACAAATCTTTAGCTAGACTAAGAAAAAAGAGAAGACTCAAAACAATCAGAAATGAAAGAGGAAACATAAAAACTGATGCCACAGAAATTAACAAGATTAAAATAAACCAATATGACCAATTTGTCCACAAATTGAATAACCTGGAAAAAAGGCATAAATTCCTAGAAATCTATAACCTACCAACGCTGAATCATGAAAAAAAAGAAAATCTGAACATACTTATAACTAGTAAAGAAGATTAAATCAGTTAATAACCCCACCTCCCACAGACAATCCTTCTTAAAGTCTTCCAAAAAAATTGAAGGGGAAGGCATACTTCTAAACTCTTTTATGAAGACAGCATTACCCTATTAACAAATCCAGACAAAGACACAACAAGAAAATAAATCAGTAAGCCAATATATTTGATAAGCATAGATACAAAAATCTTCAACAAAATACTAGCAAGTCAAATCCAACAGCATATTAAAAAGATTATTAAATCATGGCCAAGTGAGATTTATCCTTGTGAATCCAGGATGGCTAATCATATAAAAAATCACTTAAAATGATACATTACATTAAGAAAGTGAAGAATACAAATTCCATGGTCATCTCAATAGACACAGAAATATTGTTTGACAAAATTCAACACCCTTTTGTGACAAACTCTAAACAAACTAAGAACAAAAGAAAATTGCCTCAACAATTTTCAACAAAACCATATATGGTCAACAAAATCATATATGAAAAGTCTGCACCTAATATCATACTTCATGATAAAAAACTGAAAGCTTTCCCTTTAAGATCAGGAACAAGGCAAGGATGCCTGTTGTCACCAGTTGTATTCAACAGAGCATTGGAAATCCTCTCCAGAGCAATTAGCTAAGAAAAATAAATGAAAACATCCAATAGGAAAGAAAGTAGAAAAATTATCTCTTTTAGCAGATGAAGTGATCTCATATATAAAAAAATCCTAAAGACTCCACAAAAATACCTGTTAGAATTAATAAACAAATTCAATAAATTTGAAGAATTACAAAATCGACAAATAAAAAGCAGTTGCACTTCCATTGACTAGCAATGAGCAATCCAAAAAAATTAGGAAAACAATTGTATTTTCCATGGCATCAAAAGAATAAAATACTTAGAAATAACCTTAACCAAGGTGACAAAGGACTTTTATAACAGCTTAAAGAAAGTTGGAAAATTCAAAATATGTACATTAAGAAACACATTTTTGAATAACCAATAGATCAAACAGGAAATCTTAATAAAAATTTCAAAATATCTTCAGACAAACAAAAATGAAAACACAGCATACCAAAACTTATGAGATGATGCAGCAAAAGCAGTACTAACGGAATTTAATAGAGATAAAAATCTACATTAAAAAGAAAGAAAGAAAGATCTCAATTAACAACCGAAGTTTACATCTACAAAACTACAAAACATTGTTGGAGGAAACTAAAGAAGACACAAATAAGTTGGAATACATCTGTATTAATGGATTGGAAGACTTTAATAATGTTAAAATGTCCATACTACCCAAAGCGATCTACAGAGTCAATGCGATCCCCATCAAAATCCCAATGGCATTTTTTACAAAAATAGAAAACAATCCTAAAATTCACATAGATCCACAAAAGACTCCCAATAGCCAAAACAATAGTGAGAAAGACCAACAAAGCTGGAGACATCACACTCCAAGATTTTAAAACATATTACAAAGCTACAGGGTGCAGTACACCAACATGGCACAAGTATACATATGTAACAAACCTGCACGTTATGCACATGTATCCTAGAACTTAAAGTATAATAATAATAATAATAATAAAAATAAAATAAAATAAAATAAAGAAATATTAAATGATATCACTGGGCAAACATAATATGTGACTAATGATTTTTTTCATTAACGCCTACTTTAAAACTTGTACTTGGTTGTCTACAACTAAGCAGTGTTTAGTTCATAGTATTTTTATATTGTGTCATATTCTATAGTGACTTTTGCTATAATTCCAGAAATATTTTTCCAATAGGATATATCTCAACATTTATTAAAAATCTTAATGTTTCCTCCAATTGTTTGATGTTATCAGTGCTTTGTCTAATTACATTTTAATTCTCCACCTTAAACTCTGTAAGAAATTAGTAAACCATCATGCACTTTAAGTTTTTATTTGCTGTATAAGTAAATTTCTGTTGAAAAATTAAAAAAAAACAGTATGAAACTGACATAAAGGCAAACATATAGACCAATTTCGAATAGTGAGCCCGAAAACAAACGCACACACATGCAGTCAAATGATATTCAACAATGGTGCCAAGAGTACATAATAGGAAAATGATAGTCTCTTTAACAGATGGTGCCGGAAAAACTGGATATATACATGCAAAAGAATGAAACTGAACCCTTATCTTATACAATATACAAAAATCAACTCAATACGGATTAAAGACTTAACTGTAATACCTGAAACTATAAAACTCCTAGAAGAAAACATAAAGAAATTGCTTCATAACATCAGTCTTGGGAATGATTTTTTGGATAAGACACCAAAAGCACAGGCAACAAGAGGAAAAATAGACAAGTGAGACCAAATCAAACTAAAAACCTTCTGCACAACAAAGGAACACATCAATAGAGTTAAAGGAAACCCACAGAATGGGAGAAAATATTTGAAAACCTACACAACTGATAAGGAGTTAATATCCAAACTGTAAAGGGAACTCGTACAACTCAATAGAAAAAAAGAACTGATTATAGTATGAGCAAAGGACTTGATATTTCTCCAAAGAAGACATACAAATGGCTAACAAGTATATGAAAAGATGCTCAACATCACTAATCATCAGGGAAATGCAAATCAAAACCAAAATGAGTAATCACCTCATGCCTAATAAATGGCCATGATTAAAACAAAGCAAAACAAAAACCAGAAAATAACTAGTGTCGTACATTAGGTCTTACAAAGATGACATCTATAGCTAACAGTAGTGCACTGTATTCATGATTTTTGCCAAATGAACAGATTATAGCTGCTCTTGCCACAGGAGGGAAAACAGGTAACTATATGAGATGACCCAATATGTTGATTTGTTTCACTATAGCAATATTTTTACTATATATGTGTATCTCATAACATCATTATATATATACACACACACACACACACACACACACACACACCTCACTTATGTATAATAACATTTACTTTAAAAACAAAATAACAAGTGTTATTGGAAAATGGAACTTTTGTGCACTATTGTTGGGACTATATAATGGTGTAGCCACTTTGGAAAATAGTATGGAGGTTCCTTGAAAAATTAAAAATATAACTACCATATGATCCTGCAACCCCACCACTGCGTATTTATCCAAAAGAATTGAAAACAGTATCTAGAAGAGATATTTGCACTCCTATCTTCATTGTAGCATTATTTACAATAGCCAGGATGTGTAAACAACCTAAATGTCCATCAGTGGATGAATAGATACAGAAAATGTGGCATATGTGCATAATAGAATATTATTCAGCTTTTAAAAAGAAGAAGATCCTGTCACATCCAGTCGTACAATCCAGGTATACAACATGAAAGAACACTGAGGACTTTATGCTAAGTGAAATAAACTAGTCACAGAAGGACAAATACTACATTATTTCAGTTGCAGGAGGTATACAAAAGTAATCAAACTGATAGAACCCAGAGAAAAGGGGAAATGTGGAGATGCTGTTCAATGAGTATAGAGTTTTAATAATGCAAGATACAAAGTTTTAGATATCTTCTGGACATTAATGTACATATAATTTATAATACTGTGCTGTACACTCAAAATTTTCTTAAGAGGGTAGATATCATGTTATTTTTTACCAGAATTTTAAAAATTAAAGACTTAGCCCTAACATATGAGTAATTATTTTAATATAAACTAGTCTAAATATACCAATTAAAAGATAGAGACTAGCAGAGTAGTCTTTTTTTAAAAAAAGCTTAGCCCAGCTATATGCAGTCTACAAGAAATTCACTTCAAATATAACAAAATGGGTAGGTTGAAAGTAAATGGATGGAAAAAGATATATCATTGAAACATGAATTTTTTAAAACACCAGTACATATACTAATGTAAGATAAAGAAGACTTCAGAGCAAAGAAAATTACTAGAGAGAAAGAGGGACATTATATAATATTCATGAAATAGCAGAATTGTAGAGAGAGACAGAACAAATTAGAGATCAGATGTATGAGAAGGAGGAAAAGGAGGTGAGTGTGTCTTTATAAAGTGTTATCCTGAAAGAGCCTTTGGAGTGGTGATGATTGTTAGAAACTACACATGTGAGAAGATGAGTAGAGCTACACACACACACACACACACACACACACACACACATACAGAGTGCTTACAAAAGTAAGGAAAACTGAATAAGATAAACATTAGTTTCCTGGTTTCTGTATCATACTGTAGTTATGCAACATGACATTGAAGTGGTTTAGGTGAGCTATGAACAGGATCTCCTATACATTTATTGCAACTTTCTATGAATCTTCATTTCAAAAATAATATGCAGGGGTACCTCATTCTATTACAATTTGCAGATACTGTGTTTTTTGTTTTTTGTTTTCAAACTGAAGTTTTGTGGCAACCCTGCATTGAGCAAATCTATTGGCACAATTTTTACAGAAGCATGTGCTCACTTCATATCTTACATTTTGTTAACTCTCACAATATTTCAAACTTTTCCATTATAATTTTATCTGTTATGGTGATCTGTGATCAGTGATCTCTGATGTTACTATTGTAATTGTTTGAGGGCACCACAAACAGTGCCCATATAAGATGGCAAACATAATCAATAAATGTGTACATGTTCTGACTGCTAAACTGATTGGCCATTCCCCCATCTCTCTCCCTCCCCTCGGGCATCCCTATTCTGTGAGACATAACAATATTGACATTACGATAATTAATAACCCTACAATGACATTTAAGTGTTCAAGTAAAAGGAAGAATAGCACATCCCTCACTTTAAATCAAAGGCCAGAAATGATTACGCTTAGTGAAGAAGGCATATCAAAAGCCAAGATAGGCCAAAAACTAGGTCTCTTGTGCCAAACAGCTAGCCAAACTGTGAATGTAAAGGAAAAGTTATTAAAGGAAATTGAAAGTGCTACTCCACTGAACACATGAATAATAAAAAAGCAAAACAACCTATGGCTGTTAAGAAGACAGTTTTAGTGGTCTGGATGAAAAACCAAACCATCCACATTTCCTTGAACCAAAGCTTAACACAGAGGAAGGCCCTAACTCTCTTTAATTCTATGAAGCCTGAGGGAGGCGAAGAAGCTGTAGAAAAAAAGTTGGAAGCTAGCAGAAGTTGATTCATGAGGTTTGAGGCAAGAAGCTGTATCCATAACATAAAAGTGCAAGGTGAGGCATCAAGTGGTGCTGAAGAAGCTGCAGCAAGTTATCCAGAAGATCTAATTAAGATAATGGATGAAAGTAGCTACATTAAACAATAGACTTACAACGTAGATAAAACAGCCTTCTATCGGAAGAAGATGCCATCTAGGACTTTCACAGTTAGAGAGAAGTCAATGTCTGGCTTCAAAGCTTCAAAGGACAGACTTTATCTCCTGTTACAGCCTAACGTAGATGTTGATTTTAAATTGAAGCTAATGCTCATTTGTCATTCCAAAAATCCTAGGGCCCATAATAATTATGTTAAATCTATTCTGCCTGTGCTTTATAAATGGAACAATAAAGCCTGGATGACAGCACATCTGTTTATAGCATGGTTTACTGAATATTTTAAGCCCACTGTTGAGACCTACTGTTCCCAAGAAAATATTTCTCTCAACATATTGCTGCTCACTGAAAATATACCTCGTCACCCAAGAGCTCTGATCGATGTGTACAAAGAGATTAAAGTTGTTTTCATGCTTGATAACATAACATCCCTTCTGCAGTCCATGAATCAAGGAGTAATTTGGATTTTCAAGTTTTACTATTTAAGAAATACATCTCATAAATCTACAGCTGCCAGAGATAATGATTTCTCTGCTAGGTCTTGAAAACCTGGAAACAATCTATCATTCTAGATGCCATTAAGAACATTTTGCTTCATGGAAGGAGTTCAAAATATCAACAATAACAGGAATTTGAAAGAAGTGGATTCCAATCCCCATGGATTATTTTGACAGGTCCAAGATTATACCAGAATAAGTAACTAGATTTGGTAGAAATAGCAAAAGAACTAGAATTAGAAGGGGAGACAAAAGGTGTAATTGAATTGCTTCAATCTCATGATAAAACGATAATGGATGAGGAGTTGCTTCTTATGAATGAGCAAAAAAAGTGGTTCTTTGAGATGGAATCTACTGCTGGAGAAAATGCTAGGAACACTATGGAAGCAACTACAAAGAATTAAGAATATTACATCAACTTGGTTGATAAAGTAGCAGCAGGATTTGATAAGGACTGACTCTAATTTTGAAAGAAGTTCTACAGTGGGTAAAATGTTGTCAAGCAGCATCACATGCTACAGATAAACCTCTTGTGAAACAAAGTCTATTGATGCAACAAACTTCCTTTTTTGTCTTATTTTAAGAAAATGATGTGGTCACTCCCACCTTCAGGAACCACCACCCTGATCAGTCAGCAGCTACCTACAACAAGGAAAAATCCTCCACCAGCAAAAGGATTACAACTCACCAACAGCTCAAGTGATTCTTAGCATTTTATTTAGTAATAAAGTATTTCTTAATTAAAATAATTAAGACTTATTAGACATAGTGCTATTGCACACTTAAGAGACTGTTGTATAGTATAAACATAACTTTTGTTTTAAGGAGGGATGAAGTCTTGCTATGATGCCCACCCTGGTATCAAACTCCTGAGCTCAAGCAATCCTCCCACCTCAGCCTCCCAAAGTGCTGGAATTACAGGTGTGAGATACCACTCCTGGCCATAAATATAACTTTTATATGTACTAGGAAACCGAAAATGTGCATGACTCGCTTTATTGTGATATTCACTTTATTGTGGTCGCCTGAAACTGAACCTGCAATATCTGTGAGCTGTGACTGTACATATGTATTTGTGTGTGTGTGTATGTATCTCCATAATCTGACTAATTTTCACTTCCCCACTACTACTACCCTAATCCAACCATTTTCTCTCACCTGGGTTACTGTAACATCCTCTTTAATTGGTCTCCATGCTTATTCTCTTGCTCTTTCCATGTGGAAGCCAGAATATTTTCTTTACATGTAAATCAAATCAAGTTAATATTCTCTCTTTACATATAAATCAAATCAAATCACCCTCTCTCGATTTTTCAATGCCTTCCCATCACATGGAATAAAATCTCAAATTCCTATTTTATCCTACAAAAGTCTATATGTTTTGGACTCTGAATACATCTCTGGCCTTATTTTATCCCACTGTCTCACTCACTCTCTACATTCTGGATACATTAGCCTCCTTGCTATTCATTGAACATACCAAGCAGGTTCCCACCTCAGGGCTTTTGCATATTCTATTCTTTCTGCCTGAAATGTTCTTCTTCCAGATATTCACATGTCCTACGCCCTTGCTTCATTCAGGTCTTTGCTTAATGTCACCTCGTCAGATACCCTTTCTTGACCACTGTATCTAGAATAGCATCATCTATTGCTCCTTATTTCCTTATCTTGTTTTATCAGCCTTATAGCTCTTATCATTATCTGATGTTATATATTAGGTATTGTTTGTTTATTCACTGTATGTATCATCCTCTAGATTGCAAACCTCATGAATGTAGGGACTTTGTTCTGTTTACCACTGTTTCCCTAGTGCCTAAAACAGGGCTGTGCATGTAGCAACACTCAATAAATATTGAATGAATATATAGATCAAAAGGGAAAAACTGATTTGATTACAATCTAGCTTTCCCAGTAGCCAAGATATCATATTTATATCATTGCTTCTTTAAGTGTAGCAACTTCATATTATATAATCAAATTAATTGTTATTTAAATCTTTTGTTTTTATATATCTTTTAAGATTTTATTTTTGAAAAAATCAGATATTATGTATGGGCTTCTGATATTATTTCAGTTTCACCATATTGATATGGGGAAATGGTTTTGCTTCACCACTTTATTTACTTTGCTTAGACAAAAATATCTATCAAACATTGCTGCATATTTTATGAGACTTCTTTAAAGTGTGTTAACATTTTATCAGATACTCTGGTTAATGGGATGCCAGTATCTAGGAAAAACTAGAAACCACAAGGTTCAGATTATACTCACAGTTTTCTATTAATATTTTGTGTTAATGTATATAATTATATATATAAATTTATATATAAAAGCTTAGATAAGCTTTTATATTTTTATTAATCATCTCTAGGCCTCAATTTGATTCTCCTTAAAATCAGGAGGGTACATAATATGATCTCTAATGTTCATTATTGTTCTATGAATGAAGAGAAACATATGGCAAATGTGCTCTATTTTGCTTTTTTTAAGAAACATACATGTGTCTTCATATAGTTTATTCCATGCACCACAGTTTACACTTCGTGGTAGACACTACCTGAGATTCTCTTTAGCCCACAATCTTCCCTTCTCCGGGAATTGTATGTCCCTTCACTTAGGGTTGGGGCCTAATAACCATATTTATAACCATATTTATATGACATGATCTTGCCCCTCTAGCCATGGATAATCAGATCCTGGCTGGACATATAGCCCAACCTGTGTCAATCAGAATTAGGAATTGGAATTCGGAGATATTGAGTCTCTTCTGATTGCCTGAATTCAGAATATGTAAACTTGGGATCTCTTGAATAAACCAGGTTTGGCTGTGTGCTGAGGAAGTGAGAATAATGGAGTACATACACTGAAAGAAACAGAGATAAACAGATGACCCTACAGCCCCTAGGGGTGGTGAAGGAGAAGAGAAAGAGGGAGGAAAATTCCTTTAGCTACGGACAGCTCCTCAACTTAGTTGCAATCTCTCATGTACCTAGACTACACTTTCTGCTCTTTCTTTTTTCTCTTATACTCAACATAAACGCTTTTTTACTTTAAGCTAGTTTGAGGTGCACATTTATTATGTACACAGACTGGCAAATCGGATAAAGAGTCAAGACCCATCAGTTTGCTGTATTCAGGAGACCCATCTCACATGCAGAGAAACACATAGGCTCAAAATAAAGGGATGGAGGAAGATCTACCAAGCAAATGGAAAACAAAAAAAAGCAGGGGTTGCAATCCTAGTCTCTGATAAAACAGACTTTAAACCATCAAAGATCAAAAGAGACAAAGAAGGCCATTACATAATGGTAAAGGGATCAATTCAACAGAAAGAGCTAACTATCCTAAATATATATGCACCCAATACAGGAGCACCCAGATTCATAAAGCAAGTCCTTAGAGACCTACAAAGAGACTTAGACTCCCATAAAATAATAATGGGAGACTTCAACACTCGACTGTCAACACTGGACAGATCAACGAGACAGAAAGTTAACAAGGATATCCAGGAATTGAACAAAACTCTGCAGCAAGCAGACCTAATAGACATCTACAGAACTCTCCACCCCAAATCAACAGAATATACATTCTTCTCAGCACCACATCGCACTTATTCCAAAATTGATGACATAGTTGGAAGTAAAGCACTCCTCAGCAAATGTACAAGAACAGAAATTATAATAAACTGTCTCTCAGACCACAGTGCAATCAAACTAGAACTCAGGACTAAGAAAATCAATCAAAACCGCTCAACTACATGGAAACTGAACAAACTACTCCTGAATGACTACTGGGTACATAACGAAATGAAGGCAGAAATAAAGATGCTCTTTGAAACCAATGAGAATAAAGATACAACATACCAGAATCTCTGAGACACATTTAAAGCAGTGTGTAGAGGGAAATTTATAGCACTAAATGCCCACAAAAGAAAGCAGGAAAGATCTAAAATTGACACTCTAACATCACAATTAAAAGAACTAGAGAAGCAAGAACAAACACATTCAAAAGCTAGCAGAAGGCAAGAAATAACTAAGATCAGAGCAGAACTGAAGGAGATAGAGACACAAAAACCCTCCAAAATATCAATGAATCCAGGAGCTGGTTTTTTGAAATGATCAACAAAATTGATAGACCACCAGCAAAACCAATAAAGAAGAAAAGAGAGAAGAATCAAATAGACGCAATAAAAAATGCTAAAGGGGATATCACCACCGACCCCACAGAAATACAAACTACCATCAGAGAATACTATAAACACCTCTACGCAAAAAAAAAACTAGAAAACCTAGAAGAAACGGGTAATTTCCTGGACACTTACACTCTCCCAAGACTAAACCAGGAAGAAGTTGAATCCCTGAATAGACCAATAGCAGGCTCTGAAATTGAGGCAATAATTAATAGCCTACCAACCAAAAAAAGTCCAGGACCAGACGGACTCACAGCCAAATTCTACTGGAGGTACAAGGAGGAGCTGGTACCATTCCTTCTGAAACTATTCCAATCAACAGAAAAAGAGGGAATCCTCCCTAACTCATTTTATGAGGCCAACATCATCCTGATACCAAAGCCTGGCAGAGACGCAACAAGAAAAGAGAATTTTAGATCAATATCCCTGATGAACATCCATGTAAAAATCCTCAATAAAATACTGGCAAACTGAATCCAGCAGCACATCAAAAAGCTTATCCACCATGATCAAGTGGGCTTCATCCCTGGGATACAAGGCTGGTTCAACATACACAAATCAATAAACATAATCCAGCATATAAACAGAACCAAAGACAAAAACCACATGATTATCTCAAGAGATGCAGAAAATGCCTTTGACAAATTCAACAGCCCTTCATGCTAAAAACTCTCACCACTCCTATTCAACATAGTGTCGGAAGCACTGGCCAGGTCAAACAGACAAGAGAAAGAAATAAAGTGTTTATTTAGGAAAAGAAGGAAAAGAAGAAGTCAAAGGAAAAGAAGAAGTCAAAGGAAAAGAAGAAGTCATTTAGGAAAAGAAGAAGTCAAATTGTCTCTGTTTGCAGATGACATGATTGTATAATTTAGAAAACCCCATCGTCTCAGCCCCAAATCTCCTGATGCTGATAAGCAACTTCAGCGAAGTCTCAGGATAGAAAATGGATGTGCAAACATCACAAGCATTCTTATACACCGGTAACAGACAAACAGAGAACCAAATCATGAATGAACTTCCATTCACAATTGCTTCAAAGAGAATAAAATATCTAGGAATCCAACTTACAAGGGATCTAAAGGACCTCTTCAAGGAGAACTACAAACCACTGCTCAACGGAATAAAAGAGGACACAAACAAATGGAAGAACATTCTATGCTCATGGATAGGAAGAATCAATATCGTGAAAATGGCCATACTGCCCAAGGTCATTTATAGATTCAATGCCATTTCCATCAAGCTACCAATGACTTTCTTCACAGAATTGGAAAAAACTGCTTTAAAGTTCATATGGAACCAAAAAAGAGCACGCATTGCCAAGAAAATCCTAAGACAAAAGAATAAAGCTGAAGGCATCACGCTACCTGACTTCAAACTATACTATAAGGCTACAGTAACCAAAACAGCATGGTACTGGTACCAAAACAGAGATATAGACCAATGGAACAGAACAGAGCCCTCAGAAATAATACCACACATCTACAGTCATCTGATCTTTGACAAACCTGAGAAAAACAAGAAGTGGGGAAAGGATTCCCCATTTAATAAATGGTGCTGGGAAAATTGGCTAGCCATAAGGAGAAAGCTGAAACTGGGTCCTTTCCTTACTCCTTATATGAAAATTAATTCAAGATGGATTAAAGACTTAAATGTTAGACCTAAAACCATAAAAACCCTAGAAGAAAACCTAGGTAATACCATTCAGGACATAGGCATGGGCAAGGACTTCATGTCTAAAACACCAAAAGCAACGGCAACAAAAGCCAAAATTGACAAATGAGATCTAATTAAACTAAAGAGCTTCTGCACAGCAAAAGAAACTACCATCAGAGTGAACAGGCAACCTACAGAATGGGAGAAAATTTTTGCAATCAACTCATCTGACAAAGGGCTAATATCCAGAACCTACAAAGAACTCAAACAAATTTATGAGAAAAAAACAAACAACCCCATCAAAAAGTGGGCAAAGGATATGAACAGACATTTCTCAAAAGAAGACATTCATACAGCCAACAGGCACATGAAAAAATGCTCATCATCACTGGCCATCAGAGAAATGCAAATCAAAACCACAATGAGATACCATCTCACACCAGTTAGAATGGCAATCATTAAAAAGTCAGGAAACAACAGGTGCTGGAGAGGATGTGGAGAAATAGGAACACTTTTACACTGCTGGTGGGACTGTAAACTGGTTCAACCATTGTGGAAAACAGTATGGCAATTCCTCAAGGATCTAGAACTAGAAATACCATATGACCCAGCCATCCCATTACTGGGTATATACCCAAAGGATTATAAATCATGCTGCTATAAAGACACATGCACAGGTATGTTTATTGCGGCACTATTCACAATAACAAAGACTTGGAATCAACCCAAATGTCCATCAGTGACAGACTGGATTAAGAAAATGTGGCACATATACACCATGGAATACTATGTAGACATAAAAGGATGAGTTTGTGTCGTTTGTAGGGACATGGATGCAGCTGGAAACCATCATTCTCAGCAAACTATCGCAAGAACAGAAAACCAAACACCGCATGTTCTCACTCATAGGTGGGAATTGAACAATGAGGTTACTTGGACTTGGGAAGGGGAACATCACACACCGGGGCCTATTATGGGGAAGTAGGAGGGGGGAGGGATGGCACTGGGAGTCATACCTGATGTAAATGACGAGTTGATGGTTGCTGACGAGTTGATGGGTGTAGCACACCAACATGGCACAAGTATACATATGTAACAAACCTGCACATTGTGCACATGTACCCTAGAACTTAAAGTATAATAATAAAAAAAAAATGGTTTATCGATGAAAAAAACAAAGAGCATAAGTAGTAAATAACATGCCTCTAGCAACTCTAGTATTAGGTGTAGTTGTGCTCTATGGACTGCTTCACCCTAGTTCAAGTCTTTAACAAGTTAACCTTGTAACTTTAACAAGTTAGCCAGACCAGAAGTTCCAGTTTATTGTCAGAAGAATTTCATCTCAGAACATCAGAAATGCTGGATTTTAGTGCTTCTTGCATCATAACATAAATACAACAAACCAGTACCAATATGCATGCACTCATTATATGATTATTATTTCAGAAATGGGGAAGAAGAAGATCCTGAAGTTTTTCTACTTTAAGAGCTGCAGCAACACCATCAACAGAGACTACTAAGTGTAACTTTTAATGCACACTTTACTTTCTTACTCTGATGAATTGATAGGAAGAGTTTGTAAGTGCACAGAATTTACATGCAGATAATATTGGTACTACAGTTTTTAAAACATCTGAAAGCAGTTTACCACAGCCTGCCTCAATTTTGCTTACACTAAGTGATGTTCAAATCCCTTTTCTTGTAAACAGCCCAATACAATTAATGGCTCTGATTAGTAATACAGCACTTAGAAGATTTCTTAAATACACAAAACTTAGATGTTCCTCCATTCTTGTAACTTATTTTAATTCAGTATCATATGCAGATACCCAGTAAAGAAGCTCCAATACTGCCTAACCTCTTGTAGGACTCTGGCTGCTTCTCCTGTAGAGTGTAATTCATTTTTGGCATGACTACTATATATATATCTAGCCTCTAACAAGTTCTTGGTTAGTGGGGCCTGAAATAATGAAATTTTGTTGTACTGTAATCTGGACCCCACTGATTCAGAATTTGTAATAATTCAGAAAGGAGCTGAAATTAAAGTGACTTTAGGGTTACTTTTGCGTAAAGAATTTACTAAACAAATTTAAAAACAAGATAGTAGAAAGGATATTAAAACTACTTAAAAGAACAAATGTGGCCAGGCACGATGGCTCACGTCTGTAATCCCAGCACTTTTGGAGGCCGAGGTGGATGGATCACTGGAGCTCAGGAGTTCAAAATCGGTCTAGGCAACATAGTGAAACCCGGTCTCTACTGAAAATAGAAAAACTAGCCGGGCGTGGTGGCGCACACCTGTAATTCCAGCTGCTCAGGAGGCTGAGGTGGGAGGATCTCTTGAGCCAGGGAGGCGGAAGTTGCCATGAGCCGAGATCATGGCACTGCACTCCAGCCTGGGGAACAGAGTGACACCCTGTCTCAACTTCCCCCTCCCAAAACAAAACAAAAAAACTAAATAATGCTTCCAAGCACCTTTAAGTACTTTAGAAATATCTCTTTACATATAATCCATTGATACACTAATGATACACTAACTATAAATCACTCTCATATATTTATTAAATCAAGATCCCTAAGGGATCTTGATCTAATCCTGGTTAATATATGTACAAGAAAACCATAAAAACTACAGTTCATAAAAAAATTCTAAAATTCAAAACTTCACCCATTTTAGACTTGTTCTCCCTAAATTATTGCAAATTAAGAAAAATTTGAAACATATAAAATCTAAGACTCATTTTTCTCATACCCCTATCTTTTTTCCTTGTTTCTACAGACTCACAGGTATCTGAACCAATTTGGCAGCAACAACTACATAATCCAAGATTAAATCTATTGATAATAAGCAAAAAAAAAAAAAAAGTTAATAATGATAGTCCTAAAAGTATGCAGAAAGAGAAATAGAATATAAGGATCTATGTGCACGTTTAAAGATTAAACTCAGCAAGAACCATTACATATATTAGTATATAATATATACCCAGCCCTGAAAAGGACAAGGAGCAACTTAAAAGTAATGAGACTGGCTTATATACAACCTGTGGAATCAAACTTATTACTTAGGTTACACCCCAATATGTCAACTAGTATTCAATTTGAAAGAAAAATAAAATTAATCCCAAAAAGATGGTAAGAAATGTCACATAATAAAAAATAACTATTTGAATTCATCTGATAAAAGATGCTACATAAATACAAAGCAGTAGTAATAAGACAGCCTTGAAGAATAGAGAAGATATTCCTCTTTATTCTAAAATGAAAAAGTTCCTAAGTATAACTACATAAAGTTTAGATGGTAAAAACGCAATGAGGAAATCTGAAACAACCCAATGAAAGGATCCCTACTTTTATTCCAGAAGGACCCAATCTCTTCTGACTTTTTACTTCCTAGGGTAAAGAAAATAAATTATTTTTGAAATAAAAACCTAGTGATTCAAAAATTGCCTGATTTAGTCACAGTATTTTAAAAGAACCTGGGCAATTCTTCCTCTCAATACCACTTCCAGTCAAATCACCCAGTTTTAAATGCAGTTTATCCAGTCTGGGTTTGGCTTTTTAGACAAATCACAGAAAATCTTTCCTAAATAACTTTATAAAAAGATAGATATCTTTTGTGAAACTAATTTAAGGGCCAAAGAAGCAGGTGAAGAGTGACAGTGAGAACAAACCAATATCCACAGTAGTTAGGAAAAGTAGAAGTGAGGTACAGAAAAGTGAGCATAATGAGGAGTTATGTAATTTGAGGCAGTGAAAGTTTATAGTGATATTAAAACTTACTGTACAATGGCTTTAAGTGAATATTATTTTAGAAATATATCCATTTTCACATTATTAATCGTGTCAAAATTCAATTTCAGGTTTCAGTTAATATTTATTGCATTTTAAAAATTGTTACAAAAAACTTATTACAGTAGAATACTATCAGTAACAGAGTTAATCTTTCTGTCAAATCCCAGTGGTGCACTTGTCAATAGGAAAATAAGAATGAGTCAGACTACAGGGGAACTTTTAGATACCAAGAGTCTAAAGGGGATTAACAATTCATAAGATATGATATTGAGAGAATGATAACTGTGTATGAGACAGTTCCTGTGGATATTAGTTTACAACTTATATATGAAGGTTTTTGTTGTATTTTCTTTGTGGATAGCACACTTTAAGAAGGAATTCTAGTCTCCACTTTTTTTTTCCTACATTGAAGTGGCTATAGGTATCTTTCACTTAGTAAAAAATGTTATGTTCCAGGAAAACTTGCTCTTAAAAAGAATCGCTGGGAAAAAGTCATTTATCTCACAAACTTCCATCATACAATTGAGAGATGTGTGCTCAGCTGGGAAAATTTTTAGTCCAATGATATAAAGATCATACTTTAGAATATAATCCTTTTAAAACCACATACTTAAGGAAAATTATAACTTACAGATGAATCAGTGGTACTTAATGTAATACTGTCCTACCTCCAGACTCAGTCATTAGGTAAAAATATTGAGAATGAGCCTATTTTACTTAACAGAAACTGACAGTTCTTTACCCTATTTTACATGCTGCCACCACTGAGCCCTAGCAATTTAACTAAAGTATGTACCTGCCTTAAATCACCACAGTACTTACAATTTGACATACAAGGTAATTTTAATTTCTTGGCAGTTTCCCTCCTCTTTCCAAAGATCATCCCTTTGATACTGTCATAAGACCAGAAATGTACAATACTAACTTAGCAAAAATGATTTACTCCAATGCCTTCTGAATACATTTTGTTATCTGTTAACTGGTTAATTTCCAACAATAATCATAGCTGTTTGCTGACTGTGTCCAGATAGGCCATTCTATTCTCTAATAACTTGTTTATTTAATAGCTGATATTCTTAGAGGATATTCAAAATAACAATTATATTTGTTGAGCCTAGAAACTATTTGCTACTGTGAATTAAAGTTAACTTTAATTAGAGAAGACTATTGCTGGCAGCAAAAGATACCAAATAAAAGGTACAGAAGGTGTATAAATCCTCAAAAATTTCAAGTTTGAGTATATTGCTCCTGAGAGTAAATCTGTGAATTCTTTATATTTGGAATTCTAATATGTGAATTTATGTTAGGAGACATACCTCTCTATGGATGGAATAACTCCATATCTTGTTATTTTTCTATGTGTAAATGCCAACTTACAATGGCTGACTAAAACCTAGGAGACAATTAGTCATCTGACTAATTTTCAATATAGCAGAAGGATATTAGAAATATACCAAAATAAGCTTTGCAGAGGTTTGTAATTGCAGTTTAAACATTGATGTTAGTTGTCAATTATTAATACATACATTATTAATAACATGATATTAGAACTTTGACAGACATCAATTTGTGGGATTCTGATGTACCCTTCCCTTTGTTTTCAGAAAATGAAAGCAATAGCAGTACTAAATGTAGTACTAAAAACTAAGTTATCATATACTAATGGATCAAAATGAATGTTGCATATAAAATTTCCCTTATTTAATTTATCAAGAAATAGTCTTTGGAGCATATTAATAATTTAAGGCTGTACTAATCAGACCAGTGTTTTATGAAACACTCAGAATATAACTGTCTCTTAGTGGACAGTAAAAAAATATACAGGTTACAAAAACATGTGAAGACATTCTCAATTGCCTCAGGTAATAGGATGATTATTTGCTACATCTGCTTAGAAGACATTCTCAATTGCCTCAGGTAATAGGATGATTATTTTAAAGCCTGATTTCTATAGCATGTATATCTGTGAAATTATATTTAATTTGTTAATTTAGTATATAGTTTATCATAGAAAATTATGCCCACTACAAAGAAGTTAATTGCCACTGACAGTCCTCTTCTCCTTCAGGTTTATCTAGGAGAAAATATGCACAAGGATTAGAAAATCAAGTGCCTTAGCTCATGCTATGCTGAACTCTTCCCCCTTCTAAGAAAGCGTATACTTCTATTAAGAGCCAAATCAAGTATGACTTTCTCTACAAAGCTTTCTCAGACAAATCCAGCCTACAGCAATCTCCCTTTACTCGTAACTCTTTTAGTCCTTATTCAACATGACTCTATGTTCCAATTGTTGACCATGATGTCTCATATATGTATTTTCCTTTTTCTAATGGGTAAGCAATTTACCCAACTGGTAAACTGCTGTTTCTCTTCTATTCTCCACAATACCTGGTATAGTAGTAGGCATTCATTAGAAGCTAGAAAATAAAAACTCGTTGAAAGTCACTTTAAAAAAAGAAAAACTTCATTCCAGAGTTCACTGATCAAGTGCTTTGATAGCATTTGCAAAATAAGCCATCAATTTTATTTTATAATGTGTTTATGACACCCTAGGTAAATGCTCTTAGAGTATGTGGCACCTTCATAGCCATACTCATTTCAATGGAATACTAGATTGGATTCAAATTACTGCCAGGTTCTCTAAGTATGTGAAGGTGAAGAGCAAGTATTCATATGATATACTATTATTCCAAATAATTCAGACTTAAATTCATCAAAAGCTTTTCCAAAACAAAACAAAAAATATTGCCTTTGGACTCTAGCAACTAGAAGCATGTCAGCTTGCTAACGCACAAAACAAACAATACTCTCGGAGGTCCAAGATTATTTTGCAGTGGTACTAGAATTATATTGTGCTTTAATTCAAACTATACCCCCAAAGAACCTCAAACAACATGAAAGCTCCCAAAGCAAAGCATTTTACCCCAAACTAACAAAGTTTGCAGTCTTGACAGATTCATCCAATACATTTAATCATAAATGGCATCTATATATCCTTTTAAAAAATCTTTAGCTCAAAAGCGTTTACAAAAAAAGGAAAATTCAGCTTTTCCATTATTACACTTCTTTCTCGCCACGTCTTATCAGATAAAAGAAACCTGAAATGGCTTAAAAACCAACAGGGAGGGAAAATAACCCATCTTTTATTGTCTGCTCACAGAATTATCTTCAACTGCAGGCTACCTCAGGAAGAATAGATATATCACAACCTATCCTCGCTTTTATTTGGGATATTTTAGGTTTCATCATCATATTTATAATAAAAAAGAAGTATGCCATTCTCGATGAAAAGTAGTTTGTAAAACCAGTTTCCCTTATTATCAATCAGCCATTCTGCCTACTTCTCAAGTTTGATGGCATTTTAGAAGTCTAGTGGAGTGTGTGTTTGTTTTATTGTTTTTATTATTTAATATAAGTATTATCTTCCTAACGTACATGTCAGGAGTCAGAAGCCAGGCACAAGGCTTTCGGGAGCTCTCAGCACACGAGTAGCAACAACACTGAAAAGTAAGGGGCCACTCCAGCTATCTGTTCAAGCCTTGAGGCATGGAGTGGCAGCAGCCCGGGGAATGGGCTCCTGAGAAGCCCGCGGTCAGGCTGAGCCTCCTGAGAGCGAGAGCCAAAGCGAGGGGAAAGGGGCGAGCACAGCACTGGGAGAGTCTGTCCACGAATCAGGAACCAGGCTGCGTGACTGTACGTAGAATTATCAGCATCTATGGCATCTAAGAAGCAAAGCCAGGCCTTAAGCACCCACCCCGCATTCCTGGACGCCAGGGTTGAGACCAAAAAGTGGTGGCTATGAGAAGGAAAACTACCTCGAAGGGAATAGAGAGCCGCGAGCAGATGTGGGAGAGGCGTCAGAAGCTTCTGCAGGCAAAAGCAGCGATTCGCTCGCCTCCCGGGGCCCCGGAGGCCGGAAAGGCGCCCTAGAACCGAGCGAGTGCGGTGCCACTACTCACCCCTACTCTCCTATGGTCCCGGTCGTCGCCCTGCTCGACGCAGCCCCTGCAGGGGGGAGCCCCTCCCCCGCCCGCCGCCGGGGGTGGGCTCGGCGGGCGAGAGAAGGCGGCGGCGCAGGTGTCCAAGAGCCGGGGCCAGAGAGAAGCTGGGTGCAAGGGAGACAGCTTGGTGCCTTGCGCTCCGTGGCGCCGCCAACTTCACCACCATCGACGTGGAGGGACAAAGGGAGGCGATGGGGGGCAGGCGCTCGCCCAGCGGCCCGGACCCTCCTGGGGTACTAGGCCTGAGCCTCTGGAGTGACAGCCGTTCCCAGTCCCCTCAGCAACGCGACCCCCAGGCCTGATTCCCGTCCCTGGGCCCCCCTGGCCACAGAGCAGCGGCGGCTCCCTCTTGGGGCCGCGGTCGCATCTGCATCCTCCTGCTCCTCCTCCTCTGGCGCCGCTGCCTACACACACAGCCCCGGCGCGGTTACCGCCGCGGCGCCCGACCGCCGTTGCCTAGCAACTGTGCGCATGCGCCCCACCCCTGTCGGCGACTGCTGCCACCGCTGGCGCCGCTGTCGGAGCTCAAACCAGCAGGCCTGCGACCTAGAAAGTGCTCAAAACCCCACTTCCTAAGGCCTAGAAGGAGCGACGTGAAGGTAAGGGTGGGTGAGGAGAGGTCCAGGATGCTCTGCAATTCGAGAGGCCTGAGGACTTGGGATACGACAGTCAGCCCCTCGACAGGCACCTCTGCGGTTAATTAAGAGTGACAGTACCAACAACCTCACTACTTGTCTCGCTGCCTTTTATTTGTCTTTTATTTGCCTTTTATTTTATTTGCCTTTTATTTTATTTGCCTACTTATTTGTCTTGGCTCCTCCAATTCATCCTTCACAAGGGCTGCCAGGGTAATTTTCTAAATAACTTCTCTGATATGTGTCACTGGTCTGCAAAACTCAGGTGGTTAAGGGTCACCTCCCTTAATAGGGCCTAACAGTTATTTACTACTGCAACAGCATACTCTGGTTTCTTTGCCTTTAGATTTGTCTTTCTGCAATTTGTTCTCATACTTGTACCAGTGATCAAATGAAAAGCTAATCTCACTTCCTTCTGGCTTAGAGAATGGGCTTTGAAATTACAGCCAAATTTGAATTTCTGCTCCACCACCAAGTAGCTCTGTTTCCTTGAGCTAGGATTTTATTTATTAATTTATTTATTTATTTATTTTTTTTTTGAGACAGAGTCTCACCCTGTCGCCCAGGCTGGCATGCAGTGGCGCCATCTCGGCTAACTGCAACCTCCTCCTCCCGGGTTCAAGTGATTCTCCTGCCTCAGCCTCCCGAGTAGCTGGGACTACGGGTGCAAGCCACCACGCCTGGCTAATTTTTGTATTTTTAGTAGAGACAGGGTTTCACCATGTTGGCCAGGCTGGTCTCAAACTCCTGACCTCAAGTGATCCGCCCGCCTCCACCTCCCAAAGAGCTGGGATTACAGGCCCTCCACTAATGTTTCACTGGCACTTATCGTAGGACTTCTTAGAGTTTTTACACATGGCGTAGCTATTTTTACACTTTCTAAAATGTTTAAATATTTTACCAAATAAACATCCAGCAGGGCACATTTTATAAATATGTTTACACATTGTATTAAGTTTAATACAGAAACTCTAAACCTAATCTCAAAAACATCAAGTAAATAAGTCCCTAGAATATCACACAAGTTTGTACATAGCCATTGCCTACATGTCAATTCTCAGTGTCAATATTTTAAAATTAAAAAGTGTAGTTTTGGAAGAGTCACTGGATATTTACATGTTCGTTAACTGGAGGGTTTATGCAGATTTCTTACCCAGGTGAACCTTTGGGAAAGATGTCTAATCACTTTATAGATCTAGATGTGTCTCGGAAAAGGTAAAAACTGATCTGTAGCTGGGTGCCTAAGGAGGCGTGGAAGGAGCTAGGGCTAGAAAAATAGAGGCAAGATCTTAGAGGACTTTGAATGTTAAGCTAGGGAATCTGTACTTTCTCCTTTATTATAGATAATAAATTTTTCTATTGAAAAATAACTCCAATTTTTACTAAGTGCTTACTCTGAGCCACAGTAAGTTATGTATGTTAAGGGCTTTACATGCACTTTTCCATTTAATCCTCATAACTACTCTATAGGTATTATAATTATCCCCATTTTACTGATAAGGAAACAGATTCAGACAGGTTAAGAATCTCAGCTCAGGCTGGGCGCGGTGGCTCACGCCTGTAATCCCAACACTTTGGGAGGCCGAGGTGGGCACATCACCTGAGGTCAGGAGTTCAAGACTAGCGTGGCCAACATGGCGAAACCCTTCCTCTACTAAAAATAAAAAAATTAGCCAGGCATGGTGGCACTTGCCTGTAATCCCAGCTACTTGGGAAGCGGAGACAGTAGAATCACTTGAACCTGGGAGGTGGAGGTTGCAGTAAGCCAAGATGGCACCATTGCACTCCATCCTGGGTGACACAATGAGACTCCTTCCCAAAAAGAAAGAGAGAGAGAGAGAGAGAGAGAAAAAAAAGAAACATTAGAGGAGAGCTCAAATGGACTGTCACACTAAAATGAAACTTTGTACAGATCAGCCAAAAAGTACTGAAGAAAGAGAAGAACAATTGGAAAGGGGAAAAGAGTGAATCACTCTAGACCTAATTAAATAGAAGTATCAGATTGGAGATCATCAACAAGCTGTAACCAATGTGGAGGACCATAACATAGGGAATATATATTACAAGTATAAATGTAGCAATGAGCTTGGATAGAGTTCTCACACAGCTCATACCTTTCCTTCCATATGGAACAGACATGCCTTTCAGGTTCAAAGGAAAACAATTCCGTAGTGTTCAGCCTTTTCTAATGACCATCAGTAACTCACAGGGAAAGACTTTTTACAAAATTTGCTTATATCTTCTAAAGCCTGTATTTTGCCACATAAAACCTACATTCTCTGTTCACTTATTGAACTAATTACATTCTGTCACACATTTTTTAACAGTGAATAGAGGAATACATATATAAAATCCTGCTGATCATCTTTAATTCTTCTGTGTTCCTTTCTAGATAGAGAACTGTGTCACTGCTGTACTTAAACTCCTTCAGTATCTTTCCTGGGGTTTCAAGATAAAATCTCATCTCCTTTGCCCACATCAGTGCATCTGCCTTACTACGATAGAAAGGTAAAAACTCCTACAACAAACAGAACTCTCTATGTCAACATGGAAAAAAAAAAGAAAGCTGATTTATTATTGAGTAAGCACAACAGAGTACACGCATATAAGTAGCCTTCAAGAGACTGCAAATTCAAAATGAAATTCTACACAACTTATATATTACAACAGATACCAAGTCCACTTGAGAATTGAGGCAGCTATTTGTTTAGTTAATTGAATTCTTCCAACAGAGTAATAAAACTTTTCTTACCTCCCCAAAGATACCTCTCATCTTCCTGAAAGACAAATGGTTACACCTTGAGATGGGCTCCTACATTAACTTTGAAGACATGTCTTTACATTTCAAAGAGAAATGTGACCTTGACCTTGGACATATGTGTGCGTAGTCTCTCTGTGGTCTCTGGAGAGATTTATCTACATTCCAAAAGTTAGAGAAAGCATAAAGGTTCACTCTGCCTCCCAAGGTGATACATTAAGAGCTAAGGGGGAGAAAATAATCTCTTTCTCCTTATTCACCTTCTTTTCATTTCTTTTTTTTTTTTTTTTTTTTTTTTTTTTTTTTTTTTTTTTTTTTTTCCTTATTCACCTTCATTTACCTTTACAATTACAAATCAGTGAGTTCTTCAAAAACAGAACTCTGTGCTGGCACAGTAAATGCACTTAGTAAATCAAGAGTAGATCTTCCTTGAATAAATAAAGTCATAGAAGAAGATGTCAATAGATGAGTGGGAATTTGCCAAAAGGGGTTAAAAATATCCCATGCAAAGTAAAAAGTATATTCAAAAGCCCAGAAAATGTGAAAGTGCATGACGTATTCAGCCAAAGTAGAAAAGTGTGACTTATGCTTATTTTATCTGTGTTTATGGGCTGGGAAGTGTAAAGTTGTAATGGAGTTGAATATAGAGAAGTAGACTGAGCAAAGGTTGTGAAATGCCTTGTATGCCACGCCAAAGTTTGGAAAAGGTCTATATCTGATGGCTAAATATGGTGTTAAAGAAAATTTTTTCATGATACTTGTTAAAGATGGTAAGAAAGACTTAATTCAAGGGGGATTATTGTTATGGAGTTTTACAGTAGAGGAGAGAGATGAGGCTTAACTCTGAGTCCAACAAGGGGGGAGTAACATTTATAAGTGGGAATTTATAAACAAGGAGCAGAGTGGAGGCATCAGTTAATGGAAAATTACTAAGAGGAAACATTACTTCTAGGGGTATTCTTGCTAAACCAACTTGATGGAAATCTTGCTAAAGGCAGACCAGGGTAATAAGATATCAGGGGTGGGAGATGAGATATCTAATCAGATATCCAGAATGATCAGATACCAAGGGTAGGGAATTTCCACTAAACTGACTCAGCAGGATTCTTGCTAAAACTGAGCTAAGCAAGCCAAGGACAGAGCCCAAGGTCAGAGTTTAGTTGAGAAGATGGCTCACAAGAGCCTAACTCAAATTTGGTCGAGGAGAGAGTCTTTGTCAGAGGCAAGGTACTATTACTTGTTTAGGAGTCTAGCCGAAATATTAAACAGTGCTTCAGCCCCAAAGAGCTTATAATCTAATGATGCAGGAAGACAAGTTAATAAATAATTTACATAAATGAAATCAAATTGACAGATGTATTTGTGGGGGAGGGTATGAGATTGGAAATAGACTTTGAGTGAAGTTTCTGAGAAAGCTCCTTGGATGATTTCATCTTGACATATAACATAAAAGATCAGCTAGACACAGTGGCTCACTCCTGTAATCCCAGCACTTTGGGAGGTCAAGGCAGGTGGATTGCTTGAGCTTGAGACCAGCCTGGGCAACGCAGAGAAACCCAGTCTCTACAAAAAGAAATACAAAAATTAGCTGGTTGTGGTGACATGTGACTGTAGTCCCAGCTACTCAGCAGGCTGAGGTGGGAGGACGACGTAAGCCCAGGAGACAGAGGTTGCAGTGAACTGCAGTTGCTCCAGTGCACTCCATCCTGGGCAAGAGAGCCAGACCCTGACTCAAAAAATTTAAAAAAAGAGTCTCCAGAATTGAAGTAATTCCCAGAATTTCAGACCCTTGAACCCTTTGTGTCTGTATGCTATAGATCTTCATCTTTTGTTCACTGTTTCTATTCAAGCTCCTCTGAAGAAAATCACTATGACTTTTTAATGCAAATTGATGTTACCACAGATTTAGTTTCTCATCTCCGAACTACTTCGCAATCCTTTTTCATGGTCAGTCCTTCTCCAGTTCCCCTCAGCTATTTCTCCAAACTTTAACCATTCTCTACTATGACAGATGACCTCATCCTTCACTCAGCAAATCTGCCACCCAACTGGTGACTTTATTACCTATGTTCCTTAAAAAAATTGCAGGTAACAGGAATTTTTCTCACCTACAATCTGCATCTGCTCCCATGTTATACCTTTATTCCTCCAGTCTCACATAGACTAAATCTCCTATTTGAGCTCCTGATCTTTGTCTTGTCTAGCACCGTACAGGTCTTACCCACTTTTTCTTTCTATCTCACATACCTTACAACTCTCCGTCTCAACTACATTATTCTCCTCAGTCTGTAAACATACTCAAGACTCTTCCATTCTTAAAAGACATACTCTCCTGTGATCCTGGAGCCTCCTTCAGCTTCCTAGAAGTGTCTCCTGTTACCCTATCATGTTTCCTTCTCACCCAGAGAAGGGTTATCTTACATTCACTGCCTCTATTTCTTCACTTCCCATTCACCTTCCAACCACTGTAATAGGGATTTAACCTCTACCTCTCCACTAAAAGCTATTTTGTTAAGAACACCAGTTACTGACAAATTTCCCTATGCAATGGACACTTTTCAGTACGTTTGTTATTGGACCTCACTGCTACATATGATAGTATTTATCATTTGGGTCTGCTTGAAAGTTTCGACTCCACTTGATTCCAGACATACATTCTCTGTTCTTTTCCTTCCTCTTTATCTTTTTTATTTATGTAACTTTCCTGGACTCTTCTCCTTCAACCTACCCATTAAATGTTAGTTTTCCCCCTCCCATAGTTCCACTTTTGGCCTATTTCTTTTGTTCTACTCTCCATGCTCTATTACCTGCACATGGATGACTTTAAAATATATATTACTAGCTCAGACCACCGTCCTGAGATCTAGATAAACTGGTCCAACTGTCCACTCAACATCCTGACTTGGATGCCACCCAAGCAGTTCAAATTCAACCTGTCCATGCTTGAATATATTTTCCCATGCTAATGGGTTATTTGTCTTTTTGGGGATAGATTCCCCAAAAAATTTCCCCAAAGAGAGGCCTGGCACAGTGACTCATGCCTGTAATCTCAGCACTTTGGGAGGCTGAGGCAGGCGGATCAGGAGTTCAAGACCAGCCTGGCCAATATGGTGAAACCCTGTCTCTACTAAAAATACAAAAATTAACCAGGCATAGTGGCTCACGTCTGTGGTCCCAGCTATTTGGGAGGCTGAGGCATGAGAATCACTTGAACCCAGGAGGCAGAGGTTGCAGTGAGCCGGAATGGCACTACTGCACTCTGTCTCAAAAAAAAAAAAAAAAAAAAAATCCCCAAAGGGAGACCCTGGTATTGTCACATAATGATTTCACCTTCTCACAGAAACAGATGAAATGACTGGATTATGATCATTTTATGTGAGTCAAACCAAGACTTCTGTACCTTTTCCTGAAAAATAAGCTGCATATGTGCACCAAGGAAGAATAAGTTGAATCACTAGAATTGAAACTTCATGAAGACAGGGATTCTTGCCTACTTTGTTCACTGCTCTATCTCTAATGCTTAGAATAGTACCTGCCACATAGTAGGCTCTCAATAAATCTTTGTCGAATAAATGAATGGATGAATTTCTATATCCTCTTCTTAAAGGCCCTTTGGGAATTCCACTAGATTGTAGCAGCTAACTAGCTAGCTAGATAGCTGGCTAGACAGATATAGATAGATATCAATGTATATACATAGATTAAGGAGGTATATATCTTTTTGTGTCTGAAATAGGACAAAAGGAAATTATAACTGCACTTCACCCAGATTTCTGCCTATTGAAAGGAAAGAAAAAGGAGGGAGGGAGGGATAAAAACACTTTATCTGCCTCTTGGAATAGCCATTTGGTAGTTCTTCAGCTCTTCCAGATGCTCAGATCTCTGCTTTAGGAAAATCTCCTTTGTAGTATGCCTTCAATTCCTGCATAAGGAATGTCATCTTCTGGAATCAAGACAATTCAGGCAACTGAAGATGCCCACTTCAAACAGAAGGTTGATTGGTACCTCGTTTGGCATTATATTCAATAGTGAATAAAGGACACGTGAAACCCTTTGCCTGAGCTCGCTCTCTCTTGGTATGCTGAAATTTCTGTCTCACTGATACCAAACAAAGCAAAGTATGATCTAATCCCAAGAGTGGAAGCACTTCCAAGTTTGGCAGGCCCCCAACAGTCCTATTGTCCCTCTCTGGGTAGGTGTATTTTACCTTGTCTCCTAAACAAAAAACATAAAGGTCACCTCAGAGTCTCTTTTCTAGCCTCCTACATCTAATTAAGTTAATAAGCCTTGCTGATTCTATCTCCTAAATAGCTCTCATATTCATTCATCATTCCTTTACACCTGCACCATCACCAATTTTGCCCTAATTTATTTATTTCCTTCTAATTTTTTCAGGAGTATTTCAACAACTTCCTAATCAGACTCCTTACCTTCGTTCTTACCTCTCTTCCAAACCATCTTCTGCACTGCTTCTTGAATAAGTTATCTAAAAATGCAAACCTTATCACATTCTCTCCCTGCTTAAAAACGTTTCAGATCTATTCCCCATTCCTTATTGATTACACTTCAAACTCCATATTACTTTTCATAATCTGTCTCTTTTCCAGTCATATCCCCTACCATTCTCTACATTCTACTTCATGCTCAGGAATCTAATACTCCTTGCAGTTCTTTGCTGAGCATCCCCCTTCTTGGAGCTTCTCTTTCCACCACTTCCATCCTAATGTTACTGTAGAAGTTTTTAATGTTATGTGACCCATTGGCCACAGTTAACCAACCAATCTGGAACTATTATAGTCCTTCCTTGGGAATCTGGAATCTAGATTAAGATATTTCATCCTGGTCTGGTTGCTTTCTTACGCTGAGCAGTATAAACTTCATAGCTGTTGGCAGCAGCCATTTTTCTACCATATGGTCTGGGGAAAAAGAAAATGCTGGTCTGCTATAAAAGATGAAGCAGAAACATAGAGAGATGCAGCAATGAGAGAGGGAGAGAGTCCAGATAGCAGTTGAGTTCCTAGCTGCAGCTTATTCCTTGAAGCCCACCTGCCTTCTTGTTTTTGGGTTCCATAAGACACTCCTCTATCCTTGTGCTAAATTCCTTTTGTTGCTCAAGCTAGTTTGAATTGAGTAACTGTGCAAACATTCTGCTCTCCCATATTAAGCTGCTTAGCTCTTCTGTATCTTTGCTTATTCTTTTCCCTTTGCCTGCAAAACAGTAGTTATTTCCACAACCGTTTTGCCTGAATAATTTATATTTATAATGGCCCTTTACCTGTATCCGGAAGGTTCCTATATTTCTACTCTGCCCTTACTTCATTCCTTCCTCCCCAAAGGGAAATATTTATATTATAGGTCAGATGGCATGACACTGATTAGGTCAGATTTAATAAAGGGTAGGGTCGATATTTGCAAATAGGTCTCATACCCATTCGTGGTCCTTCCGTTCCTATTCCTCCTCTTTTCCTGTGGGTGGATACTGTAAGAGGGCCAGGGCCTATCTTGAGGCAGTTTCAGCAATATTCTCTTTCTGTATCTAAGAAGACTGGCATCAATTCAGATTTATGTGTTACGTGGCTGGGTCAGAGAACACTAACATTTGGATTTGAGCTTGGGGACAGGAATGCCATTAGGGAACCTCATTAAGGCTTCAAGTGAGCCACTTTTTAATCACATTTTCCCATAGCTCTATACAGAAAATATTTTGTACAGCATCCTATGTTTAGTAATCAGAGTTGCAGCTGGTATTTGGAGGGAAAGAGATTCTCTCCTGAAATTGGAGATCCTTGGGGAATGTAGACTGAATAGGAGAGCTGCACTTAAACTAGATTAGAAGGCAGAGTTCCACATGGAGAAAGGAAAATTCTCCTTATGGCCTCTATGGATAAAAAATGATTTTGGTTTGCATATTTTGGGGCATTGGTTGGAGGGATGGCATCTTGCTTTCCCCAATCCCACTCTCTCACCCGGAGCTGAGGAGTGGTGTATTTCTCCAGAGAGATCACATCTTTTTGTGGCAGGAATCTAAATGGTAGGAGAAATGTTTATATTACCATTTAGATAACCAAAGTCTGGAGAATTCAAAATCTGAAGGAAAGCAATGCGATTATGGATGTTTGATAAGTGCCAATAGTAGCAGCACAGAACTAGTAAAGATTTGGAGCCTGGGCACTATATTGAGACCTCGTCTCTACCAAATATTTTTAAAAACTAGCCAGACATGGTGATCACCTGTGGTCCCAGCTATTTGGGAGGCTGCGGTGGGAGGATGGTTTGCACCTAGGAGGTGGAGGCTGCCGTTAGCTGTAATTGTGCCACTGCACTACAGCTTGGGTGACAGAGCAAGACCGTGACCAAAAAAAAAAAAAAAAAAGCAAAAAACAGACCAATGAAAAAAACATGGATTTGGAATTTCATGAAGTTTTTAGAAAATAAATATGGCAGCTCAACCGCCCTCTCCACAGGCAATTTCTCTCAGTTGAATTTTATTTTATTTTATTTTCAGCTTTTATTTTAGATACAGGGAGTACATGTGTAGGGTTGTTATATGGATATATTGTACCAAAGTAATGAGCATAATACTCAATAGGTAGTTCTTCAACCCAAGCCCCACTCATTTTCTCCCCTCTCTAGCAGGTCACAGTGTATATTATTCTCATGATTACATTCATGTCTACTCAATGTTTAGCGGCAACTTACAAGTGAGAATACGTGGTTTTCTGTTTCTGCATTAATTCGCTTAGGTTATGGCCTCCAACTCCATCCATGTTGCCGCAAAGGACATGGTGCCAATTTTTTATGGCTGTGTGGTATTCCACGGTGTATATATACCACATTTAATTGATCTCATCTACCAGTGATGAGCACCTGGGTTGATTCCATGTCTTTGGTATTGTGAATAGTGTGGCAATTAACATACAAGTGCATGTGGTTTTGTTTTTGTTTTTGTTTTTGTTTTTTTTGTATAATGATCTATATTCTTTTAGGTATATACCCAGGAATGTGATTGCTGGGTCAAATGGTAGCTCCACTTTAAGTTCTTTGAGACATCTTCAAGCTGCTTTCCACAGGGGCTGAACTGTTAATAATTTACATTCCAACCAACAGTGTATAAGTGTTCCCTTTTCTCTGCAGCCTCAACAGCATCTGTTGTTTTTTGACTTTTTAATAGTAGCCATTCCGACTGGTGTGAGATGGTATCTCATGGTGGTTTTGACTTGCATCTCTCTGATGACCAGTGATGGTAAACATTTTTTTTTATTATACTTTAAGTTCTGGGGTACATGTGAAGAACATGCAGGTTTGTTACATACGCATAGACATGCCATGGTGGTTTGCTGCACCCATCAACCCATCATCTACATTAGGTATTTCTCCTAATGCTATCCCTCCCCTAGCCCCCACCCCCCAACCCCCGACAGGCCCCAGTGTGTTCTGTTTCCCATGCTGTGTCCGTGTGTTCTCATTGTTTAACCCCCACTTATGTATAAGAACAGGTGGTGGTTGGTTTCCTGTTCTTGTGTTAGTTTGCTGAGAATGATGGTTTACAAATTCATCTGTGTGCCTTCAAAGGACATGAACTCATCGTTTTTTATGGCTGCATAGTATTCCATGGTGTATATGTGCCACATTTTCTTTATCCAGTCTATCTATCATTAATGGGCATTTGGGTTGGTTCCAAGTCTTTGCTGTTGTGAACAGTGCCACAATAAACATACGTGTGCAAGTGTCTTTGTAGTAGAATGATTTCTAATCCTTTCAGTATATACCCAGTAATGGGATTACTGGGTCAAGTGGTATTTCTAGTTGTAGATCCTTGAGGAATCGCCATACAGTCTTCCACAATAGTTGAATTAATTTACACTCCCACCAACAGTGTAAAAGTGTTCCTATTTCTGCACATCCTCACCAGAATCTCTTATTTCCTGCCTTTTTAATCATTGCCACTCTAACTGGCATGAGATGGTATCTCATTGTGGTTTTGATTTGCATTTCTCTGATGACCAGTGATGAGCTTTTATTCATATGTTTGTTGACTGCATATACGTCTTCTTTTGGGAAAAACTGAAAGCATTCCCTTTGAAAACCAGCACAACACAAGGATGCCCTCGCTCTTCACTCCTGTTTAACACAGTATTGGAAGTTCTGGCCAGGACAATCAGGCAATAGAAAGAAATAAAGGGTATTCAATTAGGAAAAGAGGAAGTCAAATTGTCTCTTTGCTGATGTCATGATTGTATATTTAGAAAACCCCATCATCTCAGCCCAAAATCTCCTTAAGGTGATAAGCAACTTCAGCAAAATCTCAGGAATACCATTGACTTTCTTCACAGAATTGGAAAAAAACTACTTTAAATTTCATATGGAACCAAAAAAAGAGCCCTCGTAGCCAAGACAATCCTAAGCAAAAAGAACAAAGCTGGAGGCATCATGCTACCTGACTTCAAACTATACTACAAGGCTACGGTAACCAAACAGGATGGTACTGGTACCAAAACAGATATATAGATCAATAGAACAGAACAGAGGCCTCAGAAATAGCACCACACATCTACAACCATCTGATCTTTGACAAACCTGATAAAAAGAAGCAATGAAGAAAGTCATTGGTAGCTTGATGGGGATGGCATTGAATCTATAAATTACCTTGGGCATTTTGGCCATTTTCATGATACTGTTTCTTCCTGTCCATGAGCATAGAATGTTTTTCCATTTCTTTGTGTCCTCTCTTATTTCCTTGAGCAGTGGTTTGTAATTCTCCTTGAAGACATCCCTCACATCCCTTTTAAGTTGTATTCCTAGGTATTTTACTGTCTTTGTAGCAATTGTGAATGGGAGTTCACTCATGATTTGGCTTTCTGTTTGTCTGTTATTGGTGTATAGGAAGGCTTGTGATTTTTGCACAATGATTTTGTATCCTGAGACTTTGCTTTCAGTTTTCACCCTTTCAGTATGATATTGGCTGTGGGTTTGTCATAAAGAATTATTATTATTATTTTGAGATGCGTTCCATCAATACCTACTTTATTGAGAGTTTTTAGCATGAAGGGGCGTTTAATTTTGTCAAAGGCCTTTTCTGCATCTATTGAGATAATCATGTGGTTTTTGTCATTGGTTCTGTTTATATGATGGGTTACATTTATTGATTTGCGTATGTTGAACCAGTCTTGCATCCCAGGGATGAAGCCAACTTGATCGTGGTGGATAAGCTTTTTGATGAGCTCCTTGATCGTGGTGGATAAGCTTTTTGATGGATTTGGTTTGCCAATATTTTATTGAGGATTTTCGCATTGATGTTCATCAGGGATATTGGCCTGAAAGTTTCTTTTTCTGTTGTGTCTCTGCCAGGTTTTGGTATCAGGATGATGCTGGCCTCACAAAATGAATTAGGGAGGATTCCCTCTTTTTCTATTGTTTGGAATAGTTTCAGAAGGAATGGTACAAGCTTCTCTTTGTACCTCTGGTAGAATTTAGCTGTGAATCCCTCTTGTCCTGGACTTTTTTGCTTGGTAGGCTATTAATTACTGCCTCAATTTCAGATCTTGTTTTTGGTATATTCAGGGATTCGACTTCTTGTTGGTTTAGAGTTGGGAGGGTGTATGTGTCCAGAAATTTATCCATTTCTTCTAGATTTTCTAGTTTATTTGCGTAGAGGTGTTTATAATATTCTCTGATGGTAGTTTGTATTTCTATGGAATCGGTGGTGATATCCCCTTTAACATTTTATATTGCAGCTATTTGATTCTTCTCTCTTTTCTTCTTTATTATTCTGGCTGGTGGTCTATTTTGTTAATCTTTTCAAAAACCCAGCTCCTGGATTCATTGATTTTTTTGAAGGGTATTTCATGTCTCTGTCTCCTTCAGTTCTGCTCTGATCTTAGTTATTTCTTGTCTTCTGCTAGCTTTTGAATTTGTTTGCACTTGCTTCTCAAGTTCTTTTCATTGTGATGTTAGGGTGTTGATTTTAGATCTTTCCTGCTTTCCCTTGTGGGTATTTAGTGCTATAAATTTCCCACGACACACTGCTTTAATTGTGTCCCAGAGATTCTGGTACGTTGTGTCTTTGTTCTCATTATTTTCAAATAACATCTTCATTTCTGCCTTAATTTTGTTATTTACCCAGTAGTCATTCAGGAGCAGGTTGTTCAGTTTCCATATGGTTGTGCAGTTTTGAGTGAGTTTCTTAATCCTGAGTTCTAATTTGATTGTACTATGGATTGGGAAACTGTTATTATTTCCATTCTTTTGCATTTGCTGAGGAATGTTTTACTTTCAATTAAGTGGTCAATTTTAGAATAAGTGTGATATGGTGCTAAGAAGAATGTTTATTCTGTCGATTTTGGGTGGAGCGTTCTGTAGGTGTGTATTAGGTCCACTTGGTCCAGAGCTGAGTTCAAGTTCTGGATATTCTTGTTAATTTTCTGTCTCATTGATCTGTCTAATATTGACAGTGGGGTGTTAAAATCTCCCAATATTATTGTGTGGGAATCTAAGTCTCTTTGTAGGTCTCTAAGAACTTGCTTTATGAATCTGGGTGCTCCTGTATGGGGTGCATATATATTTAGAATAGTTAGCTCTTCTTGTTGCATTGATCCCTTACCATTCTGTTACGCCCTTGTTTTCTCTTTTGAGCTTTGTTGGTTTAAAGTCTCTTAGAGACTAGGATTGCAACCCCTGCTTTATTTTTGCTTTCCATTTGCTTGGTAAATATTCCTCCATCCCTTTATTTTGAGCCTATGTATGTCTGTATGTCTTTGCAGGTAAGATAGGGCTCCTGAGTACAGCACACAGATGGGACTCGACTCTTTATCCAGTTTGCCAGTCTGTGTCTTAATTGGGTCATTTATCTTGTTTACTTTTAAGGTTAATATTGTTATCTGTGAATTCGATCCTGTCATTATGATGGTAGCTGGTTATTTTTCCCATTAGTTGATGCAGTTTCTTCAGAGCGTCAATGGTCTTTACTATTTGGTATGTTTTTGCAGTGGCTGGTTTTGGTCATTCCTTTCCATGTTTATTGCTTTCTTCAGGAGCCCTTATAAGGCAGGCCTGGTGGTGACAAAATCTCTCAGCATTTGCTTGTCTGTAAAGGATTTTATTTCTCCCTTCCTTATGAAGCTTAGTTTGACTGGATATGAAATTCTGGGTTGAAAATTCTTTTCTTTAATAATGTTGAATATTGGCCCCCACTCTCTTCTGGCTTCTAGAGTTTCTGCCGAGAAATCTGCTGTAGTCTGATGGGCTTCCCTTTGTGGGTGACCCGACCTTTCTCTATTGCTGCCCTTAACATCTTTTCTTTCATTTTAACCTTGGTGAATCTGACGATTATGTGTCTTGGGGTTGCTCTTCTCAAGGAGTATCTTTGTTGTGTTCTCTGTATTTCCCAAATTTGAATGTTGGCCTGCCTTGCTAGGTTGTGGAAGTTCCCCTGGATAATATCCTGAAGAGTGTTTTCCAACTTTGTTCCATTCTCCCCGTCACTTTCAGGTACAACAATCAAATGTAGATTTGGTCTTTTCACATAGTCCCATATTTCTTGGAGACTTTGTTCTTTTCTTTTCACTCTTTTTTCTCTAATCTTGTCTTCATGCTTTATTTCATTGAGTTGGTCTTCAATCTCTGATATCCCTTCTTCCACTTAATCGATTCAGCTATTGGTACTTGTGTATGTTTCACGAAGTTCTTGTGCTGTGTTTTTCATCTCCATCAGGTCATTTATGTTCTTTTCTAAACTGTTTATTCTAGTTAGTCATTCATCTAACCTTTTCTCAAGGTTCTTAGCTTCCTTGCATTGGGTTAGAACATGCTCCTTTAGCTCAGAGGAGATTATTACCCACCTTCTGAAACCTACTTCTGTCAATTTGTCAAACTCATTCTCTGTCCAATTTTGTTCCCTTGCTGGCGAGGAGTTGTGATCCTTTGGAGGAGAAGAGGCATTCTGGTTTTGGGAATTTTTAGCTTTTTTACACTAGTCTCCCCATCTTCGTGGATTTATCTGCCTTTGGTCTTTGATGTTGATGACCTTTGGATTGGGTCTCTGAGTGGACATCCTTTTTGTTGATGTTGATACTATTCCTTTCGGTTTGTTAGTTTTCCTTCTAACAGTCAGGCCCCTCTGCTGCAGGTCTGCTGGAGCCTGCTGGAGGTTCACTCCAGACCCTGTTTTCCTAGGTATCACCAGCAGAGGCTACAGAACAGCAAAGATCGCTGCGTGTTCCTTCCTCTCGAAGCTTTGTCCCAGAGGGGCACCTGACAGATGCCAGCCAGGGCTCTCCTGTATGAGGTGTCTGTTGGCCCCTGCTGAGAGGTATCTCCCAGTCAGGATACATGGGGGTCAGGGACCCACTTGAGGAGGCAGTCTGTTCCTTATCAGAACTTGAACGCTGTCCTGAGTGATCTGCTTCTCTCTTCATAGCTGTCAGGCAGGGACATTTAAGTCTGCTGAAGCTGCACCCACAGCCGCCCCTCACCTGGGTCCTCTGTCCCAGTTAGATGGGATTTTATCTATAAGCCCCTGACTGGTGCTACCTTTTTTTTCAGAGATGCCCTGCCCAGAGAGGAGGAATCTAGAGAGGCCTTCTGGCCACAGTGGCCTTGCTGAGCTAACGTGGGCTCCATCCAGTTCAAACTTCCTGGCAGCTTTGGTTATACTCTGAGGGGAAAACTGCCTACTCAAGCCTCAGCAATGGCAGACGCCCCTCCCCCAACTAAGCTTGAGTGTCCCAGGTTGACCTTAGACTGCTGTGCTGGCAGTGAGAATTTCAAGCCAGTGGATCTTAGCTTGCTCAGCTTTATGGGGATGGGACCCCCCGAACCAGACTACTTCACTCCCTGGCTTCAGCACCTTTTCCAGGGGAGTGAACGGTTGTATCTTGCTGGCATTCCAGGTGCCACTGGAGTATGGAAGGAAAAAAAAAAAAAAGGCTCCTGCAACTAGCCCCGTGTCTGCTCAAATGGCCACCCAGTTTCATGCTTGAAACCCAGGATCTTGGTGACGTAGGCACTGGAGGGAATTTCTTGGTCTGCTGGTTGTGAAGACTGTGGGAAAAGCACAGTATCTGGGCCAGAGTGCACCATTCCTCAAAGTCCAGTCTCTCACGGCTTCTCTTGGCTAGGGGAAGGAAATCCCCCAACCCTTTGCACTTCCCAGGTGAGGTGACACCCCACTCTGATTTGTCTCGCCCTCCATGGGCTGCACCCACGGTCCAACCAGTCACAATGAGATGAACAGGGTGCCTCAGTTGGAAATGCAGAAATCGCCCACCTTCTGCATCAATCTTGCTGGGAGCTGCAGACCGGAGCTGTTCCTACTCGGCCATCTTGCCGGCAACCAATGAACATTTTTTCATGTTTGTTGGCAGCTTGTATGTCGTCTTTTGAGAAGTGTCTGTTCATGTCTTTTGCCTACTTTTTAATGGAGTTATTTAGTTTTTGCTTGTTGATTTAAGTTCCTTATAGATTCTGAATATTAGACCCTTGTCAGATGCATAGTTTTTGAATATTTTATCCCATTCTGTGAGTTGTCTATCGATGTTTTCTTTTGCTATGTAGAAGCTCTTTAGATACTGGCATTGGTGGTTCAGTGGTAGAATTCTCAGTTGAATTTTATTTAATGGGTTATAGACACTGCACAATTAGCACAAATTGACGGGCATACAGATGAAGTTAAATCCCCGATTTTTTTCTGTTTCATCCTCTATCCTTGTTATCTGAACAACAGGCTTGGTAACAGCAATATGATAATGTTATTTTTGCTTAAGATTGTCATAAGCACTTGATCCTACATTTCATGAGTGTGGAACTGGAACTTAAGAAAAGTGGTATCCAAGGGAGACTTGAATTTGTATCATTGCAACTTCAGAGGAGTTACAACCCTAGTGAAATACAACCAAGCATGCAACTGCTGAAGGAAAATAGACTCCACCTAGGAATCTGGGTGAAACCTCCTCTGGCTGAGATACAGCAAAATAATAAATTGGGGAGAGAGTTATTTTTGGCTTTAATTTCTTTGGGAATTCAATTTCTACATAGTACATAGATTTCAGCATGAAACTTTAACTTTCCTGAAACTTAATACTTAGAGTGGTTTCATATTGTTCAAATGTAGACATTCTGATGTTGCTGTGCTGATGTTGCGTTATTTGGACTATGCTACCACGCAGTACTCATTGAACCAGGTTTGACAACTGTAGATATGCATAATTTGGTATGTGAAATAAAATAGCAGGTAAATGTTTGAACTGCTATACAGCTTTGGTCCTGGGAGGATAAACAAAATAATTGATGAGTGTCAGGGAGATGGTGCTAGAAAAGGAGGGGTAGAACTTCTTTTCTGATAGTCCATGGGTCTTCCCTCACAAGGGGGATGGTTATGGCTGACCATCATCTTGACTATTAAGCCCAAAGAGATGAGAGAAAAAATGCAGAATAATCTAAGGGGAGAGGTGTCCTGATGCCTCTTTTCACATCAGAAATAACTCTAGCAGATGGTTTCCACATATTTTCCTGTTTTCTTCCCTCTTTCTAAACGGAAGGGAACATCAAACCAATAGATCATAATGTGAGACATACCTGGATCACATTTACTTGTAGGCCAAAGAATGGGAACACTGGACTACAGACCAGGCAGGTGGGCAAAGCCTTGGTCCCAGCTGCTCCTTCCATTTTGCTGGGATCATCAAAGTTCTTTCTTTTTAGCTATATGCAGTTGATAGAAAGGTAATATTTGTATTCATCCTGAGTTAGGGAAATACTAGACTCTCTTAGAACTCTAGCCATGTACTTCAAATCAGGTTTCCCAGAACTCTGTATTAGACATATTGGGCCCTGGTCCAACTAATAATAACATGATGCTCTGCTCCCAATTTTTTAATTGTTCTGTTCTCAGGGAACAATTGAGAATGAAGAGTAAGGCAGAATCTGAGCATTCTTGGTTATTCTAGCCAAAACCAACAAAATCTCTTCACATTCCCAGTACTATTCATCTTCTAACTTTATGCTAGCAGGTACTTATGGGATTATCTACTCCAAAACTCTGTCTTAAAAGTCTGCTGTCATCTTTTTTGTCCATCCTACAACCTACATGGTTGCAACAAGAGTTGTTATATTATTACAACATGATCATACTCCCTAAACATAGTTGATTGGACCAGGGGATAAGTACATTATTTCAGGCAGGCCAGTCAGTACTTTCCCTAGGGTAAAGAAGCAGCATCAGCTGCATCTGTCTCTTTTATCAGAAAAGCAAGAGCTTTTCCATAAGCTTCCTCAGCTGATTCCCACTTAAGATCATTGATCAAAACGGGGTGCATGGCTACCCTGACTTGAAGGAAGCTAGACAAGTTAGTATCTTACCTGAAGCTGGCCACACTGATGCCCAGAACAAATTTAAGTCTCTTTTGTCAAGGAATAAAAGGGGAATGGGTATTAGGAAGGCAATGAACAGGGTCTGCCACGTTAATATATTTATTTATAGATATAATGCAAAACTAAATTTGCTAAATATAAACCTAGCTGCCTTGCAAGGAGAGTAATTCATTTTAAAAATGAACTTTTTTGGCTATATATCTTTATGTATTGAGGTAAGCAAGCTAGTAGGAAGGAATTGGGGAGGATAAAAGTGTTCTGCATAATAGAGGGGAATGTGCTTGGAACTATGGGAGCAATCTTGGAGGGAGAGGACTGAGAGAAGAGATGGGAAGAGGAGAAAGAAGATGATGGAAGGACACATGGCTCCTCCTCTGAGCTTTCTCTTTACCTCCAAATCTTTAACAAAGTCTAGAACTCATGAAAGTAGTATTGTGAATAGATTTCTTGTGTAAACTAGTGAAGGGTTGAGGTTCATATGTATATTGTATTAGAGTGAAATATGTATAGCATGTGTAGATGCAGGAGGCAGAGAAAAGAACCTGAGAAAAGAGTGTATAAGCCCCACGGATTATCATAGAATCTTGAGGAAAGTCAGGAGTTCACATATCATGGAATGAGAGAGGCCTAAACCAATTATTCCAAGATCTCTGAGGAGTAAGGCTAACCCAGCCAACATTTGGATTATATGTGTTTCTTGTCCTTACCAAGTGGTGATCCCCTTGAGGAGCGAGGTACCATCATACCCATCATTGCATGGAACATAGATAATCTATAAATACTTGTTGAGTTCAATTGAATAGACCTGACCTATATTGAAATTCTCAATATACCTATTTTAACTCCTTTAGTAATAGACTGTCCATTAAGAGTGTGTCTGATTCAGTGTTTTATTAAACGAGATGCCTAAAACATACTAGGTGCTTAATGGGCCAATTTTCAAAGCTCTGCTTTTATGGAGAGAAATAATGTGCCAGGTAATCTGAGTCCTATTTCTAGCATGCTCTGGAACACTGGCTCTGATTTCTTGGCATTTTGTTTCCCTTAGGCTGATATGGAAATGAATTTTAATTCTCAAGCAAATATTAATTGATGGCAGGGGAAGGCCGTACAGATACACACCGTGTGGCAGAGGGAAACCAGTTTGGGATTTTAATTTGCCACCAATGATTAGCCAAATGGATAATCAAGAATTGGCAGTGTACAGCCATTACTCACAATTAGAAGTTGTTTAGGCAGTTCATTTATTCTAAGTATAACTGGGTACAGAGACAAGACTGGAATGATAGACACATAATGTTGAGAATTACATGAAATTGTAGGTGATTTTTGCTTTCTGTATCATTTTGTGCAATTTTCAAGCTACTGAATATGTTCATAAGTGCTCTTTAAAATAAATTCAGTTCAGTTTTTTTGATGGGACTAGAACTAACATTTACTGAATAACTATTATGTGTTGAGCACTACACTACACACTTTATAAATATAGCATTTAATCTTTGGAGATAGTTTATTCAGCCAATTTTATGGATTATATAACTGGGTTCCAGAGAGGCAAAGTGACTTTCCCACAGATTACAGACAAAAAGTGCAAATATGAAGACTTAAACCCAGTTTTTTCTGTAGAACTTGGTGAAATATGAATTGCTGGGCTCCCACAGTTCCTCCCATGAATTGCTCCCATAGTTTCTGACTTAGTAGGTTTAGGGAAAGGCTGAGAGTTTGCATTCTAAAAGTGCCCAGGTTATGCTGACCATGCTGTTCTTGGAATGACACCATGGGAACCATACCTCCAGGGAATCTAAGTATACAAAAGCCTGAAATCATCTCATCTTGGGTTTCCAAATCAGTGGACCAAGGTACACTGGTGTGAATTATAAGTGTGCAGAGGAATCCCTTTTGCCCTCAAAATGGTTGTGTAGGACCTAGGGAAACTAGTCACTCAAGCCACAGGCAGCCTTGTTGTTTTACCTCCAGTGTGCTATACATACAAGTATTATTTTCTATCATGTAAAAAGAATTAGAAAGCATCCTTCTAGTCCATCCACTCATATGAGGCCTGAATCCTTTCCACAAAACTCTCTAACAGATAGTCAGATTCTGCTTGAATACCTTCAAAGATGGGGAACTCATTCACCTATGAAAGATTTACTTCCAATTTTAGACTGCTCTAACCTGATTATTGTAAAACTTTTTTTTCTACACAAGCAGACAGCTGTGAGAAGAGAGAGCAGAAGAGAAAATATCTGAATCATGAGTTGTTGGCCCATGGCAGAATGTTTAAATGGATGTTCTGGAGATGGCCATCATTTCTTTCCTGTAATTGTTTTGCTGCATAACAAATTACCCCTAAAATCTAGCAGCTTAAAACAACTGACATTTATTATCTCACTGTTTCTGCGGGTCAAGAATCCAAGCACAGCTTGATTGAGTCCTCTGCTTCAGGATCTTTCACAGGTAACTGTCAAGGTGTTGGCTGGGCTCTAGTCATCTCAAGACTCAATTTTGGTGTAATCTACTTTCAAGTTCACATGGTCGTTGGCAGGATTCAGTTATTTGTGGATTGTTGGACTGAGGGGCCTCAGTTCCTTGCTACCTATTGAAGAGAGACTGCCATTAGTTCCTTGTCACAAGAGCCTCTTCAACATGGCAGCATGTTTTATCAAGGCCTGCAAGCTAAAAAATCAATGAAGAGAGTCTGCTAGCAAGAGGGAAGTTGCATACTTTTGTAACCTAATCTAGGAAAGGACATCCCATGAGTTTTGCTATATTCTGTTCATCAGAAGCAAGTCATTAAATCTAGGCCACCCCTAATAGGAGGGGGTTACACAGAGAAATGGATACTAGAAGGCAGGGATCACTGGAGGCCACTTTAGAAGTTTACCTATTACATGAATACTTCTACACTCCTTAGAATAGCTATCCCTGGCAAAGCCCCAACAAGGTAACCCTTCTCACTGTTTCCTGATTGCCCTGAGTTGGAGGTTAGACACTGACTTGGATTAGATCACACAGAGACTATGTCACTTGCTGCAGTGATTTGACCTGGCAGGTCCTTGTATCGGAGACTTGTAACTGCCAACACAGTATCCATTTTCATATTCTTCATTGCTAGCACACCTGAGATTTTTTTTCAGGTCCACCATGTGCCTAGTTCACTTCCCCTGCTCCCTTTGCATGCACTTTGCGGTGGCCATAAGGCTATTTCTAGCCAATGAAATGTAAGGGAAAATTTGATGGGTATTTCTGAAAATGCTTTTCTTTCCCAATAAAAAGGGACAGAAACAGATAGAATTTCTTTCTATCTCTTCCTTTATTTTTCCTGGCACGAATGCGGATATCATGGCCAGAAGTGAAGTAACCACCTTGCAAGCACATGGAGAAGGTCACTGAAATGTTGGTCCTGCTATCACTGAGCTAATCTATCAACATCAGTAACCCCCTGCATCTATACTTATTGAATGAGAAAAACCCTTGTTTAAGCCACTGTAGTTGGAATTGTTTATTGCTGCTGAAACCATGCCTACCTGATGTAGTCATGTAGAGAACTGGGACTTACATTTTTGGACAGCTATGATTAGCTAAGCATACTCAGATAGTGAGCAGAGGATAAATTTAAAAATATGATTGTTGAGCAGATGTTTTTGAGAGAAGAAGTAAGATTATGTAGTACAAGAGAGAGTGAATGAGAGCAAGAGATGGAAAGATTTTCCAGTTCTCTGAGACATAACTGCATTCTTCTAAGTGTGTTACACAAGATTCTCTACTGTATCATTACAATAACCCTCAATTACTTGAGCTAATTTCTGTAACTGGCAACCAAACATGCCTTGCATGAATACTTGAGTTATTTTTTTTTAAGCATGTGACTTAAAGATTGCAATGTACTAGACTTCTTTCTTTTTTTCTTTTCTCTTTTCTTTCTTTCTTTTCCTTTTTTTTTTTTTTTTTTTTTTTTTTTTTGAGATGGAGTCTTCCTCTGTCACCCAGGCTTGAGTGCAGTGGTGCAATCTTGTCTCACTGCAACCTCTGCCTCCTGGATTCAAGTGATTCTCCTGTCTCAGCCTCCCAAGTAGCTAGTATTACAGGCTAATGTACTAAATTTCTTTATGGCTTTCATAGCTGTAGAGCTACCTAGACTGAAGTCTACCAAACAGCTACATTAATGTAGGTCACTCAAAGATGGCATATCTTCATGCCTGTAATCCCAGCACTTTGGGAGGCTGAGGCGGGCGGATCACGAGGTCAAGAGATCGAGACCATCCTGGCCAACGTGGTGAAACCCTGTCTCTACTAAAAATACAAAAAATTAGCTGGGTGTGGTGGCACGTGCTTGTAGTCTCAGCTACTCGGGAGGCTGAGGCAAGAGAATCGCTTGAACCCAGGCGGCGGAGGTTGCAGTGAGCCGAGATCACACCACTACACTCCAGCCTGGCGACAGAGTGCGACTCCATCTAACAACAACAACAACAACAACAACAAAGTTGGCATACTTTATCTCCTGCATCTGGCCATTATTGGCCCCAGTCACTGCAGATAGACTCAACAGGGAACTCGTTCACTTCCACAAAATATTTGTTGATGTTCATCTCGATTTGTGTCCAAGATCTATGGGGTTGTAATTTTCTTGGTTTACCACCATAATCTGATGGTCAAAAAAGACTGTAAATTGAATCCTGGCAGAAGAACTTCACTGCCACCATACCTTATACAAATATTGAAATTGGGTTCCAGACCTCTCCCTCACCCAGGGCCTCTCTAAATCCAGCTAATTCTCTCACAGACCAGAATCAGATAAGAATTGAGCCAAGAAAATGTATTGAGCAAAGGGGGAACATGGTGTAACACAGTGGAAAGAATATGGGCTTTGGAGTCAGACGGACTCAAATCTAGCCTTAGCCACTTAGCTAAGTGACCCTGAAACAAGTCACTCACCTTTTTGAGCCTCAGCTTCCTTAACAGTAATATAAGGATAATAATACCTATCACAGAATTATAGTGAGGAACAAAAGTATCAACATTTGTAGAAAAGTTATTTGCCTTACGCTTGGCATGATGAAGTGTTTTGTTTTTGTTTTTGTTTTTCTTGTGTGTGTGTGAAAAATTTATCTAAAGCTTAGAAGAAAAAGACTGTTTATTCTGTTTCTTGGCTACCAACTCTCAAGATCCAACTGAAATCTCATTTATTCTGAAAGCCTCAGCATTTAAGCTGAAAAAACTAATTCACCAAAGAGATTATCTAAATTTTTTAATTTCTCTGAGTTTATGCAGGTATAATCAAATACTACTTTCAATAATTGAAGTAACAGTTTGAAAATAGTAACTATGAAAATAAATTATGTATTTATATTAAATAATCTCTCCATGTCCTATCAACAATAAGTTCATCACATTGGCTTTAAATTATGTTTTACTGAATATGTTTAAATAAATGCATATTCTAAAATATGTCAATAAAGGAACATGTGGTCTTTTCCCTAATTAAAGTGTTTTATGTGGCTTAAGAAATATTTTGGAAAAAATCTTACTGACATACTCAGTCTAAAAGGTAAAGCTCCTCTAAGCTCCAGTAAGCGGAGAGATTTGGGGAGGAATACAAAGTAATTTGTGGCTCTTTTACAAAGTACTCCATCCCCTAATCCCACCTTTCCCCTACTATGGGATAGCTTCAATAGGAGTGGAATCCCTAGAAAGATTGGAAATATTCCTTATGGGAATTTAAGTCAATCCCAAAGAAAAAAAAAGATTTGAAAGTCCTGAATTATTTGAGCATAACTGAGAAAATGTGACTCAGTATATCTAGACTTTACTAGGTTAAGTTTTCTGTCACTGGACAGGAAGGGGACTTGATGTAGTACTAAGTTTGATTGTAAGTAAAGTTACAATTTTTGCACATCTCAGTGTACAGATTGAAAATAAGATGTCCATTACACATATGAGCAGAAACACAAACAATAAGGACCTTCAAACGGAATCAACCCAAATGTCCGTCAGTGACAGACTGGATTAAGAAAATGTGGCACATATACACCATGGAATACTATGCAGCCATAAAAAAGGATGAGTTCCTGTCCTTTGTAGGGACATGGATGCAGCTGGAAACCATCATTCTCAGCAAACTATCGCAAGAACAGAAAACCAAATACCACATGTTCTCACTCATAGATAGGAATTGAACAATGAGATCACTTGGACACAGGAAGGGGGGCATCCTATTATGGGGAGGGGGTAAGGGGGAGGGATAGCATTAGGAGATATACCTAATGTAAATGACGAGTTAATGGGTGCAGCACACCAACATGGCTCATGTATACATATGAAACAAACCTGCATGTTGTGCACATGTACCCTAGAACTTAAAGTATAATAAAAAAAATTCAAATCTCCAAGAATACTTGACAATAAGGCTCAAATACACTAAAAATTAATAAAAAGATATTCATAAAAAAGAAGACAGAAAATTCCATTGTGGAGACCAACAGAACCAGAGTGAAGAGAAATTTTAAAAAGACCAAAAGAGAAACAAAAGGTTTATCCTAATTTGTGAGTGATGGGCACTTGGAAGTTGATGCATCCTTTTTATGGTTGTTTTATACATTAGTTTAGGCTAATAGATAGTAAAACGTCATATTGTCTTTATTCAAGAAGGTGAGTTCAATAATTCTCAATATGTTCCTTTGTCTTCACAAATTCTGGCATTAAATGTGACTGCTCCAGGCATTCCTACCTAGGTTATGTAGTGTCAGGAACTCTGAAGAGTATGAGATTTTACCCTATGTGCAAGATAACAAGTTAGGCTGACATAGTTTCATTAGTGCTGACTGAAGACATGACACTCCTGGGTCAAAGACAAAGGATTTTATTACTTACAGCACAGCAAGTACCATAAACATCACATTTATGTTGGTTACCCTTGCCACCCAAATCTCACAGGAGTAATTTAAAAAGGCCCAGGTGTACAGATGCACATGTAGTGGATTTGTGCCATGCTGAGGAACACTGAACTTAGGGAACCTGAATCTTTCATAATACATAGTAAACAAACCTGCCTGACTTTTGCTTTGCAGGGAAACATTACCTTTATTATACTGAAGAATAAGCAAACCTTCTATGCTCTGAATGAAGACACTTATCTCTATTTTCCAAGATTGTTTGCTATACAAACATCCTTGAAAAGATAGTTGGCACAGAATAGAGGATTCTGGGACGATGGTGGAGTGGAAACCATCACGAATCTGTCTGCCCACCTAGACAGCAGTTGCACTGGCAGAGTCTGCCTCATAGTAACTATTTTCAAACTCTGGAGTCTATTGAAGGCTTGCAACTTCTGAGGGAAGGCTTGGACAGTAAGGTGCAGTTAATTTGAGTCAATTTCAGGTCTTGGCACAGTAGCAGCTACCCATTCTCCCTGCACTCATCTGTGTGGCAGGCAGCTGTGCCCTGTGTTCCTGAAGTAGCTTGCAAAGAGCTTGTGGGAGTCTGCAGGGCACAAAAAGGACCTTGTCTTCCAAATATTGGAGAACTTTGCTTGTATTGCCAATAATTTTAAAAAAATAATAATAAAATATTGTAAATTATTGTGGATACATAATAGTTGTACATATTTATGGAGTACATATGATGTTTTAATACTATCGTAAAATGTGTAATGGTCAAATCAGGGCAATTGCGGTGTCCATCACCTCAAACATTTATCATCTCTCTGTTTTAGGAACATTCTAATTCTACTCTTTTGGCTATATTGAGATATACAATAAATTATTTTTAACAATAGTGACCCTGTTGTGCTACCAAACATTAGATCTTATTCCTTCTGTTTAACTGTATTTTTGTACTCATTAACAATCCCATCTTTATCCCAACCTCCCCACTACCCTTCCAAGCCTCTGGTAACCATCATTCTACTCTATCTCCATGAGTTCAATATTTTTACGTCCCACATATTAGTGAGAAAATGTGATATTTATCATTCTATGCCTGACTTACTTCACTTAACATAATGGCCCCAGTTCCATCCAGATTGTTGGAAATAACATGATTTCATTCTTTTTTATGGTTGAATAATATTTCATTGTGTGTCTTTACCGCATTTTCTTTATCCATTCATCTGTTGATAGACACTTAGATTGATTCCATAGCTTGGCTATTGTGAATAGTGCTCCAGTAAACATGGGAGGGCAGCTATCTCTTTGATATATGGATTTCCTTTGTATTGGATGTACTTAGCATTGGGATTGCCCGATCATATAGTAGTTCTATTTTTAATTGTTTGAGGAACTTGCATATTGTTCTCCATAGTGGCTGTACTAATTTAAATTTCTACCAACTGTGTGCAGGGGTTCTCCTTTCTTCATATCCTCACCAACATCCATTATTACCTATCTTTCAGATAAAAGGCATTTTAACTGGGATGAGACAAAATCTCATTGTAGTTTTGATTTCCATTTCTCTGATAAATGGTGATGTTGAGCTTTTTTTTGTATCTGTTGGCTGTTCGTGTCTTCTGAAAATTCTTTTCACTTATTTTGCCTATCTTTTAATCAGATTATTTGTTGTTGTTTTCCTGTTAAGTTTTTTGAACTCCTTACATATTCTGGTTATTAATCCCTTATCAGATGGTACTTTGCAAATATTTTATCCCATTCTATGTGCTGTCTCTTCACTTTGTTGATTGTTTCTATTGCTGTGCAGAAGCTCTTTAGCTTGATGTGATCCTGTTTGTCCATTTTTGTTTTGGTCACCTGAGCTTTTGGGGCCTTACTCAAGAAAAGTTTGCCCTAACCAATGTTCTGGAGTGTTTCTCCAAGGTTTTGTTCTAGTACTTTCATAGTTTCAGGTCTTATATTTAAATATTTAATCCCATTAAATTTGATTTTGATTCTTGTATATGTGAGAGATAGGGGTCTAATTTCATTCTTCTGCATATGAATATCCCATTTTCCCAGCACCATTTATTGAAGAGTGATTGATTCTTCTGATCACAGAGATACAAAAAAGCCAGAAGCCATTATTGTTGCACCTCCCCAATTATTACAAGTCCCTTCTCCTTTGGCTGCAGTGACTTCCAAGAAGTTTGAAGGGCTGGCACCCTTTTTTCCCCCTTTTACTTTTCTCTTTTTCCCCTCTTCAGAGCCAGATATTAAAGACTGGGACATTCAAAAACAACTGTATATATGGGGAAAATTAGAAAATGGCTGTGCCTACCCAGGGAAAGGCTCAGAAATTACCCAAGAAGACTTTAGATTTACACTTCAGGCTGATACTTGGCATAGAGACAGTCTACAGCAATAAAAACTTCAAAGCAATAAATAAAAACAGTAACAAAAGCTAGAAAACCCTAGGTAAGGGAGGCAGTCTTCTTTTCAGAGTTACCAACATTACTAGATTCTACTGTCCAGTTTTCAATGATAAATCACAAGGCATACAAAGAAAGAGAAAAGTATGGCCCTTTTAAAGGAAATGAATAAATAAACAGAAACTGTCCCTCAGAAAGATCTCGTGGCAGGTATATCAGACAAAGACTTTAAAACAGTTGTCTTAAAGATACTCAAAGAACTAAAGGAAGATGTGGAGAAAAACAGTAAACAATGTTTGAACAAAATAGAAATATCCATGAGAAGAGAAAATCTGAAACAAAATCAAAAAGAAATTCTGAAGTTGTAAAGTACAACTGAAATGAAAAATTCACTAGAGGAATTCAAGGGCAGGTTTGAAGAGGCAGAGGAAAGAATTGACAAACATGAATAAGGCAATAGAAATTGTTAAGTCTGATTAACAGAGAGAAAACAGATTGAAAAAAAAAATGAATAGAGCCTAAGGGACCTATAGAACATCAGCCATCAACCTGGCCATTATATGCATTGTGGGAATACAAGAAGGAGAAAAGCAAGAAAAATGGGCAGAGAGAATATTGGAAGAAATAGTGGTGGAAAACTCCCCAAATTTGATGAAAAACATGAATATAAACATCCAAGAAGGTCAGTGAACTCTGAATAAGATGAACTGAGAGAGACCCACAGCAATACATATTATAATAACAAAAAATTTTGAAAGCAGCAAGAGAGAAGCAACTGATCACATACGTGGACTCCTCAATAACATTACAGCAGATTTCTCATCAGAAACACTGGTGCTGAGAAGAATGTATATTCTGTTGAATTGGGGTGGAGAGTTCTTTAGATGTCTATTAGTTCCACTTGGTCTAGAGCTGAGTTCAAGTCCTGAATATTCTTGTTAATTATCTGGCTCTTTGCTCTGTCTAATATTGACAGTGGGGTGTTAAAGTCTCCCACTATTATTGTGTGGGAGTCTAAGTCTCTTTTTAGGTTTCTAAGAACTTGCTTTATGAAACTGGGTGCTCCTGTATTGGGTGCATATATATTTAAGATAGTTATGCATATATATTTAGGACAGTTAGGCCAGAAGATAGTGAACTGATATATTTACAGGACTAAAAGAAAAAAAAACTAAGAATCCTATATCTAGCAAAATTTTTCATGAAAAAGTGAGAAAGAAATTGAGACATTTGCAGACAAACAAAAGCTGAGGAAGTTCGTTACCACTCGACCTGCCCTTCAACAAATGTTCAAGGGAATCCTGCACAACAAAATGAAAGGACCATAGACAGTAACTTGAAGCCATATGAAAAAATAAAATCTCAAGAAATATAAATACATGGACAATTTTAAAAGCTAATATTACCGTAGCATTTTGTAACTGCTTTTTGTTTTCTAATGTTTTAATGGATAAAAGAGAAAAACAATTATCAATCTAAAAGCTAGCATTTTGTTATTTTCCTTTGAAACTCAACATTTTGGTTTCTATATAATTTAAAAAGAGTAATGCATGTAATACAATTATTAGTTTATGTTTTGCAGCACACGATGTATAATGATAGAATTTCATGATATCAACAGCCCAAATGGGTGTAAACAGAACTGAAAAGGAGCTGAGTTTTTGTATGTTATTGAAGTTAAGCTTCTGTAAACCAAATTAGAATGTTATAACTTTAGGATGTTAAATGTAATCTTCATGGAAACCACAAATAAAATAGCAACAGACTATACATTAAAGAGAATGAAAAACAAATCAAAACATTTCACTCCCAAATTAACTAAAAAAGAAAACAGTAATGCAGGAAATGAGGGATAAAAAAGCAGTATAAAAAAATCACAAAGCAAAATGGTAAAGTACATCCATTCTTATCAGTAATTACTTTTTAAGCTTTTTTATTATTATTATACTTTAAGTTATGGGATACATGTGCAGAACATGCACGTTTGTTACATAGGTATACAGGTGCAATGGTGGTTTGCTGCACCCAGCAACCTGTCATCTACATTAGGAATTTCTCCTATTGCTATCCCTCCCCTTGCCCTTCATCACCCAACAGGCCTCTCTGCGTGATGTTCCCCTCCCTGTGTCCATGTGTTCTCGTTGTTCAACTCCCACTTATGAGTGTTCCTGTGTTAGTTTGCTGAGAATGATGGTTTCCAGCTTCATCAGTGTCCCTGCAAAGGACATAAACTCATTCTTTCTAATGGCTGCATAGTATTCCATGGTGTATATGTGCCACATTTTCTTTATTCAGTCTTTCATTGATGGGCATTTGGGTTGGTTACAAGTCTATGCCATTGTAAATAGTGCTGCAATAAACATACATGTGCATGTGTCTTTATAATATAATGATTTTTAATGCTTTGAGTATATACCCAGTAATGGAATTGCTGGGTGAAATGGTATTTCTACTTCTAGATCCTTGAGGAATCACCACACTGTCTTCCACAATGGTTGAACTAATTGACACTCGCATCAACACTGTAAAAGCGTTCCTATTTCTCCACATCCTCTACAGCATCTGTTGTTTCCTGACTTTTTAATGATTGCCATTCTAACTGGTGTGAGATGGTATCTCATTGTGGTTTTGATTTGCATTTCTCTGAAGACTAGTGAGGATGAGCTTTCTTTCCATATGTTTTTTGGCTGCATAAATGTCTTCCTTTGAGAAGTTTCTGTTCATATCCTTCACCCACTTTTTAATAGGGTTGCTTGTTTTTTTTGTTTTTGTTTTCGTTTTTGTTTTTTGTTTTTTTTCTCTTTTTTTCTTCTGAATGTGTTTACATTCCTTGTAGATTCTGGATATTAGCCCTTTGCCAGATGGACAGATTGCAAAAATATTCTCCCATTCTGTAGGTTGCCTATTCACTCTGATGATAGTTTCCTTTGCTGTGCAGAAACTCTTTAGTGTAATTAGATACCATTTGTCAATTTTGGCTTTTGTTGCCATTGCTTTTGGTGTTTTAGTCGTGTAGTCTTTGCCCGTGCCTATGTCCTGAATGGTATTGCCTAGGTTTTCTTCTACGGTTTTTATGGTTTTAGGTCTTATGCTTAAGTCTTCAATCCATCTTGAGTAATAATTTTTGTATAAGGTGTAAGGAAGGGGTCCAGTTTCAGTTTTCTGCATATGGCTAGCCAGATTTCCCAAGACTGTTTATTAAATAGGGAATCATTTTCCCATTGCTTGTTTGTGTCAGGTTTGTCAAAGATCAGATGGTTATAGATGTGTGGCATTATTTCTGAGTCCCCTGTTCTGTTCCATTGGTCTATATATCTGTTTTGGTACCAGTACCATGCTGTTTTGGTTACTGTAGACTTGTAGTATAGTTTGAAGTCAGATAGCGTGATGCCTCCAGCTTTGTTCTTTTTGCTCTTGATTGTCTTGGGTCTGAGGGCTCTTTTTTGGTTCCATATGAAATTTAAAGTAGTTTTTTCCAATTCTTTGAAGAAAGTCAGTGGTAGCTTGATGGGGGTAGCATTGGATCTATCAGTAACTTTGGGCAGTATGGCCATTTTTACAATATTGATTCTTCCTATCCATGAGCCTGGAATGTTTTTCCATTTGTTTGTTTCCTCTCTTATTTCCCTGATAAGTGGTTTGTAGTTCTCTTTGAAGAGGCCCTTCACATCCCTTTGAAGTTGTATTCCTAGGTATTTTAATCTCTTTGTAGCAATTGTGAATGGGAGTTCACTCATGATTTGGCTCTCTGTGTGTCTATTATTGTTGTATAGGAATACTTGTGATTTTTGCACATTAATTTTGTATTCAGAGTCTTTGCTGAAGTTGCTTATCAGCTTAAGGAGATTTGGGGCTGAGATGATGGGGTTTTCTAAATATACAATCATGTCATCTGCAAACAGAGACAATTTTACTTCCTCTCTTCCTATTTGAACACCCTTTGTTTCTTTCTCTTGCTTGATTGCCCTGGCCAGAACTTCCAATACTATGTTGACTAGGAGTGGTGAGAGAGGATATTCGTGTATTGTGCCAGGTTTCAAAGGGAATACTTCCAGCTTTTGCCCATTTAGTACAATATTGTCTGTGGATTTGTTGTAAATAGATCTTATTATTCTGAGATGTGTTCCATCAATACCTACACTATTGGGAGTTTTTAGCGTGAAGCCGTGTTGAATTTTATCAAAGGCCTTTTGTGCATCTATTGAGTTAATTATGTGGTTGTTGTCATTGGTTCTGTTTATGTGATGGATTAAGTTTATTGATTTGCATATGTTGAACCATCCTTGCATCCCAGGGATGAAGCTGATTTGATTGTGGTGGATAAGCTTTTTGATGTGCTTACAGATTCGGTTTGTTAGTATTTTATTGAGGTTTTTCGCATCAATGTTCATCAGGGATATTGGCCTGACATTTTCTTTTATTCTTGTGTCTCTGCCAGGTTGTGGTATCAGGATGATGCTGGCCTCATATATGAGTTATGGAGGAGTCCCTCTATTTCTGTTGTTTGGAATAGATTCAGAAAGAATGGTACCAGCTCCTCTTTGTACTTCTGGTAGAATTAGGCTATGAATCCATCCTGGGCTTTTTTTTTTTTTTTTTTTTGGTTGGTAAACTATTAATTACTGCCTCAATTTCAGAACTTGTTATTGGTCTATTCAGGGATTCAACTTCTTCCTGATTTAGTCTTGGAAGTGTGTATGTGTCCAGGAATTTATTCATTTCTTCTAGATTTTCTAGTTTATTTACGTAGAGGTGTTTGTAGTATTCTCTGATGTTAGTTTGTATTTCTGTGGAATTGGTGGTGATATCCCTTTATAATTTTTTTTCTTTTTTTTTTTTTCTTTTTTTTTTTTTTCTTTTTTTGAGATGGAGTCTTGCTCTGTCACCCAGGCCAGAGTGCAGTAGCACAATCTTGGCTCACTGCAATCTCCACCTCCCAGGTTCACAGCATTCTCCTGCCTCAGCCTTCCAAGTAGCTGGGACTACAGCCACCCACCACCTTGCCTGGCTAATTTTTTGTATTTTTAGTAAAGACGAGGTTTCACCATGTTAGCCAGGATGGTCTCAGTCTCCTGACCTTGGGATTTGCCCATCTCGGCCTCCCAAAGTGCTGGGATTACAGGCATGAGCCACTGCGCCCGGCCCCCCTTTAACATTTTTATCATGTCTATTTCATTCTTCTCTCTTTTTTCTTCTTTATTACTCTGGTTAGCAGTCTATCTATTCTGTTCATCTTTTCTTCATTCATTGATTTTTTGAAGGGTTTTTCATGTCTCTATCTCTTTTACTTATGCTCTGATCTTAGTTATTTCTTGTCTTATGCTAGCATTTGAATTTGTTTGCTCTTGCTTTTCTAGTTGTTTTAATGGTGATGTTGGTGTTTGATTTTAGATCTTTCCCACTGTCTGATGTGGGCATTTAGTGCTATAAATTTCCCTCTAAACATTGCTTTAGTTTTGTCCTAGAGAATCTGGTATGTTGTCTTTGTCCTCATTCGTTTCAAATAACTTATTTACTTCTGCCTTAATTTTGTTATTTACCCAGTAGTAATTCAGGAGCAGGTTGTTCACTTTCCATGTAGTTGTGCAGTTTTGAGTGAGTTTTTTAATCCTGAGTTCTAATTTGATTGCACTGCAGTCTGAGGGACTGTTTGTTATGATTTTCTTTCTTTTGCATTTGCTCAGGAGTGTTTTACTTCCAATTATGTAGTCAATTTTAGAATAAGTGTGGTGTGGTGCTGAGAAGAATGTATATTCTGTTGAACTGGGGTGGAGAGTTCTTTAGATGTCTATTAGTTCCACTTGGTCTAGAGCTAAGTTCAAGTCCTGAATATTCTTGTTAATTATCTGGCTCTTTGCTCTGTCTAATATTGACAGTGGGGTGTTAAAGTCTCCCACTATTATTGTGTGGGAGTCTAAGTCTCTTTTTAGGTTTCTAAGAACTTGCTTTATGAAACTGGGTGCTCCTGTATTGGGTGCATATATATTTAGGATAGTTAGCTCTTCTTGTTTTATTGATCACTTTACCATTATGTAACGCCCTTCTTTGTCTTTTTTGATATTTGTTGTTTTAAAATTTGTTGTATCAGAGACTAGGATTGCAACCCCTGCTATTTTTTTTTTTTTTTTTTTTTTTTTTTTTTTTTGCTTTCAATTTGCTTGGTAAATATTCCTCCATCCCTTTATTTTGAGTCTATACAAGTCTTTGCACATAAGATGGGTCTCCTGAATATAGCACATCAGTAAGCTTAACTTTTTATCCAATTTGCCATTCTGTTTCTTTTAATTGGGGCATTTAGCCCATTTACATTTAAGGTTAATATTGTTATGTGTGAATTTGGTTCTGTCATTATGGTGCTAGCTGGTTATTTTGCCCATTAGTTGATGCAGTTTCTTCATAGTGTTGATGGTCTTTACAATTTGGAATGTTTTTGCAGTGATTGGTAGTTTTTCCCTTTCCATGTTTAGTACTTCCTTCAGGATCTCTTGTAAGGCAGGCCCAGTGGTGACAAAATCTCTCAGCATTGCTTGTCTGTAAAGGATTTTACTTCCCTTTTGCTTATGATGCTTAGTTTGGCTGGATATGAAATTCTGGGTTGAAAATTATTTTCTTTAAGAATGTTGGATATTGACCCCCCCAATAACCCTATAATCTTCTAGCTTCTAGGATTTCTGCAGAAAGATCTGCTGTTAGTCTGATGGGCTTCCCTTTGTGGGTAACCTGACCTTTCTCTGTGGCTGCCCTTAACATTTTTTCCTTTGTTTCAACCTTGGTTAATCTGATAATTATGTGTCTTGTGGTTGCTCTTCTTAAGGAGTATCTTAGTGGTGTTCTCTTTTTTTTCTGGAAGTTGAATGTTGGCCTGTCTTGCTAGGTTGGGGAAGGTCTCCTAGATAATATCCTGAAGAGTGTTTTCCAGCTTGGTTCCATTTTCCCCGTCACTTTCAGGTATACCAATCAAATGTAGTTTGGTCTTTTCACATAGTCCCATATTTCTTGGAGGTTTTGTCCATTCCTTTTCATTATTTTTTTCTCTAATCTTGTCTTCGTGCTTTATTTCATTGAGTTGATCTTCAGTCTCTGATATACTTTCTTCTGTTGATCAATTTGGCCATTGATACTTGTGTATGTTTCACAAAGTTCTTGTGCTGTGTTTTTCATCTCCGTTAGGTCATTTATGTTCTTCTCTAAACTGGTTATTCTAGCTAGCAATTCGTCTAACCTTTCTCCCAAGGTTTTCAGCTCTCTTGTACTAGGTTAGAGCATGCTTCTTTAGCTCGGAGGAGTTTGTTATTACCTACCTTCTGAAGCCTACTTCTCTCAGTTCATCAGACTCATTCTTGTTTGGTTTGGTTTCCTTGCTGGAGAGGAGTTGTGATTCTTTGGAGGAGAAGAGGCATCCTGGGTTTTGGGATTTTCAGCCTTTTTGCGCTGGTGTTTCCTCATCTTCGTGGATTTATCTACCTTTGGTCTTTGATGTTGGTGACCTTCTGATGGGGTTTCTGTCTAGACATTCTTTTTTTGTTGATGTTGATGCTATTCCTTTCTTTTTGTTAGTTTTCCTTCTAACAGTCAGGCCCCTCTGCTGGAGTTGGCTGGAGATCCACTCCAGACCCTGTTTGTCTGGGTGTCACCAGCAGAGGCTGCAGAACAGCAAAGACTGCTATGTGTTCCTTCCTCTGGAAGCTTCTTCCTAGAGGGCCACCTGCCAGATGCCCGAGCTCTCCTGTATGAAGTGAGCTGGGAGGTTTCTCCCAATCAGGAGGCATGTGGGTTAGGGACCCACTTTAGGAAGCAGTCTGTCCCTTAAGCAGAGCTCATGTGCTGTGCTTGGAGATGCACTGCTGTCTTCAGAGCTGGCAGGCAGGAACATTTAAGTCTGCTGAAGCTGTGCCCACAACTGCCCCTTCCACCAGGTGCTCTGTCCCAGGGAGATGGGGATTTTATCTATAAGCCCCTGACTGGGGCTGCTGCCTTTCTTTTTGAAATGCCTTTCCCAGACAGGAGGAATCTAGAGGGGCAGTCTTGCTACTGAGGCTTTGTCAAGCTGCAGTGGGCTCCACCCAGTTCGAACATGCTGGCGAATCTGTTTACACTGTGAGGGGATAACTGCCTACTCAAGCCTCAGTAATGGTGGACGCCTCTCCCCTACTAAGCTCGAGTGTCCCAGGTCGACTTCAGACTGCTGTGCTGGTAGTGAGAATTTCAAGCCAGTGGATCTTAACTTGCTGGACTCCATGGGGGTGGGATCTGCTGAGCTAGACCACTTGGCTTCCTGGCTTCAGCCCCCTTTCCAGGGGAGTGAATGGTTCTGTCTAACTGGCATTCCAAGAGCCACTGGGGTATGAAAAGAAAGCTCCTGCAGCTAGCTCAGTGTCTGCCCAAATGGCCGCCCAGCTTTATGCTTAAAACCCAGGGCCCTGGTGGCATAGGCACCCAAGGGAATCTCCTGGTCTACAGGTTGTGAAGATCATGGACAAAGCATAGTATCTGTGCCAGAATGCACCATTCTTCAAGGCACAGTCCCTCAGGGCTTCCCTTGGCTAGGAGAGGGAGTTCCCCAACCCTTTGTGCTTCCCGGGTGAGGTGACACCCCATCCTGCTTCAGCTCGCCCTCTGTAGTGGGCTGCACACAGTGTCTAATCTGTCCCAGTGAGATGAGCCGTGTACCTCAGTTCGAAATGCAGAAATGACCCACCTTCTACATTGATCTCCCTGGGAGCTGCAGACTAGAGATATTCCTGTTCGGCCATCTTGCCAGCCACCCCAGTAATTACTTTGAATGCAAACAGATTCAACTCTTTAATCAAAGGACAACGATTGGCAGAATAGATTTAAAGAAAAAAAAACAAAAAAACAAAAAAACAAAAACCCACATAACCCAACTGTATGCTGTCTACAAGAGACTCACTTTCAATCCAAAGACACAAATCAAAAATGAAAGGATGGAATATTTTCATATTAAATGCAAATAGTAACTCAAAGGGATCAGGATTGGTTATGCTAATATCAGACAAAATTGATTTAAAAGTGATTATAACAGACAAAGAAAAATATTATATTTTAATAAAGCATTTGATATAGCCAATATAAAATTATACAATTTATACACTTGATGGATCATCAAAATATATGAAGTAAAAGCTGATAAAATTGAAGGAAGAAAATAGTGATTCTATAATAATAGTTGGAGACTTTAATATCCCACTCAATAATTTGTAGAACAATCAGACAGAAGATAAGTAAGGATATAGAGGACTTTTACAATAAACTATATCTAACATATGCAGAACAGTACACAACAACAATGGCATACACATTTTTCTCAAGTGCATATCTTTTTTGAGGATAGATGATATGTTAGGCCACCAATTTAGCCAGTCTGTTGGTGTTTGCTTCGTATGTTTTGAGGTTCTATTGTTTGATATATTTATAATTGGAATATATTTCTGACCTTTTTCTCAATGTATAATGTCCTAGTTTGTCTCTTATAATAGAAGTATTTTTGTCTATTTTGTCTGACATTAGTATAGCCACACCAGCTCTCTTCTGGATATTATTTGGATGGAATATATTTTCCATCTTTTCATTTTCAGTGTGGTTGCATCTTTGGATCTAAAGGAATTCTCTTGTAGACAGCATATAATTGAATCATGTTTGTAAATACATTCTGTCCATCTCTGCCTTTTCATTGAGAGTTTATTTATATTTTGTGTTTACTTCTGCCATTTTGCTATTTGCTTTCTGTATATCTTATATCTTTTTTTGTCCCTCATTTCCTCCGTTACTGTCTTTTCTGTGTATTTAGTTGACTTTTTTTGCATGCACTGTTTCTATTCCCTTCTCATTCCCTCTTGTTTATACTTTTAGATATTTTATGGTTACCATGTAGATTACATTTATCACCCTAAATTTATAACAATTTAATTTGAATTGATACTGATTTAACTTTAATAGCCTACAAAAATTGCTACTTGGCGAGGCACAGTTGCTCACACCCGTAATCGCAGCATTTTGGAAGGCTGAGGCAGGCAGATTGCTTGAACCCTGGAGTTTGAGACCAGCCTGAGCAATATGGTGAAACCCCTATGTCTACAACAAATATATATATATATATTCTTTGTTGGTGGTGTAGTCCTGCCATGCCTGTAGTCCCAGCTACTCAGAAGGCTGAGGTGGGAAGAACACCTGCACCTAGGTGGTGGAGGCTGCAATGAGCTGTGATTGTACCACTGCACTCCAACCTAGGCAACAGGTCAAGACCTTGTCTCAAAAAAAAAATGCCGCTATATATCTTTGCCCTACACTTTATATTGTTGTCACAAATTACTTCTATGTATATTGTGTGACCAGTAAGACATTTATAATTATTTTTATGGTTTTATCTCTTAAATCATGTAGAAAATAAAAATCAGTGTTAGAAACCAAAAATACGATATTACTGGCTGTTAGATTTGCCCGTTTGGTTACCTTTATGAGAAATCTTTATTTCTTCATATGGTTTTGAGTTACTGTCTAGTTTTCTTTTATTTCAACCTGAAGGACTTCCTGTATGTTTTCTCATAGGGGTGGTCCAGTGTTAATGAATTCCCTTATCTTTTGTTCGTCTGGGTGTGTCTTGATGGCACCATCATCCTTAAAGGATAGTTTTGTCAAATATAAAATTCTTGATTAACAATTTTTTTCTTTTAGCACTTTAAATGTGTTTTCCCACTGCCTTTTGACCTCCATGGTTTCTGATGAGAATCAGCTGTTAATTTTATTGAGGATCCCATATACAGAATGAGTTGCTTTTCTCTTGTTGCTTTCAAAATTATCTCTTTATCTTTGGCTTTCAGTACTTTGATTACAGTATGTGTCAGTTTGTATCACTTTGAATTTATCACACTTGGAATTTGTTGAGCTTATGGGATGTATACAATCATGCCTTTCATCAAATTTTGGAAGTATTCAGTCATTATTTCTTGAAATATTATTTCTACCATTTCTCTCTCTCTCTTTTCTCATTCTGGGATTCCCAAATTTGTATGTTGGTTTAATGGTATACCACAGGTCCCTTAGGCTCTATTCACTTTTCTCTATTATTTTCTTTTTGTGGTTCTTAGGACTGGGTACTTCCAGTTGTCCTATATTCAGGTTTGCTGATTCTGACTTCTGCCTGCTCAGATTTGCTAGTGAACCCCTGTAGTGAATTGTTTTTATTTCAGTTATTGTACTTTTCAGCTTAAAAATCTGTTTGGTTCCTTTCTAAAATTAATATTCCTGTATGAATATTTTCATTTTGTTCATACATTGTTTACTGATTTCCTTTAGTTCATTGCTCATGGTTTCCTTTAGCTCTTTTAGCATATTTATGACAGTTGTGTTAAAGTCTTTGTTGGTAAGCTCAACATCTGTGCTTGCTCAACATCTGTGCCTCCTCAGGGATGGTTTCTATTTTCTTTTTGAATAAGCCTTCTTTTCCTGTTTATTTTTATGCCTTGTGCTTTTTTGTTGAAAACTGGACATTTGAATATTATAATGTGGTAACTCTGGAAATCTGATTATTTCTCTTTCTCAGAGTTAGCTGTTTTTTGTTTTGTTTTGTTTTGTTTTTTAACACTGTAATAGCCTGTTTCATTACTTTTCCTATTTTTACAGATACTGTATTTCTTGTCTGTGGTTACTGAAGTTTATGTTTCATAGCTTGTGTTCACCTATGGTTTTCACATATTTCCTTGAATTCCAGGAGCTAAAACAAACAAACAAAAAATTCACCTATTTCTGTCTTTACAAATTTTCTCTATCCTGGGCCACTCCATCATCACTTAGCCTGATCTTAGCCTTTAAACACTGAGCCTAGGGATCAGCTCAAGGTGGAAATCTGTGCTCTTATCAGGTCTTTTCTGAGTATGCATCTTGTCCTGGGCGTAACTGTGGCTTTCTAAATTATTTCATGTACACAGATACTTTGAATGCCCTGATTTCCCAAGCAAACTCCCCCAGATTTTTCTCCCAGACCTGTTGCATATTTCATGAGTAATCTATTGCCCCAAGCATCTTCATGTTGTTTATTTGCCTTGCTTTACAATATTTTTAAGCAATGCTCACTAGTTTTCTGGTCTGAGTGGATTCCAAGGTAGGTAAAACAGAAAAGAGCACCTTGCATCATTCCTTCAGGCAGCCCCTAGACAGTTAGAAAATACTTGGCATGTGAGGTCTGCTATGCTTCTTCCAGAACCAGGGACCAGGATTCCACTCTGAGAGTGTAGCTACCATCTTCAAGATGTAGCTAAGTGTACGTAAGGCCTGATGTGGTGGCTCACGCCTGTAATCCCAACACTTTGGGAGGCCAAGGCAGGTGGATGGCTTGAGCTCAGGAGTTTGATACCAGCCTGGGCAATATGGTGAAACCCCGTCTCTACCGAAAATACAAAAATTAGCCAGGCGTGGTGGCACATGCCTGTGGTCCCAGCTACTGGGGAGGCTGAGGTGGGAGGATCACTTTAGCCCAGGAGGCATAAGATGCGGTGAGACATGGACTGCACTCCAGCCTGGATGACAGAGTGAGACCCCATCTCAACAAAACAAAACAAAAGACCACTGCTAAGCTTGAGAGGCAGTGGGGCAAAGGCAAGTAAAAACATCACAAGATATCCTACCATTTTAAAGTTGCCTTTTTCTTGATTTGGCATATTCTCAGCTACTATAAACTACTCTTTTTGAGAGGCTGATAAAGTTGATTCTGATAGTTTCTGCTTCTTTTTAAATATTCCTGTAGAGGAATGGGAATGGAGCCGTTTACTCTGCCATTTTCCTGATATTACCTAGAAAGTCCATTCTGTTTTTTAATGACAACGGGATTGTGTGAAACTGATTTACTTTTTTCCCCATGAATCCTAGAAAAGCATGACTGATTTTGTAATTTCCTTACGACTTTGGCTGTTAAGAAGCTCTGAGATAGATTTGTGGCTACCACTAGCAGTTATGTAAGATTTTGTTTTCTAGTTCTACTTCTGTATGTATCTTACTTTATGCTTTTATTTCCCATTTGTCCCTCTTTACTCTTTCATTTTCTTTGTTTTTTGTTTGTTTTGCAATGTTTGTATCTCTGTAAACTGCATGAAATTCTTTTTGTGGAAGAAGGTGAGAGACAAATAAGGGAATAGGATTAAGATTCTAATATTTTCACCTACTACTGGGTCACCTTTAAACTGTTAAAGAATCTACCATAAGTATTTGTTGAAATTCTGTTGCTTTAATACCACAATATTGCTTCAGTAAATAAAAAAGCCAAGCAGAGCACAAAAAGTATATCACAGATCATGATTCATATCACAGATCATTCATGATTGTGAAATGAATTCCTGAACCTGCCTTTCAACCATGAAGTTCATAGGCTGGAAATGATAAAGTTAATAGGAACAAATTGGAAGTAAAAAAATAGTGCAGGGTTTCTGAAACTTGAATAATATAAAGCAAAACTTTTCATGGATCCCTAAGAATATCCTAATTTGAACAACATAGATATAATAACGTTTTATTTGACTTGTTTATATGAAGTATTGCATAGTGGTCAACACATGAGCTCTGTAGTCAGATTGCCTGGCTTTGACCCTTGCTGTGTCACTTATGAACTTGGTGACCTTGACTAGTTACATTACCTCTCTGTGAGTCTGTTTCTGTCGCTTTAAAAATGAAAATAATAATAGAGCCTAATTCATAACATTGTTATGAGAATCATAGTAATTAATACCTGTAAAGGGTTAACAGTGCCTAGGCTATATTAATCACTCAATGAAGGTTACTTATTATTTAATGATGAATCATCATGCAAAAGTGAAGTTATATTTCCATAACTGGCAAAATAAAATACTTGAGGCATTTTTTTAAGTGGAGACACAAACATTTTAAAATTCTGATATAGACCTTTTAAGTGGGAAATAATTATCTTAGACACATGAAAATACACATAAGTAGGATCTTGACTCTGCCATTTAGTAAGTGGTTTTGAGCAAATTTACTTCATCTATTTGCATCTGAGTTTTCTCATCTGTAAAACGAGAGTTGAACTAATAACTGCCTTGAAGATGAAATGAAAGACTGCAGGTAAAGCACCAAGCAGAGTGTTTTCACATAAGTGCTCAAACATTTCTTATTATTATTCTGAAAAAAAGAGTCGGCAGGTTTAAAATGAAGAGGAGGGGAGGCTCTGGGGGAGTAGGGTAGAGGAAGACCCTTAGCAATAAGTAGGGTCTTATTCCATTTGCACTGTTATAACAAAATACCATAAGCTGGGTGCCTCATTAACAATAGAAATTTGTTTATTGCAGTTCTGGAGGCTGAGACATCCAAGATCGAGGGACTAACATATTCCATGTCTAGTGAGGGCCTGCTTCCTCATAGATGGCTCTCTTCTCACTGTAACTTTACATGGCAGAGGGGGAAGGAACCTCTCTCTGTCCTCTTTTATAAGAACACTGACCTAATCACCTCAGAAAGGACCTAGCTACTAATACCATCGCCTTGGGTGTTAGGATTTTAACATAATTTTTTTCTAGGGGAACACAAAGATTCAGGTAATAGCAACTAGGAAACCTGGGATTAAGAACTAAAATCAATAAATTAGACAACACATGAATGGCAGGGTGATAACACCAAGACAGGGAGCTTGAAGGGAAGAGGTGGCTAAGCTGATGCCATCTCCACTGGGGGAATGTTGTCAAATAAAATACAAGATGCCTGTTAAATTTGAACTTTATATACAAAAAAACCTAATATGTCTGAAATGTTGCATGGCACATACTTGTACGAAAAACGTATTTGTTGTTTATCTGAAATTCGAATTTAACTGGGCATCTTGTATCTTTATTTGATAAATCTTGCAACTCTATGTGGAGGATGCAACAGCCTTGCTTGCAGAAGTTGGCTAATGAGAGCGCAGTTAAGTGGCCCAGGACCAGGGTCCAATACCTGATGTGACATCACTAAGTTAAGCTTTCTAGTAGGTGTGTCAGGCAGCCAAGGATCCAGATTCCTGTGAAATACTCAGGAATCACCAAGGAGGTAGCACCTGGGATTTTGGAAGATTCTGCTCCAGGACATGGTCTGAATCCAGGAGGTGCGAGGATCAGATCTGTCTTAAATAAGGGTTTTGGCAGACACTGAAAGCAGGGTGGGGAATGATGAGCCTTGATAGTGCTTGGTATGTGTGGGAGGAAAAGAGGGAATGGAACTTGGCGGTATCGACCACAGTAAACCATCAGCACAAAAGATGGAAAAAAGCAGAAATGTAGCCCTGAAGACTGGGCACACCATGAGACAGAGCAGGCAAGTTAGAGTTAGGGAATGACGTACCAACATGGCCAGGTCTGATCCCTGGGATCACTGAACTCTGGGTATGCTTGGGATAAAGGAAGCTTGGGGAATTCAGCTATTGTGAGGGATCACCCAAACCCAAGTTTGAGAATGTGAATAAATTCTGAACCCCACAAGGCAGTGGGCAGAGGTTATTATAAGTCTTGCTGATGAGCTTATAAACTGGAGCATATCTGAGCCTCGATGTGGGCATTAGTGGATACAGCTATAATCTTAGCAGACATGTAGATGACATAGATTGAGGGATGTTCAATCTGAGCCTATCAGAGATTGGAGTCAGGAGGGGAAGGGGAACAGGAACACTCATTTGCTCTGAATGTCTCATTTATGAAAGGTCTTAAGTTGAGACTGAAAAGTTTATATTGTCAATGAAATAAGGCATGGTTTGACATTTTTATCAAGATATAACTCACCATAAGTTTCACCAATAAAAATATGCAGTTATGTTTTAAGTGTATAATTTAGTACATTTTCAATGTTTTGGAACCATCATGACTATATAATTCTTGAACATTTTCTTTTTTTTTTTTTTTTTTTTGAGACGGAGTCTCGCTCTGCCGCCCAGGCTGGAGTGCAGTGGCCGGATCTCAGCTCACTGCAAGCTCCGCCTCCCGGGTTCACGCCATTCTCCTGCCTCTGCCTCCCGAGTAGCTGGGACTACAGGCGCCCGCCACCTCGCCCGGCTAGTTTTTTGTATTTTTTAGTAGAGACGGGGTTTCACCATGTTAACCAGGATGGTCTCGATCTCCTGACCTCGTGATCCGCCCGTCTCGGCCTCCCAAAGTGCTGGGATTACAGGCTTGAGCCACCGCGCCCGGCCCTTCTTGAACATTTTCATACCCCATAACCATTAAGAAGTCACTCCCCCATTTTTTCCTCCCGGCAGCCCCTGGCAACCATTAATTTACTCTCTGTCTCTATGTACTTGCCTATACTGTATATTTCACATGAATGGAATCATACAACATATAGTCCTTTGTGTCTGACTTTTACTTAACATCATATTTTCAAGGTTAATTTGCTTTAGCATATGATCAATACTTCATTTGTTTTATGGATGAATAATGTTTCATTTTAAAGACAGACCAAACCTTATTTATCCACTCTATCAATCGATGGGTATTTGGGTTCATTTCTACTTTTTGGGCTCTTAAGGTTAATGCTGCTATAAACATTCATATGCAAGTTTTTGTGTGGATATATGTTTTCATTTCTCTTGGGTATATACCTAGGAGTAGAATTAATGAGTCATGTGGGTAATTCTATGTTTAACTTTTTGAGGAACTGCCAATGTTTCTACTTTTTTTCTTTTACTCCTGGCAAGCTGTGGGAATAGTTTTGTTTGTTTTATTTTGAGACAGGGTCACGCTATGTTTCTCAGCCTGGTCTTGAACTTCTAGGCTCAAGCACGCCTCCTGCCTCAGCTTCCCGAGTAGCTGGATTTACAGGCCCACACCACTGCACCCCTCCACTTTGTAATATGTCAGGATTCTTAAAAAATAGGAAGAAATTTGAGCCATTCACAACTGTTAAGTCCTATGCTTAACCTGTATTGACCACTGGGATGATCTTGAAGGTCCAGTGGAGATAATAGTGACAATGTAGCACCACAACCCCTAAGTAAGCTCTTATACAATCACCATTACATCTTCCCATACCTCCCCTCTTTTATCTTCATTTCACAGAGATAGGGAGATGTAAAGTGAATATTCAAATCTTTCAGCTACTCTGAATTTTCCAGGTAATGATACTTTCTTTGCAGGAAGGCATTATTATTTTCCCATTTTTGCAGATGAGAAACTGAGGCTCCAAGAAGTAAAGTGCCTTGTCCAAGGTCCCACATCCAATCAGTTGTTAAGCCTACATTGAATACTAGGATTTTCAACACCTGGTCTAGGATCCTTTCAGTGTAGTCTTTGCCCCTATGTGCCTCTGAAAAAGGTAGAAGATTGCTGATATATTTGGGCTCGCAAACTGAAATCAGACAGCCTCAAAAATGTTGAAAGTTGATCATTAACACCAGAGGGGAAAGAAAGAAATTGGGGAGGAGGAGAGAAGGCATATTGTTTCTCTCTGTGAGCATAGTATGACTGGGAATAATTCATCTGAGGGGAAGTCATTCATTCCCCATCTGTACAGCATTAATTCACTGAGGGCTGGGTCTATACTAGGCCCTGGAGACACAGAAAGAGAAGGAAGAGGGCTGAAACTAGAGTGAGGTGAGTGGAGGTAGTTGCCTTGAGCATAATTTTAAGGGAATGCTGAAAATCTCAGTAATCAAGATAAACAATATTTTTTCTTAATTAACTTTTTGTTTTTATTATAGATTCACATGCAGTTGCAGAAAAATGATACGGATAGATCTCATGTAAATTTTACTGTGTTTTTCCCAAAGTAACCCCTTGCAGAACTATAGTACAATACCACAGAGAAGATATTGACATTAATATAATCAAGATACAGAACGTTTCCACCACCACAATGAACCCTCATATTGCCCTTTTATAGCCACACCTACTTCCCTCCCACTACCATTCCCTCTGTAACCTCTGGTAACCACAAATCTGTTTCCCATTTCTATGATTTTGTCATTCCCAGAATGTTACATGAATAGAATCATATCGTGTGTAACCTTTGGGGATTGACTTTTTTTACTCAGCATAATTCTCTGGAGATTTACCCACAGATGTATCAATAGTTTTCTTTATTGTTGAGGAGTATTCCATGGTATGGATATACCAATTTGTTTAAACATTCCCCTGTTGAAAAACATATGGGTTGTTTCCAGTTTGGGGCTATTATAAATAAACTACTATAAATATGTATAGGTTTGTTATAAACATAAATTTTCACTTTTTTCTGGGGTAAATGTTCAGGATTGCAATTACTAGGTCATGTGGTAGTTGTGTGTTTCTTTTTTAAAAATACAAAATTGACAAACCATTGTCCATAATGGTGGTACCATTGTGCATGCTCACCTGCAATGTATGAGTGACTCTGTTTCTCTGTATCTTTGCCAGCATTTGGTACTGTCACCATTTTTTATTTTGGCCTTTCTGATAGGTTATAGCGATATTGTGTTATGGTCTTAATTCGCATTTCCCAAATGGCTAATGACATTGAAGAAATTTTCATGTATTTACCATCTGTATAACCTCTTCAGTGAAATGTTTCTTCATATCTTTTGACAATTATTTAAATTGTGTTAAGTTTTTACTGTTGAACTTTGAGGGTTCTTAATATATTTTAGATACTAGTCTTTTGTTGAATATGTAGTTTTCAAATATTTTTTCCTAGTGTATAGCTTGTCTCTTCATCTTCTTTCACATAGAAAAAATTTTCAATTTTGATAAAGTTCATTTTATCAGCTTTTCCTTTTATGGATTATGCTTTTGGTGTCAAATTAAGAATCCTTTGCTTAGTCCGAGATCCAAAAGGTTTTCTCCTTTTTTTTTTTCCTAAAAGTTTTATAGGTTTACATTTTACATTTAAATCCGTCATCCATTTTGAGTTAATTGTTGCATAAGATGTGAGGTCTTTCGAGTAAAAATTTTTTTTCCTAACAGATATTCACTTTCTCCACCATCATTTGTTAAAAAGATCTTCCTTTCACCTTTGTGGAAAAAAAGAAAAAAAAGAAAAAAATAGTAAACCAGTTTGGCATATATGTGTGAGTCTATGTCTGGGTCCTATATTCTGTTCCATTGATCCATATGTCTATTCCACCACCAATACTACACAGCCTTGATTACTGTAGCTGTCTAATAAATGTTGACATCAGGTAGAATGATTTATTCCGCTTTATTCTCTTTCAAAATTGTTTTTAGCTATTTCAGTTCCCTTGCCTTTCTATATAAATTTTAGAACTATCTTGTCTGTGTCTACCAAAAATATTTCTGGATTTTGATATCAGTTGCCATTAAACCTGTATGTCAATTTGGAGATAATTGACATTTTGTCCCAGTGTTTATCATTAGGCTCCTGCCTTGTTCTTTATGCCCCAATTTGCTGTCCAGGTCACCAGGTCCTCTAAAATGAAGACCTGCTTTTCTCTCACTGGACAATCTGTCTACCTTCCTCCATTACTTCCATCTTAGAGACTACCTGAAGTCTGGTAGCTGAAACCCCTGTTTCTATGGACACACCATCTTGGAACCAACTGCCCAGTGGGACCTTCAAAACATGGACTGCCTTGGAGCCTTCCTTGTTCTGCATCTTCTACCTGTTGGGATGCCCCTACTAATTTACGTCATACTCCACTGACTCCCTGAACTGTGGCTTGCCACTTAATATACCGTAGTCCAGCTTTATACCTGGAGCCTGAGTCTTCTCTCCTCACTCACTAACTCCAATGTCATTATGTAGCAGCAGGGAGATGGGAGGAATGCCTGGCCTTAGATTCTGGCCCCTTTTAGCTTGACCTGGCTTGCCACTGCTAATAAAGCAGTACTAGGCCACATCTTGAAACATGGAAGGCAGAGCATCTAGCTTGGGACTGGAGGACTAATAGACCAAAAAGCTGTCTTTGACAAGTAAAGGATAAGCATGTTTGTCTTGATAGCACTTGTTTTGTTGTTGCATTTCTTTGATCTCTGGCCAAGCCTTGCTTACTTTGATCCTGTTTTTCTATCTTTAAAATAAGGACAAATTGGAATAAATCACTGTTTTTCAAATACTTTTTAAGCAACAGATCACTGTATTGAAAAATATCTTCCACAAAATCCCCAAATATGAAAATAATACCAATTAAGTTCTAGTTTAAAAAGGAGTAGGGGTGGCTTCCCTTCACTCTAAAATCTTAGGGTTCTGCCAAACCCAGTTTGAAAACCATGGATATAGCTGTCTTCTGAGAGGCCTTTCCAGCTTTGATGCCCACTAACATTTATAGGGCTAAATCAGCTGAGGAAGTAAGAGGGTCAAGAGGAGAAATGTTCAGTTAGCCTCTACTCAAAATGTGATGGCTTAGAGGAGTGTGGGCTCTAGCAACCAGCATGCCTCTGCTTGCCATAGGAAAATTGATTCAAGGTTTCTAATGGTGCCTGCCACAGATCTAGTTCTGAAAACACCTGTCTGGGAAACCCTCTCAGATTATCCCTGGTAGAGTTTCTTTTTTTTTTTTTTTTTTTTTTTTTTTTTGAGACGGAGTCTTGCTCTGTAGCCCGGGCTGGACTGCAGTGGCCGGATCTCAGCTCACTGCAAGCTCCGCCTCCCGGGTTTACGCCATTCTCCTGCCTCAGCCTCCGGAGTAGCTGGGACTACAGGCGCCCGCCACCTCGCCCGGCTAGTTTTTTGTATTTTTAGTAGAGACGGGGTTTCACCGTGTTAGCCAGGGTGGTCTCGATCTCCTGACCTCGTGATCCGCCCGTCTCGGCCTCCCAAAGTGCTGGGATTACAGGCTTGAGCCACCGCGCCCGGCCCCTGGTAGAGTTTCTTAATCCCCCTTACGTTATCCCAGAGTTTACTATTCACTCCTCCATTATAACACAGCTCACATTGTATTGTCATTACTTATTTACTGGCCCATCTCCAAATAAGCTATGAGCATCCTCAAAGCAGGAACTGTTCTTATTTCTCTGGATCTCCAGCCCCTAGGACAGCAGGCAAAGGGCATGTCTTCTCAAAAGAAGACATACAAACAGCAAACAAGCATATGAAGAAATTTTCAACATCAGAAATAATTGGAGAAATGCAAATTAAAACTACTCTGAGATACTATCTTACATCAGTCAAGATGACTTTTAATAAAAAGTCAAAAAACAACAGATGTTAGAAAAAAGGGAATGGTTGTACACTGTTGATGAGAATGTAAATTAGTTCAACCTGTATGGAAAACAGTATGGATATATCTCGAAGAACTAAAAACAGAACTACCATTCAACCAAGCAGTCCCACTATTGGGTATCTATCCAAAGGAAAAGAAGTCATTATAATAAAAAAGACCCCTGTACTCGTATGTTTATTGCAGCACTATTTACAACAGCAAAGTCATGGAACCAACCTAAGTGTCTACCAGCAGTTGATTGGATAAAGAAAATGTGGTGTATATGCACCGCGGAATACTATGTAGCCATAAAAAGAACAAAATCATGTTCTTTGCAGCAACATGGATGGAGTTGGAGGCCATTATTGAAACCAGCTTTGTGAACATTGTGACAGTGAGGAAAATCTGACATATGAAAACTCTAACAGTGAAAGAAATCTGACCTAACTGCCAACTCCATCTTGCTTCTAACCTCCAAGTTGCCCTTGCCCATGCCTGGGCATATGCCAAGCTAACTGTGGGAGGAATTTAGCTTGTAGTTTAGCAAATAAAGATGGGAACAGCCCCTTCCCAAAACAAATCCCCTTCTTGCTTGGGGATCAGGCCTCTTTTGTAAAACTAACAAAGTAGTCACAAGATAAGAAATAATGGCTCAGGATTCATGTAGCCAGTGGTCACAAGATTGCTAGCCTCCCCAGTTGCTTCTATAGATAACATCACTATTGTAAAACCTCGGATTGGTGTTTGAGGTATTTTTCAGACCCTGCATTCTGATGGACCAGCTGGGCCACCCAGACAAGTAAACTGCCTCATTGGTCTTGTGCCCCTACTCCCAGGAACTGACTCAGTGCAAGAAAACAAGCTTTGACTCCCTGTGAGTTCATCCTTAATCCAACCAAACAGCATTCCCCATTCCCTAGCCCTCTGCCCACCAAACTGTTCTTAAAAATCCCTAGCCTCTAAATTTTTACAGAGGCTGATTTGAGTAATAATAAACTCCTGTCCTCTTGTTTAGCTGGCTTTGCATTTATTGAACTCTTTTTCTATTGCGAAAACCTTCTGTTCTCAATGCATTGGCTTTTCTGGGCAGTGATCAAGATGAAACCATTGGGTGATTACATTATCCTAAGTGACAGGAGTAGAAAATAGAATATCACATGTTCTCACTTATAAGTGGAAGCTAAACAAAGGGTATACATGGACATAAAGGTGGAGAAAATAGACTCTGGAGACTCAAAAACCATGGAGGATGGGAGGGAGGTGCAGGTTGAAAAATTACCTACTGGGTACAATGTCCAATATTTTGGTGATGGGTATTCTAGAAGCTCAACTCCCACCATTATGCATACATAATCCATGTAACAAACAAGCACATATACCCCCTGAATCTAAAATTTCAACAAAGAAAACAAGGAGGGTACTAATAAATATGTTGAAGTGAAATGTTGGGTCAGGAAGAAATTCCTTAAATTCCTTTGTTTCTTCAATTACTCTTTTTCCCTCAAGAAACCCAAAATCATTCAAATTATTCCCCAAGAAGCTTATCTAAATTTTTAGAAGACAAAACTTTTTTAACTTAAATGTTTGAATAGTATTCAGTAGAGCCGCATGTTGTTTTTTGATCCAGTTTATGATGTAAGTTGAGATATATTTTTTATGTACTAACATATACTATATATGATTTATCTTATTAATTGGAAGAGTAGATTATGTAATCAGTGTATATAGTAAATTTATGATCATTTTATAGGACTGGGAACATGATTTTCCTATTTTTAAATAATGTCAGATGTTTAAATTTGTTATATCCTCAATTTTATGACAGATTGGCCATATCTATGATGCATTTATTTGGTATTTTCAGTTCCAAGTAGATAAGCACAATCCTTTTCAAGTCTTGTGATTTAGAGGATAATGGGAACCTGTCTGGTAGGGTAGCTAGGCTGCCAATGATGGAAAACAAGGAGGTAACAAGAAAGTTTATTGAAGAATATCCATCTTAATAATAGCAGACACTTTTATAGTATTTATTATGCTGTTTTAGCCAGTTACATATATTAATTTAATTACAACCCTAAGAGTTAGTCACAATTACTATCATTTCCATTTTCCATATGAAAAGACCAAAACCCATAGAGGGGATGTTATTTGCCCTTGAGTCAGTTAGCTAAAAACAGTAGAGACCAGAGGTGAACTCAGGCAGCCTGACTGAAGAGTCTGGGTGCCTCACCACTATGCATACTGCCACCTGTGCTAGGAAAGGAAGCGCTATCTGGGAAGTCAAGCTGGGAAATTATATGTGATATATGCAAGGGGATTTCGAAGGCCCAGGAGAGAACATCTGCCTTCCCACTCCTCTCCCAATCCATTTACTTGCAGATGCCAGATGTTTCATTCATAGGCATAAGGTTTATTCTATTGTTTACAATGCAACCAACCCCTGGGTGGGGTAATACTAAGATTTATGAGTTATTTTTACTTTCCCAGTCTGTTTCATTTTTTTTTATGAGTGTCACTTTTCATTGTACATTTTTATACAGTTGAATCTGTCCATCTTTTCCTTGGGGTTGCTTATCTGTCATTGTGGCTTTACAAGTTATCATCCCTCTAAAGCCTCCACTATAATTGAAACCATTTTTGCCCCAGACTCAGGGGAAATAATGGCTACAACCTTCACATCAAATGCTGCCCTGTCCATTTTGAGATCTTTAAATGAAGCCTGTATCATTGTCTTCTCAAACCTAAATCAAGACAACTTATTTGTAGTTTTTCATGGTCCTCTCCTGTTTCTATTCACTGAATTATCTCCAAATTTGGGTTCTCAAAATGACTCTGAGAATTAGGAGAAGTGATGAGAAGGATGAGGGATATTGACCTGTACTGAATGTCCATTATATTTCAATCAACGTGCTAGGTGCTTTCTCATACCTTATCTATTTTCATTTAATCATTAAACAGCTCTATGAGGGGGACAAGGGCCCTGTGAATAGTTCTAAAGTACCCCAGCCTGGGAAAGATGTGCAGGGAACCTGGTAAGACTCAGTCCTTTGGGAAACTCAATCCCATACTTAGTTCTGGTGATATAAAGGAGGCTGTTAGAAATGGAAGGTCATTGGAGCTAGACAGTCAGTTTTGGTCACTCTCAAAGAGGTGGGAATTGAAGAAGGGGGAGGGTGTGGATGAAAGTTTACTAAGAAAATGCAGTAGATGTACACTAGACTGCTTTTATAATAGGATTTTTTACACTAGGGTTTTTCAGACTTGGAAAGGGAAAAAGTGGGACTCCCCTACTCCCACTGCCAGATCTTTGTTCCCTGAAATTTGCATTTGGGGGATCTAGGTCAGTGACATTGGGTAGGTGAGAAAGAATACAGGAGTGAAAGTTCAATGACATAAAGCCATCAAAAACAGCAAGAATCTCAGCTGAAACATTGCCTGAGAACACCTAGCACAGTCTATGTAGGCAGATACAAATTCTAGCTAATCATCCACAAGTCCCATCTCCTAGGGGAATCTTCAAAGTTAAGGCTTCAAACACACCCCTCAACACCCTAGCTGAAGGGCTGAAGTGATGAAGAACATGAAAATTTTCTGAGAGAGTGTGAAGAATGAGAGTACCTATCTCAGCTCCTAATTCCCTAACCTAGGGAGGTCAATTACCATTTCTGTTCTTCAGTTTTTCCATATACCACATGAGTGCCTTCCAGCCCTAACATCGTATGGTTCTCTTCCAGTCTTTCCTGTCTCAGTAAATGGCACTGACCTTATTACTGAAGCCAAAAATCCAGGAGTCATTTTAGATGCCTTATCTTTCCCTCCGTACCTCTTCATCCCATCCATGAGCTAATCATATCACTTCTGTGCCCAATAATATGTTTACAATCAGTCCATTTTTCTTCATATCTATTATTACTACTGTAATTCAAGCCACCATCATTTCTTTCCTGGACAACTGTAATAGTTTTCCCATTGGTTTTCCTACTTCCACTTTTGCCCCAATAAAATCTGTTCTCACAGCAGTCAGTGATGTTTAAAAACTAGATCATGTTGCTCCCCTGCTTAAAACCTTCAATATCTGCCTATTGTAATTAGAATAAAATCCAAACTCATCACCATAGTTTACAATACCCTGTTTTTAGAATAAAAGTTCAATGACATAAACTGTCTCCTCAGTCTACTTCTGCTCCCCTTAATCAGCCAGAGCCCTACCTACTTTTTTTTCATAGGCTAAGCATTTTCTGACTCAGGACCGTTGCACTGGCTATTCCTTCTGCCTGGAGTACTCTTCCTCCAGATCATTGTATGGCGAACTCCTTACGTTTCCACTACAATGTCATCTCTGAACAGCAGGCTTCCCTGAACATCCTAACTAAAACATTCCCCCTCCTGCCACTATTCTCTCCTATTATCCTCAATTAGTGTTTCATGGGCTTATCTCCCCCTAATATTATTATGTTTATTTCTTTTTCTTTTCTGTCATTATTGTCTGGCTCCTCGTACTAGAATGTAAACTTCCTGAGAACTGGGATCCTGGGTAACTAATAGAACACAGTAAGTGAGAGCATGGCTTCTGGAGGCAGACTCTCTAAATTTGAATCTCAATTCTGCCACTTACTAGCTGTGTTACTCTGGGCAAGTTACTTAACTTCTCTGTGCCTCAACTTCCTCTTCTGTAAAATAAGGATGATAATAATATATATTTCCTGTGAAATTTTTGCAAGGATTAAACTAACTTAATACCTGCAAAGCACTATATATCCCTGGAACCTAGGAGAGTGCCTTGCATGTAGTAAGTGTTCAGTAAATATTTGTTAGCTGTTTGCATGAATTAATCCTCGATGCCTCCTGCTATTTCCCTCCCTTCCTCTCCCTTCCTGCCTAATTTTGTTCAGGAAGCTTTTCCCTGACTCCTTGCTCACTTCTCAGGACTAAGTTGGTTCTCCCCTTATGTGTGTGCTCACAGAACCTAGACTTATTTCAAGCCCTGATTGCTAGGTATAGCTATATATGTATGCATGATCTTTGTAATAGCTGGTCTCTCACTAAATGGTAAGCTTGGTAAGGGCAAGGCTCATGTCTGTCATATCTGCTATGAAATCTTCACTGAAACCTTGATGGTTCTTGACGCATCATAAGTATACAATAAACATTTTTGGGCTGAAAACTTTTGGCTCATTTTTTTCTCATAGAAATGCTGATTAAGAAATATAATGAGAAATTTAATAAGTAATTTGCACTACTTTTTGAAAGGCAATTTGGGACCAAGGATGTTGTTGCATCTCTGCCTCCTCTTAGTTCAGTTCACTGTTGAAGTACAAAGAAAGATCTGTGAATTCAATATTCTGGCCTCCATTTTTAAAGTCTTGATCTATTCCCTGAAAGTATGATCATGTTAACAAGAGACTGACTGACTTCCTTTTTGCTAATTTCTTGCATTTTAATGGTATTAACCCCAACATACCCTGCCTGACTTACTTGTTTCTTAGCAATAAGAATAATGTTGGCCCTGATAAAACTAAGAATTTTTTTTTATTTCTACCCCCTCAAATCAATCAGTTCTTCTAATAAAATCATGCATTAGAACTCACTGCTAGCCCATATCTTAAATATTGTTTCAGCCATTGCAAACTTCTGATCAATTGAGAGCTACTGAATACTTACTATGGAAAAGCCACCACCTTGGCTTGCAGTTACTGTTTTAAGTGCTGCTTCAGAAGAAGGGGCAGAAGGCTATGGTTTCCTTCTCTTCCCCATACTTTCTCTACAACATTTTCCTTCCTTTCATTGCTAGCCTGGATTCTTAAAACTCAGCAAGGAACAGGTGAAACATCTGTTCTCAAAGAGGTCAAGGAGCCAAAAGCAAACCAACAGAAGCTAAGAGGCATATTACTCTTTCTGTATTTGGACATTTTAATTGTTACAAATAGCACAAGGCCATAGGAAGAGCACAGGCCCTGGAGTCAGGAGTCTTGGTTCTGTTTCAGCCAAGTTGGGTGACGTCGGACAAGTCCTTTGCCTCTCTTGGTCTCAGTTTCCTCATCTATAAACTAGGATTTCTGTGAGGCTTGAAAGACAAGATAGTTCCCAAATTATTACCAAATCAGACTCTAAACCCATTAACATATTTAATTGAAACAGATACGTAGCCACATCCAGACTTTTACCAGACATGTGAACATAGTCAGTGGTAAGGATTCTTAGGGTGAAGGGGATAGTGGAAAAAGAGAGAGACATTAGATTTAAAATCTCAAAGACGGTTCATAAATTGCTTCCCACACATCCCTTACAAACCCTCCACTTCTCCCCAAGCCAGCATTAACGCATTATAAACCACTTTATGTTTGACATAGATATGTACACTCAGGACCCCATTTTAGTTTTGGTTGCTATATTTTTTTTTCCAGACATGCTATCTTCATTAATCTGCAAGTAACTTGGTCCAAAGTGGGCACAGGCTCTAGCTTCATAACTTATTGTGTGGCCTTGGCAAAACAACTTTCCCTATCTGAGTCAGTTTTCTTCCTTCTAAAAGGGGATGAATCTACTTGCCCCCTTCATATTGGTTGTGAGGATAAAATGATAGGTTGTACATATCAGACTCAGCACAGTAGCCAGTATATGCTAGGCACTTACACAGGCTTGTCACTTACCTCCTCCCCTTATGAGACAGAGCTGGGGCCAGTTCTTGGCTCTGGATCCACAGGGTTTGTGACTAACCAACTCAGTGTTCTTTAAATACCAACTAGTGGCTCTACAAGGTAGCAACCTTCAAGATGATAGGAAAATGTAGACACTAGGGAGAATTTTATGATTAAGAAAGTTATTACATCTTTGATCCAAAGAAGAGAAGGGCTTTAATTTCTTCCCTGGAGAATGCTTAAAATCACAGTGGACATCCAGAATGACATGAGATTCATGTTCCACAAACTTCTCAAGCTCCTACAATATACCAAGCCCTGTATTCAGCATGATCATGGGAATGATCTCATAGAGGCCTCACAACAAGCCTCTGAGGTGGGCTTACTAGGTACATTTTTCAGATGAGGAAACTGAAGCTCAGTAAAAGAAAGGACAAACTCAGGGAGAGTTCTGACTCACCTTTAGTTGGGAGTGAGTCACCATCTTCCTTTTGTCTGAAGTCCAGCTCTCTAGGCCTATTTGTGCACTCTGAGTAACTGCCTCTTACCTGGTCTCATGTCCTCTAATTATTCTCTACTTTGCTTCCAGAGTCCCTCCCTAAAATATTCCTCCAACCTTATCACTACCGTGCGTTGAAACATACAATAATTAAACATTATTTGGTGCAGAGTAAGCACTTAAAAAATGCTTATTAGGGTCGGGCGTGGTGGTTCATGCCTGTAATCCCAACACTTTGGGAGGCTGAGGCGGGTGGATCACTTGAGCTCAGGAGTTCAAGACCTGTCTGGCCAACATGATGAAATTCCATCTCTACTAAGAAACACAAAAATTATCTGGGCATGGTGGATGGGCGCCTGTAATCCCAGCTATTTGGGAGACCGAGGCCAGAGAATTGCTTGAGCCCAGGAGAAGGAGGTTGTAGTGGGCTGAGTTCTGTGCCACTACACTCCAGCTTGGGCGACAGAGTGAGACTGTCAAATAAATAAATAAATACATACATACATACATACATACATACATAAATTTAAAAGTTTATTAGATAAATGTCTGCCTATAGGATTAAGTCCAAACCCTTTAGTCTGACATTTAACATATTTCATAGTCTGGCTCCTACTTGCCTTTTCTAAATACTACATCTCCCATTTCTTTTTTCCACCTCTACACCTCATATAAGAACCCTACATTTCAGGCACTCTGAACCACTCATCCTTTCCTTTCTCTTTATTGTATCCTCACCTGGAAAGCCTATTCTCCTCTATGGTCTGACAAATCGTTAGTCACTCTTGAGACCTATTTACATCTTCTCTGCACAGGTTACACCTTATCTATTCCTGTATTTTGTTTGACACCACACTGTACTGTAATTAATAGGTAAATTTTCAGCCTCTTCTGTTCCTCAAAGGCAAGGATTTGCTTTTATTTATCTGCCTCGCCCAGTGACTCCTACAGTACTTCTTCCATTGACTGACAAAGTCCGAGCTTAAGTAATTGTTTGTTGAACGGGTAGCTGGAAGTAACAAGGTTCTCCTCCCCACTCTCCTTTCCCCCAGCTTTTGCAGCGTCTTGCTCCTCCCATCCTCCTCTTCCCCACCCCCGCCCCACCCTAATTTGAATGCCAAAGTTACTGGTCCCCAGGCAGCAACTAGCACATTCAACATCTCCGAAGCTACTTTCCCTGCAGGCTTTGTTTCCATCCCCAAGGCATAATTAGCAACTACCGCTAATCTTTTGCGGGTGAGTAGGTGCAAGGACCCCCGAAGGGGAGCGAATGGGTACGTCTCTCATCTCTCCAATGGCCTTCAGGAGGTTTTTTTTCCCCATTTTCCCACACACGGGCCAGATGAATATCCCCATTCCTTTGCACTCTTCACACCTTTGACATAATTATCTATAACAAATTGATTTAAAGTGCGGCTGCAGGAAGGGAAACAGGCATGTCTCGCTTGGCCTTCTGGGAGTTGTAGTCTTACAGGCCCCCGGGCTGCCTGGCTGGCCCTGAAGCTGTGGACTACAGCTCCCAGGCCTCTCCAAGCCCCTACCGCACAGGCTCAGAGCCCCAAGCCCGGAGGAGGTGGCTACATTGTGTCTATTGTATCCTTTGACTGGTGTATTTGTACATCTCTCGGGACGTGAAATTGACAGTGAAAAGTATGGCAGATGAGCAAGAAATCATGTGCAAATTGGAAAGCATTAAAGAGATCAGGTAAGTGGCACGTTGTCCCCCTCAACCCGCCGCCCCCCTCCAACCAACCCTTCCTTGCAGGAGAGGGTTAATTATCTATTGTTGGGCTGCTTGTCTGGGGAGCTGGAAAGGGGCCCATTCACCACAGACTTGCAGGAGAGGTGAGGATGGGAGGGGCGCTGAGGAGAGTTGAGAGAGAGAGAGAGAGAGACCTCTTGCCAGATGTGGCTGAGAAAGCAAAGAGGAAGAAACACAGGGTTGGTCCCAAGACAGTTTTATTTTTCGAGGTGGGGGTCAGGACTCTGCATTCATGGTCACGTTTTTAAAAAGTACTTGTGTGCCCCAAGGTGTCTTTGGCTCCTTGCTCTTTAGGAGTCGAGATTTTTTTCCAGTCTCTTGTTCAACTTGAGAACCTGGAGTTTGGGAAAGGCTTTTGAGAGCTAAGTCTAGCGCATCAGGGCTGGTGGCTGCTGCCAGGGGCTGCCAAGTGGGGGTTGCAGAGGAATCTCAGCGGGCGGAGCTGGGAGAATGGCGCGCGCTCGTTTTCCTTTCACTCACTCGCCACTTTCTTCCTTTCTATCCCGCGCTTGGGAGGGGGATGGGAGCAATGGGGATTGGGGACGCGGTCGCTGCGCTGATGGTGGGATCGCGACAGCTGCTCTGAGGAGCTGGAGGTGACAGGCAGGCTGGCAAAATGGGAGTTGCCCAAGTGGAGTCCGCCACCCGGTTGCTTCTGGAGCAGCTTTTGGCAAAGCGATGATATTGTCCTTGCTCAGAACACAATAGCGCCGGGCTGTGTGGGCTGGCACAAGGTCTTTCTTCACCTCCCCTTCTCAGCGTGAGCCCCTGCTTTGGCTTTTGCTCTCACTCTGAGAGTGGCCTGGGTCAAGCTGTCTCCCTGGAGTGTTTTCTGAGAACCCAAGGTGGAAGATGTCAAGTGTGTCTCTTTAAGAAATAAGACTTTGGGCATGAGATTTAACCCTTAGAGTGCTGGACGAGACCTACACGTGGTGATTAGTGGTGGTAGGTAAAACACCTTGGTTTCTTCTTCCTCTTGGGGGGTGGCATCTCTCTTTCTACAGGAGAGGTAAAGGAAGGGAACTATCATTTATTGAGCCCCCTCCCGCCCCTGTGTGCCAGGCCCTTTGACCTAATTTTGCTCATTCAGCAAGAGTCCTGTGAGCTTCCTACTCCTCCTTTACAGCTGGGGAAATAGAGGCCCAGAGAATTTGAGTGATTTTCCCACAGCCACCCAGCTTGAAAGTGCCACATTTTGTTGGTCTGCCTGCAAAGGTATTCCTTTTCCCACTATGTCCTAGGCAAAGTCTGGAAAGGAGAAAGGAATATGTTGCAATTTTGTTTTGTTTTGTTTTGTTTTTTTTTGCAAAAGCATCAGAAGTTAGCTAGAAAGTGTGACACCTTGGTACAGTAGAGTGCCAGCTGTCATAATAACAATGCAGCTAGTCAGAAGCTTAAGCTTGCAAATGGAGAGCCTAGACTTCCACTCTCACCAAGCTTCAAAGGAACCACCACCCCATGCCCAGAAAAGGACCAATTGTGAGCAAGGACTTTAATCCCCAGTGAAAATAGACCTTTCCCAGTGAAGACCACATGGAGAACCATGACTTCTACCCTTACCAGTGGTAGCTAGGAGTTTCTACCTCAACCAGCTAGGATGGAATCAGCATAGGCCCAGAGAAAAGGCCAAACTTGCACCTCTAACCAGCAGTAACAAACAGCCCCTCCCCAATCTGGATGTCAAGAGACAGTGGAGAAACTGGACCTCTGCCGTCCCTCTTCCATCCAGGAGAGTGTTAGAGAACTGCTAAAACAAAAGATTTAAATAAGATCCAGAGTATCCAACTTTTAATCAAAAAATCACTTTCCATACTAAGATATCCACTTGAATGAGAAAAGAAAATAAACAGATGCCAATACTGAGATGACACCCATGTTAGAATTATCTGATAAGGATCTTAAAGCACCTGTCATAAAAACATTTCAGTGAGCAGTTACAATACACTTGAAACAAATGATAATGTAGAAAATCTCAGAAAATAAATAGAAAGTCTCAACAAATATAAAACATAAAGAAGAACAAAGTGACATTTTTAGAACTGAAAAATACAGTAACATAAAAACCCCAAAAAAACCCAATGGATAGGTTCAACAGTAAGGTGGAGAAGACAGAGGGAAAAAAATAGCTTACAAATATAAAACAGTAGAAATCACTGTGGAACTATAACAAAAGCTTTAACATTTATGCCAACAGATTCCCCGAAGAAAGAGGGCAGGATTGGAAAAGTATCGGGAAAAATAATGACTAAAAACTTGCCAAATTTGCAAAAGACATACACATTTAGATTCAAGAAGAGGAGCAAACACCAATATAATCAACACAAAGAAATACACTCCAGGACACATTGTAATCAACCTCTGAAAAATGAAAGAAAAAGGAAACTTCTTCAAAGCAGCTGAAGAGAAACAATTCTACAAAGGAAAAAAACTTTAGAGTGACAGATTTATCATCAGAAACTGATGATGCCCTAGCATTTTTTAAATGCCGAAGGAAAAGAAGTGACAACCCAGAAATCTATGTCCAATAATAATATCCTTCAGTACTGAATGGATAATCAAGACATTCTCCAATGAAGAAATACTAAGGAAATTTAGATATACCCTAAAAAAAGATGATAGTAAGCTCTGAAAACAGAAAAGAAACAATAAACAGTAAGCAAAAACATGGTTAATACAGCAGACTTTCTCTTTCCTCTTGAAATTTCTTATGTTTGATAATTGAAGCTAAATTTATAATGTTATCTAATGTGGTCTCAGCATATGTAGAGGAAATATTTAACACATTTATATTGTAAACTGGGGAATGTAAAGAGATGTAAAGGGGAGGACATGCTTCTACACTTCATTCAAGCATGTAAAGTGGTGAAGTCAGAAGATTATTAAATAAGTTATGTATATATAATATATTACTGAGAGAAAACACTGAAAATGCTATACAAAGAAATGTACTCAAAACATTATAAATAAATCAATATGAATTTTTTAAAAATGCTCGTCACCCACAGGAAGGCAGGGCAGAGAAAATTGAGAAACTAAAATTATAGAGAATGAACAGAAAACAAAAAATAAAAGGACAGACATAGCCTTAATGTATCAATAATTATGTTCACAAGAAATGGTCTAAATACCATGCAAACATTAATCAAAATAAAACAGAAATGGCCATCTTAATATCAAATAATACAGACTTCAGAGCAAAGAAAATTCCTAGGGACAGAGATGGGTATTACATAATGAAAAATAAATGTGTGTGTTCCAAAAGTGACTTAAATTAACCTGCTTTTGACAATTTTACAGTAATATACAAAGGTTAAGCCACTTGGTTTAAGAATTTAAAGTGGAGAAAGTACTATAAACATATACTTCACGTTCACATATGGACAGGTAAACATGTATGGGAGGTAGAAAGAAGGAAGGAGCAAAGAGTCAAAGAAACTGAAGAAAGGAACTAACATTTGTCAAGCACCTTTTAATTTCAAAGCTCCTGGCTCATTTACTCTTTAGTCTTCCCAAAGAAAATCTGGGATAGGAATTATTACCCCCATTTTATGGATAAGGACATTGAGGATCAGATAGGTTAGGCAACCTTCCCATGGTTACACAGCTAGGAAAGAAAAAATAATATATCCTCCTATTCACATGGCATATGCATTTCAGTGTTATTAACTGCCCTTACAAATGCTAATTATCTGATTAACCATTATTCATATTCACTGTGAATATGACCTATATGACCTATATGAAATGCCTCATCTTTTCCAAAACTTTCTCAAGTTCCCCAGTTAAAATGAATTGCAATACCCCCACCACAGTCTCCACAGGGAGATTTATTATAGCACTCAAGTTATCCCATCTAATGATGCAATTTTGAATTGATATGTATCTTCCTTTCTTCCTTCCTTCCTAACTGCTCTAATCCTAAATCTCCTGAAGTATAAGCATGGCAGCATATTTCTGTTAAAAAAAAAAAAAATGTTTGCTGGACAGAAGCAGGAATGATGACGGCAGCATCATCTAATGACCTATTGAAGTCAAGCTAAGAGCCTTACACACATTCAGACACGAGCCCAGAAATGTACACATTAATACTCAGCACTCACACCAATGGCAGAATTTGCAGTGGGAGAAACATCAGAAGTGGATTCTCCCACCACAGACCATTTTCTGCTTCTAACTCTGAACACATGCCCACCCCTGTCTTTCAGCCCAATCCCAATCACACTCCCACTTTATGTTCCCAACCTCAGCCCCCAAAACCCAAACTAATCTATTTTGCCCATGTTTTCCTTGGACTTTTAAATGGTGATGAAGGAGCATGTAGATAAGTGGAAGAAGAGAGACAAGAATGGAACAAAAGAAGGATGATAGAAAAGAGGGAAAGGGGGGATAACAGTAATAAAACAGAGACAGTGAGTACAGGCACCATTAAATGGACCAGAGCCCTACACCAGCTCCCCAAGTACATAACAATATTTCCTTAAAATGCACATGCCATCCATTCATGTGTATTGCATACACTCACACCCTGATGTACACATATCCATACACAAAGAGCTTTCCTCACTTGAAAAAAAGAAAAACCATTTTGGAAGGAGATGTTGTGTTAAGTAGATACTCTTAAATGAATGTTTCTCGACTGGGTCCTTCTTTTCGTTTTTTCTTTCTACACACTCTTTTGAGTAAATTCCTATACTTCCATGGCTTCAAATATTATCTTCCAAATCTCCAACCTGTATACCCCACCCACATTCATGCTTTAGCCCACACATATGACAGCCTAGTGGGCTTGTCCGCCTGGAAGTTTCACAGATAACTCAGATTTATATCTACATCTCTTCCTACAGCAATCAAGCTCCTCCCCCTAAACCTTTGGTTTAATGCCACCATTTCCTGCACAGTTACCTCAGATGGCAATCTGAAAGTCAATGTTGACTCCTATTTCTCTTTAATGACTCACCTGCAATCACTTAGCAAATTCTACTATTTCTATCCTGAATATCTTACTCAATACCTGCCCCACTCTCCACCTCCCAGTTCACTGCTCCATTTCAAGTCTTCATTATAACTGGCATGGATATTTGTAATGCAGTATCCATTTCCATCTGAAGAATTACTTCCCTGTATACAGTCTCTGCTGTATCTGCAATGTCATCCACATAGGAAGCTATGAGAACTACCTTCCTAAAGCATGGGTGTTATTTTATTTCTCAAACATCTTCACTAACTTTTCATTATGTATGACAATCTTTTTGAAAAATACAGGGTGCGTCCCATTATTACCTCATAAAAATAATTTGGTTGGTCCCTAGTAGCACTTTTAAAAAAACCTTTTTTAAACTAAAAAGGAAATTATCAACTTACATTGCATATGAAGAAGTAGGTATACTTTGGGGAAGGTTTTGTTTAGTTTTAAATATGTGTATGTGTGTATTGTGTCATGAGGTGAAATTCATTTCTCACTTATGTCATTTCTTACTGTGTCTCTGTTGAACACACATTTGCCTATCAGTGTTTCCATGGCATTCATGCTGCCTCCCCAGAAATCTGTCCCATACCCACCATTCTGACCTTATCTGCTACTACTGCTTTTTATTCACCCTATCCTTTAGCCATATAGAAGTTCTAACTGTTTTATATATTTTCATTCTGCCAGAACTTTGCTTCTGCAGATTCCTCATTCTAGAATGCCACTCTCCCATTCCAAGCATCTAAATCCTACTCATTTTTCAAGGAAGACCTATATGAAATGCCTCATCTTCTCCAAAACCTTCTCAAGTTCCCCAGTTAAAATGAATTACAATACCCCCACCACAGTCTCCACAGGGAGATTTATTATAGCACTGAAGTTATCCCATCTAATGATGCAATTTTGAATTCATATGTTCCTTCCTTCCTTCCTTCCTTCCTTCCTTCCTTCCTTCCTCCCACCCTCCCTCCCTTCCTCCCTTCCTCTCTTCCTCCCTTCTTCCCTTCTTCCCTTCCTTCCACCATTGCTGTGGCAGCCTCGGTAGGCTCCTCTGTTACCTGGCTTGGGGATTGACTCAGAACCAGTGCTTACTCAAGAGCAAGGCACAGGATAACTGGAACCTCTGGGACTTGTAGATGGACAAGTTAAGCCAAACAATGCTGGCCAGAGGAGAGAGAGTGAAAAGTTATTGGCATTTGGTATTGAGATGTGAGAAAGTTTTCAGAATGAACTGTTATAAGAAACTTACTTTGCTGACAGTAGCTTTGTTTCCAGTTAAGCAAATAAATATTGCATGGAAGAATGCTTAGTGCTTAGGCAATATTCTCACCAGACTGGAGTAAGTAGGAAAAGCTAGCTCCTTTGTGTTCATTCAGTGGCATTTACTGAGCACCTGATCTGGGCCATAATCAGGGTTGGGCTATCCTGTGGTAGCCCATCACTTACGATAAATTAGACCCGTTGGAAGGATCTTCTAATCAAAGTCAATAGCTCTGATCTCTCCCTTGAGTTCCAGACTCACATATCTAACTGCCCATTTAACTTACACACTTGCATGTATCACTAGCATCTCGAACAGGCCTTTAACTCCAGCCCCACCCCTAAACATTTTTCTTTCCCAGTCTTCCCCATCTCAGTAAATGCCTCACTATGCTGAAAGCTAGAAGCCATTCTTTATTCCTCTTTTTATGTGACCCTCTCCATCCATACCATTAGCATAGTGGTTATTAAACTTGACCATGCAGGAGGCTCCACCTAAAGGGCTGTTAAATCATTGATTGCTGAGCCCCATTTCCAGGGTCTGTGATTCAGTAGATCTGGAGTGGGGCCTGAGAATTTACATTTCTAACAAGTTCCCAGGCAATGCTGCTGGTGGTGGTGCAGGGACTACATGTGGAGAACAACTGCATTAGTAAGACCTGGCCAGTTATACCTATACAATATAATCTGGAATTGTCCACTTCTTATCCCCTCAACTTATCAACAAATACTAGCACTTTTCCATCAATCTCCAGTAAACAGTATCTTTTCACTTAATTTTCCCATCTTCGAGGCCTATAGGTCCCAGCTGTTCTACCCTGCTTTTTGAGTAAGCACTGGGGCTGAGTCACCTCTGAAGCTGGGTGACAGATGAGCCTGCCAAGTTTGTCCTGGCAATGGATGATCCATGGCCCTAGAACTTCTCCGTCTTTGCTCCTGTCCTCTTCCATATTTGCCAGAAAGAAATCATTGAAAAGAAGGTATCCAGCTGAATGTTTTAGTCTTGGCTCAGGAGTCTGTCTGGAGAACCTGTGGCCTAGCAATCTGCTATGATTTGGATGTACCCCAAATGTCATATGTTGAAACATAATCCTACCATTTTGATGATATTAAGAGGAGAGACCTTTCAGGAAGTAATTAAGTCATGAAGCCTCTGCCATTAAGAATGGATTAGTGCCTTAGAAAATGACTTGGAGTGAGTTTAGACCCTTTTTTGTACTTCTGTGATTCCACCATATGAAGACACAACATTCATTCCCTCCTGAAAATGCAGCAACAAGGTGCCATCTTGAAAGGAGAGACCAAGCCCCTCACCAGACACCAAATCTGTTGGCACATTGATCTTAAACTTCCTAGCCTTCAGACCTGTGAGAAATAAATTTCTGTTCTTTACAAATTACCCAGTCCATGGTATAGTGTTACAGAAGAACAGACAGACTAGGACAGGAGCTCAGGAATACTGGTCCAAAAGTTACCTAAGACTGTCATCCTGGTGACTGTGGAAACCCTAAAGTACCCTAAAAACGCTGTGGTTTTCCTGTGGTTCACTAGGCATACTACCTGTGCTTCAGCCTCTTGGAAGAATCTCATTAGGACATTTTTATATATAAAATTGCATCTTTAATGATTTGGATGCCTTCCTCACTTGTAGGGCCAAACATTCCACAGATTTCATCTCACTGAATCATCCAACAATTCCATGCAAGGCTACACTGAGTCTTACTTTCCAGGTAGAATTTCCAAGGTGCCAAAAGATTCCATGAAGTGTACTATTTCACCCTGAAAATTGATGACTGAGCCAGGACAAGAATTCACCCTACTGGCCTGGTTTTTATGACTTTAAATCCATCATATGATGAAAATTCCTTGGTGTGATGGAAAGGTGATCAGATTTACAACACTGGATTTTCCACTTCCTGAATTTGTGTTCTTGGGCAAGTCACTTTACTTCTCTCAGCCTCAAATTCTTCATGTGTAAAAATGAAGCAAAACATACCTGCTGGTATGGTTCTTGTGAAGATTAAATTTTGATAGCATAAAAAGTGCCTAATATAGTTGCTGGAACATAGTAGGCACCACAAATATAATCGCTATTGTTATTAAATAAAGCTATTATTAAATAAAGCCTTTCTTAACAGATGGCTGCTTTCAGTTCCTGGCACTTATAGATTCTTAATAAATGTGAACCAAATGAATGAAATCCTTGCCACCCATGGTAATGTTTTTTCTTCTCTGAGGCTACTGATGCTATAATCACTCCCCTGGATTTACCACCTGTTTGCATTCAGTATGTTTTCATTCCAAATGTAATGATTGAGCCCCGCTTATGGCCAAAGCAGAATGATAGGTGATGTGGAGGTTAAAGAGAGAAATACGGTATAGTGCCACTGTCTAGAAAGCTCTCATGTATATACTCTGATTTCAAGTTGCTTCTTGCATAAATCTGTACTTTTTAGAGGACTCAGAGAACCATGACTATGTGCCTTGTGCTAGTCCCTTTCCCATCCTGGACCTTTCTTTATTCACCTCTGAAATAAAGAGGATAGATTTCATGGGTGACTTTGAAATAGCCCAGGGAATTCTAGGGAGGGTAATAAAGGGCCACTGTGATAGAGTCAGGTGATGGTTGAATTCGAGGACAGATTAATGACTCTGGGGGTCCCACTTCCACTTTAACCATAACAGTTATGATTTGTTCCATTTTCTATATTGGATCTCAATCAGTTATTTTATTTGAAGGAAAGGATCTTATCATTCATCCACAAGAACCAGCACACTTCTGGATAAATGGTGCTTGCTTAATATAATCTTTAAGTCTGCTTGATTGATGGAAGTTTGTAAAGAGTGAATTTGGTATTGTGAGTACATCTAAGCAGTGACTGGCATGACACTCAGTGCACATTAGAGAGAGGAAGGGCCTTTTATTTAGATTTAAGCTTAGCTCGAACTTCTCAATTGCTGGACAGAGAATGGAAGGCTGGGAATTAGATGCAAATCCTGAAGAGCATAGTAAAGACAATCTACCTCAAATACAACAAATTATTTATTTATTTATTTATTTATTTATTTATTTATTTATTATTAAGCCGTTAAGCTCCTTCTCATTGCTCCTGGCTGCCTTAATCAGCAAACTTAAAAAAAATCCATTCCCTCTACGTAAGCCTTTTGACAAGTCATTTATTTTTCTGGGAAAACATGAGCGTGCTTAGGAGTTATGTTTACTGGGAGTTGTAGGTTTAGATTTAATTCTGGGTGCAGTAAAAGGTCATTACAGAATAATTTGAGTTGTATTTTATATACTATAGGAAACATCCATTTCAAATGTACAATTCAGCATGTTTTAATGAATTTAAAGAGTTGTGCAATCATCACCATAATATTTTAGAAAATTTCCATCATTCCAAAATGGGCTCTTTGTTCAGTTTCAATTGATCTTTGTTCTTATTCACAGCCCCAGGAAACCTGTAATATATTTTCTGTCTGTATCGAGTGGCTTTTTCTTGATGCTGCATATAAATAGTTATACAAATGTGGCCTTTTGGGTCTGCCTTCAGTCACTTAGTTTATTGTTTTTGAGATTCATTCACATTGCAACATGTAACAGCATTTCATTCCTTCTTGTTGACAAATAGTATCCCATTGCATGGATATCCCACATTTTGGGTGTTCAATCACATGTTAAGGAGCATTTCAGTTATTTCCACCATTTTGGCTCTTATGAATAATGCTGCTCTGCACATTTGTATACAAGTCTTTGTGTGGAAAAATGTTTTCATTTTTACTGCTTAGATTCTCAGGAGTGAGATTTCTGTTTCATATTGTAAGTATATGTATAACTTTTTAAGATACAAGTGTTTTTGAAAGTGGATGTCCTAGTTTCCATCCCAAGAGGGAGTGTATGAGGGTCCCAGTTTCTCTACAAACTTTTTGTTCATTTTTCAGTTGGGCTGTTTGGTTACTGATTGTAAGTTTTGAGTATTCTTTAAATTTTCTGTAAACACATTTTGACCAGAAACTTGATTTGCAAACATGTTCTCCCAGTCTGGGACTTATCTTTTCATTGTCTTAACAGTGTCTTTTGAATTACAGACTTTTATATATATGTATGTGTGTGTGTGTGTGTGTGTGTGTGTGTATACCCAGGCTAGAGTTGAGCAGTGCCATCACGGCTCACTGAAGCCTTGACTTCCTGGGCTCCAGAAGTTCTCCCACTTCAGCTTCCCCAATAACTGTACTACAGGCTTGTGCCACCATGGCTGGCTAATTTTTCTTAAATATTTTGTAGAGACAGGGTCTCACTATGTTGCCCAGGCTGGTCATGAACTCCTGGGCTCAAGTGATCCTCCCGCCATGGCTTCCTAAAGTGTTGTGATTATAGGTGTGAGACAACGCACTCGGCCAGAAAATTTTGATGTTGATGAAGAAATCCAATTTATCAGTATGTTTTATGGATTGTGAGTTCTTGTGCCATTTAGGAGAAATCTTTGCCTAAGTCATGTTCACAAAGATTTTCTCCTATATTTTCTTCCAGAACTTTTATTTTTAGGTTTCATGTTTAGGTCTGTGATCCATTTTCACTTAAATTTTTTGTGTGGTGCGAGGTATGGGTTAAGGATTTTCTTTTGCATTTGGATGTTCAGTTGTTTCACTATCATTTGTTTGAAAGACTTGTCTTTATATCTGCGGGTTTATTTCTGACCTATCTGCATCATTTCTTTATTTGTGTATCTTTATGCCAATAGTTTGCTGATTTGATTACAATATCTTTTTAATAATTATGGAAATCAGGTCATGTAAGTTCTCCAACTTCATTATTCTTCCTCAGAAATAATTTTGGCTATTCTAGGCACTTTGAATTTCTATGAGTTTTAGATTCCCCTTGTCAATTTCTATTAAAAACCATACTGGGATTTTAATAGGATTTTGTTGGATCTATAGATTAGTTTGTTAGATTTCACCAGTGTGAAATGAAATAATGTCCTATTTCTGTTCTAGGATCTAATCCAAGATACAAGATTGCATTTTTATGATTCCATTTAACTTATTTTATGACTTGTTAGCTATAATGCTGTTTTATTATTTCAGTGACTGCTTTAGAGTTTATAATATACATCCTTAACTTATCACAACCTACCTTCAGTTGAGCTCATAATACTGCACATATAATGTAAGAAGCATACAACACTATATTTCTCCCTTTCTGGCCTCTGTGCTATTGCATTTTTGTACTTTTTGGTTTAAACTGTTGATTATATTTTTAAGTAACTTCATTAAGGAAGAAAATAATCATGATATTTTTCTATGTAGTTACCATTTTCAGTGCTCTGTATTCCTTTGTTTTGATACATTTCCCTCTGCTATCATTTTCCTTTTGCTTGAAGGACTCCCTTTAACATTTATGGTAGTGCAGGTTTGTTGATGATATAGCATTTTATCTTTCCTTGTGTGAAAAGTTCTCATTTTACTTTTGTTTTCAAAGTTGTTTTCCCTGGGTAAATAATTCTTTATTGGCATGGATTTTGTCAGTACTTTAAAAGTGACACACCACTGTCATCTTACTTCCATCATTCTTTGATACTCTTTGTGTAATGTGTCCTTTTTTTCTGACTGCTTTACTGGTTTTGAGCAATTTGATTATGATATAGCTTGGTGTCACGTTCTTTATGGATTTTATGCTTGTAGTTTGATGAATCTATTGGATCAGTGAGTGTATAGCTTTAATCAAATTTGAAAGAGTTTTGGCCATTTATTCTTCAAATATTTTTATCTTCCTCTTTCTTCTTGGTCTTCAGTTATCTGTATTTTTAATTTAATTTAATTTAATTTTACTGTGGTAAGAACACAACACTTGAGATCTACCCTCAACAAATTTTTATATTTATAATACAGTATTGTTAAATAGAAGCATAATGTTGTACTGCAGATCTCTTGCAGTTATCATCTTGCACAACTGAAACTTTATACATATTGGATAGCAGCTCTACGTTTCCCCCTCCTTCAATTCCTGGCAACTGCCATTCTACTCTCTGCTTCTGTGAATTTAACTACTTTAAATACCTCATATAAGTGGAATCATGCAGTATTTCTCCTTCTGTGATTAGCTTATTTCACTTAGGATTATGTCCATGTTATCTCATATTGTAGGACTTCCTTCTTTTTAATGCTTAATAATATTCCATTGCATAAATATACTACATTGTTAATTCATTTATTTTGGTTGTTTTCATATCTTGGCTATTGTAAATAATGCCGTGATAAACATGGAAGTGTAGATATCTCTTTGAGATCCTGATTTCAATTCTTTTGGACAAATACCTAGAAGTAGGAGTGTTGGATCATATAGTAGTTGTATTTTATTTTTTCGAGTAACATTCATACTATTTTCCATAGTGGCTGTACTATTTTGCATTCCCACTAACAATGAACATGGGCTTCAATTTCTTGTCATTTTTGGCAATATACTTTTTAAAAAAATAATACCTATACTAGCCAGTGCAAGGTGGTATTTCATTATAGTTTTGATTTATATTTCCCTGATGATAAGCAACACTGAACATCTCTTTTTATACCTGTTGGCCATTTTTATGTTCTTTGGAATAATGTTTGTGGAACTCCTTTGCCCAATGTTCAATTGGGTTAATAGTTTTTGTGCTATTGATTTGTAGGATTTTCTTATATTTTATACAAATTTATCCATTATCAGATATATGATTTACAAATATTTCATCCTTTATGCAGGTTGCCATTTTACTCTGTTTGTTGTTTTCTTTACTGTGCAGAAACATTTTAATTTGATGTGATCCTACTTGGTCATTGTTGCTTTTGTTGCCTGTGCTTTTGGTGTCATATCCATTAAATCACTGCCACAAGGAAAGTCTTGAAGCTTTTCTCTTATGGCTTCTTGTAGGAGTTTTGTAGTTTCAGAAGTTACATTCAGTGTTTAATACATTTGTAGTTAATTTCTGTGTATGGTATAAGGTAAGGGTCCAATTTTGTACGTTTGCATGTGGACATAGTTTTTCCCATAGCATTTATTGAAAGGACTTTCATTTCTTGCATTGTGTATTCTTGTAAACTTTGTCAAAGATCAAGTGACCGTATGTGGGTGGATTCATTTCTGGGCTATGTTTTCCCATGGCCTCTATGTCTGTTTTTATGGCAGTACCATACTGTTTTAATTACTGCAGCTTTGTAATATATTATAAAATCAGGGAATAATTTTATAATTATTATAATAATAATTATTATAAAATAATTATAAAATAATCTTATTATTCTGGCTATTTGGAGTTTACATGAATGTTTAAAAAAATGCCATTGGTATTTTTATAAGGATTGTATTGAATCTGTAGATTGCCTTGAGTAATATGGTTAAGTCTTCCAATCCATGAACATGGATGTCTTCCCATATGTTTGTGTCTACCTTAATTTCTTTCATCAATATGTTATAGTTTCATTTATTGCTAAGTATTTTGTTCTTTTTGGTGCTATCATAAGTGGGATTGTGTCTGAATTTCCTTTTCAGATAGTTTGTTGATAATGTGCAGAAACACAACTGATTTTGTATGTTGATTTTGCATTTTGTAACTTTACTAAATTCATTTATTAGTTCTAACAGTCTTTTTGGAATTTTTTGGGTTTTCTACAACTAAGATTATGTCAACTGAAAACAGCAATAATCTTATCATTTCCATCTCAATTTTGGTGACTTTTATTTCATTTTCTTGTCTAATTGCTCTGGTTAGGTCTCTAGGATCTATGTTGAATATAAATGGCAAGAGTGGACATCCTTGTCTTTTTGCTGATCTTTTAGTGTTTTACCATTAAGTATGACTTAGCTGTGGGTTTTTCATATATTGCTTTTATTATGTTGAGGTAATTTCCTTCTATTTTTAATTGTTGAGAGTTTCTATCGGGACAGAATGCTGAATTTTGTCAAAGGCTTTTTCTGCATTTATTGAGATGATCATGTGACTGTTATCTTTCATTCTCTTGATGTGATATAGTACATTAATTGATTTTTGCCTGCTGATCTATCCTCACATGATAGGGACAAATTCCACTCGTCGTGTCGTATGATACTTTTAATGTGCTGTTAAATCAGTTTGCTTGTCTTTTGTTGAGGATTTTTACATGTATATTCATCAGAGATAGTGTCCTCTAGTTTTCTTTTCTTGCAGTATCTTCATCTAGCTTTATTATTAGGGTAGTGCTAGGCTCATAAAATGAGTTTGGAAGTGTCGCCTCTTCACTTTTTTGGAAAAGCTTGAAAAGGATTGGCATTAACTCTTCTTTAAGTGTCTGTCAGAAGTCACCATTGAAGCCAGCTGGTCCTGGCCTTTTCTTTGTTGGGAAGTTTTTAATTACTGTTTCAATCTCCTTACTAACTACAGGTCTATTCAGATTTTCTATTTATTCAGGACTCAGTCGTGCCAGATTGTATGTTTCTAGGAATTTATCCATTTTTTATGTTATCCAATTTGTTGATATGTGATTCTTCATAGTAGTCTCTTATGATCCTTTCTACTTCCTTGGCATCAGTTGTAGTGTGTCATCTTTCATCTCTGATTTCAATTAGTTGATTCTTTTCTATTTTCTCTTAGTCTAGCTAAAGATTTGTCAATTTTTTTAATTTAAAAAACCCCTCTTAGTTGAATTTTTAAAAATTGATTCTTTATTTGGCTTATTTCTGCTCTCTCTTCATTATTTCCTTCAAAACTGACCAATAAATCACATGGTTAATAGAATTATTAGCTAATGACATTAAAAGTTATTATGAGTACATTTAATATGTTCAAAAAGCTTGAGGAAAAACTGACCAAGTAGAGACATGGTAAAGATAAAAAAGATTCAAATAAAAAGTCTATAGATGAAAACTATTATGTCTAATATTTAAAAATTTCTTAGTTTAGAAAAAGAGGGAGAAAAGATTAGTGAACTTCCAGAAATAGTAATAGAAATTATCCCAAACAAAATACATAGAGTTGAAGATTTTTTAAAATAAACAGTAAGAGCAAATTATGGGACAACCTCATTTGGCTAAAAATACAGGTAACTGTCATTAAAAAACAAAGAAGATCATTATATAATGATAAAACATCAATTCACCAGAAATATATAGCAATTATAAATATATATACACCCAATATCAGAACACTGAAATATATAAGGAAACATTGACCAACTGATGGTAGAAATAGACAGAAAGACAATAATGGTAAGAGACTTCAATACCTCACTTTTAATAATGAATGGAACAGTCAGACAGAAAATCAATAAAAAACAGCAGGCTTGAGTAACTCTACAGACCAAATGGACCTTACAGACATATAAAACATTAAACCCAAGAGCAACAGAATAGATGCTCTTCCTGACTGTGCACAGAACATTCTCCAGGATAGAACACATTAGGACAATGAGCACATCTTAACAAATGTAAGAAGATCAAAATCCTACCAAGTATCTTTTCTGACTACAGTGAAATTCAACAGTAGAAGGAAAACTGGAAAATTCACAAATATCCATCTTAAGGGTTATATTTTTCCTGCCTATTTCTACATCTGGTAATAGTAAAGTGTGAATGGATGCCAGAAATAGTGAATTTTATCTTGTTGGTTGCTGCATGTATTTGTATTCCTATACTTAGTATCAGTTTTATCCCTGTAAGTCTTACTGTTAAGCATAGTTAAGTGGAACCAAAGTAGTGTTTTGTCTAGAAGTCATTTCCCCAGTGCTATTAGAAAACCCTTCTTTGTACTTTAATGCTTTATGAATTGTGAAGTTCTTCTACCTTGGCTGTTGGAAATAGTGACTCTTCCCAGGTCCATGTAGGCTCTGATCACTGTCCCCTTTGGGTGGTTATTTTCCTGGCCTTATGTAGTTTTCTCATACACATGTGCTGATCAGTATTTAACTGAATAATTGGTGGGGGTGGATCTTCTGAAAATTGAGATAATCCTTTTTTTCATTAAAAAATAAAAATAAAAACAGTGCTACTGCAATAGAGTTCTCTTTCTACATAGGTCTACACTCTCCAAAACCCTTTTCTGAAAATTTTTGATACCTTAGCTTCCCTAGAGTCATGGCTCCATTTTTTTCAATTGAAGGAAACTAGCAGGCTCTGACTGAGTTTCCCTTCCCTGCAGCCTAGAATATTTATCTAGGCATGAAGATATGGCCATCTTAGGGCTCATCTAAGCCTTTCCATCTTTTAGAGATCGCTGACCTTACTTGCCTGAAGTCCAGTGACTTAATTGCTATTTTTCCCTATATTTTGTCAGTTTTTTCTGTTTTTAGTTATGCCTGGGAGGGTAAATCTGATCCCTGTTACTCTATCTTGACTAGAAGTGAAAGTCAAGGTTATTTCTCAAATATGGTTTCAAAAGATCAGATTTTGTCATTTAAGACACATATTTTACATTAAAAAATCTAAAGTCAGGGTGTGTCTTAAAATCCATTGGTGTTTTAATCATGCTTAAACATGTGACTGCTGTTGGCCAGGATGCAGCTGTGGGGTTGTTGTCAATATCTGAGCACATGTGAACTTTGCCATGACTATTCATATTGTCTTATCTTAAACTGAGTTATGTCCATGGTTGCCAACATGTACTGTCCATAGTTGCCACCATGTATTTAGGTTAATTGTCATTTAAAATGTCCTCAACAAGATTTCACCATGATTCTCCATGAAAATAGAAAACGATTTTGTATGAAGAAGAACTCAGACCAGAAAACTCTGATAAAAATAATCTCTTGAATAAGTCTACATTAGGTCTTTCAATTTGTATAAAATGTAAATTTTGAATTATAAGAAAACAATTTGTTATAATGTAATTGGTAGCATTTTTTCTTAGTAGCATATAAAATAATGTGTACCTTACATTCAAAGGCATCCTAGATTCAATTAAATAAAATAACTGATTAGCCAGGATGTTAATAATGCTAATCCAAGAAAGTCCTAAAATAACAGTGTTTAAAACAAGACAGTTTTAATTATCTCTCACATTATTGATCTGGGAACAAGGTATTTGTGGTTTGTGGTGGTGTTTGATGTTGGGGACCTAGGCTATTTTTATATTGTTGCTTCACTGTATACAGGGTATTGCCCTCATCTATATGATTCAAGATTGCCCACTGTTGTGTACAGATTTTATCCAGTAGGAAAATAGCAATGGGAATGGCTCTTCCATTTATAGTCACAATCCAGAAGTTGTAGAAATCATTTCTGCTTCCATAAAATTAGCCAGAAAGTTGTCATATGGTCACAAATAGTTGCAAAAGGTATGGGGTAATATGGTCCTTATTCCAGAAATCTACATGCCCAACTGAAAATCAGAGGGTCTATTACTATAGAAAGAGGGAAGAATGAATTTGGGGAGACAGGAAGTATTGTGTTGTTTAAGAGAGAAATGAGATCAGCTCAGGGTATATTCTGCTACAGATCTCCAATTGGGTGCCACCCCTAGTACCTTCTTAATTCTCCAGCTTTCTGAATGCAAACACAGATACAAGAGCCCTTATGAACTGCTGGTAAGACTGTGAACTGTTATAGCCATCCTGCTGAGCAAATTGGCACTACTTAGTCAAAATAAAAATGCACATTACCTGGGCCCCTGAAATCCCACTCCTGGGATAAATCACCACCCCCCACCACCACCAAAAAAAAAAAAAATTACTGAGATAGGTACAAGGCTATTCATTTAAATGTTGTTTTGGAGGTGGGGAGATGGAAGCAAAGTGGGAATCTGTCCCTGGAAGAGTCACCAGATAAAATGTGGTTGATAGCCATATATAGAAGCAAGGAATTCTGGATATTAACTTGAGATTGCTGTGTGAAAACCATATTTTGGAAATTGGCCAATATAACAATTTATATATACACATATATGTACATAAATATATGCACACACATAGATATACACACACATACACATATACAGGCATGTGCTGTATAATGATGTTTCAGTGAACAATGGACCACATATACCATAGTGTGGTCCCTGAAGATTAAAATGGAGCTGAAAAGCTCCTATCACCTAGTGACGTACCCACTGTAACATCATAGTGCAATGTATTACGTTTGTGATGATACTGCACTGCCAGTCATATAAAAGTCTAGCATATAAAATTATCTACAGTGCATGATACTTGAAAATGATAACAAATGACTATGTTACTTGCCTATGCATTTACTATACTATATTTTTTATCATTATTTTAGAGTGTACTCCTCTTACTTATTAAAAAAAATAATAACTGTAAAACAGGTTCAGGCAGGACTTTTAGGAGGTATTCCAGAAGAAGGCATTGTTTTCATAGCGGATGATAGCTCCATGCCTGTTACTGCCCTTGAAGACTTTCCAGTGGGACAAGATGTAGAGTTGGGAGACAGTGATATTGACAGTTCTAACCCTGTGTAGGCCTAGGCTAATATGTGTGTTTCTGTCTTTATTTTTATTATTTTTTTTTATTTTTGAAACCTGGTGTCACTCTCTCACCCGAGCTAGAGTGCAGGGGCACAATCATGGCTCACTGCAGTCTCGACATCCCAGGCTCAAACGACCCTTCCACCTCAGCCTCCCAAGTAGCTAGGACCACAGGCATGCACTACCACACCTGGCTAATTTATATATATATATATATATTTTTTTATAGAGACAGGATCTTCCTATGTTGCCTAGGCTGGTCTCGAACTCCTGGCCTCAAGCGATCCTCCTGCCTTGGCCTCCCAAAATGCTGGGGTTACACACTTGAGCCGCTGTGCCCAGCCTGTATCTTTATGTTTAACCAAAACGTCCAAAAAGTAAAAATAAGTAAATAAATACAAACATAGAAAAAACGCTTATGAAATAAGGATATAAAGAAATAAAATATTTTTGTACACCTATACAGTATGTTTTTGTGTCAAGCTAAATGTTATTGCAAAGAGTTGTTAAAAGAAAAACTTCAGCCAAATTAAATTTAAAGGAATTTAGTTGAGCAATGAATGATTCATGAATTGGGCAGCCCTTAGAATTACAGCAGCTGCAGAGAGACTCCAGTACAGCCATGTGGTGGAAGAAGATTTATAGACAAAAAAAGGGAAGTGACATGCAGAAATCGGAAGTGAGGTACGGAAACAACTGGATTGGTTACAACTCAGCGCTTGCACTATTTGAACACAGTTGGAACCCTCAGCAGTGTATGAGTGGTTGAACTATGGCTGCTAGGACTGGCCAAGACTCAGCTGTTGTTATAGGCACATACTCCTAAGTTATGTTTTCAATCTTGTCTACCTATTAAGTTAGGTTATGCTTTGTCCTCAAGGACTCAAATGTAGAAGTAGAGACCTTCTCAGGCCATATTTAGTTTGCTTTAACAATTCCTCCCTTTTGGTTACTTTCTCAATTTTGAGATGTTGACCAAAACTTTAGTCATTGATGTCACTATCACCATTGTAAATGTACTTATTTGGTCTTGAAACCCACTGGAAAACAGTAGAACAGTGGGTTTTACAAGGTGGGAGCAAGGACGGAGTAGACGGTACCTCCTTATGCTGGAACATCCTGTTTGCAGGAGAAAAATAAAATCTGGTCTGTTCTAGGATCTATGTGTTTCCTTAAAGTCTTAATTTGATTATGTCACATTTAGCATGAGCGACTCCATGTTTGTTTGGTTTGATCTGTTAGGGCCTAATACAAGAGCTCAGTCCAAAACAATGGCCTCCCGTAATTTTGTTTAAAAATTCCCCTTTTTGGGTCAGGTTCTCACTTAGGTGAGAGTGTGACCAAAACTTAGGGCCTTAGTGCCACTCTCACTTAACATCATTTTGGGTTTCTGGTCTCAGCACATAATTCATAAGTTACCATATCTTCATGGTCGCATATATTTTTCAGCTCTTGTTCATCCCAGTTGAAGAGAGACCATTTGATATTCTATAGATGGCTGCATGCAAACATTTAAAACTTTTGAGAGAATGCAGCACACAAGGGAGACTACTATTATGACTATTGGGAGGATAACACCAACAGTTTGTAGTATGCTCCTTACCCAGGGTTCCCGTAAATCAAACTACCTAAAATTAAATAGATTAAAGAATGGACTAGATAGAGTCTACTCACTTAGCTAAGTAGTCTTTCCATTATTCCCCTACAACTGAATTTTTATCATCTACATTTGATGTATTTCTCCATAGGCGACAAGTGCCAGCAGCTCCACAGATACTTTTCCATTGAGCCAATTCTATTATTTAGCATAACTTTCATAAGAGAATTTAGTCTGTTGTGTAACCATAGCCTTTACAGTAAAATCTGCTATAGAGCCTATCAGGAGGGATACATTTTTAATCATTGCTTCTTTTACTCCAAACCATGGAAAAAAGATCTAACAAATGATGCCCTCTAGAAGAGTGAAGGCCTCCTCATAATGTTCGCTTTAACCCATGATGTGGGTTAAGAGGAGTGAACCAATGTTCTCTTTCTGATTGATTATGAGGCAACATGTGTACCGTTAAAGCTTCTTATCTACATTGAGCCTTCATCTTTTATCTGTCAAAGTATAAGGTTGTCCATGTATAAGGCTGGCTGCAAAATCCTTCACAAGTAAAAGTATAACCCATAAGTGCACACAACAAACCCTCTTTTCACTTCTATTGTTCATAGAGGCATAAGCAAGGAAAAAAAATAGTTAGACAAGAATCTCTTGATACTAGAGAAGTCTTGATCCGTGATCTTGGGAAAAGCTATTCACATCAGAGATGCCATCTTCTTCTGGAGAGAAACTTCCCTGGTTAACTTTACTTTAAGGGCTCCACTGGGTGTACAGTTCCAAGAGTGTGGAGGGACCCTTCTCAGTTGTGAGATTATGAACTTAAAATTCAAGGTCTTGAAGTTTTGTTGTAGTGTGGATGGCAAATACAGCCTTTCTCTGATGTTCTCAGAAGATCCAACTTTTGGGTTCTAGATTGTGAAGGGATTGATTGTCCTCAGTCAGTGATCCATAAAATCTTTCTTTACCTGGTGAAAATACTCTGTAGCATAATACTCTACTGTTATAACAGCAATCCTCTTGCACGGGAAAACTTTTTTACAACCAGAAAACATGCATTGAAAATGATAGTTGAATGAAATTCCTATATAAAATGTTTAAATGGCCCATCAGCTAACCAAATGCACCTGAAGCTTTGATTGTTTTCCCAGGAATATGGGTGTGACAAACCAAATATTGGTCATAAAGTATTTTAGGAATTTAGGAGACACCACATTAATACATAATTAAGTTGGATCATTTTATCTTTTCCATGATGAGTCATGGAATACAGAACCTTTAATAAAAAAAGCTTTAAGGACTCAGGGAGGACAAAGTGGCTCTCCTGCTTCTCCATGAGTCCATGCTTAATTAACATTAGACTTATGTTTTCTTGAATACCAGTTGTTTCTCCAAATTAGGTAAATAGCACTGATAATTGGTGGGTTATCATAGGTAATTTGACTTAGACCATGGAGTTTATTCAAATTGTATACCTAAACAATTTCAGTATTGGCTGATTTAGCATTCAAATCTGGCAGAGTATTTTCTTGTTATTCAATCAATTTTTGTTCTACTTGGGTTAGCAGTTTTATAAACCAGTCAGTCTTTTCATTAAAGTTTCAGGAATTCTTATCCAGTCTAAATGATATGATTTTAAAGTTATTAGAAACCTGTATTCAAGAGTGATTTTCAGGGTCCTTCCCATCTTTTCATGAACCTACTATAATATACCATATTCTAGGATTTTGCATGCTTGTGAAGTTTTTCAGAAACAGCATCAGTATTAAACAATTAACTGTAGAAATGACTTCAAATGGTTATAGTTAAAAACACAATTGAAAGAAAAATTTGATTATTTCTGTGGTCTACAATAACTTAACATAATAACCATAGTAATGATGAATAGCATACACTCAGATATACTAGAAATTTTGAAATCCCATACAATTTTGGAACATATATTAATATTGTTCACTAAAATATAACCTGAAGAAAGTTAATTTTTTTTGACAGTGCTTCCCATGTAACTTTATATGTCAAATAATTCTGTTTACCTTTCCTTTGGGTGCTTAAGGGGCCCTCTGGAGCCTTCCAAAGCTAGAGGTCATGAAATATAATTTTGAAGCTGAAATTTGATTTTGGGAAGCCTATCAAATATAGTAAAGATTTAAAACAGTTTGATATGATGAAATAGAATTCTAGGTACTGTAAGTCATTCATTTAGCCAAAATGATGACTCAAAAAATTTAAAAAGGTAAAAACCATTACTCATTAATAGGCAGAAAACTTAGCTTTCCAAACAATCTGTCTCTTGTCTTTCCCTTCTTTTTTGGTAGTTTATTCAGAAGGCAAACAAAAATCTTTTATTATCATTTACTATTACATGAAAGTCTTGTTCAAGAGAGAAAGCAAAATTTCACCCTGGCATTAGGGTACCATGAATGTTAACCCTAATTCTTAAGAAATCTTATAGACAAATTGATTCAATCTTAATCATTAGTATCATAAGGTGAGATTCCCACAAACCTTTTATTACCCTTTACAAATTTTTGTTGAAGAGCAGATTAGTGCTCTAAGAAGACCCTGTTGTGCTTTTATTTCAATGTTCAATTTTATGGAAAAAACAATAATACCTCTTTAAATTTAGTCAATATGTTTACATACAAAATTTGTTTTACAATATTAATTGTTACAAACCTTTTACAGCTTGGTCAAACGTTTACCTTTATCTTATCTAATTTAAAACAATCCTTTAGCCCTCTAATCTAGGCAAACATTTACATTCCCATGCCTTCTTATAATCTTTTACCAAAAATACTTTACTGTCTTCATATACCTTGCAAATAAAACTTTTTTCAGTAGTCTCAAATACATGTTATAATGGTAACTCTCCAGAATTTTTATTTTTGGTAAAAAACCTGGCAAGTAAGTAATTTTAATTATGTAGTAGGTTTGGATACTAGGAAATCAGACAGAAGTACAGATAAGGTGTGACTCTTTCATCATTTCTGTTAGACTTCGCTGCTTCCTGGGTTAACATTTTTGCATGTGTAAGCCAGCGGAACTCAGTTCTTCAGAAATTAAGAATTCAATTTGTACCTAAAATACTGACTTTGCTCTCAGGTTCCCTTGATGAACTTAGCCAGTGACTTTTCCTACCTAGGTGTGCACAAAAAAAAAAGTGAAACAAAGGGGTAGAACACAAAAATCCTCATGAATATGTAGAAGCCAATTTTTTCAGTTTCTACAATATTGCCATTTACTGCCAGTTTTTTTCTGACCGAGTCAGGTGTAAAAGTCCTCTAACTGGATCCAAGCCAGTTAATCACTGGAACAAATCCAATCCTGGACCAAGTCCAGTTTCTACAGTGACTTACAAACCAAGTTTGGATGAGAAATTCGCCCAAAGAAACTCAAAGAGCTCAAAACACAAATTCATGAAGCTCTGAAACCCAAGAGAGAACATAACCAAGATCTCCAGCTCCTCTGAGAGATCAAACGACACAAATAGGTCCTCGCATGTACCTTGCTTGTTCACTCAGTGATCCTGGGGGTCGTTAGAAGTTCTACTTCAGATCCCACTTCTGACACCATCTGTTTAAAGAAAAAATTCAGCCAAATTAAATTTAAAGGAGTTTAACTGAACAATGAATCAGATAGCAATCAGAATCACAGCAGATTCAGCGAGGCCAGCACAGCCACTTCGTGGAAGAAGATTTATAAACAAAAAAAAGGGAAGTGACATACAAAAACTGGAAGTGAGGTACAGAAACAACTGGATTGGTCACAGCTTGGTGTTTGCATTATTCACAGTTTGAACACTCAGCAGTGTATGAGTGGTTGAAGTATGGTTTCTGGGATTAGCCAAGGCTCAGCTATTGTTACAGACACATACTCCTAAATTAGGTTTTCAATCTTTTTAATCTTCAAACTAGGTTATGGTTCATCCACAAGGTATCAAATGTAGAAGTACTGAGTCTTTCTCAGCCATATTTAGTTTGCTTTAACAGAGTAAAATTGTTTTTTTAAAATTTAAAGTTTATAAAGTAAAAACATTGTAATAACCTAAGTTTAATTTATTATGGAAGAAAGACATTTTTAAAGATAAATTTAGTTTAGCCTAAGTATACAGTCTAAGTATAGCTGGAGTCTTCAACACACCTCTATCAACATTTGATAAAACAAGCCAGAAATCATCAAGGTTATAGAACCATCACCATCAACCAGTAGAATCTCACTGACATTTATAGAACACTTCACCCAGCAGCAGGATACACATTCTTTGCAAGTGCTCATGGAACACATACCAAAATAGACCAGTTCCTGGGATATGAAATAATCCCCAACAAATTTAAAAGAACAGAAATACAGAAATGTGTTGTCTGACATTAATAAAATCAAACTAAAAACCAGTAAGCCAGAAAAAAAAATCTACACACACTTGTACACTAAACAACATATATCTGAATGATGTGTATTTCATAGAGTCTCAAGAAAAATATAAATACACTAAACTGAGTGAACTGAAAAATATCAAAAATTGTGAGATGCAGTAAAAGCAGTAATGAAAAAAAAATTAACAGTGCTAAATGCTTACGTTATAACAGAAGAGATGCCTTAAAACAATAATCTAAGCTCCCACTTCAAGAAACTCTAGGAAAAAGAGAAAAATAAGATGAAGGCAAGCAAAAAAACAGAAACTCATAAAGGTAAGCAGAGAAATCAATGAAATTGAGATTAGAAAAGCAACAAAGAAATGAATGAAACATTTATATATTTAAAACAACATATACACATTTCGTGCACATTACCTGTGCTGTGAAATCCCAATCCTGGGATAAATCCCTGGTTGTTTTAAGTATCTATCTCTCTATTTATCTATCTAAATATATATATATTTAATATATATAAAACAACTAGGGATTGATCCCGAGTGAAATTTATATTTAAATGTGTGTGTGTGTGTGTGTGTGTGTGTATTTAAAACAGCCAAGGAGCCGGGCGCGGTGGCTCACGCCTGTAATCCCAGCACTTTGGGAGGCCGAGATGGGTGGATCACGAGGTCAGCCAGGAGCTCCAGACCATCCTGGCTAACACTGTGAAACCCCATCTCTACTAAAAATACAAAAAATTAGCCGGGTGTGGTGGTGGGCGCCTGTAGTCCCAGCTACTCGGGAGGCTGAGGCAGGAGAATGGCGTGAACCCTGGAGGCGGAGCTTGCAGTGAGCCGAGATCGCACCACTGCACTCCAGCCTGGGTGACAGAGCGAGACTCCATCTCAAAAAAAATAAAAAATGAAATAAAATAATAAAAAAATAAAAAAACCAAGAGGTTTTTCCAAGATGGCTGAATAGGAACAGCTCTGATCTGCATTTCCCACCAAGACCAAAGCAGGAGGTGGGTGACTTCTTCATTTCCAACTGAGGTACCCGGTTCATCTCATTGGGACTGGTTAGACAGTGGGTGCAGCCCACAGAGGGCGAGCAGAATCAGGGTGGGGCATCGCCTTACCCAGGAAGTGCAAAGGGCCAGGGACCTCCCTGTTCTAGCCAAGAGAAGCGGTGAGGCTGCACTATCTGCCCCAGATACTATACTTTTCCAACAGTTTTTGCAATCTGCAGACTAGGAGATTCCCTCATGGGCCTATACCACCAGGGCCTTGGGATTCAAGCACAAAACTGGGCAGCTATTTGGGCAGACACTGAGATAACTGCAGGAGTTTGCTTTTTGCACCCCAGTGGCACCTGGAACCCAAGCAAGACAGAACCGTTCACTCCTCTGGAAAGGAGGTGGAAGCCAGAAAGCCAAGTAGTCTCACTTAGCAGGTCCCACCCCCACAGAGCCCAGCAAGCTAAGATCCACCAGCTTGAAATTCTCACTGCCAGCACAGTAGTCTGAAGTTGACCTGGGATGCTCGAACTTGGTGGGGGGAGGAGCTTCCACCCTTACTGAGACTTGAGTAGGTGGTTTTCCCCACAGGGTGTAAACAAAGCCACCAGGAAGTTCGGACTTAGCAGAAACCATCATAGCGCAGCAAAGCGACTGTGGCCAGACTGCCTCTCTAGATTCCTCCTCCCTGGGCAGGGAATCTCTGAAAGAAAGGCAGCAGCCCCAGTCAGGGGCTTATAAATAAAACTCCCATCCCTGGGACTGAGCACCTGGGGGAAGTGGTGGCTCTTGGGTCAGCTTCAGCAGACTTAAATGTTCCTGCCTACCAGCTCTGAAGAGAGCGGAGGACCTCCCAGCACAGTGCTAGAGCTATGCTAAGGGATGGACTGCCTTGTCAAATGGGTCCCTGACCCCCATGCCTCCTGACTGAGAGACAACTCCCAACAGGAGTCAACAGACACCTCATACAGGAAAGATCAGGGTGGCGTCTGGCGGATGCCCCTCTGGGATGAAGTTTCCAGAGGCAGGAGCAGGTGGCAGTCTTTGCTGTTCTGCAGCCTCTACCAGTGATACCCAGGCTAACAGGATCTGGAGTGGACCACCAGCAAACTCCAGCAGACTGCAGAAAAGGGACCTCACTATTAGAAGGAAAACTAGCAAAAACAAAGCAATAACATCAATATCAACATAAAAGATGCCCACACAAAAACCCCATTTAAAGGTCATTAAAGTCAAAGATCAAAGTTAAATAAATCCATGAAGATGGGGGAAAACCAGTGCAAAAAAAGATGAAAATTCCAAAAACTACAATGCCACCTCTCCTACAAAGTATTACAACTCCTCACCAGCAAGGGCACGAAACTGGATGGAGAAAGAGTTTGATGAATTGACAGAAGTAGGCTTCAGAAGGTGGGTATTAAAAAACTTCTCTGAGCTAGAGGAACATGTTATAACCCAATGCAAGGAAGCTAAGAAATTTTATAAAAGGTGACAAGAACTGCTAACTGGAATAACCAGTTTAGAGAAAAATGTAAATTACCTGATGGAACTGAAAAACACAGCACGAGAACTTCATGAAGCATGCACAAGAATCAATAGCTGAATCAATCAAGCAGAAGAAAAGATATTAGAGATTGAAGACCAACTTAAAGAAATAAAACATGATGACAAGATTAGAGGAAAAAAAATGAAAAGGAACAAACAAAGCCTCCAAGAAATATAGGACTAGGTGAAAAGACAAAACCTATGATTGACTGGTGTACCTAAAAGTGATGAGGAGAATGGAACCAAGTTGGAAAACACTCTTCAGGATGTTATCCGGTAGAACTTCCCCAACCTAGCAAGACAGGCCAACATTCAAATTCAGGAAGTACAGAGAACACCACTAAGATACTCCTTGAGAAGATTGACCCTAAGACACATAAGCATCAGATTCACCAAGGTTGAAACAAAGGAAAAAATGTTAAGGGCAGACAGAGAAAAAGGTCAGGTTACCAACAAAAGAAGCCCATCAGACTAACAGCAGATCTCTCTGCAGAGTCCCTAGAAGCAAGAAGAGAGTGGTGGTCAATATTCAACATTCTTAAAAAAAAAAAATTTCGAGATCGAGACCATCCTGGCTAACATGGTGGAACCCCATCTCTACTAAAAAAATACAAACAAATTAGCCAGGCATAGTGGCAGGCACCTGTAGTCCCAGCTACTTGGGAGGCTGAGGCAGGAGAATGGCATGAACCCAGGAGGCAGAACTTGCAGTGAGCCGAGATCATGCCACTGCACTCCAGCCTGGGTGACAGAGTGAGACTCCTAATAAAAAAAAAAAAAAAGAAAAAAGAAAAAATTTTCAACCCGGAATTTCATATCCAGCTAAAATAAGCTTCACAAGCAAAGGAGAAATAAAATCCTTTACAGACAAGAAAATGCTGAGGGATTTTTGTCACCACCAGGCCTACCATTCAAGAGCTCCTGAAGGAAGCACTAAATATGGAAATGAAAATCTGGTACCAGCCACTGCAAAAACATACCAAAATATAAAAACCAATGACATTAGGAAGAAACTGCATCAACTATTGTGCAGAATAACCAGCTAGCATCATGATTACAGGACCAGATTCACTCATAACAACATTAACCTTAAATGTAAATGGGCTAAATTCCCCAATTAAAAGACACAGACTGGTAAATTGGATAAAAAGACTCAAGACCCATCGCTCTGCTGTATTAAGAAGACCCATCTCATGTGCAAAGACACACATGTGCCCAAAATAAAGGGATGGATGAATATTCACTAAGCAAATGGAAAGCAAAAAAAGCATGGAGTGCAATCCTAGTTTCTGATAAAACAGACCTTAAACAACAAAGGTCAAGACCTTAAACAACTAGACCTAAAACACCTTAAACAACAAAGAAGAGCATTACATGATGGAAAAGGGATCACTGCAACAAGAAGAACTACCTATCCTAAATATATATGCACCCAATACAGGAGCACCAAAATTCATAAAGCAAGTTCTTAGAGAGATACAAAGAGACTAAGACTCCCACACAATAACAATGGGAAATTTTAACACCCCACTCTCAATCTTAGACAGATCAATGAGATGGAAAAAAATACAAGGATATTCAGGGCTTGAACTCAGCTCTAGACCAAGTGGACCTAATAGACATCCACAGAACTCTTCACTCCAAATCAACAGAATATATATTCTTCTCAGCACCACATAGCACTTTTTCTAAAATCAACCACATAATTGGAAGTAAAACACTCAGCAAATATAAAAGAACAGAAATACTAACAAACAGTCTCTCTGACTACAGTGCAATCAAATTAGAACTCAGGATTAAGAAACTCATTCAAAACCACAAAACTTCAAAAGAAGACATTTATGCAGCCAACAAACATGAAGAAAAGCTCATCATCACAGGTCATTAGAGAAATGCAAATCAAAACCACAATGAGATACCATCTCACACCAGTTAAAATGGTGATCATTAAAAAGTCGGGAAACAAGATGCAGTAGAGGATGTGGAGAAATAGGAATGCTTTTACACTGTTGGTGGGAGTGTAAATTAGTTCAACCCTTCTGAAAGACAGTGTGGTGATTCTTCAAGGATCTAGAACTAGAAATACCATCTGACCCAGCAATCCCATTACTGGGTATATACCCAAAGGATTATAAATCATTGTACTATAAAGACACATGCACATGTATGCTTATTGCAGCAGTATTCACAATAGTAAAAACTTGATACCAATGCAAATGCCCATCAATGATAGACTGGATAAAGAAAATGTGGCATTATACACCGTGGAATACTATGCAACCAGAAAAAAGAAGGAGTTCATGTTCCTTGCATGGACATTGATGAAGTTGAAAACCATCATTCTCAGCAAACTAACACAGGAACAGAAAACCAAACACTGCATATTCTCACTCATAAGTGGGAGTTGAACAATGAGAACGTTGCACAAGGAGGGAAACATCACACACTGGGGCCTGTTGAGGAGTGGGGGGCAAGGGGAGGGATAGCATTAGGAGAAATATGTAATGTAGATGACAGGTTGATGGGTGCAGCAAACCACCTTGGCACAAACCTGCACATTCTGCACATGTATCCCAGAAATTAAAGTATAATAAAAAAAAAAAATCAATGACTCCAGGAACTGGTTTTTGAAAAGATTAACAAAATAGACAGCTGGCCAGATTAATACACAAGAAAAGAGAGGAATCAAAAAGACACAATAAATAGTGATAAAGGGGATATCGACACTGACTCCACAGAAAAAAAAACTACCATCAGAGCTAAAAACACCTCTATACAAATAAACTAGAAAAATCTAAAAGAAATGGATAAATTTCTGGACACAAACACACTCCCAAGACTAAACCAGAAAAAAGTCGAATCCCTGATTACACCAATAACAAGTTCTGAAATTGAGGCAGTAATTCATGGCCTACCAACCAAAAAAAAGTCCAGGACCAGGCGGATTCACAGCCAAATTCTATCAGAGGTAAAAAAAAAAAGAAGATGGTACAATTTCTTCTGAAACTATTCCAAACAGTAGAAAAAGAGGGACTCCTGCCTAACTCATTTTGTGAGGCCAGCATTATTTTGTGATACAAATCCTGGGAGAGACACAACAACAACAACAAAGAAAATTTCAGGCTAATATTGCTGATTAACATCAAAGAGAAATACTGGCAAACTGAATCCAGCAGCACATCAAAAAGCTTATTCACCACGATCAGGTCAACTTCATCCCTGGGATGCAAGCCTAGTTCAACATATGCAAATCAATAAATGTAATCCATCACATAACTAGAAACAATGACAAAAACCTCATGATTATTTCAATAGATGCAGAAAAGACCTTTGATAAAATTCATCATCTCTTCATGCTAAAAACATTCCATAAACTAGGTATTGATGGAACACATCTCAAAATAATAAGAGCTATTTATGACAAACCGATAGCCAATATCATACTGAATGGGCAAAAGCTGGAAGCATTCCCTTTGAAATTCAGCAAAAGACAAGAATGACCTCTTTTACCACTCCTAGTCAACATAGTATTGGAACTTCTGGCCAGGGCAACCAGGCAAGAGAAGGAAATAATGGTATTCAAATAGGGAGAGAGGAAGTCAAATTGTCTGTGTTTGCAAATGACATGATGGTATATTCAGAAAACCCCATTGTCTCAGCCCAAAGCTCCTTAAGCTCATAAGCAACTTCAGCAAAGTCTCAGGATACAAAATCAATGTGCAAAAATCACAAGCATTCCTATAAACCAAGAATAGACACACGGAGAGCCAAATTATGAGTGAACTCTGATTCACAATTGCTATTAAAAGAATAAAATACCTAGGAATACAACTTACAAGGGATGTGAAGGACTGCTTCAAGGACAACTACAAACCACTGCTCAAGGAAGTAAGAGAGGACACAAACAAATGGAAAAACATTCCATGCTCATGGATAGGAAGAATCAATATCGTGAAAATGGCCATACTGCCCAAAGTAATTCATAGATTCAATGCTATTCCCATCAAGCTACCACTGAACTTATTCACAGAATTAGGAAAAACTACTTTAAATTTCATGTGGAATGAAAAAAGAGCCTGTATAGCCAAGACCGTCCTAAGTAAAAAGAACAAAGCTGCGGACATCACACTACCTGACTTCAAATTATACTGCAAGGCTACGGTAACAAAAACACTATGGTACTGGTACCAAAACAAATATATAGACTAATGGAATGGAACAGAGGCCTCAGAAATAACACCACACATCTACAACCATCTGGTCTTTCACTAATCTGACAAAAACAAGCAATGGGGAAAGGATTCTCCATTTAATATATGGTGTCAGGAAAACAGGCTAGCCATATGCAGAAAACTAAAACTGGACCTCTTCCTTACACTTTATACAAAAATTAACTCAGGATGGATTAAAGACTTAAATGTAAGACCTAAAATCATCATTTAAAAAAAAAAAAAAAAAAAAAAAAAACTAAAAGAAAACCCAGGCAATACCATTTAGGACATAGGCATGGGCAAAGACTTCATGACTAGAACACCAAAAGCTATTGCAACGAAAGCAAAATTGACAGATGGGATCTCATTAAACTAAAGAGCTTCTGCACAACAAAGAAACTATCATCAGAATGAACAAGCAACCTACAGAATGGGAGAAAATTTTTGCAGTCTATCCATCTGACAAAGATCTAATATCCAGATTCTACAAGGATCTTAAACAAGTTTACTAGAAAAAAAAAAAAAACTCCATTAAATTGGGCAACGGATATGAACAGAAACTTCTCGAAAGAAGACATTTATTTGGCCAACAAACATGAAAAAAAGCTCATCATCATTGGTCATTAGAGAAATACAAGTCAAAACCAAAATGAGATAGTATCTCATGGCAGTTACAATGTTGATCATTAAAATCTCAGAGAACAACAGAAGCTGGAGAGGATGTGGAGAAATAGGAAAGCTTTTATAATAATTGCAAAGATTTTCTCCCATTCTTTAGGTTGCCTTTTCCCTCTGACAATAGTTTCTTTTGCCGTGCAGAAGCTCTTTAGTTTAATTAGATCCCATTTGTCAATTTTGGCTTTTGGTGCCATTATTTTTGGTGTTTTGGACATGAAGTCTGTGCCCATTACTATGTCCTGAATGGTATTGCCTAGGTTTTCTTCTAGGATTTTTATGATTTTACGTGTTATGTTTAAGTCTTTCATCCATCTTGAGTAAATTTTTGTATAAGGTGTAAGTAAGGGGTCCAGTTTCAGTTTTCTGCATCTGGCTAGCCAGTTTTGCCAACACCATTTATTAAATAGGGAATCCTTTCCCTATTGCTTGTCTGTGTCAGGTTTGTCAAAGATCAGATGGTTGTAGATGTGTGGTGTTATTTCTGAGGCCTCTGTTCTGTTCCATTGGTCTATGTATCCGTTTTGGTACCAGTACCATGCTGTTTTGGTTCCTCTTGCCTTATAGTATAGTTTGAAGTCAGGTAGCGTAATGCCTCCAGCTTTGTTCTTTTTGCTTAGGAGTGTTTTGGCTATGCGGCTCTTTTTTGGTTCCATATGAAGTTAAAAGTAGTTTTTTTCCAATTCTATGAATAAAGTCAATGGTAGCTTGATGGGGATAGCATTGAATCTATAAATTACTTTGGGCAGGATGGCAATTTGTATGATACTGAGTCTTCCTATCCATAAGCATGGAATGTTTTTCCATTTGTTTGTGTCCTCTCTTACTTCTTTTTTTTTTTAATTTATTTATTATTATTATACTTTAAGTTGTAGGGTACATGTGCACAACGTGCAGGTTTGTTACATATGTATACTTGTGCCATGTTGGGATGCTGCACCCATCAACTCGTCATTTACATGAGGTATAACTCCCAATGCAATCCCTCCCCCCTCCCCCCTCCCCATGATAGGCCCCGGTGTGTGATGTTCCCCTTCCCGAGTCCAAGTGATCTCATTGTTCAGTTCCCACCTATGAGTGAGAACATGCGGTGTTTGGTTTTCTGTTCTTGTGATAGTACTTCTTTTAGCAGTGGTTTGTAGTTCTCCTTGAAGACATCCTTCACATCCCTTGAAAGTTGTATTCCTAGGTATTTTATTCTCTTAGTAGTAATGGTGAATGGGAGTTTACTCATAATTTGGCTCTCTGTGTGTCTATCATTGGTGTATAGGAATGCTTGTGATTTTTGCACATTGATTTTGTATCCTGAGACTTTGCTGAAGTTGCTTATGAGCTTAAGGAGATTTTGAGCTGAGACAATGGGGTTTTGTAAATACACGATCATGTCATCTGCAAACAGAGACAATTTGACTTCCTCTCTTCCTATTTGAATACACTTTATTTCTTTCACTTGCCTGATTGCCCTAGCCAGAAGTTCCAATACTATGTTGAATAGAAATGGTGAGAGAGAGCATCCATGTCTTGTGCTAGTTTTCAAAGTGAATACTTCCAGCTGTTGCCCATTAATTATGATATTTGCTGTGGGTTTGTCATAAATAGCTCTTATTATTTTGAGATACATTTCATTGATACCTAGTTTATTGAGAGTTTTTAGCATAAAGGGGTGTTGAATTATGTCAAAGGCCTTTCCTGCATCTAGTGAGATAATCACGTGATTTTTGTCATTGGTTCTATTTATGTGATGGATTGCAACTATTGATTTGAATATGTTGAACTAACCTTGCATCCCAGGTATGAAGCCGACTTGATCGTGGTGGATAACCTTTTTAATGTGCTGCTGGGTTCAGTTTGCTAGTATTTTATTGAGGATTTTCACATTGATGTTCATCAGGAATATTGGCCTGAAATTTCCCTTTTTTGTTGTGTCTCTGCCAGGTTTTGGTACCTGGATGGTGCTGACCTCATAAAATGAGTTAGGGTATTCCCTCTTTTTCTATTGTTTGGAATAGTTTCAGAAGGAATGGTATCAGCTGCTCTTTGTACCTCTGGTAGAATTCGGCTGTGAATCCTTCTGGTCCTGGACATTTTTTGGTTGGTAGTCTATTGATTACTGCCTCAATTTCAGAACTTGTTATTGGTCTATTCAGGGATTCGACTTCTTCCTAGTTTAGACTTGGGAGGGGGGGTGTTATGTGTCCAGGAATTTATCCATTTCTTCTAGATTTTCTAGTTTATTTGCGTAGAGGTGTTCATAGTATTCTATGATGGTAGTGTGTATTTCTGTGGGATCAGTAGTGATATGCCCTATGTCATTTTTTTATTGTGTCTATTTAATTCTTCTGTTTTTTCTTCTTCTTTAGTCTGGCTAGCAGTCTATCTATTTTGATGATTTTTTTCAAAAATCAGCTCCTGAATTCATTGAGTTTTTGAAGAGCTTTTCATGTCTCTAGCTCCTTCAGTTCTGCTCTGATCTTAGGTAATTCTTGTCTTCTGCTAGCTTTTGAATTTGTTTGCTCTTGCTTCTCTAGTTCCTTTCATTGTGATGTTAGGGTGTCGATTTTAGATCTTTTCTGCTTTCTCTTGTGGGCATTTAGTGCTATAAATGCCCCTCTACACACTGCTTTAATTGTGTCCCAGAGATTCTGGTACATTGTGTCTTTGTTCTCATTGGTTTCAAAGAACATCTTTATTTCTGCCTTCATTTCATTATTTACCTAGTAGTCATTCAGGAGCAGATTGTTCAGTTTCCATGTAGTTGTGTGGTTTTGAGTGAATTTCTTAATCCTAAGTTCTAATTTAATTGCACTGTGTTCTGAGAGACTGTTATGATTTTCATTGTTTTGCATTTGCTGAGGAGTATTTTATTTCTAATTATGTGGTAAATTTTAGAATAAGTTCAGTGAGATGCTGAAAAGAATATATATTCTTTTGATTTGAAGTGGAGAGTTCTGTAGATATCTATTAGGTCTGCTTGGTCTAGAGCTGAGTTCAAGTCCTGAATATCCTTGTTAATTCTCTGTTTAATTGATCTGTCTAATATTGACAGTGGGGTGTTAAAGTCTCCCACTATTATTGTGTGGGAGAGTCTGTGTTTCTTTACAGGTCTCTAAGAACTTGCTTTATGAATCTGGGTGTTCCTGTATTGGGTGCATATATATTTAGAATAGTTAGCTCGTCTTGTTGCATTGATCCCTTTACCATTATGTAATGCCCTTCTTTGTCTCTTTTGACCAACAAACACAACCAACAAAGATTGGTTTCAAGTCTGCTTTATCAGAGATTAGGATTACAACCCCTGCTTTTTTTTTCTTTCCATTTTCTTGGTAAATATTCCTCTGTCCCTTTATTTTGAGCCTATGTGTGTCTTTGCATGTGAGATGGGTCCCCTGAATACAGCACACTGATGGATCTTGACTCTATCCATTTTGCCAGTCTGTGTCTTTCAACTGGGGCATCTACCTCGTTTACATTTAAGGTTAATATTGTTATGTGTGAATATGATTCTGTCAATTTGATGCTAACTGGTTATTTTTCCCATTTGTTGCAGTTTCTTCATTGTGTCGATGGTCTTTACAGTTTGTTGTTTTTGCAGTGGCTGGTACCTGTTGTTTCTTTCCACGTTTAGTGCTTCCTTCAGGAGCTCTTGTAAGGCAGGCCTGGTGGTGACAGAATCTCTCAGCATTTGCTTGTCTGTAAAGGATTTTTTTTTTCTCCTTCACTTAAGAAGCTTAGTTTAGCTGGATATGAAATTCTGGGTTTTAAATTATTTTCTTTAAAAATGTTGAATATTGGCCCCCCACTCTCTTCTGGCTTCTAGGGTTTCTGCAGAGATCTGCTGTTAGTCTGATGGGCTTCCCTTTTGGGTAACCCGGCCTTTCTCTCTGGCTGCCCTTAACATTTTTTTCCTTTGTTTCAACCTTGGTGAATCTGATGATTATGTGTCTCGGGGTTACTCTTCTCAAGGAGTTATCTTTGAGGTGTTCTCTGTATTTCCTGAATTTGAATGTTGGCCTGTCTTGCTAGGTTGGTGAAGTTCTCCTGGATAATGTCCTGAAGAGTGTTTCCCCTCTTGGTTCCATTCTACCCATCACTTTCAGGTACACCAATGAAATGTAGGTTTGGTATTTTCACATAGTCCCATATTTCTTGGAGGGTTTGTTCGTTCCTCTTTATTCTTTTTTCTCTAATCTTGTCTTCATGCTTTATTTCATTAATTTGATCTTCAATCTCTGATGTCCTTTCTTCTGCTTGATCGATTCAGCTATTGATTCTTGTGTGTACTTCACGAAGTTCTTGTGCTATGGTTTTCATCTCCATCAGGTCATTTGTGTTCTTCTCTAAACTGGTTATTCTAGTTAGCAATTCCTCTAACCTTTTTCAATGTTCTTAGCTTCCTTGCATTGTGTTAGAACATACTTCTTTAGCTCAGAGGAGTTTGTTATTACCCACCTTCTGCGGCCTAATTCTGTCTGTTCATCAAACTCATTCTCCATCTGGTTTTGCTCCCTCACTGGTGAGGAGTTGTGATCCTTTAGAGAAGAAGCATTCTGGTTTTCAGCCTTTTTGTGCTGGTTCCTCCCCATCTTTGTAGATTTATTTACCTTTGGTCTTTATGTTAGTGACCTTAGAATGGGGTCTCTGAGTGGATGTGCTCTTCCTTTATGTTTGTCAGTTTTCCTTCTAACAGTCAGGCCCCTCTGCTGCAGGTCTGCTGGAATTTGCTGGAGGTCCACTCCAGACCCTGTTTGCCTGGGTATCACCAGCGGAAGCTGCAAAACAGCAAAGATTGCTGCCTGTTCTTTCCTCTGGAAGTTTTCTCCTGGAGGGGCACCTGCCAGATGCCAGGCAGAGCTCTCCTGTATGAGGTGTCTGTCAGTCCCTACTGAGAGGTATCTCCCACTCAGGAAACACGGGGGTCAGGGACTCACTTGAGAAGGCCGTCTGTCCCTTAGCAGGGCTCGAACACTATGCTAGGAGGTCCACTGCTCTCTTCAGAGCTGTCACATAGGGACTTTTAAGTCTACTGAAGCTGTGCCCACCGCTGTCCCTTCCCACTGGTGCCCTGTCCCAGGGAGATGGGGTTTTATCTATAAGTCCCTGACTGGGGCTTCCGCCTTTTTTTCAGAGATGCGCTGCCCAGAGAGGAGAAATCTGGCAGTCTAGTCACAGCAAACTTGCTGAGCTGCCATGGGTTCTGCCTTGTTCGAACTTCCCTGAGGCTTTTTAATACTTTGAGGGGAAAACCGCCTACTCAAGCCTCAGCAGTGGCGGATGCCCCTCCCCCCACCAAGGTGGAGTGTCCCAAGTCCGTATCAGACTGCTGCTGTGCTGGCAGAGAGAATTTCAAGCCAGTGGACCTTAGTTTGCTGGGCTCCATGGGGTTGGGACCCACTGAGCAAGACTACTTGGCTCCCTGGCTTCAGCCCCTCTCCAGGGGAGTGAATGTCTTTTTCTTGCTGGTGTTTAGGGTATGGGGAAAAAAAAAAAAAAAAAAAACAACTCTGCAGCTAGTTCGGTGTCTGCCCAAATGGCCACCAAGTTTTGTGCTGGAAACCCAGGGCCCTGGTGGTGTAGGCACGGAAGGGGATCTCCCGATCTGCGGATTGTGAAGACTGTGGGAAAAGCACATTATTTGAGCTATAGTGCACAATGCAGTCCCTAATGGCTTCCTTTGACTGGGAGTTCCCGGAAGCCTTTCACTTCCCGGTTGAGGCAATGCCCCACCTTGCTTTGACTCGCCCTTCTTGGTCTGCACCCACTCTCCAACCAGTCCCAATGAGACGAATTGTGTACCTCAGTTGGAAATGCAGAAATCACCCACTTTCTGTTTTGATCTCACTGCGAGCTACAGACGGAGCTGTTCCTATTTGGCCATTTTGCCAGCAATCAAGACACAAATTTTCTGATGTCAGGAATGAAGTAGAGGATATTTCTACAGACCCCACAGGCATCAAAAGAATAACAACTATGAGCAACTGTGTACGTGTAAATTGGACAAAGTACATGAAATAGACCAGTTCATCCAAACACTACCACAGTCCACCCACAATATATTAGAGAATTAGAATAACCCTATGTCACTATTTAGGAAATTGAATGTGTAATTTAACAATTTCCAAAAATTGAATCTTCAGGCCCAGATGTTACAATGGAGTAAAAATATTAAAAAATTTTGGAGAATATTCCAAATGTTTAAGGAGAATCTTCCAATCACTGCAATCTGTTTCTCAGGAAGCCACAGTCCTAGGGGAAGGGAGAGAGCACCACAACAAAAGAGTCCTAGGGGAAGGGAGAGAGCACCACAACAACATTCTTTTGTTCTGTGGAACAAAAGAATCTGAACAGCAGGCCTTATACACCATGGAATACTATGCAGTCATAAAAATGGATGAGTTTATCCTTTGCAGGGACATGGATGAAGCTGGAAACCAACATTCTCAGCAAACTAACACAGGAACAGAAGACTAAACACTACATGTTCTCACCCATAAGTGGGAATTGAACAAGGAGAACACATGGACACAGGGAGGGGAACATCACACACCAGGGCCTGTCGGGGGGTGGGGGACTACGGTAGGGATAGCATTAGGAGAAATACCTAATGTAGATGACGGGTTGATGGTTGCAGCAAACCACCATGGCATGTGTATACCTATGTAACAAACCTGCACATTCTGCACATGTATCCCAGGACTTAAAGTATAATAATAAAAAAAAGAAAGAAAAATTTGGTAAATTGGACTTTAAAAAAAATTTTTAAATACTCTTCCAAAGACCCTTTCAAGGTGACAAAAAGGCAAGCTACTGAGTGGGAGAAAATATTTTCAAGCCACATGTCTGCCGAAGTACTCAAATCTAGAATATATAAAGAAGTATTAAAACTCAACAGTGAGAAAACAAATACAGTTGTCCCTCAGTGTATATAGGGGATTTGTCCTAGGCCTCTACCTGTACCAAAATTCTCACATATCCATACTCAATCTTATAGTCAGCCCTGAGTATACAAAAAGCCAGCCCTCCATATATGCAGGTATTGCATCCTGCAAATACTGTATTTTTGATCCATATTTTGCTGAAAAAAATCCATGTACAAGTGCATCTGTGCAGTACAAACACATGTTGTTCAAGGGTCAATGGTGATCCAGTTAGAAAATGAGCCAAAGACATGAGCAGACATTTCATACAAAAGGATATACAGATGGCAAATAAGTATGTGGAAAGGTGTTCAACATCAGTAGGCATTAGGGAAATGCAAATTAAGATCACTTTGAAGTATCACTACATATTTATTATGATAGTTAAAATAAAATAGTTGGCCAGGTGGAGGGACTGGATCACTCATATTTTGCTGGTGGGCATGTGAAATGATACACTCTGGAACAGTTGGGCAGTTTATTGAAAAGCTAAATGTGCAATTATCATATAACCCAGCAATTGTACTCTTGGATGAAAACTTATGGTTACCCTAAAACTTGCACATGGATATTCATAGTGGCTTTATTCATAATTACCAAAAATTAGAGTCAGTCTAGATGTCCTTTAATAAACATTGTCTGAGATTGCCATTGCATGTTGATAATAAAGAGTAGACCAACTTTAGTTGGTTTCATTTTTGTATTTTAATTTTCTACACACAGCACACCCCCTTATTGTCTTCACCCCAGGGTAGAGTGTTGTTACTGCCTTGTACTTGATGCACCACTACTGAAAGATATTAGTGGCACCATCAAAGCCTGCAGTGACATTGCTGTCCCTCCGCTAAAGCATGGGCCAGGCTTCCCTCAGAGAAACTGACTTTACAAATAGTAAATAGAGGCTCTTTCTGAAACCTGTCTTTGTAAATGCATTTCCCTCCCCTAACAAGGAGTTTTGGCCTTTCTGCCCTTCAGTCAGGGTCTTGGTCCTTGGTATTTCTTGCCACAATGGGCAATAGACAAAGGCTCCCAAACACCTTGGATGGAGGCAGATATTGTAGCTATGTACCTTGTACCCAAAGGATTTAGCTGCCATCTTGCTGGTGGCAGCCCTCCACCCCAAAGAGAGGAAATGCCACTGGTGCTTTGAGGAAAGCTTTGTGCCTTTGATTTTCCATGCCAAGTCAGCACTTAACTGTGACCCTGGACATATGAGGTGAAAAATCTTTGGTTTACTTTGGCATTCATGTCTCTTGCCCAACAACATGGGTTTCTGTAAACAGAAGTAGGCATGGAGGGAGGAAGGAGGATTAGATAAAAGAGACTCATCCAAGCAGGGCTAGCTGCACTATGCTGATTTCTATTAAATGACAAGGGCAGAGACCTTCTTACCCCTGGTTTCAGTTAGTGGTAGTTACTTTCATCTTAATCGAATTAATTACAAATTGGGAAGGCTTGGGTCAGCTTCATAAAATGCTGTTATTTATGTTGACATTATTATGTGACTTTAGCTAATATTTGTTTAAATTTTAGATTCAGGGGCTACATGTGTACATTTGTTATATGAATATATTGCATAATATTGAGGTTTGGGCTTCTAGTGTACCCATCACCCAAATAGTGAACATTGTACCCAATAGGTAATTTTTCAACCCTTGTTCCCTTCCCATTCCCCCACTAATTATTATTATTTTAATCTCAGTAACCAGCAATATACCTGGCCACTCATGCATGTGCACACACACAAACCCTATTTGCTGTAGTGGAAACCACTATGGTGAAGGAGATATCCATGGTGGAAGAGTTGGACAGACTGGAGAAAGAAGGACCCTATCATTTGTTGACTGCCCACCATGTGCCACATACTCTGCTTGGTGACTTTACATGTCTTAGCTCATTTAATCCTCACCACATAATGTGTAAAGTAGGTGCCATTATTATTCCTGTGTTGCTGATGAGGAAGCCAAGGCTGAGGGAAGTGAAGTGAGATGATCAGATGTCGCTCTCCTGATACTTAAAATTCTAAAATCCCCCCTTCCTCTGAGGATAAAAGTCCCAACTCGTCCCAGTCTCCAAGCTGTGTTTTAGGCCCCGTCAACCTCCCTAGTTTTATCTAGGCCCTCTTGCAGTAGGTGCTTCAGCCACACTGCTCTTTACTCAGTTCCTTTAATGTGCCATATTCTTCTTCTGTGGGGCCATTACTCATGCTATTCTTTTTGTCTGGACTGTTCTCCTGTGTGCCCACCTGCACTCACCAGCTAACTGCTATTCATTCTTCAGGTCTCAGCTTAGATTTCACATCCTCAGTTCTCAGGGTAGCCTCCCCTGATTGTCCCCTTTACTCTATAGTGTCCCTCAGACTATGTTAGGTCCCTTTGTTGTGTCCTTCTATCACATTCTGCATCTCCTCCCTACCACTAATATAAGTTTACATGCAACCTTGTGTTCAGAATCAATTTTCTTCATTAGATGAAACTTGCTGTCTATATACTGCCCTGTTCTCTGCTCTGTCCCTAGTACCCTAGTACCTAGTACAATGCCTGCACATGATAAGTATTCGATAAATATTGAGTGATTATATATTGAAACCCTCTATAATTAATACATAATAAGTGCTCAATAAATATGGTTAAAATACAGTTGTTATTATTGTCCAAAAGCAAATAGTTAATCAGAGGCAGAACCAGGATTTATAATCGAAGTCTGAGTCTAAAGTGCATGCTTCTTTTATGATATGACTCTGTCTGCAGAAATAGGTTCTTGGCCCAGCACTGCCCTAACTGGTTGTGTGATACTTAGGGTGAGACACTATACTACTCTGAATCTTAGTTTTCCCATCTGTAAAATGGTTATGGGGGTAGGCAAAGCTCAGATTTATCTTCATGTAACCTAGAAAAGGAGGAGAATACAAGTCTAGATAGATGGGGATATAAGTAAATAAGGAGTTAACCAATACAAATCAGTATTATCCCTCTGCAAGACAGTTGATGAGCTATAATAAGAACCTTTGATGTTTTTATGCCCTTCAGCCTGGTAACCCTGTTCAAAGGCAATATAGAGTAGTGGATGGTATGTAGCCTTCGGTGTTAAAGAGCCCTGGGTTCAAATCCCAACATCCAATTTACTAGCTCTGTGGTACTAGGCAAGTTACCACCCTGAACCTCACTCAATTCCCTTCTCTACAAATGGGGTAACACCCACCTTTTAACCCATTTCTAAGGTTAAAAAAAATACAATAACTTGAAAAGATGTTGTCTTAGTATAGAAAGAGAAACTTCTCCCACCATCCTACCCACCTAACAGTTCTTTCTGTAGTTCTGTGCCATTGAAGACTACTTCGTTAGGCAAGAGGCACAGGCAATGCTGAAAAAAGAGAGACTGAAGACAAGCAGGCTGATGTCAGAAGCCAGAGTCCAGTGTGTAGAGTTGGATCACCCGTAGGATAGACTGGGGCAGAGGGGAAGATCAGCTACTGAGGGAGAAGAAAGGATACTCGAAATCTAAGTAAGGTGATAATGGCTAGGCAGATCCTGAGAAGCATGGTAGGGAGGCAGTGGGAAGACAACAACATGCCTTAGAGTGGACCCCTTTCAAAACTTTGTAGCCCTTTCCCAGAGGCAGGCTTCAAATGCTCTTATTAAAGGCCCTTGAGACTGTGTTTCTTTCAGACCTTCTTATTTAGTCACATGCATGTAAATTTTGAAATTGTAATCTTAGTGTGTACACTTTTTTAGTGAGTATCTTATCTCCAACATTGTCTATGTCACAAGTCTTCAGTGGCTGTCAAATATCCTAATTTTGCTGAAAGCCCAGAAAGTACATATCTGTGTATTAACTTTTTGCTTCCTTGAATTACCTCCTTAAAATATATTCCCAAGTATAGGATTCCTGACCCAGAGGGTATACAATTGGGATTTAATGACCAAAACCAGGTTTTTGTTTTTCTAAGAAAGAAATTACCCACAGTACCCTGTCCCCTTCTTTTTCTGGAACTGATAAACACACCCTCTAGAGTTGTGCTGTTTAATATGACAGCCATTAGCCACATGTGGCTGTTTAAATTTTAAGTTTGATTAAATAAAATTAAATAAAATTCAAAATTCAGTTCCTCAGTAGCACTGGCCACATTACAAGTGCTCAGTAGCCACATGTGCCTAGTGGCTATTATACTGGACAGCACAGATACAAAACATTTCCATCACTGTAGTAAGTTTATTAGGCAGTGCTTCCTTAGAGTTTCTCAAGGGGTCATTTTTGGTTTCTTGGGTGGGAGTTCTTTGCGTTTAGAACTTTCCTGTGCATTGAGAGGCTATTTAGTATCTCTGGCCCATGTCCACTAAATGCCAGTGACACATTTCCTTGAGTCAATCTAACAGCCAAAACACCCTCCATATTTGCAAATGCCCCATAAGGGAACAAAATTAACACCATTCGAGACCCACTGAGCTTTTATCTTAGAGAAAAACATCTAACTTTTTCTTGAGACAAGGTCTTGCTCTGTCACCTAGGCTGGAGTGGAGTAGTGCAATCATAGCTTAAGCAATCCTCCTGCCTTTTCCTCCTGAGTAGCTGAGACTACTGGCATGTACCACCATGCATGGCTCTTTCTTTCTTTCTTTCTTTTCTTTTCTTTTTTTTTCTTTCTTTCTTTCTTTCTTTCTTTTTCTTTCTTTCTTTCTTTCTTTCCTTCTTTCTTTCTTTCTTTCTTTCTCTCTCTCTCTCTCTCTCTTTCTTTCTTTCTTTTTCTTTTCTTTCTTTCTTTCTTCTTTCTTTTTGTAGATATAAGGTCTCACTATGTTGCCCACGCTGATTTCAAACTCCTGGGCTCAAGTGATCCTCCTGCCTCTGTCTCCCAAATTGCTGAGATTGCTGGCATGAGCCACTACACCTGGCCTTCTTTTTTGAGATGGCCTCAGGTTGGCTCTGCCTGGAGAGGGGGAAGGTTGGAAAGCTGGCTTAGAAAGAAAATGCTGGCTCCATTTCTGTTTTCTCCCTTCTTTTGCTGACCTGTTTCCTGCTTTTTGCAAATTGCAGGAACAAGACCCTGCAGATGGAGAAGATCAAGGCTCGTTTGAAGGCTGAGTTTGAGGCACTTGAGTCAGAGGAAAGGCACCTGAAGGAATACAAGCAGGAGATGGACCTTCTGCTACAGGAGAAGATGGCCCATGTGGAGGAACTCCGACTGATCCATGCTGACATTAATGTGGTACGTGGCTGCCTGGAGCCTATCTCTAAAGCCCTTGAGAAAGTGGTAGTGGTGAATGATAGGACCTCTCCTTGAGATGTGACATTGGCCAAACTCGGGGAGCAGGTATCAGTGCAGGCTGTGGTGGAGTGGAAGAATTCAGTAGTTCTAAGGTCCAGCCCTGGCTCTGTCACTAACTGACTATATATCACTGGACAAGTCCCTTTTCTCTGGGCCTCATTTTCCCTCTCTGCACTATAAGAGGGACTCAGTACCCTCTAAATGTACTGATTTGATGTGCTCTCATTCTGAGATTCTGGGAGTTGAGAGCTGGTCTTGGGGAAAAGCAGAGCAGGCAGCTGCCTCTGGAATGTAGTTTAAAGCACTCCAAGCTTTCAATCAGACCAAACAAATCATTTCTACTTGCTACCAAAGTGGGGCTTCCTCATTGGTATCTCCTTTGGAAACTGTTGGAACATGGAATATGAACTGTCTGCTAAGGTGGTAAGCTCCCCTCTTTTGGAGTTATTCAAGCAGCATCTTAATGGACACCTGTATGAGCTGCTGTACTGATGATTCCTTCACAAGGAAGGAGGTTGGCAGTGCTGACCAGTAAGGTCTTTTCAAACCCTTATCGCCTATAACAATGAGGAATATATTTTTAAAATTTACTTTCAAAGGAACTAAGTTTATATTTCTTGGAAACTCATTTCTGTGGCAATACTCATTTTCTGATGTTGTCAGATCTAGGATCATAAACGAATTATGAATGAAGTTTGGACAGTAAGCAACTGGGATTTTCTGTGTTAGAGATCACAGAATTCTAGATCTCATAAAGTATTGACAGTTTGGCTGCCAGCTAACCAATGATGCAGGGCCAGTTAAATGAGGAAGATATTTGCCAGAAGGGCTAAGTATATAGGCCAGTGGATCTCAAACTTAAGCATGCATCAAAGTCACTTTGAGAGCCTAAGACACATATTGTTAGACTCCAACCCCGATTTTCTAACTTTGTATGTCTTAGGTGGAGCCTAAGAATATGCATTTCTGAGTCCCCAGGTGATGCTGATGCTTCTGATCCCTTGGCCACATTTTGAGAATCACTGATCTAGGAGAAAGACTGCTGGCCTGGGAGGTGGAAGCCCTAAGTCTTTATGCAGCATTTGCCAGTAAGAAGTATTTCCCCAGGAAAGTCCATTTTTTCTCTTTGAGCCTCAGTTTTCTATAAAATGGGAGTAAAGTGGACTAAATGAGCTCTGAAGGACATTCCAACTCTAAAATACTATATTTGAAGAATACCATTTATTTAGTAGTAAATACTAAATGTAGCCCCTTTACTGAGTGCTTTATATGAATTATATCATTAAATCTTCACCAAGATTGCATGAGTTAAGCACTAGATTATCACCATTATACAGATGAAGAAACTGAGGCTTGACCAGAGTTACATAGAGAGGACATGGGAGATCAAGGACTTGAATATAGACTGAACAAACTCTGGAACTTGTTCTATTATTCACTCAGCTATAGAGCCTCTCTGAGAACCTTAGGATCTTTTCTCTTTGCCTGTCCCACTCTATGTTCCAGATGGAAAACACTATCAAACAATCTGAGAATGACCTAAACAAGCTGCTAGAGTCTACAAGGAGGCTGCATGATGAGTATAAGCCACTGAAAGAACATGTGGATGCCCTGCGCATGACTCTGGGCCTGCAGAGGCTCCCTGATTTGTGTGAAGAAGAGGAGAAACTTTCCTTGGAGTAAGCTACCTGCCCCCAGTCTCTACAACATACCCTCCCTCCGACACACATACATACCTATGTACCTACACATACATGGGCATGTATACATATACAAAGCCTAGCCTGAAAGTCAGAGTGCCTAGTTTTAGTTCCAGGCCTTTCAGTGACTGACTCATCGTGTGATCTTGGGCAAGTCTCTGTGCCAGCTTGTTAAAACAGGAGGAGGATTATTAAACTGGTTGAATTACTAGATGAATTAGAACAACTGCTAAGTGGCTTTTTAAATTCTTTGTGTGATATTAACAATACAAGACTATGTCTATGACTCTTAAGAGATCATTTCCCAAGTCAGGGTCTAGAAGGGGATATCTAGAAACCTCTAAAAACACAAAAGACTGAGCTTTCCTGGTCTTCAGGGACTAGCCTGGAACTTCATCTCCAGGCTCAGAGTTAAGAACTAGGCTTGCCTTGCAGAGAGACAGAATTTGGCCTGGTAGAGGAAACCATTTCCTAAAGGTAGAGCAAGGTGTCTGTGGAGTTTGTGAGCTTCCTTTTCCTAGAGATATGTCACCAGAGGCCTTAGGACACTTAATAGGAATACTCAAAACAGCATGAGATAGCAGATAGGACTGAATACCCTTAAAGGACCTTGCTAGCTCAAGATTTCTTGGTCTTCTTGGTCTATCAGAGCTAAGGACCAAGAGGATTATCCTTCTCATCAGAGATTGGGCCTTGTACCCAGGGACAATAGCCTTGTGCTTGGGAAGGTTTGGGGACCTTCTAGAATGAGCCACAGCTCAACCCTTGGTTATATGGCATGGAGTCTTTAAGAGGAGCAAGGTTCTCGTTGCTTTCAGAATGATCTAGCCAGTGTCTCTCATCTTCAAAGTTACTTTGAGAAGCAGAAAGCAGAATGGCAGACGGAACCTCAGGAGCCCCCCATCCCTGAGTCCCTGGCCGCTGCAGCCGCTGCCGCCCAACAGCTCCAAGTGGCTAGGAAGCAGGACACTAGGCAGACGGCCACCTTCAGGCAACAGCCCCCTCCTATGAAGGTAAGTGAACTGGGTAAGGGTTGTGGAGGAAGCAAAGTATCCTCCCATGGAAGGGCCGTGGAAGGCTAGTTCTGGGTCTTTGGCCTTGTTTATGCTGGGCCTTCTTTTAATAGCCTTTGCTTGTGACACAGAGGAAGGGGTGACATGGGTGTGCTGTGTTGGACCCACAGGTTTTGTTGCCCCATGTTCCCAGAGGTGTTAGAATGCAGGGATATTTTCAGGCCCTGCTGAAGTGCAATTCTAAAAGTTAGAAACGACTCTTACACAAATATGTAATGAGCATGTATCGTAAATGAAGGAACCAGCAGGATTATAAAGCTGGTTCCAGCAGCATTTGAGGCACAGATATCTATATCATCGAGAAAGGAGAGGAAAGCTGAAACAAATTTGCAAAGTTAGATACAAAACTGGTTTACATCCTACAGGGCAATACAACTGTAACCTTTATAGTTACTGTTTCTTCCAAACAGAAGTAATTTGCATCTCTACTGGGCAAAAGCCATTTGCAGCTTATTAGTGTAACATCACAGAGTCTGGGTCCTAATCAATTGGTAAATAGTCAAACAAAGAGACATTCTTCTAGAGCAGGGGTCATCAAACTACAGCCTACAGGTCAAATCTAATCTTTTCTCTGTTTTTGTTAAAGTTTTATTGGCCCACATGCATGTCTGTGTTTGCAAGCTATTGCAAACAGCATGCATGCAAGCTATTGTCTATCACTTCTTTCATGTAAAACAGAATTGAGTAGTTGCAGCAAACATCATATGATGTAAAAAATCTAAAGTATTTGCTATCTTAACCTTTACAGAAAATGTTTGTTGACCCCTTTCTAGAAAATTAAATAGTCTTTAAGTGGGCCTGTTAGACAATGTTTCAGTATAATGATGAATAGATGTGTAGTTCTCATTTTGCCTTACTTTCTAGTTTTGTATACTTTTTCTCAACACCCTTCTCTGAACTGGGTTATATCCTTCCTTCCCATCTTCTATGGTATCCAAGAATATTTGAGTCTACTTACTGATTATTGCTCCCTTCTGATGGGAAATCACTTTGCTTTCTGGACCCCTGGGGAATCAGAAGTCTAAGCTGTTGCCTGGAAGAATCTGACCACTAACTTTCTTTTTCCTGTGTCCCTCACCAGGCCTGCTTGTCATGTCACCAGCAAATTCACCGGAATGCACCTATATGCCCTCTATGCAAGGCCAAGAGTCGGTCCCGGAACCCCAAAAAGCCGAAACGGAAGCAGGATGAATAAAGAAAGGGAGAGCACATGAAGCTTTGCTAATTATAACCCCTCACCTTGACCAGAGTCATTGATGTCCTGATGTGAAACAACCCTTGCCCAACCCCACGAAGTCTCCTATTTAATGTAATGGAAGCACAACCCCTCTCTCACTTTGCTCCTATTTGTTTCTGCTCTTGGGATTTCCGGTTTAGGAAGAGATGTGGTTCAGGTGCTAAACAGTATGTCTGATGATCCCTTCTCTCCCACTCACATTTCAACCCCTGCCCTTGTTTGGAGCTAAGGGAAGGGCAAAAGGCTCAGATATGGTTCTCTATCTCTTGTGCCTGAGGCCTGGAGCCTAAGGAGCTGTAGGGTCTGAGGGGCAGAGGAGGGGCATATCTTATTTCAGGTAAAGGACCCAGTATTTCCCCTCCTTGTACTTTTGCCTTAGGTTCTGAAGGGACAATAGTCTTCATGTTGGATTCTCCAACAGGCTGGGTGCATGTATCCCCCTACTCCTACCTTCATCTCATCCTTAAGGCCCAAATGTAGCCTGGACAAGCCCTCCTTTTCATAATCATTTGGGAGGCCTTGTTGTAATTCTTTAGCTTGCTCCACTTCTGTCTCCCAGATATACTAAAATTCTTAGGTACTAGGCTGTGTGTCTTGGGATCTTAAGATCAGTGATCCTTTCCCCAATATCTAGTCTTTGCATATTCTAGTAGAAGATTCCACAGTGAAATCAGTGAGCCAGACCAACTCTACATCTCCTGTGTAACCTACTGCCTAAGTCATTAGGGCTGAGGGCTGGGCTGTAGGGGCTTCCTTAGGCTGAGAGGGTCCCCAGGCTGACATCTGTGTTGGCTTTTGTTCAGAACCATTACTCTGGCACATGCTCAATGGTATATTGCAGGGAGGAGAGGAGTAGATTTAGATTAGAGTAAATGCCAATCACTTTACATATGAAGGTGGGTGAGACTTTCCTTCCATTCATCCCTTACTCTCTTGGATCTGACTTCTTCTGTAGCCTCAGCTCAGGACAGCTGCTGGCCACTCCTGTCCTATGGATTGCGCAGGTGGCCTTTCCTCCCAAAAGAAAAGGCATCAGGCTCCCCAAGCCCCACAGCTCTCCTTTCCACCAAAGCCAGGTTTCCTGGTAAGGTTACTGGAAGATAAGGGATCAGGATGGGGGCTGACTGACAAAAAATGTTAGCCCTAGGTCTCAGTCCCTGGCTGGGGAGGGGGATATTTTTCCTTCCTTAAGTAGTTTTACATTGCCACAGTGTGTATGTGTTCATAATATAAAATGTTCCTCTGCTCTTTGAAAGTAAGAGTGTTGTGTCTGTACAAATCCTTTTAACATGCATTCATTGGAGTAAATTCTGAGTATCTACTGTGTATTGGATAATACAAAAGATGTAATGTCATTTACCTTTCTGGGTAGCTCTTGTTTGCTCTTATTCATTCTACCTTACAAATGAGAAAGCCAGGCACCAAGGCCAATAATTTACCTAATTATCACAATAATTTCCATTTATTTAGCACCTACTCTGTGCCAGGTCCCTATGCAAGTTACTCTCTATAAATGATTATATTTGATTTCCAAAACACCTTACAAGCTAAGTATTCTTATCACCATTTAAAAAAAAAAAAAAAAAAAAGATACTGAACCTCCAAAAACTTAAAAGCTTTTTCAGAGTTAAACAGCTAGTAAGAGGAAATTGCAGGATTTGGAGCTACCTTTGTCCAACTCCAGAGTTCATTTTTTTTCTACTTCTTCTCCATGATCATTTTTAAGAAAACCTTTCTCCCTTTTGGAATGGCTTGATGATGAGAGTGGTTGAAATAACTTTGGAACTGAAATCAAGAACATTTGGGTATCAAATGACTGATTTAGGGATATAAAGGCCTTGTTGCCTGTAGGGATACAATAGGGAACAACTTTGAACGGATATCCCAGCTTCAGAGCTCCCTTAGAGTAAGCTGAGTTTGCCATTAAGACTGCATCACAGATAAGCATCTCCCTCTGTCTAATCCTACTTCTTTACCGCCCCTTCCCTTCCACAGGTGTTGATCCCAAGGGCTCCCTAAGTAATATCCTGTACACTAATCTCTCTCTCTGCTTGTTAGGGAATTCAACAGCTAAATAAAACCTCTCTGTGCCTCAGTGTCCTCTTGTGGAAAATGGGGAAAATATTAGCACTTACTTCATGGGAAAGTAAACAAAGTGAGGCACATAGTAAGCACTCGTAAGTATTAACATCCTTTTATCCACTGTGCCTCTGGGTTTAGGTAGATTGGAACACTAGTCAAAAATTATACTACTCATCTTCCCTGACATTACCTTATCACCCCAGCTTTTTGTATAGCTACAGGCCTTCTTTTGAAGTGGCTCAGGCTCACTCTGGGCAAAGAGAGGACACTCATCTGTACAATTTGGAGTACACCTTAACCTGTATAGGCCTTAGTGAGTCCCTGTAAAGCACAGGAGGCATGGCCATAGCTCTGCATCCTTGGCACAAAGGAGGTCAGGTCTGTCAATTATATTGTAGTAATGGTAAGAGGTTTTGAACTCTGAGCGCCAACAGCCAGGCAAGCCATTTCCTAGGGATGCTTTTGAAGGGGAAGAGAATAATCATGTGTTGAGCCCCTACACCTGCCAGCCACTTGGTAGGGCACTACTGTCTTGTAGTCTTTCTGGTTCATTTATCTATTGCCCTGAAACAAACCACACAAACACTTAATGGCTTAAAACAACCATCATTTATTTGCTCATGACTCTGCAGTTTGAGCAGAACTTGCTGGGAACGGCTAATTTCTGTTCTATGTGGTCTTGCCTCAGACAGCTTGGCTAAGGCTGTAAGATCCAAGACGGCTGCACTCTCATCTGGCACCTCACCTGGGGTGGCTGGAACAGGAGTGGGCTGGATGTCTTAATACCCATTCCAACCTTTGTAGTCTTTTATCCTCCAGGGCCTCTCTCCATTTGGCATTGCACTTCAATATTCAGACTTTTTTACCCTGGCAGCTGGCATCCAAGAGGGTGAAAACCAAAGCAGACTGACTTACCCTTCGCTTCCTTCTTCTCTGTCTCTCCTAACCCCCTTGTATTATTTTTTTCATTATATTTTTGTTCCTTCTCTTATTTGTTTATTCTCCCTTAAGCAAGTCTTGGGTTCACCTGCTCCGCTGCACTTAGGCAAAAGAAACACAGACTTTTGAGGTAGACAGACTTGAGTCTGACCTGGCTTTGCCGCTTCCTACTTGTTGGGCAATTACTTTACCCTTTTTGAGCCTCAGTTTTATCATCTGTAAAAATGGACACATAACACATATAAACAGCAAGGCCTTTTGTGGCATAAAACCAGAAGTCATATAGCAATACTGCCTCTGCATTCTCTTGGTCAAAGTGAGTCACAGGGCCAGCTCAGGTTTAAGGGGTAAGGGAAATATACTCCATCTTTTGATGGGAGGAGCTGTTGCCAGCCATATTTACAGACAATCTACCACATTCTCTGACAACAGTATTTTAAGGAAGGTGTCATTAGATTGATGCAAAAGTTGTTGTGGTTTTTGCCACTACTTTCAATGGTAGACACCACATTTACTTTGGTACCAATGTAATATGCGTCCCTTTTTATAGATGATAAAACTGACTCAAAAAGGGTAAAGTTGTTGCTTAACAAACAAGTAGGAAGGGGCAAAGCCAGGTCAGACTCAAGTCTGTCAACCTGGAAAATCTGTGTTTCTTTTGCCTAAGTGCAGTGCTGCAGGTGAACCCAAGACCTGGTTAACAGAGAATAAAGAAAGGAAGAAAAGGAACAAAAAATATAGTGAAAAAGAAGACAAGGGGGTTGGGAGAGAGAGACAAGAAGGAAAAGGAGGGTGAATAAGAAGAGTAACAGAAGTAAGACAAGGTATCCTTTATATTTGCTTTACATTGAAAGCACTTTCTTCAACATTTCCATTTCATGCTCACCTTGTTCTGTTGGTAAAGAATGTATTATTAACGCACACGTTTTACAGATGAGGCCCAGATAAGGAAACCAACTTGCCCAACGAAGATTACATAGCAAATTATGAGCAAAGCCATAACCAGAACCTAAGCCTTCCAATCTGGGAATCACTTAGACTGTAGCATTCTCTATATGCCTTACACAGCAGAGGTTAATTGTATGCATGTTTTGTGCTAGAGTTGGCTGCCTTTATATATATACATATATATATATATATACTTTAAGTTCTGGGGCACATGTGCAGAACATGCAGGTTTGTTACATAGGAATACACATGCCATGGTGGCTTGCTGGACCCATGAACCCATCATCTACATTAGGTATTTCTCCTAATGCTATAGCTCCCCTAGCCCCCCACCCCATGACAGGCCCTGGTTTGTGATGTTTTCCTCTCTGTGTCCATGTGTTCTCATTGTTCAACTCCCACTTATAAATGAGAACATGCGGCATTTGGCTTTCTGTTCTTCTGTTTGTTTACTGTGAATGATGGCTTCCAGCTTCATCTGTGTCCCTGCAAAGGACAAGAACTCATCCTTTTTTATGGCTGCATAGTATTCCATGGTGTATATATGCCACATTTTCTTTATCCAGTCTATCATTGATGGGCATTTGGGTTGGTTCCAAGTCTTGCTATTGTGAACAGTATTGCAATAAACATCTGTGTGCATGTGTCTTTATAGTAGAATAATGTATAATCATTTGGGTATATACCCAGTCATGGGATTGCTGGGTCAAATGGTATTTCTGGTTGTATATCCTTGAGGAATTGCTACACTACCTTCCACAGTGGTTGAACTAATTTACACTCTCACCAACAGTGTAAAAGTATTCCTATTTCTCCACATCCTCTCCAGCATCTGTTGTTTCCTGATTTTATTAATGATCGCCATTCTAATTGGCATGAAATGCCATTCTAATTGGCATCTCGTTGTGGTTTTGATTTGCATTTCTCTAATGACCAGGGATGATGAACTTTTCTTCATATGTTTGTTGGCTACATAAATGTCTTCTTTTGAGAAGTGTCTGTTCATATCCTTTGCCCACTTTTTGATGGTTGTTTTTTTCTTGTAAATTTGTTTAACTTCTTTGTAGATTCTGGATTTTAGCCCTTTGTGAATGGATAGATTGCAAAAATATTATCCCATTCTGTAGGTTGACTGTTTACTCTGATGATAGTTTGTTTTGCTGTGCTCTTTAGTTTAATCAGGTCCCATTTGTCAATTTCGGGTTTATTTGCCATTGCTTTTGGTCTTTTAGTCATGAAGTATTTGCCCATGCTTATGTCCTGAGTGGTATTGCCTAGACTTTTTTCTATGGTTTTTATGGTTTTAGGTCTTCCATTTAAGTCTTGAATCCATCCTGAGTTAATTTTTGTATAAGGTGTAAGGAAGGGATCCAGTTTCAGCTTTCTACATATAGCTAGCCAGTTTTCCCAAAACATTTATTAAATAGGAAATCTTTTTCCCATTGCTTCTGTTTATCAGGTTTGTCAAAGATCAGATGGTTATAGATGTGTGTTGCTATTTCTGCGGCCTCTGTTCTGTTGCTTTGGTCTATATATCTGTTTTGGTAACAGTACCATGCTGTTTTGGTTACTGTAGCCTTGTAGTATAGTTTGAAGTCAGGTAGTGTGATGCCTACAACTGTGTTCTTTTTCCTTGGGATTGTCTTGGTTATGCAGGCTGTCTTTTGGTTCCATACAAAATTTAAAGTAGTTTTTTTCTAATTTTGTGAAAAAAGTTAATGTTAGCTTGATGGGGATAGCTTGAATCTATGAATTACTTTGGGCAGTATGGCCATTTTCATGATATTGATTCTTCCTATCCATGAGCAAAGAATATTTTTCCATTTGTTTGTGTCCTCTCTTATTTCCTTTAGCAGTGGTTTGTAGTACTCCTTGAAGAGGTTCTTCACATCCCTTATAAGTTGTATTGCTAGGTACTTTATTCTCTTTGTAGCAATTGTGAATGGGTGTTCATTCATTATTTGGGTCTCTCTGTGTCTATTATGGATGCATAGGAATACTTGTGATTTTTGCACATTGGTTTTGTATCCTAACAGAGACAATTTGAATTCCTCTCTTCCTATGTAAATATGCTTAATTTCTTTCTCTTGCCTGATTGCCCTTGGTAGAACTTCTCATATTGTGTTGAATAGCATTGGTGAGACAGGGCATTCTTGTCTTGTGCCAGTTTTCAAAGGGAATGCTTTCAGTCTTTACCCATTCAGTATGATGTTGGCTGTGGGTTTGTCATAAATTGCTCTGACTATTTTGAGATACGTTCCATCAATACCTAGTTTACTGAGAGTTTTTAGCATGAAGGGTGCTGAATTTTATCAAATGCCTTTTCTGCATCTATTGAGATAATCATGTGGTTTTTGTCATTGGTTCTGTTTATGTGATTGATTACGTTTATTGATTTGCATATGTTAAACCAGTCTTGGATCCCAGTGATGAAGCTGACTGGATGGTGTTGGATAAGCTTCTTGATGTGCTGCTAGATTCGGTTTGCCAGTATTTTATTGAGGATTTTGGCATCAATGTTCATCAGAGATATTGGCCTGAAATTTTCTTTTTCGTGTGTGTCTCTGCCAGGTTTTGGTATCAAGGTGATTCTGGCCTCATAAAATGAGTTAGGGAGGAGTCCCTCTTTTTCTATTCTGTGGAATAGTTTCAGAAGGAATGGTACCAGCTTCTCTTTGTACCTTTGGTAGAATTCAGCTGTGAATTCCTCTGGTCCTGGACTTTTTTTTGCTTGGTAGGCTATTAATTACTGCCTCAATTTCAGATCATGTTTTTGGTATATTCAGGGATTCGACTTCTTGTTGGTTTAGAGTTGGGAGGGTGTATGTGTCCAGGAATTTATTCATTTCTTCTAGATTTTCTAGTTTATTTGCTTAGAGGTGTTTATAGTATTTTCTGATGGTACTTTGTATTTCTATGGTATCAGTGGTGATATCCTCTTTGTCATTTTCTATTGTGTCTATTTGATTCTTCTCTCTTTTCTTCTTTATTCGTCTGGCTAACCATCTATATATTTTGTTGATGTTTTCAAAAAACCAACTCCTGGCTTCTTTGATTTTTTTGAAGGGTTTTTCATGTCTCTATCTTCTTCATGTCTGCTCTGATCTTAGCTAACTCTTGTCTTCTGCTAGCTTTTGAATTTGTTTCCTCTTGCTTCTCTAGTTCTTTTACTTGTGGTGTTAGGGTATCAATTTTAGATCTTTCCTCATTTGCCTTGTGGGCACTTAGTGCTATAAATTTCCCTCTAAACAGTGCTTTAGCTGTGTCCCAGAGATTCTAGTATGTTGTGTCTTTGTTCTCATCGGTTTCAAAGAACTTATTTATTTCTGCCTTAATTTAGTTATTTACCCAGTAGTCATTCAGGAGCAGGTTGTTCAATTTCCATATTGTTGTGCAGTTTTGGGTGAGTTTCTTAATACTGAGTTCTAATCTGATTGCACTGTGGTCTGAGATACTGTTTCTTATTATTTCCATTCTTTTGCATTTGCTGAGGAGTGTTTTACTTCAAACTATGTGGTCAATTTTAGAATAAGTGTGATGAGGTGCTGAGAAGGATGTATATTCTCTTGATTTGGGGTGGAGAGTTCTGTAGATGTCTATTAGGTTGGCTTCATCCAGAGATAAGTACAAGTCTTGAATATCCTTGTTGATTCTGTTTTGTTGATCTATCTCATATTGACAGTGCAGTGCTAAAGTCTCCCACTATTATTGTGTGAGACCCTGTTTTTTTACAGGTCTCTAAGAACTTGCTTTATGAATCTGGGTGCTCTTGTATTGGGCACATATATATTTAGAATAGTTAGCTCTTCTTGTTGAATTGATCCCTTTACCATTATGTAATGCCCTAATTATTCTCTTGATCTTTCTTTGTTTCAAGTCTATTTTAACTGAGGCTAGGATTTCAACCCCTGCTTTTTTTTTTTTCCTCTCTCTCTCTCTCTCTCTCTCTGCCTTTGCTTGGTAAATTTTCATCCATCCCTTTATTTGGGCCTATGTGTGTCTTTGCACGTGAGATGGGTCTGGTGAATACAGCACACCAATGGGTCTTGTCTCTTTATCCAATTTGCCAGTCTGTGTCTTTTAATTCGGGAATTTAGCTCATTTACATTTAAGTTTTATATTGTTATGTGTGAATTTGATTCTGTCATTGTTGCTAGCTGGTTATTTTTCCCATTAGTGATGCTCTTTCTTCATAGTGTCAATGGTCTTTACAATTTGGTATCCTTTTGCAGCGGCTGCTACTAGTTGTTCCTTTCCAGGTTTAGTGCTTTCTTCAGGATCTCCTTTAAGGCAGGCCTGGTAGTGACAAAATCTCTCAGCATTTGCTTGTCTGTAAAGGATTTTATTTTTCCTTTGCTTATGAAGCTTAGTTTCATTGGATATGAAATTCTGGGTTGAAAATTCTTTTCTTTAAGGATGTTGAATATTGGCCCCCACTCTCTTCTGGCTTGTAGGGTTTCTGCAGAGAGAGCCACTGTTAGTCTGATGGGCTTCCCTTTGTGGTTAACCCAACCTTTCTCTCTAGCTGCCCTTAACATTTTTTTCTTCATTTCAATCTTGGTGAATCTATTATATGTCTTGGGGTTGCTCTTCTTGAGGAGTATCTTTGAATTGTTCTCTGTATTTCCTGAATTTGAATGTTGGCCTGTCTTGCTAGCATGAGGAAGTTCTCCTGGATAATATCCTGAAGAGTGTTTTCCAACCTGGTTCCATTCTCTCATCACTTTCAGGTACACCAATCACATGTAGGTTTGGTCGTTTTCCATAGTCCCATATTTCTTGGAGGTTTTGTTTATTCCTCTTCATTCTTTTTTTGCTAATCTTGTCTTCATGCTTTATTTAATTAAGTTGATCTTCACTTTTGATATCCTTTCTTCTACTTGATCAATTCATCTATTGATACCTGTGTATGCTTCACGAAGTTCTTGTGCTGTGTTTTTCAGCTCCATCAGGTCATTTATGTTCTTCTCTAAAGTGGTTGTTTTAGTTAGCAATTCCTCTAATTTTTTCAAGGTTCTTAGCTTCCTTGCATTGGTTAGAACATGCTCTTTTATCTCAGAGGAGTTTGTTATTACCCACCTTCTGAAGCCTGTTTCTGCCAATTCATCAACTCATTCTTTATCCAGTTTTGTTCCCTTGCTTGCAAAGAGCTGTGATCCTTTGGAGTTGAAGAGGCATTCTGGTTTTTGACATTTTCAGCCTTTTGCACTGGGTTTTCCCCATCTTCGTGGATTTATCTACCTTTGGACTTTGTTGTCGGTGACCTTCGCATGTGGTTTCTGCATGGATCTCCTTTTTGTTGATGTTGATGCTCTTTTTTGTTGTTGTTTGTTTGTTAGTTTTTCTTCAAAGAGTCAGGCCCTTCTGCTGCAGGTCCGTTGGAGTTTTCTGGAAGTCCACTCCAGACCCTGTTTACCTGGGTATCACCAGCATAGACTGCAGAACAGGAAAAATTGCTGTCTGTTCCTTTTTCTGGAAGCCTTGTCCCAGAGGTGCACCCGCCACGTGCCGTCCGGAGCTCTCCTGTATGAGGTATCTGTCAACCCCTGCTGGGAGGTGTCTCCCTGTCAAAAGGCACAGGAGTCAGGGACCCACTTGAGGAAGGAGTCTGTCCCTTAGAAAGCTCAAGCGCTGTGCTGGGAGAACCACTGCTCTGTTCAGAGCCAACAAGCAGGAACGTTTAAATCTGCTGAAGCCTGCACCCACAGCTGCCCCTTCCCCCAGGTGCTCTGTCACAGAGAGATGTAGGTTTTATCTTTAAGCCTCTGACTGAGGCTGCTGCTTTTTTTCTAGAGATGCCCTGAGCAGAGAGGAGGAATCTAGAGAGGCAGTCTGGCTACAGTGGCTTTGCTGGCTGACTCTTACACTAAAGGTAGGACCTCACTCCACAGGGAGAGGTCAGGTGATTTTAACGGTCCTGCTCGTAAAGTCCAGTTTCCTGTTATCATTATGCTCTCAGCTTTCCCATAGCAACTATCAGCACATTTACAATGATCAACATCTTCCAAGCTGAACGTGGGGAAGGCTATTAACTCAAGTCCATGTACTGTTAGGTTAGTTACTTAATCTCTCCGGGCCTCAAATAGTGCTTTTCCTTTTTTTTTAATTCTTTTTTATTTTTTTATTTTTATTTTATTTATTTATTTATTTATTTTATTATACTTTAAGTTCTAGGGTACATGTGCATAACGTGCAGGTTTGTTACATATGTATACCTCTGCCATGTTGGCATGCTGCACCCATCAACTTATCAGCACCCATCAACTCGTCCTTTACATCAGGTGTAAATCCCAGTGCAATCCCTCCCCACTCCCCCCTCCCCATAATAGGCCCTGGTGTGTGATGTTCCCCTTCCCAAGTCCAAGTGATCTCATTGTTCAGTTCCACCTATGAGTGAGAACATGTGGTGTTTGGTTCTCTGTTCTTGTGATAGTTTGCTGAGAATTATGGTTTCCAGCTGCATCCATGTCCCTACAAAGGACACAAACTCATCCTTTTTTATGGCTGCATAGTATTCCATGGTGTATATGTGCCACATTTTCTTAATCCAGTCTGTCACTGATGGACAGTTGGCTTGATTTCAAGTCTTTGCTGTTCTGAATAGTGCTGTAATAAACATACGTGTGCATGTGTCTTTATAGCAGCATGATTTATAATCCTTTGGGTATATACCCAGTAATGGGGTGGCTGGGTCATATGGTACTTCTAGTTCTAGATCTTTGAGGAATCGCCATACTGTTTTCCATAATGGTTGAACTAGTTTACAATCCCACCAACAGTGTAAAAGTGTTCCTATTTCTCCACATCCTCTCCAGCATCTGTTGTTTCCTGACTTTTTAATGATTGCCATTCTAACTGGTGTGAGATGGTATCTCATTGTGGTTTTGATTTGTATTTCTCTAATGGCTAGTGATGATGAGCATTTTTTCATGTGTCTGTTGGCTGCATAAATGTCTTCTTTTGAGAAGTGTCTGTTCATATCCCTTGCCTACTTTTTGATGGGGTTGTTTCTCTTTTACTTGTAAATATGTTTGAGTTCTTTGTAGGTTCTGAATATTAGCCTTTGTCAGATGAGTAGATTGCAAAAATTTTCTCCCATTCTGTAGGTTGCCTGTTCACTCTGATGGTAGTTTCTTTTGCTGTGCAGAAGCTCTTTAGTTTAATTAGATCGCATTTGTCAATTTTGGCTTTTGTTGCTGTTGCTTTTGGTGTTTTAGGCATGAAATCCTTGCCCATGCCTATGTCCTGAATGGTATTACCTAGGTTTTCTTCTAGAGTTTTTATGGTATTAGGTCTAACATTTAAGTCTCCAATCCATATTGAATTAATTGTCATATGAGGAGTAAGGAAAGGATCCAGTTTCAGCTTTCTACTTATGGCTAGCCAGTTTTCCCAGCACCATTTATTAAAGAGGGAATCCTTTCCCCATTTCTTGTTTTTCTCAGGTTTGTCTAAGATCAGATGGCTGTAGACGTGTGGTATTATTTCTGAGGACTCTGTTCTGTTCCATTGGTCTATATCTCTGTTTTGGTACCAGTACCATGCTGTTTTGGTTACTGTAGCCTTGTAGTATAGTTTGAAGTCAGATAGCGTGATGCTTCCAGCTTTGTTCTTTTGACTTAGGATTGTCTTGACAATGCGGACTCTTTTTTGGTTCCATATGAACTTTAAAGCAGTGTTTTCCAATTCCGTGAAGGAACTCATTGGTAGCTTAATGGGTATGGCACTGAATCTATAAATTACCTTGGGCAGTATGGCCATTTTCACGATATTGATTCTTCCTATCCATGAGCATGGTATGTTCTTCCATTTGTTTGTGTCCTCTTTGATTTCACTGAGCAGTGGTTTGTAGTTCTCCTTGAAGAGGTCCTTTACATTCCTTGTAAGTTGGATTCCTAGGTGTTTCATTCTCTTTGAAGCAATTGTGAATGGAAGTTCATTCATGATTTGGCTCTCTGTTTGTCTGTTACTGGTGTATAAGAATGCTTGTGATTTTTGCACATTGATTTTGTATCCTGAGACTTTGCTGAAGTTTCTTATCAGCTTAAGGAGATTTTGGGCTGAGACAATGGGGTTTTCTAAATATACAATCATGTCATCTGCAAACAGGGACAATTTGACTTCTTCTTTTCCTAACTGAATACCCTTGATTTCTTTCTCTTGCCTGATTGCCCTAGCCAGAACTTCCAATACTATGTTGAACAGGAGTGGTGAGAGAGGGCATCCCTGTCTTGTGCCAGTTTTCAAAGGGAATTTTTCCAGTTTTTGCCCATTCAGTATGATATTGGCTGTGGGTTTGTCATAAATAGCTCTTATTATTTTGAGATATATTCCATCAATACCGAATTTATTGAGCATTTTTATCATGAAAGGCTGTTGAATTTTGTCAAAGGCCTTTTCTGCATCTATTGAGATAATCATGTGGTTTTTGTCTTTGGTTCTGTTAATATGCTGGATTACATTTATTGACTTGCGTATGTTGAACCAGCCTTGCATCCCAGGGATGAAGCCCACTTGATCATGGTGGATAAGCTTTTTGATGTGCTGCTGGATCCGGTTTGCCAGTATTTTATTGTGGATTTTTGCATCGATGTTCATCAGGGATATTGGTCTAAAATTCTCTTTTTTTGTTGTGTCTCTGCCAGGCTTGGTATCAGGATGATGTTGGCCTCATAAAATGAGTGAGGGAGGATTCCCTCTTTTTCTATTGATTGGAATAGTTTCAGAAGGAATGGTACCAGCTCCTCCTTGTACCTCTGGTAGAATTCAGCTGTGAATCCATCTGGTCATGGACTTTTTTTCTTTGGCAAGCTATAAATTATTGCCTCACTTTCAGAGCCTGCTATTGGTCTATTCAGGAATTCAGCTTCTTCCTGGTTTAGTCTTGGGAGAGTGTAGGTATCCAGTAAATTATCCATTTCTTCTAGATTTTCTAGTTTATTTGCATAGAGGTGTTTATAGTATTCTCTGATGGTAGTTTGTATTTCTGTGGGGTCAGTGGTGATATCCCCTTTATCATTTTTTATTGCGTCTATTTGATTCTTCTCTCTTTTCTTCTTTATTGGTTTTTCTGGTGGTCTATCAATTTTGTTGATCTTTTCAAAAAACAAACTCCTGGATTCATTGATTTTTTGAAGAATTTTTTGTGTCTCTATCTCCTTCAGTTCTTCTCTGATCTTAGTTACTTCTTGCCTTCTGCTAGCTTTTGAATATGTTTGTTTTTGCTTCTCTAGTTCTTTTAATTGTGATGTTAGAGTGTCAATTTTAGAACTTTCCAGCTTTCTCTTGTGTACATTTAGTGCTATAAATTTCCCTCTACACACTGCTTTAAATGTGTCCCAGAGATTCTGGTATGTTGTATCTTTGTTCTCATTGGTTTCAAAGAACATCTTTATTTCTGCCTTCATTTCATTATGTACCCAGTAGTCATTCAGGAGCAGGTTATTCAGTTTCCATGTAGTTGAGCGGTTTTGATTGAGTTTCTTAGTCCTGAATTCTAGTTTGATTGCACTGTGGTCTGAGAGACACTTTGTTATAATTTCTGTTCTTGTACATTTGCTGAGGAGTGCTTTACTTCCAATTATGTGGTCAATTTTGGAATAAGTGTGATGTGGTGCTGAGAAGAATGTATACTCTGTTGATTTGGGGTGGAGAGTTCTGTAGGTGTCTATTAGGTCTGCTTGCTGCAGAGATGAGTTCAATTCCTGGATATCCTTGTTAACTTTCTGTCTCGTTGACCTGTCTAATGTTGACAGTGGGGTGTTGAAGTCTCCCATGATTATTGTATGGGAGTCTAAATCTCTTTGTAAGTCTCTAAGGACTTGCTTTATGAATCTGGGTGCTCCTGTATTGGGTGCATATATATTTAGGATAGTTAGGTCTTCCTGTTGAATTGATCCCTTTACCATTATGTAATGGCCTTCTTTGTCTCTTTTGATCTTTGATGGTTTAAAGTCTGTTTTTTCAGAGACTAGGATTGCAATCCCTGCTTTATTTGTTCTCTATTTGCTTGGTAGTCTTTCCTCCATCCCTTTATTTTGAGTCTATGTGTGTCTCTGCATGTGAGATGGGTCTCCTGAATACAGCAAACTGATGGGTCTTGACTCTTTATCCAGTTTGCCAGTCTGTGTCTTTTAATTGGACCATTTACTCCATTGACATTTAAGGTTAATGTTGTTATGCCTGAACTTGATCCTGCCATTATGATATTAACTGGTTATTTTGCTCGTTAATTGATGCAGTTTCTTCCTAGCCTCGATGGTCTTTACATTTTGGCATGTTTTTGCAATGGCTGGTACCGGTTGTTCCTTTCCATGTTTAGTGCTTCCTTCGGGGTCTCTTGTAAGGCAGGCTTGGTGGTGACAAAATCTCTCAGCATTTGCTTATCTGTAAAGGATTTTATTTCTCCTTCACTTATGAAACTTAGTTTGGCTGGATATGAAATTCTGGGTTTAAAATTCTTTTCTTTAAGAATGTTGAATATCGGCCCCCATTCTCTTCTGGCTTGTAGAGTTTCTGCCGAGAGATCTGCTGTTAGTCTGATGGGCTTCCCTTTGTGGGTATCCCGACCTTTCTCTCTGGCTGCCCTTAAGATTTTTTCCTTCCTTTCAACTTTGGTGAATCTGGCAATTATGTGTCTTGGAGTTGCTCTTCTCGAGGAGTATCTTTGTGGCGTTCTCTGTATTTCCTGAATTTGAATGTTGGCCTGCCCTACTAGGTTGGGGAATTTCTCCTGGATGATATCCTGAAGAGTGTTTTCCAACTTGGTTCCATTTTCCCCCTCACTTTCAGGCACCCCAATCAGATGTAGATTTGGTCTTTTGACATAATTCCATACTTCTTGCAGGCTTTGTTCATTTATTTTGCTTCTTTTTTCTTTAGGTTTCTCTTCTCACTTCATTTCATTCATTTGATCCTCAATCGCTGATACTCTTTCTTCCAGTTGATCGAGTCGGTTACTGAAGCTTGTGCATTTGTCACATATTTCTCATGTCATGGTTTTCATCTCTGTCCGTTCGTTTATGGCCTTCTCTGCATTACGTATTCTGATTATCAATTCTTCCACTCTGTTTTCAAGATTTTTAGTTTCTTTGCACTGGGTACGTAATTCCTCCTTTAGCTCTGAGAAGTTTGATGGACTGAAGCCTTGTTCTCTCATCTTGTCAAAGTCATTCTCCATCCAGCTTTGATCCATTGCTGATGATGAGCTGCGTTCCTTTGGAGGGGCAGATGCACTCTTATTTTTTGAATTTCCAGCTTTTCTGCCCTGCTTTTTCCCCATCTTTGTGGTTTTATCTGCCTCTGGTCTTTGATGATGGTGACGTACTGATGGGGTTTTGGTGTGGGTGTCCTTCCTGTTTGTTAGTTTTCCTTCTAACAGTCAGGACCCTCAGCTGTAGATCTGTTGGAGATTGCTTGAGGTCCACTCCAGACCCTGTTTGCCTGGGTATCAGCAGCAGAGGCTGCAGAAGATAGAATAATGCTGAACAGTGAGTGTACCTGTCTGATTCTTGCTATGGAAGCTTCCTCTCAGGGGGTGTACTCCACCCTGTGAGGTGTGGGGTGTCAGTCTGCCCCTAGTTGGGGATGTCTCCCAGTTAGGCTACTCAAGGGTCAGGGACCCACTTGAGCAGGCAGACTGTGCATTCTCAGATCTCAACCTCCGTGTTGAGAGATCTACTGCTCACTTCAAAGCTGTCAGACAGAGTCGTTTGCATCTGCAGAGGTTTCAGCTGCTTTTTGTTGTTGTTGTTGTTGTTGTTGTTTAGCTGTGCCCTGTCCCCAGAGGTAGAGTCTACAGAGACAGGCAGGACTCCTTGAGCTGCTGTGAGCTCCACCCAGTTCAAGCTTCCCAGCTGCTTTGTTTATCTACTTAAGCCTCAGCAATGGCGGGCGCCCCTCCCCCAGCCTGGCTGCTGCCTTCCTGGTAGATCGCAGACTGCTGTGCTAGCAATGAGGGAGTCTCTGTGGGCGTGGGTCCCTCCCGGCCAGGTGTGGGATATAGTCTCCTGGTGTGCCCGTTTGCTAAAATCCTTGGTAGAGCGCAGTATTGGGGTGGGAGTTACCCGATTTTCCAGGTGTTGTGTGTCTCAGTTCCCCTGGCTAGGAAAAGGGATTCCCTTCCCCCTTGTGCTTCCCAGGTAAGGCGATGCATCACCCTGCTTCAGCTCTCGCTGGTCGGGCTACAGCAGCTGGCCAGCACTGATTGTCCAGCACTCCCTAGTGAGATAAACCCAGTACCTCAGTTGAAAATGCAGAAATCACCTGTCTTCTGTGTCGCTCGGGCCGGGAGTTGGAGACTGGAGCTGTTCCTATTCGGCCATCTTGCTCCGCCCCCTCAACAGCTAAATAGTCCTTTTCTTATAGCATTGTCGTGAAGATTCAGTGAGCTAATACATGTTAAGCACCTAGAAGAGTACCTGAAAAGTATTCAATTAGTGGTAATTATGTGGAAGATATTAATAATGATGATTAGCTTCCTGAAAAGCCAAGGATGATGATGATGATGATGATGATGATGATGATGATGATGAAGACTTACTCAGAATTCCAAATGTGCAAAATCAGATGGTTCAATGGGTGAGGGGTTGTCCTTGTATAGAGTCTCCCCTAAAGGGCAAGCAGACAGCTAGGAGTCATGGTGCCTTTCCTGAAGATTGAGAAGACTCTGAGGCTCAGCTGCCACCAGTCATTTAACCTGTTTAATGGTTGTAAAGGACACAGGCCCTTCCTGAAAACTAAGTAAAATTTCCCTTTTTTACTACATTCTATCCTGCTTATGGCTGGGAAGAGAAGTCCATCCTTAAACAAGTACTCCCCATCAGTAGTCTAGGATCTCTTGCACTTCAGTGATTTCCATATTGCACAGTACAGGGAAATGACACTGACTCAGGAGCCAATTGTTTCTGTGTTCAAATCCCAGATCTTCTATTTAGTAGCAGTGCATTCTTGAGCAAGTTATTAAACTTCTCTGATCTCCTGTTTTTCTCATCTGTAAAATTTAGATAATACCTGCTGTGTGGGGTTGCAGCACAAGTATACATATGTAACAAACCTGCACGTTATGCACATGTACCCTAGAACTTAACGTATAATAATAATAATTAAAAAAATAAAAAATAAAAAAAGAGTGATGGAAAGAATCATCTTTTGGATACCCATAATGTGGTGGATTTTGTCCTAAGTGCTTTCACATACTTAATTACTTATGGGATGCAGCATAGTATAATCGCTAAGAGCATGGATACTAAAGCCAGATAGTCTGGATTCATGTCTCAGCAAATTCCATTTGCTAACTATGTGACCTTTGGTGAACTCACTAACTTCCTGAAATCTCAATACCCCAATTTGTAAAATAGAGATAATAGTAGAATCTACCTTATTGGATTGTTATGGAGAATAAATGAGTTAATATTTATAATGTAAACATAAAAAGCATTATTTGAATGTTTGATAAATAACTAAACAAATCAAATATTCCTACCAACACTCAGTGTCATCAACTTAGAGACAAAAATATTGAGGTTGGGAAAGGTCAAGTGTCTTTACATTTGGGTCTGTCTGATCCTACTGTATCCCAAAAATGCCTGGAAGAGTATGTGATACAATTAGGTCCTTAATAACATTTCATTCTCTTCCTCTAGACTTGGAGTTTGAAGGCTTGAATCTTTTCTTGGCTCAGAGTCAATGAGGAGAGGAGGGAAATTGATGAGACAAAGTCACACGCTACAATAAGAAGCCACTGGGGTTAATTCTCCCTACCCAGTGTTCAAGCTAGCCTTTGCCCTCTTGACAGGCACATATATTAGTGATTCCCCTGATTGTCTGCCTTTATTCTCTACTAAACCTGAGCTCCCAGAGAATGGATCCTGTATCCTCAACTGCCTAGACCACTCTCCTCTACCAGTAGGTACTGAGCTGCTGAGACTGATAAAGCCTTTCAGAAGCATATTACAGATGAGCTACTTTATTCCTAAAAAAATAGTTTCTCATCTGTCTCTCAGTTTGGGTCTCTAACTGAAGCTGGAGATAGGAAAGTGAGAACTGGCACAGGTCATCCAACCACTGCTTCCCCTAGGACACTGCCAGGCAGATTTCACCTAAATTAGGCTGCAATTGTGGAGGACAGTAGACAGGGGGCAGTCAGAAGGGGTGCCATTAATTGTTCAATCCCAGACTTATTTCCAGCCGCCTTGGTACTAAGCCATGACAAGAAAGAGATGCCTTTCAGGAGAGCAGGACTAACCCTAATTCAACTTAATTACTGTTTTCCAGGTTGTAGTAAATGGCATTTCAATGCATTGCTAATTCTGATATGTGTGCACACGTGCATACTACACACAACTCTCTTCACCCTCTGGCTTTTTGCCCCCTCATGTCCCTCATTCCTCAGCCCCAATATCAGGGTTTATCATCTGTGCATTGGGAAATTCTTGTGATTAAAAAAAAAATTCCTATTCTGGCAGCTTGTCTCTCCACAACTTTCCTTAGTACTTTGTCACTCTGTCATTTCCCAGAGGCCTACTGCATGTCAAGTGCATATCACTACCTGCCTTGCTAAGTTTTGGAGAGTCAAAGACATATGAGACACATTTTCCTGTATCCATACATACTCTTCCCTCTCATCTCTGGACCAGCCAAAGCCAATCCCTCCATCTTTGTGTGGCCCCACCTTTTTCTGCTCACTCAAGCCCTACTAATTCCATCACGTATCCATCCTCTTTCCCCCAATCCCAACCTTTACCCTGGATTATGAACAAGCTCAATTAGTGCTCATCTTTTAGAAAAAAAAGGAAAGAAAGAAAGAAGGAAAGGAAACAAAAAGAGACACCCCTGTTAAGACTTTATGTTTCTCACATCCCACCCTCTCTCCTTCTGTATTTTATTCAAACTTCTACATAGACTTCTAGATAGTCTGTGCCAACTGTCTCCACTTCTTTATACACATCTCCATCACTATAATTTACCTTTGTTTTCCAATCTGTGAAGAACCTCTGAGAAATCTCAAATTACTTTCACATTATGGAAGTCAATGGACTTGAGTTGATCCTACTTGATCTTTCTTTGCCTACTGTATGATTAATTCTTCTTGCACTGATGACACTCCCTGGCTTCTTGCAATGCTCTGTATAGGTTCTTTCTCCTACCATGGCCACTCTTTTGTATTCTTCTTTATAGATTCTTATACCTCTGACTGCTTTCTGGAAGCTGATCTACCTTGAGGTGTCAACCTCAGCTCTCTTCTTTTTGCATGTTACAACAAATTCTTTGAGAGATATCATCCACCTCCTGATTTCAACAGCCTCTCTACAACAATCACCTGCATTTCTGTATGCAGATTTCCCACCTGAGCACTAGACAAATAGGAGAATAATGACAATGGGCATTTATTGAGCACTTGCCATGTGCCAAAAACCATGCCTAGTATTTTACGTGCATTTTATCATGGAATCTTCACAAAAGCTTTATGGAGGCAGGGATATTTTTGTTGTCCTCCTCATTTTAATTATTAAGAAAAATGAAGCTCAATTGCTTAATTAATTTGCCTAATGCAACACTTAATAAGTGGTAGAATTAGGATTTAAATTTGAATCTGTTCAACCTCAGAGTTTTTGTTGTTAACCACTTTACTACTAGGTAGAAAATAACCCCATGATTTCCCAAGATAATGGTACAGAATTCTTCACATGGAGAGCTTATTTTCAGCTTTTGCAGAAAGACTGGGAAATTAAAGATAAATCCACACAGAAAGCACTGTGAAAGCTGTGGAAAATTTGGGCAGGCGGAACCAGAGAAGAAAGGGTTTTCCAGGCTAAGGCAGCAACAAAACCCAAAGGCTGAGGTGCAGAAAAATATACAGTTCTCATGCTGGGCAAAACAGCTTGGTCTTTTCTTCAGAATAGTTTTACATAGCTACACGGAAGGTGGATGTGAGAGAGAGACAAAGGCAGAGAGATCATCTAGGAGGCTACTGAAATAGTTAAGGCAAAAGTGTCTTAACTAAGACAATGCATTAGGGATTGTGTGAGAGGAACAGATTTAGCCAAAATTCAGAAGGGAGAAAAAGGGCTCCTGGGGAAGGAAGAAAACAAAAATCGATTGCCACAATGAGGGAGAAGGTTTAATTCAGAACCTGAGGCCCAGCGTCTTCCTCTTCATGTTTAGCAAGGGATGAAGATAAAATAAATGACTAGAGCATTTCTGGCCTGTAACATTAGGAGGTTTAGTGCAAACTTGTCAATGCTTCAGGAATGTAGACCTGAATCCCAGCCCCTGAATGGTGTTATTTTTTTCCCCCGGAGTCAAATGAGTAGTTATGAAGAGGTACTTTGCTAATTGGGAATTGTGATTTCCACAGTATAATCAGTTGCTAGGAGCTAGAGTTTTCTCCCTAGAAATCACCCCACATAGAAATTGGTTATATTGGCCAGTGTAGTGGGGGGAAATCCAGGCTGGGCTGAGGCACAGAGAGAGAGCTATTCCCTACACAACTCTGGTAGCCCCCTGATGCTAGGACAGGGACTTCCCTTTTGAGAAAAGCTTTGAAGAATGAGGACCCAACACTTCCCTGTGGTCCCATATGGGCTGTGAGATAGGGGTTGGTGGTTGGTGGTAAGAATTATAGATGAGAAATATTTACTATACTTGATACTTCTGAATTGTTTTATTTTTAATAAGTATGTTTGACCTTTGTAATGAAACAAGACAATGCATACCACTACACACCCACTAAAATGGCTAATACAATATTAAAGACTGATGACATCAAATGTTGATGAGGAAGTGGAGCAACCAATACTCTCATTCACTGCCTGAGAGAATGTAAAATATTAAAATCAATCACTTTGGAAAAGGCCTGGAAGTTTCTTTTAAAATGAAATAGTCACCAGCACTATAATGCAACACTATATCCCAGTAGTACATATAACTACTAGACATGTACTTAAGAGAAATTAAAAATGTCCATTAATGTCTTACATATGAATGTTCATTGCAGTTTTTTCCATGGCAACTCCAATCTAAATACAGCTCAGGTGCCTATCAATAAAAGAATGGATAAGACACTCAGGAACAAGATGGCAGATAGGAGACAGGGCTAATGTGCAGCTCCCCCTTGGAAGGACAGAACGGAAGGTGGGGACTCACACCACAATCTTTTGCTGCTAGAACCACCACAGCAACATATCAGGAAAACAGAGAATTCAAAGATCCTTTGAAAGAAGCAGCACGGGACTGCAAATTCTGCAAAACTGTGAGTTCCCAAAGTGTGAGAAGGGAAAGTCTGCCTCTGAACACACATTCCCACGAGGGAGTCTGAAAATCCAGATCATAGGAGAAGGACTTAACCTTACCTAGAGTAGAAATGGATTTGGGGAATCATATGAAATATAAAAGTAGAAGTCACAGTGGGAAATGCCTTGGTGGCACTCCCAGTCTCCAGCTCGAGTTCAGGGAAGCCATCCCTGACTATACCTCACAAGGTCCCTTGAGGTAGGCAGTCAGCAGAATTAGGGAAGGGTCATGTGGTGAAGAAAGCTTCCAATTAAAGTTGGTAGTGGTTTTAACTGGTCAAAAATTTTCTTGAGTGAAGTCTGGGAGATGAGTGGGACCTGATATGGGATATGAGTGCAGGAGCACAGGAGCCTCTGCCAACAGAGGGGAGAGAGAAGAAGGGCCTAGGTCCAACAGCCAGGCTTGCTTTCCCAGCAGGGAAGTTTGTGGCCTGGGGCAAGGTCTAAGCAGGGCACTGAGGGGGTGAGACCAGCCTTGCCAACTGCATGGGAGCTCGGTGAGGCCTCTTGCTATTGTCTATTTCCCACTTCCCTGACAAAGTATATGACACAGCAGAGGCAGCCAAGATCTCCTCTGGAACATAACCCCATTGGGCCCAAGAACCACCTCCCATATCCCCCACAGTGGCCATGGCAAGCCCTGCCCAAGGAGAGTCTGAGCCCAAACCCACCTAACCCTGACTCCACTTGATGGTATTTCTTGGCCCACCCTGATGACCAAACACAATGGATAGAAACTCTGGTGGTCTCTTGAAAGTGCCACTGCCTGGCTGGAAGTCGACCAACTCAGATCATTACAGCAACTCATGGTAAGATAACCTTGATCCTAGGAAGGATAAGATAATATCTAATGCTACTTCCTGCAACATCCTGGCTAACCAGAGGTCCAGAGGACAACTTCACTTCTGGCATAACCAGCATTGGAGATAGCCAGCACCCTAAACATATCTACAACCAAGGACTTTTACAGAGTGCAACTTCACTTCCCTGCCAGCTCTACCAGTGCAGGTGCTGATATCCATGGCTAGAAGACCTGAAGATGGATCACATCACAGGACTCTTTGCAGACATTCCCCAGCACCAGCCTGGAGCCTGGCAGCCCCACTGGGTGGGTAGACCCAGAAGAGCAATAATGTTCACTGCAGTCTGGTTCTTAGGAAGGATCATCTCTAGGGGAAGGAGGAGAGCACCACATCAAGGGATCACCTGATAGAACAAAGGAATCTGAGATGACCTTGAGTTTCAGACCTCTCCACTGAAATAGTCTACCCAAATAAGAAGGAACCAGAAAAGTAATTCTGTTAATATGACAAAACAGGGTTCTATAACACTCTCAAATGATCACACAAGCTCCCCAGCAATTGATCCAAAGCAAAAATAAGTCTCTGAATTGCCACATAAAGAACTCAGAAGGTTGATTATTAAACTACTCAAGGAGATACCAGAGAAAGGTGAAAACAAACTTTAAGAAATTAAAAAAACAAAAACAACCAGGATCTGGATGAAAAATTTTCCAGATAAATATATAGCATAAAGAAAAAACAATCAGAGTGTCTGGAAATGAAAGACACACATAGAGAAATACAAAATGTGTGAAAGTTTCAACAATAGACTAGAACAAGTGGAACAAGTAAAAGAAAGACACTCGGAGCTCAAAGACAAGGCTTTTGAATTAGCCCAAACAGACAAAGACAAGTAAAAAAATGAACAAAGTATCCAAGAAATTTGGGATTATTAAAATGGCCAAACCTAAGAATAATTGATGTTCCTGAAGAAGAAGAGAAATCTAAAAGTTTTGAAAACTTATTTGAGGGAATAATTGAGGAAACTTATTTGGCCTTGCTAGAGACCTAGACATCAAATACAAGAAGTTGAAAGAACTCCTCAGAAATTCATTGCAAAAAGATCATCACCTAGGTGCATAGTCATCAGATTATCTAAAGTCAAGACAGAGGTAAGAATCTTAAGAACTGTCAGACAAAAGCATCAGATAACCTATAAAGCAAAACCTATCAGTTTAACAGCAGGTTTATTGACAGAAACCTTACAAGCCAGAAGAGATTGGGGTCCCATTTTTAGCCTCCTGAAACAAAATAATTGCCAGCCAAAAATTTTGTATTCGGCAAAACTAAGCTTCATATATGAAGAAGAGATAAAGTCTTTTTCAGACCAAGAAATGCTGAGAGAGTCACCATTACTAAGCCAGTACTACAAGAAATGCTAAAAGGAGTCCTAAATGTTGAAACAAAAGCTTGATATACACCAAAATAGAACCTCCTTAAAGCATAAATCTCACAAGGCCTACAAAACAGTATCACAATGCAAATAAACCAAAGTATTAAGGCAACAACTAGCTTGATTAATAGAACAGCCCCTCACATCTCCATACTTACACAGAATGTAAATTGCCTAAATGGTCCACTGAAAAGATACAGAATGGCAGAATAGATAAAAATACACCAATCAAGAATCTGCTGCCTTCAAGAGACTCACGTAACACATAAGGACTCATAAACTTAAGACAAAGGGGAAGAAAAAGATATTCTACCCAAATTGAAACCAAAATTGAGCAGGAGTCACTATTCTTATATCAGACAACTGTTGTTTGATGCAACAACAGTAAAAAGAAAGAAAGAAAGAAAGAAAGAAAAGACAAGAACAATAAACCCCAAAAGGATTAGTCCAACAGGAAAATATCACAATCCTAAATATATGTGCACCTAACACTGGAGATCCCAAATTTATAAAACAATTACTATTAGACCTAAGAAATGAGATACATGACAACAAAATAGTGGTGGGGACTTCACTCCACTGGCAGCACTAGACAGGTTATCAATACAGAAAGTCAACAAAGAAACAATGGACTTAAACTATACCTTAGAACAAATGGACTTAACAGATATTTACAGAGCATTTTATCCAACAACTGCAGAGCATATGGTATTTTCTTCAGCACATGGAAGATTCTCCAAAATAAACCATATGATAGGTCACAAAACAAGTCTCAATAAACTTAAGAAAATTATATCAAGTATCCTCTTCATTCACAGTGAGATAAAAACTGGAAATTAACTACAAAAGGAACCCACAAAACTATACAAATACATGGAAATTACCTAATCTGCTCTTGTATGAGTTTTGAGTGTACAATGAAATCAAAATAGAAATTAAAAATTTCTATGAGCCAAATAATGGTGGCACAATATATCAAAACCTCAGGGATTCAGCAAAAGTAAATCTTAGAGGAAAGTTCATAGTATTAAACGCCTACATCAAAAAGTTTGGAAGAGTACTAATGGACAAATGAATGTCACACCTCAAGGAACCAGAGCAACAAGAACAAACTAAACCCAACCCCAGAAGAGGAAAACAAATAACAAAGATCAGAGCATAGTCAATGAAACTGAAACAAATAAACAAAAAAATACAAAAGATAAATAAAACAGAAAGCTGGTTTTTTGAGAAGATAAACAAACGTGATAGACTGTCAGTGAGATTAACCAAGAAAAGAAAATGGAAGATCCAAGTAAGCTCAATTAGAAATGAAACGGAAGACATTACAACAAATACCACAGAAATACAAAAGATCATTCAAGGCTATTATGAACACCTTTACACAGACAAACTAGAAAATCTAGAAGAGATGGACATATTTCTGGAAACATACAACCCTCCTAGATTGAATCAGGAAGAAATAGAAACTCTGAACAGACCAATAAGAAGTAGCCGGATTAAAACAGTTGTTGTAAAAATTGCCAACAGTAACAATAACAACAAAAAGCCCAGGACTTTTTTTTGGAATACTGTCAGTGTTCCAACAGATAGAGAAGGAAGGAATCCTCTGTAAACCATTATATGAAGCCAGTATCAACCTAATATCAAACTAGGAAAGAGTTAAACCAAAAAAGAAAACCACACAGCAATGTCCCTGAGGAACATAGATTTAAAAATCCTCAAGAAAATACTAGCTAACCAAATTCAACAGCATATCAAAAACACAATATACCACGATCAAGTGGGTTTTATCCCAGTGATGGTTTAACATATGCAAGTCAATAAATGTGATACATCACATAAACAGAATTATAAACAAAAATTATTGATTATTTCAATAGATGCAGACAAAGTATTTGATGAAATCCAGCATCCCTTTGTGATGAAAACCCTCAACAATATTTTCACAGAAAGGACATACCTCAATGTAATAAAAGCCATCTATGACCAACTCACAGCCAACATTATACTCAATGGGGAAAAGTTGAAATTATTCCTTCTGAGAACTGGAACAAGACAAGAATCCCCACTTTCACCACCTCTATTAACATAGTATCGGAGATACCAGCCAAAGCAATCAAAGAAGAGAAAGAAAGAAAGGACATTCAGGCCAGGCATGGTGGCTCACAACTGTAATCCCAGCACCTTGGGAGGCCAAGGCAGGTGGATCATTTGAGGTCAGGAGCTCAAGACCAGCCTGGCCAACATGGAGAAACTCCATCTTTACTAAGAATACAAAAATAATTAGCTGGGTGTGGTGGCACATGCCTGTAATCCCAACTCATTGGGAGGCTGAGGTAGGAGAATCACTTGAACCTGGGAGATGGAGGCTGCAGTGAGCCAACATCACACCACTGCACTCAAGCCTGCATGATAGAGTGAGACTCTGTCTCAAAAAAAAAAAAGGAAAAGAACATTAAAAAAAAGAAAGGGCATCCAAATCAGTAAAGAGAAAGTCACTGTTCACTGATAATATGATCATATACCTAAAAAACCCTAAAGACTTATCTAAAAGACTCCTAGACCTGATAAATGAATTCAGTACAGTTTCAGGATACAAAACCAATGTACACAAATCAGTAGCATTACTATATAGCCCCAACAACCAAGCTGATAAACAAATCAAGAAGTCAATCCCTTTTACAACAGTTGCAAAAAATAAAATACTTAGAAATATACCTAACCAAGGAGGTGGAAGATCTCTATGAGAAAAACTACAAAACTGCTAAAAGAAAACATAGATGACACAAACAAATGGAAGCACATCCCATGCTCATGGATGAGTAGGATCAATATTGTGAAAATGACCACACTGCCAAAAGTGATCTACAGAGTCAATGGAATTTCCACCAAAATAGCATCATGATTTGATATGGTTTGGCTGTGTCTCCACCCAAATCTCATCTTGAATTGTAGCTGCCATGATTCCCACATGTCATGATAGGGACTTTGTGGGAGGTAATTGAATCATGGCAGTGGGTCTTTCCTGTGCTGTTCTCATGATAGTGAATAAGTCTCATGAGATCTGATGGTTTTATAAAGGGGAGTTCCTCTACACACCCTCTCTTGTGCCTACCCTGATGTAAGACGTATCTTTGTTCCTCATTCACCTTCTGCCATGATTTTGAGGCCTCCCCAGCCATGTGGAACTGTGAATCAATTAAACCTCTTTCCTTTATAAATTAACCAGTCTCAGATACATCTTTATTAGCAGCATGAGAATAGGCAAATGCAGTAAAATGGCACTGGGTAGTGGGATGCTACTGTAAAGATACAAGAAAATGTGGAAGCAACTTTGGAACTAGGTAACAGGCAGAGGTTGAAACAGTTTCAAGGGCTCGGAAGAAGATAGGAAAATGTGGGAAAGTTTGGAACTTCCTAGAGACATGCTGAATGACTTTGACCAAAATGCTGATAGTGATATGTACAATCAAGTACAGGCTGCTGTGGTTTCAGATGGAGATGAGGAACTTGTTGGGAACAGGAGTAAAGGTCACTCTTCTATGCAAGGAGGCTGGCAGCATTTTGCTCCAGCCCTAGAGATCTGTGGAACTTTGAAATAGAGGGATGATTTAGGATATCTGGCAGAACAAATTTCTAAGTGGCAGAGTATTCAAGAGGAAGCACAGCATAAAAGTTTGGAAGATGTGCAGTCTGACAATGCAATATAAGAGGAAACTTCATTTTTCTGGGGAGAAATGCAAGCCAGCTACAGAAATTTGCATAAGAAGGAGCCAAAGTTAATCACCAGGACAATGGGAAAAATGTCTCCAGGGCATGTCAGAGACTTTCAAAGCAACCCCTCCCATCAAAGGCCTGGAGGCCTAGGAGGAAAAAATGGTTTACTGAGCCAGGACCAGGGCCTTACTGCTTTGTGTAGTCTCAGGATGTGATGCTCTGTGTCCTAGTTGTGGCTAACAGGGACAAATGTAGAGCTCAGGCTGTTACTCAGAGGGTGCAAGCCTCAAGCTTTGGCAGCTTACATGTGGTGTTGGACCTGTAGGTGCACAAAAGTCAAAAATTGAGGTTTGGGAACCTCTGCCAAGATGTCAGAGGATGTGTGGAAATTCCTGGCTGTCTAGGCAGAGGTATGCTACAGTGGCATAGCCCTCATAGAGAACCTCTGCTAAGGCAGTGCAGGAAGGAAATGTGAGGTGGGAGCTCCCACACAGGGTCCCCCCTAGGGCACTACCAAGTGAAACTGTGAAAAGAGGTCCACTGTCCTTCAGACCCCAGAGTGGTAGATTCACTGAAAGCATGCATCCTGTGCTTGGAAAAGTCACAGACACACAATGCCAGCTTGTGAAAGCAGCCAGGGTGAGGGGTTGTACTCTGCAAAGCCACAGGGGTGTAGTCGCCCAAGACCATGGGAGCCCACCTCTTGCATCAGCATGCCCTGGATGCCCTGGATTCAAAGGTCATTTTGGAGCTTTAAGATTTGACTACCCCACTGAATTTCAGAGTTGCATGACACCTGTAGCCCTTTCATTTTGCACAGTTTCTCCCATTTGAAATGGTTGTATTTACCCAATGCTGCCATTGTATTTTGGAAGTAACTAACTTGCTTCTGATTTTACAGGCTCATAGGCAGAAGGGACTTGCCTTGTCTCAGATAAGACTTTAGACTATGGATGTTTGAGTTAATGCTGAAATAAGTTAAGACTTTCGGGGACTGTTGGGAAGGCATGAATTGTTTTGAAATGTGAGAACATGAGATTTGAGGTCAGGGACAGAATGATATAGTTTGGCTGTGTCACCACCCAAATCTCATTTTGAATTGTAGCTCCCATAATTCCCACATGTTGTTGGGGGACCCAGTGGTAGGTAATTGAATCATGGGGATAGGTCTTTTCCGTGCTGTTCTTGTGATAGTGAATAAGTCTAACAAGATCTAATGGTTTTCTAAAGGGGAGTTCCCCTGTACACCCTCTCTTTTTCCTGCTACTCAGCCATAAGAAGGAATGAAATAATGGCATTCACAGCAACCTGGATGCAGGTGGAGACCATTATTCTAAGTAACGTAACTCGGGAATGGAAAACCAAATATCTTGTGTTTTCACTTATAAGTGGCAGTTAAGTTATGAGGATGCAAAGGCATATGAATAATATAATGGATTTTGGGGACTCAGGTGGAAGGGCGGGAGTGGGGTGAGGGATAAAAGACTACACACTGAATACAGCGTACACTGCTCGGGTGATGGGCATATCAAAATCTCAGAAATTACTGTTAAAGAACTTATCCATGTAATCAACAGTCAAAATTATGTTCCCCAAAAACTATTGAAATAAAAAAGAACAGATAAACAAACTATGACAGGTTTATATAAAAGAATATTATTTAGCAAGGAAAAGAAACAAATTCTTGATATAGTGGACAACATATGGATCTTTAAAAAACACTTATGCTGACTGAAAGAAGTCAGACACAAGGGTAAATCCTGTATGATTATATTTTATAAGAAGTTCTAGAAGAGGCAAAATGAATTTATAGGTAAAGAAATTAGAACAATGTTTCTGAAGGATTGGATGTTAGGATTAACAGGGAAGAGGAATGAGGAAAGTTTCCGGGATGGTGGTTTTGATGGAAGTTCTCAGGACCACTTCCATGTTAGAAGATTTTATAGGAGGACTCACAGGTTTCAGTATCATGATTTAATCCAGTCCATATTCATGATTTATTACAGTTAAAGGACACAAAGCAAGAGCAGCCAAATAAAAGGGAGATGGGGTAAAGTCAGAGGAAACCAGGTATAGGCTTCCAAGAGTCATTTTCAGTGGAATCGCACAGGACACACCCAATTCCACCAAAAATTAGATGTGACAACACTGTAAAATATTGCCTATCAGGAAGGTCACAGGAGACTCAGTGCGCTTTTTTTAAAATTATACTTTAAATTTTAGGGTACAGGTGCACAATGTGCAGGTTTGTTACAAATGTATACATGTGCCATGTTGGTGTACTGCACCCATTAACTCATCATTTACATTACGTATATCTCCTAATGCTATCCCTCCCCTCTCCTCCCTCCCCACAATAGGCCACGGTGTCTGATGTTCTCCCTCCTGTGTCCAAGGGATCTTGTTGATCAATTCCCACCTATGAGTGAGAACATGTGGTGTTTGGTTTTCTGTTTCTGTGATAGTTTGATGAGAATGATGGTTTCCAGCTGCATCCATGTCCCTACAAAAGACACGAACTCATCCTTTTTTATGGCTGCATAGTATTCCATGGTGTATATGTGCCACATTTTCTTAATCCAGTCTGTCACTGATGGACATTTAGGTTGATTCCAAGTCTTTGCTATTGTGAATAGTGCCACAATAAACATAAGTGTGCATGTGTCTTTATAGCGGCATGATTTATAATCCTTTGGGTATATCCCCAGTAATGTGATGGCTGGGTCAAATGGTATTTCTAGTTCTAGATCCTTGAGGAATCGTCACACTGTTTTCCACAATGGTTGAACTAGTTTGCAGTCCCACCAACAGTGTAAAGTATTCCTATTTCTCCACATCCTCTCCAGCACCAGTTGTTTCCTGACTTTTTTGGGGTGGAGAGTTCTGTACATGTCAATTAGGTCCGCTTGGTGCAGAGTTGAGTTCAATTCCTGGATATCCTTGTTAACTTTCTGTCTCGTTGATCTGTCCAATGTTGACAATGGGGTGTTGAAGACTCCCATTATTATTGTATGGGAGTCTAAGTCTCTTTGTAAGTCTCTAAGAACTTGCTTTATGAATCTGGGTGCTCCTGTATTGGGTGCATATATATTTAGGATAGTTAATTCTTCTTGTTGAATTGATCCCTTTACCATTATATAATGGCCTTCTTTGTCTCCTTTGATCTTTGTTGGTTTAAAGTCTGTTTTATCAGTGACTAGGATTGCAACCCCTGCCTTTTTTTGTTTTCCATTTGCTTGGTAGATCTTCCCCCATCCCTTTATGTTAAGCCTATGTGTGTCTGCATCTGAGATGGGTCTCCTGAATACAGCAAACTGATGGGTCTTGACTCTTTATCCAGTTTGCCAGTCTGTGTCTTTTAATTGGACCATTTAGTTCGTTTACATTTAAGGTTAATATTGTTATGTGTGAACTTGATCCTGTCATTATGATATTAGCTGGCTATTTTGCTCGTTAGTTGATGCAGTTTCTTCCTAGCTTCGATGGACTTTACATTTCCGCATGTTTTTGTAATGACTGGTAGCAGTTGTTCCTTTCCACGTTTAGTGCTTCCTTCAGGATCTCTCATAGGGCAGGCCTGGTGGTGACAAAATCTCTAAGCATTTGTCTGTCTGTAAAGGATTTTATTTCTCCTTCACTTATGAAACTTAGTTTGGCTGGATATGAAATTCTGGGTTGAAAATTCTTTTCTTTAAGAATGTTGATTCCTTCCGCGGGGGGCGGAGCAAGATGGCCGAATAGGAACAGCTCCAGTCTCCAACTCCCAGCGCAAGTGACACAGAAGACCGGCGATTTCTGCATTTTCAACTGAGGTACTGGGTTCATCTCACTGGGGAGTGCCAGACGATCGGTGCTGGTCAGCTGCTGCAGCCCGACCAGCGAGAGCTGAAGCAGAGCGAGGCATTGCCTCACCTGGAAAGCGCAAGGGGGAAGGGAATCCCTTTTCCTAGCCAGGGGAACTGAGACACACAACACCTGGAAAATTGGGTAACTCCCACCCCAATACTGCGCTTTAAGCAAACCAGCACACCAGGAGATCATATCCCACACCTGGCCGGGAGTGTCCCACACCCACGGAGCCTCCCACATTGCTAGCACAGCAGTCTGTGATCTACCTGCAAGGCAGCAGCGAGGCTGGGGGAGGGGCGCCCACCATTGCTGAGGCTTAAGTAGGTAAACAAAGCTGCTGGGAAGCTCGAACTGGGTGGAGCTCACAGCAGCTCAAGGAAACCTGCCTGTCTCTGTAGACTCCACCTCTGGGGACAGGGCACAGTAAATAATAACAAACGCAGCAGCTCTGCAGACGCAAACGACTCTGTCTGACAGCTTTGAAGAGAGCAGTGGATCTCCCAACACGGAGGTTGAGATCTGAGATGGGACAGACTCCCTGCTCAAGTGGGTCCCTGACCCCTGAGTAGCCTAACTGGGAGACATCCCCCACTAGGGGCAGTCTGACACACCACACCTCACAGGGTGGAGTACACCCCTGAGAGGAAGATTCCAAAGCAAGAATCAGACAGGTACACTCACTGTTCAGAAATATTCTATCTTCTGCAGCCTCTGCTGCTGATACCAGGCAAACAGGGTCTGGAGTGGACCTCAAGCAATCTCCTACAGCTACAACCTACAGCTGAGGATCCTGACTGTTAGAAGGAAAGCTATCAAACAGGAAGGACACCTACACCAAAACCCCATCAGTACATCACCATCATCAAAGACCAGAGGCAGATAAAACCACAAAGATGGGGAAAAAGCAGGGCAGAAAAGCTGGAAATTCAAAAAATAAGAGCGCATCTCCCCCGGCAAAGGAGCGCAGCTCATCGCCAGCAACGGATCAAAGCTGGACGGAGAATGACTTCGACGAGATGAGAGAAGAAGGCTTCAGTCCATCAAATTATTCAGAGCTAAAGGAGGAATTACGTACCCAGCGCAAAGAAACTAAAAATCTTGAAAAAAAAGTGGAAGAATTGATGGCTAGAGTAATTAATGCAGAGAAGCTCACAAACGAAATGAAAGAGACGAAAACCATGGCACGAGAAATACGTGACAAATGCACAAGCTTCAGTAACCGTCTCGATCAACTGGAAGAAAGAATGTCAGCGATGGAGGATCAAATGAATGAAATGAAGCGAGAAGAGAAACCAAAAGAAAAAAGAAGAAAAAGAAATGTACAAAGCCTGCAAGAAGTATGGGATTATGTAAAAAGACCAAATCTACGTCTGATTGGGGTGCCTGAAAGTGAGGGGGAAAATGGAACCAAGTTGGAAAACACTCTTCAGGATATCATCCAGGAGAACTTCCCCAACCTAGTAGGGCAGGCCAACATTCAGATCCAGGAAATACAGAGAACGCCACAAAGATACTCCTCGAGAAGAGCAACTCCAAGACACGTAATTGCCAGATTCACCAAAGTTGAAATGAAGGAAAAAATCTTAAGGGCAGCCAGAGAGAAAGGTCGGGTTACCCACAAAGGGAAGCCCATCAGACTAACAGCAGATCTCTCGGCAGAAACTCTTCAAGCCAGAAGAGAGTGGGGGCCGATATTCAACATTCTTAAAGAAAAGAATTTTAAACCCAGAATTTTATATCCAGCCAAACTAAGTTTCATAAGTGAAGGAGAAATAAAATCCTTTACAGATAAGCAAATGCTTAGAGATTTTGTCACCACTAGGCCTGCCTTACAAGAGACCCTGAAGGAAGCACTAAACATGGAAAGGAACAACCGGTACCAGCCATTGCAAAAACATGCCAAAATGTAAAGACCATCAAGGCTAGGAAGAAACTGCATCAACTAACGAGCTAAATAACCAGTTAATATCATAATGGCAGGATCAAGTTCACACATAACAATCTTAACCTTAAATGTAAATGGACTAAATGCTCCAATTAAAAGACACAGACTGGCAAACTGGATAAAGAGTCAAGATCCATCAGTCTGCTGTATTCAGGAGACCCATCTCACACGCAGAGACATACATAGGCTCAAAATAAAGGGATGGAGGAAGATTTACCAAGCAAATGGAGAACAAAAAAAAGCGGGGGTTGCAATACTAGTCTCTGATAAAACAGACTTTAAACCATCAAAGATCAAAAGAGACAAAGAAGGCCATTACATAATGGTAAAGGGATCAATTCAACAGGAAGAGCTAACTATCCTAAATATATATGTACCCAATACAGGAGCACCCAGATTCATAAAGCAAGTCCTTAGAGACTTACAAAGAGACTTAGACTCCCATACAATAATAATGGGAGACTTCAACACTCCACTGTCAACATTAGACAGATCAACGAGACAGAAAGTTAACAAGGATATCATGGAATTGAACTCATCTCTGCAGCAAGCAGACCTAATAGACATCTATAGAACTCTCCACCCCAAATCAACAGAATATACATTCTTCTCAGCACCACATCGTACTTACTCCAAAATTGACCACGTAATTGGAAGTAAAGCACTCCTCAGCAAATGTACAAGAACAGATATTATAACAAACTGTCTCTCAGACCACAGTGCAATCAAATTAGAACTCAGGACTAAGAAACTCAATCAAAACCGCTCAACTACATGGAAACTGAACAACCTGCTCCTGAATGACTACTGGGTACATAACGAAATGAAGGCAGAAATAAAGATGTTCTTTGAAACCAATGAGAACAAAGATACAACATACCAGAATCTCTGGGACACATTTAAAGCAGTGTGTAGAGGGAAATTTATAACACTAAATGCCCACAAGAGAAAGCAGGAAAGATCTAAAATTGACACTCTAACATCGCAATTAAAAGAACTAGAGAAGCAAGAGCAAACACATTCGAAAGCTAGCAGAAGGCAAGAAATAACTAAGATCAGAGCAGAACTGAAGGAGATAGAGACACAAAAAACCCTCCAAAAAATCAATGAATCCAGGAGTTGGTTTTTTGAAAAGATCAACAAAATTGACAGACCACTAGCAAGACTAATAAAGAAGAAAAGAGAGAAGAATCAAATCGACGCAATTAAAAATGATAAAGGGGATATCACCACCGACCCCACAGAAATACAAACTACCATCAGAGGATACTATAAACACCTCTACGCAAATAAACTGGAAAATCTAGAAGAAATGGATAATTTCCTGGACACTTACACTCTTCCAAGACTAAACCAGGAAGAAGTTGAATCCCTGAATAGACCAATAGTAGGCTCTGAAATTGAGGCAATAATTAATAGCCTACCAACCAAAAAAAGTCCAGGACCAGATGGATTCACAGCTGAATTCTACCAGAGGTACAAGGAGGAGCTGGTACCATTCCTTCTGAAACTATTCCAATCAAGAGAAAAAGAGGGAATCCTCCCTAACTCATTTTATGAGGCCAACATCATCCTGATACCAAAGCCTGGCAGAGACACAACAAAAAAAGAGAATTTTAGAGCAATATCCCTGATGAACATCGATGCAAAAATCCTCAATAAAATACTGGCAAACCGGATTCAGCAGCACATCAAAAAGCTTATCCACCATGATCAAGTGGGCTTCATCCCTGGGATGCAAGGCTGGTTCAACATTCGCAAATCAATAAACATAATCCAGCATATAAACAGAACCAAAGACAAGAACCACATGATTATCTCAATAGATGCAGAAAAGGCTTTTGACAAAATTCAACAGCCCTTCATGCTAAAAACGCTCAATAAATTCGGTATTGATGGAACGTACCTCAAAATAATAAGAGCTATTTATGACAAACCCACAGCCAATATCATACTGAATGGGCAAAAACTGGAAAAATTCCCTTTGAAAACTGGCACAAGACAGGGATGCCCTCTCTCACTACTCCTATTCAACATAGTGTTGGAAGTTCTGGCTAGGGCAATCAGGCAAGAGAAAGAAATCAAGGGGATTCAGTTAGGAAAAGAAGAAGTCAAATTGTCCCTATTTGCAGACGACATGATTGTATATTTAGAAAACCCCATTGCCTCAGCCCAAAATCTCCTTAAGCTGATCAGCAACTTCAGCAAAGTCTCAGGATACAAAATTAATGTGCAAAAATCACAAGCATTCTTATACACCAGTGACAGTCAAACAGAGAGCCAAATCAGGAATGAAATTCCATTCACAATTGCTTCAAAGAGAATAAAATACCTAGGAATCCAACTTACAAGGGATGTAAAGGACCTCTTCAAGGAGAACTACAAACCACTGCTCAGTGAAATCAAAGAGGACACAAACAAATGGAAGAACATACCATGCTCATGGATAGGAAGAATCAATATCGTGAAAATGGCCATACTGCCCAAGGTAATTTATAGATTCAATGCCATCCCCATCAAGCTACCAATGAGCTTCTTCACAGAATTGGAAAAAACTGCTTTAAAGTTCATATGGAACCAAAAAAGAGCCCGCATCTCCAAGACAATCCTAAGTCAAAAGAACAAAGCTGGAGGCATCATGCTACCTGACTTCAAACTATACTACAAGGCTACAGTAACCAAAACAGCATGGTACTGGTACCAAAACAGAGATATAGACCAATGGAACAGAACAGAGTCCTCAGAAATAATACCACACATCTACAGCCATCTGATCTTTGACAAACCTGAGAGAAACAAGAAATGGGGAAAGGATTCCCTATTTAATAAATGGTGCTGGGAAAACTGGCTAGCCATAAGTAGAAAGCTGAAACTGGATCCTTTCCTTACTCCTTATACGAAAATTAATTCAAGATGGATTAGAGACTTAAATGTTAGACCTAATACCATAAAAATCCTAGAGGAAAACCTAGGTAGTACCATTCAGGACATAGGCATGGGCAAAGACTTCATGTCTAAAGCACCAAAAGCAACGGCAGCAAAAGCCAAAATTGACAAATGGGATCTCATCAAACTAAAGAGCTTCTGCACAGCAAAAGAAACTACCATCAGAGTGAGCAGGCAACCTACAGAATGGGAGAAAATTTTTGCAATCTACTCATCTGACAAAGGGCTAATATCCAGAACCTACAAAGAACTCCAACAAATTTACAAGAAAAAAACAAACAACCCCATCCAAAAGTGGGCAAAGGATATGAACAGACATTTCTCAAAAGAAGACATTCATACAGCCAACAGACACATGAAAAAATGCTCATCATCACTGGCCATCAGAGAAATGCAAATCAAAACCACAATGAGATACCATCTCACACCAGTTAGAATGGCGATCATTAAAAAGTCAGGAAACAACAGGTGCTGGAGAGGATGTGGAGGAATAGGAACACTTTTACACTGTTGGTGGGATTGTAAACTAGTTCAACCATTATGGAAAACAGTATGGCGATTCCTCAAGGATCTAGAACTAGATGTACCATATGACCCAGCCATCCCATTACTGGGTATATACCCAAAGGATTATAAATTATGCTGCTATAAGGACACATGCACACGTATGTTTATTGCAGCACTATTCACAATAGCAAAGACTTGGAATCAACCCAAATGTCCATCAGTGACAGATTGGATTAAGAAAATGTGGCACATATACACCATGGAATACTATGCAGCCATAAAAAAGGATGAGTTTGTGTCCTTTGTAGGGACATGGATGCAGCTGGAAACCATCATTCTTAGCAAACTATCACAAGAACAGAAAACCAAACACCGCATGTTCTCACTCGTAGGTGGGAACTGAACAATGAGATCACTTGGACTCGGGAAGGGGAACATCACACACCGGGGCCTATCATGGGGAGGGGGGAGGGGGGAGGGATTGCATTGGGAGTTATACCTGATGTAAATGACGAGTTGATGGGTGCAGCACACCAACATGGCACAAGTATACATATGTAGCAAACCTGCACGTTGTGCACATGTACCCTACAACTTGAAGTTTAATAATAATAAATAAATTAAAAAAAAAAAAATAAAAAAAGAATGTTGAATATTGGTTCCCACTCTCTTCTGGCTTGTAGAGTTTCTGCCGAGAGATCTGCTGTTAGTCTGATGGGCTTCCCTTTGTGGGCAACCCGGCCTTTCTCTCTGGCTGCCCTTAACATTTTTTCCTTCATTTCAACTTTGGTGAATCTGACAATTATGTGTCTTGGAGTTGCTCTTCTCTAGGACTATCTTTGTGGCGTTCTGTGTATTCCTGAATTTGTATGTTGGCCTGCCTTGCTAGGTTGGGGAAGTCGTCCTGGATAATATCCTGCAGAGTGTTTTCCAACTTGCTTATATTCTGTCACTTTCAGGCACACCAATCAGATGTAGATTTGGTCTTTTCACATAATCCCATATTTCTTGGAGGCTTTGTTCATTTCTTTTTACTCTTTTTTCTCTGAACTTCTCTTTTCACTTCATTTCATCCATTTGATCTTCAATCACTGATACGCTTTCTTCCAGTTGATTGAGTCGGTTACTGAAGCTTATACATTTGTTACGTAGTTCTCGTGTCATGATTTTCATCTCTAGCAGTTTGTTTATGAACTTCTCTGCATTGGTTATTCTAGTTATCCATTCTTCCATTCTGTTTTCAAGGTTTTTAGTTTCTTTGTACTGGGTACGTAGTTCCTCCTTTAGATCTGAGAAGTTTGATCAACTGAAGTCTTCCTCTCTCAGCTCGTCAAAGTCATTGTCCAGCTTTGTTCTGTTGCTGGCGATGAGCTGCGTTCCTTTGGAAGTGGAGATGTACTCTGATTTTTTGAATTTCCAGCTTTTTGCACTGCTTTTTCCCCATCTTTGTGGTTTTATCTGCCTTTGGTCTTTGATGATGGTGACGTACTGATGGGTTTTCGTGTGGGTGTCCTTTCTGTTTGTTAGTTTTCCTTCTAACAGTCAGGAAACTCAGTTGCAGGTCTGTTGGAGTTTGCTTGATGTCCACTCCAGACCCTGATTGCCTGGGTTTCAGCAGCAGAGGCTGCAGAAGATAGAATATTGATGAACAGCAAGAGTAGCTGTCTGATTCTTGCTCTGGAAGGTTCATCTCAGAGGTGTACCCAGCCTTGTGAGGTGTGAGGTGTCAGTCTGCACCTAGTCGGGAATGTCTCCCACTTAAGCTACTCAGGGGCAGGGACCTACTTGAGCAGACAATCTGTCCATTCTCAGATCTGTACCTCCATGCTGGGAGGACCACTGCTCTCTTCAAAGCTGTCAGACGTGGACATTTTCGTCTGCAGAGGTTTCTGCTGCTTTTTGTTTAGCTATGCACTGTCCTCAGAGGTGGAGTCTACAGAGGCAAGGAGGCCTCCTTGAGCTGCAGTGGGCTCCATCCAATTCGAGTTTCCCAGCGACTTTGATTACCTACTTAAGCCTGGGCATTGGTGGACACCCCTACCCCAGCCTCGCTGCCACCTTGCAGTTAGATCTCAGGCTGCTGTGCTAGCAATGTGGGAGGCTCCATGGGTGTGGGACGTTCCAGGCCAGGCATGGGATATAATCTCTTGGTGTGCCATTTGCTAAGACCCTTAGTAAAGCACAGTATTAAGGTGTGAGTTACCCGATTTTCCATGTGTTGTGTGTCTCAGTTTCTCTTGGCTAGGAAAAGGAATTCCCTTCCCCCTTGAGCTTCCCAGATGAGGGGATGCCTCACCCTGCTTCAGTTCTCGCTGATTGGGCTGCACCTGCAACAATGGCCATACTGCCCAAGGTAATTTATAGATTCAATGCCATCCCCATTAAGCTACCAATGACTTTAGTCACAGAATTGGAAAAAACTGCTTTAAAGTTCATATGGAACCAAAAAAGAGCCCGCATCTCCAAGACAATCCTAAGCAAAAAGAACAAAGCTGGAGGCATCATGCTACCTGACTTCAAACTATACTACAAGGCTACAGTAACCAAAACAGCATGGTACTGGTACCAAAACAGAGATATAGACCAATGGAACAGAACAGAGTCCTCAGAAATAATACTACAAATCTACAGACATCTGATCTTTGACAAACCTGACAAAAACAAGAAATGGGGAAAGGATTCCCTATTTAATAAATGGTGCTGGGAAAATTGGCTAGCCATAAGTAGAAAGCTGAAACTGGATCCTTTCCTTACTCCTTATACGAAAATTAATTCAAAAAGGATTAGAGACTTCAATGTTGGACCTAAAACCATAAAAACCATAGAAGAAAACCTAGGTAATATCGTTCAGGACATAGGCATGGGCAAGGACTTCATGTCCGAAACACCAAAAGCAATGGCAACAAAAGCCAAAATTGACAAATGGGATCTAAGTAAACTAAAGAGCTTCTGCACAGCAAAAGAAACTACCATCAGAGTGAACAAGCAACCTACAGAATGGGAGAAAATGTTTTGCAATCTACTCATCTGACAAAGGGATAATATCCAGAATCTACAAAGAACTCAAACAAATTTACAAGAAAAAAAAAAAAAAACCCCATCAAAAAGTGGACAAAGGATATGAACAGACATTTCTCAAAAGAAGACATTCATACAGCCAACGGACACATAAAAAAATGCTCATCATCACTTGCCATCAGAGAAATGCAGGTCAAAACCACAATGAGATACCATCTCACACCAGTTAGAATGGCAATCATTAAAAAGTCAGGAAACAACTGGTGCTGGAGAGGATGTGGAGAAATAGGAACACTTTTACACTGTTGATGGGACTGTAAAGTAGTTCAGCCATTGTGGAAAACAGTGTGACGATTCCTCAAGGATCAAGAACTAGAAATACCATATGACCCAGCCATCACATTACTGGGGATATACCCAAAGAATTATAAATCATGCCACTATAAAGACACATGCACACTTATGTTTATTGTGGCACTATTCACAATAGCAAAGACTTGGAATCAACCTAAATGTCCATCAGTGACAGACTGGATTAAGAAAATGTGGCACATATACACCATGGAATACTATGCAGCCATAAAAAAGGATGAGTTCGTGTTCTTTGTAGGGACATGGATGCAGCTGGAAACCATCATTCTCAGCAAACTATTGCAAGAACAGAAAACCAAACACTGCATATTCTCACTCATAACTGGGAATTGATCAACGAGGTCCCTTGGACACAGGAGGGGGAACATCACACACCAGGGCCTATTGTGGGGAGGGAGGAGTGGAGAAGGATAGCATTAGGAGATATACGTAATGTAAATGACGAGTTAATGGGTACAACACACCAACATGGCACATGTATACATTTGTAACAAACCTGTACTTTGTGCACATGTACCCTAGAACTTACAGTATGATAATAATAATAAAAAAAAGAAACTCACTCAAAACTGTGTAACTACATGCAAACTGAACATCCTGCTCCTGAATGACTACTGGGTATAAAACAAAATTAAGCAGAAATAATTTAATTATTTAACACCATTGAGAACAAAGACACAACGTACCAGAATCTCTGGGACACAACTAAAGCCATGTTAAGAGGGGAATTTAAGCACTAAATGCCCACAGGAGAAATTGGGAAAGATCTAAAATCAATATCCTAACATCACAGTTTAAAAAACTAGAGAAGCCAGAGCAAACAAATTCAAAAGCTAGCAGAAAACAAGAAATAACTAGCATCAGAGCAGAACTGAAGGAGATAGAGACGAGAAAACCCCTTCAAATAATCAACGAATCCAGGAGCTGTTTTTTTTTTTTTTTTTTTTTTTTGAAAAGATTAACAACATAGATAGACCAATAGTGAGACTAATAAAGAAAAAAAGAGAGAAGAATCAAATAGACACAATAAATATGTTAAAGGGGATATCACCACTGATTCAACAGAAATACAAACTGTCATCAGAGAATACTATAAACACCTCTATTCAAATAAACTAGAAAATCTAGAAGAAATGGATATATTTCTGTCCACGTACACCCTCCAAAGACTAAACCCGGAAGAAGTGGAATCCCTGAATAGACCAATAAAAACTTCTGAAATTGAGGTAATAATTAATAGCCTAACAACCTAAAAAAGCCTACAACCAGATGAATTCAGAGTCAAATTCTACCAGAGGTACAAAAAAGGGCTGGAACCGTTCTTTCTGAAACTATTCCAAACAACAGAAAAGGAGGGAATTCTCCCTAACTCGTTTTATTAGGCCAGCATCATCTTGATTCCAAAACTTGGCAGAAGAACAACAACCACCACCACCACAACAACAAAAAATCCCAAAAAATTTCATGTCAATATCCCTGATGAACATCAATGCAAAAATCCTTAATAAAATACTGGCAAGTCGAATTCAGCAGCACATCACAAAACTTATTCACCACATGCAAATCAAACGTAATCCATTACATAAATGGTGTGAATGACAAAAACCACATGTTTATCTGAATAGATGGAGGAAAGTCTTCAACAAAATTCAACACCCCTTCTTGCTAAAAACTCTCAATAAACTAGGTATTGATGGAACGTATCTCAAAATAATAAGAGCTATTTATGACAAACCCACAGCCAATATCATACTGAATGGGCAAAAGCTGCAAGGATTCCCTTTGAAAACCAGCACAAGACTAAGATGCCCTCTGTCACTCCTCCTATTCAACATAGTGTTGCAAGTTCTGACCAGGGCAATCAGGCAAGAGAAAGAAATAAAAGCTATTCAAATAGGAGGAGAGAAAGTCAAATTGTCTCTGTTTTCAGATGACATGATTGTCTATTTAGAAAACTCCGTTGTCTCAGCCCAAAATCTCCTTAAGCTGATAAGCAAATTCAGCAAAGTCTCATGATACAAAATCCATGTGCAAAAATCACTGTCATTCTTATACACCAATAATAGACAAACAGAGAGCCAAATCATGAGTGAACTCTCATTCACAATTGCTACAAAGAGAATAAAATACCTAGGAATACAACTTTCAAGGGATGTTAAGGACCTCTTCAGGGAGAACTACAAACCACTGCTCAAGGTTGTGAAAATGGCCATACTTCCCAAAGTAATTTATAGATTTAATGCTCTCCCCATCAAGCTACCATTGACTTTCTTCACAGAATTAGAAAAAACTACTTTAAATTGCATATGGAATCAAAAAGAGCCTACATAGCCAAGACAATCCTGAACAAAAAGAACAAAGCTGGAGGCATCACGCTACCTGACTTCAAACTATACTACAAGGCTACAGTAACCAAAACAGCATGGTACTGGTAACAAAACAAATATATAGACCAATGGAACAGAACCGAGGCCTCAGAAATAACACCACATATCTACAGCTTTCTGATCTTTGACATACCTGACAAAAACAAGCAATGGGGAAATAATTCCCTATTTAATAAATGGTGCTGGGACAACTGACTAACCACAGGCAGAAATCTGAAACTGAACCCCTTCCTTACACTTTATTCAAAAATTAACTCAAGATGAGTTAAAGACTGAAACCTAATACCAAAAACCATAAAAATCCTAGAAGAAAACCTAGGCAGTACTATTCAGGACATAGGCATTGGCAAAGACTTCATGACTAAAACAAAAAAAGCAATGGCAATGAGAGCCAAAATTGACAAATAAGACCTAATTAAACTAAAGGGCTTCTGCACAGCAAAAAGAAACTATCATCAGAGTAAACAGGAAACCTACAGAATGGGAGAAAATTTTTGCAATCTACCCATCTGACAAAGGGCTAATATCCAGAATCTACATGGAACTTAAACACATTTACAAGAAGAAAACACAAAACTCCACCAAAAAGTGGGTGAAGGATATGACCAGACATACCTCAAAAGAAGACATTTATGTGGCCAACAAACTTGAAAAAAGCTCATCATCACTGGTCATTAGAGAAATGCAAATCAAAACCACAATGAGATACCGTCTCATGTCAGTTAGAATGGCGATGATTAAAAAGTCAGGAAACAACAGATGTGGAGAGGATGTAGGAACTCTTTTACACTGTTGATGGGAGTGTAAATTAGTTCAACCATTGTGGAAGACAGTGTGGCAATTTCTCAGGTATCTAGAACTAGAAATACCGTTTGACCCAGCAATCTACTGGGTATATACCCAAAGGATTATAAATCATTCTCCTATAAAGACATAGGCACACATATGTTTATTGCCACACTCTTCACAATAGCAAAGACTTAAAACCAATCCAAATGCCCATCAATGATAGACTGGATAAAGAAAATGTGGCACATATACACCATGGAATACTATACAGTCATAAAAAAGGATGAGTTCATGCCCTTTGCAGGGACATGGATGAAGCTGGAAACCATCAGTCTCAGCAAACTAACACAGCAACAGAAAACCAAGCACTACATGTTCTCACTCATAAGTGGGAGTTGAACAATGAGAACACATAGACACAGGGAGGGGAACATAACACACTGGGGCCTGTTGGGGGGTGGGGATATGGGGGAGGGATAGCGTTAGGTGAAATACCTAATTTAGATGACAAGTTGATAGGTGCAGCAGGTCACCATGGCACATGTATACTTATGTAACAAACCTGCATGTTCTGCACATGTATCCTAGGACATAAAGTATAATAATTAAAAAAAAAAAATTCAACAGTTTCAGAAACAGATTTCGGAAAAAGTAAAAATCATCCATAATTCTGTTCTCTGGAAAAATAATTTTTTTTTGGTAAATCCTAATTTTAAAAAATGGTATAATACTACTTTACATTTTTTTTTTTTTTTTTTGCAGTTGGCAGTGAAAGCCACCACACACAGATCTATTTCATTTGTTTTAACTGCTATGTAATTTATTAAATGCTATAAGTCATTTTAACAATAGTTCTCTTAGAATGCCCTTGTTTTCAGGAAATATTCACTAGAGGATTTTGGGGAAAAATTACCATTTCTACAAGTTTCACATGTTTCAAAAGAAAGATGTATGTGTATGTGGAGGAGTGGAGAATTAAGAATAAAGATGGTAAAATACTCACATTTGGAAGATAGAGTTAAGGGTTTATGGGATTTTTAAACTATTTATGCAACTTTTTTATAAAACTGAAAATGTATCAAAACAACAAGCTAAAAATAATCCAGCACTTTGGGAGGACAAGGTGAGAAGTTTGGTGAGCCCAGAAGTTCAAAACTGTACTCCCTTGTCTGGGAAAAAAAATTAGTGATTGCCAGGAGTTCAAGGTGAGAGTGATAAATAATGAAGAAGAAAGGATGTTTAGGGTGGTGAAACTCTTCTGTATTGTACTATAATGGTAGATACATGACCTTATGTATTTGTCAATACCTATAGAACTTTACCACACTGAGTGAAACAATGCAGGCAAATTTTTATTTTATTTTATTTTATTTTATTTTATTTATTTATTTATTGAGCCAGAGTCTCATTCTGTCACTCAGGCCGAAGTGCAGTGGCCCGATCTCAGCTCACTGCAACCTCTGCCAGGTTCAAGGTATTCTCCCTCCTCAGCCTGCCAAGTAACTGGGATTACAGGCACCCACAACTATGCTTGGCTAATTTTTGTGTCTTTAGTAGAGACATGGTTTCACCATGTTAGCCAGGCTCTCGAACTCCTGACCACAATCAATCCACCCGCCTCAGTCTTCCAAAGCGTTGCAAGTATAGGCATAAGCAAATTTTAAAAAGGTCTCATATATGAACTCTACAATCTTATTTACATAAGAGTAAAATTTTACTTTTTTTTTTTTTTAGGACTGTGTTCATTCTCATGTCTTCAAGCCTAGGAATTTCAGCTGTGGAGATACAGAGAAACTAAATTTCCATACTTCTGAGAGGTACTGGCTGCCTGTATTTGTCCAATTTTATTACTGATAAAGACATACCTGAGACTAAGTAATTTATAAAATTATTATAATATTATTATAAAAAATAGATTTAATGGACCCAGAGTTCCATGTGGTTGGGGAGGCTTCACAATCATGGTGGAAGGCAAAAGGCACATCTTACATGGCAGCAGGCAAGACAGAATGAGGGCCAAGTGAAGGGGTTTATCCTTATAAAATCAGCAGATCTTATGAGACTTATTCACTACCATGAGAACAGTATGGAGGAAACTGTCCCATGATTCAATTATCTCCTACAGGGTCCCTCCCACAACACATGGGAATTATGGGAGCTACAATTCAAGATGAGATTTGGATGGGGACAAAGCCAAACTATATCACTGCCTATACACAAGTTAACAAACTCAATATTGCCTCACTGTAAAAAACTGGTATATCATTGGCTATTGGTGACAGTGTAAGTTAGTACAATTTTAGTGAAGGGTAGTTTGAAAGTACCTATTGCAAGGAAAAATGCACAAGTTTTCAACTCAGAAATTCCATTTATGGACATCTGTTCAGAAGAAAAACATATGCATGTACACAGTGAGAAATGTACAAATGTGCTTATGATAGCACTGGTTGAAAAAGTAAAAGACTGACAATAGCTTAAATATTCATGAATATGAAACTAGCTAAATAAATAATAGACTATCTTCTTTATGGAATACTATGTAACAGCTAAAAAAAAAATGGGAAGGAACAGAGCAATAGAAAGTTCCTCTGATCATGCCCTCCCACAGGAACACCAAATTTAATAACTATCAGTATAAAAAAGCACCTTCATAAGAACCAAACATCAGGTAAGGAGAGTGAATCTTTGAGCAGCTTGGGAGGGGGAGAGCATAGTGATTGTGAGACTTTGCATTAAACTCAGTGCCGCCCTGTCACAGCAAAAAGCAAAACCAGGCTGAATTCAGCTGATGCTTGCCCATGGAGGGAGCATTTAGACAAGCTCTAGGCAGAGGAGTATTGACCATCCCAGTGGTCAGAATTTGAGTTCCAGCAAGCCTTACCACTGTGGGATAATGTGCTCTGGGATTCTAAATAAACTTGAAAGGTAGACTGGGCCACAAGAACTGCAAATCCTAGACAAGTCCTAGTGCTGAGCAGTGCTAAGAGCTTGACTTGAGAGGCATGTGAAGTATTGAGACACCAGATGGGGCAGCTAAGGGAGTGCTTGTGCCACCTCTTGAACCCCAGGCAGCACATCTCATGGCACCAAAAGAGATCCCTTCTTTCTACATGAGTAGAGGAAAGAGAAGAGTAAAGAGGACTTTGTCCTTTATTTTGAATACCAGCTCAGCCACAGTAGGATATGTTAACAGTCAGAGTTATGAGGCCACCATACCTGGCTGTAGCTTCCAGATGACATTTTTGGACACAACTTGAGCTAGAAGGTAAAGCACTACCTTGAAGGGAAGAATCCAGTTTTTAGCAGGACTCATCACTTGCTGACTAAAAAGCCCTCGGGTCCTGAATAACCAGCACTAATACTCAAGTAGTATGCCATGGGTCTTAGGTGAGAATCTGAGATATGCTGGCTCCGGGTGAGATCCAGCACATTTCCAGCTGTGGTGGCTACAGTGAAAGACTCCTTCTGCTTAAGAAAAGCCGAGGGAAAAATAAAGAGGCCTTTGTCTTGCATCTTAGGTACCACCTAAACCACCAAGTGGGCTCTTGGTGAGTTCAATCCATATATTGGCTTAAGAGCAGGACTTCTGGAACTGCCCTTTAACAGAGGAAAAGCCACTTCCATGAAGTGTGAGTTGCAGGCCTATCATTATTCACTGCAAGCTGACCGAAGAGCCCTTGAGAGTTGAGTGAACATTGGTAGTAGCCTGGCAGTACTCTCCTTGGGCCTGTTAGCTGAAGAACATGAAAAGAGACTCTACTGCCTGGAGAAAGGAGAGAAGAAAGTGAGGACTTTATTTTGTGGTTTGGGTGCCAGCTCATAAACAGTAAAATAGAGCACCATATCGATTTCTAAGGTTTCTGACTCTAAGACCTGGCTCTTGGATGGTATCTCTGGACACATTCAGGACCCAGGGAAATTTACTGCATTGATGTAAAAGACATAAGTTCTGCTTGCCTCAGCACCTGTCGATTGCATAGTCCTAGGGTCTTGAATAAACATAAGTGGTAGCCAAGTAATAGTTACAGCAGGCCTTGGGTGAGACCTAGGGCTGTACTGGCTTTATGTATAAACAAGCATAGTCCCAGTGGGGTGGTAACAGGGGTGTTTACGTCTCCCATTCTCCAACTTCAAGTGTCTCAGCACAGTGGCAGAGACTGTTTGTTTGGGAGAAAGTAAGGAAAGAAAACAGGAGTCTCTGCCTGGTAATCCAGAGAATTACTCTAGATCTTATCCAAGACCATCAAGGTGGTACCTCTAAGAGTTTGCAAGAACCACAGTGTTACTGGGCTTGGGGTGCCCCCTAATGCAGATATGGCTGAAAACACAACACCTAAGTCTTTTCAAATATGTGGAAAGACTTCCAAGAAAGACAGGTACAAAGAGGCCCAGACTGTGAAGACTGCAAAAAACACCTAACTCTTTAATGTCTGGACAATGACAAACATCCTCAAGCATCAAGACCATTCAGGAACACAACCTCACCAAACAAACTAACTAACTAGGCATTAGAAATCAATCTTGGAGAAACAGAGACATGTGAACTTTCATACAAATAATTCAAAATAGCTTTTTAAAGGAATCTCAAAGCAATTCAAGAAAACGAGAAAGACTTCAGACTTATATTAGATAAATTTAACAGAGGTCAAAATAACCAAAAAGAATCAAACAGAAATTCTTAAACTGAAAAATGCAATTCACATACTGAAAAATGCACCAGCCTCATCAGAAGAAAGAATTAGTGAGCTCAAAGGTAGGCTATTTAACAATACACAGTCAGGAGAGACAAAAACAATTAAATGAAGTATGCCTACAAGATCTAGAAACTAGCCTCAAAAAGGCAAATCTAAATGTCATTGGCCTAAAAGAGGAGGTAGAGAAAGATAAAGAAGCAGAAAGTTTATTCAAAGGGATAATAAAAGAGAACATTCCAAACCTAGAGAAATACATCAATATCCAAGCACAAGAAAGTTAAAGAAAACCAAGAAAACTTAACCCAAAGAAGACTACTTCAAGGCATTTAACAATCATACTCCAAAAGGTCAAGGATAAAGAAAGGATCCTAAAATCAGCCAAAGAAAATAAACAAATAACATACAATGGATCTTCAACACATCTGGCAGCACACTTTTCAGTGGAAACCTTAAAGACCAAGAAAGAATGGCATGACATATTTAAAGTGATGAAGGAAAAGTCTTTTACTCTAGAATAGTATATCCCTTGAAAATATTCTTCAAATATGAAGGACAAATAAAGACTTTTCCAAACAAACAAAGGTGAGATATTTCATCAACACCAGACGTGTCCTACAAGAAATGTTGGGTCCCGTGGCTCACACCTGTAATCCCAGCACTTTGGGAGGCTGAGGTGGGTGGATCATAAGGTCAAAAGTTCAAGACTAGCCTGGCCAACATGGTGAAACCCTGTCTCTACTAAAAACACAAAAATTAGCTGGGGGTGATGGTACATGCCTGTAATCACATATACTGGGGAGGCTGAGACAGGAGAATGGCTTGAGTCCAGAAGGTGGAAGTTGCAGTGAGATGAGATCATGCCACTGCACTCCAGCCTGGGAGACAGAACAAGACTCTGTCTCAAAAAAAACCAAAACCGAACAAACAGAAGAAATACTAAACGGAGTACTTCGTTCACAAAGAAAAGAAGAAAAGGATGCTAATGAGAAAAAAAAGAGATTTTTGAAAATTTTTTAAATATTTTTTATTATTATTATACTTTAAGTTCTAGAGTACATGTGCAAAATGCGCAGGTTTGTTACATATGTATACTTGTGCCATGTTGGTGTGCTGCACCCATCAACTCGTCAGCACCCATCAACTAGTCATTTACATCAGGTATAACTCCCAATGTAATCCCCCCCCTTCCCCATAATAAGCCCCGGTGTGTGATGTTCCCCTTCCCGAGTCCAAGGGATCTCATTGTTCAGTTCCCACCTATGAGTGAGAACATGCGGTGTTTGGTTTTCTGTTCTTGTGATAGTTTGCTGAGAATGATGGTTTCCAGCTGCGTCCATGTCCCTACAAAGGACACAAACTCATCCTATTTTTATGGCTGCATAGTATTCCATGGTGTATATGTGCCACATTTTCTTAATCCAGTGTGTCACTGACGGACATTTGGGTTGATTCCAAGTCTTTGCTACTGTGAATAGTGCCGCAATAAACATACGTGTGCATGTGTCTTTATAGCAGCATGATTTATAATCCTTTGGGTATATACCCAGTAATGGAATGGCTGGGTCATATGATACTTCTACTTCTAGATCCTTGAGGAATCGCCATACTGTTTTCCATAATGGTTGAACTAGTTTACAATTCCACCAACAGTGTAAAAGTGTTCCTATTTCTCCACATCCTCTCCAGCATCTGTTGTTTCCTGACTTTTTAATGATTGCCATTCTAACTGGTGTGAGATGGTATCTCATTGTGGTTTTGATTTGCATTTCTCTGATGGCCAGTGATGATGAGCATTTTTTCATGTGTCTGTTGGCTGCATAAATGTCTTCTTTTGAGAACTGTCTGTTCATATCCTTTGCCCACTTTTTCATGGGGTTGTTTGTTTTTTTCTTGTAAATTTATTTGAGTTCTTTGTAGGTTCTGGATATTAGCCCTTTGTCAGATGAGTAGATTACAAAAGGTTTTTCCCATTCTGTAGGTTGCCTGTTCACTCTGATGGTAGTTTCTTTTGCTGTGAAGAAGCTCTTTAGTTTAATTAGATCCCATTTGTCAATTTTGGCTTTTGTTGCTGTTGCTTTTGGTGTTTTAGACATGAAGTCCTTGCCCATGCCTATGTCCTGAATGGTATTACCTAGGTTTTCTTCTAGAGTTTTTATGGTATTACATTTAACATTTAAGTCTCTAATCCATCTTGAATTAATTTTTGAATAAGGAGTAAGGAAAGGATCCAGTTTCAGCTTTCTACTTATGGCTAGCCAATTTTCCCAGCACCATTTATTAAATAGGGAATCCTTTCCCCATTTCTTGTTTCTCTCAGGTTTGTCAAAGATCAGATGGCTGTAGAAGTGTAGTTTTATTTCTGAGGACTCTGTTCGGTTCCATTAGTCTATATCTCTGTTTTGATACCAGTACCATGCTGTTTTGGTTACTGTAGCCTTGTAGTATAGTTTGAAGTCAGGTAGCGTGATGCCTCCAGCTTTGTTCTTTTGACTTAGGATTGTCTTGGAGATGCCAGCTCTTTTTTGGTTCCATATGAACTTTAAAGCAGTTTTTTCCAATTTTGTGAAGAAACTCATTGGTAGCTTAATGGGTATGGCACTGAATCTATAAATTACCTTGGGCAGTATGGCCATTTTCACGATATTGATTCTTCCTATCCATGAGCATAGAATGTTCTTCCATTTGTTTGTGTCCTCTTTTATTTCACTGAGCAGTGGTTTGTAGTTCTCCTTGAAGAGGTCCTTTACATCTCTTGTAAGTTGGATTCCTAGGTGTTTCATTCTCTTTGAAGCAATTGTGAATGGAAGTTCATTCATGATTTGGCTCTCTGTTTGTCTGTTACTGGTGTATACGAATGCTTGTGATTTTTGCACATTAATTTTGTATCCTGAGACTTTGCTGAAGTTTCTTATCAGCTTAAGGAGATTTTGGGCTGAGACAATGGGGTTTTCTAAATATGCAATCATGTCATCTGCAAACAGGGACAATTTGACTTCTTCTTTTCCTGACTGAATCCCCTTGATTTCTTTCTCTTGCCTGATTGCCCTAGCCAGAACTTCCAACACTATGTTGAATAGGAGTGGTGAGAGAGGGCATCCCTGTCTTGTGCCAGTTTTCAAAGGGAATGTTTCCAGTTTTTGCCCATTCAGTATGATATTGGCTGTGGGTTTGTCATAAATAGCTTTTATTAATTTGAGATATGTTCCATCAATACCGAATTTATTGAGCATTTTTAGCATGAAGGGCTGTTGAATTTTGTCAAAGGCCTTTTCTGCATCTATTGAGATAATCATGTGGTTTTTGTCTTTGGTTCCTTTTATATGATGGATTACGTTTATTGATTTGCGTATGTCGAACCAGCGTTGCAAACCAGGAATGAAGCCCACTTGATCATGGTGGATAAGCTTTTTGATGTGCTGCTGGATCTGGTTTGCCAGTATTTTATTGAGGACTTTTGCTTCGATGTTAATCAGGGATATTGGTCTAAAATTCTCTTTTTTATTGTGTCTCTGCCAGGCTTTGGTATCAGGATGATATTGGCCTCATAAAATGAGTTAGGGAGGATTCCCGCTTTTTCTATTGATTGGAATAGTTTCAGAAGGAATGGTACCAGCTCCTCCTTGTACCTCTGGTAGAATTCAGCTGTGAATCCATCTGGTCCTGGACTTTTTTTTTTGGTTGGTAGGCTATTAATTATTGCCTCAATTTCAGAGCCTGCCTTTGGTCTATTCAGGGATTCAACTTCTTCCTGGTTTAGTCTTGGAAGAGTGTAGGTGTCCAGGAAATTATCAATTTCTTATAGATTTTGTAGTTTATTTCCGTAGAGGTGTTTATAGTATTCTCTGATGGTAGTTCATATTTCTGTGGGGTTGGTGGTGATATCCCCTTTATCACTTTTTATTGCTTCTATTTGATTCTTCTCTCTTTTCTTGTTTATTAGTCTTGCTAGCAGTCTGTCAATTTTGTTGATCTTTTCAAAAAACCAACTCCTGGATTCATTGATTTTTTGGAGGGTTTTTTGTGTCTCTATCTTCTTCAGTTCGGTTCTCATCTTAGTTATTTCTTGCCTCCTCCTAGCTTTTGAATGTGTTTGCTCTTGCTCCTCGAGTTCTTTTAATGGTGATGTTAGTGTCAATTTTAGATCTTTCCAGCTTTCTCTTGTGGGCATTTAGTGCTATAAATTTCCCTCTACACACTGCTTTAAATGTGTCCCAGAGATTCTGGTATGTTGTATCTTTGTTCTCATTGGTTTCAAAGAACATCTTTATTTCTGCCTTCATTTCGTTATGTACCCAGTAGTCATTCAGGAGCAGTTTGTTCAGTTTCCATGTAGTTGAGTGGTTTTGATTGAGTTTCTTAGTCCTGAGTTCTAGTTTGATTGCACTGTTGTCTGAGAGACAGTTTGTTATAATTTCCGTTCTTGTACATTTGCTGAGGAGTGCTTTACTTCCAACTATGTGGTCAATTTTGGAATAAGTGTGATGTGGTGCTGAGAAGAACATATATTCTGTTCATTTGGGGTGGAGCGTTCTGTAGATGTCTATTAGGTCCGCTTGGTGCAGAGTTGAGTTCAATTTCTGGATATCCTTGCTAACCTTCTGTCTCGTTGTTCTGTCTAATATTGACAGTGGAGTATTGAAGTCTCCCATTATTTTTGTATGGGAGTCTAAGTCTCTTTGTAAGTCTCTAAGGACTTGCTTTATGAATCTGGGTGCTCCTGTATTGGGTGCATATATATTTAGGATAGTTAGCTCTTCCTGTTGAATTGATCCCTTTACCATTATGTAATGGCCTTCTTTGTCTCTTTCTTCATCCCTTTATTTTGAGCCTATGTGTGTCTCTGCATGTGAGATGGGTCTCCTGAATACAGCAAACTGATGGGTCTTGACTCTTTATCCAGTTTGCCAGTCTGTGTCTTTTAATTGGACCATTAGTCCATTTACATTTAAGGTTAATATTGTTATATGTGAACTTGATCCTGCCATTATGATATTAGCTGTTTATTTTGCTCGTTAATTGATGCAGTTTCTTCCTAGCATCGATGGTCTTTACCTTTTGGCATGTTTTTGCAATGGCTGGTACCGGTTGTTCCTTTCCATGTTTAGTGCTTCCTTCGGGGTCTCTTGTAAGGCAGGCCTGGTGGTGACAAAATCTCTCAGCATTAGCTTATCTGTAAAGGATTTTATTTCTCCTTCACTTATGAAACTTAGTTTGGCTGGATATGAAATTCTGGGTTTAAAATTCTTTTCTTTAAGAATGTTGAATATTGGTTCCCACTCTCTTCTGGCTTGGAGAGTTTCTGCCGAGAGATCTGTTGTTAGTCTGTTGGGCTTCCCTTTGTGGGTAACCCGACCTTTCTCTTTGGCTGCCCTTAACATTTTTTCCTTCATTTCTACTTTGGTGAATCTGACAATTATGTGTCTTGGAGTTGCTCTTCTCGAGGAGTATCTTTGTGGCGTTCTCTGTATTTCCTGAATTTGAATGTTGGCCTGCCTTACTAGGTTGTGGAAGTTCTCCTGGATGATATCCTGAAGAGTGTTTTCCAACTTGGTTCCATTTTCCCCCTCACTTTCAGGCACCCCAATCAGATGTAGATTTGATATTTTCTCATAATCCCATCCTTCTTGAAGGCTTTGTTCATTTGTTTTTCCTCTTTTTTCTTTAGACTTCTCTTCTCACTTCATTTCATTCATTTGATCCTCAATCGCTGATACTCTTTCTTCCAGTTGATCAAGTGGGTTACTAAAGCTTGTGCATTTGTCACGTAGTTCTCAGGTCATGGTTTTTATCTCTGTCAGTTCATTTATGGTCTTCTCTGCATTAATTATTCTGATTATCAATTCTTCCACTCTTTTTTCAAGATTTTCAGTTTCTTTGCACTGGGTACGTAATTCCTCCTTTAGCTCTGAGTAGTTTGATGGACTGGAGTCTTCTTCTCTCATCTCGTCAAAGTCATTCTCCGTCCAGCTTTGATCTGTTACTGGCAATGAGCTGCGTTCCTTTGGAGGGGGAGATGTGCTCTGATTTTTTGAATTTCCAGCTTTTCTGCCCTGCTTTTTCCCCATCTTTGTGGTTTTATCTGCCTCTGGTCTTTGATGATGGTGACGTACTGATGGGGTTTTGGTGTAGGTGTCCTTCCTGTTTGATAGTTTTCCTTCTAACGGTCAGACCCTCAGCTGTAGGTCTGTTGTAGATTGCTTGAGGTCCACTCCAGACCCTGTTTGCCTGGGTATCAGCAGCAGAGGCTGCAGAAGGTAGAATATTGCTGAACAGCGAGTGTACCTCTCTGATTCTTGCTTTGGAAGCTTCCTCTCAGAGGTGTACTCCACCGTGTAAGGTGTGGGGTGTCGGTCTGCCCCTAGTGGGGGATGTCTCCCAGTTTGGCTACTCAGGGGTCAGGGACCCACTTGAGCAGACAGTCTGTCCGTTCTCAGATCTCAACCTCCGTGTTGGGAGATCCACCACTCTCTTCAAAGCTGTCAGACAGAGTCATTTGCATCTGCAGAGGTTTCAGCTGCTTTTTTCTTGTTGTTGTTGTTGTTGTTTAGCTGTGCCCTGTCCCCAGAGGTGGAGTCTACAGAGACAGGTAGGACTCCTTGAGCTGCTGTGAGCTCCACCCAGTTCGAGCTTCCCAGTGGCTTTGTTTACCTACTTAAGGCTCAGCAATGGCGGGCACGCCTCACCCAGCTTGGCTGCTGCCTTGCCGCCAGATCGCAGACTGCTGTGCTGGCAATGAGGGAGGCTCTGTGGGCGTGGGACCCTCCCAGCCAGGTGTGGGATATAATCTCCTGGTGTGCCCGTTTGCTAAGGTGGGAGTTACCCGATTTTCCAGGTGTTGTGTTTCTCAGTTCCCCTGGCTAGGAAAAGGGATTCCCTTCCCCCTTGTGCTTCCCAGGTGAGGGGATGCCTCGCCCTGCTTCAGCTCTCACTGGTCAGGCTGCAGCAGCTGCCCAGCACCGATTGTCCCTCACTCCCTAGTGAGATGAACCAAGTACCTCAGTTGAAAATGCAGAAATCACCTGTTTTCTATGTCGTTCGCCCTGGGAGTTGGAGACTGGAGCTGTTCCTATCAGCAAATACTTTTAAAATGAATCAAAAAGAGATGTTTATATGAAGATATAAAACTCACTGGTAATAGTAAAAACACAGAAAATTTGAAACTCTAATTATACCGTGTAAACTACTCTCAGTTAGATCAAATGATAAACCAATCAAAATTAATAACTACAACAACTTTTCAAGGAATAGACAGTATAGTAAGATAGAAACAATGAAAAGTAAAGAAGCAGAGGGAAAGGTTAAGGTATAGAATTTTTATTAGTTTTTATTTTTCTTCTTTGTTTCTTTTCTTTTCTTTTTTTTTTTTTCTTTTCTTTTCTTCTTTTTCTTTTCTTTTCTTTTTGAGACAGTGTCGCTCTGTCACCCAGGCTGGAGTGCAGTGGCGTGCTCTCGGCTCACTGCAAGCTCCGCCTCCCAGGTTCACGCCATTCTCCTGCCTCAGCCTCCCGAGTAGCTGGGACTACAGGCTCCCAACACCACACCCGGCTAATTTTTTGTATTTTTAGTAGAGATGGGGTTTCACCATGTTAGCCATGATGTTCTCAATCTCCTGACCTCGTGATCCACCAGCCTCGGCCTCCCAAAATGCTGGGATTACAGGCATGAACCACAGCACCAGGCCTCTTCTTTGTTTCTTTATGCAAACAGTGTTAAGTTACTATCAGCTTACAGCTGAATGAGTTGTAAGATTGTATTTGGAAGCCTCATGGTTACCTTAAATCTAATATCATAAGATGGATACCCAAAAGATTAAAGGCAAGTAATAAAGCAACTTTTTGGAATAGTTTCAGTAGGAATGATACTAAATCTTCTTTGTACCTCTAGTAGAATTCGGCTGTGAATCCGTCTGGTGCTATTAGTGTTATTATAAAATCGATATGGTTATTGAAACTAACTGTATCTTAGGATATCATAAAAAAACCATAAACGTTAAAGAAATAGCTACAAGCTTTCAAAGCCCTCCACCTTTCTTGAGAGCATGTGAGGTAGATATTAGTTATTACATGGCTCATTCTGAGATTATATATGTTATATAGTGTAATCTTCAGTTTGAGCTCATTCAAAACTTATGATTATGGACAGAGGTTCTGGAAAAGTGTATCTTTTCTTGACAAACTTTCTCTTCATCCTGAAAATTTATTATATGAACAAGATTGGCAGAGGTGGACAGAAAGGAACAGATAAAAACTAAGAAAATAAGCTATTTTTAGGCATCCTTGACCATGTTAAAAGCTGCTGGGATTGTTACACAGAATTAACTTGCTCACTTAAATCTCCTGATTGTCTATTCTTGTAAACATGTACCAACTGATTCATTTCTACCAATTGATTCAATTTAACATCTGCTAATTAATGCCCAATATTCACAAGGTATTTTGCTTGACCCAGAGAGTCTACAGAGTGGATTTACAATCTGGTGAGTGAGACACAAGTATAAATACTTTCCAGTACCATACTATAGAATATCATAAGTACTTAACAGAGGATAGTTATACATTGTGAAAGAATAAAAAAAGAAATGATTCTTTCTGACTGGGGGATATCAGAGAAGGCTTTATAATGAAGAGGTGGCACCTGAAAAACACAGCTTATTTTGATTGATAAAAAAGAGCGTTGTGAACTTAATGAAAGTTTTTATATCCTCTTGAAAGTAACAAACTTCCATGTTTTAAATCTGGTCAGTAATTTAGATATCTAAATGTTAGTTCAAACTGCCCTCTCCTGTCACTCCCCTGCTTCATCTTCAATTACACCTAATTAGTTAAAATTTATTATGTAATATTATCAAAAAATGCACCGTTTTTTATGCTTTTATATAAAGTTGTAAGCAAGAATCACTTTCTAGCTGGGTTTGATGAGCTTTGTGGGTTTGTAAAATGTGTATCTGTGGGATCAGCATGAGGAAAGCAACCTGAGAGTTTGGAAAAGACATATTACAAGCTAGTGATTCTCCCAATTCTCTGGGAGTTTACCTTTACAATTTTATTTCACAGAATCCACCTGACTGATCTCAATTTTTCCATCCACTTTGATTCCAGTAGCTTTTTAAAATGACTTTTTAAGGCTTATATATTAAAGTCTAACTAATTTTTTCCTTTTGTATCTCCCTTAGTTGAAGTCATACAATATAAAATTAGAAGAATTGTTAAAAATAATTTAGTTCACTCTCCCATTGCTTTTTTCAGAGAAAGAAACTGAGGTCTAGAGAGGTAAAGATTTTACAGAAGATCACATGGCTATTTTGGAAAAAGGAATCTGCTAGATGGTCAAATGAGCAAGTTTTCTTGCTAATTTAGTACCTAGTTTTTGATCTTGCTATGTTGAGTTCTGAGTAAGCTTACTGTTCTTTGTGTTGGGACTTGCAAGGAAGTTAGTGTAATACAAAAGACCTAGGGAAACCTTCTAGGGGACACTTATTCTTCATCAAGTTTTAATCATAAATTGCTTAATCTGCAACAGAGCTTGGGAATTATCTAATTAGAGTAACGTAATGCGTTGATTTCAGACAAGGGTATTGTAGTTCACCTTTCTTCTTAATTTACAGATGACCTACATAATTCACCTGTTCAGAGTAGAATCATTTTTATTACTCCTTCTTCCTCTCGAGAAAATCTCATTACCTTTGTTCTGTATTTAGTGAGTTTGAAAAGAGTTAGATCTTGTCTCTCTTATATGCTAATAACTCAAAGGAATTTTTAAAGTACATGGGAATGCTAAGTTATTAGAATAGATAGCTGTATAATTGTATCAGTCAACCCTTATTTTGAATGTTTGATTCTCATTTTATTTTATTATTCCTAATATTTTTAATATTTTTGTGGGTACACAGTAGGTGTATATGTTTACTAGGTACATAAGATGTTTTGATACAAGTTTGCAAAGTCAAACACATCATGGAGAATGAGGTATGCATCCATTCCTAAGGTGTTTATCCTGTGTGTTACAAGCAATGCAGTTAAATTGTTTAAGTTACTCTAAAACATGCAATTAAGTTATTATTGATTATGATAATCCTATTGTGCTCATCAAATAATAGGTTTTCTTTATTTTTTCTTATTTTGGTACCCATTATGATTCTCATTTTAAGTAACAGCATTAGAGATTGAAATTTCTGGACACTTGATTGACTAGAAACTTACATATTTGGTAGAATGAAGATAAATTTTTTGCTGTTTAATTTTTAGTTCTCTTAGCACTTACTCCATCAACATAACCACCTCCTGCTTGATTTCTGGGTGTCTGAGCATTGATGATTATGAGCAGGAAGCCACTGTTTGCTAAACTTTTGATGTGCTCTTGAGGAATAGTATTAATCTGGTGTATATAGCAATTATTCCCTAATTAATATATTAATGTCTTTGAATCAGGAGTTTAAGTAATACTTACACCTATCATCTGTTTTGCATTAGACTGAACATTTACTCCAAAGTTATCTGCATTTCTGCCTCACACTGAATCGTATTTCATATACATCTATATAATTAAAAAAATAAGAACTTGCCACATGCAATGGTAGTTCCAATTTTGTAAGTGGAAGTTTTGAGGTCAGGCCTTAATTTATACTCCCAAAAATTTGCTTGGTTTCTCCTACTATCCTATAGTTTTATGCTATGGAGAATAGTAAGCTGACACCTGCCTTACTATAAATCAGTTGTTGTGCCGCAACCTAAAAATTTAATACTAGCCCTTGTAATTAGATATGGATTAAATAAGATGAGTAACATTTTTAAAAGATTTTCTCCTCATTGATGCTTTGAAAGTGTGAGGGAAGTGAACTTTCTTAAAAGTAAAGTACTTCGGGCCTAATTCCCTGTTCCATATCCAAGACTGGATGATTTACACATGAATATGACATCAAAGAATTTACACTCAGAAGAGACCTCAAGTATTATGGAAACCAATTTTCTCATTTACGTATAATGAAACTAAAAGATGGATAAGTGATATAGTGTTTTTAAAATCACAAAATTAGGTAGGGACAAAGCTTGGACTGAAACCAAGGTCTACAAATGCTTAAAACCATTAGGTATTATATCAACTTACCTGCTTTAGCTACAACCATTGCCTACCCAGGAATTCTTCCCCTACTGACCTGAAGCTTGAATCATCAACTCAGTAAATAAAATACTGGGAAAAAATAACTTAAAATAGTGTGCACTGTGGGAGGATGAAATAGGCTTTAGAGCATTCTTGCCATTCCAACCCCATAGGAGACAGTGAACTTGCCCACATACCAAGTATGTAACTACTGCAACCAGCATCTGGGAAAGCCAGTGCACAAAGACCCTCTATAACTAAGAAATGCATACAGTGTATTCACCCTTAATAGCACCAAGAATCAAACCAGGCTATTATAAACTGTAAACATTAAAATCAGATCCTTAAGAGGAAAAAAATAAAATTTGGTAAAATCAAAAATAAATTCAAAAACAATTTGAAGAAATGGTCTACACAAATGAGAAGAAACCAGAAAAGTAAATATGGTAATATGAGAAACCAGGGTTCTATAAAACCCCAAAAAGATTACACTAGCTCCACAGGAATGAATTCAAACCAAGAAATATCAGATAAATAATTCAGAAGGTTAATTATGAAGCTATTCAGGGAGATGCTAGAGGAAGGCAAAAACCAACATAAAGAAATTTTAAAAATTAGGATACGAATAAAAAGTTTACCAGAGAGATATGTATCATAAAGAAAACAAAAATCAGAACTTCTGGAAATAAAAGACACACTTAGGGAAATATAAAATGCAGTGGAAAGTTTCAACAATAGACTATAACAAGTAGAAGAAAGAATTTCAGAGCTTGAAGATAAAGCTTTGGAATTAATCCAATCAAGGTTAAAAAATAGATTCAAAAGAAACAAACAAAGTCTTCAAGAAATATGGGATTATGTAAAATGGCCAAGCCTAAGAATGATTGGAGTTTCTGAGGAAGAGAAGTCTAAGTGCTTGAAAAATTGAAGAAATAATTGAAAAAAGTTTCCTGGCCTTGCTAAAGATCCAGATATTCAAATACAAGAAGCTCAAGGAACCCCGGGGAAATCTACTGCAAAAAGATCATTAACAAGGCACATAATCATCAGGCTATCTGAAGTCAACACAAAGTAAATAATTTTAAGAGCTGTGGGACAAAAGCATCAGGTAACCTCTAAAGTGAAATCTATCAAACTAATAGCAGATTTCTCGACAGAAACTTTAGGAGCCAGAAGAGATTAGAGTCCTATCTTTAGCCTCCCAAAAGAAAATGATTCAGTCAAGATTTGTATGTCTAGCCAAATTAAGTTTCATAAATGAAGGAGAAATAAAGTCTTTTTCAGACAAACAAATGTTGAGCAAATCCATCACTACCAAACAAGCACAACAGAAAATGTTAAAAGGAGTTCTAAATTTTGAGACAAAAAGCTTTATATGCACCAAAGTAGTACGTTAATAAAGCATAAATCTAGTTTTTTCTTTTTTTGAGACAGAGTTTTATTCTTGTTTTCCAGGCTGGAGTGCAATGACGTGATCTTGGCTCACTACAACCTCTACCTCCCAGGTTCAAGCTCTTGACTCTGTCTTCCAAGTAGCTGGGATTAGAGGCAATCATCACCATGCAAGGCTAATTTTTTGTTTACTTTTAGTAGAGACGGGGTTTCACCATGTTGACCAGGAGATAAAGCATAAATCTTACAGGGCCTGTAAAACAATAACACAACGAAAAAAAGTACCTAGGTAACAACTAACATGATAAATAGAACAGTACCTCACATCTCAGTATTAACATTAAATGTAAATGGCCTAAATGCTCCACTTAAAAGGTACAGAATGGCAGAACAAATAAAAAAAAATCCACTAACCAAATATTGGCTGTCTTCAAGAGACTCACCTAACACATAAGGACTCATATAAATTTACAGGAAAGGGGTGGAAAAAGATAATCCATGCGAATGGAAACCAAAAGCAAGCAGGAGTAGCTATTTTTATATAAGACAAAATAGACATTAAAGCAATAGCAGTAAAAAAAGAATACATTATATAATGATAAAAGGATTAGTTCAATGAGAAGATATCACAATCCTAAATTTATATAAAGCTAAAAATGAAGCTCCCAGATTTATAAAATAATTACTACTAGACTTAAAGTATGTGATAGACAGCAACCCAATAATAGTGGGGAACTGAAAATTTACTGATAGCGCTATACAGATAATCAAGACAGAAAGGCAAAAAACAACAAACAAACAAACAAACAAAAAAAGGACTTAAGCCATACCCTAGAGCAAATGGATTTAGTAGATATTTACAGAATATTCTTCCCAACAATTGCATAATATGCATTCTTTTCATCAGTGCATGAAACGTTTTTCAAGATAGACTATATAATAGGCCACAAAAAAAATCTATATAAATATACGGAAATCTAAAGTATTTTCTCAGACCACAGTGAAATGAAACTAAAAATCAACTCCAAAAGGAACTCTCAAAACTATACCAATACATGGAAATTAAATAATCTTCTCTGGAGTGATTTTTGGGTTGAATATAGAAGATAACAGTGACAAAACTTATCAAAAACGCTGGGATACAGCAAAAGCAGTGCTAAGGGTTTATAGCATTAAATGGCTGCAACAAAAAATTTGTAAAAGCACAAATTGACAACCTAATGATACACCTCAAAGAACTATAGAAATGAGAACAAACTAAACCCAAAGCCAGCTGAAGAAAAGAAATAACAAAAATCAAAGCAGTAATGAATGAAATTGAAACAAAATAAACAATACAACAGATAAACAAAACAAAACCTGGTTCTTCAGAAAAATAAGCAAAATTGATAAGCCATTAACAAGATAAGCCAATATAAGAGGAGACAAGATCAAAATGAGCTAAATTAGAGATGAAACTGGAGATATTTCAAAGAATACCACAGAAATACAAAATACTATTTCAGGATACTATGAACATCTTTCTGTGCACAAACTAGAAAATCTAGAGAAAATGGATAAATTCCTGGAAACATACAACCCTGCTAGATTAAATCAAGAAAAAATAGAAACCCTGAGCAGGCCAATAACAGGCAGTGAGATTGAATCAGTAATAAATAATTGCCAACAAAGAAAGTCCAGGACCAGATCGATTCACAGCTGAATACTATCAGGTATTTGAAGAATTGGTACCAATCCTACTGAAATCATTCCAAAAGATATAGAAATAAGGAATTCTCTTTAAATCATTCTACGAAGCCAGTAACGCTAATACCAAAACCAGGAAGGGACATAACAAAATAAAAAGAAAATGAGAGACCAATATCTCTGATTAACATAGATGTAAAAATCCTCAGCAAAGTACTAGCTAACTGATATCATTTGGATTTCTGTTCCTTCTCAAATCTTATATTGTATTGTAATACCCAGTGTTGGAGGTGGGGTCTGGTGAAGGCGTTTGGATCATGGGGGCCGATTTCCCCCTTTGGTGCTGTTCTTGTGATAGAGCACTCATGAGATCTGGTTGTTTAAAAGTGTGGGATCCCTCCCCCTTCACTCTCTCTTACTCCTTATTTACCATGTAAGATGCCTTGTTTCCCCTGCTGTGCCAAGATTTTAAGTTTCCTGAGGCCTCCCCAAAATTTAAGCAGATAGCAGCATCATGCTTCCTGTACAGTCTGTGGAACTTTGGGCCAATTATACTTTTTTTCTTTATAAATTACCCAATCTCAGGTATTTACTTATAGCAGTGTGAGAATGGACTAATACACTAACCGAATTCAACAGCACATCTAAAATATCATGATTAAGTGGGTATCATTCCAGGGATGCAGAAATGGTTTAACATGTGCAAATCAATAAATGTAATACATCACATTAGTAATAGAATTGCAAACAAAAACCATATAATTATATATATAGACAGACAAAAAACATTTCATAAAATCCAGTATCCTTTTATGATAAAAACTCTCAACAAAATAAGCATACAGTAGACTTACCTCAAAGAAATAAAAGCCGTATATGACCCACAGCCAACTTTATACCTAATGGGGAAAAGTTGAAAGCATTATCCTGAGAACTGGAAAACACAAGGATGTCAACTTTCACCACTTCTATTCAACATAGTACAAGAAGCCCTAGCCAGAGCAATCAGACAAAAAAAAAAAAAAAAAAAAAAAAAAAAAGAATTAAAGGGTATCCAACGTAGAAAAGAGGAAGTCAAACTGTCATTGTTCACTGATGATATAATTTTATACCTAGAAAAGAGGAAGTCAAACTGTCATTGTTCACTGATGATATAATTTTATACCTAGAAAATCCTAAAGACTCATCCAGGGGGCGGAGCAAGATGGCCAAATAGGAACAGCTCCAGTCTCCAACTCCCAGCACGGGCGACACAGAAGACCAGTGATTTCTGCATTTTCAACTTAGGTACTGGGTTAATCTCAGTAGGGAGTGCCGGACAATCGGTGCTGGTCAGCTACTGCAGCCCGACCAGCTAGAGCTGAAGCAGAGCCAGGCATCGCCTCACCTGGGAAGCACAAGGGGAAAGGAAATCCCTTTTCCTAGCCAGGGGAACTGAGACACACAACACCTGGAAAATCAGGTAACTCCCACCCCAATACTGCGCTTTAAGCAAACAGGCACACCAGGAGATTATATCCCACACCTGGCCTGGAGGGTCCCACGCCCACGGAGACTCCCTCATTGCCAGCACAGCAGTTTGCGATCTGGTGGCAAGGCAGCAGTGAGGCTGGGGGAGGGGCGCCCACCATTGCTGAGGCTTAAGTAGGTAAACAAAGGCCCTGGGAAGCTCGAACTGGGTGGAGCTCACAGCAGCTCAAGGAAACCTGCCTGTCTCTGTAGACTCCACCTCTGGGGACAGGGCACAGTAAACAAAAGCAGCAGAAACCTCTGCAGACGCAAATGACTCTGTCTGACAGCTTTGAAGAGAGCAGTGGATCTCCTAATACGGAGGTTGAGATCTGAGAAGGGACAGACGGCCTGTTCAAGTGGGTCCCTGACCCCTGAGTAGCCTAACTGGGAGACATCCCCCACTAGGGGCAGTCTGACACCTCACACCTCACAGGGTGGAGTACACCCCTGAGAGGAAGCCTCCAAAGCAAGAATCAGACAGGTACACTCGCGGTTCAGCAATATTCTATGTTCTGCAGCCTCTGCTGCTGACACCCAGGCAAACAAGGTCTGGAGTGGACCTCAAGCAATCTCCAACAGACCTACAGCTGAGGGTCCTGACTGTTAGAAGGAAAACTATCAAACAGGAAGGACACCTACACCAAAACCCCATCAGTATGTCACCATCATCATCAAAGACCAGAGGCAGATAAAACCACAAAGATGGGGAAAAAGCAGGGCAGAAAAGCTGGAAATACAAAAAATCAGAGCGCATCTCCCCCGGCAAAGGAGCACAGCTCATCGCCAGCAACGGATCAAAGTTTGACGGAGAATGAATTTGATGAGATGAGAGAAGAAGGCTTCAGTCCATCAAATTTCTCAGAGCTAAAGGAGGAATTACGTACCCAGCGCAAAGAAACTAAAAATCTTGAAAAAAAAGTGGAAGAATTGATGGCTAGAGTAATTAATGCAGAGAAGGTCATAAACGAAATGAAAGAGATGAAAACCATGACACGAGAAATACGTGACAAATGCACAACCTTCAGTAACCGACTCAATCAACTGGAAGAAAGAGTATCAGCGATTCAGGATCAAATGAATGAAATGAAGCGAGAAGAGAAACCAAAAGAAAAAAGAAGAAAAAGAAATGAACAAAGCCTGCAAGAAGTATGGAATTATGTAAAAAGACCAAATCTGCATCTGATTGGGGTGCCTGAAAGTGAGGAGGAAAATGGAACCAAGTTGGAAAACACTCTTCAGGATATCATCCAGGAGAACTTCCCCAACCTAGTAGGGCAGGCCAACATTAACATTCAGGAAATACAGAGAACGCCACAAAGATACTCCTCGAGAAGAGCAACTCCAAGACACATAATTGTCAGATTCACCAAAGTTGAAATGAAAGAAAAAATCTTAAGGGCAGCCAGAGAGAAAGGTCGGGTTACCCACAAAGGGAAGCCCATCAGAATAACAGCAGATCTCTCGGCAGAAACTCTCCAAGCCAGAAGAGAATGGGAACCAATATTCAACATTCTTAAAGAAAAGAATTTTAAACCCAGAATTTTATATCCAGCCAAACTAAGTTTCATAAGTGAAGGAGAAATAAAATCCTTTACAGATAAGCAAAAGCTTAGAGATTTTGTCACCACCAGGCCTGCCTTACAAGAGACCCTGAAGGAAGCACTAAACATGGAAAGGAACAACCAGTAACAGCCATTGCAAAAACATGCCAAAATGTAAAGACCATCAAGGCTAGGAAGAAACTGCATCAACTAACGAGCAAAATAACCAGTTAATATCATAATGGCAGGATCAAGTTCACACATAACAATATTAACCTTAAATGTAAATGGACTAAATGCTCCAATTAAAAGACACAGACTGGCAAACTGGATAAAGAGTCAAGACCCATCAGTCTGCTGTATTCAGGAGACCCATCTCACATGCAGAGACATACATAGGTTCAAAATAAAGGGATAGAGGAAGATTTACCAAGCAAATGGAGAACAAAAAAAAGCAGGGGTTGCAATCCTAGTCTCTGATAACAGACTTTAAACCATCAAAGATCAAAAGAGACAAAGAAGGCCAATCCAGAATGGTAAAGGGATCAATTCAACAGGAAGAATTAACTATCCTAAATATATATGCACCCAATACAGGAGCACACAGATTCATAAAGCAAGTCCTTAGAGACTTACAAAGAGACTTACACTCCCATACAATAATAATGGGAGACTTCAGCACTCCACTGTCAACATTAGACAGATCAACGAGACAGAAAGTTAACAAGGATATCCAGGAATTGAACTCATCTCTGCAGCAAGCAGACCTAATAGACATCTATAGATCTCTCCACCCCAAATCAACAGAATATACATTCTTCTCAGCACCACATCGCACTTACTCCAAACTTGACCACATAATTGGAAGTAAAGCCCTCCTTAGCAAATGTACAAGAACAGAAATCGTAACAAACTGTCTCTCAGACCACAGTGCAATCAAACTAGAACTCAGGACTAAGAAACTCAATCAAAACCACTCAACTACATGGAAACTGAACAACCTGCTCCTGAATGACTACTGGGTACATACTGAAATGAAGGCAGAAATAAAGATGTTCTTTGAAACCAATGAGAAAAAAGATACCACATACCAGAATCTCTGGGACACATTTAAAGCAGTGCGTAGAGGGAAATTTATAGCACTGAATGCCCACAAGAGAAAGCAGGAAAGATCTAAAATTGACACTCTAACATCACAATTAGAAGAACTAGAGAAGCAAGAGCAACCGCATTCAAAAACTAGCTGAAGGCAAGAAATAACTAAGATCAGAGCAGAACTGAAGGAGATAGAGACACAAAAAAAACCCTCCAAAAAATCAATGAATCCAGGAGTTGGTTTTTTGAAAAGATCAACAAAATTGACAGACCGCTAGCAAGACTAATAAAGAAGAAAAGAGAGAAGAATCAAAGAGACGCAATAAAAAATGATAAAGGGGATATCACCACCGACCCCACAGAAATACAAACTACCATGAGAGAATACTATAAACACTTCTAAGCAAATAAACTAGAAAATCTAGAAGAAATGGATAATTTCCTGGACACTTACACTCTTCCAAGATTAAACCAGGAAGAAGTTGAATCCCTGAATAGACCAATAACAGGCTCTGAAATTGAGGCAATAATTAATAGCCTACCAACCAAAAAAAGTCCAGGACCAGATGGATTCACAGCTGATTTCTACCAGAGGTACAAGGAGGAGCTGGTACCATTCCTTCTGAAACTATTCCAATCAATAGGAAAAGAGGGAATCCTCCTTAACTCATTTTATGAGGCCAACATCATCCTGATACCAAAGCCTGGCAGAGACACAACAAAAAAAAAGAGAATTTTAGACCAATATCCCTGATGAACATCGATGCAAAAATCCTCAATAAAATACTGGCAAACCAGATTCAGCAGCACATCAAAAAGCTTATCCACCATGATCAAGTGGGCTTCATCCCTGGGATGCAAGGCTGGTTCAACATTCGCAAATCAATAAACGTAATCCAGCACATAAACAGAACCAAAGACAAGAACCACATGATTACCTCAATAGATGCAGAAAAGGCTTTTGACAAAATTCAACAGTCCTTCATGCTAAAAACGCTCAATAAATTTGGTATTGATGGAACGTACCTCAAAATAATAAGAGCTATTTATGACAAACCCACAGCCAATATTATACTGAATGGGCAAAACTGGAAAAATTCCCTTTGAAAACTGGCACAAGACAGGGATGCCCTCTCTCACCACTCCTATTCAACATAGTGTTGGAAGTTCTGCCTAGGGAAATCAGGCAAGAGAAAGAAATCAAGGGGATTCAGTTAGGAAAAGAAGACATCAAATTGTCCCTCTTTGCAGATTACATGATTGTATATTTAGAAAATCCCATTGTCTCAGCCCAAAATCTCCTTAAGCTGATAAGAAACTTCAGCAAAGTCTCAGGATACAAAATTAATGTGCAAAAATCACAAGCATTCTTATACACCAGTAACAGACAAACAGAGAGCCAAATCACGAATGAACTCCCATTCACAATTGCTTCAAAGAGAATAAAGTACCTAGGAATCCAACTTACAAGAGATGTAAAGGACCTCTTCAAGGAGAACTACAAACCACTGTTCAGTGAAATAAAAGAGGACACAAACAATGGAAGAACATACCATGCTCATGGATAGGAAGAATCAATATCGTGAAAATGGCCATACTGCCCAAGGTTATTTATAGATTCAATGCCATCCCCATCAAGCTACCAACGAGTTTCTTCACAGAATTGGAAAAAACTGCTTTAAAGTTCATATGGAACCAAAAAAGAGCCCGCATCTCCAAGACAATCCTAAGTCAAAAGAACAAAGCTGGAGGCATCAGGCTACCTGACTTCAAACTATACTATAAGGCTACAGTAACCAAAACAGCATGGTACTGGTACCAAAACAGAGATATAGACCAATGGAACAGAACCGAGTCCTCAGAAATAATACCACACATCTACAGTCATCTGATCTTTGACAAACCTGAGAGAAAGAAAGAAATAGGGAAAGGATTCCCTATTTAATAAATGGTGCTGGGAAAATTTGCTAGCCATAAGTAGAAAGCTGAAACTGGATCCTTTCCTTACTCCTTATACGAAAATTAATTCAAAATGGATTAGAGACTTAAATGTTAGACCTAATACCATAAAAACCCTAGAGGAAAACCTAGGTAGTACCATTCAGGACATAGGCATGGGCAAGGACTTCATGTCTAAAACACCAAAAGCAACGGCAGCAAAAGCCAAAATTGACAAATGGGATCTAATTAAACTAAAGAGATTCTTCACAGCAAAAGAAACTACCATCAGAGTGAACAGGCAACCTACAGAATGGGAGAAAATTTTTGCAATCTGCTCATCTGACAAAGGGCTAATATCCAGAACCTACAAAGAACTCAAACAAATTTACAAGAAAAAAACAAACAACCCCATCAAAAAGTGGACAAAGGATATGAACAGACATTTCTCAAAAGAAGACATTCATACAGCCAACAGACACATGAAAAAATGCTCATCATCACTGGCCATCAGAGAAATGCAAATCAAAACCACAATGAGATACCATCTCACACTAGTTAGAATGGCAATCATTAAAAAGTCAGGAAACAACAGGTGCTGGAGAGGATGTGGAGAAATAGGAACACTTTTACACTGTTGTTGGGATTTTAAACTAGTTCAACCATTATGGAAAACAGTATGGCGATTCCTCAAGGATCTAGTACTAGATGTACCACATGACCCAGCCATCCCATTACTGGGTATATACCCAAAGGATTCTAAATCATGCTGCTATAAAGACACATGAACACGTATGTTTATTGCGGCACTATTCACAATAGCAAAGACTTGGAATCAACCCAAATGTCCATCAGTGACAGACTGGATTAAGAAAATGTGGCACATATACTCCATGGAATACTATGCAGCCATAAAAAAGGATGAGTTTGTGTCCTTTGTAGGGACATGGATGCAGCTGGAAACCATCATTCTTAGCAAACTATCACAAGAACAGAAAACCAAACACCGCATGTTCTCACTCATAGCTGGGAACTGAACAATGAGATCACTTGGACTTGGGAAGGGGAACATCACACACCGGGGCCTATCTTGGGGAGTGGGGACGGGGGAGGGATTGCATTGGGAGGTATACCTGATGTAAATGACGAGTTGATGGGTGCTGACGAATTGATGGGTGCAGCACACCAACATGGCACATGTACCCTAGAACTTAAAGTATAATAATAATAATAAGAAAAAAAAAAAAGACTCATCCAAAAACTTCCAAATTTGATAAATGAATTCAGTAAATTTTCAGATTTCAAAATGAATGTGGACCAGTCAGTAGCACTGCTAAGCACCAACAACAACCAAGCTGAGAATCAAATCCAAAATGTATTCTTTTTTACAACAGCTACAGAAAAATACTTAGGAATATACTTAACCAAGAAGGTGGAAGATTTTTACAAGTAAAACTACAAAACACTGCTGAAAGAAATCATAGATGACACAAACAAATGGAAACACATTCAATGCTCATGAATGGGTAGACTCAATAATGTGAAAATGACCATAGTGCTAAAAGCAGTCCACAGATTCAATGCAATTTCCATCAAAATACCATCATCATTCTTCACAGAAGTAGTAGGAGAATCCTAAAATTCATATGGAACAAAAAAAGAGCTCACTTAGCCAAAGCAATACTAAGTGAAAAGAACAAATCTGGAGGCATCACATCACCTGACTTCAAATTATACAACAAGGCTACAGTTACGAAAACAACATGGTGCTGGTATAAAAATATGCACAATGGAACAGAATAAAGAACTTGAAAAAAATCCAAATATTTACAGGCAACTAATCTTTGACAAAGCATACAAAAATATAAATTTGGGAAAGAACACTTTATTCAATAAATGGTTCTGGGAAAATTGACAAGCCACATGTAGAAGAATGAAACTGGATGCTCTTCTTTCACCTTATACAAAAATCAACTCAAGATAAATAAAAAATTTTCATCTAAGACCTAAAACCATAAAAATTCTAGAAGATGACATAGAAAAAACTCTTCTGGACATTAGATTAGGCAAGTAATTCATTACTAAGACCTCAAAAGCAAATGCAACAAATTAAAAAATAAATAGACGGGACCTGATTAAACTAAAAGTCTTCTGCATAGCAAATGAAATAATAACTAAAGAGAGAACTTAGAGAGTGGGAGAAAATATTCTTAATGCATCTAACAAAAAATATTCTATGCATCTAACAAAAGAATAGTGTCCAGAATTTACAAGGAACTCAAACAAATCAGCAAGAGAAAAAAATCCCATCAATACATGGCACAGGACATGAATAGACAATTCTCAAAAGAAGATATACAAACAGCCAACAAAAGTATAAAAATTCCCCAAATTAGTAATCATCAGGGAAATGCAAAATAAAAGCAGAATGAGATACCACCTTACTCCTGCAAGAATGGCCTTAATTAAAAAGTCAAAAATAACAGATGCTAGCATCGGTGTGGTGAAAAGGAAACACTTTTACACTGCTGGTGGTCATGTAAATTAATATAACCACTGTGTAAAATAGTATAAGGATTCCTTAAAGTAGTAAAAGTAGAACTACCATTTGATCAGCAATCCCACTACTGTGTATCTACCCAAAGGAAAAGAAGTCGTTACATGAAAAAGGCATATGCACACACATGTTTACAGCAGCGTAATTTGCAGTTGCCAAAATACGCGACCAACCTAAATGCCACTCAACCAATTACTGGATTAAAAAATGTGGTACATATATACCATAGAATACTACTCAACCGTAGAAAGAAAGAAAATAATGTATTTTGCAGCAACATGAATAAGCTGGAGGTCTTAATTCTAGTTAAAGTAACTCAGGAATGGAAAACCAAATACCATTGGTTTTCACTTGTAAGTGGGAGCTAATCTATGGGGATGCAAAGGCATGACTGATATAATGGACTTTGGGGACTCGGTTGGGGGAAGGTTGGGAGTGGGGTGAGGGATAAAATATTACATATTGGTGTACACTGTATACTGCTTGGATGATGCGTGCACTAACATCTCAAAAACTACCACTAAAGAACTTATCCATGTAACCAAAAACCACCTGCACCCCCAAACTATTGAAATTCTTAAAAATTACCAATAAAAATAAATAGAAATAAAATAAAATACTTTGAAATGTATTAAAGACATAGTGTAAGAACTAAAACCATAAAACTACTAGAAGATAACCTAGAGGAAAATCTCTATAACATTGATCTGGGCAATAATATTTTTATACATTACCCGAAAAGCAAAGGCAACAAAGTAAAAATAGACAAACGAGAATACACCAAACCAAAAAGCTCCTGTAATGTCAAGAGAACAATCAACAGAATGAAAGGGAAACTTACAGAATGAGAGAAAATACTTGCAAACTATATATCTGATCAGAGTTTAATATCCAATCTATTCAAGGAACTCAAATAAATTAATACTTAGAAAACAAATAACTCAATTATAAAATGGGCAAAGGGCCTGAACAGACATTTCACAAAAGAAGGCATACAAATGCCCAATAAATATATAGAAAAATTCAACATCATTAATCATCAGCGAAGTATATATTATAACCATAATGACATGACTTAAAAGCTGCTAGAATGGCTATCAAAATGAAAGACAGCAAGTGTTGGAGAAGATGTGCAGAGAAGAAAACTGTTGCACAATGTTGATGGAAATGTAAATTTGTACATTCATATGTGTGATGGTTAATACTGAGTGTCAACTTGATTGGATTGAAGAATACAAAGTATTGACCCAGGGTGTGTCTTTGAGGGTGTTGCCAATGAAGATTAATATTTGAGTCAGTAGGCTGGGAAAGGCAGACCAACCCTTAATCTGGGTGGGCACAATCTAATCAGGTGTCAGCATGGCTAGAACATAAGCAGGCAGAAAAATGTGAAAACAGAGACTGGTCAGGCCTCCCAGCCTACATCTTTCTCCCATGCTGAATGTTTCCTGCCCTTGAACACTGGACTCCAAGTTCCCAGCCTATTGTGAGACATTGTGACAGGGTGAGTTAATACTTAATAAACTTCCCTTTATATATATACATATATACACACACACACAATGGAATATATATATATTCCATTAGTTCTGTCCCTCTAGAGAACCCTATTACAGACTTTTGTACCAGGATTGGTTCTAGAGGAACAGAATATTAAGGATGGGGATAATTTATTGGTTTTGGTTTCCTGGAGATAGTTGCTTATTATGATTAGACCCCAGAATGCTAAGGACTCTACTTCTAATAGTGGGGAGAGCACTGATAGTCCTTGGCACGAACTTTTTAGAGAGCTATGCAAAAAAAAAAAAAGAAAAAAATGCATTTGACACCCGATTCATTGTTCGTGAGAAGCAAGGAATTCAGTGACTCTATACATAATACCTTTGACCATATGGGGAGAACCAAGAAACATAATGAAGCTGGTTGGTTTCTTCTAAGTTCAGTAGACAAAGTGATGAAAGAAAATGATGAATGATAAATTCAGAGACTCTAGCTCCTGGCCTCAGAAGCAGATACTGAACTTCAAGTCCACTAAGATTGCCCTGAGTGAGAGTCTTATCTCCTGTAGAGAAATAGATGAAACTGTAGAAAAACAGACACAAGCTCTTACATGAATGGCTGACCTGAAATGAAACGTGCATGAACAGCCTTGCCAGGTGCCTATTGTTAAAGTGAGGGCATTGATTGGAAAAGAATGGGCCCTTGCAACTTTGAATGAAGACAGGTGGGAGGACCCTGATGAAGCTGAGGACACTGAGTTTGTTAATTCTGATGAATCTTTTTACCAGGAAATAAAAAGAAAAAAAAAAAAAAAAAAAAAAACAGCTTCCCCATCCCCAGTAGTGGAAACATCCCTTCCCTGATCCATACTGCAGTCAGTTTTTCCATTTTTGTCTGAGGAGATAAACCCTGCGCTGCCTGAGGCAACAGTGATGGCCTGCCTTGAGGAAGTTGCCAGGCAAGATAATTTCGATTCTCCTCAGGAGCCACCACCAACACTGCTATTTGCTTCTAGACCTATAACTAGACTCAAGTTCCGGTGGACCCCCAGAGGTGAGGTTGAGAGTGTGACCCATGAGGAGATGTGCTGTACTCAAAAAGAACTGCTTGAGTTTTCTAATTTATATAAACAGAAATCTGGAACACAGGAATGGGAATGGGTATTAAGGGTGTGGGATAATGGTGGAAGGAACATAGAGTTGAATCAGACTGAATTTATTTATTTGGCCAACTAAGTAGACACTCTGCATTTAATGTTGCAGCTCGGGAAGTTAAAAAGTTCTAATAATTTATTTGCTAGGTTAGCTGAAACATGGATTACAAGATGGCCTACTGTGAGCAAGCTGGAAATGCTTGATCTCCCTTGGTTTAATGTAGAGGAAGGAATCCAAAGGCTTAGGGAGATAATGATGGTGGGGTGGATTAGTCATTTTAGACCCACTTATTTCAGCTGGGAAGGTCCAGAAGATATACACTTGACCAATGCCTTGTGAAATAGATTTGTGAGGGTGGCACCTGCATCTTTGAAGAGCCCTGTAATTGCTGTTTTCTGTATGTCAGATCTAACAGTTGGAACTTCAGTCACTCAACTACAAAATTTAAATACAATGGGAATAATTGAGTCCCAAGGTGGCAGACACCAAGTGGTAGCACTCAACCATCAAAGACAAGGTGGACAAAGCTACTATAATGGACATCAGAGGCAAACCATTAATAAGAATAGTCTGATTCGTGTAGAGCTCTGGCATAGGCTCATTAATCATGGTGTTCCTAGAAGTATAATTGATAGGAAGCCTAGTGCATTCCTACTTAATTTATACAAGCAGAAAACTTCTAGGTCAAATGGACAAAAGACTAACTTGAATTATAAAAACAGAGAATCACAGACCCTCAATCAATTTTTAGACTTGAGCCAGTTTATAGACACAGAATGTCTTGAATGAAAAAGAGGCTGGATCCCCTTGAGGAAGGACCCCACTACATTACCAATAATGTATGCAGTGAATCTTTCTTCTATCCTTCCCCAAGGAGACCTCTGACATTTCACCAGGGTAACTGCATTGGGGAAAGTGAAATGATCAGACATTTTGGGGACTACTGGTTACTGACTCTGAGCTGACGTTGATTCCATGGGACCCAAAACATCATTGTGGTCCTCCAGTTAAAGTAGGGACTTATGGAGGTCAGGTAATAAAGGAGTTTTAGCTCAGGTCCTACTTATAGTTGGTCCATTGGGTCCCCAGACTCATCCTGTGGTCATTTTCCCAGTGCCAGAATGCATAATTGGCATAGAACTACTTAGCAGCTGGCAGAACCCCCACATGGCTCCATGATTGGTAGGGTGAGGGATATTATGGTGGGAAAAGCCCAGTGGAAGCCATAAGTGCTGCCTCTACCTAGAAAAACAGTAAATCAAAAAGATTACCGCATCCCTGGAGGGATTGCAGAGATTAGTGCCACTATCAAGGACTTTAAAGAGGCAGGGGCAGTGATTCTCACTACACCCTTGTTCAACTCTCCCATTTAGCCTGTGTAGAAGACAGATGGATCTTGGAGAATGACCGTGGATTATCACAAGCTTAAGCAATTGCAGCTGCTGTACCAGATGTGGCTTCATTGCTTGAACAAATTAACATATCTCCTGGTACCTGGTATGCAGCCAGTGACTTGGCAAATGCCTTTTTCTCCATTCCTCTTTATAAGGCCCACTAGAAGCAACTTGCCTTCAGCTGGCAAAACCAGCAATATACCCTTACTTTTCTACCTCAGATATATTTCAACTCTCTGGCTTTATGTCATAATATTATTCAGAGAGACCTTGACTGCTTTTTGCTTCCACAAAATATCACATTGGTCTATTACATTATGCCGATTGGATCCAGTGAGCAAGAAGTAGCAAACACCCTGGACTTATTGTTGAGACATTTGCATGCCAGAGGATGGGAAAAATATTTAATAAAATTGAGCGGACCTTCTACCTCAGTAAAATTTCTAGGGTTCCAGTAGTGCGGGGCCTGTCAAGATATTCATTCTGAGGTGAAAGATAAGTTGCTGCATTTGTCCCCTCCACAAAAAAAAATAAATAAATAAATAAAAATGACACAATGCCTAGTGGGTCCATTTGGATTTTAGAGGCAACACATTCCTCATTTGGGTGTGTTACTTTGACCCATATGTCAAGTGACCCGAAAGGCTGCCAGTTTTGAGTGGGGTCCAGGACAGGAGAAGGTTCTTTAGCAGGTCCAGGATGATGTGCAAGCTGCTCTGCCACTTGGGCCATATGACCCAGCAGATTCAATGGTGCTTGAGGTGTCAGTGGCAGATAAGGATGTTACCTGGGAACTTTGGCAGGCCCGTATAAGTGAGTCACCACAGAGGGTTCTAGGATTTTGGAGCATGGCCTTGCCATCTTCTGCAAATAACTACTCTCCTTTTGAGGGGCAGCTCTTGGCCTCTTACTGGGCTTTAATGGAAACTGAACGTTTGACTATGAGTCATTAAGTCACCATGCATCCTGAATTGCCTATCATAAATTGGGTGCTTTGTGACTCATCTAGCCATAAAGTGGGTCATGCATAGCAGCATTCCAGCATCAAATGGAAGTGGTATATATGAGATCCAGCTCGAGGAGGTTGTGAAGGCACAAGTAAGTTACATGAGGAAGTGGTTCAAATGCCCAGGGTCCTGCCACCCTGCCTTCTCTCCCCCAGCCTGCACCAATGGCCTCATTAGGAGTTTCCTATGATCAGTTGACACACAAAGAGAAGACTAGGGCCTGGCTCACAGATGGTCCTGCACAATATGCAGGCACCACCTGAAACTGAACAGCTGCAGCACTACAGCCCCTTTCTAGGACATCATTGAAGGAAAGTATTGAAGGAAAGTAGTGAAGGGAAATCTTCCCAGTGAGCAGAACTTCAAGCAGAGCACCTGGTTGTGAACTTTGCATGGAAGGAGAAATGGCCAGATGTGTGATTATATACTGATTCATGGGCGGTAGGATGTCACATTCAGTGGACATCACCCAGCCTCTTTCCCCAGCCACCCCTGGTGTCTCCCAAGGGGTCCATGAACAAAGTGGCCATAGTGGCAGAGATGGAGGCTATACATGGGCTCAGCAGCATGGACTTCCACTCACCAGGGCTGACCTGGCTACGGCCACTGCTGAGTGCCTAATTTTCTGGCAACAGAGACCAACACTGAGCCCTCGATATGGCACTATTCCTCAGCGTGATCAGCCAGCTACCTAGTGGCATATTGATTATATTGGATATTTTCCATGATGGAAAGGCAGAGGTTTGTCATCACTGGAATAGACATTTACTCCAGATATGAGTTTATCTATCCTGCATGGCATGCTTCTGCCAAGACTACCATCCAAGGACTCACAGAATGCTTATCCAACTTCATGGTACTCCACACAGCATTGCCATTGCCTCTGACCACGGCACTCACTTTACAGCTAAAGAAGTATGGCAGTGGGCTCATGCTCACAGAATTCACTGGTCTTACCATGTTCCCCATCATCCTGAATCAGCTGGATTGATAGAACAGTAGAATGGCCTTTTGAAGTCACAATTACAATGCCAACTAGGTGATAATACTTTGCAAGGTTGGGGCAAAGTTCTCCAGAATGCCATGTATGCTCTGAATCGGTGTCCAATATATGGCACTATTTCTCCCATAGCCAAGATTTGCATCTCCAGGAGTCAAGGGATGGAAGTGGAAGTGGTACCACTCAACATCACCCCTAGTGATCCACTAGCAAAATTTTTGCTTCCTGTTCCTGTGACACTACGTTCTGGTGGCCTACAGGTCTTTTTTCCAGAGGGAGAAATGCTGCTACCAGGAGACACAACGATTCCATTAAACTGCAAGTTAAAATTGCCACCTGGACACTTTGGGCTCCTCCTGCCTTTAAATCAAAAGGCTAAGAAGGGAATTACGGTGTCTGCTGGTGTGATTGACCCGGATTATCCATATAAAATCAGTCTACTACTCTATAATGGAGGTAAGGGAGAGTATGCATGGAATACAGGAGATCCATTAGAGTGTTTCTTAGTATTACCATGTCCTATGATTAAGGTCAATGGGCAACTACAACAGCCTAATCCAGGCAGGACTACAAATGACACAGACCCTTCAGGAATGAAGGTTTGGGTCATTCCACCAATAAAAAACCCACGACCTGCTGACATGCTTGCTAAAGGCAAAGGGAATACAGAAATGGGTAGTAGAAGAGAGTAGTCATCAATACTAGCTAAGACCACATGAGCAGCTGCAGAAATAAAGACTGTAAATGCCATGAGTATTTCCTCCTTCTTTTGTTAAAACATGTTTGTGCATATATACACTTGTACTAAGAGAATGTCTTCATTTTATTTCCTTTCTCCTTTGTCATCTGACATGAAATTTATTGACTCCACATCAGCATTTAAGTATTGTTAACTTTATGTAATAGTATTTGTGTTGGGGAATGGTGAGTTTCTGGTTGTATGAAGGATAGTTGTATTATGTTAGACATAATCATGTCCTCATCATTGTCTTTATTTCAAGGTTATATATGATCTCAGGAGATATGTATGGGTTTAAGTTGACAAGGGGTGGACTTGTGAAGGTTAATACTGTCAACTTGATTGGATTGAAGAATACACAGTATAGATCCTGAGTGTATTTGTGAGGGTGTTGACAAAGGAGATTAACACTTGGGTCATTGGGCTGGGAAAGGCAGACCTACCCTTAATCTGGGTGGGCACAATCTAATCAGCTGCCAACACAGCTGAAATATAAGCAGGCAGAAAAATGTAAAAAGAGAGACTGGCCTAGCCTGCCAGCCTCAATCTTTCTCCCATGCTGGATGCTTCCTGCCCTCAAACACCATACTCTAAGTTCTTCAGTTTTGGAACTTGGATTGGCTCTAATAGAGTAGAATATGTATATATAATAGAATATATATACTATTAGAATATATTAGAATATTTTAATTTGAATACATTAAAATATATTACAATATTTTAATACATTTCTAATATAATTCTATTATTCTAGTATTGTAATATAATTTTAATCTAATATTCTAATATTATTCTAATATAATTCTATAATTATATTATTCTAATATAATTCTAATATTCTATTCAGTTCTGTCCCTCTAGAAAACCCTGACTAATACAATATGGAAAACAGTATGGATATTCCTCAAAAAATTTAAAACAGGATTACTGTATGATTCAGAAACCTTAGTTTTCACTATAAAGCCAAAGGAAATGAAATCAATTTGTTAAAGAGATATCTGCACTCCCATGTTCACTGCAGCTATATTCATGGTAGTCAAGATATGGAAACAACCTAAGTGGCCATCAACAGATAAATTAATAAAGAAAACATGGTAGATATACAAATTGGAATACTATTCAGCCTTTAAAGAGAAGATAATACTGTCACTTGTGAGAACATGAATGAACCTGGAGGACATTATGTAAAGTGAAGCAAGACAGGTACAGGCACAGAACAATGAATACCACATGATTTTCCTTATATGCAGAATCTAAAATAGTAAAGCCCATAGAAGCAGAGGGTAGAATGGTAGTTACCAGTGGCTTGTTGAGGGGAAAATGTTAGTCAAAAGATACAAAGAAATAAGTTAAAGTGATTTGTTGTACAATATAATGACTATAGTTAATAACAAAGTATTGTATACCTGGGAATTGGTAAGAGAGTAGATATTAAGTGTTCTCACAAAACTTATATAATTAGATGAGGTAATTCTTATGTTGATTAGTTCAATTTAGGCATTCCACGTTGTGTGTATATTTCAAAATATGTTGTACACCATACATTGATACAATTTTTATTCAATTTAAAAATAAGTAAATACATAAAAAAATTTTTTAAGTTGTGAGATAAATGAGTTAGTGAGAATTGGAGCCTGCCACTCACAGCAGCCAATGCAGTCGTGAATGTAGAAAATTTTCACTGAGCCCTATTTACCTTGAAATTCAAACAATTATAAATATTACATTTGTTTTATTTCATTTTTAAGACTACAAAATAACTACAATAATACAAAACAATAACAATTCTAAAGAAAGATTTAAAATAAAATGCATAAATACTTGCATCTGAACTTGAATTAAAAGCTTCTTCAAAACTGAACCAAAAATGGTTCTTCATCATTCAGATTTATGACATTTAAAATAATAAACTCAAAACTAAATGTAAAATTTAAGAAATAAATAAATAGAATTATTTGTCAAGCACCTCACAACTAATCATGACACACTGAGAGTTTACATCACTTTTAGTACCTTAATGCTGACTACAGTGGCGGTCATCACACTTGTTGATGCTGCAATTATGCATCCCTTTCAGTGAATCATTTTTGAGCAGGCATTCTCATACATATTTATTATTTATAAATTTTATATCATGGTATGAGCATTATAAACATTGTAATAATGTACACAAAATATGACATTTTTAATTACAGGATGATGAAAATGACGTTATTGAAATTTTAAATGTATATTTATTGATGGCAAAATAAAACTTTTTGCTCTCACTGAAAAATTATCTTAGATGTAGCAATGTGATTGAATATGCTTTTTTTAGATCTTGGTATAACATTTGATATGACCATCCAAAGCTCTGATTATATGTTCAATTTGTTTCAGCAGTTTAGTATTTATTTTACAAAGACTAAAGACAACGTGATACATTTTGGATCTGTGTCCCCACCCAAACCAAAACTTTTGTTGAACTGTAACACCCAGTGTTGAAGGTGGGGCCTGGTGGAAGATTGGATCATGAGGGCAGAGTTCTCATGAATGGGTTAGCACCACCCGCCTCATGCTGTTCTTGTGACAATGAGTGAGTGAGTTATCATGAGATCTGGTTGTTTAAAAGTGTGTAGCACCTCCCAACTCTCGGTTCTACTCCTGCCATGTAAGATGCTTGTTCCCACTTGTCCTCCATCATGAATACGAGTTCCCTGAGGCCTCCCCAGAAGCAAATGTTGCCATGCTTCCTGTACAGCCTGTGGAACCCTGAGTCCAATTAAACCTATTTTCTTGAAAAATTTACCAATCTCATGTTTTTTTTTTTTATAGCAGTGTGAGAACAAACAAATACACAGTTTACTGTTAATGGATGCTTAGATATTAATTTTTACTGTTTATACACCTGTCTTGATAATTTTGAAATTTATGTTCAAATTTGTGAAATCTGATTGGATCAGTGCTTTTTTCATTTGCTTGCTTTTACTAGTAGAGTGGCTGAAGGATCACTGGAAATATTAATGTAAGTGTTAGCTGTGCCATTTTCTTATTACTACTACAATTCATTTTTAAATAAGGAGAAAAGCATGTTTTAATAAAAATGATGCTTTTAAATTTTAATTTTACACTATTAATGGACTCCGAACTATTGGCTTTATGTCTATCATCATTTTATACAGTGTTACTCATCCCTTTTAATTTTACTATGTATTATTCATTTGTTCAGTTGTCTTCTGATACAGTATTTCAATACCTTAATTCTCTAGTATACCTTTTTCAATTTTTATTGTGCATTAAACATACATCATAAAATTATCTATAATATATGTACAGTTTAAAGAATAATAAAATCAACATCTGTATACTTACTACCTAGGGCAAGAAATAGAATATGGCTAGTATTACAAAAGTCCTCTGTATAACCCACCCAGAATGCACTGTCCTTTCTTGCCAATGGTGATAAACACTATCTTAAGTTTTGTATTAATTATGCCTTTTTTTAAATAGTTTGACCACTGTGTGCATATATCTTTTTTTTTTTAACTTACAATACATGAAACCATACTGTATGTGGTTTTTAGATGATTTTTTCACTCAACATTATTTTCTGGAGACTCATACATGTCACTCAATACAGCTGTAGTTTATTCATTTTTTCAGGCTGTGTACTTTTCTATCTTTATACATTAATGTATTTATCCATTCTACTGTTAATGAACATTTGGGTTGTTTGCTTATATTTAATATTACAAAGAGTGCTGCTGAAACATTCCTGTATATGTTTCCTGGGAGCAAATATGCAAGAATTAATTTAAGGGGAATTGTTGGATGAAAGAGAATGCAAATGCTTGACTATTCTGGGTGATACAAATAGTAAGTTTTGGAAGTGGTTACCAATTTAAATTCACTTCAGCAATGTGTGAGAGTTCCCATTGTACTACATCTTCACCAAAATTTGGTTGACAAAACTTTTGATTTTTTTCGCATCTGATTTTGGTAAAAGGTTATCTCAGGAACTCATTTTTCAATTTCCTCATAACCAATGATAGTTGTATATATTTATGTATCATTTTTATTTTCTCTTCTGTCAAGGGCATATTCATGCTTTTTACTGATTTTTCTATTAAGCGTTTATCTTTTTCTTATTGCCTTCTAGAAGTGTGTTGTGTTTTTGGTTACTAATACTCTGACTGGATACATTGAATATTATTCTCCCAGTTGTAACTTATTTATTTTCATCTTTTTGTGGTAATTTTTAGATGACAATAAATTCTTATTTTAACATAGTTGAATTTGTTACTGTTTTTCATTATGGTTTGGATGTTTACTGTCTTGTTTAAGAAAAGTTTCTCAAGGAAGAGGCAAAGATGGCCGACTAAAAACAGCTGTGGTAAAAGTCTCCCACCAAGAACAAAAGTGGCAAGTGAATCCTGCACCGGCAACTGAGGTATCTAGGTTCTTTTACTGAGACTGATTAGGTGGTGGGTATCACCCACAGAGGGTGATAAAAAGCAGGGTGGAATGATGGCCCACCTGGGAGCTGCACGGGGCAAGGGAAGGACCCACCCCTGCAAGAAGGACCCACCCTAGGGCAAGAAATAGAATATGGCTAGTAGTGCAAAAGTCCTCTGTATAACCCACCCAGAATGTACTGCCCTTTCTTGCCAATGATGATAAACATTATCTAAAGTTTTGTATTAATTATGCCTTTTTTTCTTTATAGTTTGACCACTATGTGTATATATCTTCTTTTTTTTTTTTTTTTTACTTACAATACATGAAACCATACCATATGTGGCTTTTAGATGCTTTTTTCACTCCCCACCAAGGGAGGCACTGAGTGATTGTGCTACTTTGCCCAGGAAGCCACATGTTTTCCATGGATCTGTATACACCATGGATCAGGAGATCCCCTTGTAAGCCCATACCACCAGAGCCTTAGGCCTTAAGCACAGAGCTGTGCAGATTCTCAGCAGCTGCTCTACCGGAGACTGCCTAAGACTACCAAGTTCATGCGGGCAGAAGCAGCCACCATCACTGAAGCTGCCTGCTGCCTAAGATGATTGAGCTCCTTAGGTGAGGAGTGGCTGCCATCACTGTGGCTGCCTGCTGCCTAAGACAACTGAGCTTCTGAAAGGAGGGGCAGCCACCACCACTGCAGCTGCCTACTTCCTAAGATGAGTTCCTAAGGGGAGTGGCAGCAGCTATCACTGCAGCTCAGCTCGTCTGCAGTTTTCCCCTGCTGGTGCTGGGGACACTGGGGAGTTTGGAACCAGGAGGAATTCCCACAGTCCAGTGCAGTGGCTGTGGCAGATTGTGTCCAGACTGCTTTCTTAGGGTGAACTTGGACCCATTCCTCCTCAGCAGGCAGGGCCTCCCTGCGGGAATTTTAGCAACTCCAGCCAGGAGTTTACAGACAAAACTCTGATCTCCCTGGAAATGCGAACCCCTAGAGGGAGGGGTGGCCATAATCTCCATCAATCAGCAGGCTTAGTCTTTTCTCCTGTTGGCTCTGAGAAATCTGGGCAGTCCACACAAGTGGGATTCCCCCCAGTGCAACACAAACCTTCCAACAATGGATAGCCAGAGTGCTTCATTAAGTGGGTCCCTGATACCATGCCTCCTGACTCAGTGAGATGCCCCAAGAGGGGTCAACAGACACCTAATACACGAACATTCCTGCTGGCATCAGTTTGGTGCCCTTCTGAGACAGAGCTCCCAGAGAAAGAAGCATGCAGCCATCTTTGCTGTTCTGCAGCCTCCACTGGTGACATCACCAGATTCAGGAGGGACCCAGGTTAATAGGGTGTAAAGTGGTCCCCCAGCACATCCCACAGCAGCCCTATGGAAGAGAGGCCTGACTATTAAAAGAAAAACAAATGGAAAGCAACAACAACAACATCAATGAAAAGTCCCCATAAAACCCCATCCAAAGGTCAGCAGCCTCAAAGATTGAAGGTAGATAAAGTTATGAAGATGAGAAAGAATCAATGAAAGAATGCTGAAAACTGTAATTGCCAGAGTGCCTCTTCTCCTTCAGATGATCACAACACCATTCCAGGAAGGGCACAGGACTGAGCTGAGGCTGAGATGGATGAACTGACAGAAGTAGGCTTCAGAAGGTGTGTAATAACAAATTTCGCTGAGCTAAAGGAACATGTTCTAACCCAATGCAAAGAAGCTAAAAAGCATAATGAAATACTAAAGGAGCTGTTAACTAGAATAACCAGTTGAGAGAGGTACATAAATGACCAGATGAAGCTGAAAAATAAAACAAGAGAACTTTACAATGCAACCACAAGTATCAATAGACAAGTAGACCAAGTGGAGGAAAGAATTTCAGAGTTTGAAGCCATTATTGCCAAAATTAAGACGGACAGACAAGACTAGAGAAAAAAGAATTAAAAAGAACAAACAAAACCTCCAAGAAATACGGGATTATGTAAAAAGACTGAACCTATGACTGATTGGGATGCTGGAAAGTAACAGTGAGAATGAAACAAAGTTAACAAACCTACTTCAGGATATCATCCAAAACATATTTCAGGATATCATCTTCCCCAGCCTAGCAAGATGAGCCAACATTAAAGTTCAGGAAGCCCGTAGAACTCCAGTAAGATATTCTGTGAGAAGATCAACTCCAAGTCACATAATCATCATACTATCCAAGTTCGAAATGAAGAAAGAAATTGTTAAGGGCAGTCAGAAAGAAAGGGCAGTAACCCTACAATTGGAAGCCCATTAGAATAACAGCAGACCTCTCGGTGGAAATTCTACAAGCCAGAAGAGATTGGGGGCCAATATTCAACATTCTTAAAGAAAAGAATTTTCAAACCAGAGTTTCATATCTGGCCAAACTAAGCTTCATAAGCAAAGGAGAAATAAAATTCTTTTCAGACAACCAAATGCTGAGAGGGAATTTGTTACCACCAGGCCTGCTTTCCAGGAGTTCCTGAAGGAACCACTAACTATGAAAAGGAAAAATCTTTGCCAGTCACTAAAAACAACAACAACAACAAAAACAAACAACAACAACAACAACAAAAAACTGCAGTACACAGACCAATGACACTACAAAGCATTAAATTAACAAGGCTGCAAAATAACCAGCTAGCATCATGGTGACATAATCAAATTCACACGTAACAATATTAACCTTAAATGTATGTGGGCTAAATACCCCAATTAAAAGACACAAAATGGCAAACTGAATAAAGAGTGGAGACCTATTGGTGTGCTGTATTCAAGAGACCCATCTCATGTGCAAAGACACAAATAAGCTCAACAGAAAGGGAAAAAGAAAAATACAACCACAAATAGAAAGCAGAAAAAAGCAGGGGTTGCAATCCTAGTTTATGACAAAACAGACTGTAAATCAACAAAGATCAAAAAAGACAAAGAAGGGCATTACATAATGGTAAAGGGGTCAATTCAACAAGAAAAGCTAACTATCCTAAATATATATGCACCCAATATGGAAGCACTCAGGTTCTTAAAACAAGTTCTTATAGACCCACAAAGAGGCTCAGACTGCCACACGATAATAATGGGAGATTTAACACTGCACTCTCAACATTAGACAGCTCATTGAGACAGAAAATTAACAAGAATATTCATGATAAGAACTCAGCTCTCGGTCAAGTGGACATGATAAATATCTACAGAACTCTCCACCCAAAAACAACAGAGTATACATTCATCTTGACATCAAATGGCACTTACTCTAAAATTGGTCACATAATTGGAAGTAAAATGCTCTTCAGCAAATGCAGCCAAACTGAAATCATAACAGCCTCTCAGACCACAGTGCAATCAAATTAGAACTCAGTATTAGAAACCCCACTCAAAATTAACTACTATCTGAAAATTGAGCAATGTGCTCCTGAATGACTCTGGGGTAAATAATGAAATTAAGGCAGAATCAAGAAGTTTTTTTAAAACCAATGAGAACAAAGAGACAAAGTACCAGAATCTCCAGGACACAGCCAAAGCAGTGTTAAGAGGCAAATTTATAACACTAAATGCCCACATCAACAAATTAGAAATATCTCAAATATACATTCTAACATCACAACTAAAAGAACTAGAGAACTGAGAGCAAACAAACCCCAAGGGTATAGAAGACAAGAAATAACCAAGACCATAGTAGAACTGAAGGAGACAGAGACACATAAAACCCTTCAAAAAATCACCGAATCCTGAAGCTGTCTTTTTTTTTCTTGAAAAAGTAATAAAATAGACCACTACTTAGACTAATAAAGAATAAAAGAGAGAAGAACAAATTAGAAACAATGAAAAATGATAAAGAAGATATCACTAATGACCCTGAAGAAATACAAGCAGCCATCAGAGAATACTACACACAACACTATACAAATTTACTAGAAAATCTAGAAGAAATGGATAAATTCCTGGACACATACATCCTCCTAAGACTGAACCAGGAAGAAGTTGAATCCCTGAATAGACCAATAACATGTTCTGAAATTGAGGCAGTAATAAATAGTTTACCAATCAAAAAAAGTCCAGGACCAGATAAATTTACAGCTGAATTCTACAAGAGGTACAAAGAGGAGCTTGTACTATTTCTTCTGAAACTATTTCAAGCAACTGAAAATGAGGGACTCCTCCCTAACTCTTTTTATGAGGCCAGCATCATGCTGATACCAAAACCTGACAGAGATACAAGAAAAAAGAAAACTTTAGACCAATATCCCTGATGAACGTGATGCAAAAATCCTCAATAAAATACTGGCAAACCAAATTCAGAAGCACATCAAAAAAGCTTATACACCACAATGAAATCATCTTTGTGTCCTGGATACATGGTTGGTTCCAACAAATGCAAATCAATAAGTATAATTAATAACATAAACAGAACTAAAGACAAAAACCACATGATTATCTCAATAGATGCAGAAAAGGCCCTCGGTACAGTTCAACACACTTTCATGTTGAAAATTCTTAATAAGCTAGGTATTGATGAAACATATGTCAAAATAATTAGAACAATTTATGACAAACCTACAGCCAATATCATCCTGATCAGGCAAAAGTTGGAAGCATTCCCCTTAAAAAACGAAATAAGACAAGGATGCCCTCTCTCACCATGCCTATTCAACATAGTATTGGAAGTTCTAGCTAGGGCAATCAGGCAAGAGAAAGAAATAAAGCATATTCAAATAGGAAGAGAGGAAGTCAAATTGTCTCTTTTTGCAGATGACATGATCCCATATCTAGAAAATTCCATTTTCTAAGATTAAAAGATTCCTAAGCTGATAAGAAACTTCAGCAAAGTCTCAGGATTCAAATCAATGTGCAAAAATCAGAAGCATTCCTATCACCAACAATAGACAAGCAGAGAGCCAAATTGTGAATTAATTTCCATTCACAATTGCTACAAAGAGAATAACATACTCAGGAATACAACTAACAAGGAAAGTGAAGGACCTCTTAAAAGAGAACTACAAATCACTTCTCAAGGAAATGAGAGAGGACACAAACAAATGTAAAACATTCCATGTTCATAAATAGGAAGAATCAATATTGTGAAGTGAAAATGGCTATACTGCCCAAAATAATTTACAGATTCAATGCTATTCCCATTAAAATGCCATTGACATTCTTCACAAAATTAGAAAAAACTACACTAAAATTCATATGAAACCAAAGGAGAGCCCATATAGCTAAAATGATCCTAAGCAAAAATAACACAGCTGGAGGCATCATACTACCCAACTTCAAACTGTACTATAAGGCTGCAGTAATGCTACTGGTACAAAAAAAAAAAAAAAAAAAAAAAAAAAAAAAGACACATTGACCAACAGAACAGAATAGAGAACTCGGAAATAAGACTACACATCTATAAACATCTAATTTTTGGTAAATCTGACAAAAACAACCAATGAAAAAGGATTCCCTATTTATTAAATGATGTTAGGAGAACTGGCTAGCTATATGCAGAAAATTAAAACTGGACCTCTTTCTTACACCTTATACAAAAATCAACTCAACATGTATTAAAGTCTTAACTGTGAAACCCCAAACTCTAAAAATCCTAGAAGAAAATCTAGGCAATATCATTTAAGATATAGGCATGGGCAAAGATTTTATGACAAAAACATCAAAAGGAATTGCAACAAACAAAAAATTGGCAAATGGGATCTGATTAAACTAAAGAGCTTCTGCGCAGCAAAAGAAACTATCATCAGAGTGAACAGGCAACCTACAGAATGGAAGAAAAATTTGGCAATCTATCCATCTGACAAAGGTATGATATCCAGAATCTCCAAGGAACTTAAACAAATGTACCATAAAAAATAAAACAGCCCCATCAAAATGTGGGCAAAGGACATGAACAGACACTTCTCAAAAGAAGACATTTATGTAGGCAAAAAACATATGAAAAAAAGTTCAACATCACTGATCATTAGAGAAATGCAAATACAAAACCACAATGAGATGACATCTCATGCCAGTCAGAAAGGTGATTAGTAAAAAGTCAAGAAACAATAGATACTGGTGAGGCTGTGGAGAAATAAAAACACTTTTTCAGTGTTGGTGAGAATGTAAATTAGTTCAACCATTGTGGAAGACAGTGTGGTGATTCCTCAAAGCCTAGAGACAGAAATACCATTTCATGTGACCCAGCAATTTTATTACTGGGTATATACCCAAAGGAATATAAGTCATTCTATTATAAAGATACACGCACACGTATGTTCATTGCAGCACTTTTCACAATAGCAAAAACATAAAATTAACCTAAATGCTCATCAATGATAGACTGGATAAAGAAAATGTGTTATATATACACCATGGAATACCGTGCACCCATAAAATGAAATGAGATTATGTCTTTTGCAGAGACATGAATGGAGCTGGAAGCCATTATTTTCAGCAAACTAATGCAGGTACAGTAAACCAAACACCACATGTTCTCACCTATAAGTATGAGCTGAACATTGAGAACGCATGGACACATGGAACATTGAGAACACACATTGTCCGTGGAGGGCAGGCATGGGGATGGAGAGCATTAGAAAAAATAGCTAATGTGTGCTGGGCTTGACACCTTGGTGATGAGTTGACAGGTGCAGTAAACTACCGTGGTACATTTTTACCTATGGAACAAACCTGCACATCCTGCACATGTATCCTGAAACTTAAAATAAAATAAAATAATGAAAAAATCAAAAGAAAATAAAAAATGAAAAAATGGAAAGAAAATAAATTAAAAAATGGAAAAAGGAAAGAAAAGCTTCTCAAGCAGCACAAAACCTGCCATGATGATGGTGCCTGAGGTGTCCTCGTGACCTGATGTGAGAAACTAACTTGAGACATTGCCACCATGGAGACACCTGAGGAAACAAAGGAGCCTGCTGAAGCTGAGATCACTGAGCTCTTCTGGGACATGTTCTCCAAAATGGACATTTATCTTACTGGAGAATTGATGACCACCAATGAAGACTATAAGCTCCTGGAAAATGAATAGACTACTCAGCTTGAAGTATCTTGAAATAAAAGATACTGCTATTAACATTAGTAGATACTTAAAGGACTTAAGTTTAAGTTCAGTAGTATGCTGGACTGCAGCCTTATCTGGATCAGATCAATATCATTGAAGAGCAGGTAGCAGCTCTTGAGCAGACAGTTTAAAAGATAAACTCATATTTAAAAAAAACCAAAAACTGGAAGCCAAGTACAAAAAGTTGGAGAAGTGATGAAAAACATATTTCTTTGGGACAAAGTCTTTTTTAATGTGGAAGAATGATTTTTATAAGATGTGAATACTGAGGCTGATGAATTGTCAACTCTCCTCAAAATAAAATTATGCTGATCTTTCTAGGAAGATCTCAATGTTGAAATAAACTGTAGGACTGTGGCTACTCCTGTACCTCCTTTGAGGCAGTAACCCTTGAAAACTCACACTTACAACTGCTTATTTTTACCTGAATGCTTCATCATCTATTCAGGATAGAGACTCACAAAGTTCAAGATACACTTGAGTGTGCCAGTAAAATCAGATAAGAGGACCTGTTTTCTCTGTAGTGGTTAACACATTATTTTCCTACATGGCTGGTTTTTAAGTTATTGTAAATGTTTTTTTTCTGTTAATGATACTAATATATCATTAATGAGATTCTAATTTACTTTTAAAAAAACAAAGTAGTTATTTTGCAGCTTATAACCTTGTGAATGTTAGTAATTTACTTTCCCATAATATTGCAAATAACATAAACAGCTTAAAATAATTCCAGGCTGCATCTTTTAGGTTGAGCAGAAATAGTGAAAGGAATGTTTTGATAGCTTGGTCTATGAAATAAACAACTCTTTTCTCTTCTATGTGAGTCAGTTGTTTGGAGATGGATGACATCTTGATAAGTGCCCCCTTTTGGAAATGTATTAAAGACAAAGACAAGATATGTATATGTGTGCATGATTTGGGAGGGGGGGGGATATGGAAGTTGCCACTTATAAAATACAGCATTTTATAAAATTTTTAAAAAGGAAGAAATGCTTCTCTACCCTGCAGTCAAAAAATATTTTTATTAGTATATTTTTTAGGTATTTCAAAGTTTTACTTTTTCTATTTCAGACTTGATCCATCTGGAATTGATTTTCAATATACGGAGAAAGATATCCCTTTTTGCATATGAACTATCATATCATTTTAAAAGTGAAAACATTTTTTATATTTGTGATGTACAACACTATGTTTTGATACATGTATGCATTGTGGAATGGCTAAGTCAAGCTAATCAACATGCATATTATTTCTACACTTATTTATTTATGAGTTGTACTTAACAATAATTTTATAATCCCAGCACTATCTACAAGGTATCCCTTCTTTTTCCTGTTGATCAGCAGTGTCTGCTCCAACACATATCATCTTCATATAGGCAAGCATTTTTTTCTGGCTTTCTATTTGATTCCCTCATTCATTTGTCTATACCAGCACCAAGCCTACACTGGTAGAGTTATTATAGTTTTAGAATGTACTGATACACACTAGATCTAGTCCCCTGACCAGGCAGTTCTTCAAGAGTATTTCGGCTACTATTTAACCTTTGTTGTTCCATACAAACTTTAGAATCAGCTCATCAAGTTCCACGAAAAATGTTTTTTAAATCTTTACTGGGACTTGACTCTATTTTGCATTTTATAGATCTGTAGATGAATTGGGGAAAAAAATCAATATCTTTGTAATATTTAATATTCTAATCCGTGAACTTTTTATATCTGTCCATTTATTTAGGTATTCTTTAATGTCTCAGTAAAGTTTTATAATTTATACACAAAGATATTGCACATATTTCATTAGATTTAGATACTCTCTATTTCTGTTGCTATTAAGAGTAGTGTATTTTAAAATTATATTTCACAACCGTTTGTTGCTGGTGTATAGAAATGTAGTTCACTTTATGTTCTCCTACTCAGAGACAATCAAATAAAATACATAACAGAAGAAAGTTTGGGAAATTCACACAAAAAAGTGAAAATCCAACAACATTCTTCTAGAAAAGATTCAAAGAAAAAAATCAATAGAATTAGAAAATACTTTAAAGTGAATAATAATGAAAATACAACATGCCAAAACTTATAGGATGCAAGTAAAGCAATGCTTAGAAGTAAATTTATAGCTATAAATGCCTATATTAGAAATGAAAAAAAATCTGAATTCGATAACCTTCCACCTGAAGACACTAGGAAAAGAAAAGCAAAATAAATCAAGCAGAGAAGGAAATTATAAAGATTAGAGCAGAAATTCATGAAATAGAGAATTTAAAAACTATAGAGAACATCAATGAAACCAAAAGCTGATTCTTTGAAAGATCAACACAACTGATAAATGTTGAAAGAGAAGAGAGAAGACTTAAATTACCAACATCAGGAATAAAAAGTGAGACATTACTATGAACCATAGGTACAAAAATGTTTTTAAAGAAATACTATAAGCAATTTGTTCCAACAAATTAGGTAATGTAGACAAAATTATCAAACTCCTAGATGTACAGAAACTGCCAAAACTGAGTCAAGAATACATAGAAAATGTGAATATCTCTTAAAAATAAAGAGACTGAGTAGTGGTAATATTTTTTTTCCAAAATAAAAGCCCAGTACCATATGGCTTCCCTGGTGAATTCTACCAAATGTTTCATAAACTCTTCCAAAAATATAAAAAGAGGAAGCACTTTTTAACTCATTCTATGAGAGCACTACATTACCCAGAGACCAAAGCCAGGCAAAAACATCTAAAGGAAACTACAGACCGATATCCCTTATAAATACAAATGCAAAAATCATTAACAATATATTAGCAACTGAATTTAGCAGTATATAAAAAGGATCATACACCATAATTAAGTAGGGTTTATCCCAGGAATGCAATGTTAATTCAGCATACAAAAATCAATCTATGTAATACACTCTATTAATAGAATAATACACTGACCATCTCATGAGATGCAGAAAAGTCATTTGACAAAATCTAACAACATTTCATGAAAATAACACTTAACAACTAATTATAAAAGATAACATCCTAAATTTGATGAGGCACACCTATGAAAAACCCACATCTACTATCATACTTAATAGTGAAAGATTGAAAGTGTTCTCCTAAGATAAAGAACAAGAAAAGGATGTCTTCTCTCACCACTTCTATTCAAAACTGTACTAGAGGCTACAACCAAGGAAATTTGGCAAATACAAAGCCTCCAGACTTGAAAGGAATAAGTAAAAGTACATTCTTTCACAAATGACATGATTTGTATTTTGGAAATCCTAAGGAATCCATACACAAAATTATTAGAGCTAATAAACTAGCTGAGCAAGCAGTATAAAAGACCAATATTCAAAATTTAGTTATACTCATGCACTAACAATGAACAATACAAAAATAAAACTATATATAGTTGTTTATACTTGATAAACTATAGTTTTTACAGTTTTATAGTTCATGTTTGAAATGAAACTATATAAAAATGTATATATATATGAAACTAATGTAGAGTTTCATATATGTATATAAAGTAAAGTTTCATATATCTATTTATATACAAATAATGGAAACTAATGGAAAGTCATATTATTATTAGTTTCATATATAGTAATATATTATTATTAGTTTAATATGTCAATAATATATATAACTCATTGTCATATACTATTAGTTTCACATATATATGAAACTAATGGAAATAAAACAATTTCATTTACAATAATATCAATAGTATCAAAAATAATAACATTCTGAGGAATAAATTTAACAAAAGAAGTGCAAGGTATAGACAAAAAATTATAAAACATTATTAGAGAAATTAAAGAATACTTAAATTATCAAAATCAGAAATGAAAAATCCTACATAAATGGAAAGACATCCTGTATTCATGAATGGAAAAATTTAATATTGTTAAGATGGCAATACTCTCCACATTTTGATCTACTGATTCGATGCAATCCCTATAAAAATCCCAACTGCATTTTTTAAATAGATTGACAAGACAGTTCTAAAATTCACATGGAAATACAAGGGGCCCTGAACACCTGAAGCAATCTTGGGAAAGAACAAAGTTAGAGGACTCATATTCTTCATTTCTAATCTTGCTGCAAAGCTACAGTACTTAAGAATTCATGGCAATGGCATAGGGATAGACACACAGATCTAAGAAATAAAATTTAGAGTCCACTTCTGTGATACAAGAAGCAGGGACTAGATGACCTTCACAATCCTCTCTAGCCTAATCATTCAGTGGTACAAATGGTGCACACATATCCCCTTTGGCATACCAGGACCCACGTCCCCTTCCTTTTAGCACCCAAACTCCTTGTAAAACAGCAACAACAATAACAAAAACTGTGAGGAGCATCCTGACTAGGCTGCTCTGCTTCCTGCTCCATGGTAGCCCCCTTGGTACCTGTAACCAAGGCTAGCCTCCCAGCCTTATTTTGATCCAGGGAGCACCCATGAGCCTTAAGTTGAAACCCTGTTTTGTCAAGTTACCCAAAATCAGTTTCTGTCACTGTTAAAGAAATGCTTTAACTGATAAATAAGCCGTTTCCATACCCTGAATATAAAGATACCCCTTCTTTAATATGGAACTCTTGTCCTATTCGTCACCTTTGTTTTCCTCACTTCTGCTCTTTTTGCTTATCATTTACTAAGGTCCCTTCCCTCTCTTCCCCTTTCTAAAGGAGGAAAACAAAGAGGTGATAAATCCAGGATAAACAAAACTATTTACAAGTATAGCCTTAAAGATAGCCACTGCAAAAGAAATAAAACCCCAGAACTATATTGTTTGAATTAGATTGTGTTCATTTAACTGCTCTTTATGAGCTGGATGCCAGGCACTGTGCTAGCATTGGGGAATAAAAATGAATAAAAAGTAAGCACATAAGCCTTTCCTGGAGCAGTTCACAGTCTAGCCTCACTAGATAGATTAAAACTGAAGTTACTTGGCAGTATAGTATCCTCATGTTTTATGATATTTTGATTTTGCCTTATGTGTATTTGACACTTTAATATAAAGATATTTAAAAAGTTCACTTTATAAGCAAAAAGGGTTGAGAGTCCACATATAAATTCTTACATTTAGGGTCAATAGATTTTCTTTTTTTATTATTATACTTTAAGTTCTAGGGTACATGTGCATAACGTGCAGGTTTGTTACATATGTATACGTGTGCCATGGTGGTGTGCTGCACCCAACAACTCGTCAGCACCCATCAAAACATCATTTACATCAAGTATAACTCCAAATGCAATCCCTCCCCCTTCCACCCTCCCCCTTCCCCATAATAAGCCCCGGTGTGTGATGTTCCCCTTCCCGAGTCCAAGGGATCTCATTGTTCAGGTCCCACCTATGAGTGAGAACATGTGGTGTTTGGTTTTCTGTTCTTGTGATAGTTTGCTGAGAATGATGGTTTCCAGCTGCATTCATGTCCCTACAAAGGACACAAACTCATCCTTTTTTATGGCTGCATAGTATTCCATGGTGTATATGTGCCACATTTTCTTCATCCAGTCTGTCACTGATGGACATTTGGGTTGATTCCAAGTCTTTGCTATTGTGAATAGTGCCGCAATAAACATACATGTGCATGTGTCTTTAAAGCAGCATGATTTTTAATCCTTTGGGTATATACCCAGTAATGGGATGGCTGGGTCATATGGTACATCTAGTTCTAGATCCTTGAGGAATCGCCATACTGTGAAGTGTTCCTATTTCTCCACGTCCTCTCCAGCACCTGTTGTTTCCTGACTTTTTAATGATCGCCATTCTAACTGGTGTGAGATGGTATCTCATTGTGGTTTTGATTTGCATTTCTCTGATGGCCAGTGATGATGAGCATTTTTTCATGTGTCTGTTGGCTGCATAAATGTCTTCTTTTGAGAACTGTCTGTTCATATCCTTTGCCCACTTTTTCATGGGGTTGTTTGTTTTTTTCTTGTAAATTTGTTTGAGTTCTTTGCAGGTTCTGGATATTAGCCCTTTGTCAGATTGAGTAGATTGCAAAAATTTTCTCCCATTCTGTAGGTTGCCTGTTCACTTTGATGGTAGTTTCTTTTGCTGTTCAGAAGCTCTTTAGTTTAATTAGATTCCATTTGTCAATTTTGGCTTTTGTTGCCATTGCTTTTGGAGTTTTAGACATGAGGTCCTTGCCCATGCCTATGTCCTTGGAAGTTCTGGCTAGGGCAATCAGGCAAGAGAAAGAAATCAAGGGGATTCAGTTAGGAAAAGAAGAAGTCAAATTGTCCCTGTTTGGAGATGACATCATTGTGTATTTAGAAAACCCCATTGTCTCAGCCAAAAATCTCCTTAAGCTGATAAGCAACTTCAGCAAAGTCTCAGGATACAAAATTAATGTGCAAAAATCACAAGCATTCTTATACACCAGTAACAGACAAACAGAGAGCCAAATCATGAATGAACTTCCATTCACAATTGCTTCAAAGACAACAAAATACTTAGGAATCCAACTTACAAGGGATGTAAATGACCTCTTCAAGGAGAACTACAAACCACTGTTCAGGGAAATAAAAGAGGACACAAACAAATGGAAGAACATACCATGCTCATGGATAGGAAGAATCAATATCATGAAAATGGCCATACTGCCCAAGGTCATTTATAGATTCAATGCCATCCCCATCAAGCTACCAATGAGTTTCTTCACAGAATTGGAAAAAACTGCTTTAAAGTTCATATGGAACCAAAAAAAGAGCCCGCATTGCCAAGACAATCCTAAGCAAAAAGAACAAAGCTGGAGGCATCACGCTACCTGACTTCAAACTATACTACAAGGCTACAGTAACCAAAACAGCATGGTACTGGTACCAAAACAGAGATATAGACCAATGATACAGAACAGAGTCCTCAGAAATAATACCACACATCTACAGTCATCTGATCTTTGACAAACCTGTGAAAAACAAGAAATGGGGAAAGGATTCCCTATTTAATAAATGGTGCTGGGATAATTGGCTAGCCATAAGTAGAAAGCTGAAACTGGATCCTTTCCTTACTCCTTATATGAAAATTAATTCAAGATGGATTAGAGACTTAAATGTTAGACGTAATACCATAAAAACTTTAGAAGAAAAGCTAGGTAATAACATTCAGGACATAGGCATGGGCAAGGACTTCATGTCTAAAACATCAATTGATTTTTATTAAGGAAACCAAGAAATTCAACTGAGGAAAAAAGGGATAATCATCTTTTCTACAAATTATGCTGGGAAAGCTTGATAGTCTATGCAAAGAAATGAAGTCAGATCTGTACCTCACACAAAGTATGCAAATTAACCCAGGATTGATCAGAGAGATAAATGTGAGAGCTGAAAATATAAAACTTTACATAGTTGTAAAACTTTATGAGATATGATCCCCAAAACACAAAGAAAGAAAGAAAAATTAGGTAAACTGGACTTTAAAAAATTAAAGCTTTTGTGCTTCAAAGATACCTTAAAATTAAAATGATAACCCACAAATGGGAGAAAATATTTACAATAAAATATTTGAATAAAAGACAACTAATTCAAATTGGAACTCTTTGGAGAGTTTTCCTCAACAAAATAAATTTGTTAAATACTTGATATGTCTGAATTTCTTGAAGGACTGAGATGAATGGTGAATAACTTGGGTTGAACTAGTAATAAGCACATAGAAAACTAATAAATGACATAATTATTAACTTCAAGAAAATTAGAGTTATACAGTAAAAGAAAAGTAATCATAGTTTACTCTGTAGTTCAGTTAGTGAATAGCTTTACCTGAACATAATAATGTCAACATTGCATATCTATATTACCAAAATTACAATTTAGTCATCTGGTATTAGGAAGCTACCTGTGTGTGACTGAGGGTGGAGAATGGTGATGGTGAAAGAGAAAAATCCTCATCTTTGTTGGAGAGAATTCAATAGATAATCCCTACATATAAAAAATAAACGAGAGAGGGCGGAGCAAGATGGCCGAATAGGAACAGCTCCAGTCTCCAACTCCCAGCGCGAGCAACACAGAAGACCGGTGATTTCTGCATTTTCAACTGAGGTACTGGGTTCATCTCACTAGGGAGTGCCGGACAATCGGTGCTGGTCAGCTGCTGCAGCCCGACCAGCAAGAACTGAAGCAGGGCGAGGCATCACCTCACCTGGGAAGCGCAAGGGGGAAGGGAATCCCTTTTCCTAGCCAGGGGAACTGAGACACACAACACCTGGAAAATCGGGTAACTCCCACCCCAATACTGCGCTTTAAGGAAACGGGCACACCAGGAGATTATATCCCACACCTGGCCGGGAGGGTCCCACGCCCATGGAGCATCCCTCATTGCTAGCACAGCAGTCTGTGATCTACCGGCAAGGCAGCAGTGAGGCTGGGGGAGGGGCGCCCGCCATTGCTGAGGCTTAAGTAGGTAAACAAAGCCGCTGGGAAGCTTGAACTGGGTGGAGCTCACAGCAGCTCAAGGAAACCTGCCTGTCTCTGTAGACTCCACCTCTGGGGACAGGGCACAGTAAACAAAAGCAGCAGAAACCTCTGCAGACGCAAATGACTCTGTCTGACAGCTTTGAAGAGAGCAGTGGATCTCCTAATATGGAGATTGAGATCTGAGAAGGGACAGACTGCCTGCTCAAGTGGGTCCCTGACCCCTGAGTAGCCTAACTAAGAGACATCTCCCACTAGGGGCAGTCTGACACCCCACACCTCACAGGGTGGAGTACACCCCTGAGAGGAAGCTTCCAAAGCAAGAATCAGACAGGTACACTCGCTGTTCAGAAATATTCTATCTTCTGCAGCCTCTGCTGCTGATACCCAGGGAAACAGGGTCTGGAGTGGACCTCAAGCAATCTCCAACAGACCTACAGCTGAGGGTCCTGACTGTTAGAAGGAAAACTATCAAACAGGAAGGACACCTACACCAAAACCCCATCTGTACGTCACCATCATCATCAAAGACCAGAGGCAGATAAAACCACAAAGATGGGGAAAAAGCAGGACAGAAAAGCTGGAAATTCAAAAAATCAGAGCGCATCTCTCCTGGCAAAGGAGCGCAGCTCATCGCCAGCAACGGATCAAAGCTTGACGGAGAATGAATTTGATGATATGAGAGAAGAAGGCTTCAGTCCATCAAACTTCTCAGAGCTAAAGGAGGAATTACGTACCAAGCGCAAAGAAACTAAAAATCTTGAAAAAAAAGTGGAAGAATTGATGGCTAGAGTAATTAATGCAGAGAAGGACATAAACGAAATGAAAGAGATGAAAACCATGAAACGAGAAATACGTGACAAATGCACAAGCTTCAGTAACCGACTCGATCAACTGGAAGAAAGAGTATCAGCGATTGAGGATCAAATGAATGAAATGAAGCGAGAAGAGAAACCAAAAGAAAAAAGAAGAAAAAGAAATGAACAAAGCCTGCAAGAAGTATGGGATTATGTAAAAACACCAAATCTACGTCTGATTGGGGTGCCTGAAAGTGAAGGGGAAAATGGAACCAAGTTGGAAAACACTCTTCAGGATATCATCCAGGAGAACTTCCCCAACCTAGTAGGGCAGGCCAACATTCAAATCCAGGAAATACAGAGAACGCCACAAAGATACTCCTCGAGAAGAGCAACTCCAAGACACATAATTGCCAGATTCACCAAAGTTGAAATGAAGGAAAAAATCTTAAGGGCAGCCAGAGAGAAAGGTCGGGTTACCCACAAAGGGAAGCCCATCAGACTAACAGCAGATCTCTCGGCAGAAACTCTCCAAGCCAGAAGAGAGTGGGGGCTGATATTCAACATTCTTAAAGAAAAGAATTTTAAACCCAGAATTTCATATCCAGCCAAACTAAGTTTCATAAGTGAAGGAGAAATAAAATCCTTTACAGATAAGCAAATGCATAGAGATTTTGTCACCACTAGGCCTGCCTTACAAGACACCCTGAAGGAAGCACTAAACATGGAAAGGAACAACCGATACCAGCCATTGCAAAAACATGCCAAAATGTAAAGACCATCGAGGCTAGGAAGAAACTGCATCAACTAACAAGCAAAATAACCAGTTAATATCATAATGGCAGGATCAAGTTCACACATAACAATCTTAACCTTAAATGTAAATGGACTAAATGCTCCAATTAAAAGACACAGACTGGCAAACTGGATAAAGAGTCAAGACCCATCAGTCTGCTGTATTCAGGAGACCCATCTCACACGCAGAGACATACATAGGCTCAAAATAAAGGGATGGAGGAAGATTTACCAAGCAAATGGAGAACAAAAAAAAGCGGGGGTTGCAATACTAGTCTCTGATAAAACAGACTTTAAACCATCAAAGATCAAAAGAGACAAAGAAGGCCATTACATAATGGTAAAGGGATCAATTCATCAGGAAGAGCTAATTATCCTAAATATATATGCACCCAATACAGGAGCACACAGATTCATAAAGCAAGTCCTTAGAGACTTACAAAGAGACTTAGACTCCCATACAATAATAATGGGAGACTTCAACACTCCACTGTCAACATTAGACAGATCAACGAGACAGAAAGTTAACAAGGATATCCAGGAATTGAACTCATCTCTGCAGCAAGCAGACCTAATAGACATCTATAGAACTCTCCACCCCAAATCAACAGAATATACATTCTTCTCAGCACCACATCGTACTTACTCCAAAATTGACCACGTAATTGGAAGTAAAGCACTCCTCAGCAAATGTACAAGAACAGAAATTATAACAAACTGTCTCTCAGACCACAGTGCAATCAAACTAGAACTCAGGACTAAGAAACTCAATCAAAACCGCTCAACTACATGGAAACTCAACAACCGGCTCCTGAATGACTACTGGGTACATAACGAAATGAAGGCAGAAATAAAGATGTTCTTTGAAACCAATGAGAACAAAGATACAACATACCAGAATCTCTGGGACACATTTAAAGCAGTGTGTAGAGGGAAATTTATAGCACTAAATGCCCACAAGAGAAAGCAGGAAAGATCTAAAATTGACACTCTAACATCACAATTAAAAGAATTAGAGAAGCAAGGGCAAACACATTCGAAAGCTAGCAGAAGGCAAGAAATAACTAAGATCAGAGCAGAACTGAAGGAGATAGAGACACAAGAAACCCTCCAAAAAATCAATGAATCCAGGAGTTGGTTTTTTGAAAAGATCAACAAAATTGACAGACCGCTAGCAAGACTAATAAAGAAGAAAAGAGAGAAGAATCAAATAGACGCAATTAAAAATGATAAAGGGGATATCACCAGCGTCCCCACAGAAATACAAACTACCATCAGAGAATACTATAAACACCTCTACGCACATAAACTGGAAAATCTAGAAGAAATGGGTAATTTCCTGGACACTTACACTCTTCCAAGACTAAACCAGGAAGAAGTTGAATCCCTGAATAGACCAATAGCAGGCTCTGAAATTGAGGCAACAATTAATAGCCTACCAACCAAAAAAAGTCCAGGACCAGATGGATTCACAGCTGAATTCTACCAGAGGTACAAGGAGGAGTTGGTACCATTCCTTCTGAAACTATTCCAATCAATAGAAAAAGAGGGAATCCTCCCTAACTCATTTTATGAGGCCAACATCATCCTGATACCAAAGCCTGGCAGAGTCACAACAAAAAAAGAGAATTTTAGACCAATATCCCTGATGAACATTGATGCAAAAATCCTCAATAAAATACTGGCAAACCAGATTCAGCAACACATCAAAAAGCTTATCCACCATGATCAAGTGGGCTTCATCCCTGGGATGCAAGGCTGGTTCAACATTCGCAAATCAATAAACATAATCCAGCATATAAACAGAACCAAAGACAAGAACCACATGATTATCTCAAGAGACGCAGAAAAGGCTTTTGACAAAATTCAACAGCCCTTCATGCTAAAAACGCTCAATAAATTCGGTATTGATGGAACGTACCTCAAAATAATAAGAGCTATTTATGACAAACCCACAGCCAATATCATAGTGAATGGGCAAAAACTGGAAAAATTCCCTTTGAAAACTGGCACAAGAGAGGGATGCCCTCTCTCACCACACCTATTCAACATAGTGTTGGAAGTTCTGGCTAGGGCCATCAGGCAAGAGAAAGAAATCAAGGGGATTCAGTTAGGAAAAGAAGAAGTCAAATTGTCCCTGTTTGCAGATGACATCATTGTATATTTAGAAAACCCCATTGTCTCAGCCAAAAATCTCCTTAAGCTGATAAGCAACTTCAGCAAAGTCTCAGGATACAAAATTAATGTGCAAAAATCACAAGCATTCTTATACACCAGTAATAGACAAACTGAGAGCCAAATCAGGAATGAACTTCCATTCACAATTGCTTCAAAGAGAATAAAATACCTAGGAATCCAACTTACAAGGGATGTAAAGGACCTCTTCAAGGAGAACTACAAACCACTGCTCAGTGAAATAAAAGAGGACACAAACAAATGGAAGAACATTCCATGCTCATGGATAGGAAGAATCAATATCGTGAAAATGGCCATAGTGTCCAAGGTAATTTATAGATTCAATGCCATCCCCATCAAGCTACCAATGAGCTTCTTCACAGAATTGGAAAAAACTGCTTTAAAGTTCATATGGAACCAAAAAAGAGCCCGCATCTCCAAGACAATCCTAAGTCAAAAGAACAAAGCTGGAGGCATCACGCTACCTGACTTCAAACTATACTACAAGGCTACAGTAACCAAAACAGCCTGGTACTGGTACCAAAACAGAGATATAGACCAATGGAACAGCACAGAGTCCTCAGAAATAATACCACACATCTACAGCCATCTGATCTTTGACAAACCTGAGAGAAACAAGAAATGGGGAAAGGATTCCCTATTTAACAAATGGTGCTGGGATAATTGACTAGCCATAAGTAGAAAGCTGAAACTGGATCCTTTCCTTACTCCTTATACGAAAATTAATTCAAAATGGATTAGAGACTTAAATGTTAGACCTAATACCATAAAAGTCCTAGAGGAAAACCTAGGTAGTACCATTCAGGACATAGGCATGGGCAAAAACTTCATGTCTAAAACACCAAAAGCAACGGCAGCAAAAGCCAAAATTGACAAATGGGATCTCATTAAACTAAAGAGCTTCTGCACAGCAAAAGAAACTACCATCAGAGTGAACAGGCAACCTACAGAATGGGAGAAAATTTTTGCATTCTACTGATCTGACAAAGGGCTAATATCCAGAACCTACAAAGAACTCAAACAAATTTACAAGAAAAAAACAAACAACCCCATCAAAAAGTGGGCAAAGGATATGAACAGACAGTTCTCAAAAGAAGACATTCATACAGCCAACAGACACATGAAAAAATGCTCATCATCACTGGCCATCAGAGAAATGCAAATCAAAACCACAATGAGATACCATCTCACACCAGTTAGAATGGCGATCATTAAAAAGTCAGGAAACAACAGGTGCTGGAGAGGATGTGGAGAAATAGGAACACTTTTACACTGTTGGTGGGATTGTAAACTAGTTCAACCATTATGGAAAACAGTATGGCGATTCCTCAAGGATCTAGAACTAGATGTACCATATGACCCAGCCATCCCATTACTGGGTATATACCCAAAGGATTATAAATTATGCTGCTATAAAGACACATGCACACGTATGTTTATTGCGGCAGTATTCACAATAGCAAAGACTTGGAATCAACCCAAATGTCCATCAGTGACAGACTGGATGAAGAAAATGTGGCACATATACACCATGGAATACTATGCAGCCATAAAAAAGGATGAGTTTGTGTCCTTTGTAGGGACATGAATGCAGCTGGAAACCATCATTCTTAGCAAACTATCACAAGAACAGAAAACCAAACACCGCATGTTCTCACTCATAGGTGGGAACTGAACAATGGGATCACTTGGACTCCGGAAGGGGAACATCACACACCGGGGCCTATCATGGGGAGGGGGGAGGGGGGAGGGATTGCATTGGGAGTTATACCTGATGTAAATGACGAGTTGATGGGTGCAGCACACCAACATGGCACAAGTATACATATGTAACAAACCTGCACGTTATGCACATGTACCCTACAACTTAAAGTATAATAATAATAAATAAATTAAAAAAAAAAATCAATTGTCACTTTGGAAGGCCAAGGCTGGAGAATCACTTAAGGCTAGGAGTTCAAGATTAGCCTGGGCAACATAGCAAGACCTTGCTCAAAAACAACAACAAAAAATCAAAAAATCAGGTTTAATTCAGGAATAATTTATCGGAAATCTTCACTTAAGGAGCTGGAGTTTTGAACCAAATAGGCCTTGGCTGGTCTTTCCTCTACTTTGTTCTTCAGTTTAGAAATGCCCTGCATTTCCTTACCCATTAATTTTTTAGCTTTCTCTTTTGTATTTATTAAGTTTTATTTTAAGTTAAGATGTTCATGTGCAGGTTGGTTAACTTAGGTAAACTTCTGGCATGAGGGTTTGTTGTACAGATTATTTCATCACCCAGGTGTTAAGCATTGTACCCATTAGTTATTTTCCCTGATCCTCTCTCTCATCCCAGCCTCCACCCTCAAGTAGGCCAAGTGTGTGTTGTTCCCCCTATGTGTCCATGTGTTCTCATCATTTAGCTCCCACTTATAAGTGAGAACATGTAGTATTTGGTTTTCTGTTCCTACATTAGGTTACTAAGGATAATGGCCTCCAGCTCCATACATGTCCTTGCAAAGGACATAATCTCGTTCTTTTTTATGGCTACATAGTATTCCATTGTGTATATATACCACATTTTCAAATTCAATCTGTCATTGGTGGGCATTTATGTTGATTCTATATCTTTGCTATTGTGAACAGTGCTGCAGTGAACATAGGCATGCATGTGTCTTTATAACAGAACAATCTGTATTCCTTTGGTTGGGTATATACCCAGTAATGGGATTGCTGGGTCGATTGGTACTTCTGCCTTTGGTCATTGAGGAATAGCCACACTGTCTCCCACAATGGCTGAACTAATTTACACTCCCATCAACAGGGTTGAAGCATTTCTTTTTCTCCAAAACCTCACCAGCATCTGTTATGTTTTGCCTTTACAGTAATAGCCATTCAGACTAGTGTGAAATAGCATCTCATTGTGGTTTCGAGTTGCATTTCTCTAATTATCAGTGGTGTTGAGCTTTTTTCATACAATTGATGGCCACATGTGTGTCTTCTTTTGAAAAGTGTCTGTTCATGTCCACTGACCACTTTTTAATGGGGTTGTTTGTTTTTTTGTGTAAATTTCTTTAAGTTCCTTATAGATACTGGATATAGGACCTTTGTCAAATGCAGAGTTTGCAAAAAATTTTCACCCATTCTGTAGGTCGTCTGTTTAGTCTGCTGATACTATCTTTTGCTGTGCAGAAGCTCTTTAGTTGAATTAGATCCCATTTGTTAATTTTTGCTTTCGTTGCAATTGCTTTTGGCATCTTTGCCATGAAATCTTTGCCTGTGCCTATGTGCTGAATGGTATTACATAAGTTGTCTTTCAGGGTTTTTATGGATTTGAGTTTTACATTTAAGTCTTTAATCTGTCTTGAGTTACGTTTTGAATATGGTATAAAAAAAGGAGTCCAGCACTACTCACAATAGCAAAGACTTGGAATCAACCCAAATGTCCATCAATGACAGACTGGATTAAGAAAATGTGGCACACATACACCATGGAATACTATGCAGCCATAAAAAAGGATGAGTTTGTGTCCTTTGTAGGGACATGGATGCAGCTGGAAACCATCATTCTCAGCAAACTATCACAAGAACAGAAAACCAAACACCACATGTTCTCACTCATAGGTGGGAATTGAACAATGGGATCACCTGGACTCGGGAAGGGGAACATCACAGACTGGGGCCTATTATGGGGAGTGGGGAGGGAGGAGGGATAGCATTAGGAGATATACCTAATGTAAATTACCAGTTAATGGGTGCAGCACACCAACATAGCACATGTATGCATATGTAACAAACCTGCCCATTTTGCACTTGTACCCTAGAACTTAAAGTATATAATTTTAAATATTTAAAGTAAAATAATTTTAAAAGGGGGTCTAGTTTCAATCGTCTGCATATGGCTAAACAGTTATCTTGACACCATTTATTGAATAAGGAATCCTTTCCACATTGCTTTTTTTTTTTTCAGGTTTGTCAAAGACCAGATAGTTGTTGGTGTGTGGTCTTATTTCTGGGTTTTCCATTCTGTTCCATTAATCTGTCTGTTTTTGCCCCTGTACCATGCTCTGTTAGTTTCTGCACCTCTGTGGTATAGTTTGAAGTCAGGTAGCGAAATGCCTCCAACTTTGTTCTTTTTGCTTAGGATTGCCTTGGCTATTCAGGATCTTTTTTGGTTCCATATGAATTTTACAGTAGTTTCTTTTCTAGTTCTCTGAATAGTCTTAATATTAGTTCAACAGGAATAGCATTGAATCTATAAACTGCTTTGGGCAGTATGGGTATTTTAACGATATTGATTCTTCCTATTCATGAGCATGGAATGTTTTTTCCATTTGTTTGTATGATCTCTAATTTATCTGGGCATGATTTCTTTGAGTAGTTCTCCTTTTAGAGTTATTTAGCCTCCCCAGTTAGCTGTATTCCCAGGTATTTTATTCTTTTTGTGGTAATTGTGAATAGGAGTTCATTCCTAATTTGGTTCTCGGCTTGACTGTTGTTGGTATATAGGAATACTAGTGACTTTTTCACATTGATTTTGTTTTCTGAGACTGCTGAAGTTGATTATCAGCTTAATAAGCTTTTGAGCTGAGACTATGGGGTTTTATAGATACAGGATTATGGATTACATCATCTGCAAACAGGGATAGTTTGACTTCCTCTCTTCCTATTTGGATGTGCTTTATTTCTTTCTCTTGCCTGATTGTCCTGGTCAGGACTTCCAATGCTATGTTGAATAGGAGTGGTGAGAGAGATCATCTTGGTCTTGTGTGGATTTTTAAGGGGAATACTTTCAACTTTTGCCCATTCAGTATTATGTTGACTGTGGGTTTGCCATATATAACTTTTATTATTTTAAGGTATGTTCCTTCAACACCTAGTTTATTGAGAGTTTTCTTGTAACATGAATGGACGTTGAATTTTTATTGAAAGTCTTTTTTGCATCTATTGGGATAATCATGTGCTTTTTGTCTTTAGTTCTGTTAATGTGATAAATTGCATTTCTTGATTTGTGTATGTTTAACCAATCTTGCATAAAGTTGATAACCTTGAGAAAGCTTACTTGCTTGAGGTGGATAAGCTTTTTGATGTGCTGCTGGATTTGATTTGCCAGTATTTTGTTGAGAATTTTTCCATTGATGTTCATCAAGGATATTGGCCTGAAGTTTTTGTTTTTGTTGTTGTATCTCTGCCAGGTATCAGGATGATACTGGCCTCATAGAATGAATTGGGGAGAAGTCCCTTCTTCCCAATTTTTTTGGAGTAGTTTGAATAGGAATGGTAGCAGCTCTCTTTTGTAAATTTGGTAGAATTCAGCTGTGAGTCTGTCTGGTATTGCTTTTTTTTTTTTTTTTTTTTTTTTCTGTAGGCTATTATTGCCTTGAGCTCATTATTGTTCTGTTCAGGGATTCAGTTTCTTCCTGGTATAGTCTTAGGAAGATGTATGTATCCAGGAATTTATCAATTTCTCCTAGATATTCTAGTTTATGTGCATAGAGGTGTTCATAATAGACTTTGATGATTGATGGTATTTCTTTGAAAATTTATTATTATTTTTCCCCATATTCTTGCTGTCATTTTATTCTCACCCATTAATCTAGGCTATTTTATAGTTACCTGCACTCTCTTGACTTAAAATCCTTTGCTTTCATGTTTCCCAAATTCACTGGTTCACAGTCTGTGATGTACATGGGATTATCTCAGAAGTTATTTCTTAAGCTGGGGGGTTAGTATATGGGTTTCTATTATTCTAATATCTATGTACTTTTATGTGGTAAAAATTATTTTTATATAAGAAAACAAATGGAGCTTGTTAAACCTGCAGATTCCCCAGGTCCATTTTCTCAAAGGTTCTGATTCAATAGGTGATTCTTGTATTGGTGATCCACAGTCCACACTTGAAGAGACAACACTCTTGTGGGTTGGCCTAAGTAGTTTCCTTGGTGCCACATTTTTTAGAAAGCCCATCTGGAAACTGCATATATTGCATGGGCAGGTGCTGATTGTGTCACAAAAAGCCAAATGTCCCTAAGATAAAGATAAGATTATTGGCTGAGATATCTGTAACAAACCTATCTGCACCTGATGATCAAAGATCTGTCGGTGCATGCCTTTTTTTTTCACTCCTCATAATAGTCCTGTTGTTTGCCATGAGAATAACATTGTAAAGGTGCTGAACTGGGAGAAGATTATAAAATTAAAATGTTGCAATGGGAGGTTTTCTCTTTTTTTACTTGATCAATATATACCCATTTTGTTATGTTTCAGATGTAAAATTTCCTGCTTCCATAATGCAAGTAAGACCAATGCTGCTTCTTTTTATTCTATGATTCAGATTTACCTTGATTCTTGGACATCAAGGAGGCTCCAACTATTAAGCATGTGTTTCAGAGAGAATGGGGTGAATGAATGGAACGAGGTGGGAGGTCACAGAGGCTGTAGCAAAACACAGCCAACCTTGTTAGTTAACACTTTATGAGGTAAGTTGATATCTGACAAATTCAACTGGACTTGCATGAAAAGGAGTTCCAGAAGTCCTAAGCAGATGACAGATTTCAACCAGTTCAAATCAAGCTTTGCCTAGAAAGTTGTCTATTATCAATGTGAGAACTTTTGCTCACAAGAAAATTTGGAGGTCATGTGTATAGACAGTCCACACTCATTTTAGGGTGACGAGACAGGACATGGGAAGAAGAGAATATGGATGAATAATATATTGAAATATTATAAACTAGGAAAATAAAAAGTTTTAAAGCTTTTAAAAGGTATATATATATAAAAAAGGACACTTTGGGGAAGAGGAGAAGGCCCACATAGAAGGACCAGCAAAGCAAATTTCTAAATTTTATTAGAATACAGACATGTTTCAGATACTATTTTTCAGAAGAAGAGGAAAACTACATGCATGGAGGGTCCTAACCTCTCAAGGATGTGGAAATCTTAGTACCACAGTTAACCTTTTGTTAGGACAATTCTTTCAATTGAGTTTGCAGATCACATGTACAACCTCTGGACAATGCCCTCGGATGGCCTGATACTTGGAGAAGCAGAAACCATGAAGTTCTAGTGATTTTCTTTTTCTTTTTCTTTTTCTTTTTTCCTGATTTTCTCCTTGCCCTATTTGCCAAGTTACTCTACATATCTGCCATGGTCTACAGCTGATAATAACAACGTAGATTTGGAGGGTGAAATAAGATTGTAAACAGCTTCAGTAGATCAATTTGGTTCTAGAAATTTATTTTGGTATGTTTTGATATGTTTATATGCTCTGATAGCTTGCTGAAGCCATTGAATACATGATACAACTGACACTTCATTTTGGAGTAGTCTGAGAGTTGTATATAACTTAGGGTACCAGTTCAGCTACTGTAAAAAAAAATTATAGTGGCTTACGGTTGAAAGTTTTATCTCATGTAAATTTCTGAGAAAATGCAGTCCAGGGCTGACATGATGACTCCGTGCTGTTGGAGATCATGTTGTATCATCTTCAACATGCTTTACCATGTTATGGTATAAGATGGCTGCTCTAGCTCCTGCTTACACATCTGCTTTCCAGACTGTACTAGTCCATGTTCACACTGCTATAAATAGCCAAGACTGGGTAATTTATAAAGAAAAGAGGTTTAATTGACTCACAGTTCTATATGTCTGGGGAGGCATCAGGAAACTTACAATCATGGTGGAAGGCAAAGAAGAAGCAAGGACCTTCCTTACATGGTGGCAGGAGAGAAGTGCAAGGAGTGAAGGGGGAAGGGGAAAAACCCCTTATAAAGCCATCAGATCTTGAGAGAACTCACTAGCTATTATGAGAACAGCCTGGGGGAAACCACTACCATGATCCAACCACCTCTCACTGGGTCTCTTTCTCAACACCTGGGAATTTCAATTCAAGACGGGATTTGGGTGGGAACACAAAGCCTAACCATATCACAGACATTAGGAAGAGGGAAAGTATAAGGAGTGGGCATATTCATCCTTTTAAAAATGCATCATAGAAGTTGTACCCATCACTTTTACTCATATCCCCTTGGCTATAATTTAGTTGTGTAGTCACATTTAGCTACAGAGAGGCTGGGAGAGGCTGGGTCAGCTATGTTCAAACTAAAACTAAGTGATTACATTAATAAGGAGAAAGTGGGATAATAAATATTGGATGGCACATAGAAGTCTCTTCCATAGGAATAGCAAGCTCCAGTAACTACGGGGGCCAGGCAAGTAACCTAAAGGTAAAATAGGCCAAGGGTAATACTGGAGGGAATGGTGAAGACTGGAAAATTAGAGAGTGCATGTCTTGTCTGAAGGGGGCAGCCTATATTCAGCCCAGACAATTGTTGCCATTTGAAAATCAGGCCCATGATCTTTCAGTATTTCATGGGAAGTCAGAGATCTCTAAAACACAGAAAACATACCTGTGAAATGAATTTGGCTTTCTGGCTGGCTATTTTTCACCTGTGGGATAATCACCCATTAACTTGATCAGCACAATAAAACCTTGGGAGCTGAGCAACACAAACCAACAAACAATCTTCCTAGTCCCTTGATACACAAAGTGTGGCCCATGGACCATTTGCTGGGAGCTTGTTAAAAATGAAGAATTTCAACCCCTTCCCCCCAGAACCTATTGACTCAAAAACCGCTTTTCCACAAGATCCCCAGGTGATTTGATTTCTGCGCATATTAAAAGTTTGAGAAGCACTGGCAAGGGGTGGCAAACTTTTTCCGTAAAGGGCCAAATAGTAAATATGTTAGGCTTTGTGTGTCATATAGTCTCTGTCACAACTATTTAATTCTACTGTTGAAGCTTAAAAGCAGTCATGGAATAATTTTCACATGTCACAAAATATGCTTCTTTTGCCTTTTTTCCAGACATTAAAAAAAATCGAAGTCATTCTCAGCTTGAGGGTCATACATAGACAGTCATGGAGCCAGATTTGTTCCAAGAGCCATAGTTTGCCAACTTATGGGTTAGAATACCAAGGAACAGAAAAGCCTGTGAATACTTCAATATTGATTTTCTGTCCCTGTCACATTAATTCCCTAATGTTGTCATTACTCTAAACAGATCATCCTTCACCACAGTATTTTTGGTGTCCACCTTGTTTCTTTCTTGCAGCACACCATCATAACTCTGTAACCTAGTCAGAATCTAGAGAAGCCAAAATTTAGAGGTGTTTTTCCCCCATAGCTTATGGTCTAGAGCAAGAGCTTTAGGCTAGCTGGGAAGACTGGCAAAACAAATACCATTACCAAGCCTTTGCCAGCAAGCACCAGGCATCAGAGAGGGTCATCCAAGGGGAGAAACTTATGTTGCTCTGCTGGCACTACATTCAGACCACCTGATACTGTGGCAAACGTGATGACCTATTCCCAGAATAGGTCTCGGAGATGTGAGTCTTAGAAATCATAAGCCAGATTGCCTTCAGAGAAAGAATGAGATATTTGACTGGAATCGCAAGTCGTTGAAACCGGCCAGAGGTTCCTGCATGTCCTTGTGGGCCATATGCACAGTTACTCCAGGCAAATATATATTATTACTAGTCAGAAACTTTGGCCCCAAATACTTGTGTGATTTCCTTCCATGATAAATGGAACTAGACCAAGTATAAGCCCATGGACCTAATTTTGGCCCCATAGCTTATGGTCTAGAGCAAGAGTTTTCAACATTGACTACACATTGAAATTGCCTGAGGAAATTTTGAAAATGCTAATACCTGGATCCCATACTCAGAGATTGTGTTGTAATTGCTCTGAGCTGTGGTCCGAGCAATGGGATTTTACAAAACTTCTCAGGTTAAGCAGCCAATGTTAAGAACCAGTGACCCCTAATTCTTGCGATCTGTAGGAACTTTCTGGGAATTTTGTCAAAATGAAGATTCTGATTCTCTAAATATGGAGCAGGGCCTCACATTCTGCATTTCTAACAAGTTATCAGGTGATATCAATGTTGTCGTTGTACAGACAACATTTTGAGAAGCAAGGGTTTAGGCCCAGAATTTCTGATTCAGTGGATCTGAGAATAAGCATAATGACAATAAAGTAGGAAGAAAAGTTACTACTGTACCTCTGGGAAGTCAAATTTCTTTCTGATAATAAAGGACTAGTGTGGTAACAGGAGGTATTTTTATTGCTAAGTTAAAGAAGTTGTTGAAGGGAGAAAATTGGTACACTTTGTATTACTGGAACTGAATTCTTGGGACTATACTGATGCTATTATCTGGTATAATATAGTTGAGCACAACTAAAGATGGAAAATAGGAAGATGACTTCCTGGCATTGTTTGTAGCATAGCTTTGGAATTAGCTTAATTGAAGCAATGTCCTTATGCATTTAAGTGGACTCTAAGGAGAGTTTCCGAGAGACATTCATTGAAGACCTTGAGGGGCTGATCTAATGATCTAATCATCTTATTGGTCCCAGGTACAGTGCCAACAACTAGAGAGACAGCTTTAATGGTGGTACAATAGGACTCTTCTGGTACTCTGCTGATTGTTTCTCATGAAGAAGACAAAAGCAACCCTGGTTGACTGAAGGCCCTACTGTTAGGCTCATTTTATTTAACTAGAGGAGGAAGAAAATGTAGAGAACTGTCCGTAACACACGCTAACTACAGAAGGTGGTCAAGATTTCCACTATCACTACTACTACTGTGAAGGAATTGCTAGGGGTTGGTGGGTTGGGGACAGAAAGAAACGTACAATTAGTAGGGGTAAGAGATGTTAATAGGTCTTTACTTACTGAGAGTATGCATCTTCATGGTGCACTCTCATTTAGATAACTCTTTATTTTTCACTTCCATATAGCTAATGTGGTAAGCCCAGTAGGATCAGTGGGCTCCATAGGAAAGAAACTATGAAGAGGGAAGCTTAGACCAGTTATGCTGCAGTCCTAGGGAGAAGATAAGTGTCAAGAAGCTACTCGAGCAAGCCTTAGTCTACGTCAGTAGTTTATAAAGTGTGGGCCCTGGACCAACAGCATCAACACCACGGGGAACATTCTGGAAATATTCCACGCATTTGATATACTTTTGATTATCTTACCAGATGTGGGACTACTGGAAGTCTTGAAAGTGTAAAGTGTTGCCTTGCTTTTGTTTACCAAGTACTTAGGTGCTATGAAACTTCCATTTATAAGAACCTAGGAAGCCCTGCATCTGTCACTGACTGAGTTTGCAGATGCTTCAGGCTTAAGTAATCAGTTCGTATGTCTATTGCAAAATTGACTCATATGGGCTGATTTCAGTAAGTTATAGTCTTCCTTGCCCATTCAGTAAGTTATAGTCTTCCTTGCCCATTCAGTAAGTTATAGTCTTCCTTGCCCATTCATTTCTTCCTTGCCCACCCACATGATTCATCTCAATTAACCTTTAATGCCAGGTGCTTAAAAAACAAAACAGTGAGAGAGAGAATGAGAAGAGATCCATTTACCAAGTATGTGGAAAAAAGGAAAAAGATTTAAATGGTGTGAATTGTCTAGGGATCTGAGCATTCTTCAACTCAGGATAAATGGCCTGTGGCAGACTCAGTGTTAATGGCTCCTGTTGGCCACAGCTCAGCTATAGGTGCTTATATTACCTGTTCTAAAGAAAATTTTCCAGACACTGTGGTTCATGCCTATAATCCCAGCCCTTTGGAAGGCTGAGGCAGGAGGATTTCTTGAGGCCAGGAGTTCAAGATCAGCCTGGGCAATATGGCAAGACCCCATCTCTAAAATAAATAAATAAATAATTAAATATTAGCTTGGTGTGGTGACATACCCCTGTAGTTCCAGCTGCTTGGGAGACTAAGGTGCAAGGATTCCTTGAGCCCAGGAATTCAAGGCCGCAGTGAGCTGTGATCACACCACTGCACTCTAGTCTAGGCAACAGAGGGAGACCCTGTCTCAAAAAAAAAAAATCTAATAGAGAAAACTAGGCAGCTGAGATAGAGTTCAAAGCCACCATTTTAATCTGTTGTGTTACCAGGACTCAGGCATTTTAAAGTGCCTTAACTTCATTTCTTGTTCGTCAGAGTAAAATTAGCCTCTTTTTGATCTCTCTCTAACAAAGCAGAGATATCAGGGAATGTCTCTACTGACTTGCTTTCTCTGTATTTTCATAGTTTCTGCTCCCTTATACAAAGGGTCAGAATGTAATGGAAGATGCCATTTAGAGCAGTGGGACTTTGAAGCCATGTTACTTCAGGTGAAGAAGGGTTTTACCTAATATTTGAATTGTTGAAATCTGGTTTGAAATGCTGTCTTTTAACATTTTTTTTTCTCAAATGTAACTCCTGTATAATTTCTGAGGTTGAATTTCTTCAGTGGTCATCCAGTAGGTATGAGGTAGGGAGCAATTCTGAATCATCACTAAATTTAGGTTTCACTTAGCCTAATAGTGCCCAACTTCCTCAATTTGTCTTTTTGATGACCAGGATTGAACTGCCAGCAATGAATGTTTCAGGTCAGATGGACCCTAAATGCAGGTCCTTGACAGTGTACTCTCAAAAGTTTATTCTGCAAGAGTACATACACATTTCACCAGAATTTAGGTCCTAATCATAAAGTTAATGGCATAATTGTAGTCCTTATTCCATGCCTTATTCTAAGAAGGCTTCTCAGAAGGCAAGTTACTAGCCTGGTGCTCTAGGTACCTGTGATGCAAGCTGATCAGCTGCCTCAGTTCCTACTGAAAATGTTAGCAGCCAATGGCCAAAATGAAGGACATGACCTGGATGTTCCAGGCTACTGTTAGAGAGCAGAGCTCAGACCGCACAAGGTTTAGCACAGGTAGCATAGGAGAAAGTGAATAATAGGACCAGAAGGTTCATTTGGTCACCTACGTTGACTTCCAAAGGTAGGGCCTTATGGGCAATGGCGGGTCTTTCTAGTCAGGAACACATGTTGAAAGTGCCCACCTAGACAAGCCTGAGCTAGTAGCAAGTTGGGAGGTAGTATAGTTTAATGGAAAGAGCCACAGTTTGGAATCAGACAGACTGGGTTCAAATCCTGGTTCTGTCATTTTTATCCACAGGACCTTGGGCCTAAATTTCCTCATTTGTGAAAAGAAGATAATAGAGGTACCTTTTTCATTACAGTGATAATTAAATGCAATAATATATGTAAAGTACTTAGTGCAGTTTCTGAGAATGTAGATTCTCAATAAATAGTTGTAGTAGTAGCAATAGCAGTAGTAGTAGCAGCAGTGACAGTAATATTAATAATAGTAGCAATAAAAATAGTTAGGCCTGTTTGGACAAAACCCAAATGACAAAATTCTTTGATGCCTTGGAGTATACCACTATCTGGGGTTCACTGCATGTGTCTTTATACAGTCATACGTAGCTAGAGTACCCCTAAAGCTGGAGAAGGGAAAAGTGGAGAGATAAATGTGATCCAGGCCAGTTCTCCTACTCCTAATGATCTGAGGTTCTGTGTCTCAGGAGGTAAATATTAACATAGTTTTTGGCTGCTAGCATGAGCTATAATTGGCAGGAGATATGCTTCCCCTATACACATGGTCTTATCCTAAATCTCACAGGGAGACCCACTTTATGTTCATTGCAGACTATTTCCCAGTAGGCATAGCTAGGAAGACAGCTGGTTTCCTGACCACATCCTAGTCAGTAGTTTTCCAGATGGCTGCCAACTTCAGCTGTTGGGCTGATTCAAGTTGGCAAACCCTGCCTGATGTCTTTTGAGGACAGAACTAGGCTTAGCAGTCAGAACTTTGTCAACTATTTACTGATTTACCTTCTCTCCTTGTGAAGAAGAGAAAATCTAAAATTGCCAAACATCTGGGAAGCCCACCAAGACTGAACTCCCTATCTCCTTCATCAGGCAGGAAACCAAAAATTCTGTCTGTTGTGATTCACCTGAGAAACACAAGGCCTGAGTGTACAAGAAGTTGCCCACTTGCATGAGGAATCCAGGAAACTGTGTTGCTTTGCCAGCAAAATATTCCTACAAAAGCATCCAGTGCAAGCACAGCTGCAGAGCCAGTGCCCATAGTTGTGCAGGCTGAAGCTCATGCATGAGACCAGAAACTTTGCACTGACCTCTGGTACTGGGTTGATGAGGTCTTGTCCTCACATGACAGCCTCATCTTCAGCACCATGTTGAGCCTGGCCTAGAAAATTTTCAAAGGGCGCTGAGAGATTCTAGAAGTAGAAGATTGCTTTTATCACTTGATGGCCAAGACTAGAGTGACACCATGACAGCAATAAACAAGGGGACACTATTAGATTAGAAACAGGCCTACTGAAGGTAGCCTGAGGCTTTTCAAGAGAAGCCAAGGTCACAACCAGGACAAAGATGCCAAGTGTCTGAAGGGTGAAACATGTTCTAAAACAAGAGAATGAGAACAGCTGTCAGTAGCCAGTTTGGTTACAGCAGACTAGAATCAAGTTTGAGTTAGTGAAAAACCATGAAGAAAAACACCAAACTACTAACATAAGTCATCTTTGGGTACTGGGATTACCAGTGTTTTTCATTTTCTTCTATTTTTCTTTGTTATCTATTTTTACTATAATAAGCATGTAGTTTGTGTGTGTAATAAAAATTTTAAAAAACATGAATAGAAGCTCTAATTTTGTTAGTAATATAGGAGTAACAACAACAATAATAGCACACCCTTGCAGGCCCCTTACTATGTGTAAGGAATATTCAAAATATTTTTCAATATTGGCTCATTTAACCTTCCAAATCAACTCTGTGGGATAGCTGTATTATTATTATCCCTGATTTACAGATGATGAAGTAGAGAGGTTAAATGACTTGGCAAGGGCATACAGCCAGTAAATTGGAAAGAAAGAGCCTAAATCCAGGCAGCCTTGCTCCAAAGTTTATACTTTAATCACCAAGCAACTTATCATTAAAGATGGCTGAATGACCACACATATTTCTCTCCTTTTCCCTTTGAGTTTCCCTAAATTGAAATAAAGGAATGAGAAACATATGAAGCTCTAATATAAAGAGAATGAGTGCATATTAGTGGATAAAAGATTTCAATAAACTTCTAGAAACTGGAGAGCAGCTGGGCGACATAATTATGCAGGACAGAGGAAGCCACAGTCTAGAATACACAAAGAGAAAGAGCTAAAATAGTGGTCAATGTGACTTGATTTAGACAAACAAAAACAATCCAACAGATGACTGGGACTTAGGCAAAGAACAACAGAGGACAAGTATATGCTGTAGTAAAGGATTGGAAATCTGCACATAATAATTGACTGAACTCCCACTCCTTGATGTGCAAACTTCTAAGCAGCTGAGCATCCAACTATCAGGGTTTGTAATGAAGGAAATTGAACATCTTTGGAGAAAAGCTTGTTCTGATATTCAGGACTTTCCCAGAACTCCACTCAATAATCTAAAACTGTAGCCCATATCCAGACCAATTTTGTCCACTTACATAGTGCTTCCAATCATACTTACAGTGTCTCACTCTTAAACACAAATGGACAACCAAAGATCATCAGATGTTTAATAAAATGTCTCCAATAGTAAGGAGAGAGATCAAGATAAATAAGTAGAAAAGCAAAAGACTCAGGAGGAAAAGAGACAATGAAAAGAACAGAAGAGAATTTGTAAAACTTTCATTAGAAACCTCAGGGAGATCAGAGAAGACACCTTTTTGATAAAATGAGAAGAAATTTCTATGTAGAAAAAAAGATTTTAAAATACCCCATAAATTTAAAAATGATTGCCAAAACGAGCAATTTCAAGATAAGGGTTGGAAGACAAAGCAGAGAAAATTTAGAAAGTAAAACAAAAACAAAAAAGAAGTAACATTAGAAAAAAGATTTAAAAATTAGAAAATCAATCCAAGGGATTCAACATCCAACTAACGAACTTCTAGGAAGAGACAAAAAAGAAAATGAAAGGGAGGACATTATTAAAGAAATAACATAAGAAAATTTTCTTGAGTGAAAAGACACAAATTTCCAGATTGAAAGGGCCCACTCAGGTCCCAGAATAATAAAGATTTACACTTAGGCACTTTATTGTGATATTTGAGAACATCAGAGATTAAAAAGAAACACACAAAAAGCTCAAAGAAAGAAAATACAGATTATCAATCAAGAATCAGGAACCAAAACTGTGTCTGATTTTTCCACACTGATTGTGTTGAACAACGCCTTCAAGTACTAGGGGAAATTAATTTCAACCTAGAATCTATATTCATTCTGCTTATCAATGAAGCATGAAAGTAGAAAAATGATATTTTAATATATATGATAAAAATTTACCTTCCACATACCCATTCTTAAGAAGCTACAGGAAACTTTTATCTGCAAAACAAGCAAAAGGAAGACATGGAACCCAGGAGAGAATGTCTCCAACCCAGAGAGACAGTGAAGGAAAAACCCAGTAAGCTATTATGTTTCAAATTTAAAGGTTACCAGTCAGACTGGAGCAAGGGCATGGAATACCAAAGCAGAGAGAACTCAAGGAAAAGGGGGAACTTAATAGAAAACTGAATTGAGTGAAGAGATTGAAAAAAACTCCAGTATGTGATTAAAACAGAGCAAGAAAACAAAAAGGAAATAAAAGAATAGAAATGCAATTAGATGCTTCAGAAAAATAAAAACTACACAAGAAAAATAATAATAATAATGTAATCATGGGTTTATTGATGTTAAACTTTTAGAATCAGCCTAAGAAACAAGCAGACTAAATTACATCTACAAAACAGAACATGATTGTCATCAACCTTGACAGGGAAAAAGTCAAAGAACAGTTGTAGATAGTGGGCGCAGGAAGGAGGAATGGGGGCCAAAGGGAAGGGCATAGATACTAATATTCTCGTCTTCCAAAGTAGTGAGCCAGAAGATACTGTCCATGGTGGGTGGAACAAGAACTAGTGGTGTTGGAATATTACTTATTGTTACAAAGGTACCAATAGAGGAGCTGAAAGTAATAGTCCAAAAATAGAAAGGATGGAAGTTAGGTTCCAAGATGGCTAAATAAGAACAGTTCTAGTCTACAGTTCCCAGCATGAGTGATGCAGAGGACGGGTGATTTCTGCATTTCCAACTGAGGTACCGGGTTCATCTCACTGGTGCTTGTTGGACAGTGGGTACAGGACAGTGGGTGCAGGACAGTGGGTGTAGCCTACGGAGAGTGAGCCAAAGCAGGGTGAGGCATCACTTCACCCAGGAAGCACAAGGGGTCTGAGAATTCCCTTTCCCAGCCAAGACAAACCATGACAGATGGCTCCTGGAAAATTGGGTCACTCCCACCCTAATACTGCTCTTTTCCAATGGTCTTAGCAAATGAAACACCAGGAGATTATATCCCGTGCCTGGCTCAGAGGATCCCATGCCCACGGAGCCTCCCTCATTTCTAGCACAGCAGTCAGAGATTGAACTACAAGGCAGCAGCAAGGCTGGGGGAGGGGAGCCTGCCATTGCTGAGGCTTGAGTAGGTAAACAAAGCGGCCTGGAAGCTCGAACTGGGTGGAGCCCACTGCAGCTAAAGAAGGCCTCCCTGCCTCTATAGACTCCACCTCTGGGGACAGGGCACAGCTGAACAAAAGGCAGCAGAAACTTCTGCAGACTTAAATGTCCCTGTCTGACAGCTTTGAAGAAAGTAGCGGTTCTCCCAGCACAGAGTTTGAGATCTGAGAAGGGACAGATTGCCTCCTCAAGTGGATCCCTGATCCCTGAGTAGCCTAACTGGGAGACACCTCCCAGTAGGGGCAGACTGACACCTCATACAGCTGGGTGCCCCTCAGAGATGAAGCTTCCAGAGGAAGGATCAGGTAGTAACATTTGCTATTCAACAATATATGCTGTTCTGCAGCCTCTGCTGGTGATACCCAGGCAAACAGTGTCTGGAGTGGACCTCAAGCAAACTCCAACAGATCTGCAGCTGAGAGTCCTGACTGTTAGAAGGAAAACTAACAAAGAGAAAGGGCATTCACACCAAAACCCTTCTGTACATAACCATCATCAAAGACCAAAAGTAGATAAAACCACAAAGAAGGGGAGAAACCAGAGCAGAGAAGCTGAAAATTATAAAAATCAGAGCACCTCTTTGCCTCCAAAGGAACGCAGCTACTCTCCAGCAACAGAACAAAGATGGACAGAGAATGACTTTGATGAGTTGAGAGAAGAAGGTTTCAGATGATCGGTAATAACAAATTTCTCTGAGCTAAAGGAGGATGTTCGAACCCATTGCAAAGAAGTTAAAAACCTTGAAAAAGATTAGATGAATAACTAACTAGAATAAATAGCATAGAGAAGACCATAAAAGACCTGATGGAGCTGAAAACCATGGCACAAGAACTACGTGACACAAGCATGAGCTTCAGTAGCTGATTCGATCAACTGGAAGAAAGGGTATCAGTGATTGAAGATCAAAAGAATGAAATGAAACAAGAAGAGAAGTTTAGAGAAAAAAGAGTAAAAAGAAACTAACAAAGCCTCCAAGAAATATGCGACTATGTGAAAAGACAAAATCTACATCTGATTGGTGTACCTGAAAGTGACAGGGAGTATGGAACCAAGTTGGAAAACACTCTTCAGGATATTATCCAGGAGAACTTCCCAACCTAGCAAGGCAGGCCAAAATTCAAATTCAAGAAATACAGAGAATGCCACAAAGATCCTCCTCGAGAAGAGCAACTCCAAGACACATAATTGTCAGATTCACCAAAGTTGAAATGAAGGAAAAAATGTTAAGGGCAGCCAGAGAGAAAGGTCAGGTTACCTACAAAGGGAAAACCATGAGACTAACAGCAGATCTCTTGGCAGAAACTCTACAAGCCAGAAGAGAATGGGGGCCAATATTCAACATTCTTAAAGAAAAGTATTTTCAACCCAGAATTTTATATCCAGCCAAACTAAGCCTCATTACAGACAAGCAAATGCTGAGAGATTTTGTCACCAACAGGCCTGCCTTACAAGAGCTCCTGAAGGAAGTACTAAACATGGAAAGGAACAACAAGTACCAGCAACTGCAAAAACATGCCAAATTGTAAAGACCATCAATGCTAGGAAGAAACTGCATCAACTAATGAGCAAAATAGCTAGCTAACATCATAATGATAGGATCAAATTCACACATAACAATATTAATCTTAAATGTAAATGGGCTAAATGCTCCAATTAAAAGACACAGACTGGCAAATTGGATAAAGAGTCAAGTCCCATCAGTTTGCTGTATTCAAGAGACCCATCTCATGTACAGAGACACACATAGGCTCAAAATAAAGGGATGGAGGAAGATCTACCAAGCAAATGGAAAACAAACAAAAAAAGCAGGGGCTGCAATCCTAGTCTCTGATAAAACAGACTTTAAACCAACAAAGATCAGAAGAGACAAAGAAAGCCATTACATAATGGTAAAATGATCAATTCAACAATAAGAGCTAACTATCCTAAATATATATGCACCCAATACAGGAGCACCCATATTCATTAAGCCAGTCCTTAGAGACCTACAAAGAGACTTAGACTCCCACACAATAATAATGGGAGAGTTTAGCACCCCACTGCCAACATTAGACAGATCAACGAGAGAGAAACTTAACAAGGATATCCGGGAATTGAACTCAGCTCTACATGAAGCAGACCTAATAGACATCTACAGAACTCTCCACAGCAAGTCAACAGAATATACATTCCTCTCAGCACCACATTGCACTTATTCTAAAATTGACCACATAGTTGGAAGTAAAGCACTCCTCAGCAAATGTAAAAGAACAGAAATTATAACAAACTATCTCTCTGACCACAGTGCAGTCAAACTAAAACTCAGAATTAAGAAACTCACTCAGAACTGCTCAACTGCATGGAAACTGAACAACCTGCTCCTGAATGACTACTGAGTACGTAATGAAATGAAGGCAGAAATAAAGATGTTCTTAGAAACCAACGAGAACAAAGACAGAATATACCAGAATCTCTGGGACACATTTAAAGCAGTGTGAAGAGGGAAATTTATAGCACTAAATGCCCACAAGAGAAAGCTGGAAAGATCTAAAATTGACACCCTAATATCACAATTAAAAGAACTAGAGAAGCAAGAGCAAACACATTCAAAAGCCAGCAGAAAGTAAGAAATAACTAAGACCAAAGCAGAACTGAAGGAGATAGAGACACAAAAAACCCTTCACAAAGTCAATGAATCCAGGAGCTGGTTTTTTGAAAAGATCAACAAAATTGATAGACTGCTAGCAAGACTAATACAGAAGAAAAGACAGAAGAATCAAATAGATGTAATAAAAAATAATAAAGGGTATATCAACTGATCCCACAGAAATACAAACTACCATCAGAGAATACTATAAACACCTCTACACAAATAAACTAGAAAATCTAGAAGAAATAGATAAATTCCTGGACACATGCACCCTCCCAAGACTAAACCAGGAAGAAGTTGAATCCCTGAATAGACCAATCACAGGCTCTGAAATTGAGGCAATAATTAATAGCCTACCAACCAAAAAAAACTTCGGGACCAGATGGATTCACAACTGAATTCTACCAGAGGTACAAAGAGGAGCTGGTACCATTCTTTCTGAAATCATTCCAATCAATAGAAAAAGAGGGACTCATCCCTAACTCATTTTACGAGGTCAGCATCATCCTGATACCAAAGCCTGGCAGAGACACAACAAAGAAAGATAATTTCAGACCAATATGCCTAATGAACATCGACACAAAAATCCTCAATAAAATACCAGCAAACCGAATCCAGCAGCACATCAAAAAGCTTATCCACCATAATCAAGTGGGCTTCATGCCTGGGATGCAAGGCTGGTTCAACTTACGTAAATCAATAAACAAAATCCAGCATATAAACAGATCCAAAGACAAAAACCACATGATTATCTCAATAGATGCATAAAAGGCCTTTGACAAAATTCAACAGCCCTTCATGCTAAAAACTCTCAATAAATTCGGTATTGATGGAACATATCTCAAAATAATAAGAGCTATTTATGACAAACCCACAGTCAATATCATATTGAATGGGCAAAAACTGGAAGCATTCCCTTTGAAAACTGGCACAAGAGAGGGATGCCCTCTCTCACGACTCTTATTCAACATAGTGTTGGAAGTTCTGGCTAGAGCAATCAGGCAAGAGAAAGAAATAAAGGGTATTCAGTTAGGAAAAGAAGAAGTCAAATTGTCCCTGTTTGCAGATGACATGATTGTATATTTATATATGAGTTAATGGGTGCAGCGCACCATCATGGCACATGTATACATATGTAACAAACCTGCACGTTGTGCTCATGTACCCTAAAATTTAAAGTATAACAACAACAACAAAAAAAAAAAAATAGAAAGGATGGGAAGAGGAGGATTATAAGGGCTACAGCTTTCACTATCATAGGTAGGAAATAATATATCATATTTTAAAGGGATAAATCATGAAATAGTTATAGAAGCAAAACTTTTACAAAAGATATTGCAACTCAAATGTTTATAGGCTAGATACCATAACTGAGTGAAAGAGGAGAAACTGTGAAAAATTGAAAAACTCCGGTCCTATTCAAAAGGAGACAGCTACTGCTCCACTATAATTCATTGTTGCCATGTGGATATGTGAGCCTACTTTCGGCAGATCTACTAATTTTTACAGAACTGTTAAAAAAATTGGATTTCTATATGAAAACATTCAATTACTAAATATTGTCAATGAATTCCAAGGAGTTTAAAACAGTTCATGGGCACAATAAATCATGTCTGTGGGCAGCTAGTTTTCATCCTCTGATTAGAGCCATAATAACATCTAGCAGAAGAAAAACTAAAAGATTTAGAGATGTTCCCTAGAACTTAAAGTATAATAATAATAATAATAATAATAATAATAATAATAATAAAGAGTTTGAGACCAGCCTGGCCAACATGGAGAAATCCTGTCTCTACTAAAAATACAAAAATTAGCCAGGTGTGGTGGTAGGTGCCTGTAATCCCAGCTACTCAGGAGGCTGAGGCACAAGAATCGCTTGAACCTGGGAGGCGGAGATTGCAGTGAACTGAGATCGTGCCACTGCACTCCAGCCTGGGTGACAGAATGAGACCCTGTCTCAGAAAAAAAAAAAAAGAAAGAAAAAAATCACAATAGGCTGGGTACAGTGGCTCACACCTGTAATCCCAGCACTTTGGGAGCCCAATGCCAGGCAGGTGGATCACTTGAGCCAGGAGTTCAAGACTAGCCTTGACAACATGAGGAAAACCCATTGCTACAAAAAAAAAAAAAAAAAAAAAAAAAAGAAATCAAAATAATACTGGGTTCCTGGAGTTCCTGAGCTGACATCTCTGAGCATGGCCTGAATGACTCTCAGCTTCCTTCTCTGTTTTAAAAGATGAAACACTCCAAGAGGCATTCATTTCCATGGAACTAAGAATCTGATGCTTCTCATTGTAACAGCTCACTGGAAACTCTTCCTCATTTCTCCCGCAAGAGTGAGTAATGCTTCGTGGGGGCTTTGCTAGATGTCCGATTCGAACCACAGACCCATCAACTAACTCGTCAGTGTCTCCTAGGAGATGTAGAAAGAGAAACCTGGGCTGGATGCAGTGGCTCATTCTTGTAACCTTCGTCCTTTGGGAGGCCGAGGCAGGAGGATCACTTGAGGTCAGTGGTTTGAGACCTGCCTGGCCAACATAGTGAAACCTTGTCTCTACTAAAAATACAAAATTTAACCAAGCCAAAAAAAAAAAAAGATTTAGAGATGTTTAACTCTGGGAAATAGGCTGGGGAGTCAGAAGGAGTTACTGACATCTATTGAGAAATGGGGTTGATGGAATACCCTGCTATTCCAGCTATATATTGCTTTGATAAAAAACATTTTAAATAAAGTAAATTTTGAATAAAAAGAATCTATTGTGAAGACTCAGTCAAAAAGAGCAGTCTAGAAGTAACCCCAAATGGTAAGAGTATGCTGGAGATCCCTTTTTAGATGGAACCAGGTAGTGTGGGATGAGGGTGGTCTTAATGGAGGTGGATTGAACCTACTGATCCAGCTTCCTAATGTGAGGCTGAATTTCATATTTGAAAGGACAGCTGCAGCTGTTGCAAAAATGCATATGATAGCAGAAAGGAATCACACAATAAAATATATTGTAAAATACATATTTAAAAAATTTGTCCATGAACCTCCAGATATTTTGACATCGGAACCATTGGTAAAGTCTACAGAGAAAAGGAAAGCCAATCACACACTAAGAGGTTGGGCTTGGTCAAAAACACAACATAAGTTTACCCAGAATCACTAACATCCCCTATTGAGGAATGGGCCCAACATCTTCCAGCTTACCAAGAGCGGCTGGTAGAGGGGGAATTGGGAATGGGGGAAGGATGAGGTAGGGGTAGAATAGCCAGGGTGGGAAAGGATGAAGATTCTCACTCCCACACATATATATTAATAAATCTCCTGAAATCAGAAATTAAAGCTTTAGCCAACTGAGAACCAATGTGTAACCCTACAGATGAGATTCTGAATCCCTTCTCAGATTAAAGTAGAATTTCATTTGGGAGAAGGAACATGAAATTGAGTCAGAGAATCTGTATGTAATACTGTCCCATTGTGTGATAGTTTCTTCTCTGGGCCTTGTTTCTTCATCCTTAACAAATGATGAGGCTCATCCTAAGGATCTCTGATAGCCTCTCCAGTTTTGACATTCTTTATGTAGAGATGAAGAGGAAATTCCTGGCTAAAATACTACTTTAGTCTTGGTGATGGTGAGATTCCTCTGAAGAAACAAGATGTGGTGCTCACGAATGGGGGCATGTGACATATTATGATCACCTTATGGTGTGTCTGTTCATCCCACAAGCTGTTACCCTTTACCTTTGAAAAAAAAAAAGAAACTCCTTTATTCACAATCTTGATGTCCAGCACCTATATTAGTAAAAGGACAGCCAAGGCACTGAGCATGGTTGATTGGACTGGGCATGGGCACATGATCCAAACTGTGCCAGTTAGATTTCCTGTTGTGAGCATTTTTGAAGCTCTGAGCATATTTTGAAATAATTTCCGAGTTACAAAGGCATTCTCAAAATAGAAATAACACACAGAAAATGGTAGAATAGGAGCCTACAACCATTTATACCCCCAGCAGGAGCACCAAATTTTAACAGCTACCTGCACACAGAAAAGCATCATAACAAGAACCAAAAATCAGCTGAGCAATCACAGTACCTGGTTTTAACTTCATATCATTAAAAGAGGCATTGAGGATGGTTGGAGAGACAGTCTTGAATCCCCAGTGACACCTATCTCTCATCTCCCACAGGTCACCATGAAGCACAGTGAGTCTTTGCACTTGGGAAGGGAGAGTGCAGTGACTGTGGGACATTGCATTGAACTCTGTGCTACCCTGTCACAGCACAGAATGAAGCTGTGCTGGGCTCAGCGAGTATTTGTGCATGAAGAAGTATTTGGACCAGCTTTAGCCAGAGGAGAACTGCCCATCCCATCGGTCAGAACTTGAGTTTCTCAGCAAGCCTCGCCAGCATGGGCCAAAGTGATCTAGGGTACTAGGTAAACTTGGAAGGCAATCTAGGACACAAGGACTGCAATTCCTAGGCAACTCTTAGTGCTAGACTGGGCTCAGAGCCAGAGGACTAGAGTGGCATGTGATCTTTGGAGACACCTGCTGGGGCAGCTAAAGAGTGCTTGCCTCACCCCTCCCCCAACCCCAGGCAGTGTAGTTCACAACAATGAAAGTATCTTCTTTCTTCTTCTTAAGGAGAAGATAATAAAGGGTAAATAGGGTGTTGTCTTGCATCTTGGATACCAGCTCACCCACAGTAGAATATGTCACCAGGCAGAGTTGTAAGGTCCCCGTTACAGGTCTGAGCTCCTGGATGACATTTCTATACACAGCCTGAGCCAAAAGAGAACCCGCTGCCTTGAAGGAAAAGACCCAGACCTAGAAGAGTTCATCACCTGCTGACTAAAAAGTCCTTACTCCCTAAATAACAAACAGTAATATCCAGGCAGTACACCATGGGCCCTGGGCTCTGAGATGTGCCGACTAAAGATGTGACCCAGTGCATTTCCAGCTGTAGTGGCTACAGTGAAAGACTCCTTCTGTTTGAGAAAAGCAGAGGGACAAGTAAAGGGCACATTGTCTTGTACCTTAGGTACCAGTTCAACCACAGTGGGATAGAGCAAGAAGCAGACTATTAGGGTCCCCAAGTTCAGGCCTAGGCTCCTGGACAGCATTTCTGGACCTGCCCTGGGCTAGAGTAGAGTCTGTTGCCCTAAAGGGTGAGTCTCAGACCTGCATCATTCAACACAAAATGACTGAAAAGATCTTGGGCTTTGTGAGCATTAGTGGTGGACTGGTAGAATGACCCACCCTGCTCTATGGGCTGGTGGTGGTTGTGCCCAAAGAGAGAGGCTCCTTTGCCTGTGGAAAGGGAAGGGAAAAGTGGGAAGGACTTTATATTGTGATTTGAGTCCCAGCTTAGCTGCAGTAGAATAGAACATCAGGCAAACTTCTAAGGTTTTTAACTTCAAATTCTGACTCTCAGTTGGCACCTCTGGACCTGCCTGAGGCCTAGGGGAACTCGCAGCCTTGAAGGGAAGAACAGAAACCTGGATGGCTTTATCACCAGCTGATTGTAGAGCCCTAGGACCTTGAATAAACATAGGTGGTAGCCGGGTAATGGTTACAGCAGGCCTTGGGCAAGACCCAGTGTGTGCTGACTTCAGGTCTGACCCAGCACAGGAGTGTCAGTCAAAGGATATTTGGACCACCACACCCCCAGTCCTAGGTGACTCAGCATAGACAGAGGGGCACCATTCATTTGAGAGAAAGTAAGGCAAAAAAAAGAGTCCTTACCCAGTAATCTAGAGAATTCTTCTACATCTTATCCAAAACTACCAATTTTGTACCTCTACAAATCTGCAAAAACAACAGCAATATTTAGCTTGAGACCCAAGTTTCTTTGAATACCTGAAAAGACTTCTCAATAAGGACAGTCACAACCAAGCCCAGACAGTGACAACTACGATAAATATATAGCTCTTCAATGCCCTGATGACATGGATGAACATCTACAAGCATCAAGGCCATCCAGGAAAATATGATCTCACCAAATGACCTAAATAAGGCATCAGTGATTAATCCTGGGGAAACAGTCATATGTGACCTTTCAGACAGAGAATTGAAAATGGCCCTTTTGAGAAAACTCAAAGAAATTGAAGTTAACACAGAAAAGGAATTCAGAATTCTATCAAATAAATTTAACAAAGAGATTAAAATAATTTAAAAGAATTAAGCAAAAATGCAAGTGACATATCAAATAATGCATTGGAATCACTTAATAGCAGACTTTATCAAGCAGAATGAAGAATTAGTGAGCTTGAAGACAGTCTCTTTTAAAGTACACAGTCATAGGAGAACAAAAGAAAAAAAAATAATGAAGCAAAGCTACTAAATGCAAAAATAGCCTCAAAAGGGCAAATCTGAGAGTTATTGGCCTTAAAGAGGAAGTAGAGAAGAAGATCAGGTGGAAAGTTTATTCAAAGGGATAATACTAGAGAACTTCCTAAATCTGGAAAACGGTATCAATATTCAGATACAAGAAGGCTATAAAACACCAAGAAGATAGAACCCAAAGAAGTCTATCTCAAGGCATTTAATAATCAAACTCCCAAAGGTCAAAGATAAAGAAAGGATTATAAAACCAGTAAGAGGAAAAAAACAAAAAACAAATAGAGGTTCAATACGTCTGGCAGCAGACTTTTCAGTGGAAACTTTACAGTCCAGGAGAGAGTGTCATGGCATATTTAGAGAGCTGAAGGAAAAAAACAAACAAACAAAACTTTTACCCAAGAAGAAGATATATGGTGAAAACATTCTTCAACCCCAAAGGAGAAATAAAGACTTTCTCAGACAAACAAAAGCTGAGGGATTACATCAGCACCAGATTTGTCCTAAAAACAAATGCTGAAAAATGTTCTTCAATCTGAAAGCAAAGGATTTCAGTGAGCAAGAATAAATTATCTGAAGATACAAAACTCACTAGTAATAGTCAGCACACAGAATATTATAACATTGTAATTGTGGTGTATAAATATATCTTAAGTAGAAAAACTAAGTGATGAACCAATAAAAAAATGACTACAACAACTTTTCAAGACATACACAGTACAACAAGACATAAGAAGAAACAACAAGAAGTTAAAAAGTGAGAGGATAAAGTTGAAGTGTAGAGTTTTTATTAGTGCCTTTTGCATGTTTTTTTGTTTGTTTATGCAATTAGTGTTAAGTTGTTGTCAGTTTAAAATACTGAGTCATAAGATAGTAATTTCAAGTTTCAGAGTAACCTCAAATCAAAAAATATACAATAGATACAAAAATAAAAGTAAAAACAAGAAATTAAATCATACCACCAGAGAAAATTTATCTTCACTCAAAGAAGGACAGGAAGGAAGGAAAGAAGGAAGAGAACACGACAAAACATTCAGGAAACTAACAAAATGGCAGGAGTAAGTTCCTACTTATCATTAATAACATTGAATATGAATGGACTAAACTCTCCAATCAAAAGACATAGAGTGGCTGAATACATGAAAAAGCAAGACCTTATGATCTATTGCCTACGAAAAAACACACTTGACTTACAAAGATATTCATAGACTAAAAATAAAGAGGTAGAAAAAGACACTTCATGCCAATGAAAACCAAAAAAGAGCAAGAGTAGCTATTTTGATATCAGAGAAAATAGATTGCAAGGAAAAAACTAAAAGATAAAGAAGGTTATTATATAATGCTAAAAGGGTCAATCCAATAACAGGATATAATGTTTGTAAATCTTTATGCACCTAACACTGGAGCATCCAGATATATATGGCAAATATTAATAAAGCTAAAGAAAGAAATATATCCCAATAAGATAATAGCTGTAGACTTTACAACCTCAGTGTCAGCATTGGGCACATCTCCCAGAGAGAAACTCAACAAAGAAACATCAGACTTAATCTGCACTACACAGCAAATGGGCTTAACAGATATTTATGGAACATTTCATCTAATGGCTCTAAAATACACATTCTTCTGCTTAGAACATAGATTATTCTTAAGGACAAACAATATGTTAGGTGACAAAACAAGGCATAAAACGTTCAAAAAATTTAAATATATCAAACATTTTATCTGACCACAAGGGAATAAAATGATAAATCAATAAGAGGAAATTTGGAAACTAAAAAACACATGGAATCTAAACAATATGCTTTTGAATGACCAGTGGGACAATGAAGATATTATAAGGAAAATTGAAAACTTTCTTGAGATAAACTATAATGGAAACATAACATATCAAATGTTATGTATGGGATACAGCAAAAGCAGTACTAAGAGAAAAGTTTATAACTATAAGTGCCTACATCAAAAAAGAAAAAAAAAACTTCAAATACATAACTTTAACAATGCATGTCTAAAAATTAGAAAAGCAAGAGCAAACCAAACACAAAATTATTAAAAGAAAAAAATAAGTATGAGGGCAGAAATAAGTGAATTTGAAATGGAGAAAACAACATAAAAGATAAATGAAACAAAAAGTTGGATTTTTAAAAGAACAACAAAATTGACAAACGTTTAAGGAGACTAAGCAAAAAGGGAGAAGACCCTAATAAATAATATCAGAGATTTAAAAGGAGACATTATGACTGATACTGCAGAAATTGAAGGCATCATTAGTGGCTACTATGTGCAACAATATGCCAATAAATTGACAAATCTAGAAAAACTAGACAAATTCCCAAACACATACCACCTACAAGGATTGAACCATGGAGAAATTAGAAACCTAAGCAGACCAATAACAAATAAAAAAAATCAAAGCCGTAATAAATACTTCCCCAGTGAAGAAAAGCCAAAGATCTGATGGTTTCACTGCTGCATTCTACCAAATATTTACAGAAGAACTAATACCAATTCTACTCAAATTATTCTGAAGAACAGTGGAAAAGAGAATACTTGTAAACTCATTATATGAGGCCAGTATTACCCTGACACCAAAACTGAAGACACATTAAAAACAACAACAACAACAACAACAAAAACTACAGGCCAATATCATGGATGAATAGTGATGCAGAAATTTCCAACAAAATACTACCAAACCAAATTCAGCAACACATTAAAAAGATCATCCATTATGATCAAGTGAGATTTTTCCCTGAGATGCAAGTATGGTTTAATATATGTATAAATGACAAAAACCTTATGATTATTTTAATTGATGCTAAAATAGCATTTGATAAAATTCAACATCCCTTCATGATAAGAACCCTTAAAAACCTGTTTATTGAATAAACATATCTCAACATAATAAAAGCCATATACAAAGGACCCACAGGTAGTATAATACTGAATGGGGAAAAACTGAAAGCCTTTCAGTTTGTAGTAAGTGACATTATCATAACTCACTGCAGCCTTAACCTCTCAGGCTCCCAGGGAGTTGTTACACCAAGCCTTGAGAGAAACCCAGTGCTGTGCTGTGCTGGCTTCAGGTCTGAACCAGCAAAGTCATAGTGGTGGTGGCCACAGAGGTGCTTGTGCCACTTCAACCCCAGCTTTAGATGGCTCAGAACAGGGAGAGAGAAAGACTCTGTTTGGGAAAAAACAAGGGAAGAGAATCAGAATCTTTGGCTGGTAATCCAGATAATTCTCTTGGATCTTGTCAAACACCATCAAGATGGTATCTCTACAAGTCTGCAAGAACCAGAGCATTACTGGGTTTACAGGTGCCTGTAAAGAAGAAACAGCTTAGAACACAACACCCAAGCAAGCCCCTTCAAATATCTGGAAAGTCTTCCCAGGGACAGGTACAAATAAGTCCAGGCAGTGATGACTACAATAAATACCTAACTCCTCAATGTCAAGTCATTAAAGAACATCTACTAGCATTGACAACATCCAGGAAAATATGACCTCACCAAGTTAATTAAGTAAGGCACCAGGGAAGGGACCTTTCAGACAGATAATTTAAAGTAGCCGTGTTGAGGAAACTCAAAGAAATTCAAGATAACATGAACGAGGAATTCAGAATTTTATCAGATAAATTTAACAAAATGATTGAAATAATTTAAAAGAATCAAGCAGAAATTCTGGAGCTGAAAAATGCAACTGGCATGCTGAACAATGCGTCAGAGTTCTTTAATGGCAGAATTGATCAAGAAGAAGAAGAAAAAAATAGTGAGCTTGAAGAAGGTTACTCGAAGCTATAGTAACAGAATTTCCCAAGCCCAGAGAAATATATCAATATCCAAGTGAAAGAACATTATAGAACACAAAGCAGATTTAACCCCGAAAAGGACTTTCTCAAGGAATCTAATAATCAAACTCTCAAAGGCCAAGGATAAAGAAAAAATTCTAAAATCAGCAAGAGAAAAAGGAAAAACAAAGAAGACACAGTAAAGGTCCAACATGTCTGATAGCAGACTTTTCAGTGGAATCTTTACAGGCCAGGATAAAATGGCATGACACATTTAAAGTGTTGAAGAAAAAATAATATCCTAGAATGGTATATCTGACAATAATATCCTTCAATCATGAAGGAGAAATAAAGACTTTCCCTAACAAAAAAAAGTGGAGGGTTTTCTTCAACACCATACCTGTCTTAAAAGGAATGCTAAGGAAACAATTCAATCTGAAAGGAAAAGACATTAATAAACAATAAGAAATTATCCGAGAGTAAAAACTCACTGGTAATAGTAAGTACACAGGGAGACATTTCGAGGCCCTCTGGGAGGGAGGCGAACAACATGTGAGGCTGCGGAGGGAGAAAGGTGAAATGTGCAGGTAACATCTAAAGGAACTGGTTTAAATCCTAATGCCAAAGTATGACAAAAAATTGCTTCTGGAAATACTGATGCCACCCAAGTAACTCATGAAACTAAAATATCTTGGCATGAAACAGCAGCTATATCAGGTGCTCATCCTGAGTGTAATGCAGAGCTCTCAGGAGACATGTGTAAAGAATATAAAGTAATGTATTCTTTATCTTGTGAAATCACAAGAAATACTACAGGCATTGAAGAATCAACTGAAAACTAATTTCAAGCCCAAAAGATCTGAATTACCAAATATATGATGTTTTTACAGAAAACAATTCAGCAATTTCTACAGAAGACTTAAAAGAATGTTTGAAGAAACAATTAGAATTGTGTTTTTCACACACACAAAAAAAGTTGTCAATGGATCTTTACTTGATATCTCCAACGGATATTGATTATTTCATCTAAATTTGGACAGTTGCCAACATAGAGGAAATAAAAAAGTTGACCACAGACCCTGATCTAATTCTTGAAGTGTTGAGATCTTCTCCTATGGTACAAGTTGACGAGAAGGGTGAGAAAGTGAGATCAAGTCATAGGCATTGTATTGCGATTCTTAGATTTCTGGAACATCAATAGAGGAAGTAAAAGCTTTGATCAAAAGTACAAACTGAACCAAAGTGATAATCTGTGAGTCTGCACACAATCGCAACTGGTATATCACTTTCCAGTCAGACACAGACGCACAACAGGCTTTTAAATGCTTAAGAGAATAAGTTAAAACATTTCAGGAAGGATAAAGGCCATCAATACATTTTATTTGCTAAGAATGATTATCAACTGATGGATTCTAGTATATATAGCCAGCCCATTCAAACTCAAGCACAGTATGCCTCACCAGTCTTTGTGCAGCTTGTATATAATCCTCACCAACAGTACTCGGTCTACGGTATTTTGCCTCAGTCCTGATCTCCAAATCTTGCACTTTACTGTGAAACACCACTGGCTTCCTTTCCCAATGGTAGTTTTGCAAATAATTTTAATTCACCAGGGTCTCATAAAATAAATGCTGCTGCTGTGAATATGGGTCTACCATCCAAAGAAAGTATGTGAAACCTCATTTTAGGTCATCTAGTGGTTCAGAACACTAAATAGAGGGCTTTGTATTATTGGAGGGTGGATCATTGAACACATGTAGTTCAAGAAACTTTCCAAACTGAACAACATAATCCTACAGTAATGAAGCATCTGGAGCAAACTTAACTTCAAAAGGGGACTTCTACTGTGCAGATAAAACAGAATGGAGACTATGGTAGAAGCAGAAGAACTCTTTTTAGAGGTTGAAGGTGATGAGAAGATGATAGTATCCCAAGACCCCATCCTTCAACAGCGGAATCAAAGGATCCAACAACAAAGTTTGGCTTACTAGCCTCAAATTTTCCACCTTTATCAAGAATGCCAGGGGAACTCATTTTGTAGAATAGGATTTCTTATGCTGTTAAAGGTGTCTACAAAGAAAAGGATAATAAAGAGTTGTTTGTTGTCCAGTGCCTGTAGATGAGCAGACAATGCACTTCTGATCAGGGTAAATCAACTCGAGTACCAGTCCTCCATGTGCAGCTGAGCTTCCTACATTAACCACAACTCCACAAGAAAAAGATCTAATAGATAATTCCTCTGTTCAGAGGTAAGTTTCAACCAGATGACTATATCAGTTTCTCCTCCAAGTGCTACAAAGTTATCAATGGCAAATACTGCTTCACCATGTAATAATAACACAAATGCAGATGTAGCTGTGGATCTACAGGAACCCCTAAAGTTAATTTATGCTAAAGTGTGCCAAAAGCTCCCTAAAGAGCCATCTTCAGTTTTTGTGCAGCCACTCTGGGAAAGTCACTCATTGTAGTGTCTACCACCAAAAATGAAGACAAGTGAGTTCCTGAGAAATCCATTGAGAAACCACATGAGAAGCCAGAAGCCAGGATGAGTAAGGATTATTCTGGCTTTGGAGGCAATACCATTCTCAGGGAAAATGTGGAAAAATCAAGGAAAGGAGATGCCAGTTTAGCCATAGGACTATACCTCAGGGAATTACTCAATATAATGGCAAAGAGGAATATGTACCACCCAGATCACCAAAGTACAAAACAACAAAGGCAACCCCAAAAAACTATTCAAAAGTTTCTCTTTTTTCCTATTAAACTTGAGCCATGGCTATATTGAACTGTTTTGGAGTGGAGGTGGTAACCAGGAGGGAAACATGAGAAAGTACATCCTTAAATCATTATGGATTTTGGAGTTGTGAGTGATAGTCTATTAGGCAGTTCTCACATTGCTATAAAAAACTGCCTGAGACTGGGTAATTTATACTTGACTCACAGTTCCCCAGGGCTGGGAAGGCCTCAGGAAACACAATCATGGCAGAAAAAGAAGCAAATACATCATTCTTCACATGGCAGCAGGAAGAAGTGCCAAGAAAAGGGGGGAAATACCCTTATAAAAAAACATCAGATCTCATGAGAACTCACTCACTATTAAGAGAACAGCATGAGGGTAACTTCACCCATGATGCAACTACCTTCCACTGGGTCCCTCCCACAACAAGAGGGGATTATGGGAACAACAATCCAAGATGAGATTTGGGTGGGGACACAGCCAAACCATATTTCTCAACCCCTGATCTTTCCAAAATCTCATGTACTCACATTTCAAAACATAATCATGCCTCCCCAACAGTCGTCCAAAGTCTTAACTCATTCCAACATTAACCCCAAAGTCCAACTCCAAAGTCTCATCTGAGACAAGGTAAGTCCCTTCCACCTATGACCCAGTAAAATCAAAAGCAAGTTAGTTTCTTCACAGATACAATGGAAGTACAGGCATTTGGGTAAAAACATCCATTCCATATAGGAGAAATTGGCCAAAACAAAAGGACTACAGGCCCCATGCAAGTCTGAAATACAATAGGGCAGTCACTAAACCTTAAAGTTTCAAAATGATCTCCTTTTAGTCCATGTCTCACATCCAGCTCAGGTTGATGCAACAGGTGGAATCTCATAGCTTGGGGAGCTCCACTCCTGTGGCTTTGCAAAGTACAGCTTCCCTCCCAACTGCTTTAACAGGCTGGAATTAATAATTTGTAGCTTTTTCAGTTGCACTATGCAAGCTGGTGGTGAATCTAACATTCTGGGGTATGGAAAACAGTGACCCTTTTCTCACAGCTCCACTAGGCTGTGTCACAGTGAGGACTCTGTGTGTAGGCTCCAATCCCACATTTTTGTCACACATAGCCCTAGTAGAGGGTCTCCATGAGGGCTCCGCCCCTGCAACAAACTTCTGCCTGGACATCCAGTCATTTTCATACATTCTCTGAAATCTAGGCAGATGTTCCCAAACCTATATTCTTTACTTCTGTGCACCCACGGGTCCAACACCACGTGTAAGCCACCAAGGCTTGAGACTTACAGCTTCTTAAGCAATGGCCTGAGCTGTATCTAAGGCTTTTTTAACCACAGCTTGAGCTGAAGCAGCTGGAATGCAGGACACCATGTCCTGAGGCTGCATAGAGCAGGGGTCCCTGGGCCTGGCCCAGGAACCATTTTTCCCTCCTAGGCCTCAAGGTTTGTGATGGGAGGGTCTGTCATAAAGGTCTCTGACATTCCCTGTAGACATTTTCTTGGAGATTGACATTTGACTTCTTGTTATTGATGCAAATTTCTGCAGCTGACTTGAATTTCTCCCCAGAAAATTGGTTTTTATTTTCTATTTATCTCATTATCAGGCTGCAAATTTTCCAAACTATTATACTCTGCTTCCTTTTGAATGCTTTGCCACTTAGAAATTTCTTCCGCCAGATACCCTAAATCATCTTTCTCAAGTTCAAAGTTCCATAGATCTCTAGAGCTGGGGCAAAATGCTGTCAGTCTCTATTAAAGCATCACAATGATCCCTTTGCTCCAGTTGCCAACAAGTTACTCATCTCCATCTGAGACCACCTCAGCCAGGACTTTATTGTCCATATCACTATCAGCATTTTGGTCATAATCATTCAAGTCTCTAGGAAGTTTCAAACTTTCCCACATATTTCTGTCTTCTTCTGAGCCTTCCAAACTGTTTCAGCCTCTGCCTGTGACCCAGTTAAAAAGTCACCTCCACATTTTTGAGTAGTCTAACATCAGCGTCCCACTCCCTCAGTACCAATTTACTATATTAATTCATTCTCATGCTGCTATAAAAAGCTGCCCACACCTGGGTAAGTTACAAAGAAAAGAAGTTTAATTGACTCACAGTTTGCAGGGCTGAGGAAGACTCAGAAATCTTACAATCATGGTGGAAGTGGAAGCAAACATGTCCCCCTTCACATGGTGTCAGGAAAGAGAAGTGCCAAGCAAAGGGGGAAAAGTCTCTAATAAAACCATCAGATCTTAAGAAAACTCACTCACTATCACGAGAATAGCATGAGGTAACTTCCTCCATGATTTAATTACCTTCCACCAGGTCTCTCCTATGACACGTGGAGATGATGGGAATAAAATTTAAGATAAGATTTTGGTAAGGACACAGCCAAACTGTATCAGATACGGTCCCAAAAATTCACCTTTAATGTGATTTTTTTTTTTTTTTTTTTTTTTTTTTTTTAAACAGAGTCTTGCTCTGTCACCCAGGCTGGAGTGCAGTGGTGCAATCTCGGCTCACTGCAACCTCCGCCTCCCAGGTTCAAGCAATTCTCCTGCCTCATCCTCCTGAGTAGCTGGGACTACAGGTGCCTGCCAACATGTCCAGCTAATTTTTTGTATTTTTAGTGGAGACGGGGTTTCACCGTGTTAGCCAGGACGGTCTCGATCTCCTGGCCTTGTAACCCACCCGCCTTGGCCTCCCAAAGTGCTGGGATTACAGGCATGAGCCACCGTGCCCAGCCCTAATGTGATTTTTAAAGGCTGAAGGATTCCTATCTATCTATCCATTAATTTATCTATCTAACTATCCACACATACATAGATTTTAAAAGCACAATTTTTCTATAATTTTGTTTTTGATTAATATTTGCAGAGATTTTTTTCCAGGAATCAATTCTGGCCGGGTGCGGTGGCTCAAACCTGTAATCCCAGCACTTTGGGAGGCTGAGACGGGCGGATCATGAGGTCAGGAGATCGAGACCATCCTGGCTCACACGGTGAATGGATTTTTTTCTAGTTTGAAATTTTGTCTGCTTTTTTGACATTTCTAATATTTTATTCAACAAGTTGCTAAGCTCTGATTGTACCTGAAGATATAACAACCAATCAGCTTGATATTTAAGGAAAGCAATTCAACAAGAAGAGCTAACTATCCTAAATTTATGTACACCCAATACAAGAACACCCAGATTCATAAAGTAAGTTCTTAGACACCTACAAAGAGACTTAGATTCCCAAACAATAATAGTGGGTGACTTTAACACCCAAATAACAATACTAGACATATCATCAAGGTGGAAAATTAACAAAGATTTTCAGGACCTGAACTCAGCTCTGAATAAAGGGGACCTCATAGATGTCTATAGAACTCTCCACACCCCTCTCTCTCAAAAAAATAAGAATATACACTCTTCTCATTGTCACATAAGTTACTCTAAAATTGCTCATATAATCAGAAGAAAAACACTCCTAAAATAAATGCAAAATAACTGAAATTTTAACAGTCTGTCAGACCACCGTGCAATCAAACTAGAATACAAGACTAAAAAATTCACCCAAAATACACAACTACACAGAAATTGAACAACATGCTCCTGAATAACTCCTGGGTAAATAAGGAAATTAAGGCAGAAATCAAGAAGTTCTTTGGAACTACTGAAAACAAAGAGACAATGTACCAGAATCTCTGGAACACAGCTAAAGCAGTGTTAAGAGGAAAATTTATAGCACTAAATGCCCACATTGTAAAGCTATAAAGATCTAAAATTAACAGTCTAACATCACAACTAAAAGAACTAGAGAGCCGAGAGCAAACAAACCCCAAAGTTAGCAGAAGACAAGAAATAACCAAGATCAGATAGGAACTGAAGGAGATACATTAAAAACCCTGCAAAAAAACAAAGAATCCAGGAGCTGATATTTTGAAAAAAAAATTAATAAAATAGGTAGACAGCTAGCTATGCTAATAAAGAAGAAAAAATAGAAGAATCAAACAGACACAATCAGAAATGATAAGGGGAATATTATCACTGTCTCCACATAAACACATAAACAATCATCAGAGAATTATTAGAGAAATGCAACTCAAAAGCACAATGAGATGCCATCTCATACCAGTCAGAATGGCAATTATTAAATGTCAAAAAGCAACAGATGCTGGCCAGGTTGCAGAGAAAAAAATACTCTTAAAATATTGGTGGGAGTGTAAATTAGTTCAACCACTGTGAAAGACAGTGTGCTGATTCCTCAAAGACCTAGAGTCAGAAATACAATGGGGCTCAGCAATCCCATTACTGGATATATACCCAAAGGAATATAGATTATTCTATTACAAAGATACATGCATGTATGTGTTCACTGAAGCACTATTCACAATAGCAAAGACATGGAATCCACCAAAATGCTCATCAATGTTAGAGTGAATTAAAAAAATATGGTATGTTTACAATATGGAATACCATGCAGCAATAAAAAGGAATGAGATTAGGTCATTTGTGTGGACATGTATGGAGCTGGAAGCTGCTATTCTCTGCAAACGAACATGGGAACAGAAAACCAAACACCATATGTTTTCACATATGAGTGGGAGCTGAATGATAACACACAGATACATGGGAAAACAACACACACTGGGGCCTGTCAGGAGGAAGTGGGGAGTGGGAGAACATCAAAAAGAATAACTAATGGATGTTGAACTTAATATCTAGGTGATGGATTCATCTATGCAGCAAACCACCATTGCACACGTTTACCTATATAACAAACCTGCACATTCTGCACATGTACCCCAGGACTTAAAATAAAAGTTGAAAAAAAAAGTACACAGAAAAACACAACATATTACAACACTAAACTGTGTGTAAACTGCCTTTATCCTAAGTAAAAAGATTAAATGATGAACTAATCAAAAATAATAACTACAATAACTTTTCAAAACATAGTAGTATAATTAAATATAAATAGAGAAAACAAAAAGATAAAAAGCTGGAGAACAAAGTTAAGGCATTTAGTTTTTTTTGTAATTATACTTTAAGTTCTTGGGTACATGTGCACAATGTGCAGGTTTGTTACATATGTATACATGTGCCACGTTGGTGTGCTGCACCCGTTAACTCATCATTTACATTAGGTATATCTCCTAATGCTATCCCTCCTCCCTCCCCTCACCCCATGACAGGCCTCGGTGTGTGAAGTTCCCCTTTCTGTGTCCAAGTGTTCTCATTGTTCAATTCCCGGCTATGAGTGACAACATGCGGTGTTTGGTTTTCTGTCCTTGTGATAGTTTGCTCAGAATGATGGTTTCCAGCTTCATCCATGTCCCTACAAAGGACAGGAACTCATCCTTTTTTATGGCCACATAGTATTCCATGGTGTATATATCCCACATTTTCTTAATCCAGTCTATCATTGATGGACATTTGCGTTGATTCCAAGCCTTTGCTATTGTCAATAGTGTCACAATAAACATACATGTGCATGTGTCTTTACAGCAGCATGATTTACACTCCTTAGGGTATATACCCAGTAATGGGATGGCTGGGTCAAATGGTGTTTCTAGTTCTAGATCCTTGAGGAATCACCACACTGTCTTCCACCATGGTTGAATTAGTTTACAGTCCCACCAACAGTGTAAAAGTGTTCCTGTTTTTCCACATCCTCTACAGTATCTGTTGTTTCCTGACTTTTTAAAGATCAGCATTCTAACTGGTGTGAGATGGTATCTCATTGTGTTTTTTTTTTTATTATTATACTTTAAGTTCTAGGGTACATGTGCATAACTTGTAGGTTTGTTACATATGTATACTTGTGCCATGTTGGCGTGCTGCACCCATCAACTCGTCAGCACCCATCAACTCGTCATTTACATCAGGTATAACTCCCAATGCAATCCCTCCCCCCTCCCCATGATAGGCCCCGGTGTATGATGTTCCCCTTCCCAAGTCCAAGTGATCTCATTGTTCAGTTCCCACGTATGAGTGAGAACATGCGGTGTTTGGTTTTCTGTTCTTGCGATAGTTTGCTGAGAATGATGGTTTCCAGCTGCATCCATGTCCCTACAAAGGACACAAATTCATCCTTTTTTATGGCTGCATAGTATTCCATGGTGTATATGTGCCACATTTTCTTAATCCAGTCTGTCACTGATGGACATTTAGGTTCATTCATTGTGGTTTTGATTTGCATTTCTCTGATGACCAGTTATGATGAGCATTTTTTCATGTGTCTGTTGACTGCATAAATGTCTTCTATTGAGAAATGTCTGTTCACATTCTTCACCCACTTTTTGATGGGATTGTTTGATTTTTTTTTCTTGTAAATTTGCTTAAGTTATTTGGAGATTCTGGGTATTGACCCTGTGTCAGATGGGTAGATTGCAAAACTTTTCTCCCACTCTGTAGGTTGCCTGTTCACTCTAATGGTAGTTTCTTTTGCTGTGCAGAAGCTCTTTAGTTTAATTAGATACCATTTGTCAATTTTGGTTTTTGTTGCCATTGCTTTTGGTGTTTTAGACATGAAGTCCTTGCCCATGCCTATATCCTTAATGGTATTGCCCAGGTTTTCTTCTAGGGTTTTATGGTTTTAAGTCTAACATTTAAGTGTTTAATCCATCTTGAATTAATTTTTGTATAAGGTGTAAGGAAGTGATCCATTTCCAGCTTTCTACATATGGCTAGCCAGTTTTCCCAGCAATATTTATTAAATAGGGAATCCTTTCCCCATTTCTTGTTTATGTCAGGTTTGTCAAAGATCAGATGGTTGTAGATGTGTGGTATTATTTCCGGAGACTCTGTTCTGTTCCATTGGTCTATATCTCTGTTTTGGTACCAGTACCATGCTGTTTTGGTTACTGTAAAGGCACTGAGTTTTTATTAGTTATCTTTTTGTTTTTGCAAACAGTTTTGTTGTTGTCAGGTTAAAATAATGGATTATAATAAAGCATTTGCAAACCTCAGGGTAACCTCAAACAAAAAATATACAATGCACACCAAAATAAAAAGCAGGGAATTGTATCATATTACCAGAGAAAATTATCTTCAATTAAAAAAGCAAGAAGGAAAGAAATAAGAAAACAAAACCACATAACAATCAGAAAACAAATTTTAAAAATGACAGGAGTAAGTTCATATCAATAATAGCATTGAATATAAATGAACTAAACTCTCCAAACAAAAGACATAAACTATCTAAATGGATGTAAAAACAAGACTCTTTGATCTGTTGCCTGCAAAAAACACATATCACCTGTAAACCCACACATAGACTAAAAGTTTAAAAATAGGAAAAGACACTCCACATTGATGGAAATCAAAAAAAGAGAAAGAGTCACTATACTTATAATAGATTTTAACATAAAAACTCTAAGAAGAGGAATCAATGTAGGAGGCGGTTCCAAAATGTCTGAATAGGAACAGCTCTGGTCTGCAGCTCCCAGTGTGATTGATGCAGAAAATGGGTGATTCCTGCATTTCTAACTGAGGTACCTAGTTCATCATCCCATGGAGGGCGAGTCAAAGCAGGATGGGGTGTCACCTCACCTGGGAAGTGAAAGAGGTTGGGGGATTTCACTTTCCCAGCCAAGGGAAGCCGAGACAGACTGTATCTAGAAAAATGGGAAGCTCCCACCCAAATACCATGCTTTTCCCACAGTCTTAACAACCAGCAGACCAGAGGATTCTCTCCTGCACCTGGCTCAGGGTGTCCCACACCCACAGAGCCTTGCTCACTGCTAGCACAGCAGTCTGAGATCAACCTGCAAAGCAGCAGCCTGGTGGGGGTTGGGCGGAGCGTCCGCCATTGCTGAGGCTTGACTAGTTAAACAAAGCTGCCAGGAAGCTCAAACTGGGCAGAGCACACCACAGCTCAGCGAGGCCTACTGCCTCTATAGACTCCACCTCGATGGGCAGGGCATAGTTGAACGAAAGGCAGCAGAAACTTCTGCAGACTTAAACGTCCCTGTCTAACAGCTCTGAAGAGAGCAGTCGTCCTCCCAGCATGGTGTTTAAGCACTGAGAATGGATGGAGTGCCTCCTCAAGTGAGTCCCTGAGGACTAATGTAGCTTAACTGGGAGACAACTCCCAGTAGGGGCCGAATGACACCTCATCCTGGTGGGTGCCCCTCTAGGAGGAAGCTGCCAGAGGAAGAATCAGGCAGCAATATTTGCTGTTCTACAGTCTCCTCTGGTAATACCCACGCAGAGTCTGGATTGGACCTCCAGCAAACTCCCACAGATCTGCAGTTGAGGGACCTGACTGTTACAAGGAAAACTAACAAACAGAAAGGAATAGCATCAACATCAACAAAAAGACATCCACACCAAAACAACATCTGTAGGTCACCATGAAAGACCAAAAGTAGATAAAACCACAAAGATGAGAAGAAACCAGGGCAGAAAAGCTGAAAATTCTAAAAACCAGAGTGCCTCTTCTCCTCCAAAGGATTGCAGTTCCTCATCAGCAATGGAACAAAGCTGGATGGAGAATGAACTTGACAAGTTGAGAGAAGTAGGCTTCAGAAAGTTAGTAATAACAAACTTCTCTGAGCTGAAGGAGCATGCTCTAACCCATCACAAGGAAGCTAAAAAACTTGAAAAAACATTAGATGAACTGCTAACTAGAAAACACAATGTAGAGAAGACCTTAAATGACCTGACGGAGCTGAAAACCATGACACGAGAACTTCATGACACATGCACAAGCTTCAACAGCTGATTCAATCAAGTGGAAGAAAAGATATCAGTCATTGAAGATCAAACTAATGAAATAAAGTGAAAAAATAAGATTAGAGAAAAAACAGTAAAAAGAAATGAACAAAGCCTCCAAGAAATAAGGGACTACGTGAAAAGACAAAATATACGTTTGATTGGTGTACCTGAGAGTGATGGGGAAAATGGAACCAAGTTTGAAAACACACTTTGGGATATTATCCAAGATAACTTCCCTAACCTAGCAAGGCAGGCCAACATTCAAATTCAAGAAATACAGAGAACACAACAAAATGACTCCTCGAGAAGAGCAACACCAAGACACATAATCATCAGATTCACCAAGATTGAAATGAAGGAAAAAATGTCAAGGACAGCCAGAGATAAAGGTCAGGTGACCCACAAAGGGAAGTCCATCAGACTAACAGTGGATCTCTCTGCAGAAACACTATAAGCCAGAAGAGAGTGAGGGCCAATATTCAACATTCTTAAAGAAAAGAATTTTCAACCCTTAATTTCATATCCAGCCAAACTAAGCTTCATAAGTGAAAGGAAAATACAATCCCTTACAGACGAGCAAATGCTGAGAGATTTTGTCACCCCCAGGCCTGCCTTACAAGATCTACTGAGGGAAGCACTAAACAAGGAAAGAAACAACCAGTACCAACGCACTGCAAAAACAGGCCAAATTGCAAACACTATCGATGCTATGAAGGAACTGCATCAATTAACGGGCAAAATAACCAGCTAACATCTTAATTACAGGATCATAGTCACACATAAGAGTATTCACCATAAATGCAAATGGGCAAAATGCCCCAATTAAAAGATACAGACTGGCAAATTGGATAAAGAGTCAAGACCCATCAGTGTGCTGTATTCAGGAGTCCCATTTCACATACAGAGACACACATGGGCTCAAAATAAAGGGATGGAGGAAGATCTACAAAGGAAATGGAAAGCAAAAAAAAGCAGGGGTTGTAATCATCATCTCTGATAAAACAGAACCAACAAACATCAAAAGAGACAAGACCAGTACATAACGGTAAAGATATCAATTCAACAAGAAGAACTAACTATCTTAAATGTATATGCACCCAATCCAGGAGCACCCAGATTCATTAAGCAAGTCCTTAGAGACCTACAAAGAGACTTAGTCTGGCATACAATAATGATGGGAGATTTAACACCCTACTGTCAATATTAGACAGGTCAATGAGATAGAAGGTTAACAAACACATCCAGAACTTTAACTCAGCTCTGCACAAGCGATCCTAATAGACACCTACAGAATGCTCCACTCCAAGGCAACAGATTATACATCCTTCTCAGCACCACATCGCACTTATTCTAAAATTGATCACATAATTGGAAGTGAAGCACTCCTCAGCAAATGTAAAAGAATAGAAATCACAACAAACTGACTCTCAGACCACAGTGCAATCAAATTAGAACTCAAGATTAAGAAACTCACTCAAAACCACACAACTACATGGAAACTGAACAACCTGCTCCTGAGTGAGTACTGGGTAAATAATAAAATGAAGGCAAAGAAAAAGATGTTCTTTGAAACCAATGAGAACAAAGACGCAACGTACCAGAATCTCTGGGACACATTTAAAGCAGTGTGTAGAGGGAAATTTATAGCACTAAATGCCCACAAGAGAAAGCAGGAAAGATCTAAAATTGACACTCTAACATTACACTTAAAAGAACCAGAGAAGCAAGAGCAAACAAATTCAAAAGCTAGCACAAGGCAAGAAATAACAAAGATCAGAACAGAACTGAAGGAGATAGAGACACACAAAAAAAACCCTCAAAAAATCAATGAATCCAGGAGCTGGTTTTTTGAAAAGATCAACAAAATTGATAGACCACTAACAAGACTAATAAAAAAGTAAAAAGAGAAGAATCAAATAGATGCAATAAAGATGGTAAAGAGGATACCACCACTAATCCCACAATAAACTAGAAAATCTAGAAGAAATGCATAAATTCCTTGACTCCTACACCCTCCCAAGAATAAACCAGGAAGAAGTTGAATCTCTGAATAAACCAATAATAGGCTCTGAAATTGAGGCAGTAATTAATAACCTATCAACTAAAATTGTCCATGACCAGATGGATTCACAGCTGAATTCTACCAGAGGTGCAAAGAGGAGCTGATACCATTCCTTCTGAAACTATTCCAATCAATAGAAAAAGATGGATTCCTCCCTAACTCATTTTATGAGGCCAGCATCATCCTAATACCAAAGCCTTGCAGAGATAAAACAAAAAAAGAGAGAGAATTTTAAACAAATATCCCTGATTAACATCAATGGGAAAATCCTCAATAAAATACTAGCAAACCAAATCCAGCAGCACATCAAAAATATTATCTACCATGATCAAGTCAGCTTCATCCCTGGGATGCAAGGCTGGCTCAACATACACAAATCAATAAACGTAATCCATCACATAAACAGAACCAACAACAAAATCCACATGATTATCTCAGTAGATGCAGAAAAGGCCTTTGACAAATTTTAACATCCCTTCATGCTAAAAACTCTCAATAAACTAGGTATTGATGGAACGTATCTCAAAATAATAAGAGCTATTTATTACAAACCCACAGCCAATATAATACTGAATGTGCAAAAACTGGAAGCATTCCCATTGAAAATCGGCACAAGAAAAGGATGCCCTCTCTCACCACTCCTATTCAACATAGTGTTGGAAGTTCTGGATAGGGCAATCAAGCAAGAGAAAGAAATAAAGGATATTCAATTAGGAAAAGTAGAAGTCAAATGGTCCCTGTTTGGAGATGACATGATTCTATATTTAGAAAACCCCACCCTCTCCAAATCTCCTTAAGTTGATAAGCTTAAGGCCAAAATCTCCTTAAGCTGATAAGCATTCTCCTTGAAACCTCACACAAGACAAGGATGCCCTCTCTCACCACTCCTATTCAACGTAGTGTTGGACGTTCTGGCCAGGGCAATCAGGCAGGAGAAAGAAATAAAGCGTATTCAATTAGGAAAAGAAGAAGTCAAATTGTCCCTGTTTGCAGATGACATGATTGTATATTTAGAAAGCCCCATCATCTCAGCCCAAAATCTCCTTAAGCTGATAAGCAACATCAGCAAAGTATCAGGATGCAAAATCAATGTGCAAAAATCACATGCATTCCTATACACCAATAACAGACAAGCAGAGAACCAAATCATGAGTGAACTCCCATTCACAATTGCTTCAAAGAGAATAAAATACCTAGGAATCCAACTTACAAGGGATGTGAAGGACCTTTTCAAGGAGAATTACAAACCGCTGCTCCGTGAAATATAAAAAAACACAAACAAATGGAAGAACATTCCATGCTCATGGATGGGAAGAATCAATATCATGAAAATGGCCATACCGCCCAAGGTAATTTATAGATTCAATGGCATCCCCATCAAGCCACCAATGACTTTCTTCCCAGAATTGGGAAAAACTACTTTAAAGTTCATATGGAACCAAAAAAGAGCCTGCGTTGCCAAGACAATCCTAAGCAAAAAGAAGAAAGCTGGAGGCATCACACTGCCTGACTTCAAACTATACTATGAGACTCCAGTAACCAAAACAGCATGGTACTGCTACCAAAACAGAGATATAAACCATGGCACTGCTACCAAAACAGAGATATAAACCAATGGATCAGAACAGAGTCCTAAGAAATAATGCCACACATCTGCAAGCATCTGATCTTTGACAAACCTGACAAAAACAAGAAATGGGGAAAGGATTCCCTATTTAATAAATGTTGCTGGGAAAACTGGCTAGCCTTATGTAGAAAGCTGAAACTGGATCCCTTCCTTACACCTTATACAAAAATTAATTCAAGATGGAGTGAAGACTTAAATGTTACACCTAACATCATAAAAACCCTTGGAGAAAACCTATGCAATACCATTCAGGACAAAGGCATGGGCAAAGCCTTCCTGACTAAAACACCAAAAGTGATAGCAACAAAAGCCAAAATAGACGGATGGGATCTAATTAAACTAAGCAGCTTCTGCATGGCAAAAGAAACTACCATCAGAGTGAACAGGCAACCTACAGAATGGCAGAAAAATTTTGCAATCTACCCATCCAACAAAGGGCTAATATCCAGAATCTACAAATAACTTAAGCAAATTTACAAGAAAACAACAACCCCATCAAAAAGTGGGTAAAGGATATGAACAGACACTTCTTAAAAGAAGACATTTATGCAGCCAACATGAAAAAATGCTCATCATCACTGGTCATCAGAGAAATGCAAATCCAAACCACAATGAAATACCATCTCATGCCAGTTAGAATGGCAATCATTAAAAAGTCAGGAAACAAGAGATGCTGGAGAGGATGCGGAGAAATAGGAACGCTTTTACACTGTTAGTGGAAGTGTAAATTAGTTCAACCACTGTGGAAGACAGTGTGACAATTCCTCAAGGATCTATAACTAGAAATACCATTTTACCCTACAATCCCATTATTGGGTATATACCCAAAGGATTATAAATCATATTACTATAAAGACACATGCACACCTACGTTTATTGTAGCACTATTCCCAATAGCAAAGCTTTGGAATTAACCCAAATATCCATCAATGATAGACTGGATTAAGAAAATTTGGCACATATACACCATGGAATACTATGCAGTCATTAAAAACGATGAGATCATGCCCGTTGTAGGCACATGGATGAAGCTGGAAACCATCATTCTCAGAAAAGTGTCACAAAGACAGAAAACAAAACACTGCATGTTCTTACTCATAGGTGGAATTGAATGATGAGCACACATGGACACAGGGCAGGGAACATCACACACTGGGATCTGTCAGGGGGTGGGGAGCTGGGGGAAGGATAGCATTAAGAGAAATACCTGATGTAAATGATGGGTGCAGCAAACCAACATGGCACGTGTATAACTATGTTACAAAACTGCACGTTGTGCACAATGTACCCTAGAACTTAACATATAATAATAAAAAAACTATAAGAAGAAATAAAGAAGGTCACTATATAATGACAAAGGGGTCAATGCATCAACAGAATGTAGCAATTTTAAATATATATGCACCAACGCTGGAGCACGCAGATGTAAAAGGTAATATTAGTAAAGCTAAAGATAGACATAGGCCCTAATACAATAACAATTGGAGACTTCAACACATCACTTTCCTTTTATCATTAGACAGATCATCCAGACAGAAAATCAACAAACATCAAACTTAATCTGCACTATAGGTCAAATTAATATTTACAGAGAATTTTATTCAATGGCTGTAGAATACACATGTTTTTCCTCAGCACATAAATTATTCTCAAGAATAGCCCATATGTTAGGTGACACAAAAAGCTTTGAAACTTTCAACAATTTTGAAATATATCAAGCATCTTCTCTGACCATAATAAAATAAAACTAGAAATTAATAACAAGAGGCATTTTAGAAAGTATACATATACATGGAAATTAAACAATATGCTCCTGAATGACCAGTGGGATAATAAAGAAATTTTTTAAAATATAAAATGTATTGAAACAATTGATAATTGAAACATAACATACCAAAATTCATAGGATACAGCAAAAACAGTACTAAGAGGGAAGTTATAGCTATAAGTGCCTACATCAAAAAAAGAAAACCTTGAAATATACATTCTAATGATGCGTCTTAAATAACTAGAAAAGCAAGAGCAAACAAAACAAAATTAGCAGAGGAATATAAATAGTAATAAATAGAGCAGAAATAAATAAAATTAAAATTAATAGTTAATAAAACAAATAGTTGGTCTTTGGAAATTTAAAGAAAATCGGCAAACCTTTAGCTAGACAAAGGAAAAAAAAGAAAGAAGTTGCAAATAAATAAAATGAAAAATGAAAAAGGAGACATTACTACTGATTTTTTGGAAATTCAAATGATAATTAGTGGCTGTTATGAGCAACTATATGCCAATGAATTGGAAAACCTACGGAAAAAAGATAAATTCCTAGACACATATAACTTACCAAGATCGAACCAGGAAGAAGTACAAAACCTGAACAAACCAATAACAATTAACAAAATTGAAGCTGTAATAAAAAGTTTCTCAGTAAAGAAAACCCTGAGACCTGATAGCATCACTACTGAATTCCACCAAACATTTAATGAACTAATACTAATTTTACTCAATTCTACTCAAACTAATACCAATTATCCTCTATTCTGAAAGATAGAGATGCAGGAAATACTTCTAAATTTATTCTATGAACTCAGTATTTCCCTGATACCAAAACTATACAAAGAAATCTCAACAACAAAACAAAACAAAACAAAACAAAAAAACACTACAGGCCAATATCTATGGATATTGATACAAAACTTCTCAACAAAATACTAATAAACTGATTTATGCAACATGTTAGAAATAACATTCATCATGACCAAGTGAGATTAGGATGCAAGTATAGTTCAACATACATAAATCAATTAATGTGATACATTATATCAACAGAATAAAGGATAAAAATCATGTAATTATTTCAATTGATGCTGAAAAAGCATTTGACAAAATTGAACATCCTTTTATCATAAAAAAACTCAAAACTTTGAGTATATAAGGAACATAGCATAATAAAAGCCATACATGACAGACCCACAGATAGTATCATACTGAATGGGGAAAATCTGTGAGCTTTACCTTTAAGATCTGGAACACAACAAGGATGTGTACTGCCACCACTGTTATTCAATGTAGTACTGGAATTCCTAGCTAGAGCAATCAGAAAAGAGAAATGTATAAAGGGCATCCACATTGGAAAGGAAGAACTCAAATTATTTTTGTTTGTACATGATATGATCTTATATTTGAAAAAAAACTAAAGACTCCTCAAGAAAACTATTAGATCTGATAAATTAATTTAGTAAAGTTGCAGGATATAAGATCAACATACAAAAATCTGTAACATTTCTATATGACAGCAGTGAATGATCTGAAAATGTAAAAAAAAAAAAAAAGTAATTACATTTACAATAGCCACACATAAAATTAAATACCGAGGAATTAAGCAAAGAAGTGAAAGATCTCCGTATAAGACACTGATGAAAGAAATTGAGAGACCAAAAAAAACTAAAAACAAACCATGCTCATGGATTGGAAGAATCAATAATTTTTAAATGTCCATATGACTTAAATCAATCTACAGATTCAATGCAATTCCTATTAAAATACCAATGACATTACTCATAGAAATAGAAAAAAGTCCTAAAACTTATATGGAACCACAAAAGACTCAGAATAGCCAAAGCTATCCTAAGCAAAAAGAAAGAAAATGGGGAAAAAAAATCACATTACCTGACTTCAAATTATACTACAGAGTTATAGTAATCAAAACAGTATGATCCTGGCATAAAAACAGATTCAAAGGCCAATGGAACAGAATAAAGAACCCAGAAGCAAATTCACACACCTACAATGAATTCATTTTCAACAAAGGCACCAAGAACATATACTGTGAAAAAGACAGTCTCTTCAATAAATGGTGTTGGGAAAACTGGATATTCATATGCAGAAGAATGAAGCTAGACCCCTATCTCTCACCATATACAAAAATGAAATCAAAATGGTTTAAAGACTTCAGGACCTCAAACTATGAAATTACTACAAGATAGCATTGGAGAAAATTTTCACATTTGTCAGGTTAAAAATTTCTTAAGCAATACCCCAAAAGCACAAGTAAACAAAACAAAAAATGTACAAATTGGATCACCATCAAGTTATAAAGCTTCTACACAGCAAGGAACACAGTCAACAAAGTGAATAGACGCTTGACATAATGAGAGAAAATATTTGTAAACTACCCATCTGACAAGATATTAACCAGAATATATAAGGAGCTTAAACAGCTCTATTGGAAAAAATATAATAATCCTATCAAAAAATGGGTTAAAGATTTGAATAGACATTTCTCAAAAGAAGGCGTGCAAATGGTAAATAGACACATGAAAGCGTGCTCAATGTCATTGATCATCAGAGTAATGCAAATCAAACTACAATGAGATACCATTTTAGCTGGTGTTACACCAGTTAAAATGGCTTATATTCAAAACACAGGCAATAACAAATGCTAGTGAGAATGTGAAAAAAAGAGAACCCCTGTACCCTACTGGTGGAAATATCAATTAATACAATCACTCTGGAGAACAGCTTGGAGGCTCTTCAAAACACTAAATAATGAGTTACCATATGATCTAGCAATTCCATTGCCTGGTATATACCCAAAAGAAAGGAAATTAGTATATTGAAGAGATATCTGCACTCCTATGTTTGTTGTAGCACTGTTTACAATAGGTAATATTTCGAAGCAACATAAGTGTTCATCGACAGATTAATTGATAAAGAAAATACGGTATGTGTACACAATGGAGCACTATTTAGCCATAAAAAGAATGGAATCAATTTATTTGCAACAGCATGGATGGAACTGGAGATCATTTTGTTAAGTGATATAATCCAGGCCCAGAAAGACACACCACATGTTCTCACTTATCTGTGGGACCTAAGACTCAAAACCACTGAACTCATGGACATAGATAATAGAAGAATGGTGACCAGAGGCTCAGCAATATAGTGAGAGGCCAAAGTGGGGAAGGCCAGGATAGTTAATGGGTACAAAAAAATGGTTTTAAAAAAAATAAGACCTACTATTTGATAGCACAACCAGGTGACTGTAGTCAATAATAGTTGTACATTTTAAAATAAAGAGTGTAATTGAATTGTTTGTAACTCAATGGATAAATACTTGAGAGGATGGATACCCCATTTTCTGTGATGTGCTTATTTCACATTGCATGCCTATACCAAAATATCTCATATACCCCATAAATTTATACACCTACTATGTACTCACAACAATTAAAAATAAATGAATAAAAGGAAAATATGGTACATATACAACATGGAATGCTATACAGCCAAAAAAAAATGAGATCTTGTCTGACATGGTTTGGCTGTGTTCTCACCCAAATTTTATCTTGAATTCTAGTTCCCATAATCCCCATGTATCCTGGGAGAGACCTGATGGGAGGTAATTGAATCATGGGAGTGGTAACCCCCCTACTACTGTTCTTGTGATAGTGAGTTCACATGAGATCTGATTGTTTTATAAAGGACTTTTGCTCCTTTGCTCAGCACTCGTTTTCCTTCCTGTTACCATGTGAAGAAGGATGTGTTCACTTTCCCTGCCCCAGTGATTGTAAGTTTCCTGAGGCCTTCCCTGCCATGCTGAACTGTGACTTAATTAAACCTCTTTCCTTTATAAATTATCCAGTCTTGGGTATGTCTTTATGAGCAGTGTGAGAACAGATTAACACAATGTCTTTTGCAGCAACATGGATAGAGCTAGGGGTTATTGTCCTAAGGGAACTATAATGCAGGGACATAAAACCAAATACTGCATGTTCTCATTTATAAGTGGTAGCTAAACTTTGAATACACATGGATACATGTGTGCTTGAAGGTGGAAGATGGGAGGATGGAAAGCCTTGAAAAACTATCAGGTACTATGTTTATTATCCCAGTGATGAAATAATGTGTATACCACCTGTTACACTCAATTTACCTATATAAAAAACCTGCACATGTACCCCTTAATCTAAAAGTTAAAAAAAAAAGAGAGAGAGAAAGTGGTGATGGTTGTACAATTTCATACATATACTAAAACCCATCAATCTTATAGTTTAAGAGGGTAAATTTGATTATATGTAAATTATATTTCTATAGAAAACTTATATGAACATTCAAATCAGTCCTGAAAAGCCACATACTGTAGAATTCCATTTATACAAAATTTCCAGAATAAACAAATCTATAAGGGCAAAATGTTAATTAGTGATTGCCAAGTTCTGGGCTTGTGGGGAAGGTCTCAGGAAGACATAGTGAGAATTTGATACAGTGTTTCATTTTGGGTTGATGAACATCGTCTCAAATTGATAGTGGTGGTCACAGAACTCTGTGAGTATACAAAAAAATAACGAATGTTACACATTAAAAAGGTGAACTTTATGGTATGTGAATTATATATCAATAAAATGTTATTTGAAAAAACATTTCTTTTAGTTTATCCAATTTGCTGTATAATTATTCATAGTGGTATGTAATGACCCTTTGTATTTCTGTGGTATCAATTGCAATGTGTTCTCTTTCATTTATAATTTTATTTACAACCTACCAGGCTTGCATCATGAAAAAATAGGCAATCAGTACAGAACAATAATGGCTAAAGAGATTGAATCTGTTCAAATACCTCCCAAAAAAGAAAAGCCCAGGACCAAGTGGCTTTATTGGCGAATTCTACCAAATATTTAAAGAAGAATTAATGCCCATGCTTCTCAAACTCTTCCAAAAACCTGAAGAGGAGGGAACGCTTCCAAACTTTTTTTACTAGGCCAGTATTACCCTGAAACTGAAGCCAGACAAGGGCATTACGAAGCAACCCTACTTCTGGGTACATATCCAAAGGAATGGAAATTAGGATGTTGAAGAGATGTCTACACTCCCATGTTTATTGCAGGATCAACCAAAGTGTTCATCAACAGATGAATGGATTTTTAAAATATGGTATATATACACAATGGAATACTATCCAACTTTAATAAAGAATGAAATCCTGCTATCTGTAACAGCATGAATGAACTTGGAAGATCTTATGTTGGCTGAAATAAACCAGACACAGGAAGACAAATATTGTATAATCTCACTTACATGTGGAATCTAAAAAAGTTGAATTCATAGAAGCAGACAGTAGAGTGGTGGTTGGCAGGAGCTGGATATGGTGGGAGTGTGGTGAAATGGGGAGATGTTAGTCAAAGTATATAATGTTTCAGTTAGATGGAAAGAATACGTTCTGGAGATCTATTGCACAGCAAGCTTTCTATAGTTAAAAATAACATGATATACTTGAAAATTTCTGAGATAATAGATCTTAAATGTTCTCACCAAAAATATAAGTATGTGAGTTGATGAATATGTTAATTACCTTGATTTACTCATTTCACTGTATATACAAACACATATACATCACATAATATCACATTGTACACCATAAGTATACATATTTTTGTCAATTATACCTTAATAAAGCTGGAAAAAAATAAAAATAAAATGAAGTAAAAGCACATATATACACACACAAATAAAGGCAGAATGGTTCGCTCTGCCAGGCTGAACATAGTCCATTTTGATGTGCCAAAATACCTTAATTGTCCAGGAGTGAGCTGGAGGCTTTCTGCCAAAACCTGGATGTCACCCTCAGTGGTAGAGAATCCTAAAGGAAGGCTCAGGAAAATGGAAACCCAAGGGGCCCAAAAGAACAACTAGGAGCTTTCCCCATTCAGAATGACCTAAATCCACCCACATTACACACCTACAGGGATGCTCAAGTCCTGGGAAGATAAAGACATAGTATATTACTTAAGAGTTGAGCCTACTTTAATGAGTCCTGGATTTTAAGCTGAGTAGACTCCAGCTTCCAGCTGACCCTGGGATCTGGATAGCCACATACACTTTTCTGCGTATTTGTAATACTTATAATAGCTTTCATTAAAATCTGTGTGCTTCTTGCCCCAGAAGTTAACCCTCAAGCTGCCCTGCTTCTTTATTCTGTCTCTCATTCTCTCTCTCTCCACACCCCCCCCGCTCTGTCTTTTCTAGCAATAAAAACCCATGTTAAAAAAAAATCCCACATGATTAAAACATCAACAAATATAAAAAGGTATAAAGCAAAAAGTCTGATTCCCACCCCTGCTTTATCTGCTTCTTTTCTTCCCCATACCCCACTTGCACAATTAGCCACTTTTATTAATTTTCTTCTGTGGCCTTTCAGAGAGCTTTTATTTATGGAAATATAACCAATACAAATATGTGTTGTTATTTTCTCTATTTCTTAAACAAATGTAACATATTGTTTGTCCTCTGTTTTCCCTTAATAATATATCTTGCTGATCTTTCATATAATTACAGAGAATGTCTTCATATTTTTTCTGTAGTTTCATAATATTTATTTGTATGATCATACTAATTATAGTATAGTATGTATATATAGCATTTAACCAAATTTTTATTGATGAACTAAGGTTGTTTTCAGTCTCTTGCTATTAGAAGCAAATTTTACATTCGTTACAATGGATAACCTCATACATGCATCATTTCATACTTGTGCAAATGTATATGTAAAATAAATTCCCAAAAATGGCATTGCTGGATCAAATGATAATGTATATGTAAGGTCTTCTGAATCCTCCCTTCTGATTTATCAGCCGTAACTCTACCACTTATCTGCCAGCCTAGAATTTTGTCTTGGTTAATCATGCCCTCATGCTTAGTTATAGCCATGCCTACCAACCATTCTTCTACCTCTCCAGTTACTCCTTCGTCTAAATCCAGATTTTGTCAAATTCTTGAGGCTTGCTGGACTCCAGTTCTATTTAATTCACACCTGTAAAATTGTTATCTAAGTGTTTTATGTATTAGAAGACAGAGGAAACTTTCAATCTGTCACTACATGAATACAAACTTGTTCTGGTTCAGATCCTCTGCTATCTCAGACCCATCGGCCCACCTAAAACATAGTGCTGGTTGAGAATTGCAGCCATCAGTGTAATATCCAAATCATGATCATTCAAGTTGGGTAGGCTTACTGGTTGTCATTGAGAAATACTAGCTAATTTTGAAGGGCATATCTGTGGTATAATAGGAAAAAAGCATGATCTTTACAGGCAGTACTGAGTTTGGGCTGTAGCTCCACCACACTGGGAAGGTAATCTCGAAAGACTCACAGCATCTATAGACCTTGAACTTTAGACCATCTGAAAAGCATGGATCCTAATATCTACCTTCCATAGATGGTAAATATTAGGTGTGCTTGTATATGTAAAGTGCTTAGCACTGTATTTGGCAAATACTTGGTGCTCAGTAAATGCAGGTGAGTCTATCAAGGTTTGGGGATCCAGATCCAAAATTACATATTGTAACTTCCACTTGCATTAAAAATCCTCATTCTCACATGACACTCCCTTTGCAGAAAGGAATCATAGGTTCTGACAAAAAAAAAAAAAAAAAAAAAAAAAAAAAAAAAAAAAAAAAAAAAAAAAAAACCTAGCAATTTGATTGAACTTAATGTTGTTGACAGTGACTACAGCTGCTTCCTGGGCTGAGTAGACTAATACTCTTCCTCCTGCACTTTGTCTTTCTGAAATACTGCCAGCAGACACAATACCCCTTAAAAGAGCTGCCAAGTAATTGTGTTAATTGAATTAATGTTTTAATACAAATCCATACTGGTTTCTACAAGGGAATACACATGCACCTACGTGAACTTAGATCATTTGGTTTTACAGAATTATTGATCTTCATTAGGGCAGGAAAGCATGAATTTTGGTTCTGACATTTGGGGAAGAAATCATCAGGATATTAACATAGCTGGCTGACTCACAACTTAAGGATGGGAATCCTTTGTAATTTTTTATTTTTATTTTTATTTTTAGAGACAGGGTGTCACTCCATCACCCAGGCTGGAGTGCAGTGGCATGATCATGGCTCACTGCAGCCTTGAACTCCCAGGCTCAAGATATCCTCCCACCTCAGCCTCCAGAGTAGCTGGAACAACAGGTGAATGACACTATACCCATCTACTTTTTAAATATTTTTGTAGAGATGGGGGTCTCACTATGTTGCCCAGGTTGGTCTCAAACTCCTGGGATCAAACAGTCTTCCCACCTCAGCCTCCCAAAGTGTTGGGATCACAGGCATGAGCCACCATGCTTGGCCAAGGATGGGGATCTTGAATTGGTCACAGATCTCAGCAATGCCTTAGCTTCTACTCATGAAATAATATTGCCTGCTGATACATGTGCCTCCTCTGCTGTAGGTCTACATTAAATAGTTGATTCTGTACTGGTCTGACACCTCCAAGAGTATTTGTTCAGTTTTAGGCCTTGCAATTCAATGAGGTAGAAAATGTGGGGCATGTCCAGAGGGTAGTGAGCAGGTTGGTGAGAGGGCTCTAAGCCAAGCTCCATGAAGACTAATTGGAGAAACCAAGAGTATCTTGTCTGGAGTAGAAAAGACTCCGGGGAACAAGGTCTCTGTCTTTGAACCATTGATGTGCTCTCACCTGACAGAGGGTGCAGTCTGTGTAACTCAAGGGCCAGAGCTATAGGACCCATAGTTAGAAACATAGGGATATCGAGTTCTCAACAAAAGGAAGAATTTGCAGGGCTGACCATGGATGGAATGAGGGACCTTGTTGATGAGTTAGGGGAAATCTGATCACTGCAATCTGTAAAAAGGGGTAGAACAGCCAGTTAGATGAAACGCCATAGATGAATTCAAGCTTTAGGTTGGGAGCAGTTAGCCACAAGTACTGTTTCCCAGCCACTGGTCCTTAACTCACTGAGGCAGATTTTTACTTATTCAAGCTTGTTCCCTCTCTCACTTTTTTCAAGGTGAAAACCATTCAATCTCAAATATTTTGCTCCTCAATTTCTGTTCCTCATTCCTAGGATTCATAGTAGACCACTTACTGGTCTGAAGTCTAGTTTAGGCTTGGAAACCTTGAGCCACAGACTTTTAAGTTCCCTGTCAACACAAAGCCAAGCAAATTGGAGGACCATAGACATGTTGTCTGACCCTTTCATTTTACAGTTAGATTAAATGGAAGCTTAGAGAGAAAAGCAACACCTTCCAGTTAGGCTTGGGTATCCCCTAAGATTCATACCTTTTAATACAATTTCTTTATTGGCCCTTCCTGATTTCTCATAGAAAAGTGCTTCTCAACATTTAATGTGCATATAAATCGCCTAGGAATTCTGTTAAAATTCAGTTTCCGGTTCAGTAGATCTGAAGCAGTGTCTAAGATTTTATAGCCTTAACATCAATGCTGCTGGTTTTCTTTGCCCACATTTTAAATAGCAGGGCTCATAATGTTTTGCAGCCATGGATGCACATTAGAAACATCTTGGAAGCTTTTTAAAAAATTGATACTGTGCCCCAGCCCCTGAAACCCTGATTGACTTGATCTTCTTTGGAGTGTGAATGTTAGCATTTTTGCTTTTTTAAGCTCCCCAGATGTTTCCAGTGTGCAGTTATGGTTGAAAATCATTGCTCTTTCTTCTTACTCTAGAGTAGCACTGTCCAATTGAACTTTTTCTGATGATGAAAAAGTTGGTCAATTTGCATTATCCAATATAGTTACCACTCATGTGGCTGTTAAGGACTAGAAATATGACAATCAGCCAGGCACAGTGGCTCACACCTGTAATCCCAGTACTTTGAGAGGCCGAGGTGGGAGGATTGTTTAAGCCAAGGAGTTCATGACCAGCCTGAGTAACATAGTGAGGACACTATCTCTACAAAAAAAATAAAATAAAATTTAGCCAGGCATGGCAATGTACACCTGTAGTTCCTGCTACTCAGAAGGCTGAGAGGAGGATGACTTGAGCCCAAAATGTTAAGGCTGAAGTGATTGGTGGTTGCTCTACTGCACTCCAGTCTTGGTAACAGAGTAAGACCCTGTCTCAAAACAACAACAACAACAAAAACCAGAAATGTGGCTAGTGAGATAGAGAAACAAAATTTCTAATTTTAATTTATTTAAATTTGAATTGCTACATGTAGCTAACAGCTATTGTATTAGACAGTACATCTCTAGACTTTAAAAAATAGCCATCCTCTAACTCAAGTATCTTGTCCTTACATTGTTTCCATACACTGTCCCCACTAATTTCTGCCTTTCATAAAGCATATGTTAGCATCTTATATCTCAAAGCTATTGTGAGTAGCCTGGTTAGCACCTGGCCAGAAATACTTTGGCCCACAAAAAAAAAAAAAAATAGGTATATCATTTAGGATTCTTCTGGTTGCATGTAAAAGGAAATCCTGTCCAAACCAATTTAAGAAATAAAATGATTTCACATAACTGAGAAGTCCAGAGATAGTGTTAGATTCAGGTGAGGCTTTATCTGGCAGCTCAACATTGTCTAAAAGGACTTGATTTCTTTCCTTCTCTCCATCCAACTTGCCATGATGTTGGCTTCAAACTAAGGTTGAATCCCAAGATGGCTGACAATATCTACAAAGGCTACCTGATTCAATTTTTACAAAATTTTCTACAAAAAAAAGAAAGCATCATCATCCCAGTGTTCCCTTTATATTCCTGAGATTCATTCTGATTTGACCAGCTTGAATCACATAACCACCCATTAATCTCTGTGTATGGGGGATACAATTTATTGATTGCTCAATCCCTAGAGTTATGGATAGGCTAACCTCCTTGAATCCATATCACATGGATCCCCAAAAGAAATCAGAAAGGGGAGGTGACCAAGATGGTCAATTAAAGGCAGGTAAAAAACTGAAAGAGGCAAGTAAACTGTCAATCAAAACTGTCAATCAAAATATCCAGGTACTCTCATTAGGAACAATCAAGGAAACAACCTACACAGAATAGAAAAAGCAAGGCAGGATGATGGCCCATTTGGGAGTGACACAGAGCCAAGAGAACCTCCCCTGCCCAGGAAAATGGTGAATGTATGTGGGAACCTGGAAACCCATGCCTCTCCCATGCATTTTTGTAACCCTCGGGTCAGGAGATCACCTCATGAACCCAGGGCCTTCAGTCTGACACACAGAGCTATGTGGAGGCTTGGCAGAGCAGCTGCTCAGACACACATAGAAACCCAAGAGCATTAAATACTCAGGCTTTCTGTCTAAAGCAGCTGCAACTCCATTAAAGCAGGAGGTTAGACTCTCATACATACTCCTAGGAAAGAGACTAAATCCACAGAGTCTGAGCAGCAAGAATCTTCAGGCCTCACTTCCATGGTGCCTCTCAGGATAAGATCCTCTGGCTTGGAATTCCAGCTGTACACCAGTAGTAGCATTATACCTCTCTGAGATGGGCCTCCCAAGGGGACGTTTGATCTGCTATTTTTCCTGTTTAGGCAACTTAGCTGTCCCAGCCTTTGAGTTTTGGAGAGTCCAAGCCAATCGAAGACAGAAAAAATCCCAGCACAGCTGCTTTGCAAAAACGTGGCCAGAATGCTTTTTTAAGTGGGTTCCTGATCCCGTTTCTTCTCACTGGATGGGACCTCCCAACTAGGGTCTCCAGCCACACCTGACAGTGTTCTCCGGCCAACAGAGTTTTGAAACCTCCCTGAGATGAAGCTCTCAGAGAGAGGGTTAAGCCACCATCTTTGCTGTTTGGGTGACTTAGCCATTCCAGCTTTCAGGCTTTGGAGAGTCCAAGTCAAACAAGGCTAGAGGTGGTCCCCAAGAACAGCACAGCTGCTCTGTGAAAACTTGGTCAGGCTGCTTCTTAAAGCAGGTCCCCAATTCTTTTCATCTTTACTGGGCAAGACCACCCAACTGGGGTCTCCAGCCACCCCTGTCGGTGTTCTCCGGCCAAAATAGTTTTGAAACTTCCCTGGATCAGAGATCCCAGAGGGAGTGCAAGGCTGTCATCTTTGCTGTTTGGACAATTTAGCCATTCCGACCTTCAGATTTTGGAGAGTTCACACTGACTGGGGGCAAGAGTACTCCAGCACAGCACAGCTGTCCTACAAAAACATGGCCAAACTGTTTTTATAAGTGGGTCTCCAATCCCATTCCTCATCACTGGTGGAGCCTCCCAACCAGAATCTCCAGCTACCCCAAACAGTGTTCTCCAGCTGACAGAGGTTTCAGACCTCTTGGACACAGCTCCCAGAGAGAGGGGCAGGCCACTATCTTTGCTATTTGGATGACCTAGCCATTCCAGCCTTTGGGCTTTGGTGTGTCTGAGGCGACCAGGAGCTGAAACATACCTCTAGCACAGCGCAGCTGCTCTATGAGAATGTGACCAGGCTGCTTTTTAAAGCAGGACCCAAACCCCATCTCCAGCCACCTCCTACAGGGCATTTGAGCAAGCAACAGGTCCATACTTTCCTGGGATGGAGCTCCCAGAGGGAGGGACAGGCTGCCATCTTTGCTGTTTCACACTCTTCACTGGTGATACCTCCAGGTACTGGAAAATCGAAGATGATTAGGAATCTCCAGCATACCACAGCAGCATTATGGGAAAGTGGCCAGATTGTTATGTGGATGTACTTTCCCATATCTTCTCACTGGGCAGGTCCTCCAGGCCTGGGCCTCTACCCAGCCCCCACCAGAGCTATTGAACCAGTGGCAGCAGCTCTGCAACTCTCTGGACAGAGCATCCAGGGGTAACTGAAAGCCTCTCTGCTACTGCCTCTGCAGTGGAACTGTCCTTGCTTCCCTCAGACTAACGAAGGTGCCAAGAACTTAAATGCCTTATCCACATCTCCAAAAAGCTGCAGTCAACCCAAGGAGAGGGGGACAGTCCATCTCCTCTGGGTCCCATACACACCCCAGTGCTCATCACCAGACAAAGAACCCCTGGCTTGGGCCCACAGCACAAAGTCTCCATCCTGGGCTGATTGTCATGAGCAATTGATGACCTGTATCTCTCTGGGGTAGAACACTCAGGAGACAAGCAACATGGTGGCACAGCAAGACAGCAGATATGGTTCCCAGAGGGTTTGGTGCTGGAGTGTCTGTAGTGGACCACAGCCAGGGACAGCCATCCCTTTAGGCTCTACTTGCTCCTGTAAGAGACATTAGCCCTAGCGGGACTCTTGGACCTGATCTCTCCAGGGTGGTCTTGCACATCAGACAAAGCTGGTTTTACCTGAGTACTCCTTCATTTGCTGGCCTCTCCCAGGGTCCCAGTCTGGCCACACCTGCTTACAGGGCACTCTTGAGTGCCCTGAGCATCCACACCATAGCTTCTGTGCTGCCAGACCATGCCTGAGCAGTGGAGAGCCCCAGCAAGCTGGCCCCTATGGTGACACACCAGTCCACATGTTTTCTCTTCATACTGCAGCTTACCTCAAGCCCATGGCAACTCTTCACATCACTTTGCTGGCACAAGTCTGCCTGGGTGGGTTTTGCTTTGCTTACTCTGCCAGCAGGTGGTACTGCAGTACACTTCTACATCCCTGCCAACCACCATTGCAGACAGCCTTGGTCAGCACCAAGCCAGAAACCCCTGCCACTGCCAGTGCCCTGCCCTTGCACTAACACTGCAGAGAGAACAGGGGATCCTCCCACAAAATGACCAATCACTCCTGCTTACAGGACACAGAGAAGGTACCCAGATATGTGCTAGCCAGCATGCTGTCCTAAGCCAATACCACCTCAAGTGCAACAGTGCACACAGTGTCCAACAGGGGCCCCCTGCACCCCCTGACCCAAGCTGCCTTGCCTCTACCACTGTGGTGAACATCCACAGGGAAATAGGCATCCTTGCATTTGCTAGCACTCTGCAGCAGCTGCCACACCTCGACCTTCACAGCGCAGTAAACTTTAAACCTCAAGGAGATAGAGAACAAAGTCAGGGCCCAGTAAAAGATCCCTAGAGTTAGAGCATGCAATCATGGAATTGGGAGCTGAGCATTAGCCCCCTAAAAATCTCCCAGAAATGAAGACAATTTGTTGAATCCACCTAATTCCACAATCAAACCCTGAAGGTTGCTGAGTAAGATGAAAGAAAAAGAAACATCAAAAACTCAGCAACCTCAAATATTGAAGTTAGATAAGTCCACAAAAATGAGAAAGAATCAGCACAGGAACACTGAAAACACAAAAAGTCAGAGTGACTTCTTTCCTCCAAGTGACCACATCACCTCTCTAGCAAGGGTTTGGAATCAGGCTGATGCTGAGATGGCTGAACTGACAGAAGTAGAATTCAGAATAAGGATAGGTATGAAATTCATTGAGCTAGAGGAGTATGTTATAATCTAATTCAAGGAAGCTAAAAATCATGATTAAACACTGCAGGAGCTAATAGACAAAATAGCCAGTATAGAGAAGAATGTAACTGACCTGACAGAGCTAAAAACCACACTACAAGTATTTCATAAAGCAATCATAAGTATTAATGGCAGAGTAGAACAAGCAGAGGAAAGAATCTAACTGCTTGAAGACTGCCTTTCCAAAATAAAACAGGCAGATAAGAATAGAGAAAAAATACAAATAAATAAACAAAAACTCCACAAAATATGGAATTATGTAAAGAGATGTAATCCATGACAGATTGGTGTACCTGAAAGAGATGAAAAGATTGGAACCAACTTGAAAAACATTTTAGAATATTATGCAAAATAACCAGCTAACATCATGGTGACAGGAACAAATCTATACATATAAATAATAGCCTTAAATTTAAGTGAGCTAAATTCCCCAATTAAAAGACACAGAGTGGCAAACTGAATAGAGAACCAAGACCAATTGGTATGCTGTCTTCAAGAGACCCATCTCTCATGCAATGACACACATAGGCTCAAAATAAAGAGATAGTGAAAAATCTACCATGCAAATGGAAAACAGAAAAAAAAAGCAGAGATTGCAATCCTAGTCTCTGAAAAAAAAAAGACTTTGATCCAACAAAGAACAAAAGAAAAAGACAAGCACTACATAATGGTAAAGGGTTCAATTCAACAAGACCTAATTATTATAAATATACATGCACCCATAATCAGAGCACCCAGATTTATAAAGTAAGTTCTTAGAAGCCTTCAAATAGACTTAGACTCCCACACAATACTGGTGAGAGGCTTTAATACCCCACTGACAACATGAAACAGATCATTGAGACAGAAAATTAATAAAGATATTCAAGACATGAAGTCAGCACTGGATCAAATTAAGCTGATAAATATCTACAGAACTCTTCACCCAAAACAACAGAATATACATTCTTCTCTTTGCCACATGGCAGATACTCTAAAATCAACCACATAGTTGGAAGTAAAACACCCCTTAGTAAATGTAAAGGAACTGAAATAGTAACAGTCTTTCAGACCACAGCACAAACAAATTACAACTCAAGATTTAAAAATTTGCCCAAAACCATACAATTAAATAGAAATGTAATAACCTGCTTTCGAATGACTTTTGAGTAGATAATGAAATTGACAGAAATCAAGGAGTTCTTTGAAACTAATGAGAGCAAAGATAAAACATACCAGAATCTCTTAGACACAGCTAAGGCAGTGTTAAGAGAGAAATTCATAACACTACATGCCTACATCAAAAAGCTAGAAAGAGCTCAAGTTAACAATCTTACATCACAACTGAAAGAACTAGGGAACCGAGAGCAAACTAACCCCAAATCTAGCAGAAGACAAGAAAAAAACAAAATCAAAGCTGAACTGAAGGAGCTTGAGACACACACACAAAAAAAGATGCAAAAAAATTAATGAATCTAGGAGCTGTTTTTTTTAAAAAAATAATAGTAATAAAATAAATAGACTGTTAGCTAGAAAAATAAAAAATACAGAAGATTTCAATGAACATAATCAGAAATGACAAGGGAGATATTACCACTGAGCCCTTAGAAATACAAACAACCATCATAGAATATTATGAACACCTCCATGCACACAAACTAGAAAATCTAGAAAAAAATGATAAATTTCTGGACACATACACCCTCTCACGACTGAGCCAGAAAGAAATTAAAACCCTGAACAGAATAATAATGAGCTCTGAAATTAAGACAGTAACACATAGCCTACAAACAAATAAACAAACAAGCCCAGGACCAGACAGACTCACAGCTGAATTCTACCAGATTTACGAAAAGGAGCTGGTGCAATTCCTACTGAAACTACTCCAAAACATTAAAGAAGATGGACGTCTCCCTAACTCATTCTCTGAGGCTAGCACCATCCTGATACCAAAACCTGACAGAGATACAGCAAAAAAAGAAAACTTCAGGCCAATATCTTTGATGAACATCAATGTAAAAACTCTCAACAAATACTAGCAAACTGAATCTAGCACCACACCAAAAATTCTATCCACCATGACCAAGTAGGCTTCATCCCCAGGATGCAAGTTTGATTCAACACACACAAATCAAGAAACATGATTCATCACATAACACAACTAAAGACAAAAACCACGTGACTATCTCAATAGATGCAGAAAAGTCTTTCAGTACAATTAGACATTCATTCATGTTAAAAGAAAAAAAAACTATCTTCATAATAATAAGAGGCACATATGACAAACCCACAGCCATCCACAGAATGAGCAAAAGCTGAAAGCATTCCCCTTGAAAATCAACACATGACAAGGATGCCCTCTCTCACTGCTTACATTCAACACAGTATTGGAAGTCCTGGCTAGAGCAATCATGCAAAAAAAAAAAAAAAAAAAAAAAAAAAAAAAGTTGGGGGACATCCAAATTGGAAGAGAGAAAGTCAAACTATCTTTGTTTGCAGATGACAAAATCCTATATCAAAAAAACTTTATAGTCTCAGCCCAAAAGTTTCTTAAGCTGATAAACAATACAGCAAAGTCTCAGGATACACAATCAATGTGCAAAAATTACTAGCATTCCTACACACCATCAACAATCAAGCCAAGAGCCAAATCAGGAATGAACTTCCATTCACAATTGCCACAAAAAGAATCAAATGCCTAGAAATTCAGCTAACTAGAGAGGTGAAAGATCCCTACAAGGGGAAGTGAAAAATCAATACTCAAAGAAATCAAAGATGACACAAACAAATGAAAAAAAAATTCCATGCTCATAGGTAGAAAGAAATCATATTGTTAATATGGCCATACTGCCCAAAGTAATTTACACATTCAATGCTTTATTTCTAATAAACTATCATTGAGATTCTTCACAGAACTCAAATAAAAAATCTTAAAATGTATATGGAGTCAAAAAAGGTCCCAAATAGCCAAGGCAATCCTAAGCAAAAAGAACGAAGCTGGAAGCATCACGCTACCTTACTTCAAACTATACTACAGGATAGTATAACAAAAGCAGCATGGTACTGGGACAGAAACAGACATATAGACCAATGGAACAGAATAGAGAACCAGAAATAAGATTGCACAACTACAACTACCCAATCTTTGAAAAACCTGACAAAAACAGGGAATGGAAAAAGAATTTTCTATTTAATAAATGGTGCTAGGATAACTGCCTAGCAATATGCAGAAGATTGAAACTGGACCCCTTCCTTACACCATATACAATAAATAACTCAAGAGAGATTAAAGACTTAAGTGTAAAACCCAAAACTAAAAAAAGCCTTTAAGACAACCTAGGTAATACAATCCTGGACATAGGCACAGGCAAAGATTTCATAACAAAGACAGCAAAAGCAATTGCAACAAAAGCAAAAATTGACAAATGGAATTTAATTAAACAAATTAGCTTCTAAACAACAAAAGAAACTATCAACAGAGTAAACAGGCAACCTGTACAAAGTGAACAAATATTTGCAAACTATGCATCCAACAAAGATCTAATATTCAGCATTTATAAGGATCTTAAACAAATTTACAAGAACAAAAAACCACAAACAACTCTATTAAAAAGTGGGCAATGAACATGAGCAGACACTTTTCAAAAGAAGACATACAGAAGGCCAGCAAGCATGTTTAAAAAAAGCTCAACATCACTGATCATTAGAGAAATGCTACTCAAAACCACAATGAGATACTATCTCACACCAGTCAGAATGGCTATTCTTAAAAGCTAAAAACATACAGATGCTGGCAAGGTTTTGAAGAAAAAGGAATGCTTATCCACTGTTGCTGTTAGTGTAAACTAGTTCAACCATTGTGGAAGATAGTGTGGCGATTCCTCAAAGACCTAAAGACAGAAATACCATTTGACCCAGCAATCTCGCTACTGGGTATACACCTAAAAAATATAAATCATTCTATTATAAAGACACATGCATATGTATGTTCATTCCAACACTATTTACAATAGCAAAGGCATGGAATCCACACAAATACCTATCAATGTTAGACTGGATAAAGAAAATGTGATACATATACACCACAGAATACTATGCAGCCATACAAAAGAATGAGATCATGTTCTTTGCAAGAACATAGATGTAGCTAGAGGCCATTATTCTTAGGAACCTAACACAGAAACAGAAAACCAAATACCATATGTTCTCACTTATAAGTGGGAGCTAAATGATGAGAACACATGGATGCATAGAGGGGAACAACACACAATAGTACCTATTAGAGAGTTGAGGGTGGGAGGAGGTAGAGGATCAGGAAAGATAACTAATGGGTACTAGGCTTAATACTTGGGTGATTAAATGACCTGTACAACAAGCCCCTATCCTCCAAGTTTACCTGTGTAACAAACCTGAACATGTACCCCTGAACTTATAATAAATGTTTTAAAAATTACATTGTATCCTATAAATATATGCCATGAAAATGGTGGGTCTTAAAAAAAAATAGAAATCTGGAATTGTTGAGAACGGGGTTGTTAATTGTTGCACAATAGCTGTTTAAACCGCGCGGTGGCTCACGCCTGTAATCCCAGCACTTTGGGAGGCCGAGGCGGGCGGATCACAAGGTCAGGAGATCGAGACCATGGTGAAACCCCGTCTCTACTAAAAATAGAAAAAATTAGCGGGGCGCAGTGGTGGGCGCCTGTAGTCCCAGCTACTCGGGAGGCTGAGGCAGGAGAATGGCGTGAACCCGGGAGGCAGAGCTTGCAGTGAGCTGAGATTGCGCCACTGCACTCCAGCCTGGGCGACAGAGCGAGACTCCGTCTCAAAAAATAAATAAATAAATAAATAAATAAAAGGTAAACAATAAGTGTCTATCACAATCAGCTATCTTTTACTGAGCATGTCCTATATTCAAGAGACCAAAGACAGATTGATAGCAAGACCCATATGGAAGACAGATATGTGAGATACAAGGAAATTCAGGCAGATATTTGGCATTTGGGATATCTCTCAGCAGATAGCAGAACCCCAGCCATCAACTTGGGGCTTCGAGATGGACTCCAGTAGCTAAGAGTAAATGACAACAACAACCCTTGACCCTTGTTAGTGAGAGCTGGGAATTTTAGGCAGATTTCCAAGGCAATGGGGAAAAAAAAGTAATCCAGGAAGTGAATGACTGACTAAAACCAAGATTTAAGGTAGGGGCAGTGTCTGGATAACAATTCGAAAGCCCAGTGAATAGTATTGTGATTCAAGATGTAAGCAAGGTTCCCAGCAAACGACACTTGATGAGGAATCTAATGAGCTTTGCTTTCACTTCCCTTGTCTCTAGTCAGTGACAGTTCCAAAGGCCAGTGTGGCCTTCCGCCTATAGGCAGAGGGCATGTGGCTCCAGATGTGAGAGATGAGGAAGCCAGTAAGAACCTGATGCTATGCAGGACTCTTCCTTCCTCCCTCCAACTCACAGAAATCTGAGGCTGTGAATAAGATAAAAGGAAAGAAGGGAAGGGAGGCTAGTCAAAATTATTTTGGCCGCCAGTGACAGAAACTCAATTCAAACTGGCTTAAGCAAACAAAAAACAAACAAACAAACAAAAAACTGTGTTAATTCAGATACCTAAATAGACCAAGGAAGTTTGGATTCAGAAGTTCAATTACATCTTTAGAACCTGGCCTCTCTCTTCATAGTTCACGTTCACCCTCAGTCATCTCCAGCTCCACCCTCAGCAACTTCAGGCTTTTATCATACATTCATCTACAATATACCATTGTGGTAAAGAGCACGAGCTCTGGAGTCCCACTGCTGGAGTTTGAATCCTGGTTCTGCCACTTACTCTGTATGACTTTGAATGTTACTTAACTCTGTATCCTCTATAAAATCTGGATAATACTAGTATTTACCTCACAGAGTTTTTATAATGATGAAACAAGTTAATATACATCAAGGATTTAGAACAATAATAAATATTCAACAAGTACTTGCTGTGACTATCTTAATTTTAACATCTATTAATTCCAATGGAAATAAAACATACTGTTACCAATAGTCCCAGCAAAAGTCCCAGAGTTGGCTCAGTTTTGGTTATTTTCCATCCCTGAACATTCACTGTGAGATCTCATTGGCCAGAGCTGTATTATGTACCAACCCATTGGAGTCAGGAGGAGGAAGTGTATTAGCCCATCTGACCCACATGATTTACAATGAAAGGGGATGTTCCCCAAAAGGAAATTGAGGAGGCTGTTACCAAAAGGCAAAAAAAAAAAAAAAAAAGGACACTGGGAATGTAACACTCATACAAAGATGCTCATACTAAGGTCCTTCTTGGTTGAGAGAGGAAAGATCTTCAAGGATAAAGAGCATCTTCAAGTAAGCCCTGAAACACTCCTTGTTCCCTCTTCTTACTCTAAAGAAATAATAGCATAAATATGGTGGCGGCAGTGATGATGGCAATAACAAAGATGACAGTGATGGGGCAGAATACACTAGACAGCTGACATTACAAGAAAGCAATGGAGGCTTGGGAGATTTTAAACTAGAAATGGGCATGGAATTTTTTAATAAATAGCAAGCAATTCTTCCAGATTTCATGGATGATGGGACATTTGAAAAAAAAATACAGATGTTTTTGGTGACAATAATTTGTCTCAAGTTGTGAGAATGAGGTAGCAGCCTTTTGAGACATCTAAAATCAGGCTTCTACTCAGGTTCAGAAAAATCAAAGAGCCTGAAAAATATCTTCTATATATTTCAACATCCACAAGTATTCCTGCATGGACTTTTCTGGTGTTTCATTGCATTAATTAGGCAAAAAGGTTAGAGTTAAAAAAAAAAAAAAAGTGAGGCCAGTATGCTTACTGCTTGCTTTTATAAATGCACACTATTTATCTCTCTCAGGTGTCTGTTAATTTTTATTATTTGTCTAAAGGGCCAGACATCTCTCTCCCTGACCCTAGTCAGCCTTTCTCATTCACTCTAGCCTCCATCAGTGCAAATTACTTTTCAGCCAGCCATCATAGACAACCTGTTGTTTGTCCAAATGTTTCTACCATTTTTTGTGCCATTGCTAAAACTATCCCCTCTATACCTGAAATTCTCTTCTGTTTGCTGCTTCTCTGCTTTGACCGCTCTGCTTATCACCATAACCACAACTCAAATTCCATTTCCTTTCAAATTTTCCACAAATTACTTCATTCTGGATTAATTTGTCTCACCTGTGTCCTCCCATTGAGCATTCTTTGGCTCTTGTCATGGCAGCTACCACATCGTACCTCAAGAGAGCTACTCATGGGTAGATTTGGCTGCCTGACTGATTTATAACATCTCTTTCAATAACAGGACAGAGACTCTATCTCCACCTGTGACAGTTAATATTGAGTGTCAACTTCATTGGATTGAAGTATACGAGGAATTGATCTTGGGTGTGTGTCTGACGGTGTTGCCAGAAAAGATTATCATTTGAGTCAGTCAGCTGGGAAAGGCAGACCCACACTTAATCTGAATGGGCACAATCTAATCAGCTGCCAGCACAGCTAGAATATAAGCAGGTACCAAGTTCTTTAGTTTTGGAACTCGGACTGGCTTTCCTTGCTCCTCAGCCTGCAGACAGCCTATTGTTGGACCTTGTGATTGTGTGAGTTAATACTTAATAAACTCCCCTTTATATATATGTATATTCCATTATTTCTGTCTCTATAGAGAACCCTGACTAAAACAGATTTTGGTACTAGGAATGGTTCTAGAGGAAGATAATATTAAAGATGGAGTTATTTTGTTGGCTTTGGGGTTTCTGGAGTGGGCTGCTTGATATGGTTAGACCCGAAAGTGCTAAGGACTCTACTTCTAATAGTATAGAGAGCACTGATTGTCCTTTGTGTAAACTGTTTACAGAGTAATTAAAAAAAATGCATTTGACACTCATGATTAATTGCTCATGAGAGGCAAGGAGTTTAGTGATTCTATACATAATAACTTTGACGATACTTGGAGAACCAAAGGACATAATGAAGCTGGTTGGTTGCTCCTAAGCTCAGAGGGCAAAGTGATGAAAGAAAATGAACTCAGAGACTCTATCTCCTGGCTTCAGAAGCATTTACTGAGCCTCAAATCTGCTAAGATTGCCCTGAGTGAGAGTCTTATCTCCTGTAGAGAAAGAGCTGAAATTGTAGAAAAACAGACACAGCTCTTATCATGCAAGAGGCTGACCTGCAATGAAAGATGTATGCACAGTCTCGCCAGGTTTCTACTGTTAAAGTGAGGGCATTGATCGAAAAAGAGTGGGAACTTGCAACTTGGAATGAGGACTTATGGGAAGACCCTGATGAACCTGGGGAGACTGAATTTGTAAACTCTGATGAACCTTTTTTGCCAGAAGATACAGCTCCCCATTGGCAGTAGTGGCAGTGTCTCCTCCCCTATGCATGCTGCCATCAGCCTTTCCACCTTTGTCTTAGGAGATAAACCCTGCAATGCCTGAGGCAACAGTGGTGGCCTCCCCTGAGGCAGTTGCCAGGCAAGGTAATGTTGATTCTCCTCAGGAGTCACCTCTAACATTCCTCTTTGCTTCTAGACCTATAACTAGACTTGAGTCCTGGTAGACCCCTGGAGGTAAGGTTGAGAGTGTAACCCATGAGGAGGTGCACTACATGCAAAAAGAACTGCTTGAGTTTTCTAATTTATATAAACAGAAATCTGGAGAACAGGCATGGGAATGGATATTAAGGGTTTGAGAAAATTGTGGAAGGAACATGGAGTTGGATCAGGCTGAATTTATTGATTTGGGCCCACTAAGTAGGGGCTCTGCATTTAATGTTTCAGCTTGGGAAGCTAAGAAGATTCTAATGGTTTCTTTGCTTGGTCTGCTGAAATATGGATTAAAAGGTGGCCCACTGTGAGTGAGCTGGAAATGCCTGATTTCACTTGGTTTATTGTAGAGAAGGATCAAAAGGCTTAGGGAGGTTAGGATGGTGGAGTGGATTAGTCACTTTAGGCCTACTCATCCCATTTGGGAGGGTACAGAAGACATACCTTTGACCAATACCTTGTGAAATAGATTTGTGAAGGCAGCACCTGCATCTTTGAAGAGCCCTGTAATTGCTCTTCTCTGTATGTCAGATCTAATGGGGGAAACTGCAGTCACTAAACCATAAAATTGAAATACAATGGGAATAACTAGATACCGAGGTGGCAGGGGCCAAGTGGTGGCACCCAACTGTCAAAAGTTAGCTGGGCATAGCTACCATAATTGACAGCAGAGACAAACCAGTGATCAGAATAGTCTGACTTGTGTAGAGCTCTGGCATAGGGCTAATAAATCACGGTGTGCCTAGAAGTGAAATTGATAGGAAGCCTAATACATTTCTACCTAATTCATGCAAGCAGAAAATTTCTAGGTCAAATGTACAAAAGACTAATTTGAATTATAAAACCAGAGAATCATGGCCCCTCAGTTTCCAGACTTGAGCCAGTTTTTAGACCCAGAACTTCTTGAATAAAGGACAGGCAGGGTTCCCTTGAGAAAGGATCCCACTACATTACTGACAATGTATGCAGTGAATCTCCTTTCTCCAAGGAGACCTCTGGATTTTCACCAGGGTAACTGCACTGAGGAAAAGGACCCTGACTAATATACCATCCATCTCATTTTCTCAGCATAGTGTAACATAACATCTGCAGCATAGTAGGCCCTTGTAAATCTTTGTTTATTTTTTTACTTATTAATTCTTTCAACAAATATTTATTGGGTACCTATTATGTGGTGGGCACTGTGCTTATTACTGGGGTACAGCAGTAACTATAACACTCAAACATCCATATTTCTATGTTTTATAAGTTTTTGATATTTCCTCCTATATACACTCTCCTCTCTCAGGCCACCATGTGAAGAAGGTATTTCCTTCCTATTCACATTCTACCAGTAAGTGAGAAAACCAGTGTCAAAAGACAAGGTCAGAGTAGTGCAGAGTCAAATCTCTTAGAATCTGTTGACAAGAACGGAGTAAAAAAATAAATTTAAAAGGTGAGGATAGAAGACTGATGGAGTAGAAGCAACAGGGCTTGTTGAAAGAATACTAAGCCTATGGCCAATTTAGACTCCACGGCTCACCTCAGGCACAGGGCTTTCACCTTCTAGGTTTACTCACTTTTTGTTCACTGATCTTCAGACACCCACCCCATTTCCCAGGTGCTTACTGCCTATGTCCCAGGTAGAGCCAAGTGTATGGACTTGGCACACCCACAATTCAACCATGAAAATGATCTGAAAGCTGCTTGAGGCAGGAAAGTCATAGAATTTTCTGTTTTCTAAACTGAAACAGATTCAGAGCAGATTTCCAGAATTGAGAGATGGTTTGGCTTGCTCTTTGTTGAATCAGTTACAATCTGGGTTATCCTCTTGGTTTGCTTAAAGAAGGGAATTCTCCCTCCACAAATAGGTTTCAATATCTGAAGAAAAGTGCATATCTCTCTCTCTTGTTGGGCCACGCCAGAAGTAGAATAAGACCGCATTTTTGTGGAGGGTTATCAGTGGAGAACGACAAAGAGAGATTGAATAGAGTCTTGCATAATCCTGGGGTGCTGCACCAAATGAAGTAGTGAGGAAGAGAAGGAGGAAAGACCCAGACCACAAGCAGCAATGTGGCTATTTTTGTTACCAGCATTTGGTGTTGAAATTTATTTAGTCAAAGGAAATTGAACAGCAGAGCTGCTAGATGGATAGAACCCCGTTAGATGTAAGATCCCCTTCTCATAGGCTCAGTTCCAGAAACTATCTTGGAAAAAAAAAAAAAGGCAGAGCTTAAGCTCTGTATTACTCCTGGCCCATTGAAAGTGGCAATTGGCAATACAGCTGCTTCACCCTCTGGCTGGCTGAAACCTGGATAAGAGGTGAGGGGGGACTATAAGGAGGAAATATTCATGAAAGCAGACTTGGCCTCAGGATGCACCTGGTGTGGGATATAGCTCCTTAAGAGTAATGTCAAACAGCTTATGGTTAAGAGGATAAAGCAAAGGTGGCAAACTAGTAATTAGTGTCCTAATCACCTGAGGTCATGTATGTTTTGCCAGCATGGTGTTTTAAAAAATATTAGCCTGATGGCTTTTACGTGGGGTATAAACTCTGGAGTCCATACCACTCCCTATTGTCATACCTGCTTTCTGAGAGCCAGTATGTGCAATGGCTAAGAATACTGGGGCTCTGGTGTCAGATCTCCTGCTTACATAGCCTGCACCTCTCACTTACTATCTGTCCTTCAATTTCCTTATCTGTATATGGGGAAGATAATAGTGCCAACTTATAGTTGTGAACATTTAAAGAGTTAATGTAATAATCTCTCCACGGCTGCTATTATATTTGTCTGACTCCTGAAAGTATTTGAGTTTTCAACCTCTATTATAAAGGGGAGTACTCTAGAGTAGGTGACAAAAACAATTCACAGAGGAAATATTTGACCTAGGCCTTAAAAAATAGGGCAGAGGGACAGACTCAAGCAAAGTCATGGATGCATCAACCCACAAGCTATGTTTGCAGGGCAGAAAGTATTCTTGAGAGCTAACACAGAATTGTTTTCTTTTCTTTTCTTTTCTTTTCTTTTTTTTTTTTTTTTTGAGACAGAGTTTCACTGTTGTTGCCCAGGTTGGAGTGCAATGGCACCATCTCGGCTCACCGCAACCTTCACCTCCCAGATTCAAGGAATTCTCCTGCCTTAGCATCCCGAGTAGCTGGGATTACGGGCGTACACCACCACAACAGGCTACTTTTGTATTTTTAGTAGAGACAGGGTTTGTACTTGTTGGTCAGGCTGGTCTGGACCTCCCGAACTCAGGTGATCTACCCGCCTCGGCCTCCCAAAGTGCTGGGATTACAGGCTTGAGCCACCACGCCCAGCCCCAAGGCAGAATTGTTTTCTTAAGGAATGGCAGAAGTGGGTCTGAAAAGAAAGTAAAAGATGGACTGCAAAGAACGTGCTGTGTTCTGCCCAGCTGTTTCATATATAGTTGTTTGAAATCTCATTGCTGCTTATACCATAAAAAGGTTGGGACAAAACATCATTTATTTCATGACCAAGTGATAACCACATATTTACTTCCTCCTTTCTGGGTAAGGAGATTAATGTAATTGATCACATACCACCATTGTCTTGCTTATGGGGAAGCTCAGAACCTAGGGTAAAACTCAACTAGGTCTATAATCTTCATTTTATATTTTTTCTTTCCCTTGATCCTCATTTTCTGTTTGTCTTCCATTATTGTGTGTTGTGACTTTATTATTTACTATAATATTGTATGAGATATTTTATAAGTTGCTATCATTTGTTTGTTGGAAAGGCAGAGTATGAATACATAAATAAAATGTAAATTATTTGAGCTTTCTCCTTTAAACAATAAAAAGTTTAAAAGCAGAGCGACATGATTTGAAACACAATTCTGACTGACTGTATTGTGAAAAATGAACTAGAGAGGAGTGAGCTTGAAAGTGGAGAGATCAGTCAAGAGATTGTTTCAATTGTACAGGTAGGAGAAGATAAGGGCCTGACTCTGGGTAGTAGTGGGATGGAGAGGAGAGGGTAGAAATAGAAAAAACTGGAGGCAAGGTAGAATTGATATGATGTAGTGATTGAATATGGGGAGAGAAGAGAAAAAGGATGCAACTAGGTAGATGATAGTTAAAGTAGGAAGAATTCTAAGATGACCTCCATAACCTTTGTTCCTTGGTATTACTCCCGTAATTATGTTACATTACATTGCTAAGGGGATTTTGCAGATATTGCTATTACTAATTAGTTGACCTTAAGAAAGAAGATTATCCAGGTGGGCCTAGCCTAATCATATGAGCCCTTCAAAAGCAGATCCAAAAGGAAGCAAAAGAAGAAGCCAGAGTGATTCAAATTGAGTTAAATTTAAAATGAGGAAGATTCTTCATTTCTTATGTGGGGGAGGACATATGAAAGTGCCTGAGAATGGCCTCCAGGATCTGATAGTGATCTTCAGCAGCTGACAGCCAGTAATGAAATAGGTACCTCAGTCTTATAACCATAAGAAATTGAATTCTGCCAGTAATCTGAATGATTTTGGAAGTGGATTCTTCCTCAGAGCCTTAAGATTGGAGTCCAGCCTGGTTGACATCTTGATTTGAGCAGTGTAAAACTTTAAGCAAAGAACTCAGCTAAACCCATCTAGATTTCTGACATACAGAACTGCAAGTTAATAAATGAGTTTTGTTTTAAACCACTACATTTAGACCGGTGCTGTGGCTCACACCTGTTACCCCAGCACTTGGGAGGCTGAGGCAGGAAGGTCATTTAAGCTAAGGAGGTTGAGATGAGCTTCACCAACACAGCAAAACCTCCTCACTACTACTTTTTTTCTTTTAAAAAATTAGCTTGTCATGGTGGCATGTGCATGTTGCCCTAGCTACTCCAGAGGCTGATGTGGGAGGATCACTTGAGCCCAGAAGGTTGAGGCTGCAGGGAGCTATGATGGCACCACTGAACTCCAGCCTGGGTGACAGAGCAAGACCCTGTCTCAAACAAACAAACAAACAAACAAGACTGCTAAGATGGTAGATAATTTGTTTTACACATCAATAGAAATTAATGCAGTAGTTGAGCAGAAACCTTTGGAACCCACATCACATCCTTTTGAGCTACCTCTGAGTCTACCTGCAGCTGTGGTTGACAGCTCTGACTTACCTGAAGCTACTAATATCCTACCTCAAGAACACAATAAACATCTTTCTGCATTCTTCCCTACTGCCTTTTCTGATGCTGTAGAACTTGCTCAAAAGTAGCTTAGAAATGCAGAGAAAATTAATGGTCCCAGGAGCAACATTCAATTAGTAGAGAAAGCAAATTGATAGGATAAAGTGTATCTTCTAGCCTCTGAATGATGTTCAGGAAGACAATTCTTAATTTTGTATTTCAATAGGTTTTTGGAAAACAGGTGACGTTTGGTTACATGAATAAGTTCTTTAATGGTGATTTCTGAGATTTTGGTGACCTATCACCCAAGCAGTATACACTGTACCCAATTAATGATCTTTTAGCTCTAACTCCCTTTCCACACTTTCCCCCAAGTCTGCAAAGTCCATTGTATCATTCTTATGACTTTGCACCCTCATAGGTTATCTACCACTTATGAGTGAGAACATATGATGTTTGTTTTTCCATTCCAGAGTTACTCAACTTAGAATAATGATCTCCAATTCCATCCAGGAATTCTTTATCTACTTGTTGATTGAAGGGCATTTGGTCTGGTTCTATATTTTTGCAATTACAAATTGTGCTGCTATAAACATGTGTGTGCAAGTATCTTTTCGGTATAATGACTTAGTTTCCTCTAAGTAGATATCCAGTAGTGAGATTGCTAACTCAAATGGTAGATCTACTTTTAGTTCTTAGGAAATTGTCACATTGTTTTCCATAGGGTTGTAATAGTTTACATTCCCACCAGCGTATTGAAGTCCCTCACTGTTATTGTGTTGCTGTCCATCTCATTTCTTAGGTCTGGTAATAATACTTTTATATATTTGGAAGCTTGAGTGTTAGGTGTATATATATTTTGAATTGTGATTTTTTTCCTGTTGGACAAGTCTTTTTATCATTATATAATGTTCCTCTTTGTCTTTTTAAAGGGCTGTTGCTTTAAAGCTTGTCTTGTCTCACATAAAATTAGCTATGCCTGCTCACACTTGGTTTCCATTTGCATGAAATATCTTTTTCCATCCCTTTACCATAAGTCTATATGAGTCCTTATGTGTTAGGTGAGTATCTTGAAGACAGCAGATTCTTGGTTGGTGAATTCTTATCTGGTCTGTCATTGTGTACCTTTTCAGTGGAGCATTTAGGTCATTTACATTCAACGTTAGTATTGAGATGTGAGGTATTTTTCTATTCATCTATTCATTGTGCTATTTGTTGCCTGAATACTTTGTTGTTGTTGTTTTTATTGTGTTATTGTTTTGTAGGTGTTGTGAGATTTATGTTTTAAGGATGTTCTATTCTGGTGTATTTCAAAGATTTATTTTAAAATTTACATCTGCCTTTAGCAGTTCTTGTAGTGCTGGCTTTGTATTGGCAAATTCTTTCAGCATTTGTCTGAAAAATGACTCTCTTTCCTTCATTTATGAAGCTTAGTTTTGCTGGAAACAAAATTCTTGGCTGACAATTGTTTTGTTTAAGGAGACTAAAGATAGGACTCCAATCCCTTCTAGCTTGTAGGATTTCTGCTGAGAAATCTGCTGTTAATATGCTATGTTTTCTTTTATAGGTTACTTGATGCTTTTGCCTCACAGATTTTAAGATTCTTTCCTTCATCTTGACTTTAGATACCTGATGACTAGGTGCCTAGGCAGTGACATGTTTGTGATGAATTTCCCAGGTGTTTTTTTCAGCTCTTATATTTAGATATCTGTATCTCTAGCAAGACCAGGGAAGTTTTCCTCGATTATTTCCTCAAATATGTTTTCCAAACTTTTAGATTTCTCTTCTTCCTAAGGAACATCAATTGTTCTTAGATTTGGTCATTTAACATAATCCCAAACTTCTTGGAGGCTTTGTTTATTTATTTTAATTCTCTTTTCTCTGTTGGATTTGGTTAATTCAAAAGCCTGTTCTTTGAACTCTGAATTTCTTTCTTCTACTTATGTTATTCTATTTCTGAGACATTCCAGTGCATTTTGCATTTCTTTAAGCGTGTCCCTCGTTTCCAGAAGTTGTTACTGCTTTTTGTTTATGCTGTCTATGTTATTTTTAATCTGCTATCTCTCTCTCTCTGTCTCTCTCTCTCTATATATATATATAGACAGAGAGAGAGTGAGACATATGCTGCCTCTCTGTCTCTATCTGTACATATATGCATGTATATCTATCTGTAGATATATATATCATATAAATGTACGTGTATGTACATATGTACAGAGAAAGATATTTCTACATGTACATCAATCTACATGTATCTTTTTATGTGATGAAAAATCTCTCTGTGTATGTGTGTGTGTGTGTGTGTATATATCTTTATATGTACTTTGAAATATGTATATATCAGTTACTCTGCTGAGCACAAGGGTCCTGAGGGAATGAAACCCAGGAAAAGCAAATTTTGATAGGATGTGAAGGTAATAGAAATATCACATAAAAAGATATTTTATGCAAATGGAAACCAAAAGTGAGCAGGATTATAGAGATAGATAGATAGATAGATAGATAGATAGATAGATAGATAGATAGACAGATAATAGAAATTCTCACTCTATAACCCAGGCTTGAGTTCAGTGGCACGATCACAGCTGACTGCAGCCTTGAACTCCTGAGTTTAAGCATCCTTTTGCCTCAGCCTCCAAAGTAGCTGGGACTACAGGTATGTGCCATCATGCCTGGCTAATTTTTATTTTAACTAATTAATTTATTTTTTTGAGATGGAGTCTCACCCTGTCACCCAGGCTGGAGTGCAGTGGCACAATCTCAGCTCACTGTAACTTCCACATCCTGGGTACAAGCAATTCTCCTGTTTCAGCTTCTTGAGTAACTGGGACTACAGGCGCACCACCATGGCTGGCTAATTTTTTAATTTTTAGTATAGACAAGGTTCACCACGTTGGTCAGGCTGGTCTCAAACTCCTGACCTCAAGTAATATGCTGGCCTTGACTTTTCAAAGTGATGAGATTATAGGCATGAGACACTGAGCTCAGCCAAGCTAATTTTAAAATTATTTTTTGTAAAGATGGATTATCCCTATGTTGTCTGGTCTGGTCTTGAACTCCTGGACTCAAGCAATTCTTCCTCTTCAGCCTCCGAATGTGCTTGAATTAGGATCCTAAAAACTATTAATTCATTGATTCATTAAACAAATATCTACTGGTCATTTATTATGTGATTGTGGAGAGGTGAAATAGTGAATGAGGCAAACTAATTTCAACTCTTCTCATGCTATCAGCCTGATAGAGAAGGATGACCAATGATCAAGTTCTTTGAAAATCTGAAAGACTAGTGCAGGGTGCTTAGGAGCATATCCTGGATGGGCCTAACCTAGTATGAATATTCTTTGAGGGCTTTCTAGAGAAAGCAACTTTTCTTTTTCTTTTTCATTCTTTTTTTTATATATATATATACTTTAAGTTCTAGGGTACATGCACACAATGTGCAGGTTTGTTACATATGTATACATGTGCCATGTTGGTGTGCTGCACCCATTAACTCGTCATTTACATTAAGTATATCTCCTAATGCTATCCCTTCCCCTCCTCCCACCCCATGACAGGCCCCAGTGTGTGGTGTTCCCCTTCCTGTGTCCAAGTGTTCTCATTGTTCAATTCCCAACTATGAGTGAAAACTTGCAGTGTTTGGTTTTCTGTCCTTGTGATAGTATGCTCAGAATGATGGTTTCCAGCTTCATCCATGTCCCTACAAAGGACATGAACTCATCCTTTTTATGGCTGCATAGTATTCCTTGGTGTATTTGTGACACATTTTCTTAATCCAGTCTGTCACTGATGGACATTTGCGTTGGTTCCAAGTCGTTGTTATTGTAAATATTGCCGCAATAAACATACATGTGCATGTGTCTTTATAGCAGCATGATTTATAATCCTTTGGGTATATACACAGTAATGGGATTGCTGGGTCAAATCGTATTTCCAGTTCTAGATCCTTGAGGAATCGCCACACTGTTTTCCACAATGGTGGAACTAGTTTACGGTCCCACCAACAGTGTAAAAGTGTTCCTATTTCTTCATATCCTCTTCAGTACCTGTTGTTTCCTGACTTTTTAATGATTGCCATTCTAACTGGTGTGAGATGGTATCTCATTGTGGTTTTGATTTACATTCCTCTGATGGCCAGTGATGGTAAGCATTTTTTCATGTGTCTTTGGCTGCATAAATGTCTTCTTTTGAGAAATGTCTGTTCATATCCTTTGCCCACTTTTTGATGGAGTTGTTTGTTTTTTTTTTCTCTTGTAAATTTGTTTGAGTTCTTTGTAGATTCTGGATATTAGCCCTTTGTCAGATGAGTAGATTGCAAAAATTTTCTCCCATTCTGTAGGTTGCCTGTTCACTCTGATGGTAGTTTCTTTTGCTGTGCAGAAGCTCTTTAGTTTACTTAGATCCCATTTGCCAATTTTGGCTTTTGTTGCCGTTGCTTTTGGTGTTTTAGATATGAAGTGCTTGCCCATGCCTATGTCCTGAATGATATTGCCTAGGTTTTCTTCTAAGGGTTTTATGGTTTTAGTTCTAACATTTAAGTCTCTAATCCATCTCAAATTAATTTTTGTATAAGGTGTAAGGAAGGGATCCAGTTTCAAATTTCTACATATGGCTAGCCAATTTTGCCAGCACCATTTATTAAATATGGAATCCTTTCCTGATTTCTTGTTTTTGTCAGGTTTGTCAAAGATCAGATGGTTGTAGATGTGTGGTATTATTTCTGAGGGCTCTGTTCTGTTCCATTGGTCTATATCTCTGTTTTGGTACCAGTACCATGCTGTTTTGGTTACTGTAGCCTTGTAGTATCATTTGAAGTCAGTTAGCGTGATGCCTCCAGCTTTGTTCTCTTAGCTTAGGATTGTCTTGGCAATGCGGGCTCATTTTTAGTTTCATATGAACTTTAAAGTAGTTTTTTCCAATTCTGTGAGGAAAGTCGTTGGTAGCTTAATGGGGATGGCATTGAATCTATAAATTACCTTGAGTAGTATGGCCATTTTCACAGTATTGATTCTTCCTATCCATGAGCATGGAATGGTCTTCCATTTGCTTGTGTCCTCTTTTATTTTGTTGAGCAGTGGTTTGTAGTTCTCCTTGAAGAAGTCCTTCACATCCCTCGTAAGTTTAATTCCTAGGTATTTTATTCTCTTTGAAGCAATTGTGAATGGGAGTTCACTCACGATTTGGCTCTCTGTTTGTCTGTTATTAGTGTATAAGAATGCTTGTGATTTTTGTACATTGATTTTGTATCCTGAGACTTTGCTATAGTTGCTTATCAGCTTAAGGGGACTTTGGGCTGAGACAATGGGGTTTTCGGAATATACAATCATGTCATTTGCAATCAGGGACAATTTGACTTCCTCTTTTCCTAATTGAATACTGTTTATTTCTTTCTCCTGCCTGACTGCCCTAGTCAAAACTTCCAACACTCTGTTGAATAGGAGTGGTGAGAGAGGGCATCTTGTCTTGTCCCGGTTTTCAAAGGGAATGCTTCCAGTTTTTGCCCATTCAGTATGATATTGGCTGTGGGTTTGTCATAAATAACTTTTATTATTTTGAGATACATTCCATCAATACCGAATTTATTGAGAGATTTTAGGGTGAAGCTCTGTTGAATTTTTTCAAAGGCCTTTTCTGCATCTATTGAAATAATCATATGGTTTTTGTCCTTGGTTCACCTTTTTAAATGAAATCTGAAGTCTGAGAAAGCATAATCAAGGCCAGGCACCATGGCTCAAGCCTGTAATCCTAGCATTTTGGGAGGCCGAGATGGGAGGATCATGAGGTCAGGAGATTGAGACCATCCTGGCTAACACGGTAAAACCCCATCTCTACTAAAAAAAAAAAAAAAAAAAAAAAAAAGTAGCCAGGTGAGGCAGCGGGTGCCTGTAGTCCCAGCTACTTGGGAAGCTGAGGCAAGAGAATGGCGTAAACCCGGGAGGCGGAGCTTACAGTGAGCCGAGATCCGGCCACTGCACTCTAGCCTGGGCAATAGAGCGAGACTCCATCTCAAAAAAAAAAAAAAAAAAGAAAGAAAGAAAGCATAATCAAGAGACACCAGAGGGCAGAAGTTAATGAGGGAGGGAAAGAGGGGTTCAGGCAGAAGGAATCATAATATGTGCACAGCTCCCAAAGGTATGACTAATGTGTACAGGAAAGGACTGTAGTGAAAAGTAAAGTTGAATAGGTAGATAGAACATAATGTTGCCAGGCTTTTGTAGGCTATGGTGGGGTTTTCTGTTTTTATCCTAAGGGTAAGTGGAAGCCCCCGAAGTGTTTTAGGTAAGAGAGTGCCATCAGATTTGCATGTTAAAAACATCATTCTAGCTACTTTGTGGAGAATAGGCTGGTAGTGGGATACATAGCCTGAAGGGGGAGACACTAGCTGGAAGGTGAAATTAGGAATGAGATGAGGGTGGCATGTATTAGTGTAGTGCAGGTGGCAATGAAAAGGAAGTGGACAGACTTTTGAGAAACTTAGGAAATATAATCAACAGAACTTGGTGACTGATGATGAGTGGTGGTAGATTTGAAAGAGAAGGAATAGTTACAAATGATCGCCAAGTGCCTTTCTTAAGCGTTTGGGAAGATGGTGGCGCATTTCTGGAGAGAAGAAATGCTGAAATCATATAGACCTTATTGTAGTCACTTCTATCTCCTACTGTCTTTCCATTACCCTAATATCCTGTCAAAATTTCCGTTTCCTGGGTATCATTTCCTCAGGACCCTTGTGCTCAGCGGAGTAACTGACTAGAGCTAAGTAATATTAATTAGTGCTAAGGAGTTAACATGCCAACCTTTGTCGAACTCACCTTGGCATTTTGCCAATAGTCTTTTGAAGAGGATGTTTTTATTAAAGGAGGCAGTGTGGAAAATTGAAAATTGATTTGTAGATAGGAAGGTTTTTTTCCCAACAAAGGGTGAAGTAACATATATCCCACTGGTAAGTAACAGTAGGCCAAACCCAAAAGGACTCAAGACTCAGATACTGCTTCTAACCTCTTTTTTTTTTTTTTTTTTTAAACACATCTCTGATTTGGCCCAAATGTCAGGAAGACTGGGACTCAGATCTCATGTCTGGGATCCACATTCTATCCCAGCTGGTGGTATGCTGGAACTCACCTATATCAGCTAGTGGGAGATAATTGGTAAATTTTCAGGAATTTCGTGACTAGTTGGCATCACCTTGTAGCTTGAAATTGGCCACAGTAGAAGAATTTACATCACAAAAACCGGCAAATGCTATAAATTAGGGCTTCTGTCCTTTAGACAATTTGTTGTTAAACATTTATTAGCACATCACTGATTTCAGTCCTGCTGAAATGGCTCTGTTGTCTGGGGTATGTAACCTGGCTCTTGGTCTGTCGAGAAGGAATTCAGGACACAAACACACATGAGGAGTGGCTTTTGGAGCAGAAGGTGTAATAGAAAAAGAAAAGAGAGAGAAAAAGCTACCTCATATTGGAAAACCCAAAAGAGAATGTCAGAGTGGAAAAAAGAACTGGCTGGTGTGAATGCACTGAGTTTTATAGTCCAGTTTGAGGAGGTGGTGTCTGATTTACATGGGGCTCATAGATTGGTTCAATCAGTTATGATGTCCACATAGTGGGTGGGGAAGGTTGGTTGCCCCACCCTAATCTTATTATGCAAATGAGCATTCCAGTTGATCAGCACCATCTTGTCTGCTTCTTACTGTACACATGGCTAACAAAGAGAAGGGAAGATGGAGGTGCCATCTTGAACATGACTGGCCCAACTTCCGATATCTATGTCTGCAGCTCAATTTTACAGGCTGTTCTTTGTTAAAAAGGAAAATGACTTGGGGCTGCTTTTCATTAAAAAGAAAAGCCTTACCAAGGATTCCCATACCCTTACTATCTGCCTAAGTAATTTATTCTTAGCTCCTGTATCACTGCCACAGACTAACCATGTGGCTGGCTTCTCTGTCTGCACTCACATCTTTGTTAACCTCATCCATTATTGTGATTTTAGATACCATGTATATTCTGAAAGCTCCCAAATTGATATCTCCAATGCAGACATATCTTCTGGATGCCAAACATATATGGCAGACTTGTATAACCAACTGCCTCTTTAACATTTTGTATTTTCGTTTGGATGTCTAATAGTCATCTTAAACTTAACATGACTTAAACTGACCTCCCAATCTACAATCCTCTCATGCTCCCCATCACAAAATTTCCCCCTGCTGTCTTGTCCATTTTAGCAAATAACAAATTCCTCCAGTTGTTAAGGTCTGAACCTTGGTGTTATTGAAACTACTCTTGCAAAAGTATGACAGTAAGAGAAATCTGACATGGTTGACTCCATTTTGCATCTAGCCTCACAAGTTGGCTGTCTGCTCATTCCTGGGTATGGGCCAAACTAACTTTGGGATAAATTTAGTTTACAGTTTAAATGATAATAACCTTTCACAAAAACTAAACTGTTTAAAACTAATGAAAGAACACCAAGTTAGGAGAATGAGGGAAACCTGAATTTTAAATAATTGCCAGTCATTATTCTGGAGGTGATAAGATTTTCAACTTCCTCAATTACTCTTCAAGATAACATCACTATTATAGAACCTAAGAACTGCCTTTTGAGACGTCTTTTCAGATTTTTGCATTTTTGACAACCGGATGCCTTCACCACCAGGACCCACAAATAGTCCTGTGGCCTCCACCCAGGAACTGACTCAGCATAAGTGGACAGCTTTGATTACCTGTAATCTCACCTCTGACCCAACCAATAAGCATGCTCCCTACACTAGTCCCCTGCTCACCAAACTATCTTTGAAAAATCTCTAACCTGTGAGCCTTTGGGGAGATTGATTTGAGTAATAAGTCCATCTTCCACGTGGCATGGCTAGTCTCACATCAATTAAATGCTTTATTTACTGCAACACCATGGTCTCTGTGAGTTGATTTTGTTTGTGCAGTGAGCAGGAAGAACCCATCAGGTGGTTACATTATCCTTGAATGTTCCCTTTCTTTCACACCCCACATCCAATCCATCAGCAAATTCTGTTTGCTTTACTTTCAAAATACATCCAGAATCAAACTGTTTATTACCATATCCCATGCTACTATAACCACCCAATGGGTTCATTTTGCCTGCTTCCCAAATAGAGCTGATTTATCAAGACAGAGTGCAATAGAGAAAGAGCTTAGTTCACACAGAGCAAGCTGAACAGGAGACTGGAGTTTTATTATTATTCAAATCATTCTCCCCCCAAATTTGGAGGCTAACATTTTTTAAGGATAGTTTGGAAGGCATGGGAATCTGCTTCTAGGTGGGGCCACAGGAATGGTCAGTGGGAATCAGAAGTTCTGGTGCAGCCATTGGTCCATCAGTTGTCAGAAATGCAAAAACCAGAAAAGACATCTCAAAAGGCCAATCTTAGGTTCTACAATAGTGATGTTATCTGCAGGAATAATTGGGGAAGTTGCAAATCTTGTGACCTCTGGAATCATTACTGGTAATCATTTATGTCTACACCTTAGCAGAATTCAGGATTCTCACATCCTCCTAACCTGGTGGCCTTTCATTAGCTTTATAAAGGCAGCTTAGTTTTGGGGGAAGGGCTGTTATCATTTAAACTATAAACTAAATTTCTCTCAAAGTTAGCTTGGTGCAAGCCCAGGAATAATTAAAGGACATTTGAAGGTTAAAGGCAAGATGTGGGCCAGGCGTGGTTCCTCACATCTGTAATACCATCACCTTGAGAGACTGAGGCGGAAGGATCATTTGAGCCAAGAGTTTAAGATCAGCCTATGCAACATAGTAAAACCATGTCTTAAGGATTTGTTTTTTTAGTTAGTCAGGTGTGGTGACATGTACCTGTAGTCCCCACTACTTGAGAGGCTGAGGCAGGAGGATCATTTGTGCTTAGGAGGTCAAAGGTGTAGTGAGCTATAACCGCATCACTGCACCCCATCCTGGGTGACAGAGTGAGACCCCATCTGTTTTTTTTAAAAAAGGCAAGATAAGGGTTGGTTAGATCAGATCTCTTACAGTGTCATAATTTTCTCACTGCTATAATTTTTGCAAAGGCCGTTTTACTATCACCTGGTCTGTGCTGCTATCATCTCTCACTTGGATCATTTGCAGTAGTCCCCTAACAGGTCTCCCTGCTTCCTCCTCTTCCATTCTGCAGTCTGTTCTCAACATGGAAACCAGAGTCATCTCATTAAAACACAAGTCGGATCATATCAACCCTCTTCTCAAAATTCTCCAAAGGCTCCCCAAATAATCTGAAGTAGAACATAAAGTCCTGTAAGACTTTATGAGATCTACCTTACATAACTTATCTCATCTCCCTATATTCCCTTTGCTTCCTTGTTCACTTTACTCAAGCTTCAAACATAACTATCTTGCCTTTACCTCATAGCCTTTGCTTTGTCTGGAATATTTTTCCCCTAGATACACACTAGATATAGGTAAGGCACTCCTTAACTCCAATATTTAAAATTGTAAAACTTCCCCCACTCTGCTCCAGCACTCCCTGTTTACCTTTTGTGATTTCTTTCTTGGAACTCATCATCATCTGACACATTGTGTACCATTTATTTTGTGTACTATCTATCTCCCAGTTTAAAATGTAAGTTCCATTGAGAGAAGAGAGAAAGAGACCCCCCCATATTGTTTTATATTGTTTTATACTCAGTACCTGTTTTAAGAAGAAACAAGGAAGTGAAACCAAAGGCAGGCAGCCCAGCACCAGGCACCAGACCCAAAACCAGACCCAAAACCAGGCCTGGGCCTCCCTGACCTAACCTGGTAGTTAAAATTCAACCCCTGACCTAGCAACTGATGTTATCCATAGATTCCAGACACTGTATGGAAGGACATTGTGAAACTTCCCATTCTGTTCAGTTTCACTCTGATTACCGGTGCATTCAGTCCCTGTCACATACCCCCTAGGGTGCTCAATCAATCACGGCCCTTTCATGTAAAATCTTTAGGGTTGTGAGCTCTTAAAAGGGACAGAAATTGTGCACTCAAGAAGCTCAGACATTAGTCTGCTAATGCTTCCAGCTGATTAAAGTGACTTCCTTCACTACCTCTGTGTCTGTGGGCTTTTGTCTGCGGCTCGTCCTGCTACACCATGACAGCAAGGTTTTTGTTTTGTTTTGTTTTTCCTATGTTGTGTACTATTATGTTGTCAGTGCTTGAAACATAGTGAACACTCAGTAAATATTTGAAGGAATAAATAAATACATTTTCTAATGTAACTTACTACATAATACTGTAATTTATCTCTTCACACTAAGTGTATAATAGGCACTCAATGAACATTTGTTGAATTAATAGATAATAAAAGTCTTTTATGAACCCTGAAGCACTTACACAATGCTTTATCTTATGAAACCCAAAAATTTGAGACAGGTCTCAGTTAATTTAGAAAGTTTATTTTGCCAAGATGAGGATGTGTGCACAAGACACAGGCTCAGGAGGTCCTGATAACATGTACCCAAGGTGGTCAGAGCACAGGTTGGTTTTATACATTTTAGGGAGATATGAGACATCAATCAATATACGTAAAATGAACATTGGTCTATCCAGAAAGGTGAGACAATTTGAAGTAAAAGAGGGGCAACTCAAAGCAGAGGGGGAGCTTCCAAGTCACAGGTATATGAGAGAAAAATAGTAGAATTATTGTAAGTTTCTGATTGGCCTTTCCAAAGGAGACAATCAGATATGCATTTATCTCAGTGAGCAGGAGAGATGACTTTGAATAGAATGGGAGGCAGTTTTGCCCTAAGCAGTTCCCAGCTTAAATTTTCCTTTTTAGCTCAGTGATTTTGGGGGCCTAAGATATTTTTCTTTCACATTTTCCCCCTTTTCTTTTAAAAAATCTTTTGGAGAAAGCATAGTAGAAAAAAATGAGTCTTTGGTCTCAGGTTTCATCTGATCTCTCATGGCTAGGTCGTTTTATTCCTAGAAAGGTAGGCCCTGAGTTATTAGGAAAGCTCATTTTTAGAAGGTCCTGTAAGAGAAAATAGGGGTAAAAACGGGAGGAAAACAACAACAAACAAAAGAACAATCTTGGAAAATCAATATAGGCCACATAGTCTGAAGTTCATACATCAGTAGGCAGATATGGAAGTCACTTATGTATGTACATAGGATGCCATTATTTTCTTCTGAAGTTTAAGTTGTCCAGCTTCAGTATTCATGGCTTTATGAAAGCACAGCTTAGTTTCCAGTAATTTCAAATTAGGAAAAATGGGGAAAAAGGAAAAAAAATTAAAACATTATTTAGCAGTCTTATGGTCAAGAAAAATCAGAATTTGGTTCAAACTGTAGAAAATAATAAAAATTTTAAAAATTTAGGTAAGGCTAGAATCTAACAACAGATGTACTACAGTTTTTGAAACATAACTTTTCTCTCTCCAATTTTCCATTTTAACTAAAGACAGATTACGGTAGGACTGGTTAGCTTTATTATACTTGGCCTAATTATCTGTATACCGTACAGCAAGAATAATCATTTTTACATAGACATTTATTTTTATTTATTTTATTTATTTATTTTTTATTATTATACTTTAAGTTCTAGGGTACACGTGCATAACGTGCAGGTTTGTTACATATGTATACTTGTGCCATGTTGCTGTGCTGCACCCATCAACTCGTCATTTACATCAGGTATAACTCCCAATGCAATCCCTCCCCCCTCCCCCCTCCCCCCTCCCCATGATAGGCCCCAGTGTGTGATGTTCCCCTTCCCGAGTCCAAGTGATCTCATTGTTCAGTTCCCACCTATGAGTGAGAACATGCGGTGTTTGGTTTTCTGTTCTTGTGATAGTTTACATAGACTTTTAAATTGGCTTTGATGAAACTTTGTTCCATAGAAGGAATCTCAGATAAAACTTTTTTTTTTTTTTTTTTTTTTTTTAGAAGAAATACGGACTTTAATGAAGAATTTTCCCTTCGGTATAAGCGAGACCGTGGAAACATCCAAATAACAACAAAAGGAGGGTGGGATGAAAACAGTCAACTCTCCCTTATCCACAAGGCCGAAAGAGAGGGGCCTGTTTGCTGTGGTGTGGCCACCCCGGGCCTAGGCTGTACCAGGCCTGTAGAAGGTACTCAGGAATTGTAGGTCTTGCGTTTCCCATCTGTGAAACTGACCAGCATTCAGGCAAACTTCTGCCTCTCAGCCTCACGGTAAGAGGCCCAAGTTTTTCTAGTCCTAGCGGGAAATCAATTTCATCAGCCTCAGGTCTCTGGTATAAAAGATAATGCTGCTGGTCCCAGTTACCTCACAGGCCTAGAGGAGGAAAATGCCAAGAGCTGTAAAAGGGCTTGGAAAAGTCAAAAAGGTGATGTATAAATGTAATAATTGATTAACATTTTGTGCTCAAGAATAAACCATGGAAAACAAAATTAGAAAAGTAAGTCTACAGCCCTAAAATATATGCATACAAAATTTTGAAAGAATGCAGTTGCAATTCTACAGATGGTATTCGGGGATTGTCTACTGCTTTAGAATCTCAATGCCCCTTTTCCTACCTCCACTAAATCCACCTGGGAGAGTTAACTTACAAGAGGCCCAAATTCAATAACCCCCACCCCCCTCCCAGAAAGGGAGCCAGGGCAGAGGCTCCAGGAGGGAGGGCTACACTTTGGCTGTAGAGTACAATAGGCATGCTACACAGGAGGGCGGGCCTTATGAAATGTATATACAGACGCCTTGGGGTGAGGGGCCCCCAGCCAGGAGCCACTGAGCAAGGGAGGGATCCATCTCCTCCCTGGCCAGGAGGGGGCCCTGGGGCAAACCCTAAGGGTTGCATATCCCCAGAGAGAGGGGACAGCCGCCACTCCTGCCTCTGTTCTCCCAACCCAAACCAGAGAGGGTGCTGAGCAAGGAGAAGACAGGTCCCAGAAGCCAAGAAGGTGCTGGCATCCCTGTCATTGAACTCAAGGTCCCAATAACTCTTTATGTAAAATATCTTCAGACCTAAGAGATGGTCAAAGGCACAGTTTAAGCATAGGGGTAGGGGTGTTGAGAGGAGTCTGGGGTACCCTGACGCCCAGAAGTGTGATTCATTCCCCCTTGCCCAGAAGGGTGACTGTTCCACTGGGCCTGTCAGCAAAGGACATTTTCCATGACAAGCACTCACCTTCTTGGGGAAGGGGCATCAGGTTGACACAGAAAAGACCCAGGTAAAGGGCCACTCTGTACATTAATACTTCGATGATTAATGCTTGGGGAGAAGCAGGATTCTCCCCCAGGTTTCTGACTCAAACCCTCTCACTCAGCTGGATATGAAACCCAGTGTCCACACTACTCCCAGCTCTGACACAAGGCCATGCCCACAGAACACTCCCAACTGAGGTCCTGAGAGTTAGGGAATAGGGTGGAAGGGGTTGGAGGGCATCTTCTGGAAGAGAGTGCTGGGGCAGATCACAGTTTCCGCTCCACAGGTTGCTGTAGACACAGTTTGCTGCCCACAGAGATGATGGGCAAGTGATAGTCCATGTGGTAGCTGATAAGGTGACTGACACTCTCAAAGTGGTGATCCTTTGTCCAAACTACACCCTTCGTTCACCAGTAGCAGATGTTTGGACTGCCCGCTCTTCAAGCCAGTGAGCGCATACTGGCCAGGTGTGGTCATGCTTTCTTTCACCAGGAAGTCCCTGTTGAGCTGCAGCAGTGCCTCAGCCCCCTGCTAGTTCAGCTTCCCATGGAACCAGGGGTCCCCTCAGAGCTGCTCAGCCATGACATCAACTGCGGAGGAGGAGGCACATGAAGAGCATCTTCAAAGGGCTTCATGTCAAACAGGTCCCAGGTTGTGCTGCCATTGATGGCAGGATTGGGGGGCCCAGCACCACTCCCTGCTTGCTGGGCCTTGTCTAGGTTCTGCATGTTGACACAGGAGGGATCATCAAAGAGCTCTCTGCCTGGACAGGGTGGTGGAGGTGGCATCTGTTTGCAAACTTCTGGATCTCCCCCAACAGGCTATCCTACAGGCAGTGTAGCTCCCAAGTGGCTGGGGGTCTGGGCACTGGGTAGAGAGGGTTGAGCAGCCCCTACAGTGGCTGCTTCCCGAAGCCTCATGTATACCACATGCCCAAGAGGGGGTTTCTTCCCAGGAAGTCATTACAGTGCTGATGGTGAGGTGGCTCTTCCTCCTCCTCATCCTAAGCTAAGCCATCAAAGCCAGTCATCCTGTCATGGGGGGTGACCGATTTGGGTGGTTTCCTGAGGTATTGTTTAAAGTGCAACTCAAAGACCTGGCCAATGGTGCTGATGACATCCTGGGCAAGCCCTTCAGGATATTCCAGAATGTGGCAGGCTTTCCATTTCACAGGGTCTTTGGCAACATTGGCAACATACTTGGCTGAGTCCGGATCCCCACTGGATGCAAATAAGATAGATTACATGTGGTGGTTAGTGATAATCTGTTTGCAGTCTGTGACCATGAGGTTGAGGCTGCTGGTGGAGGTGGTGAGAGTGATTGGCATTCCAGCAAAATTCAGGTTACTCTTTCCCAAGATAGAGCTGAGTGGATGGCTACAGGGCTTTCTCTTCCTTGTCACCCCCCTTAGCACCCAGCACAGCCTCGCACACCTGATTGATGGCCTCCCTGGTGACCTGAGTCCAGGTGTTGAAGTCCAGGGTGCTCATTGACTGCAGGATCTCCACACAGCCCATGTACCAAATCAAGTAGGAAACCCCGGGTCCCATGACTTTGTCATTGGGATGCAGCCAGCCCTGCATGGGCTTATTGACAGAGCTCCCTTGGCGGGTCCACTCCTCACCCCCCAGCTGGCCCGCTTCCACCTGAGTCCTGCACCCACCACCTCCACTCAGCTTGTTCATGTCCTGGAGGAGGGGTAGGGGAATGAGTCTGGCATGGCTGCCCCTATGATGCCCTCCCCATCATCGGCTGCCCTTCCTGGCTCCCCCTTAGGCTCCAGGTGTCCCCTGGCCCAATTGGCCAGCCTCTGGTTGCTCATCCAGGGGAAGAAGGAGCACAGAGTAGTGGGACTATCGTCCCCAGACAAAGGGGGCAGGATGGGTCCTAGGGATGAGGCTGATGGGGAAGGCAGTTCCTCTGGCAGGGTGGACCCTGAAGGCCCCTCCTCCAGTGATGACAGAGACTCATTCCACAGTGGATTGCACTTGGGCTTGGGAGGCAGGAGATCCCTAGCTGAGGTGAGAGAGGGGCTACTGCTCAGCCCGGCCCCTCTGTCAGTTTGGGCAAGTAGGTCAGGCAGGGATTATGCCCAGGCCCTTAGCCTGGTCCGACCTCTGTGGCCCAGGAGTCACAGAAGTCCTGGGGAATGAGAGGGATAAGTGGTTTCTGCTCCACAGCTCAGACCCAGACAGTTTTGGGTCCCATCCCCAACCAATGTGGAGCCTCTTCCTCAGATAAAACATTTTAAAGCTGAGCCCAGCCATGGATTTGTATCACCAAATACCTATAAGTGGGGTAAGTTTCCTCTCCTCTTGAGGTTCCAAGATAAACCTGGGGCTCCTGGACCTGTCAGAAAATGGCATTCTTTACCTACCACAGGTCAGAAACCCTGTATAAGGGTTGTGTAGCAAAGGTATGAGGGCAGTTTTTATTCCTTAAAGGAAAGCACACTATTCCAGTCAAAGCCCTGGTAAAATAATCAGTTTCTCCAATTGTGTCCTGTTACAAATGAAAACAGATTCTTTATGCAAATAACTATATTATTATAAGTTAAGAATATTTAAAAATAGTTTCCAAATCCTGGAGAAATCAGATAGAGAGAAAAAATATGCTCCAATTTTGTTCATAGGAGCACACTAAATTGGTAAAAGTTGTCAATAGCTCTAAAGAAAAGTTTCAAGACTAAAAAACAAAACAAAGGATCAGCAACACTTTTAGCGAAAAGTCAAAAAGATTAGTCCAGTCCATGCCACTAATTCCTGTTTTGCTTGATATTCACAAAAATTTTAGCTCTCCATGAATCCTGAAAGTGTTTCCTCTATTCTCATGTCATAATCTCCAAACTTATCAGAAACCTGCATTCAAGAGCACTTGTTAAGACCTTTATAGCTAATTATAAAATCACCTTCTAAAAAGGACAAAACAACGTGACAATTGTCCATGGATAACAAAAATTTTAGGGCAGCCATACTCAAAGATACAATTGACAAGGAAATGTGTTACTTCTGTGACACATAATAATTTTAACATAACAATTATGATTATTACTGATAATGAACACTAAATCATATCAGAATTACAGGAGTTTCCCATAATTTTGGAAAACATGCCAATAACATATTTATACAAATACACCCCAAAGAAAACCAAACACAATTTCATATTTGACAATGCTTCCTGTATACTTTTTACGCCAAATAAGCCAAATTATGTCATTTTTGAACTTTAGGGAACCTAATATCTTAAAGAATTAATTAGGTCCACAAATACATAATTTATCATTTCATTTTGGAAACCTTGTCAAATATAAAAGGTTTAAAACACTTGATATTACAAAATAGAACAACAGGTCATTGTAAAATATGTCATTCTAAATGAATTACCAAAGTGATAACTCAAGGGTTTCAAAAAAAAAAAAAAGCAAAAACCGTTATTAGTTGTGAGAGGAGACTTGATTTTCAAAATAACTCCTAATAATAACAGCATGAAGCCAAATAAATTTGTTTCTCAAAATTTTACAAACGATCTATAGCGTTTTAATTGTTGACCATCAGATATAACCTCCATAAGCCTTTATAACTTTTATTAAGGACTTGGTTAATGCTTCAAGAAAACCTTGTTAATCTGACACAGGGGCCCATATGCTGGTCTTGCATCAGTGTGTCTTTGAAATTAATGATTAATTTATAGAGAAACTGAATTTATTTTCTCTTTCAAAATCAGCCCTTAACAATCTCCCATGTCCAACTTTTCCATGATAGTCTCTGGGCCTTGAGTTGACACAGCTTCAATTTTTGGCCTGTATCTCAGGGATACAGTTTATTTTGATTGGTATCTTCTATGGGGCCTGAATATGAGACTTTAGTTGCTCTCAGTGTTTAAGATCTAGCAAGACTTGGTGCCCTTTTTACACCCAGGAGTCAAAGCCCTGTAACTCAATGTCACAAGGACATTAAAAGCACATACAGGAAGATACATGAATGTAATAACATTAATGTAAAAAAAATTAAATCTCAGTTTTTTTTTTCCTAAGCAAACCAAACTTAATAATAATGGCATAGAAATTATTTTGATAAAACATACAATTTATTAGGCCAGTTACCAAAAGGCAAAATAAAAGACCTTCTGCAGTGCAGAGAATATTATGTTGGATGAAAACATTTCCTTTAGACCTTTAAGTAAATGTGCCTTTTAAAACGGGAGTGAGAGAAAGCTGAAAAACAGTGAGATGCAATAAAAGTTGAACTTTGGGTTAAAAGAAATTAATATATCTTATAATTTATAATGAATAAATCAATCTCTTAAGAAAATTTCATTGTTCTAACAAATAATTTAGTGTATAAGTGTTTTTTTTTACATCAAGCCCAATCTCTAAAAGAGCATTATATTTTTTCTTTAGTTATATACAACTTGATCATATAAAAGGTTTTTTTTTTTTAATCCTCTTTTATGACTTACACAGACCACTCATGACAGGCTGGAACTTTCAGGTTTGTCCTGAATATCACTCTTTCTAAAACAACTAGTCATTTTATTTTAGGTCTAAATTTACCATACAAGATTCTTTCTCATATAAAATTATTTCTCGTTAAACTTTCTTACCACAGAAAACCTCTATTTTTATAACTTTCTTTTTTTTTTTTTTTGAGACGGAGTCTCGCTTTGTCGCCCAGGCTGGAGTGCAGTGGCGCGATCTCGGCTCACTGCAAGCTCCGCCTCCCGGGTTCACGCCATTCTCCTGCCTCAGCCTCCGAGTAGCTGGGACTACAGGCGCCCGCCACTTCGCCCGGCTAATTTTTTGTATTTTTAGTAGAGACGGGGTTTCACTGTGTTAGCCAGGATGGTCTCAATCTCCCGACCTCGTGATCCACCCGCCTCGGCCTCCCAAAGTGCTGGGATTACAGGCGTGAGCCACCGCGCCCGGCCTATAACTTTCTTTACATCTCTTATTTCCTGCTTCCTTTTCCTTGTTTTATATATAACCTTTAAATAAGCTTCAAATTACACAAAACTTTTCATCTTTTAAAAAAGTACACACTTTTTTTAGCAAGAATGTTTTCCTACAATATATTTTTATTGGAAAATACTCAAATAATGCAATGTCTACTATTTAATTTAATATAGCTTTGTATTCTAAATTATGAGAAGTTTGTCTACAAGTATTTATCCCATTACATTTACTTATTTTATTTTAATTGTTTACCTAGACTATTTATGAAAACTGTGATAGTCGTCATTTAAAGTTATTGAACCGCCATTGCAAAATTATAACTGAGATAGAGAAAAAGATTTGACCTAACTGACTCCATCTTGCTTTTAACCTCCAAGCTGTCCTTGTTCATTCCTGGGCATAGGCTGAACTAACTTTGGGAGGAACTTAGTAAACGTGTATATTGCCAGTGAACTAGACTGTCTAAAACCACAGGACTAGAAGTTATAATAATCTTACTAAATTCAAGATGCAACTTTTTTCATTAAACCAGTATCAGTCTTATAAACCAATGTCACTCTTATTTATTAAAATTACACAAGCAAAGATTATTCTGTTTAAGGTTGGGTTTATAATTTTGTAATCCCTATGCCAAATTTTGACAACTTGCAGTATTTGGCAGGAATAAGTATGAAATTTCTTGATTAATAAATGTAAACAAAAGGTATGCTGGCAATTCTTAAGACATTTCTAATATTACTTTACCAATAATTTTAAAGTTAGCTTATTTAATAAAGATTTTAACTTAAGTTACATAAACTTGAAAAAGCATTTGACTAATCTTTTTTTTTTTTCTTGGCAAAGTATTTGATTCAAGTGCTTTTATTTTCTTAAGCCAATTAATTAGAGCTCTTTATTTTCAGTAGTGAAACATTTTGTACACAATACATAAATACATAGATGTATTAGGTATGCTGATAGAAGTACATCTTATAGATTTCCAAAACCTCCTCTTTTTTTCCTGTCTTAAACTTGCAAACTCTTGATACCTTGTTTCCTTACCCTGGCAGTTGTCAGCTACATAGCCCTAAATCTGCATATTAAAGGAAACAATTCTGGTGAAAATCAGATAGCAAAATTTACATTATAAGGTACAAAGACACTGTCTGGTGAGCTAGAGGGAAATTGAAAGGGATTTAATTGCCAATTGAACATAAAATTATAGTAGTCTATTACACACACATATACATACACATATACATACACACATAAACACACAAAAAGATACTGTAGCTTTTACTTCAGTGCTTTAGCCATGAGATAAATACAAATTCACTAGTTTGTAAAAAAAAAAAAAAGTTAGATCCAAACAGTGGTTTTCATTTAAGTAGAAAATAACAGCAGATTTAAAGCAGGCAGAAAAGAAAAATAGGAAAAATTGGGACCTACAAACTCTATAGTCTGCAGGTCAGCCTTGGGACTCTTTTACTTTAATGTAAATATGCACCAGAACCATATTACTTCTATTTTACTCTGGCAAGTAGAGTTGCCATAAAACCTACAGAGTGCTCAAAAGGGGGTCATTCTCCTTATTTTCAGATTATTCATTTCCTACCTTTTTTTTTTTCTTAGAAGGAGAAACTGAGCTATGGCCTTGGGGTTTTGTGTTGTGGATCAATATGTGCTGCTTGTGGGCAGGACTCCACAGTTGGTCACAGCTGAGTCAATTCCACCCTCTTACATGTCTCAGTTTCACTCCAGAGGTCTATAACCTCTTGTAGCAGGACGAGCCACAGACAAAACTCCTCAGACACCAAGTTAAAGAAGGAAGGGGTTAATTCGGCCAGGGGCATTGGCAAGACTCCTGTCTCAAGAGCCGAGCTCCCCAAGTGAGCAATTCCTGTCCCTTTTAAGGGCTCACAACTCTAAGGGGGTGTGTGTGACAGGGTGGTGATTGATTGAGCAAGCAGGGGGTATGTGACTGGGGGCTGCATGCACTGGTAATTAGATCGGAACGAAACAGGATAGGGATTTTCACAGTGCTTTTCTATGTAATGTCTGTAATCTATAGACAACATAATTGATTAGGTCAGGGGTCAATCTTTAACTACCAGGCCCAGGGTGTGGCGCCAGGCTGCCTGCTTGTGGATTTCATTTCTGCCTTTTAGTTTTGAATTTTTGTTTCTTTGGAGGCAGAAATTGGGCATAAGACAATATGAGGAGTGGTCTCCTCCCTTATTCCCCACTTTGAGACTCTCACTCAACAGTGGGAGTTCTCACTTTCATTTTTACTCTGCATGTCTTCTTGCAAGACAGATCGATAGTGATTCATATAGTACATGTGTGCTGAAGCATTTTGGTGAACTAAGGTATGATGAAGCTTTTATCATTTGAAGAAGTAAAGGTAGCAAACAAGGGAGCAGAAAGCAGGTTCCTATTACTAGTATAACTCTTATAAGAATTTTAAATCCTCCTAGCATTGGGAACCATTTTCTAAACACGGCCCCAGGATCAAACCCATGCCACACTTGCATGGGCACATGTGCCAGCTTTGTCATATCTCTAACTATATCTTCAACTACTTGCCCTTGATTATCTACATGTAGGCAGCAATTAGTAAGGTTAAATTTCCTACAGACCTCTCCTTCAGCTGCTAGCAAGTAGTGGAGAGCTAATCTATTTTGATAGATAGCATTTCTCATCCAAGTTTCTTGCTGGCCAGAATTGTCAAGGCTCTGCCAGTTTTATTAGTGATTATTTCTAAGACAGCTTGTAACCATATGATTTGGTTGATCATGTAAATAGGGGTCCGGTGTCCTCACGAGCCATCTTGTGCCTCAGTAGCAGGCCCATAATATTGTATGATTCTCTCAGGGGGCAATTTATCATTTTTTCAATTTCCTATAGCTATGCTTCTCTTTTCGGGGGAAGCATAGACAGGGAAGCCCAGGAGTTTGCCTGTTTTTATGGGCAGTAGGAAGAAAGATGGTTTAATAGTGCCAATAACAAAACTACCTGCCTACTAGTCAGGTAATTTGGCATAAACTCTATGCCTACATATCCAGTATAATCCAGTTGGGGCTGTCCAGTCCCTGTGGGACTCCGGATGGGTCCACACAGTTTGCAACTTTGGGAATTTAGTAAATGGATTTCTCTCTGTGTGATTTGAACTCCACCAAGTGACTGTTTTTATGGTACCATTATACAGTTTCTGTCTCAGACAACTAAGTTGTCCTGCGGGGTGCGTGAATTCTTTTCCTTCTCTACTATGCAGTATTGTCCAATAATTGAGGCTTTTAGGACCCAGAAATTATCGGGGTGATTCTTTTGAGCCAGGAATTCATCAGGAACTGGGTCTGTAGGTACTAATTCTCGGGCTTCCCATGGCCTTTGATCTCCTATTACAGTTCCTCTACCTACATAACATGAAGTGACATTGAGAGACTGGGCTACATGCTCGACTAATTGCAAAAACAAATTTCTTGTTTTTCCTGGAATTTCTGGTACTGGCATATTTACTTCATCATAGAAAGCTTGAAACACTGACTCAGGAGAGCATTTATAAACTTCTCCTTGAACCAAGATATTTACTCTAGGATCCAGTCTGGCCCCGTCGATTCCTAAGGCCACATACTCCTCTTTTTTCCAGCGAGGATCAAAGGGATTGGTTATTACTAGCTCTAAGGGCTTACATTGTCCCTTAGTACAGGAAGGGCCATTTTTTCTTTCATTTTTTCTTTTCTGAAGGTGGACTGGATCCTTTTCATTTTTTTTTTTAATCCAACTGGCCTAAATGACACAAGACCAGTATTTATATTTATTTCTAGAAAGTCCTAATTTATGACAGATGTACTTATTTTTTGCCATATAGCCTCTTTTCTAATTAAGAGAACCACACCTTATCCCCAACTTATTAGTATTAATGATAGCACAGGCATCAAATTTTAAGGTGACTTGTTTGGGCACCCCTTTTTCTTCTGTTTTGGCTAACATGTTACTTGTATCATTTATGAGTCCCCACCAGTCCTCAGTCCTTAATCTTATTTTAAAAACTGTGGTCATGGGAGGCTCAGATGGGTCAAAACACACATCAGGTTGGTCATTTCCTGGGTTACATAATTTGTATAGAATAACATTATACAAACAAGTTCTTTTTAGAGTTCCAGTACACTTATAATAACCATAAAATAATGGGACCGTAGCAACCTTTTGTCCTACCTCAGTGACTTCATGTATACACTGGGAACTGTCCTCAATCTGAGGAAGGTCAGTTGAAGTCCTTACTGTAAAAGTCTAAATTTTATGGAAAATAAGTCCTGCAATGAGTTTTCTCATGCTTTGGCCGTGCGTGGACCAGTCAGCTTCCAGGTGTGACTGGAGTAGGGCTTGTCATCTTCTTCAGAGTCACTTTGCAGGGGTTGGTGAAGCTGCTCCCGTCATGTACCACTCACAGTCTAATGATGTTTAAGGATAGTCTCAGAAGATAGGCCTGCTAGAATAAACTGAGTCCAACACCTCTACATAGTTATGTTTAACTGGGCTCTCTGATACCAGGAGCAAGGTGGTGGGGTTTAGGGTGTTGCAAACTTCAATGGTTATGTGGGGATTTTCACATAGCAAGCTTTGGTACTTGGTTAATATAGTGTTTGTTAACCAATGATGTCCTTTGGTAGTCATTAAAGTTACCACAGCATGGGGAGCCTTTATATTCAGGTTTTGCCTAAGGGTTAGTTTTTCTGCTTCTTGTGCTAACAGGGCCGTTGCTGCTGGGGCCCTTAGACCTGGGGGCCAGCCTTTGGAAACCCTGTCTAGTTGTTTTGAGAGATAGGCCACTGGCCTTGGCCAGGGCCCCACATTCTGGGTTAAAACTCCAACTGCCATTTTTTTTCTTTCTGATATATAGAGTGTAAAGAATTTTGTCAGGTCAGGTAGCCTCGGGGCTGGGGCCAACATGAGTTTTTCTTTTAACTCATGAAAAGTTTATTGCTTTTGGTTGTAATAGATGTAGTTTATCTAATCTACATTTTTATTAACTGTCACCTACCAAAATATTGACTCAAATCCTGCGGCTATCTGATTTCAAGCTTTAAATTGATCTGGTATTTCTCATGGGACTCCAATTGCGCATAAATAGACATAAGAGTCAAAAGACCCATAAGTGGCTTCTCTCGCTTTACGATGTCTTATTTTTTTTTCCTTCTGGTTGATGAAATGCCAGGGTGAAAGGGATAACCAATTGGACTAAAATACAAGTGCCACTCCAGTTATTTGGCAGAGTGCCCAGTAAAGGTCCACCACAATACCACCACACATCCACTTGGGGATGAACACAGGCGGACTGATTGATAAGCTCTTGACAATACTTAAGCTCACTGCATCCTTTCAGGTCTCCAAGGAATGCTAAGTTTCCTCCCTGTCATGAGAGACACGAAGTGAACTTAGTGTTGGGAGACAGAGGCTGGATGGCCCTCAGGGGCTGACCCACAGGGTGCTGGACTTTGGGATATAGCAGAGAGAACTTGGCACGACTTATTACTCCAGGCTGTAGAATCCTGGAAAAAAGCTACCATGCAGCCCACACCTGGTCGACTGGAGGACTACCTTAGTGGAAAGGGGACAATTTGGGTCTCTGGCCTGCCATGTGCACAAGCATAACAATTGCTTTTGTTTAATGTGCAGATGGAATATTTGATCCATTTTAACCAGGCATTTGCATCTTGGTGTCTTGCCTTAATTGCTGAAGTTTTTTTAAGTCTTTAACTTCTATGATCCTCTAGTAAAATGAAAGTATGGTTTTAGAAAATTACAAAAACTGGTTGGGGCAGTCCATCCTTGCTCTTTAGTGGTCCACAGAACCTTGGACTAACTATGGCATGAAAACTCTACATTGGGGGGCAAGACTCCTGGTTGGCACTGGGGTCTTTATCAAAATCTCCCTGGATTAAATGGTCCTAGTTTACTAAGGCCCAGTCTGAGGAGAATCAAGAGGGACAGAAGTACTTTTCTGAAGTAGAAAGCTGTCTTTGACTTAGTAAGTCCTCACAGGGTATAACAAGGCAAGTATTAAATGCAATAGTTTGAGGCAAAATGACTTGGTTATGTTAATAAGTAGATGGTTAGCAATAAAATGAGGAAAGAAGAAAGAGTAATAGAATAGATGAAAAGAGTTAAATTTTTCTTAGCTTTAGTTTGGTAGGGTTTTCCCTGGGACTATGGCCCACAACTCTGGAGGGGGTGGTGCTTTCTTGACTCGGGTGTGATGAGTCCATCCTTTTTTTTCTGTATGAACAGCAGTCTTAATGATTAGCAGCACAAGGTAGGGTCCTTCCCAGACTGGCCCAAGTTTTTCTTCTTTCTACCCTTTGATGAGAATGTGATCTTCAGGCTGGTGCAGGCTTATCAGAAATTCTAGGGGTGGTACATGTGCTAAAAGACTTTTTGTTTTTGAGAGAAAGGAAAGTGGAAGATAAACCAAGTATATAATTTTTAAGAAATTGACGTTTTGTTTTAAATGTAGGGACCTTGGGAGTGGACTTATAGTCCTTAGTGCCTGAGAAATAGCACCTATTTTTATTAGCACCTATTTTTATTAGCTTTTAAACCAAAGAAAGCCAAATACCATTGTACATTTAACAATGCTTCTCGTATGACTTTTATACCAGATAAGCTAAATTTTATCTTTATATTAGTGTGTTATTAATGTTAAACCTAATTTTAAAAAAGTTTGTAGACATATTTATCTAATTTTTAATGTTTGACCATAAGGTAAGATTTTATAGACTCTTTTTAACCTTTTATAATTTTTGCTAAAGAACAGGTTGGTGCTTTAAGAAAAACCTGTTATGGTTTTACTTTAATGTAGGGTTCACAGAAAAACTGGATGATACTTCTTTAACTTTAGCTAATATGTTTACACACAGAATTTTCTTTAAAATTAACATTTTAAAACTTGCTTAAACCTTCAAAACAATAATTTTGTAAACTTTTTAATGTAGGTAAAAATGTAGATTCTTATGCCTCCTTATAATCCTTTTACCAAAGGTATATTTTACTTTTCTTATACACCTTGCACATAAACTTTTTTTTTCAATAGTTTTACATTCAGGAGGCCTAGTTACTTTTAAATTATACAACTTTTTTGCATAAATTCTTTTTTATAACATTTTTCTCTTTCATGACTTTCACAAACAATTCTTTGACATGCCTCAACTTTCTGACTTATTACAAATAATTCTTTCTTTAAACAACCAGTTAGTTTATTTCCCGACAAGAATTGCCATATAATAAATACTCTTTTTATATAAATTCTGCCCCCTCCTCCCTTTTTTTCCATTTTTTTTCCCTTAGGATACTTCTGAACTGGTGAGGTGTGTTCACAATGAGGTTTCCTCTAAAAGTTATTTTTTTTTACTTTTTTTTTTTGTTAGCAAAGCCATTGCCACTACAGATTGAATGCATTTGGGCCATCTGAAGGTTACTAAGTTAAGGATTTTTGATAGCAAGGCCTCAGCGCTTTTGGGATATGCCCTTCTTTACATTGACAACAAAGTGGTATTGGAGTGTTATAGGGTTACGGAGAATAACTTCAATTATCAATTGTAGGTTTTTAATTTACCTTGGCTTTTAAAGGGATAGGGTACACTTTTGTTTTCTTAGCTACTTGTATATATATATCTCTCTCTTTTTCCTTGATTCCCTCTTTGTCTGTCTCTTCCTCTCTGTCTCTTCCTCTCTCTATTTGCCATTTTTTCCTCTCTGTCTCTTTCCTTTCTCTCTCTCTGCTGGTCTTTCCTTGCCTCTGCCAGCCGCTTATGCTGCTGTTCTCTCAACCACTGTGTTTTGGGGGTCAGGGGTCTAAAACCAGCTGTAACCAAGTGTCTATGTACAGGAACTGGTCTGGGTTCCCTGGCTTACTACCTTGTCCATACCTTTGAAACAAGGGGCCTGTCCAGGCTTCCTTCTAATGGCCAACCTGCCTCTAAGGCTGGCCAGTCTATCTTACACAACGTTTTAAGTTTTCCTAGTGTCATAGTACTCCACAGTCTCCTTTAAATTCTTTTTTGAAATTTTTCAACATAATTCCTAGTACGGTGGGCTTATTTGTGCCTGACCTACACTTCTTTGAGACGAAACACCATGCTCATACCACACGCACACCATAAAACAAAGAATGGGTTAAAAGGGCACACACACACTTTAGCAGTTTGCACCAAACCAAAATCAAAACAAAAATAAGAGCATCCAGAAACCCAAGCCAGGTCAAAACCAAAACCAAAGTATCAAGCAATCCAAGTCAAGTCAAAAACAAAACCCAAAGTGCCGGTACAGGCACACCATGGGTGATCCAGCCATGCTTCCACTCAAATGGAGTGGGCAAGTTCCCAAGACTGGTCCTGTCAAGCAATTCAAACCAAGTCAAAACCAAAACCAAAGAACTGATAAAGGCACACCATGGGTGATCAGGCCACACTTCCACTCAAACGGAGTGGGCAAGTTTCAAAGACTAGTTTTACCAAGTTTTAGATGTCCAGACTCCAAGTGCTGGTTCCTTCCCAGTGTTCAGCCACTGCCTTGATCCGATCCAGGTAGCTCAGGCTGGTCGGAATCCCCCCGCAGGGATGTTCCACAGGGCAGGCTGAAGCTGCCTAAGGAGCTACCTCAACCATCCAGCAATCATCTCACTTACCCGTCAGGGAACCAAGAAATGTAGCAGGACGAGCTGCAGACAAAACTCCTCAGACACCTAGTTAAAGAAGGAAGGGGTTTATTCGGCCAGGGGCATAGGCAAGACTCTTGTCTCAAGAGTCGAGCTCCCTGAGTAAGCAATTCCTGTCCCTTTTAAAGGCTCACAACTCTAAGGGGGTGTGTGTGACAGGGTCGTGATTGATCAAACAAGCAGGGGGTACATGACTAGGGGCTGTGTGCCCCAGTAATTAGATTGGAACAAAGCAGGATAGGGATTTTCACAGTGCTTTTCTATGTAATGTCTGTAATCTATAGACAACATAACTGATTAGGTCAGGGGTCAATCTTTAACTACCAGGCCCAGGGTGTGGTGCGGGGCTGTCTGCTTGTGGATTTCATTTCTGCCTTTTAGTTTTGAATTTTTGTTTCTTTGGAGGCAGAAATTGGGCATAAGACAATATGAGGGGTGGTCTCCTCCCTTACTCTGAGAGGGCTCAAAATGCCAGATGATCAACTCTTATATGCGCTTTCCAGATGAGACATTTTTAAAATTAATTTTTCTTGGGGATTTCCCTACAGGGTCACTGTATGTCATGGGGGTCAACCCCCTAGAAACTCCAACAAGGCTCCTGATCACCCAAGGGTGCCTTTCAGCTGGGAAGAACAAATGCCCTTTCTCTTTGGAGCTGCAAAAATCTCAGCCTATCATTAACGTATGAAAACAACAGTTCAGTTCCTCATGCAAATGTGCACAGACAAATTGAATTAAGATTAATTCTGAGAGAAAAATCACTAGAGAAGACCCTTTAGAATGCATCTCTGAACAAGAATTAGGATCCTTAAACAACAACTTCCTAGGAGAGAAAAGGGGGGAAAAAAAAACCCAGCCAAGACCACTTCCTGTAAACTGTGTTCAGTCACCCAAAACTTTGTAGCTATTGTTTGCCATCATACATGCCAAGGTCAAATCCTCTCACAATGCAAAAACCGAAAAGGTCAGGTCATGTAACACAGGAAAACAGAGGTTTAAGCCTAAAAATAATCTGAATTCTTCAAAGGGGTTCAAGTCATTAGAAGCCGTTTCTAGATTTTTTGGTACTGCAGATGGCAAAGGTGGAAAGAGGTATAGGGTGAAAGAAAAGTAAATTAAAATGACAATTATGGAATTATTTTAAGACAGGAAGCAAACACAGAAACCAAACACATGGTTTTTTGTTTTCTCCTTTTTTTTTCTTTTGCAGCTGCGAGGAATTTTAGCCAAACTAGACAGGACTTGTTACGCACAATTTGGAATTCTCACTCGGATTTGACCAAGACAGGCAGAGTTGGTCAAATCTGATGGGAGAAACACTGGAACAAACAACAACAAAACCCAACTATATGATCACTGAGCGCTCTAATGGTAAAGAGAAATCAAGATCAACTGGCTGTTAAACTTAACTTTAGCCAAGACAACCCCCAATTCAATTACTTACCTAAGGATGGGTCTCAGGCTGAAGACTGCACTCTACCACCTGAGAAGCAGAAAAAGAACCCTCATCTTCCCTGTTGGAAGTGAGCTCAAACTCCATAAAGGAGTTAACTGTCTTCCATTGTCATGGAAGCAGGAAAAACTTGCCTTTTTTGTGTTGGAAGCAAGTAACACTCCAAAAAGGAAGCGGAGTTGTACTGCAAAATAAACTTTAGATCTTGACCAAATCTGAGGAGAATAGGGGTTCTCTGGAGGGTGTTCTCTCAGACCTCAGCAAAATTTCCTATTGGTTTGAGCCATAAAGTTAGCTCATGCTCGTACCAAGCACTGATAGATTTGTCAAAAGTCAGGGGCATCTCCACTCCAAATCCCTTCATGGTAACCAAATGTGAACCTGAAAATTTGAGACAGGGCTCAGTTAATTTAGAAAGCTTATTTTACCAAGGTTGAGGATGTGTGCCCGTGACAAAGCCTCCAAAGGAGGCAATCAGATATGCATTTGTCTCAGTGAGCAGCAGAGGGATGACTTTAAAGAGAAAGGGAGTCAGGTTTGCCTTAAGCAGTTCCCAGCTTGAGTTTTCCTTTTAGCTTAGTGATTTTGGGTGCCGAAGATACTTTCCTTTCACTAACTTTTTTTTTTTTTTTTTTTTTGGAGACAAGGTCTCTCTCTGTCAATCAGCTGGAGTGCAGTGGCACAATTAGCCCACTATAACTTCAAACTCCTGTGCTCAAGGGATTCTCCTGCCTCAGCTTCCTGAGTAACTGGGACTGCAGGTGTGTGCCACCATACCCGGCTAATTTTAAATTTTCTTTGGTAGAGATGGGGGTATCAATTTAAAATCGAACTGTCTCGAACTCCTAGGCTCAAGCCATCCTTCTGCCTCAGCCTCCCAAAGTGTTGGGATTACAGACATGAGCTACCACACCCAGCTAAATCATGCTTTGTCATTAACAAATGGCCATTCTGTTTCCCTCTAGGCCACAAGGATGAGGCTGTTTGCTGCTGCTCCTCAGAGCTGCCCCAACACTTTACACAAAAGGCAGCACTTCATTCTACCCCTCCCCTATCACCTCAATATCAATTAAAGCCTTTGCTATAATTGGAGCTTTAAATCCAAGGTTTCTAGATTCTGTTGTCAACCACATGGGAGTTTAGTCTGCCTCCTTCCCCCTACCTGATACTGTAAACCAAAAATGAAATTTTAAGCCCTGCCCTACTCTTCTGAATTTCCACCTCCTCTTGGCTAAGGGTATTTCAGAGTTAACCTAAAAATCTAGCTCAGGCCATGATGGAAGAGGGGATTGGACATGCCTCATTATACCCCTCCAGCATTAACATTAACACAGACCTTAAGTATAATTTAAAAAAAAATTACAATCTATTTTCCCTGGAGTCTGCTACCTGAAGGCTTCATCTGTATGATAAAACCTTGGTCTCCATAACCCCTTATCTTAACCCAGATATTCCTATCTACTGATAATAACTCTTTCAGCCAATTGCCAATCAGAATATGTTTAAATCTATCTATGACTTGGAAGCCTCTGCTTCAAGTTATCCTGCCCTTCCAGATCAAACCAGTGTAAATCTTACATGTAGTAATTATTGTCTCATGTCTCCCTAAATTGTACAAAAGCAAGCTGTACCCCAACTACATTAGGCACATGTTGTCAGGTCCTCCTGAGGTTATGTCGTGGGTGCATCCTTAACCTTGACAAAATAAACTTTCTTAGTTGACTGAGACTTGACTCCAATATTTTGGATTTACAATACCTACAGCATTTTTACATTTTCCAAAGTACTTTGTTTCCATTCATTCATTTTATCCCCATACCAACCCTGCAGGGACGAACATTTTCATATTCTAGGTGAAGAACCAGAGGCTAGGAGAGGTGACGTGGCTAGGATTCAGATTTCAAGCCTTTTCACTCAGTTGTAAATGCCATTGTAGACAATTTGATGTGAAAACAAACATATAAATAAGTGAATATGCAACTTGTAGAACTCTTAATTAGCAAAGAGTATGTATCTTCAGTAGGGTAATGTGTAAGTATTAGCAGCAGCGAATCCATATGCGTCTGCAGCAACCTCAATTCTTGCCTCCTCAGAAGAAATAATTCAACTGAGGGGTAAAAAAGACAGAAGAAGAGACAAAGGCAAGTTTTATAGCAGGAGTGAAAGTTTATTGAAATGTTTTAGGGCAGGAATAAAAGGATGTGAAATACCCTCAAAGAGGGCCGAGCGGGTGACCTGAGAAATCAAGTGTGTGCAGTTTGACCTTTGACTTGGGTCTTTATATGTTGGCATGCTTCCAGAGGGTTTTGTTTCTTCTTCCCTAATTCTTCCCATGAAGTGGGCTGTCCACATACACAGTAGCCTGCCAGCACTTGGGAGGGGTCACATGTGCAGCGGATTTACTAAAGTTGTACGCATGCTCACTTGTGGCATTTTTCCCGTATAAGTCAAGTGTTCCTAGAAGAAGTTCATCTGCCATTTTGCCTGTTAGTGCACATGCTTGAGCCCACTCACGCAACTCCTGAGATGTTATTGAAAAGCTGCTGATCACCAAGTTCAGATGTTCTTATCTATTGGGAGACTGTCTTTTCCTGGTGCTGGCTATGATCAATTATTATTTTAGAGAGACAGTTATCAATCACCTGACCATCACCTGACGGTTGCCTGACATTCTTGGTTGGAAAAAGGGGCCCTCTCCTGCCCTGCTTTTGAGATACCTGTTTTATATTATTTTCATGTCTGACACTAATAGCTCCATCTGGACTCACCAACCACTCCTGTGGCCCCACCCAGAAACAACTCTGTGCAAGAGGACAGCTTTGACATTCTATGATTTCACCTCCAACCTAACCAATAAGCACTCCCCATACCCTCGCCTTCTGCCAACCAAATTGTATTTGAAAATCCCCTAACCTCCCAGACTTCGATGAGATTAATTTGAGTAATTACCCCATCTCCTGTGTGGTATGGCTGACTTCCAATCAATTAAACTTCCTTTACAGCAATTTCATGGTCTTTGTTTGTGCAGCAAGTAGAAAGAACTCGTCTGGTGGTTACAGACGTGGACTTGAGATCGTTAAAGAATGAAGGGAGGAGCAGAGACAGGCAATCAGAAAGAATCAATTCTTAGAACACCATGGGAGAAACTGAAATGCATGTCCTGGAAACAGTGAGGAGTTTGATGTGACTGGACTGCAGAATGCTACAGAAAAAAAGTGGGTGCCAAGGCAGCAGAGGAAGGTAAGAGCAGCTTCTGAAGGGACCTGAATTCCATTATGGGCACCAAAACACCATGGGCTAATGGTGGATGGAGAGGGGAGATGGGTCCTCTCAGTGAGACTCAAGCTTTTCTATTCTGGCCTTTACACCTCCTATTACAGCCTTCCCTGATACCTTTTGGACATAGGATAGCCTCATTGGTTTCTCTTCATATTCAGTTCAAGCTTATTTGTGCAAGCAACATTCAGTCTCCAGCAAACGAATTCACCATAGAAACAGGCTAGGGCCATTTTCTGATCCAGTAGTGAAGTACTTCTTTCTTGCTGGAAAAGGCAGAATTTCTCCTGGGTGGCCACCACCTGGGCTCCTTTCCCTTTCCCAGCCTACCAGCTGTGAGCCTCAGTCAGCCTTAGGCCCAATTAAGTTTCTTGTTCAATGGGGCATCTGGTTGCTTTAGCTTGAGCTCTAATGATTTGGCTGGGCCCCTCCAGTGAACTGGCAAGGTCCGTTTTCTTCAGTGGCTCTATTTTTTGTCTCTTTGAGAGATCCAGGCTTGAAATACTAATGTAGAAGGCTCAATTATCTTAAGAATTCATCTTCCTTTCTCTCCAGCTCACCTCCCTCTCCCTCCAGGGATCTGTGTCATGCCATATTGATGCTCTGTCCAAGATGAGGACTCTAGTGAAGGCACTTTCACATTAAATTATTTCTCCAGCTCATTGTCTCACCACTGTTTTGAGCTCTTTTTTTAACAACACCAGTGTGAAAAAACCTTAGGGGTTTAGTTAATTAGGAGCTCAATATGAATCAGAAGTGTGATGCGGCTGCCAAAAAGATTAATACAATTTAATCAGAAAACAGGGCCCAGAAGGAAAGTGGCAAGAGCTTTATGCTGATTTGCTGCTCCACCCTGGGAGGCAGTGCCTGCTGCTTCACCACCATGATTAAGGATGCTGCAGATGGAAAGAAAAAAGGGCACTGTCCTGGGAGACTGCAATGACACTGGCCTCCTTTTGGTTTCTCACCAGACCAAGAATGCTCCTGCCTTAAAGGGCTTTGAATAGGCCGTTCTCTATGCCTAAAACACTTCCTGCAGTTTTTGACATGGCTCACTCCCTTACTTCCTTAAGCCTGTGTACAGATACATTTTCTCCAGAGAGGCTGCCTCAAACCCCCTATTTAAGATAGTTCCTCCCATCATTGTCTATCTTCTCTTATACTGCATTATCTTTATAGCACTTATAATCTTCTGATTCAAATTATCTGTTTATCCCAGTAGAACGTACGCTTATCATAGGGTTTTGTGTGTTTTGTCCACTGTTGTGTCTATAACAATACTTGACAAATATTGGAGCCAGCTGGAAATTTACCTAGGAAGCCTCTTTTTAGGCATTCTTAACATTTTCACTAATTACTTAGCCAATGCCTGAATTGGTATGTATTGGATAAATTGATGAAGGTATTGGCAATGATGTTGCAGGGGGGTTTAAACATTGGATGGGGATTTGCCTAGACCCACACCACCCAGTACAGTAGTTATTAGATACATGTGACTATTGAGCACTTGGAATGAGGCTTGTCTGAGTTGTGATGTGTTGCAAACGTAAAATATACACCAGATTTTGAAGCTTTGGCATAAAAACATGTAAAATATTTCTGTAATCATGTTTTTATTGATTATATATTTAAATAATAATTTGAATGTACTAGGTTAAATAAAATATATTCCTAAATTTAAGTTCACCTGCTTCTTTTTTCTTTTTAAATGTGTCCACTAGAAAATTTAGAATTATGTATGTAACCAGCATCATATCTGTATTAAATAGCACTGCTTTGGAGATTTTGACCACCTCCATGTTTAAACTGTGACCTTTACAAGCTTGTGTGTGTGTGTGTGGTAGAGGTAGTTCTTTGTAATTTACACAGAAGAGGGTTCTTCATAATCACTGCTACTAGGGACTGGTGACAGCACGGTCAAATAAGCACTATGATTTATTACTCTACCTCATCTTTCTCACTTGTGCCATTTGTCATCTAAGCTTGTCACAGAGCTGATAGCCACAAGCCAGAATAAATGGCTACATTTTTTTAACCTTCTTTCTTACTCCTGCCCACCTGTGTTTCCCCGATGGTGACATTAAAGCACACGTAAATGGCACAAAGGTGAGCTACAAATTGGAAGAAGAAAATCTAGCCACAAGCACTCCGAACCATCCACACCCTGCAAAATCTGCCACTTCAGAAAATATATCTCTGCCTCATGAGTAATTTTATGCCTGTAACCAACTCCTGCAGCAGATCCTTATGCTGGGTTATCCCAAAAAGACAATAGAAAAGTAAGAGATGTTTTCTAATTACCCTCTAGGAAATTAGAAAGTTGGGAACTAAAGCTCACGTGTGGGTGAAAAGTTAAACAAGAATAAAGAACAGTCATCCAAGAAATGATGGGAAAAATGTGATTAAGAGGCAAACAAATGACCCAGAAAGTTGGTGCTCTAGGAGTTCAAATAAGGGATAGCTCCAAGGGCTAAGACAGCCAGAGAAAGCTTTTTGGAGGGGGTAATACTTGAGCTATTCCTTGAAGAATGTGTGTGATGTTTCAAGATCCAGGATTTCCAGAGCTTGAAGGACCTTACATGACATAGTGTACTTCTCATTGTACAGATAAGAAAACCGAGGCCCAGAGAGAAATAAAATCACAGGAAAATGTTAAGATTAGTACTAAGATTTTTTTCATGTTTCTCGACTTCAAACTATACCACAGGGCTACCATAACCAAAAGAACATGATACCAGGACAAATACAGACAAATAAACCAATGGAACAGAATAGAGAGCCCAGAAATAAGGCCACACACTTATGGCCATCTGATCTTTTATGAAATCAATGAAAAAAAGCAATGAAGAAAAGACTCCATATTCAGTAAATAATGCTGGGATAACTGACTAGCCATATGCAGCAGATTAAAACTGGACCCTTTCTTACACCATATGCAAAAATTAACTCAAGATAGATGAAAGACTTAAATGTAGAACCCAAAAGTATAAAAACCCTGGAAGAAAACTTAGGCAATACCATTTTGAACATAGAAACTGGCAAAGATTGCATGACAAAGACACCAAAAGCAATCACAACGAAAGCAAAAATTGACAAATATCTCATTAAACTTAAGATATTCTGCACAGCAAAAAAAAAAAAAAAAAAAAAAAAAAAAAAACTATTAACAGAGTAAAGAGACAACCTACAGAATGGGAGAAAAATTTCATGAACTATGCATCTGATAAAGGTCCAATATCCAGCATCTACAAGGAACTTAAACAAATTTACAATAAAAAATACCAAACAACTCCATTGAAAGGTGGGTAATGGACATGAACATAGACTTTTCATATGCATGTGACTGACAAGCATATGAAAAAAATCTCAATACCACTGATCATTAGAGAAATGCAACTCGAAACCATGATGAGATACCATCTCACACCAGTCAGAATGGCTATTATAAACATTTCAAAATAACAGATGCTGGCTAGGTTGTAGAGAAAAAGGAATGCTTATAAACCACTGGTGGGAGTGTAAATTAGTTCAGTCATTGTGGAAAGCAGCGTGGCAATTCTTTAAATAGATAAAAACAGAACTACCATTATTCCCAGCCATTCTATTACTGGGCATATGCCTAAAGGAACATAAATAATTCTACCATAATACATATGCATGTGTATGTTCATTGCAACACTATTTACAATAGCAAAGACATGTAATCAACCCAAACACCCATCAATAGCAGATTAGGTAGAGAAAATGTGGTACATATACACCATGGAATACTATGCAGCCATAAAAAGAATACAATCCTGTTTTTTGCAGGAATGTAGTTGGAGCTAGAGGACATTATCCTTAGCAAACTAACACAGAAACAGAAAATTAAATACCGCATGTTTTCACTTATAAGTGGGAGCTAAGTGATGAGAGCACATGTGCACATAGAGGGGAACAACACACTGGGGCCTATCAGGGAGTGGAAGGTGAGAGGAGGGGGAGTATCAGAAAAAAATAACTATTTGGGGGTTTGCCAACATGGTTAACTAAAAGCAGCTAGTGTGCACAGCTCTCACAGAGAGGAATGCAAGGGGCGACTAGATATAGTAACGTTAACTGAAACATCCAGGTGCATGCACTGGGACTAATCAAGAGAAAAACTCGGCTGGGAGTGGTGGCTCATGCCTGTAATCCCAGCACTGTGGCAGATGGAGGCGGGTGGATCACCAGGTCAGTTGGAGACCAGCCTGGCCAAGATGGTGAAACCTCATCTCTACTAAAAATACAAAAATTAGCCAGGCATGGTTGCAGGCCTGTAATCTCAGCTACTCAGAGGCTGGGGCAGGAGAATCGCTTGAATCTGGGAGGTGGAGGTTGCAGTGAGCTGAGATTGCACCACTGCACTCTAGCCTGGGCAACAGAGCAAGACTCTGTCTCAAAAAAAAAAAAAAAAAAAAAAAAAAAAAAAAAGAGAGAGAGAGAGAAAAGAAAAGAAAAAAGAAAACAACTTGACCCACAGGGAATGGAGAAACACAAGGCAAGATGACAGCCTACCCAGAAGTGACATAGAACCAGAAGAGCTTCTCTCATTCAGAAAAGCAGTGAGTAATTGTGCAACCCCAGAAACCTATGCTTCTCCCGTGGATCTTTGCAACCCTAGGGTCAGAAGATCTCCTTGGAAACCACTCCATTAGGGCCTTCAGTCTGATATACACAGCTACATGGAGTGTCAGCAGGGCAGCCACTCAGGCACACATAGAGATCTGGGAGCCTTAGATACCCAGGGTTTCTGGACTTCTCAGCAAAAGTAGCTGCAACTCCAGTAAAGCCGGAAGTTAAACCCCTGTACATACCACTAGGAAAGGAGTTGAGACCAAGGGGCTGAGTTTCAACAGTTTTCAGGTCCCACTTTCATGGCACCTCACAAGATAAGACCCACTGACTTGGAATCCCAGCCAGCCACTGGTAGGAGTGATGCAACTCCCTGAAACAGAGCTCCCAGGGGGAGAGGCAGGACACCATCTTTGCTGTTTGGGCTACTTAGCCATTTCAGCCTTAGGACTTTGGAGAGTCCAAGCCACCTGGGGACAGAACCGGTTCCCCAGCACACCACAGCTGCTCTATGAAAACGTGACCAGACTGCTTGTTAAAGCAGGTCCCCAACCCTGTTCCTTATCGCTGGGTGGGACCTCCCAACCAAGGTCTCCAGCCGTCCCCGCCAGTTGTCTCTGGTTTGCAGAGATTTCAAACCTCCCTGGGATGAAGCTTCCAGTGGGAGGGACAGGACACTATTTTTACTGTTTGAGTAATTTAGCCATTCCGGCCTTAGGACTTTGAAGAGTCCAAGATGAACTGGGGCTAACACAGACCCCCAGCACAGCACAGGTGTTCTATGAAAATGTGGCCAGACTGCTTTTTAAAGTTCCCCATCTTGTTCCTCATCACTGGGTGGGACCTCCCAACTAAGGTCTCTAGCTACCCCCAGTGGTGTTCTCCAGCTGACAGAGGTTTCAAACCTCCCTGGAATGAAGCTCCAAGAGTAAGAAGTGGGCTGCCATCTTTGCTGTTTGGGTGACTTAGCTGTTTCAGTCTTTGGACTTTGGAGAGTCCAAGGTGTCCGAGGGCTGGAGCAGAGTCCCAGCACAGCACAGCTCCTCTATGAAAATGTGACCAGACTGCTTTTTAAAGCAAGTTCCTGATCTCATTCCTCTTCACTGGGTGAGACCTCCCAACCAAGTTCTCCAGCTACACCTGCTAGTGTTCTCTAGCCAGGAGAGGTTTCCGATCACCCTGGGATAGAGCTCCCAGAAGAAGGGGTGGGCCACCATCTTTGCTGTTTGGGTGACTTAGCTGTTCCAGCCTTTGGACTTTGGAGTCTCTGATATGACCAGGGGCTGAAGCAGACCCCTAGTATAGCACAGTTACCCCACAGAAATGTAGCAAGACTGGTTTTTAAAAGCGGGTCCCTGATCCCATTCTTTCTCACTGGGTAAGATCTTTCAACTGGGGTCTCCAGCCACCTCCTACAAGTGTGTTCAAGCCAGCAGCAGGTGCATACCTCCCTGGGACTGAGCTTGCAGAGGGAGGAGCAGGCTGTCGTCTTTACTATTTTACAGCCTTCACTGTTTATATACCACTATGTACTGAAAAATACACTAGCATACCATAGCAGCTCTATGGAAAATTGGCCAGACTGTTACGTGAGTGCCCATTTCTATAATTCCTCATCAGGCAGGTCCTCCAGGTCTGGGTCTCCAACCAGTCCCCACCAGAGCTGTGGAGCCAATAGCAGCTCTGCAACTTCCTGGACAGAGTCTCCAGGGGCAACTGAAAGCCTTTCTGCCACCACCTATGCAGTGGAATTGCCCTTGCTATCCTCGGACTAATGAAGGTGCTAAGAACCTAAGTCCACACCTGCAATAAGCTGTAGTTGAGCCAAGGAGAGAAGGCCAGTCCATCTCCCACAGGTCTCACCCACCCCCACTACTTGTCACCAGACAGGAAACCCCCAGTTTGGGCACAGAAACACAGACCCTCTATCCTCGGCTGATTACAGTGAGTGATGACTTACCTGCATCTCTCTGGGGTGGTGTCTCCAGGAGACAAGCAAAAGACTCTTAGCTATAACAACTACTAAGGTCCCTTCCTCTGCTGTCTCCAGGTTTGGAAAGGAACATAAGCATTGATATCACCCCAGAGCTGCAGTGGGCAGCCCAGGAATGCCATGCTACAATCTACAGCCAGCACACAAGGGGAAGAGGAATCCATACTTTCAGAGCATTCAGAAGGAACATGGCTGCAACTGTGAGGAAACTTAGGGAAAGCACACAACTGAGCAAAAGTCTATCAACTGACCAATACACCTAAGTGCCACCCCAAAGCTTCAACACCAGAAATACCTTGCTAACATACCCCCCACTGAAACCAAAGACAATAAATCAGCTTCAAATAAAGATGCTTCACAAAGAATCAGCCCTGTGAAAACATCCAGAAAAGAAGTCTATTGACTGGAATTAATCAACACTACAATTAAATGAACACACACACACACACACACACACACACACAGACACACATACACACACACACAGAAATGAGAAAGAACTCCAGTAACTCAAATGGAAAGAGTGTTGTATGTCCTCCAAGCAACTGCACCAGTTCTCCAAGAAGAATTCTTAACCAGACTGAGCTGGCTGAAATAACAGAACTATAATTGAGAATATGGATGAGAACAAAGATTATCAAGATTCAGGAGAATGGAAAAATGCAATCCAAGGAAACTAATAACCACCATAAAATGTTACAGGAGGTGAAGGACAAAGTAGCCAGGATAAAAAAGAACCTAATGGATCTGACAGTGCTGAATAACACAATACGAGAGTTTCATGATGCAGTCACGAGTATTAACAGCAGAATAAATCAAGCTGAGAGAAGAATCTCAGAACTTGAAGACTGGCTCCCTGAAAGAAGACAGTTAGACAAAAAAATTTTTTTTAAAGGAATGAACAAAACCTTCAAGAAGTACAGGATTATGTAAAGAGGCCAAATCTGAGAATCATTAGCATACCTGAAAAGGAAGGGAAGAAAGCAAGCAACTTGAAAACATATTTCAAAATATCATCTGTGAAAACTTCCTCAACCTTGTGAGAGAGGCTAATAGTCAAATTCAGAAAATACAGAGAACTCTTGCAAGATTCTACACAAGAAGGCCATCACCAAGACACACAATCCTCAGATTTTTCAAGGCCAAAATGAAAAAAAAGAATGTTAAAGGAAGCTAGAGAGAAAGGGAAGTTTACCTACAAAGAAAACCCCATCAGGCTAACAGCAGACTTCTCAGATGAAATACTCCAATTCAGAAGAGACTGGGGGCCTATATTCAATATTCTTAAAGCCAGCATAGTAACCAGGTAACAACACAATGACAGGGTCAAATCCAAACATATCAATACTAACCTTGAATGTCAACAGGATAAATGCCCCCACAAAGTGGCAAGCTGGATAAAAACAGCAAAACCCAAAGGTATGCTGTCTTTAAGAGACCCATCACACATGTAATGACACCCATAAGCTCAAAATAAAAAGATGGAGGAAAATCTACGAAGCAAATGGAAAACAGAAAAAAACAAGAGTTGCAATCCTAATTTCAGACAAAACAGAGTTTGAAACAACAAAGATCAAAAAGCAAAGAAGGGCATTACATAAAGGTATAGGGTTCAATTCAACAAGAAAGCCTAACTACCATACATATATATATATATATATATAAAATATTATATATAAATATATAAAATATATATGTTATATATATATATGAAGCAAGAATGAATCAACCCCAAAACTAACAGAAGACAAGAAATAACCTAAATCAGAAATGAACTGAAGGAAATTGAAACACACACAAAAAAATTCTAAATATATAAATATAAAATATATAAATATATATATACACACACATATTTAGGATAGTTAGGCTTTCTTGTTGAATATATATATATATGTCCAACACAGAAGCACTCAGATTCATAAAGCAAGTATTTAGAGACCTGTAAAGAGAAATAGATTCCCACACAATAATAGTGGGGTACTTCAACATTCCACTGCCAATATTAGATAGATCATTGAGGCAGAAAATTAACAAAGATAAACAGGACCTGAACTCAAATGTATTAGTCCATTCTTGCACTGCTATAAAGACACACCTGAGACTGGGTAATTCATAAAGAAAAGAGTTTTAATTGACTCAGAGTTCCACATGGCTGGGGAGGCCTCAGGAAACTTATAATCATGGCAAAAGATGAAGGGGAAGCAAGGCACATCTTCACATGGCCAGAGCAGGAGGAAGAGAGAAAGCAAACGGGGACATGCTACACACTTTCAAATTACCAGATCTTGTGAGAACTCTATCATGAGAACAGCAAGGGGGGAGTCCAATCTCCATGATTAAATCACCTTCCACCAGGCCCCTCCTCCAACACTGGGAAATACAATCCAACATGAGATTTGTGTGGGAACACAGAGCCAAATCATATCATTCTGCCCCTGGCCCCTCCCAAATCTCATGTCCTTCTCATATTTCAAAACACAATCATGCCTTCCCAACAGTCCCCCAAAATCTTAACTCATTCCAGCATTAACTCAAAAGTCCAAGTCCAAAGTCCCATCTGAGACAAAGCAAGTTCTTTGTGCTTATGAGCCTGTAAATTAAAAAACAAGTTAGTTACTTCCATGATACAATGGAGGTACAGGCATTGGGTAAATGTTCCTGTTTCAAAAGAGAGCAATTGGCCAAAACAAAGGGGCTACAGGCCCCATGCAAATTTGAAACTCAGCAGGGCAATCATTAAATCTCAAAGCTCCAAAATAATCTCCTTTGACTTCATGTCTCATATCCTCGCCACGCTGATGCAAGGGGTGCGCTTCCAAGGCCTTGGGCATCAACATTAGACCAGATGAATCTGATAGACCTCTACAGAACTCTCCAATTAAGAACAGCAAAATATATACTCTTCTCATTGCCACATGGCACATAATCTAAAATTGACCACCTACTTAGACATCAAGCAATCCTCAGCAAATGCAAAAGAACCTAAATTATATCAAACACTCTCTCAGACCACAGAACAATCAAAATAGAAGTCAAGACTAAGATATTGCTAAAAACCATGCAATTATAAAAAAACTAAACAACATGTTCCAGAATGGCTCTTGGGTAAATAATGAAATTAAGGAAGAAATCAAGAAGTTTTTTGAAATTAATGAAAACAAAAATACAACATACTACTATCTCTGGGACACAGCTAAGGTAGTATTAAAATGAACATTCATAGAACTAAATGTCCACATCAAAAAGTTAGAAAGATCTAAAATTAACAACCTAGCATCACAACTAAAAGCACTAGAGGCGCAAGAATGAATCAACCCCAAAGCTAACAGAAGACAAGAAATAACCTAAATCAGAAATGAACTGAAGGAAATTGAAACACACACACACATTCTAAAGATCAATAAATTCAGGAGTTTTTAAAAAATTAACGAAATATATAGGCCACTAGCTAGACTAATTTGGAATAAAAGAGAGAAGAGCCAAATAAACACAATTAGAAATGACAAGGGGAATGTTATCACTGACCCCAAAGAAATAAAAGTAATCATCAGAAACTACTGTGAACTCTTCTATGCACACAAACTAGAACACCTAGAAGAGACAGATACATTCCTGGACACACACACACACCCTCCCAAGACTGAGCCAGGAAGAGATAGGTTTCCTGAAGAGACTGAAAATGTGCCCCACAATTGAATCAGTAATAAATAGCCTACCAACCAAAAAAAGCCCAGAACCTGATGAATTCACAGCCAAATTCTACTAGATGTACAAGGAAGAGATGACACCATTCCTACTGAAACTATGCAAAAAAATTGAGAAGGTTACACTCTTCTCCAACTCATTCTTTGAGGCCAGCATCATCCTGATACCAAAAACTGGCAGAGACGCAATAAAAAAGAAAAAAACAAAAACTTTAGGTCAATATCCTGGATGAACATCAATGCAAAAAACCTGAACAAAATACTTGAAAATCGAATCCAGAGGCACATCACAAAGCTAATCCATCATAATCAAGTAGACTTTATCCCTGAGATGCAAGGTTGGATCAACATAGGCAGGTCAATAAATGTGATTCATCACATAAACAGAGTTAGAGGCAAAACCCCACGATTATCTCAATTGGTGCAGAAAAGCCTGTTGATAAAATTCAACACACTTTCAGGTTAAAAATTGTCAATACACCAGTTATTGAAGCAACATATCTCAAAGTAATAAGAGTCATCAAGGACATACCAACAGCCAATATCACACTGAATGGGCAAAAACTGGAAGCATTGCCTCTGGAAAACCAGCACAATATAAGGATGCCCTCTTTCACCACTCCTATTTAACATTGTATTGGAAGTTCTAGCCAGAGCAATCAGGCAAGAGAAAGAAATAAAGGGCATCCAAATAAGAAGAGAAGAAGTGAAACCATCCCTGCTTGCAGATGACATGATTCCATGTCTAGAAAATCACATAGTCTTGGCCCAAAAGCTCCTTCGGCTGATAAACAACTTCAGCAAAGTTTCAGGATGCAAAATCAATGTACAAAAATCACTAGCATTCCTATACAACCACAATAACCCAGCCAAGAGCCAAAACAGGAAGGAAATTCCATTCACAGTAGCCATGAAAATAATAAAATATTTAGAAATACAGCTAACCAGGGAGGTAAAAGTGAACCCAGAAATATAGCTGCATATCTATTACCATCTGATCAAAGCTGACAAAAAGAAGCTATGAGGAAAAGACTCCTGATTCAATAAATGGTGCTGGGTTACCTATCTAGCCATATGCAGAAGGCAGAAACTGAACCCCTTCCTTACAACACATACAAAAAACAACGCAAGATGGATTAAAGATTTAAATGAAAAACCCCAAACTTTGAAATCCCTGGAAGACAACCTACACATCCTGGACATAGGAATGGACAATGATTTCATGACACAGACATCAAAAGCAACCATATAAAAAGCAAAAAATGACAAATGGGATGTAATTAAACTTAACAGCATCTGCACAGCAAAAGAAACTATCAACAGAGTAAACAGACAACCTACTGAATGAAAGCAAATATTTGCAAATTATGCATTCGAGAAAGGTCTAATATCCAGTTTCTGTAAGGAACTTAAGTAAATTTATAAGAGAAAAACAAGCAACCACATTAAAAAGTGGGCAAACAACAAGGACAGACACTTTTCAAAAGAAGACATACATGCGGCCAACAACCACATATAAAAAAAGCTGAATATCACTGATCATTACAGAATGATTTGCAAATCAAAACCACAATGAGATACCATCTCACACCAGTCAGAACGGCTATTACTAGAAAGCCAAAAAAATAACAGATGCTGGTGAGTTTGTGGAGAAAAGGGAACACTTATACACTGCTGGTGGGAGTGTAAATTGGTTCAACTATTGTGGAAAGCAGTATGGTGATTCCTCAAAGAGCTAAAAGTGGAAGTACCATGACTCAGCAATCCCATTGTTGGTTATATACCCAGAGGAATTTAAATCATCCTGCCATACAGACACATGTATGAGAATCTTTATTGCAGCACTATTCACAATAACAAAGACATGGAATCAATCTAAATGCCTATTAATGACAGACTGGTTAAAGAAAATGTGGTTCATATATACCATGGAATACTATGCATTCATAGGAAAGAAGATTATGTCATTGCGGGAACATGGATGGAACTGAAGGCTATTATTCTTTGCAAACTAATGCAGAAACAGAAAACCAAATACTGCACGTTCTCACTTATAAGTGGGAGCTAAATGAAGAGAACTCATGAACATAAAGAAGGGAACAACAGACTCTGGATTCTACTTGAGAGTAGAGGGTGGGAGGAGGGAGAGGAACAGAAAATGTAACTATTGTGTACTGGGCTTAATACATGTGTGATGAAAGAATCTGTACAACAAACCCTTATGACACGAGTTCACCTATGTAACAAACTTTTACATGTACCCCAAACCTAAAATAAGAGTTAAAAAAAGTAAATATTGGATACTAGGCTTAGTACCCAGATGACAAAATAATCTGTGCAACAAACCCCCATGGCCTCAAATTTATTTATATAACAAACCTGTACATGTACCCCTGAACCTAAAATAAGTTAAATTTTTTTAAAAAACAAAAGAACTAAGGATTTTGGGTTCCCAGTCCACTGCTCTGCTTACCAGGTGTTGAGAAGTGGGGTGATATGGTTTAGATCTGTGTCCCCAGAAAAACTCATGTGGAATTGTAGTCCCCAACGTTGGATGTGGGCCCTGGTGAGATATAATTGGATCATGGGGGTGGATTTCTCATTAATGTTTTAGCACCATCCCCCTTGGTATTGTCCTCATGACAGTGAGTGAGTTTTCATAAGATCTGGTCACATAAAAGTGTGTGGCACCTCTCACGTTACTCTCACTTGTTCTTGCTCTGGCCTTGTGAACTGCCTGTTTCCCCTTTGCCTTTCACCATGATTGTAAGTTTCTGGTTGCTTCTACAGAAGCCGAGCAGATGCCAGAATCATGCCTCCTATGCAGCCTATGGAGCCATGAGTGAATTTAACCTCTTTCCTTTATCAATTACCCACTCTCAGGTATTTCTTTTCTTTTCTTTTCTTTTTTTATACTTTAAGTTCTAGGGTACATGTGCACAACGGGCAGGTTTGACACATAGTGCCATGTGTCAACACGTGCCATGTTGGTTTGCTGCACCCATCAACTCGTCATTTACATTAGGTATTTCTCCTAATGCTATCCCTCCCCCAGTTCCCCACCCCCCAACAAGCCCCAGTGTGTGATGTTCCCCATCCTGTGTCCAAGTTTTGTCATTGTTCAATTCCCACCTGTGAGTGAGAACGTGCAGTGTTTGGTTTTCTGTCTTTGTGATAGTTTGCTGAGAATGATGGTTTCCAGCTTCATTCATGGCCCTGCAAAGGACATGAACTCATCCTTTTTTATGGCTGCATAGTATTCCATGGTATATATGTGCCACATTTTCTTAATCCAATCTATCATTGATGGACATTTGGGCTGGTTCCAAGTCTTTGCTATTGTGAATAGTGCCATGATAAACATACATGTGCATGTGTCTTGACAGTAGCATGATTTATAATCCTTTGGGTATATACCCAGTAATGGGGTCGCTGGGTCAAATGGTATTTCTAGTTCTAGATTGTTGAGGAATTGCCACACTGTCTTCCGCAATGGTTGAACTAATTTACAGTCCCACCAACAGTGTAAAAGCATTCCTATTTCTCCACGTCCTCTCCAACATCTGTTGTTTCCTGACTTTTTAATGATTGCCATTCTAACTGGCATGAGATGGTATCTCATTGTGGTTTTCATTTGCATTTCTCTGATGACCAGTGATGACGAGCATTTTTTTCATATCTACTGGCTGCATAAATGTCTTCTTTTGAGAAGTGTCTGTTCATATCCTTTGTCCACTTTTTGATGGGATTGCTTGTTTTTTCCTTGTAAATTTGTTTAAGTTCTTTGTAGATTCTGGATATTAGCCCTTTGTCAGATGGGTAGATTGCAAAAGTTTTCTCCCATTCTGTAGGTTGTCTGTTCACTCTGATGGTAATTTCTTTAGCCGTGCAGAAGCTCTTTAATTAGACCCCATTTGTCTATTCTGGCTTTTGTTGCAGTTGCTTTTGGTGTTTTAGTCATGAAGTCCTTGCCCATACCTATGTCCTGAATGGTATTGCCTAGGTTTTCTTCTCACGTTTTTATGGTTTTAGGTCTAACATTTAAGTCTTTAATCCATCTTGAATTAATTTTTGTATAAGGTGTAAGGAATGGATCCACTTTCAGCTTTCTACATATGGCTAGCCAGTTGGGGAAAAGGCCTCAAAGACATTTCAGAGACCTTTGCAGCAGTCCCTCTCATCACAGGCCCAGAGGACTAGGAGAACTACATGATTTTGTATGCCAGGCCTACAGCCCACAATGCTCTACATAACCTTAGGACACTGCTTTCTGCATTCTGGCCACTCTAGCTCCAGCTCAAAAATGCCCAGGCACAGCTCAGGGTTGCAGCTTTGGAGGGTACAAGCCATAACCTTGGTGGCTTCCACGTGGTGTTAAGCCTCCTGCTGCACAGAGTGAAAGAGTTAGGGCTAGGAAGCCTTTGCCTAGATTTCAGAAGATGTTCAAAAAAGCCTAGGTGCCCAGGCAGAAGATTCCTGCAGGGTTGGAACCCCCACAGAGAACCTCTACTAGGGCAATGCAGAGGGGATATGTGGCATTGGAGCCCCCACACAGAGTACCCACTGTGGCTTTGCCTAGTGGAGCTGTGAGAGGAGGGTCACAATCTTCCAGTCCCAGAATGGTTGGTCCGTTATCAACTTGCACTCTGCACCTTTAAAAGCCACAGGCACTCAAACCAGCCCATGAAAGCATCTGTGGAGGCTTAACCCTGCAAAGCCACAGGGGTGGAGCTGCTCAAGTCCTTGGGAGCCCACTTCTCACACCAGTATGCCCTGGATTTGGAACCTAGAGTCAAAGAATATTACTTTGGAACTTTAAGATTTACTGACTGCCCTACTGGGTTTCAAACTCGCATAGGGCCTGTGGACCCTTTCTTTTGGCCAATTTCTCCCTTTTGGAATAAGAATATTTACCCAATTCTTAAATCCCCACTGCATCTTGTAAGTAAATAACTTGTTTTTGATTTTACAGGCTCATAGGTGGAAGGGACTTCCCTTGTCTCAGATGAGACTTTGAACTTTGAGTTAATGCTGGAATGAGTTAAGACTTTGGGGGACATGTGGGAAGGCATAATTGTATTTCACAATGTTAAACAGATATGAGATTTGGGGGCCAGGAGTGTAATGATATTGTTTGGATCTGTGTCCCTACCAAATCTGATGCCAAATTGTAATCCTCAATGTTTGATGTGGGGCCTAGTGGGTGGTGATTGGATGATGGGGTTGGATTTCTCCTGAATGGTTGATCACTGTTTCTCTCAATATTGTCCTTACAATAGTCAGTGAGTTCTCATGCGATATGGTCATTTAAAAGTGTGTTGCACCTCTGCGCTCAAACTTTTTTGCTCCTGCTTCAACCATGTGAAGTGTCTGCTACCCCTTTGCCTTCTGTCATGATTGTAAGTTTTCTTAGTTCTCTCCACAAGCCAAGCAGGTGCCAGCATCATGCTTCCTCTACAGCCTGTGGAACCATGAGCCAATTAATCCTCTTTCTCTCATAAATTACCCAGTCTCACATATTTATTTATAGAAATGCAAGAATAGACTAATACAGAAGAGGTAGTATTCCAGGGGCACACAATTTTTAAATAATGGACCAGATCCCAAACGCTTGAAGAAACTACTCACTCTCCAACCCATACCTCTTCCCAACACAAACACACACACACACCCCTCCAAACCTGGTCTGGAATCTTCTATTTTCCTGAAGAACATATTAATTTAGTAGGTGAAACATATAACACTGAATTCAAACTACAGGTCAAACACCAATTATTTTTTATTTAGTTATAAATGGGCCACATGCTGCTGAATGGCCTCTCTGATATAACCTGCCATCTCAAAAGCTTCGAAGTTGAGAGGCCCTCCTTCTGTTCCTTTTCGTCCAATCACCACAAGACATACAGACTCGATCTGAACTACCGTCACTGCCCTGCTGCCCTGACTCTGGCCTTTGGTGCGCAGGTCCATGGTGTTGTTGCCTTCGGTGTACAGATTGTCCCGAATCAACAAGCATTTGGTTCCTGCAAGGGTGACTCCTTGGAGAAACAACTTCTCTCTCCCCTCTCTTGCCAGTAAAATCTGAATTTCTTCCTGGGTCAACTGGAACAAGTTGCCTTCAGAGTAAGATGCTAATAACCAGGGTGGGGAATTGGTGATAATTGCTGCATCACAGCACGTACCAGTTGGTAGAAAGAGAGTGAGGCAGTCCTGCCAGACCTCTTCACTGATATCCTGTATCCACTGCATTATTCAGGTAAGCTGTCTCTAGCAAGTTGGTCTTCAAAGGAAACTTGTTAGCACTTGGCTCAAGAAGTCTGATAAGCTGAGACTGAAATAAACTAAAAATACAGTCTATTTCTCATGGCCTTTCCCCAGAAGCAAGGTAGAGGAGGTCTTGGTGACTTGAATAAAGTTGTGCCTCAGCTGCTATCTGCTGTGATTTATCAAGCTATCTCAAGAATAGGAGTGAGGTCACAAAGGTTCTGTGACTTTTTAAAGAGTCATAATCAACTACATCATTGGTGATCTCTTCCAGTACCTTTCTGAGGCTGTATTTATAGCTATAAAGATAGTGGGTGCAAAGTGTACTTACTTACTTCCCTGGTGTACCATGAGAAAAATACCAACCCCCAACAGTAGGAAAGGCTTTAGTAGAACATAATTGAGTTGAAGGCTTAGATGTGAAATAGGACAGGTGAGAGTTACTGCAGCAATTAGTATCTCATATGTTGGTTAATCTTACTGAGACCTGAGCTTTAGGTACAAAGTCAAAAAGCCCACAGGATTGTCAGTTCACAACTTCTTTTGAGATGATCACAATAGCTTCTTACTTGGTTTCCTTGCCTCCAGACTTCTTTCCTTTAGTTTACCCTCTGAACTACATTAGCTGTTAGTCATTCATTTGGTTATTTATCAAACATTTACTATTTGCCAAGAACTTGTCTAGGCAGTAGGGTAGAGTAGTGAACAGAACAGAGACAAACTGCTGCCCTCATGGAGCTGACATTCTACAGGGAAGAAACAAATAATAGATGCTACTAGTATCTCTTTCAATGAAAATAATTTTATTAGCCTAGTAGTTTTTTCTTCCAGATTTTCTCTCTTATTGCCAGGCTTTCTCTACTCCTATGGGGGTACATTCTGACTTGTGGTTCTTCTGTAACCTTTGGCAAGTCAGTGTGTGTGCATCAATTTACTCTGAAATGACACCAACTTGCATTAAAAAGGGAATGTTATGAGAAATCACTAATATTAATGGTGGGAAAAATTTGAGCTACTGCTAAAAATATTTGTTTTTTTAATTCAACAAATATTTATTGAGTACCTACTATGGGTTAGGACTATTCCAGACTTTGGAAATCCAACAGTGAACAAAAAGTCCCTGCCCTCATAGAGATGACATACTAGAGAGAGAGAGGTAATAAATGACAAATACATCTATAATATATCAGGTAGTATTGATAACTATGAAGGAAAAAAGTTAGGAGTGTAGAGAATGTTGGAGATGAATTAGTGATAGTTTTATTTTATATACGGTGTTCAGGTAGGTAAGGATTGATACAGAGACATTTGATCAGAGACCTGAAAGAGATGAAGGAGTAAACATATAAATATCTGAGGGAAGAGCATTCCAGGCAAAGGAAATAACAAACATAAAGGCCCTGAGGCAGAAGTATGTCTGGTATATTTAAGAAACAGCAAGGAAACCAATATGACTTGAGGAGACAGAAAAAAGAGTGATAGAAGATATAATAGATATAATAAGAGTTGTACTGGGCTTAGATATTATGTAGGGATTTACAGAATATGGTTAATATTTGGCTTTTACTCTAAGATGGGGAGCTAGTAGACAGTTTTAAACCAAGGAATTATACCATTCTAGATTCTAGATTCTAGTCCCATAGAAGATGCTATGTAGATTATAGGTTCTAGGGGTACCAAGGCCAAAACATGCAGACCAGCTAGAGGCTGTGGCAGCAATCCAGGCAAGAGATAACAGAGGCTTGGGGCCAGGCACAGTGGCTCATGCTTATAATTCCAGTACTTTGTGAGGTGGAGGTGGGAGGATTGCTAGAGACCAGGAGTTGGGAACCAGCCTAGGCAACATAGAAAGACATCGTCTCTACTAAAAAAAAAGTAAAAAGAAAAAAATTTAGTCAGGTATGGTGGTACACCTGTAGTCCCAGCTACTTGGGAGGCTGAGACAGGAGGATCACTTGGGCCTGAGAGTTGGAGGCTGCAGTGAGCTATGATCACACCACTGCACTCCAGCCTGGGTGACAGAGACATTGTCTCAAAAAATAATAAAATAAAATAAAATAAAATAAAATAAAATAAAATAAAATAAAATAAAATAGAGGCTTGGGCCAGGATACAGGAGTGAGAAGTGATTGAATTTGGAGACAATTTTGAAGGGAGAACTCATGGGATTTGATGATGAATCAGGTATGGGATATGAGAGAAAGGATGCCTCCAAGACTCTTGTCCTGAATGACTGTGCTATGTTTTAATGCTTGTGTCTCCTTCAAAATTCGTATTGAACCTTTATCCCCAATGCAACAGTATTAAGAACTAATGATTAAGGAGCATTTAGAAGGTAATTAGGACATGAGGGCTGTAGTCTTATGGATAGGATTAGTGCCTTATAAAAGGGCTGGATGGAACTAGCCATGTGTGTATCTCCTGCTATGTGAGTATACAGCGTTCATCTCTCCAGAGAGCATTTAAGATGCCATCTTGGAAGTAAAGACAGCCCTTCTTACCAGACACTGAAGCTACTGGCTCCTTAAGCTTGATTTGCCAGCCTTCAGAACTGTGATAAGTACATTTCTGTTCTGTACAAATTATCCAGTCTAGAGTATTTGGTTTTAGCAGCACAAATGCACCAGGATAAACTGGAAGGATAAAGTTGCAATTTCCTGAGATGAGTAATACTGTGTAAAGAGCAGGCTTGAGGATTCAGGTAGAAATAAAAAATTCTTTAATCCATCTTGAATTAATTTTTGTATAAGGTGTAAGGAAGGGATCCAGTTTCAGCTTTCTACATATGACTAGCCAGTTTTCCCAGCACCATTTATTAAATAGGGAATCCTTTCCCTATTTCTTGTTTTTGTGCGGTTCGTCAAAGATCAGATGGTTGTAGATGTGTGGTATTATTTTTGAGGGCTTTGATCTGTTCCATTGGTCTATATCTCTGTTTTGGTACCAGTACCACATTGTTTTGGTTACTGTAGCCTTGTAGTTTGAAGTCAGGTAGCATGATGCCTCCAGCTTTGTTCTTTTGGCTTAGGATTGTCTTAAATGTTAGACCTAAAACCATAAAAACTCTACAAAAAAACCTAGGCAATACCATTCAGGACATAGGCATGCAAAGACTTCATGTCTAAAACACCAAAAGCAATGGCAATAAAAGCCAAAATTGACAAATGGGACCTAATTAAACTAAAGAGCTTCTGCACAGCAAAAGAAACTACCATCAGAGTGAACAGGCAACCTACAGAATGGGAGAAAATTTTTGCAATCTACTCATCTGACAAAGGGCTAATATCCAGAATCTACAAAGAACTCAAACAAATTTACAAGTAAACAAACAAATAACCCCATCAAAAAGTGGGTGAAGGATATGAACAGATGCTTCTCAAAAGAAGACATTTATGCAGCCAACAGACACATGAAAAAATACTTATCATCACTGGTCATCAGAGAAATGCAAATCAAAACCACAATGAGATACCATCTCACACCAGTTAGAATGGCGATCATTAAAAAATCAAGAAACAATAGGTGCTGGAGAGGATGTGGAGAAATAGGAACACTTTTACACTGTTGGTTGGACTGTAAATTAGTTCAACTATTGTGGAAGACAGTGTGGCGATTCCTCAAGGATCTAGAACTAGAAACACTGTATGACCCAGCCATCCCATTACTGGGTATATACCCAAAGGATTATAAATCATGCTGCTATAAAGACACATGCACACGTATGTTCACTGAGGCACTATTCACAATAGCAAAGACTTGGAATCAACCCAAATGTCCATCAGTGACAGACTGGATTAAGAAAATGTGGCACATATACACCATAGAATACTATGCAGCCATAAAAAAGGATGAGTTCATGTCCTTTGTAGGGACATAGATGAAGCTGGAAACCATCATTGTCAGCAAACTATAGCAAGAACAGAAAACTAAACACCGCATGTTGTCTCTCATAGGTGGGAATTGCACAATGGGAACACTTGGACACAGGAAGGGTCCACATACTGAGGCCTGTCATGGGGTTGGCGGAGGGGGGAAGGATAGCATTAGGAGATATACCTAATATAAATGATAAGTTAATGGGTACAGCACACCAATATGCACATGTATACATATGTAACAAACTTGCATGTTGTGCACATGTACCCTAGAACTTAAAGTATAATAAAAATAAAATAAAATAAAATAAAAGAGTCAAAAATTCTGTTTTGGATGTAATAAGTTTGAGATGTCTTTAAGATATCTAAGGAGACATGTCAGTAGGCTGCTGAATATTATGTAAGTTTTGAGTTCAGAGGACAGATAAAGATTACAGATAAAATTTCGGGAGTTGTCCACAAATAGATGCTATTTAAAGCCATGGCACTGGATGACAGCACCCAAGGAATAAGAGTAAATAAAGAAGAGGATAATTCTGAGCTCTAGCAGCATTACAACATATAGAGATAGGTAAAATGAAGTGAAACAGCAAAAGAGATTGGGAATGAGAAGTCAGTGACGTAGGAGAGAGAGTGGTATCTCTATCCCTGGAGCCAAGTGAACAAAATGTATTCAATGAGAAGAGAGTGATCAAATACTGCTGAGAGGACAAAAAGAGATCTGAGGATGACCAATGGACTTTGCAATGGGGAGAATATTGGTAACCTTGACAAGAATAGTTTGGTGGAGTGGTGGAAGAAATGCCTGATTAGAGAGATATAAAGTGAAAATAGGACAGGAATAGAAGAGAATGGATTTAGATAAATCTTTTGAAGAGTTCCGCTATAAAGTATAAGAGGAATGGGGGGATGGCAGGTTGGGGACAGAAATGTGGGTCCAAAAAGATATTTTTTAAGATTGGAAATTCTATGGCATGCTTTCATGCTGATGGCAGTGATCCAGTAAAGTGGAAACATTTAGTAATAAAGGCAAGGAAACAATTGAGCAGGATAAAGAGAATGAAATTGAGTGGACAAGTGGAAGGGTTGCCTTAGGGATGCTCAGTAAGAGTTCGTTAATTGAAGACAGATTATATGAGCTCACATTCAAGGCATCAAGCAAATTTGGTTGTGGGATGATGTGGAAGTTCCCTTCTTATAGTTTCTATTTTATCAGCAAACTAGGAAGCAAGGTAAGCATTTGAGAGAGGAAACAGAGATATTTGATGATAAAGTTGAGGAAAGGAAGGAACCTATCAATATTCATTGTGTCTTTACAATGTTCCCGGAACCTCATATACATTACATTTTGAGTTCCCACAAGAAATTTATGAGAATAGGTTTATAGATGAGAAAACTAAGGCACAGAGAGTTTGTGTAATTTGCCCAGGGCCATGTATTATTAGCATATTGCTAAGCCAAAATTTGAACCTGGTCTGACTAGAGTCCACACACCCTTTCCACTATCCTAAACAGCATTGAAATAAGGTTTTGAGTCTGAGTAACAAGGTATATGGTGGTGCAATTAGTAGGGATAGGAAAAAATTGAGAAAGAGCAAGTGGTAGAGGTAGGAAAATGCAAGGGGGTTGTGAGAGAGTGTGAAAGATGAGTTTGTTCTGGGCCATGATACCTTTAATGTGCTAGCAGGAACACGCAAGTAGAACTGTCAGAGGGCAATTGGAAGTTCTAAATTTGAACTCACGAAAAAGGTCATGGTACTTGAGATATGAAGTTGGGAATCCCCTACTGAGGGTGCATTAGCCCCTTTTCACACTGCTATAAATAAATACCTGAGACTGGGTAATTTATAAAGAAAAGAGGTTTAATTGGCTCACGGTTCTGCAGGCTGTACAGGAAGCATAGTAGCTTCTGGTTCTGGGGAGGCCTCAGGAAAGTTCCAGTCATGGTGGAAGGCAAATGGGGAGTGAGGCACTTCACATGGCCAGAGCAGGAGGAAAGTGGGCAGGGGACGGTGCCACACGCTTCTAAGCCATCAGATCTCGTGAGAACTCACTCACTATGGCAATGACAATACCAAAGAGGCTGGTGTTAAACCATTCAGAACAAACCACCCCCATGATCCAATCACCTCTCACCAGGTCCCACTTCCAACATTAGGGATTCCAATTAGCCATGAGATTTGGTGGGGACACAGATCCAGGCCATATCCAGGAGTAAGGGTTTAACTTGTGGAAGAGATCACGATAACCAAAAGAAAGAAAATAGAAGAGGAATGAGGATAGAAGCCAGCAAAATGGCTTTAAAAAAGGAGAAAGGAGCTGGGAAGGAGTCAGAGAAGGAACAGCTGGGGATGCAGGCAGTGAGTTTGCTTTATAATAAAGGTCAAGAGAAGAAAGAATGTCAAAAAGGAATATGAATCAATAGTTTTAAATGCTGTAAGACAAACAGAAAATTAGCACTGAGAAGAGCTGTTTGGAATCAGCAGCTGGAATTGAGGATGATGTGAAAGAGCCAATTGAGTGGAGTGGTAGGGAGGAGTGAGTTTGTTATGGAGAAGTGAAGGTGATGATAAGTAGACTATTCTTTTGAGATATTTGGCAGTGAAAGGGCTGAAAATGATGGAACGATGGTACAAGGGAGAATAGTGTCATGGACCGAGGGAAAGGCCTTCAGGCTAGAGAAAAAGGCAGAATATGATAAACGGATAGTTTTGCTAGCAAATGTTATAAGAACTCAAAGAAGAACAAAATTATTTTGTAGGGGCAGTGAGATTGCAAACCATAACACTGCAATAGTAGAGCTAGAAATTACCCTGAGATAGTGGCCAATACCCTCACTGTAACCTTGGTCAACTTAGGACTCAGAGAGGTGGCGTGATTTCCCCAAGGTCACATAGCAAGTTAGTGGCAGACCTGAGAGGAGTAGAACCCAGATTTCTCAACTCTCAGATTGTTCTTTTTCCCATCACAAGTCTGACTTGGAGCACACCACTGAGGGTCTGCACCTATTTACCCCTCATCTGATAACTGGTCCAGTGGGCCCTTCCTTGGTCCTCTTCCCATATCTATGATGGCAAAAGTGATGAGGTTACTGTAGTATTTCAGATTTTAACTAGGTTGATGGCAGCAGACACATAAAGGAGAGACACAGAGGAGGATATACCTTTCCATATTTCAAAAAATATTCTCTGGTGACTTGCCCAAGGTCTCACATCTAGGAAGCTCTTCAGAAACCCAATTGCCAGCATGGGGCAGCCTGTGTTACCACTGCAGGATGCTATCACTGTAATATTAAAGGACTGACATCTGTGTTCAGAGGCCTTATAGCATCAAGGAGTGTGAGAAGGGTGGCAGTACTCGAATCTGGGACTTAAAGACTGGGCCAAACGTTGAACCTGGACCAGAATAATCAATTCCCCGAAGAAAAGGGCACTTGCCAGGAAGCAAGATGGCGGAAACGGCTGCGGTCAAAGTGTCGCGATAGGAGCTGCCGCCGAGGATCAGGTGACGAGAGTTTGAGATACGACCGGGAGGGCGGGGTAGAAACCCGGGTTGGGCCAGAGGGTAGCTAGAGCGGTGGCGGCGGCATCCGGAGTAGCACTGAGATCTTCCGGTGGCGGGAACTGCGGTCATGGATCATATTACGGTACCCAAGGTAAGGAGAAGAGTTAAGCGAGGCTGACAGCTGCGAGCTTCCTCTTGGTGCTCACCTGGGAGCCCAGACACACCTCCTCAGCCTTCTCAGCCGTTTTTGACGCGTCTTTCCCGTGCGGGGTCCTGGGTTCTCTTTCTGGGTCCACACCCCTTTTCAACCAAACACCCCTTCTCAGGATCCGCTTGCGGGCGTCGGCGGCCGGGAAAGAGGTGGTCTGCGCCCCCGCGCCCGGTGCACACCTGTTCTGGCCCTCTGACTCCAGCTCCTCCCTAGCCTTGACCTCACACCCACCCTTACCTCAGCTTTTTATACTAACCGCACTTGTAACCGCCATTCGCGAATATCCCACATGGCACTGCCTCCTGCAGAGTTACTTCCTTTATTCAGCGTTTCTTCACCATCCTCTTGGCTCCTCCGGCCACTAACCTTCCCCAGGGGCTGCCCAGACCCCCACTCTCGCCCCAGCTCCACGGCATGCCTGTGAGGGTTTGTGGGGCTACAGCATCTCTTCGGCCAAAGCTGGGCAATAGAAAAGGAAGGGGACTGGGGCAGAGTGGATCTGGCCCTGCTCAGCCGGTAGGAGAAACCCAGGAGGTTTATCTAGCCAGTTGTCGCCTGTTTTTAGCCAGCCCCGAGTTAAAGTTGCTTCTGCTACTTTTTCCTCTCATCTTTCCAGATCCTACTCCCTCCTTTCCCAACGCCAGCCCCTTTCTGTTTCAAATCCACTTCCCTTCCTTCTCCTCTTTGGGGCTGGGGAACAGTAAAAAGTTCACAACTAGTCTGTCGTTATTTTTTCCTGTTGATCGTAACACACGTGGCCCAGGCTAATTGAAGTCCTGGTAAAAAATCCAGCGTGTTTTTAATGGAAAGAACATGGATTTTGAAGCCAGAAGACTTGAATTAAAGTGCTGCCCACTGCACCCCCACCAACTACTAGCTAATGACTTTGGACAAATTTAACCTCTCTGAGCCTTAGCTTTGATAGGGGTTTTCTCTGCGTCCCTACCCAAATCTCATCTTGTAGCTTCCATAATTCTCACGTGTTGTGGGAGGGACCCGGTGGGAGATGGTTGAATCATGGGGGCAGGGCTTTCACATGCTGTTCTTGTGATAGTGAATGGGTCTCATGAGATCTGATGGTTTTAAAAACGGGAGTTTCTCTGCACAGGCTCTCTCTTTGCCTGCTGCCATCCACGTAAGATGTGACTTGCTCCTCCTTGCCTTCTGCCATAATTGTGAGGCTTCCCCAGCCATGTGGAACTGTTAAGTCCAATAAACCTGCAATAAACTGCCCAGTCTCGGGTATGTCTTTATCAGCAGCCTGAAAACGGACTGATACACCTACCAAATGAGGATAATGAAATTTGCCTGACTCACTTCACAAGATGGGTGTGGGATTAAATAAGAGGATGTGTGTGAAAGAGTTTTTGTAACTAGCAATGTTTTGCCCACTTTTTAGCATAAGACCTTGATGCTGCCTGATGGGCAAAGCACAAACTCCAACCTTCAACCTCTTTTTCTGACTCCCTCCTCTTCAGGGCCTTTCTCTGTGGAGGATAACCACATCCCGTGTAACAGCCAGCCTTGCCTTTTTCTGTGTCCCTTTGTTTCCAGATCATGTCATTTGTACAAGGTGCTCTGACATGGTATAAGAAGGTGGTACCATTAAAAGAAAGGAACTTCTGTTGTCCAGACTCCCTTTTCTCCCAACCTACCTAAGCTCTAGTTCAAAATCAGCTCACTTGAATACTCCTTTTTTCTCTCTTTTGACAACTGGGGGAGATGGGGAGGCAGAACTGCCCTTGTCCTTGAGTGTTAAAATATTAAAATTCCCCTGTTAAGGATTGAAACTATAAACTGGGCTTGCTGTATGAAAATTGGAAGGGAGAAGAAACCATTAATGGGCCCATATGAAAATTATAATAGCAATTAATACATATTGAATATTTAACTATGTGGCAGGCCCTGTGTTAGATATTTTACATGAAATATGCCTTCAATCCTTACATTAACCTATTAGGAGATACTATTATTACTCCCATGTTACAGATAAGGAAACTGAGATTCATAGATGTGGAATGCTTGCCTAATAAATAAAGATAGGTGTGCTCAGACTGGCGCTGGGATAGGGTTCGTGCTCAAGAAAACTTAAATTTGCATCACGGTCAGAATCCATTTGTACTGCATGGATAGTGTCATTAGTCTTGAAATATAAATAAAAACTCCAAATGAAGACTTGATTCTTTAAACAGAATTAGTATTTGTTTTGTTGCCTGGCAGGGCTGTGAGTGCCCACAGGTGGTATGCTGCTGTGAATCTGTTTTTTCCTCAGTTTTTAGAAAGGATTAGGGTTGCATTAATGGCTCGGGATTAAAATGGCCTCCCTTTTGTTAACTCACTGTTTCCACAAAAGAGAGAAACATCTGCCTTGTCCATCTCAGGTCAAAGGGATAACTTTGAGTTTGTCAGTCATTAGTTGTGCATGTCAAGTACAAAAGTGACTTTTATTTTTGGCTCTTGCTTGAGTCTTTTTCTCTACTCAGAAAGACTATAAAGAATTTATTGAAGTACAGTACACGTAAAGAAAAGTGTATAGATTGGAAGTATTCATTGTGCTATAAACTTACATGCTCGACACACCTGTGCAACCACTACTGAGATTAAAAAGAACAACAACAACCGCCCCCCCCCCCCCAAAAGAACATTACCAGGAGTCTGCTTCATGCCCCCTTCCAGTCAATACCCCTCCCAAGGGTAAACCACTATACTGACCTGTAACAGGATGCGTTCATTTTACCTTTTTGTTGTACTTAATATAAATGGATTAATACAGTCTCTTTTGTGTTTGACTTCTTTTGCTCAACATTGTTTGAAAGATTTATCCATATTATTTTTTGAAGTTATAAGTCATTCTCATTGCTATATTATGTTTTGTTAACATGCCACATGCGATTTATCCATTCTTCTGTTGATGGGGAATTTCCAGTTCTGCCTATTACCAGTAGTACATTTTGACAGATTTAAATATATATTTTTGTTGGTATATGCCATAGGAGAGGAATATCTGGGTCATAGAACATGCACATGTTCAGCTAGACACTACCAATTTTACATTCCCACCACCTATGTATGAGAACAGATCTATCTTTCTAAGATATAGTTTAGGGTTCAACAACTATTTTTGGAGCATCTCAGACTTACCCTAAAGTTTGATGACTCTCTCGTCTGAATCAGAATTTGTTCTATGTATTTTTCCCTACCCTCATTACATCTGTGTCAGTTGTCACCCAGAATTCTTAATTACTTTTCTTTCCTGGGATGGAACCTTAATAATAAGGCTTTATGCAATTAACATTTATTGAGCTTCAACTGGTTTGACAATTTGCTGTGGTTTAAGAGTGCGTACTTTGGAGCCAGACTGTCTGAAATAAAATCTCAACTCTGCTACTTAACTAGCTTTGTGATTTTGGCAAATATGTAATCTCTCTTGCCTCAGTTTCTTCATCTATAAGATGATGTTAAAAATAGTACCTATCTCACAGGGTTGTTATAAGAATTAAATAAATTAGTATCTGTAAAGTGCTTAGAACAGTGTCTGGCACATGGTAAATGCTTAATTTAGCTACCAGTTACTATTATCATTATTAAATATTGTATGCAGAATCCCACATTGGGAGTTAAGGATACATAATTGGATATAGATATGGCAACTGCCCTCCGGGATCTCTTAATCAAGTAAGGTGATGAGATGCCAAGCATAAGGTACAAAAATGAAAGAGACTGAGAAATATGTCCATTCTGTCTTGTGATCTAATGGGAGCAGCCTGACAGGCAGGGAGAAGCTCTTCCAAGTTTATAGCCTCTTAGACCTCAGTAACTACTCTAGAGAATAGCGTTATGTGTTTAATTCATGAATCTCTTTAATCAAGGACAAGGATAATTTAGTCAAAAATCTGTTTTCTGGACTCTCCTTCACATAAATAATTGCTAGCTCATTAAGGAATGTTTTAACACAAAAGAGTAATTTCTACATTTGTATGGGTAAAAAAAAAGACAGTGAAGGTTTTATAGATTGTAAAGGACCTTGAATGTTACACTGAGGAATTTGAACTTGTAAATAGCCACAGAGCTACTAAAGCTTTATAAGTCTAGGAATGGAAAAGTTAGAAAGGATCTTTTAAAAGATTATCTAAATGAGGAATGGGGATGAAGTTTCTTTTCAGAATGATGGAAATGTTCTAAAATTACACTGTGATGATGGTTGTGTAACTCCAAATTTACTAAAACTATTTGAATTGTATACTTAAAAGAGTGAATTTGACTGGGCCCGGTTGGCTCAAGCCTGTAATCCCAACATTTTGGGAACCCCAGGTGGGAAGATCACTTGAGCCCAGGAGTTTGAGACCAGCCTGGGTGACATAGTGAAACCCCCATCTGTACAAAAAATTAAAAAAAAAAATTTGCTGAGTGTGGTGGCTTGCACCTGTGGTCTCAGCTACTCAAGAGGCTGAGGTGGGGGATGGCTTAAATCTGGGAGGTTGAGGCTGCAATGAGCTCTGATAGTGCCTCTTCACTCCAGCCTAGGCAACAGAGTGACACCCTGTTTCACAAAAAAGGGTGAATTTTATGGTATGTAAATTGTAGTTCAATAAAGCTGCTCATACATAAGTTAATTAATAAATAAGGATTGTGTTGTGATGGTCCAAGCCTCTCATTTCACAGATGTGAAAACTGAGTCCCAGAGAGCTAGAGTTTTTTATCCAAGGTTAAACATCTAGCAAGTAGCAGAGGTAGCATTGTCTTTTAGTTGTTTGTATGCATAGCTTGTTCAGACTGTAATAAACTGTGGAGTTATCACAGAAACAACATACAAAATAATTGGAGTGCCAGATGGGTACAGAATGTTATCTTGGGTAGTAATAATAAAAAATAATAATACTTTGTAGTATGTTAATAACACTTTGTAGCACTTTGTAGTACTACACAGGAAATTACAATTTGTATGAAGCTTTCTTAAAAGTAGATACTTTTTGCCTTTACTTCCAGGAAACTAAGACCAAATATTCAGTCATGTTAACTACCTTAGCCCTTGTACTTAGCATAATTGCTTCCACCCCTCTTCATGGCTTTGGTTTTCTATTCTAATAACCTAATTGTAGATCTGTCTTTTATTATAAACAACCTGAAATGCATTTAGACAAGAGGTAGGGTCAAAATAAAGAAAGATAAAACTGGGTAAAGAAGTGTTTTTCGGGAGGCTGAGGCAGGATAATGGCGTGAACCCAGGAGGCGGAGCTTGCAATTAGCTGAGATCCTGCCACTGCACTCCAGCCTGGGTGACAGAGCAAGACTCCGTCTCAAAAAAAAAAAAAAAAAAAAAAAAAAAAGAAGTGTTTTTCATTATGAAAGAAATGAGATTTCTAGAGGTGAGAATTGTGCTTCCAGTTCCCAAAATTGCAAATCCAGTTGGCTTCACTGTGATCCTTCTAGTCTAGGAAATAGTGTGATATAATGGAAAAAGCATGGACAAAGCTGGATTTGAATTCAAGCTATATTATTTATTAGCTCTGAGTTCTTGGGCAAATCACTTAAACACCCTGAGTCTGTTGGGATTATGATGAAGATTAAGATAAGGTATGATGAGGGCCTGGCACATTATAAGTGCTCTATAACTGTGTGTTTTTTCCTGCCTCCATCAGAGCCAAACAATAGTAGAGGCTTTAGTATACATTAGTTGTGGGAGGTCTCAAAGATCAGTCTGTCTCAGGGAGATTTGCCTGAGCATCCAGAAAGACTCTTGGTACTACATTGCAAGGAAAGAGACTACCTAGGAAGCCCTGGTGGCAGTGGTCTGGAATTTTAGACACTGTTTTGTAGGCATTGGAATAATTTTCCTCGCCACCAAAACCCACTCCTTCAACCTCACTTTGTACTTGGGAAACCCCAACTAAGCAGTTACTCCTAGAAACCACTGGGATTTGTTTTAGGGTTGTGTCTTTTTAGATATCATTTTCTGGTTTTTGTGGTAAAATACTTAAGTGGTTTAGAGAGATTTTTTGCTAAATTCTAAAGACATTTTCATCATTCGAGACACCAATACTAGACAGAGAGTTAGGAGACCTGAATTCTGGCCCCAGTTCTGATACTGACATGCTATGTGACCTTAGACTGCCTTTTTACCTCTCTAGGCTTCACTTTCTTCATCAGTAAAATAATATTTAACCTTTATAGAGCAATTGCTATGTGCCAGGTACTATTCTAGGTGCTTTACACTTAGAATTAATAAATATTACATATTTATATACTAATTTAACCCTTGCAACAATACTGTTATCCTCATTTTAAATATAAAGAAAGCATCCAAAAAGCTTAAGCAACTTGCCCAGAGCTGGAAATGTGAAGCCAAACAGTCTGTGACCCAAGTTTGTGCTCTTTACCCATGTACTACAGTGCTTCAATAAAATGAGCTGAGTGGGTTTACTAGCATTTCCTAAACTATGTTCCTGATGAACACTAGTCCCACAAGATAATTTGTTTTAAAAAATGATTCTAAGGTAAAATATATTAACACAACAAACACTGTGGAGATTCATAGTGAATGTTCACCTATTACAGACTCTGAGAAGCCCTGCAATAAACCTGCTTGTATTTGTTTCACCCAGTGTTCCCCTATGCTGACCACAGAACTGTGTGTGTGCATGTGTGTACATGCCTGTTAACATCCTGTGGAACTAGGATTCATAGAAAATGCCTTAAGAATGCTGATATCAATCTGGAAGGTTCATTCTAACTCTTGAGTGCTTTCAGCATTTAAAAATGATAGATGTGGGGACCACAAGATGCAGGATTCCTTTCCAAGTCTGAAATTTGCTTTAGTTGGAGGGACACGGAGAAGTAGGGTGTGGACAGGCATAAGTTCAAAGCTATTCTGGATTATATTTTTAACACTTACCTTCAATGACCTTGTACGTCTTGACACAAAAGTATTCCACCATTCCCCTTCCTTCCTCCTGTTACATATTTTCTCACTTACTACTTTAAAGAAGAGACCTAAATTAGAGAGGCTTGTCATGAAAGCCTGTCCTTTTTAATACGTACAGGACACAGCGGTTGTTTTCATGATGATTGCTCTCTGCTGTTGGAGGCAGTGACACAAGGGGCAGGACTTACTTGTTACATGAGTGTGACTGATGAATATCATTACACTGGTTGGTATTCTAGAGCCAGGTGTCACTTCTTTTATTTATTGTTGCAGTGCATCTAAGTTGTTACCAATAATTGTAGCAAATCAGGACAGTAGATGGATTCAGAGACCTCTGAAGTACTCCCTTCCTCCCTTCCTAGAAAGGAAATGACAAAAACAAACAAACATGGATTATGGTTCACAGCTTCTCCAAGAGCAAAGATCTTATAAATGTCAGAGTGCTCTATCTGCAGCTCAGGAGTGGAGAAATAACAAAACAATTGGGTGGCCTACCTGGGAATTAAAATCTGTACCATACTTAGTGGTGGTCAGCCTCTTTTCTCCCCTTTTCTTTCTTTTTTCATCTTTCTCTGTCTCCTTCTCTTTACTCTCCCTCTCTTCTCGTTTTTCTTCTCTCTCCTCCCTCCTTTCCTCTCTCCTCCCTTCTCTTTTTACCTTCTCTCTTGCATCCCCTTCTCTCCTGTTCCTTTTTGTCTTTTCTTTGTCTCTCCCCCCAGTCTCTCTTTTTCTTTCTCTCTTCCCCTCACCCCCAACCCCACACACATATTGTGTGAGACCTCAGTTTCTGCCAGGTAAAAGCACTACCTCTTATAACATTGTGTCAGAAACAGATGGGGCTCTGCTGCCCTTGAGTAGAAAGAGGGAGGGTCTGAGTAACTTCAAGTCTCCTAGAAGGTCCTACCTACTAATAGGCACAGGATTCCTGCCTTGGGGAGACACTATATAGGAAGTCCAGCCTGGATTTCAATAATTTTCCCCTCCCTTCAGGCTTCCTCAAAGACTGTTCTCCAAGCATCGCACAGCACTCTTTGTACTTGCATAATGTAGCCTTTTGGTAGGTAGTGCCCTGGGCCTTAGCGGGAATTTCTTCTGAGTGGCCAGTTTTTCCTCTTGTTGAGCATCTCCTACCATTCAGGACTGCATAAGGATCTCTGGGACAGTCAGGGGAAAGCTAAAGATGCTTTGTTTTTTTTCAATTCCTACTACTCATCCCTTAACCATTTTTTCCCCTGAAGTGTGACTTCTTTTCCTGAGTGTTACTGAGTGAGCCCCTGTGCAATTGACACTGATTTGTTTTTCTTTCAATCTAATCACACTACACTTTGTCTAGCAAGGGCAAGCCTAGTTTCTTTCTTTCCTTTTCTGAGACAGTGCCTTGCTCTGTCACCTGGGCTGCAGTGCAGTGGCATGAACTTGGCTCACTGCAGCCTCAACTTCCCAGGCTTAAGCGATCCTTCCCACCACAGCCTTCTGAGTGGCTGGGACTACAGGAGCGTGGCCCCACAGGTGGCTAATTTTTAAACTTTTTTTTTTTTTTTTCCAGATATGAGGTCTCACTATGTTGCCCAGGCTGGTCTTGAACTCCTGGGCCCAAGCAATCCTGCTTGGGCCTCTCAGAGTTCTGGGATTACAGGTGAAAGCCATTGTACCTGGCCCCTTTTGACTTAGTTGGCTGAACTGATGACATGTTTTCACCAAACTATTTCTATCATGTTTACATATCCTTCTGCATTGAGATTAGCACAGTACCTCCTTGCAGCTTCCCCATTACGTAAGGAAATAGTATGTACCCATGGTTCTCTTGCTGTAGTTCTTTGCAGCTTTTCCTGTAAGTATTTTCCGTGGGGGTAGGGGGAGCGTTCTGCCTATTCTGTGCCTGAAGGTCCCTGTGTGTTCTTTTTTCCCCTCTCATCCGTATGTGGGTTTTTGGTTTTAAAGTGCCCCCTGAATTCTGAGAGTTATTTTGCATTTATCTTACACTGGTCCCTCTGGCTTTTCACTTAACTTTTTAATCCTTCTCTGGCCTTGTCCCACCTTGCTCCCTCCTTTCTATAGCTGGCCCCTTGTAGCTGACTTCACTTGCCTCTTCTTCTCCAGCCACCCTTTAGCCACCTTCTATATTGTGAAAAGACAAAATTACAACAAAATTTAGTTATAGATCTAATTCATGAATTGGGGAACCTCCATTTTACAAAGTAGACTGAATGTTCCCACTGGGCATTAGCAGAACAGTGTATTTTGTAAGGTGGGAACCAGAAAACAATAGAAGAAAAAAACTAATCAGTTAACATGAGGTTACTTCAGGTTACTTTTTTTTTTTTTTTTTTTTTTTTTTTTGTCATGGTTAAAGCAGAGAAGAATTCCTTATTAAGCTGATTCAGGTAGATTGGAGTCTCCTGTTTTCAGGAAAAACTGGTCCGTTTGGGGATCTATATGTTTCCTTAAAGTTTCAGTTTGATTATGAGACATTTAACTTGAGTGACTCTCTGTTGGTTTGGTCTGGCCTCTTGGGACCAAGTGCAGGAGCTCTGTCTAAAACAGTGGTCTCTGACGTGATTAGGATCTTTGTCCCCACCAAATCTCAAGTTGAATTGTAATCCCCAGTGTTGGAGATGGGGCCTAGTGAGAGGTAATTGGATCATGGGGATGGACTCCTCATGAATGGTTTAGCACCATCCTTCTGGTGCTGTCCTCATGATAGTGAGTGAATTATGAGATCTGGTTGTTTAAAAGTATGTGGCACCTCACGGCCTACCCTTGCTCTTGCTCTGCCATGTGAGATGCCTGCTCTCCCTTCACCTTCCACCATGGTTATAAGCTTCCTTTGCTGGATAAATTTGCATAACTAAAAAGGAGGCAAGTACTGATAGCCAAGACAATGGGAAAAAGACCTCAGAGGCATTTCAGAGACCTTAATGGCAGCCCCTCCCATCACAGGCCCAGAGACTTAGGAGGAAGAATAGTTTTGTGGGTCAAGCCAAAGGCCCTGCAGCCCTGGGCATCCTTAAGACATTGGTTCTCAAATCCAGGCTACTCTGGCTCCAGCCTTGGCACAAAGGGGCCCAGGTGTAGCTCGGATTCTAGCACCAGAGGGTTCAAACTGTAAGCCTTGGTGGCTATCACATGGTATTAGGCCTGCAGGGACACAGATTGCAAAAGAGGAAGCTTGGGGGCCTCTGCCTATATTTCAGAGGTTGTATGAAAATGCCTGGGTACCCAGGCAGAAGCCTGCTACAGGGGTGGAACCCTCACAGAGAACCTCTACGAGGGCAGTATGGAGGAGAAATGTAGGGTTGGAGCCCACACACAGAGTCTCCACCAGGGCCCTACCTGGTGGAGCAGTGAGAAGGAGGCCACCACCTTCTAGACCACAGAATAGTAGAGCCACTGGTAGCTTGTACCCTGCACCTGAAAAACCTGGAGGCATTCACCTACAACCTGTGAGAGCAGCTGCAGGGTCTGAACAATGCAAAATCACAGGGGCAGAGATGCCGAAGGCCTTCAGAGTCCGCCCCTCACAGCAATGTACCCTGGATGTGGGACATGGAGTCAAAGGATGTTATTTACTTTGGAGTTTTAAGTTTTAATGACTGCCCTGCTGGGTTTCGTACTTGCATGAAACCTATAGCTCCTTTCTTTTGGCAACTTTCTCCCTTTTGGAATGGAAATGTTTACCCAATGCTTATAACCCCATTGTATCTTGGAAGTAACTAACTTGTTTTTGATTTTACAGGCTAGAAAGTAGAAGGAACTTACCTTGTTTCAGATGAGACTTTGGACTTTTGAGTTAATGCTGGGATGAGTTAAGACTTTCTGGGGACGATTGGGAAGACATGGTTGTATTTTCCAATGTGAGTAGGACATTAGATTTGGGGGACCGGGGCAGACTCATATAGTTTGGATCTGTCCCCGCCAAACCTCATGTTTAATTATAATCTTCCGTGTTGGAGGTGGGGAGTGGTAGGAGGTGATTGGATGATGGGAGTGCATCTCTCATGAGTGGTTTAGTACCATCCTTCTGGTGCTGTTCTCATAATAGTGAGTGAGTTCTCATGAAATCTGGTCATTTGGAAGTGTATGGCTTCTTCCCCCCATTTTGCTCCTTCTCTCGCCGTGTGAATGCCTGCTCCCTCTTCACCTTCCACCATGATTGTGAGTTTCCTGAGGCCTCCCCAGAAGCTGAGTACATGCCAACTTCATGCTTACTGTACAGCCTGCAGAACCGTGAGCCAAATTATATATAATAAATTATGTATGTATAATAATATACATAATTTCTGATTTTGATTTTAAATATATCATATATATAATTTTTGGTTTTGGAATTATATATATATAATTATAAATTATATAATATATATAATACTGCCTCCAATAATTTTGTTAAAATATATGTATATCTATCTATATATCTAATTGTATTTATATGCCTCTAGCAAAGATGGATCTATGCTGGAAAATGAATGCCTTCCTAGCTTGTACATGAAAATAAGACTTCTTGGGATTGGAAAACAGTTTTAAGAATGACTTTGAAGGACAGAATCCTAGGGGCAGGTGATCAAAAGAGATCTTTTTTCTTTGAAGCGTAAGGATTAAAATGAAATATAACATGTAAAGCTCAATACTTGGCGTATAGTAACTTCTCTCTTTTGTTATTATAGTTGTTGTTGTTGTTTCTGTATTTAAGGGTGAACCTTGGAACCTAGCCCTGGAAAATAAGAGGATTAATGGGATGAATGTGGTTCTCATCCTTGACTGCATACTAGAATAACCTGGGGAACTTTTTCAGACTCTTGAGATCATTTATGTTAGAATATCTAGGGGTGGGACCCAAGAATCAGTATTTCTTGAAGTTCTCCAGTTCCAATATTCAGCTAAGCAGGAGAGCCATTGCACTAAATTTGTTGTTGTTTTTAAAAATAATTCTGGATCAATGGATTTTTCCATGTCCTTAATTTTTCCCAAATAAAAATTTTATTTAGATGAAGTTTGGATTAATTCAGTGGTTCTCAACAATGGCTACACAATAGAGGGAGCTTAAAAAATTTAAATGCCTCACTTCAGACCAATTAAGTTAACCTTTGAGGGTGGAGCCTGAATATGTTTTTTTAAATCTCCCCTGGCATATAGCCCAGGTAGTACCACTGGTTTAACTGAAAGAAGGTTTGTGTTGTAAGGCTAAGTCACTGCAGAGTTTAATTGCTACAGCCATAACATAATTATTTAGTGGAACTCTGAAATGTGTGAGCATTTCTGGGTAACACTGTTCTGGAATAATTATCTATTGTGGTTTACAAAGTGAAGTCAGACACATATTCATTTGGTGTTTGCAATAACCTCAGTGGCAGGCATGATTGGGAAATTGGCACAGTGCAGTGAAGTCAGTTCCCTGGTTTAACTGAAAGGAGGTTTGTGTTTGTGAGGCTAAGCCACTGATGTTATCTGTAGGTTTTGTGTAGATGTTATTTATCAAGTTGAGGAAATGCCCCTCTGTTCCTAGTTTGTTGAGAGGTTTTTATCATTAATGGGGATTGGATTTTGTCAAATGCTTTTCTGCATCTAGTGGTATGACTCTGTGATTTTTTTCCTTTTTAACTTGTTGATGTAATGGATTACATTAATTGATTTTTAAATGTTGAACCAACATTACATACCTGGAATAAATCCCACTTGGTTGTGGTGTATCATTATGATTTATTTATTTATTTATTTATTTATTTATTTTGAGATGGAATCTCGCTGTGTCACCCAGGCTGGAGTGCAGTGGTGCGATCTCGGCTCACTGCAAGCTCCGCCTTCCGGGTTCACGCCATTCTCCTGCCTTAGCCTCCCCAGCAGCTGGGACTACAGGCGCCCACCACCATGCCCGGCTAATTTTTTGTATTTTTGGTAGAGACGGGGTTTCACTGTGTTAGCCAGGATGGTCTCGATCTCCTGACCTCGTGATCCATCTGCCTCGGCCTCCCAAAGTGCTGGGATTACAGGCGTGAGCCACCACGCCCGGCCTCATTATTTTTATACATTGTTGGATTCAATTTACTAATTGTTACGGGATGAATTGTGTCCCCCCAAAAAGTTCATATGTTGAAGTCCTAACCTCCCATACCTCAGAATATGACTTTTTTTGAGATGGGGACTTTACAGAGGTAATCAAGTTAAAATGATGTCATTAGGGTGAGCCCTAACCCAATGTGACTGGGTTATAAGGAGAAATTTGGACACAGGCATGCATATTGGGAAGCTGATGTGAAAAGACAGGGAGAAGATGTCTATCTATAAGCCAAGGGGAAAGGACTGGATTAGATCCTTCCCTTACATCTTTCAGAAGAAATCGGTTCTGCTGACACCTTGATTCTGGTTGTCTGAACTTCAGAACTGTGAGGTAATAAATTTCTCTTGTTTAAGCTGCCCAGTTTCTGGTACTTTGTTATGGCAGCCCTACCTAACTAATACACCATTATTTTGTTGAGGATATTTGCATCTATATTCATGAAAAATATTAGTCTGTACTTTTCCTTTCTAGTAATATATTTTCTGGTTTTGGAATTAGGGTAATGCTGGCTTTATAGAATGAGTTAGGAAGTATTCTCTCTGCTTCTATTTTGAAGAGATGGTAGATAATTGCTATAATTGTGTTCTTAATTGTTTGGTGAAATTCACCAGTGAAACCATCTGGACCTAAACCTTTCTGTTTTAGAAGATTACTAATTTTGGATTTTGTTTCTCTAATAGATATGGACCACTCAGATGATCTGTTTCTCCTTGTATGAGTTTTGGTAGACTGTGTCTTTTGATGTATTGGTCCATTTCACCTAGATTATCAAATTTGCAGACATATAGTTATTTATAATATTGTTTCATTATCCTTTTAATGTACATGGGATCAGTAGTGATGACCCCTCTTTCATTTCTGATGTTATTTGTGTCTTCACTCTCTTTCTCAGGTAGCCTGGCTAGCATCTTACCAATTTCTTGATCTTTTCAAAGAGCCAGCTTTGGGTTTTGTTGATTTTCTCTATTGATTTCCTGTTATCAATTTCATTGATTTCTACTCTGTAATATTTCAGAAGTTTACTTTGGATTAAATTTGCTCTTGTATTTTTTAGTTTTCTAAAGTAGAAGCTTAGATTATTGACTTTAGATTTTTCTTTGTTCTAATATATGCATTCAGTGCTATAGGTGTTCTTCTAAGCACTGCTTTTGCTATATCCTTCAAATTTTTTTAAGGTGTGTTTTCTTTTACTTTGAAATGTTTTAAAAACATTTTTCTTGCAACTTGTTTGATCCATGTGTTATTTAGAACTGCGTTGTTACATTCACGTGTCAGGCTGGGCACAGTGGCTCATGCCTGAGACCCTAGCATTTTGGGAGGCCAAAGCAGGGGGATCGTTTGAGGCCAGAAGTTTGAGACCAGCCTGGGAAACATAGTAAGAACTCTTCTCTACAAAAAGTTAAAAAATTACCTTGGCATGATGATCCATGCCTGTAATCCCAGCTACTTGGGAGGTTGAGATTGGAGGATCACTTGAGTCCAGTAGGTTGAGGCTGCAGTGAGCGATGATCATATTAAAAAATATGTTCTTAGAGAACTGACCCCTCAATTTTTATATAATTCTTGTTGTTTTAGTCTGTTCAGGCTGCTATAACAAAAATACTATAGATTTAGTGTGTTAGTTGTTTCTCACATTGCTGTAAGGAACTACTTGAGACTTGGTAATTTATGAAGAAAAGAAGTTTAATTGACTCACAGATCCACAGACTGTACAAGAAGCATGGCTGGGAAGGACTCAGGAAATTTACAATCATGGCAGAAGATGAAGGGGAAGCAAGCACATCTTCACATGGCGGAATAGGAGAGAGAGAGAGCAAAAGGGGAAGTGCTACACACTTTTAAACAATGAGATCTCGTGAGAACTCACTGTCATGAGAACAGCAAGGGGGAAGTCTGCCCCCATGATCCAATTACTCTCACCAGGCCCTTCTTCCAACATTGGGGATTACAATTCGACATGATATTTGGGTGGGGACACAGAGCCAAACCATGTCATTCCACCCTGGCCCGTCCCAAATCTTATGTCCTTCTCACATTTCAAAACACAATCATGCCTTTTTAACAGTTCCCCAGAGTCTTGCTTCATTCTAGCATTAATTCAAAAGTTCAGGTCCAGAGTCTCATCTGAGATAAGACATATCTCATGTACTTATGAGCCTGTAAAATAAAAAAAGCAAGTTAGTTGCTTCCAAGATACAATGGAGGTACAGGCATTGGGTAAATACTCCCATTCCAAAGGAGATGTACTCACCAAAACTAAGAGGCTACAGTCTCCATGCAAGTTTGAAACCCAGCAGGGTAGTCATTAAATATTAAAGCTCCAATATAATCTCCTTTGACTCTATTTCTCACATCCAGGCCACAGTGATGCAAGAGGTGGATTCAGAAGACCTTGGGCATCTTTGCATTGTGGCTCTGCAGGGTACAGCCCCCTTGGCTGCTTTCACAGACTGGTGTAGAGTGCTTGCAGCTTTTGCAGGTGCACAGTGCAAGCTGCGGGTGGATCTACCATTCTAGGGTCTGGAGGATGGTGGCCGCCTTCTCACAGCTCCGCTAGGCAGTGTCCCAGTGGAGACTCTTTGTGAGGACTCCAATCCCACATTTCCCCTCCACACTACCCTAGTAGAGGTTCTTCATGAAGGTTCTGGCTCCGCAGCAGACTTTTGCCTGGACATCCAGGCATCTCCATATATCCTCTGAAATCTAGGTGGAGGCTGCTAGGCCTTATCTCTTGCCCTCTGAGCACCTGCAGGCTTAACACCATGTGGAAGCTGCCAAGGCTTGTAGCTTGCAGTCTCTGGAGCAGCATCCTGAGACATATCTGGGGTCCTTTTAGCCATGGATAGAGCTGGAGTGGCTGGGACACAGTAGTGTCCCCAGGTTGCACAGGGCAGCAGGGCCCTGGACCCAGACCATAAAACCTTGATTCACTCCTGGGCCTCCAGACCTGTGATGGGAGGGGCTGCTGTGAAGGTCTCTGAAATGCCTTTGAGGTATTTTCTCCATTGTTTTGGCTATTAACATCTGGCTCTTCTTTACTTATGCAAATTGCTGCATCCAGTTTGAATTCCTCCCCTGAAAATGGGTTTTCTTTTCTACCACATGACCAGGCTGCAAGTTTTCTAAGCTTTTATGCTGTGCTTCCCTTTTAAATATAAGTTAGAGTTTCAGATTATCTTTTTGCTCACATATATGAGAATATGCTATTAGAGGCAGCCAGAGCACATCTTCAACACTTTGCTGCTTAGAAATTTCTTCCTCCAGATACCCTCAATCATCACTCTCAAGTTCAGAGTTCCACAGATTCCTGGAGCAGGGGCACAATGCTGCTAGTCTCTTTGCTAAAGCATAGTAAGAGTGACTTTTACTCCAGTTCCCAATATGTTCTTCATCTCCATCTGAGACCACCTCAGCCTGGACTTTATTGTCCATATCACTATCAACATTTTGGTCACCATTCAACAACTCTAGGAAGTTCCAAACTTTTATCTTCCTGTCTTCTTGTGAGCCCTCCAAACTTTTCCACCCAAAGCCTATTACCCAATTTCAAAGCTGCTTCCACATTTTCAGGTATCTTTTTAGCAATGTTCCTCTTTTCTGGTACCAATTTTCTGTATTAGTCTGTTCTTGCATTGCTATAAGGAACTACCTGAGACTGGGTAATTTATGAAGAAAAGAGGTTTAATTGACTCACAGCTCTGCAGGCTGTATGTACAGGAAGCATGGCTGGAGAAGCCTCAGGAAACTTACAATCATGGTGGAAGCAAAGGGGAAGTAGGCACATGTTCACATGGTGGAACAGGAAAGAGTGAAGGGGAAGTGCTACACACTTTTAAACAACCAGATTGTGTGAGAACTCACTATCATGAGAACAGCAAGGGGGAAGTCCACCCTTACGATCCAGTCACCTCCCACCAGGCTGTCCGTCAACACTGAGGATTACAATTCAACATGAGATTTAGGTGGGGACACAGAATCAAACCATATCACTCAGTGAAACAATAGAATTTATTGCTCACAGTTCTGGAGGATGTGAAGTCCAAGATAAGATGCATGCAGATTTGGTATCTGGTGAGGTCCTACTTCCTGGCTCATAGACAGTGGTCTTTTTGCTGCCTCCTCACATGGCAGAAGGGGCAAACAGGCTCCTTTAAGCCTCTTTCATAAGAGTACTAATCCCAGTTGTGAGCAGAGAACTCTCATGAGCTCATCACCACCTAAATACTCCACCTGTTAATACTATTGCATTGGCAGGAGTTAGATTTCAACATATGAATTTTTGAGGGACACCAGCATTCGGACTATTCCACCTCTCTTCATTCCTGATAACTTTCCTTGCTCTGAAGTCTTTTATGTCTTGTATTAATATATGTACTTCAACTTCTTCTTCTTTTTTTTTTTTAGAAACTGATGTTTATTTTCCATCAGCCATTTTTCCATGTTGCTTAAGAGCCCATGCAAGAACAGCTTAAGACCATTCAGTGGTTGCTCCTACCCATTCAGTGACCTGAGCAGTGGGAGCTGCAGACCAGTCTTCCGTGGCAGGCTGAGCACTCCAGTCTTCAGTAGGGAACTGCTGAATAGGCACAGAGGGCACCTGCACACCTTCAGACCAGTCTGCAACCTCAGGCTGAGTAGCAGTGAACTCAGGAGCTGGAGCAGTCCATTCACCCTGAAATGCCTCCTTGGTCACTGCCTTTTCAGCAGCAGCCTGCTCTTCTTTTTCAATCTCTTCAGGATCTCTGTAGAAGTAGAGATCAGGCATGACCTTCCATGGGTGTTCACGGGAAATGGTGCCACGCATGTGCAGAACTTCCCGAGCCAGCATCCACCACATCAAACCCACTGAGTGAGCTCCCTTGTTATTGCATGGGATGGCAATGTCCACATAGCGCAGAGGAGAATCTCTCTTACACAGAGCAATGGTAGGTAGGTTAACATGAGATGCCTCTGTGAGAGGCTGGTGGTCAGGCCTGGGGTCAGTAACCACAAGAAGCCGTGGCTCCCAGACGGCTGCCTGGATCTGGTTAGTGAAGGTTCCAGGAGTGAAGTGGCCAGCAATTGGAGTGGCTCCAGTGGCAGCAGCAAATTTCAGCACAGCCCTCTGGCCAGTATTCCTGGAGGATATAACACTGACATCAGCAGGGTTTTCAATGGCAATAATGGCACGAGCCGCCAGCAGAAGCTTCTCCCAGGTCCTCTTCAGATTTATTATGTAGAGGCCATCACTTTTCCTTTTATAGATGTACTGTTCCATCTGGAAGTCAAGATTGGTGCCACCTAAGTGGGTTCCTGCTGCAAGGAACTTAAGGACATCCTCCTCCTTCATTTGCAGGACATCAAGGGGTCCGGACATTGTGAAAGTTTCCTTTTAAGTTATGACGGGAATCCAGAACAACGCCGTATGGACCCCTCTGTAGGTAGCATGGAAAGGCTCAACTTCTTGTGATTAGTGTAAGCATGGTATATCTTTCTCCATTCCTTTACTTTTTTTTTTTTTTTTTTTTCTATTGAGACAGTCTCTCTCTGTCACCCAGGGTGGAGTGCATTAGTGTGCTCTCAGCTCACTGTAGTCTCTGCCTCCCATGCTCAGGCAATCCTCCCACCTCCTCAGTCTCCTGATTAGCTAGGACTACAGGCACCCACCACCATGCCTGGCTAATTTTTGTAGAGATGGGTTTTGCCGTGTTTCCCAGGCTGGTCTCAAACTCCTAGGCTCAAATGATCCTCCTGCCTTGTCCTCTCAAAGTGCTGGGATTACAAGTGTGAGCCACCACAGCTGGCCATTCCTTTACTTTTTTTTTTTTTTTTTTTTTTTGGATTAAAACAATAGAAATTTGTTCCTTCACCATTCAGGAGCCCAGGAGTCTGGAATTCACGTGTTGGCAGGGTTGCCCTCTCTCTGGAGGCTTTAAGGGAGAATCCTTCCTTATTGCCTCCTCCAGTTTCTGGTAGCTGTCAGAATTCCTGGTGGCTGTATCCATCACTCCAATCTCTGCCTCCATTTCACATGGCCTTCTCTGTGTGCCGTCTCCTCTCTGTCTGTTATAAGGATACTTATCATTGGATTTACAGCCCGCCTTGGCAGTCCTGGATGATTTCATCTTAGATCCTTAACTTACTTACATCTGCAAAGACCCCTTTTCCAAATAGGGTCACATTCACAGGGTCCAGGTATTAGAAAAAAGACCTGTCTTTCAGGAGGCTGCCATTCAACCCACTATAGGAGTTCAGCAACATTTTCCACTTCTCTTTAACTACTTTCATTCCACGCTTGGCTGAGTATAATCCTTATTCTGTTTTCTAAATACTGATAGTACTTCCTTGACTGATTTGTGAGCACTAACTCTGTTAGTCCTTTAGGGTAAAGAGCGTGCTTAGACATCTTTAATTCTATAACATTTGACACAGTGCCTGGCATATAGTAGATTCTCAGTGAATGTTTGTTAAATGGATGGTTGTAGGGAGGGATCATGCCTTGTTTATTTCATTTTCCCTTAAAATGCCTAACTCCATACTTTGAAAATAGTAGATACTCGAGAATCTTGAATTAAAGAAAGAATACTTTGAATATTCAGTTCTAGCTGTCTCCCAGGGGAATCTTTCTGAAACCTGGTCCTCTGGTTGCCCTAGTACTCTGCTCATGCACCTGTTTTGACATTTACCACAGGGTGTCTTTTGTTATGTTATGTTGAGTTGGGTTCATGTTTGCATTTCTTCAGCAAATTATAAACACCCAAGAATTTATAAGTTATAATTTACAATGTCTCATACATTCTACTTTTATTTCGCATAGGATGTTTTAGCACAGAATCTGGTACATAGTAGGCATTCAAAAAAGTATTATTGAATTAAATCTAGCTTTAGTTGTTTGTAGTTTTGCTGGTGTCTGACTCTGTGGTAGAGTGAACATCAAGATATCTGGCTGAAAGAAAACTTCCTGAGTCCATTTGGCTTTTTTTCTTTGAGCCCAGTGCTGTACCATCTTACTACAAGATCAGTATTCTTCAGATTCAGTTACTTTGGCAGGAAGTTCCCATTATTACTACTTGGTCTTCTAATCTGTCCCTGCCCAAATATAATGTGGTGTGCTTAGATTCGGGTATCTTGGCATCTTCCCCTAGCCTCCATGCCTTGACTACATTTTTGTTACTTTTCTCTTTTAGAGGGTGGGCCATAGGGGTGGAAGATTTTTTTCAGTTTCCTTTCTCTCCCCAAGCACACACGGTTAATAAGTCTGTGGCAGTATAGTATAATGGCGTATTAGTTCATTCTCACACTGCTATAAAGAAATAACCGAAGACTGGGTAGTTTATAAAGAAAAGAGGTTTAATTGACTCATAGTTCTGCAAACTGTGCAAGTAGTATGGCTGAAGACGCCTCAGGAAATTTTCAATTGTGGCAGAAGGTGAAGGGGAAGCAGGCTTATTTTCACATGGCTGGAGCAGGAGAGAGAGAGAGAGAGAGAGAGAGGGATATACTACACACTTTTAAACAACCAGATCTCATGAGAACTCACTATCATGAGAACAGCCAGGGGGAAATCTGCTCTCATGATCCAATCATCTCCCACCAGGCCCCTCCTTTAACACTGTGGATTACAATTCAACATAGGATTTGGGAAGGGACACAAATCCAAACCATATCAAATGGTTAAGAGTTTGGGTTCTTGCTTCTCACTGCCTGCCTTTACCTCACCACTTAACCACCCATGTGGTCTTCGATAAGTTAATTTACCTCTCTGAGACCCGGTTTCCACATATATGAAATGGGATTAACAATATCATCTATCTTAAATAGTTATTATGAAGATTAAATGAGATAACACATGTAGAGTATAGCACAGTGTTTATCATCTCTCTTCGTTCCCACTTTTGGCTTGGACATACTCCCTAGATTGGTGTTATTGGTGTCTGTGGATTGATTGGCCCAGCCCTGTTAGAGTTATTTGTCTGACAATGAAGTACTCTTTTCCTTTAAGTGCATACATATGCATTTTAATTTGTCATTGAAAAACATTACAGAAATTGCACTCTTGACCATTTATCCCAGAGAAATGAAAACCTGTTTTCATGCGGAAACTTGTGCACTAATGTTCATAGCAGCTTTATTCATAATAGCCCAAAACTGGAAACTACCCATATGTCCCTTCGGTGAGTAAATGGTTAGATAACTTGTGATATGTCCATACAGTTGCAATACTGCTAATCAATGAAAAGAGGTAAACTATTGATATATGCAAACACCTGGATGAATCTTAAGAGAATTATGCTGGGTGAATAAGGCCAATCTCAAAAGGTTACATACTGAATGGTTCTGTTTGTATAATATTCTTTAAAAATTAATTGTAGAGATGAAGAACAGATTAGTGTTTGCCAAGGGTTCAATGGAGAAGGGATGGGTGTGACTTTAAAGAAATAGCAGAAGGGAGTTTTGTGGTATGTATGTATGTATCATGATTGTGGTGATTGTTACACAAAGCTGTACATGTGATATAATTGCATATAGCCATACACACACAATTTATAACTGTACATAGTATACATGTATAACTACATATATAACTGGTATAATCTGAGTAAGATCTGTGGATTGTACCAATATCATTTTCCTGGTTTGGATGACTTACTATAGTTATTGTAAGATGTTAAATTTTGGGAGACTGGGCAAAAGGTCCTTAGGACCTTCCCATGAATTTTTTTTTTTTACAATTTCCTATGAATCTATAATTATTTCATAATAAAAAATAAGGTTTAAAAATCTTAGCATTAAGAATTACACCAAATCCTGTCATTCTACATTTAGGCTACCGTTTTCATTCCATTATGTTCTCATTCAGTCTTTGTATGCATACCGACATTGTTTAACATATTTATAATAGTTTTACTTAACTTTTAAATTTATTATTATGTTAAGTATTTTTATACAGTTCTTGAAAGATTTTTAACGGCACCAAATTTCAGATCTAATTAATTTTTTGGACACTTAATATGTGAAAGGCACCTACCTAGAAACCTTAGTATTATATATCTACTTAATAGTCAATTTTAATATAATGTTCTTAAATTTACCGAGTCCTTTCCCCTATTATTGGACATATAGGTATTTCTAGTTTTCTCCTATTATTGGCAGAATCTCAGGGAATATTCTCATGTGTATAAATTTGATTTTCTGAGGATAAACTTCTAAGAGTAGGGATATTGGGTCAAAGGATACTGGTTCATACTTATATGTTCTTGACAGTTTTTCCATATTACTTTCTAAAAGTGATATAGCATTGCAATCAGCAATGTATAAGATAGACTTCAGAGGATAAACTGCTAAGAATGGGGTATTGGGTCAAAGGATACTGGTTCATACTTACATGTTCTTGACAGTTTTTCCGTATTGCTTTCTAAAAGTGATATAGCATCGCAATCAGCAATGTATAAGCATAGCAGTTTTACCACAACCATGCAGTATTTGATGTTTTGCAAATTTAATACGTATAAAATAGTAGCTCCATGTCATTTAAATTTAGCATTTCTGTCATTACTAGTGAAATTTAACTCATCACATTTTTATTTTCTCATATGTGAATTATCTGTTCATGTTCTTTGGCTCCTTCATCTGTTGAGCTTGTAATGCTTTTCTTATAAATGTAAATAAGCTATTTATACTTTAGAAGAAGAATAAGGAGAATATTTTTGATATTGATTGATTTGTTAATTGATTGAGATAGGGTCTTGCTGTCTCACTTAGGCTGGTGTGGAGTGGCATGGTGCAATCACAGCCTCAAACTCCTGAGTTCAAGTGATGCTTCTGACTCAGCCTCCCAAGTAACTGGGATTACAGGCATGCACCACCATGTCTGGCTAATTATTTTTATTGTTTTTTGTAGAGACGAGTTCTTGCTATGTCACCCAGGATAGTGTTGAACTCCTGGGCTCAAGCAATCCTCCCACCTTGGCTTCCCAAAGTGCTGGGATTACAGGCTTGATCCACCATATCTGGTCTGTCTTGGATATTGAGGATCCCTAATTAGAGCACATTTACAGTTACAGTCATGCATCACTTTACCATGGGGATATGCTCTGAGAAGTGCTTCACTAGGCAATTTTGTCATTGCATGAACAACATAGAGTGTACTTACACAAACCTACTACACACCTAGGCTATATGGTACATAATCTATTGCTCCCACCACCATTGTATTTGTGGTACATCGTTGACTGAAATGTTGTTATGTGGCACTTGACTGTATAAGAGAAAGCATCAAGGCCTCAGTAGATAAATGAATATCCTGTTCTTAAATGTCTTCAGGGAAAAAGCTGATGCCATTTTTGTGTTATCCCTTTTAGCTATATGTAATTTGCCTACATAATTTGTGACACCGATAGACTTTGGGCTAATGACTTGTGGATGTCAACAAGAGAATATATGAAATGAAAAGATCATTAGGCTGGCGACTTTATGTTCACAGGCATCTTGCCTTTCCTTTTTTTGTGTGTATGTAAATGAAAATCATGACACCTAAGGGTATGGACATACATGTTAATAGCATGAGTTCTGAACCACTCATTTGCCTATGAGTTAAAGAGGCCAACATCATACAACACCGTTTAAATATCTAAGATTGTTTCTCATGTTTCTGAAAAGAAAAGGTGGTATTTTTGTTTTGTTCTATTTTTCTAACCTCAGGTGTATTGCATTGAGTTCATCACGTACTCCTCAATTCTTGGTACTTATCATCATTAGTCCATGAAAAGCTACCTCTCATTTTTATTTAATTAGCCTGTTTTTTCCCCATTCCACTCCCCCATCACAGGCAAGCATTCTAATATGATTAATGTGATTTGAATTAGAATGTGTCTTTCAAAACATGATAGTTGTTTTATACACATGAATTTTTAGTTTATGTAGTGATGCCTTCTGTATGTCATTCTCTTTCTTACTTTTTTCACTGTCATATTTATTTTGCTGTATGTATGTCTAACCCATTGCTTCTAATAGCTGCATAATATCCCACCACATTTGATCTTCTGAATTGGCCTGTTATTACATTGCAATAAAGAAATACCTGAGACTGGATAATTTTTTTTAAATTATACTTTAAGTTCTGGGGTACATGTGGACAATGTGCAGGTTTGTTACATAGGTATACATGTGCCATGTTGGTTTGCTACACCCATCAACTCGTCATTTACATTAGGTATTTTTCCTAATGCTATCCTTTCCTCTGCCCCCTACCCCATGACGGGCCCCCATGTGTGATGCTCCCTGCCCTGTGTCCAGGTGTTCACATTGTTCAATTCCCACCTGTGAGTGAGTACATGCAGTGTTTGGTTTTCTGTCCTTGTGATAGTTTGCTGAGAATGATGGTTTCCAGCTTCATCCATGTCCCTTCAAAGGACATGGACTCATCCTTTTTTTATGGCTGCATAGTATTCCATGGTATATATGTGCCACATTTTCTTAATCTCATCTATCATTGATGGACATTTGGGTTGGTTCCAAGCTTTTGCTATTGTGAATAGTGCCGCAGTAAACACACGTGTGCATGTGTCTTTATAGTAGCATGATTTATAATCCTTTGAGTATATAGCGAGTAATGGGATTGCTGGGTCAAATGGTATTTCTAGTTCTAGATCCTTGAGGAATCGCCACACTGTCTTCCACAATGGTTGAACTAGTTTACACTCCCATCAACAGTGTAAAGGCATTCCTATTTCTCCATATCCTCTCCAGCATCTGTGGTTTCATGACTTTTTAGTGATTGCCGTTCTAACTGGTGTGAGATGGTATCTCATTGTGGTTTTGATTTGCATTTCTCTGATGACCAGTGATGATGAGCTTTTTTTCATGTGTCTGTTGGCTGCATAAATATCTTCTTTTGAGAAATGTCTGTTCATTCCCCTTGCCCACTTTATGATGGGGTTGCTTATTTTTTTCTTGTAAATTTCTTTAAGTTCTTTGTAGATTCTGGATATTAGCCCTTTGTCAGATGAGTAGATTGCAAAAATTTTCTCCCATTCTGTAGGTTGCCTATTCACTCTGATGGTAGTTTCTTCTGCCATGCAGAAGCTCTTTAGTTTAATCAGGTCCCATTTGTCCATTTTGGCTTTTGTTGCCATTGCTTTTGGTGTTTTAGTCATGAAGTCCTTGCCCCTGCCTATATCCTAAGTGGTATTGCCTAGGTTTTCTTCTAGGGTTTGTATGGTTTTAGGTCTAACATTTAAGTCTTTAATCCATCTTGAATTAATTTTTATATAAGGTGTAAGGAAGGGATCCAGTTTCAACTTTCTACGTATCCTTAGGCATTTTTTCCCAGCACCATTTATTAAATAGGGAATTCTTTTCCCATTGCTTGTTTTTGTTAGGTTTGCTAAAGATCAGATGGCTGTAGATGTGTAGTGTTATTTCTGAGGTCTCTGTTCTGTTCCATTGGTCTATCTCTGTTTTGGTGTTAGTACCATGCTGTTTTGGTTACTATAGCCTTGTAGTATTGTTTGAAGTCTGGTAGCCTGATGCCTCCAGCTTTGTTCTTTCTGCCTCGGATTGTCTTGGCAATGCGGGCTCTGTTTTGTTTCGATATGAACTTTAAAGTAGTTTTTTCCAATTCTGTGAAGAAAGTCATTGGTATCTTGATGGGGATGGCATTGAATCTGTAAGTTACTTTGGGCAGTATGGCCATTTTCACTATATTGATTCTTTCTATCCATGAGCATGGAATGTTCTTCCATTTGTTTGTATCCTGCTTCATTTCGTTGACCAGTGGTTTCTACTTGTCCTTGAAGAGGTCCTTTACATCCCTTGCCTGATTGCCCTAGCCAGAACTTCCAACACTATGTTGAATAGGAGTGGTGAGAGAGGGCATCCCTGTCTTCTGCCAGTTTTCAAATAGAATGCTTCCAGTTTTTGCCCATTAAGTGTGATACTGGCTGTCGGTTTGTCATAAATAGCTCTTATTATTTTGAGATACAACCCATCAATACCTAGTTTATTGAGAGTTTTTAGCATGAAGGACTGTTGAATTTTGTTGAAGGCCTTTTCCGCATCTATTGAGGTAATCATGTGATTTTTGTCATTAGTTCTGTTTTTATGATGGATTATGTTTATTGATTTGCCTATGTTGAACAAGCCTTGCATCCCAGGGATGAAGCTGAATTGATCATGATGGATAAGCTATTTGATGTGCTGCTGGATTCGGTTTTCCAGTATTTTATTGAGGATTTTTGCATCGATGTTCATCAGGGATATTGGTCTAAAATTTTCTTTTTTTGTCATGTCTCTGCCAGTCTTTGGTATCAGGATGATGCTGGCCTCATAAAATGAGTTAGGGAGGATTCCCTCTTTTTCTATTGATTGAAATAGTTTCAGAACGAATGGTACCAGCTCCTCTTTGTACCTCTGGTAGAATTCGACTGTGAATCCGTCAGGTCCTCGACTTTTTTTTGGTTGGTAGGCTATTAATTATTGCCTCAGTTTCAGAGCCTGTTATGGTCTATTCAGGGATTCAACTTCTTTCTGGTTTAGTCTTGGGAGGGTATATGTGTCCAGGAATTTATCCGTTTCTTCTATATTCTCTAGTTTATTTGCATAGAGGTGTTAATAGTATTCTCTGATGGTAGTTTGTATTTCTGTGGGATCGGTGGTGATATCCCATTTATCATTTTTTTATTGCAGCTATTCTCTCTTTTCTTCTTTATTAGTCTTGGTAGCGATCTATCAATTTTGTTGATCTTTTCAAAAAACCAGCTCCTGGATTCATTGATTTTTTTTTTTTTTTGAAGGTTTTTTTTTTTTTTTTGTCTCTATCTCCTTCAGTTCTGCTCTGATCTTAGTTATTTCTTGCCTTCTGCTAGCTTTTGAATTTGTTTGCTCTTGCTTCTCTAGTTCTTTTAATTGTGATGTTAGGGTGTCGATTTTAGATCCATTCCGCTTTCTTTTGTGGGCATTTAGTGCTGTAAATTTCCCTCTAACACTGCTTTAAATGTGTCCCAGAGATTCTGGTACATTGTGTGTTTGTTCTCATTGGTTTCAAAGAACATCTTTATTTCTGACTTCATTTTGTTATTTACCCAGTAGTCATTCAGGAGCAGGTTGTTCAGATTCCATGTATTTGTGTGGTTTTGAGTGAGTTTCTTAATCCTGAATTCTAATTTGATTGCACTGTGGTCTGCGAGGCAGTTTGTTGTGATTTCTGTTCTTTTACATTTGCTGAGATGTGCTTTACTTCCAACTATGTGGTCAGTTTTGGAGTAAGTGCGATGTAGTGCTGAGAAGAATGTATATTCTGTTGATTTGCGGTGGAGAGTTCTGTAGATGTCTATTAGGTCCGCTTGGTGCCAAGCTCAGTTCAAGTCCTAATATCCTTGTTAACCTTCTGTCTCGTTGATCTGTCTGATAGTGACAGTGGGGTGTTAAAGTCTCCCATTATTATTGTGTGCAAGTCTAAGTGTCTTCGTAGGTCTCTAAGTACTTGGTTTATGAATCTGGGTGTTCCTGTATTGGGTGCATGCATATTTAGGATAGTTAGCTCTTCTTGTTGAATTGATCCCTTTACCATTATATAATGGCCTTCTTTGTCTCTTTTGATCTTTGTTGATTCTGTTTCATCAGAGACTAGGATTGCAACCCCCGCTTTTTTTTTTTTTTTTTTGCTTTCCATTTGCTTGGTAGATCTTCCTCCATTCTTTATTTTGAGCCTATGAGTGTCTCTGCATGTGAGATGGGTCTCCTGAATACAGTACACCGATGGGTCTTGACTATCCAATTTGCCAGTCTATGTCTTTTAATTGATGTATTTAGCCCATTTACATTTAAGGTTAATATTGTTATGTGTGAATTTGATCCTGTCATTATGATGTTAGCTGGTTATTTTGCTCATTAGTTGATTCAGTTTCTTCCTAGCATCAATGGTCTTTACAATTTGGCATGTTTTTGCAGTGGCTGGTACTGGTTGTTCCTTTCCATGTTTAGTGCTTCCTTCGGGAGCCCTTGTAAGGCATGCCTGGTGGTAACAAAATCTCTGAGCATTTGCTCATCTGTAAAGGATTTTATTTCTCCTTCACTTATGAAACTTAGTTTGGCTGGACATGAAATTCTGGGTTGAAAATTCTTTTCTTCAAGAATGTTGAATATTGCCCCCCACTTGCTTCTGGCTTGTAGAGTTTCTGCTGAGAGATCCACTGTTAGTCTGATGGGCTTCCCTTTGTGGGTAACCTGACCTTTCTCTCTGGCTGCCCTTAACATTTTTTCCTTCATTTAGACCTTGGTGGATCTGACAATTATGTGTCTTCATGATATTCTTCTCGAGTAGTATCTTTTTGTGTTCTCTGTATTTCCTGAATTTGAATGTTGGCCTCCCTTGCTAGGTTGGAAAAGTTCTCTTGGATAATATCCTGAAGAGTGTTTTCCAACTTGGTTTCATTCTCCCCGTGACTTTCAGGCACACCAATCAAACGTAGATATGGTCTTTTCACATAATCCCTTATTTCTTGGAGGCTTAATTCTTTCTTTTTACTCTTTTTTTCTCTAAACTTCTCCTCTCACTTTATTTCATTAATTTGGTTGTCAGTCACTGATACCCTTTCTTCCACTTGATCAAATCGGCTATTGAAGCTTGTGCAGGCATCACATAGTTTTTGTGCCATGGTTTTCAGCTCCGTCAGGTCACTTAAGGTCTTCTCTACACTGTTTATTCTAGTTAGCCATTCATCTAATCATTTTTCAAGGTTTTTAGCTTTCTTGTGATGAGTTTGAACATCCTTCTTTAGCTCGGAAAAGTTTGTTATTACTGACCTTCTGAAGTCTACTTCTGTCAGCTTGTGAAAGCCATTCTTCGTCTAGCTTTGTTCCATTGCTGGCGAGGAACTGCGATCCTTTGGAGGAGAAGAGATGCTCTGGATTTTAGAATTTTCAGCTTTTCTGCTCTGGTTTCTCCCCATCTTTGTGGTTTTATCTACCTTTGGTCTTTGATGCTAGTTACCTACAGATGGGATTTTGGTGTGGACATCCTTTTTGTTGATGATGATGCTAATGCTATTCCTTTCTGTTTTTTAGTTTTCCTTTTAATAGTCAGGTCCCTCAGCTGGAGGTCTGTTGGAGTTTGCTGGAGGTCCACTCCAGACCCTGTTTGCCTGCGTATCACCAGCGGAGTCTGCAGAACAGCAAATATTGCAGAACAGCAAATATTGCTGGCTGATCCTTCTTCTGTAAGCTTCATCCCAGAGGGTCACCTACCTGTATGAGGTGTCATTTGGCCCCTACTGGGAGGTGTCTACCACTTAGGCTAAACGGGGTTCAGGAACCCACTTGAGGATGCAGTCTGTCCTTTCTCAGAGTTCAAACACTGTGCTTAGAGAACCATTGTTCTCTTCAGAGCTGTCAGACAGGGATGTTTAAGTCTGCAGATGTTTCTGCTGCCTTTTGTTCAGCTTTGCTCTGCCCCCAGAGTTGGGCTCTAGAGAGGCAGCAGGCCTTGCAGAGTTTCAGTGGGCTCCACCACGTTTGGGCTTCCTGGCAGCTTTGTTTACCTACTCAAGCCTCAGCAATGGCGGACACCCCTCCCACTGCCAGGCTGCTGCCTTGCAGGTTGATCTCAGACTGCTGCGCTAGCAGTCAGCAAGGCTCTGTGGGCATGGGACCCACTGAGCTAGGCATGGGATATAATCTCCTAGTGTGCCGTTTGCTTATACTGCTGGAAAAGTGCAGTATTTGGGCAGGAATGTCCCGATTTTCTAGGTACAGTCTGTCATGGCTTCCCTTAGCTAGGAAATGGAAATCTCCCACCCCTTGCACTTCCTGGGTTAGGCGATGCCCCACCCTGCTTTGACTTGCCCTCCATGAGCTGCACCTACTGTCCACCCAGTCCCAATTAGATGAACCAGGTACCTCAGTTGGAAATGCAGAAATCACTGTCTTCTGCGTCGATCACGCTGGGAGCTGTAGACTGTAGCTGTTCCTAATCAGCCATCTTAGAATGGAAGAGACTGGGTAATTTTTAAAGAAAAGAAGTTTAATTGACTCACAGTTCTGCAGTCTGTAGAGAAACCATAACACAGGCATCTGCCTCTGGGTAGGCCTCAGACAGCTTACAACCATGGCATAAATTGTAGGTGAGGAGCAGGCATCTCACATGTTTGGAGCAGGACCAAAAGAGTGAGAGGTGCCACACACCTTTAAACAACCAGATCTCACAAGAATTCACTCATTATCATGAGGACAGCACCAAAGGATGGGGCTAAACCATTCATGAGGAATTCACCCCCATGATCCATTCACTTCCCACCAGGCCCCACCGCCAACATTGGGTATTATATTTCAACATGAGATTTGGGTGGGGACAAGTATCCAGACTATGTTACCTGACTATTCTCAAAGTGATGGACATATTCATCCTTACATGTCCTCTTGTAGACCTACATGAACATTTCTTTGGGCCCATTTTCAGGAACAGAATTGCTGAGTCGTAGGAAACATATATATATATATATATATATATATATATATATATATATATATATATATATTTGATTAAGTAGTTCCAGATTGCCCTTCTGAATGACCCCACCTGTCTGTAACCCCCTGGTTATAGTGGATGAGGATTCCTACATGCCTTCAACCCTACCAACACTTGGCATTTTCTTGCTTTCTAGTTTTTGCAAATCTTGTAGTCTTAAAGCAATATCTTATTTTAATTTAACTTTATTTTATTCCCAATGTTTTGAGCTTCTTTTCATGGTTGTATGCTTCTGGGATTGCCTCTTACGCAACTTGCCTGTTCTTATGCTTCATATATTTTTCTTTTGGGGCCTCTTTTTTTTATTGAGTTACAAAAGTCCCTTGTATATTCTAGATAATAATTCCTTGTTAGTTTTAGGAGTTGCACCTATTTTCTCCCATTCTGTTATTAATTTTTAAAAAGTCTTTCCCTGTTCATAGATCCAAGGTACTCTGCATTTTCCAATAACTTTATAGTTTTATGTAAAAGTTACATATAGATGCATCTAGAATCTAGTTTTGTATATGGTGTTAGGTAGGGATATGGCTTTATCTTACTGCGTGTACTAATACTGTTTCCCCAACACATCTAGTAAATACTCTTTTGTCTGTCAATTTGTAGTGCCATGTTTATGCTCTATTAGGCTCCCATTTTTTACATCAGTCTGATTTTGAGCTCTGGTCCTTTTCCATTGGTTTATTTTTCTGTTTTTGCAATAGTACTAGAGTTTTTTGTTGTTGTTGTTGGTGGTGGTGGTGGTTTTTTTTCCCCACAGCTTTGAGTATGTTTTAATACCTAGTAGAGCAAATCTTACCCTCTTTACTTTGTTTTAAGTTTGATTTAGCAATTTGTGGGGTTTTGTTCTTCTATGTAAATTTAGAATAAGTTTATTAGAAAATCCACTTTGAAATATGATTGAAATTGTATTGAATTTATAGATTAATTTGAGGGATAATTGCCATTTTTATTATATTAAGTTGTCCTATCCAAGAACATAGACATTATTTCTTTAGATTGTATTCTATATCCTTCATTAGACTTTTAAAGTTTACTCTGTAAAGGTCTTGTATATGCTTGGTTAATTAAGCTAATTTCTAGATTCTATATAATTTTTGTTGCCATCGTGAATGGTATTTTTATGTTTTCTAAGTGGTCATTGCTGGTGTAGGAAAATGACTTTTGTAGGTTGATATTATATTTGGTATCCTTGCTGAACTCTTTTATATTAGCTCTGAGAGTTTGGTTGATTCTTTTCTTTCATTTTTTTTCTAGTTGAATGATTACCTTCTCTGTAAGTGGTGCCAAATATAGAACTTCCCTTCTGATCCTTGCATTTCTTAATTCCACGCCCCCTTTCCTCATAGTATTTAGCCACGATATTTAAAATAGTAGCAGTGATAGAGTCAAGTTTGTCGTGTTCATGATTTTAAATTAATGCAGTTAGTTTCTTCATTATTCATAACATTCTTTGTAGATTTTTTGTATATAATTTTTACCAAGTTAAGGATGTTTACTTTTATTCCTTGTTCACTAAGGATTATCATTATAAATAGAATTAAGCTATATTAAATGCTGCTTTTTCTGTATCAATTGAGATAAAGCATATAATTTTTCTGTTTAGTCTTGCTGATGTATTACATTGACATTTTCTGATGTTGAACTCCCCATGCTTTCTTGTGATAAACTGCACTTGATCAAAATGTATTTTTAAAAATATACTGTTGGATTCATTAACATTATTTAGCATTTTTTGTGTCTATATTTCATAAATGAAATAGCCCTAAACTTTCTTACTTTATAATTGTCTTTATTTGATTTTAGAATCAAGATTAAATTGCCCTCATAAAATGGACTGAGTAACTTTATTTTTTTTCCAGTGACCGGAGTCAATTGGATAAGGTAGTAATTAATTATATTTTGAAAGTTCGGTAGAATAAACCTATAACGTCATCTGGACCTGAGGGTTTTGTTAGGGAAAATCTTTGACTACCATCGCCATTTTATTTTTTTCTTGATTTTTAAAAATATTTCTTGTAAGTTTTCCAATTTATTAGCATATTGTTTTTCATAATACTCATACTTTTAACTTTTTATGTTTTCCCTTTTTCATTCTGTATTTTATTTGCATCTTTTCTCTTTTTTAGCAACGATCTATCCTATTAACCTTTTGACATAATTAAATTCTGGTTTGTTAATCTTTTCTGTTCAGGCTGTGTGTGTGTATCTGTGGAGGAGGATTCTCTGGTTTTAAATTTCTGTCCTTTACCATCTTATTCTTCTGTAATTTTGCTATTTCCATTACATTGACTGTTTAACTAGTATGTCGTTAACCTTTCTCATTTCATGATAAACTTACTGCTGTACATTTACTACTTAGTTCTTGTTTAACTCTGCCCTACAAATTTTTATTTGTGTTTTTATTATCATTCACTTTTAAATCTTTTTTAGTTTCCTTTCTTTTTTCTTTTTAATTCAAGGTTAATTTAATAATAAGCTATTGTGTTTTCAAACATTTGTTAAATTTTGGCTATTATTTTGTTATTAATTTCCAGTGCTATTGCATTGTGGTTGGAGAGCCTAAACTGTATGATATTCAACGTTTGGAATTTATTGATGTTTCATTTACAGCTGTAATCACGGTCTCTTTTTGGAATTTTTTTTGTTGTTGTTGTCTTGAATGTTCCATTTGTTGGATATAGAGTCCTACTCTGTATATAATAGCTTGAGTTTTTTACTTGTAATGTGTAAGTGTTCTGTATCTTCATTTGATTTTTTTTTTTTTTTTTGGTCTGCTTGACCTATCAGTTCCTAAGAAGAGTATTAAAGTATCCATATGCACTTGTTCCTTTTCTCTTTGCAGTTCTGCTAGTTGCTTGATATATTTTGAGACTGTATTATACAATATGTTTATATTTATGATGGCTATATCTTCTTGTCCTATTGATTTTTGTCATGTAAATTCTATTTAGTCAGATATTGAGACTGCTACCTCAGCTTTATTTTAGTTTATATTTGCCTGGCATATCTTATTATTTTCAGTTTGTCTGTGGCTCTAAAGTATATCTCTTCTAGTATGAATATTGTTGAATCTTTTGTTTTAGTCTGTGTCTTTCTTTTAATTGGTAAGTTTAATTCATGTACATTTATTACAATTACTTTTATATTGGGATTTAATTCTGGCATTTCTTTTTATGTGTTTTATTTATGGTACTCCTTTTGTTTTGTTTTGTTTTTCTCCTTTTCTGTTTTATTCTATTCTTGCCCTGTAATGTAAGATCTATCTTCATGTTATTTACCCTTACTGATTTTTTTACACATACAATAGCTGTACCTTCTTCCAACAAGATAAGTACCTCAGCAAGCTCTCAGGTTCTATATAGTTTCCAGTTATACATACCTTATCTTGTAAACTTTGTCTAGAATTTTTATCTTTTCTAGAATACAGGTTTTCCTCTCACTTTCATAGTTTTTCCAGTGCTGATTTCAGAAAAGGTAATACAGATCATACTAGTTTGCCACCTTGGTAGGAACTGGAAAAACTCAAGTTTTGTAGCAAATTAACAGCATTTATCTTGCTTTGAATGGCCCCACTTCAATCACAGGTGGTGAGTTGGTAACTTAATCAGTATTTTTTACTCCAATAACAGGTAGAAAATGTGAAATTGGTGGATCGTTATGTGAGTAAGAAACCAGCTAATGGGATTCTTTATCTTACTGCAACCCACCTGATCTATGTGGAGGCTTCTGGTGCAGCCCGGAAAGAAACATGGGTATGTTCATGAGAAGAAGTATCAAAGGGTCTTAAAGAGTTGTGCATACATGCTGTCTATATGGTAGTTTCTTGAAATTTCAAGTATAATTTTTAAATTGCTGTAAAACCTTTTCTTCAAAGGACCTATTCTAATAATCTTTTTGTGGTCTGAATTGTATTACTCCTCTTTTTTCAAGTTATTGACTCTGGTCATCATAGTCATTTTATTCTACATTGGAATATTCCTGGGGATTAGCTAAATTATTTTTAGGTAGAATAGTTTCTGCTAACTTCCTGAACTATGTTTGTAAGCATCTTGAAGTAATTTAAAGCCTGCTATCCATAAAATGTAGTTCAAGAACCAGCAGTATCTGTAGCATATGGGAACTTGATAAAAATGCAGAATCTTAAGCATAAGATTTTAAATTTATAAAAGGGGCTCAGGTTATGCTGATGCTAAGGCCTTATTGACTTTACCTTGGGCAGCACTAGTTTAGACCATCTCTCTGTCCTAAGACAGGATTTTACCTAGGTATATATATATATGTGTGTGTGTGTGTGCATGCACAGGCATGTGTGTGTGTTTATTTTTACACCTGTAAGTAATGTTTTCTAATTACTTCAGCACCCCAACATTGCTTTATGCCTTACCCATCCTAAAGATCATAATTTAATCTTAATCATTAGATTTATGCTTAGACCTCTTCATTTATAAGAAGTACAACATGCTGCTTTTATACAGCGTAGCTTAGTGATTAAAGCTTTAAAGCCAGTCTGCTCAGGTTAAAATCCCGGCTTCAACATTTACTACTTTTGTAACCTTGGGCGAGTTGTTTAACTTTTCTGTGTCTCGCTTCCTTCATCTGTAAAATAGAGATAAAATAATACCTTGAATTAGTTTTAAAAGGTCAAGATACAAGAATTATAAAGTGAATGTTTATAAGTGCTTATAACAGTGCCTGAAACATGGTAAATACTATCATAAAAGTATAAAATAAATTGAATTGAGTATGTATATAAAAAAGTGTCTTAATACCTCCTTTTAAAACTGAACTTTCCCCATATGTATCTTGCTCTTTGTGCTGTGATGATAAGAATGTCAAAAGAGGTGTGAGAGCTGGGCTAGACTAAGCTCTGATGCTAACTGGCTGCGTAACCTTAGGCAAGTGATTCTTACTCTCCGGGCTTGTTTCTTCATCTGTAAAATGAGGTGGTTAGATTACATAATTAGTAAGGATTCTTGCAGTTCTAACAGTTTAGGAGCCAGTTCTTTAGTACTGTGCCATGAGCCTATCTCCTATCTACCTGCATTTATAGACAGTACAGATGTCTCCAGATTTGTTCCTTTTGGGTATGATTTCAAATCCAGTGGACTGTATCTGGAATGGAGGACTTACACTATTTCTGATGTCAAAGGAGGCTTATTTACCCAATTAGGGAAGTTCTTCCCAGACTTAGTCTGCCTACCTTCCCCCGACCCTTCCCAGTTTCACTACAATTGTTTGCCTGGGCCCTGATCTCGATTATCAGTATTGTACTACCAAAACACACATCTCTCATGTTGACTGGAAGATCTTTGATTTTCTTGAGGTTGAATATATTAATTCATATTACATTTTGTAATACCTCCAGAACTGCCATGGCAGGACTTGAGTGTGACAAAACAGTTAAGATAAAAATTAATCATACCTGTGATCCCAGCAGTTTGGGAGGCTAAGGAAGAAGGATCGCTTGAGGCCAGGAGATTGAGATCAGCTTGGGCAACAAAGCAATACCTAGTCTCTACAAAAGTTAAAAACTTAGCCAGGCATGGTAGCACACAACTGTATTCCTAACTTACTTAGGAGGATGAGGCAAGATGATCTCCTTTGAGCCCAGGAGGTTGAGGCTGCAGTGAGTCGTGATTAAGCCACTGCACTCTAGCCTAGGCAACAGAGCAAGACCCTGTCTTAAAAAAATAGAAAATTTATCCTAGGAATATCTGAATCATTTCCACACTTGCTCCATTCTTAGATGGTGGATATGATTGAAAGAGTTCATTGAAGAGATGACTTTTCCAAATAAATTAGGGACTGGGGCATTGAGGTGGTGGGAGAGCAGAAAAGGCACTATTGATTGCAAGACCATTCCAGGCACAGGACAGGGAGTCTAGATAATGGAAAGAGCACATCCAGGCTCCATAGTTGCAGAAACATCAGATAGGGATAGGAGGAGAACATCAAAGATCAAAATGTAAAACCATGATTCTATGGCTTTTTGAATCAATTAAGAGAGAATTAATATTATTTGGACACATTTTGTTTCATCAGTTCCCTTTCCATGCATTTCTTTGCTGGCATCAGCATGAACAGAAGTAATCATCCTACATTCTTTGCTTTACTGTCACTAGAGTTTAAAATGTAGAGGAATAGTTCCTCCCTAACATTTCTAGTTAAATCCTTATTCCAGAACTAGAGTTTTTAGAATTCCCAGAGAAGAATCCTGGCCTTATATGGACTGCTATGGTTCAAATTCTGTTTGTGCCACTTCTTGGCTATATGATATCTGAAGAGGAATTCACTTCTCAGAGCTTTGTTTTTTTCATTCCTGAAATAGGATGATTACACGTCAAATGGCTCTTCTTAAATGGCTAATGGTCATGGACTACTTTGTTTATAATAAAGCACAATACCAGCTATTAATAACTATCTTAATTAGTAATTTGATATAAGAAAAGAAATTCTTATTTTCCTCTGTAACAATTATTCTGTGATTGTGAACTCTATCACAGCATGCTAAAAGTCATCTATTCTGAGCTGATCCACCAAAATTGTCCTACAAACTTGGTAATCTTGTATCCTTAAGGAGAGAGAAGTTTTCTAACACTGCAGTCTGCTTCTTGTTGCTTTACCACTATTATGCTTTAGTTCTATTTGAGAGAACCCCAGTTGTGTCTTACAAAGAATGGTTGTAGGCTATAGATGTAGCCTACAGATCTGGTCATGCTGTTACCATTACGGAGAGTCAGGAATACTGATAGTGATAGAGATATTGCACATCTGTATGTATACGCTGCTTCTTTTATGTTTTTCAGATTGCACTCCATCACATTGCCACTGTGGAGAAGTTACCCATCACTAGCCTGGGCTGTCCCCTGACCCTCCGCTGCAAGAATTTCCGGGTGGCCAACTTTGTTTTAGACTCTGACCTTGTGTGCCATGAGGTTTATATTTCACTGCTCAAGCTTTCTCAGCCAGGTGGTTGTGATAGTATTTTTATCTAAAACCATTTTAATGTTTTTCCAAAATGGCATAATGGAAAGATCAGGGCTATGGAATCAGAGGAGTGTTTGGATCTGGACTCTACCACTTATTAGCTCCATTATATTTGGGCAAGTTATATAACCTCTGAACTCATTTTCTTTACCTGTAAAAGTAAGGAGAGTAAAAGCTCTCCAATGGGGGTTGTTTTGAGCCTTGAATACCTTCATGTATTAGTATATAGTAGATGTTTAGTAGATATTTTCTTCTCTCTCCCTCCCTCCTTTTAAGTATCAACTTGTGAATGTTTCCTCAGTTCAGGAAGGAAGACTGCTGTGGAACAAAATTTGTTTCCTGTTGTCCTGCAGACTTTTTGTTTGGCCCACGATGTCCACCCCTACTTTTAATTCCATCTAGAAGACTAAGGCAGTTCATCAAAGTCCTCATTAATGTAGGACTTAATGCTTCCTCCAGCTTCACCCTCATTCCCCATCCGCCACCCCTGGCAATTAACTGTCAGCTTCCTCTGATTTTAGTCTTTGATTTTAATCATGCTCTTACATTTTCTCCCCCATTTTCCCCCTATTCCCCCAAAATAATTCCTCAATATTTACTGATTTTTATGGATAAAGTTACCTGCTGGATGACCCAGCATTTTACAAGTCTCTGATAGGCTCCATTCATCTCTGGAGAAGTTGTTGCCACATAAATTGGTCAAATGAGTTATTTGATTGGATGCTGTATCTTGTGAAGGGAGGAAGCAGGCCTGACAGAGAAAAGAGAGGAAGTGGCCATTTATAAGTCAGAAGTTGCTGTTGGCCTGACAAGTAGAATGCAAAAACATTGTTGAAGATGTGTGCAACATGTTACAATAAGCAGTACTGTTAGGACATGGGAGCCCAGTTAAAAACTTTTGGTAAGGACTCTTTTCCTAACATGTGAAACCCTGAAGCCTCAGTTCAGTCAATTATCCAGCATTCTTTTTTTATAGGAAGCCAGGCAGAAAGATCCCACTTTGTATTGATACCACAAAAAATTAAAACATTTTTTAAAAGAACCTAAACAGTATTCCAGTATTTATTCCTTACATAAAGGCAAACTTGCACACACCACAGTCTTTTTCTGGGACTGTTTGACAAACATTCCCTTTGGGAAAAGGAAATCTAGCGTTTATTTGCATTGTTTGATGATTTTTAGGTTTCATTCATCATTTTGTTTTCCATGCCTATCTCTCTTCTCCAGCATTACCTGAAGATCTTTATGCTTTTTCTTATAATCCCAAATCCTCAAAAGAGATGAGGGAAAGTGGATGGAAACTGATTGAAGCAATATCAGACTTTGGGCGTATGGGAATACCCAACAGATACTGGACCATAACAGATGCCAACAGAAACTATGAGGTAATTTTGTCCTTGTTGTTTGCCTTTTGGTGCATTCAATTAAAATGGGAGAATATCAGGAAACAAGATTTTGAAAAAAGAGAGAAATGATTCATAATCCTTCTCTCCTTTCCATTCAACATTCAGCCATTCAACAAACATTTATTGAGTACCTACTGTGCAATAGGGACTGAGTAAGAGATCTCATGACCTAAAGCACAGGGTGCTATGTGAGCATAGGTGCAGGGCATGCAAATCAGCCTAGGAAGCCAGAAACAGCCTGATGCTTTGCGGAGTAGCCTTGTGAAGGCTAATTTACTTTTAACATTTTTAATTTTTAATTATTATGGATATATAATCGTTGTACATATTTTTAGGGTACATGTGATGTTTTTATATAGGCATACAATATGTAATGATCAGATCAGGGTAACTGGGGTATCCATCACCACAAGCATTTATCATTTATTTGTGTTAGGAACATTCCAATTCCATTTTCAGTTATTTTATTATTGTTATCTGTAGTTGTCCTGTTTTGCTGCTGAATACTAGATCTTATTCCTTCTATCTAACTGTATTTTTGTACCCATTGAGGATCCTCTTTTTATCACCCCACTCCACTACCCTTACCAACCTTTGGTAACCATCATCTATCCATGAGTTCATTTTTAATTTTTTGCTCGTACAATATGTGAGTGAGGTTATGCAATATTTGTCTTTCTTTGCTTTGTTAATTTCACTTAATATAATGTCCCCCAGTTCCATCCATGTTGTTGCAAATGACAGGATTACGTTTTTTTTGTGGCTGAGTAATATTCCATTGTGCATATATACCACAGTTTTCTTTTCTTTCTTTTTGAGACAAGGCCTCACTCTGTTGCCCAGGGTAGAGTGTAGTGGCATGATCATAGCTCACTGTAGCCTCAATCTCTTGGGCTCAAGTGGTCCTCCCATCTCACCCTCCCATGTAGCCAGGACCACAAGCATCCACCCCCATGCCTGGTGAATTTGTTTCATTTTTTGTAGAGATGGGGGTTTTGAACTTTTGGGCTCAAGCGATCCTCCCTCCTTGACCTCTCAAAGTGCTGAGATTATAGGTGTGAACCACCACGGCTGGCCAGTAGTGGCTATATGATTTACATTCCTACCAATTGTGTATGAAGATTTCATTTTCTCCATATCCTCACCAGTATCCATTATTGCCTTTTTGATAAAAGCCATTTTAACAGGTGAAATGATAACTTATTGTAGTTTTGGTTTTCATCTTTATGATGATTATTGATGTTGAATGTTTTTTCATATACTTGTTGGTCATTTGTATGTCCTCTTTTGAGAAATGTCTATTCAGATACTTTCTCCATATTTAATTGGATTATTTGTTTTCATTCTTTTGAGTTACTTGGGCTCCTTATATTTTCTGGTTATTATGTCAGATGGGTAATCTGCAAATATTTTCTCCTATTCTGTGGGTTATCTTTTCACTTTGTTGGTTGTTTCCTTTGCCATGGAGATCTCTAGCTCAGTGTTATCCCACTTGTCCATTTTTGCTTTGGTTGGTTGCATATGCTTTTGAGGTCTTACTCGAGAAGTCTTTGCCCAGACCAATATCCTGAAGTGTTTCTCTGCGTATGGATGTCCAGTTTTCCCAGAACCATTTATTGAAGAGACTCCTTTCCCCCAAATATGTGTTCTTGGTGCCTTTGTTGAAAATGAGTGAACTGTAAATGTGTGGATTATTTCTGAGTTTCTCTCCTAATTTATACAGGGGGAGAAGGAAGGAGGTCAGGAAGTGAAACCATATCATAAAGGGCTTCATGGCCAAATTAAGGAATTTGAACTTTATCATGAAGACAGTTGTGAGTCACAAGAGTATTTACGCTTAAAAGGAACATATGTATATTTGTGTTTTAGAAAGATAACTGTTATTAGTGTGGAGAATTTGTTTGCTGGAGCTAAGAATGCAGGAGAATGATATGTGAAGTTATGAGAACCTGAACTAAGGCAATGGCTGCAGATGGAGAGAAGGAGATGGTTTTGAAAGATATTTAGGTGGTAGAATTGAAAGCAACTGGTGACAGATCAAATGTGACTAGAAAAGTGGAGGAATTTAATATGCATCCCAGCTTTCCTGGTTTCTGGCTTTGATGACCAATGAGTAGTGGTGATGTTAACAAAGATAAGGACCACAAGAAGAGGGGCAGATGGTATCTTCAATTTTACACTTGATTTCAAGGTGATTAAACAGATATCAAGTATTTGATTTCAAACATTTGGGTCTGGATCTCAAGAAAGAGCTCTGGGCCAAATATGGACATCTGGGAATGTGTTGGAGGTCCCAAAGACCGTTCCTCAGGTTTTGTGATTTACTAGGAAAATTCATAGGACTCGGCGTATAGTCATACTTGTGGCTGTGATTTATTACAGCGAAAGGATACAAAGCAAAAATCGGCAAAGGGAAAAGGTTCAGGGGAGAAAGTCAACAAAACTGGAACAAGCTTCCAGAGTCCTCTCTCAGCAGAGTGACATAGGACACACTGAATTCCTCCAGCAGAAATTGTGACAACACTTATGAAATGTTATCTACCAGGATGCTCATTAGAGTCAAAGTGCTCAGGGCTTCTATTGGGACCTGCCCACATAGGCAAGTTCTGCCTAGTGTATGCCAGAAGTCCAGATGTCCAGAAGGAAAGCAGGTATTCAGAATAAGCCACATTGTACAAACAGTTTTAAACACAATGCAAGTAGGCCTTTCTAAGGGTAGTCTGATGGTTAATATTGTCAATTTGATTGGATTGAAGTATGCAAAGTATTGTTTCTGGGTGTGTCTATGAGAGTGTTACTAGAGGGGAGATTAACCTTTGAGTCAGTGGACTGGGCGAGGCAGACCCACCCTTAATCTAGGTGGGCACCATTCCCTCAGCTGCCAGTGCAGCTAGAAAAAGCAGGCAGAAGAAGGTGGAATGAGCAGACTTGCTGAATCTTCCGGTCTTCATCTTTCTGCCATGCTAAATTCCTCCTGCCCTTGAACATCAGACTTCAAGTACTTTGGCATTTGGATTCTTGGACTTACACTAGTGGTTTGCCAGGGGCTCTCAGGCCTTCTGCCACAGACTGAAGGCTGCTCTGTCGGCTTCCCTACTTTAGAGGTTTTGGGACTCGGACTGATCCACTACTGGTTTTCTTACTCCTCAACTTTCTGACGGCCTACCGTGGGACTTTACCTTTTGATCGTGTGAGTCAATTCTCCTTAATAAACTCCCTTTCATATATACATATATCCTATTAATTCTCTCCCTCTAGAGAACCCTGACTAATACAGGTAGCAATCAAGCCTGCTAGGATAATTTTTCTGCAGAGAGAGTCATTGGTGTTTAAGTGATATCCCTGAATTGTTCATCTTTAACAGTGTTTTTACTATCATAGTAAGACTGTAATTGCAATGACTTTCTGGTAACATAGCTTTGAATGTCTACTAGGTATGGGGATTGATGAGCTGTGACTTCGCAGGGTCATCTGTGAGGTGACTTGTTAGGGTCATGCTTGAGAGGAATGAGTAGAGATTGGAAGTAAAATCTGTCCACCTCAAATGTGTGTCTGAGTCTTCCAAAGAAGGTCTGAAATATTCTTGTTGGTCTTTTTGATGTGTATAACCTTCTAAGCTGAACGGGGAGCTCCATTTATTTTTCTTTGTATGACCGTCTTCTCCAAAGTTTAAGTCCGGGTAAGGGGGTGGGTAGAAAACATTTTTAAATGGTCTACATTCTGGGGACATTGACTTTAATGAGTTACATAGAGCATTCTTGATCTTATCTACCTTTAACTTTTTTTATTTTTGCCAGTTCAGTTCATATTTGTTTCATGTGTTGTTAAATGTTTAGGGGTGTTCTTTACTTAGGGGAGTGATTAGAATTAATTTTGCAATGTCAGGTCTGTGATGTTATAATATTTTGTCACTGTCTCTTTGGAAATATGTATTTTGGTAACCACTAAAAGCTGATAAACTTGAGAAAATATATCAGTCTTTTCATAGAGTAAGTCACACCTAAAATGTCAACACCTCCAACCCCCAGACTAGTGGTTTAAAGACCATTCAGATATGAATACTAGGAACCTAGTATGCAGTTTACATATATAACTTTTTCCCTTGCTAGCAACAGGCTGGAATTCGCAATCACTCAAGCATTAGCTAGCTGGTATTTAATCATCTATTCCTCAGAAATAGAAATGAAAATATCCTTGGTATAAAAGCTTTTCCAAGTATGCTGTTATTTTCTAGAAAGGAAGGGATTGAGACATATAAAAACAAAATGTACTTTTAGAATTAGAATAACAAAAATCATAGAAACACATATAAAACCCCATCTTGAAATTCCTGCGTGTACCTATCAGAGCAAAAACAATAACTGTAAACAAGTAAATTAATATGAACAGATGCAAATATGAAGCAGACAGGTGAAGGAGGAGAAAATATGATGTACTCTTTCATAAACTGCATAGTAGATTCCTAGTATTCATATCTGGATGGCCTTTAAAACACTAGTCTGGGGGTAGAGCTGTTGACATTTTAGGTATGACTTACTCTGTGAAAAGACTGACATATTTTCTCAAGTTTATCAGCTTTTAGTGGTTACCAAAATACGTATTTCCAAAGAGAGAGTTATATATAAATATATATTTATATATATTGTGTTTATTTTCTTTTAGATATGCAGCACCTACCCTCCTGAAATAGTGGTTCCTAAATCTGTTACCTTGGGAACGGTGGTTGGAAGTTCAAAGTTCAGAAGTAAAGAACGTGTCCCTGTGCTCTCCTACCTCTACAAAGAGAACAATGTGAGTTAAGCAAATTTCTCTAATGAGAATTATACTTGGCTCTGGAAGACCTGTTTTAAGTTTCATGCTGCCACTTAGTAGCTGTGTGACCTCAAGCAAGTTCCTTAACTTCTCTGGACTTTCATACTTCTGAAGTTTTTTGAGAGGATCTCAGGAGGGAATACTATATGTTTACCTTGTAAATTGTAAATTGTAAAATGTTATGCAGATATTAAGTGGCATTTTAGTGTGTTTATTTGTTTTTCTCTTTTTCCTTTTCTGTGGGATCCAGCTTGGTGGAAAGTTGTGAAATGACAGGAAATTAGTTGTATACAGGATTTTTTTGGGACTGTGGCCTCCCGGTAGAATACAGATATCCTTGATACTTTCTTACTGCTTTTCATGTAATTTCAGGTAGTAGTAAGAAAGCACTTGACTTCTCTGTGTTTCAGTCCCCTTACTTATGTAGGAAGTGATAATATTTATCACCTCTTGTAATCACTCTGAGATCTGGGGTTAGACAAATAGGCAAGTTGTCAAGTGGGCAGCCATTCAAGTGCTAAAGAGTATAGTAATGCAATTGGGTGTCATACTATTGAAGTGAGTCGACCCCTTAAAAACCACATCAAAGTGTAATCAATTTCATTAACTAATCATTACCAGACATTCATGTTAAATAGTTACGTTGGTTTTGTGTTAAAGTGGCTTGAAATAAACCACCCTTCTGATTTGGCATTAACTTCTGAAACTAGTGAACCCTGTTCTCTTAAGACGCTGTAGATCTTTGCTCTATCTTGAATTCTGCTGCCTCTGCAAGCTTATGGTTTATGTGGGCAATATCACTGGGACTGTAAGAAGTGAGGCAGTTTCAGAAAAATAGCCCATTATGTATCGAGAATAGAATTTCACTAAGGAAATACTCAACGATGTGATTTTCTTTCTTTCTTTCTTTTTTTTTTTTTCTGTAGTCTGATTTGCCAAGACTGGGTTGGTAATTAGAGCCACATGCCCAGGGTAGGCAGGAGGTTAAGCACAATGTCAGTGGAGAATGACTTTAGAGTCACATTTCTCTTTGCTTTGGACACTATCTTAATTTGGCTTAGCCTCTCCCTCTACTCATGGAACCTGGCCAGGGTCAAGGAAGATTTTTGACCATTTGTGTATATAATCACTCAACTGACACACTTTTTCCTTACAGGCTGCCATTTGCCGCTGTAGCCAGCCTCTCTCTGGATTTTACACTCGCTGTGTAGATGATGAGCTCTTGTTGGAGGCCATTAGCCAAACAAACCCAGGGAGCCAGTTTATGTATGTTGTAGACACAAGACCAAAGGTATCTATTTGTCAGTGATGTCTTTGATATTTCTGCCTCTTGCAGTCTTCCTCCTCATATATTGAGACATGCAGTGTTATTGGGGAAGTTAGGTTTGTGTATGTGTGTTTATTACTTCGGACATTGTGTAAAATCATTTCAGGAAGCCATTTGGGGCTCCTTTTATAAGGTAGTCACTGACAAGTGAGGTTATGAGAGGGTAATTCGAACAACCCGGCTTTGCCACCTCAGTGTGACGTCCTGCATAGAAGGCTTATTAGCATCCCTCGTCTTTTTTACCAAGTCTATTCCTTAACCAGAATTTTCAGTATTCCCATTCTGGGGTCTAAATTTACTGTCCGAGAAAGAGCTTCAACTTAGACATTGGAAACTTACTACAACCAACGTATTTTTTTTCTGTAAATGTGTTAGGTCACAGTAGTTTAATAATACTTTGGTTCTCCCAAAGCACCAGGGTTCACAAATTTTACTTTTATACGATTAACAAAAAATCTTTAGCTCATGTGGCAGTAATTCTTTTTTAGCATCTAGCACTGTTAGCTGGTTAAATTTTTTCCAGTTTACTACAGTGCAGTTTAAATCTTGGTCCCAGAGAATAAAAAAGACCAAGTTCATAAATTTGCCGTGAATTTTGGCAGTGGACATGGATAGACCTAGTCAAATCCTTTGATCTTTCCAATAATTTAATACTGCATGATTTGTTGCAATGTGTTTTCTCAGGCTTTGTCTCTTTCAAATATGAACATTGCTGAATAGAGTGTCCTCATATTAACCTAAGTATCAGCTTACACTCCTCTCTGCATTAATTCCTTAACCTTCAACGTTTTGTCTGGCTCTATATGGGCTGTAGAAGAACTCATTGTGTCCCACAAAGAATAGATTCCCTATTCTTAAATGTTGTCCTTTTTACAAACAGCCCCAGAAAGAAATAATTTTGCTTATAATTTGGTATGTAAAGTGTGGCTGACTAAAAGGTTTCATTGCTGATTCTAGTGATTACTAAATTGGTGATTTTCATCTAAGCCTAAGCCAGATGGTGGTGACTTAAGAGTTGAGCAGTTGGCCTTAAACATAGTCCAGCATATAAACAGAACCAAAGACAAGAACCACATGATTATCTCAATAGATGCAGAAAAGGCTTTTGACAAAATTCAACAGCCCTTCATGCTAAAAACGCTCAATAAATTCGGTATTGATGGAACATACCTCAAAATAATAAGAGCTATTTATGACAAACCCACAGCCAATATCATACTGAATGGACAAAAACTGGAAAAATTCCCTTTGAAAACTGACACAAGACAGGGATGCCCTCTCTCACCACTCCTATTCAACATAGTGTTGGAAGTTCTGGCTAGGGCAATAGGCAAGAGAAAGAAATCAAGGGTATTCAGTTAGGAAAAGAAGAAGTCAAATTGTCCCTGTTTGCAGATGACATGATTGTATATTTAGAAAACCCCATTGTCTAAGCCCAAAATCTCCTTATGCTGATAAGAAACTTCAGCAAAGTCTCAGGATACAAAATCAATGTGCAAAAATCACGAGCATTCTTATACACCAGTAACAGACAAACAGAGAGCCAAATCATGAATGAACTTCCATTCACAATTGCTTCAAAGAGAATAAAATAGCTAGGAATCCAACTTACAAGGGATGTAAAGGACCTCTTCAAGGAGAACTACAAACCACTGCTCAGTGAAATAAAAGAGGACACAAACAAATGGAAGAACATTCCATGCTCATGGATAGGAAGAATCAATATCGTGAAAATGGCCATACTGCCCAAGGTCATTTATAGATTCAATGCCATCCCCATCAAGCTACCAATGAGTTTCTTCACAGAATTGGAAAAAAACTGCTTTAAAGTTCATATGGAACCAAAAAAGAGCCCGCATCTCCAAGACAATCCTAAGTCAAAAGAACAAAGCTGGAGGCATCACGCTACCTGACTTCAAACTATACTACAAGGCTACAGTAACCAAAACAGCATGGTACTGGTACCAAAAACGAGATATAGACCAATGGAACAGAACCGAGTCCTCAGAAATAATACCACACATCTACAGCCATCTGATCTTTGACAAACCTGAGAGAAACAAGAAATGGGGAAAGGATTCCCTATTTAATAAATGGTGCTGGGAAAATTGACTAGCCATAAGTAGAAAGCTGAAACTGGATCCTTTCCTTACTCTTTATATGAAAATTAATTCAAGATGGATTAGAGACTTAAATGTTAGACCTAATACCATAAAAACCCTAGAGGAAAACCTAGGTAGTACCATTCAGGACACAGGCATGGACAAAGACTTCATGTCTAAAACACCAAAAGCAATGGCAGCAAAAGCCAAAAGTGACAAATAGGATCTAATTAAACTAAAGAGCTTCTGCACAGCAAAAGAAACTACCATCAGAGTGAACAGGCAACCTACAGAATGGGAGAAAATTTTTGCAATCTACTCATCTGACAAAAGGCTAATATCCAGAACCTACAAGGAACTCAAACAAATTTACAAGAAAAAAACAAACAACCCCATCAAAAAGTGGGCAAAGGATATGAACAGACACTTCTCAAAAGAAGACATTCATACAGCCAACAGACACATGAAAAAATGCTCATCATCACTGGCCATCAGAGAAATGCAAATCAAAACCACAATGAGATACCATCTCACACCAGTTAGAATGGCACTCATTCAAAAGTGAGGAAACAACAGGTGCTGGAGAGGATGTGGAGAAATAGGAACACTTTTACACTGTTGGTGGGATTGTAAACTAGTTCAACCATTATAGAAAACAGTATGGCGATTCCTCAAGGATCTAGAACTAGATGTACCATATGACCCAGCCATCCCATTACTGGGTATATACCCAAAGGATTATAAATCGTGCTGCTAAAAAGACACATGCACACGTATGTTTATTGCGGCAGTATTCACAATAGCAAAGACTTGGAATCAACCCAAATGTCCATCAGTGACAGACTGGATGAAGAAAATGTGGCACATATACACCATGGAATACTATGCAGCCATAAAAAAGGATGAGTTTGTTTCCTTTGTAGGGACATGGATGCAGCTGGAAACCATCATTCTTAGCAAACTATCACAAGAACAGAAAACCAAACACCGCATGTTCTCACTCATAGGTGGGAACTGAACAATGAGATCACTTGAACTTGGGAAGGGGAACATCACACACCGGGGCCTATCATGGGGAGGGGGGAGGGGGGAGGGATTGCATTGGGAGTTATACCTGATGTAAATGACGAGTTGATGGGTGCTGACGAGATGATGGGTGCAGCACAGCAACATGGCACAAGTATACATATGTAACAAACCTGCACGTTATGCACATGTACGCTAGAACTTAAAGTATAATAATAATTAAAAAAAAAAAAAGAGTAGAGCAGTTGGATGTACATGAATCCAGATAGTTGCCTTAGACAGCTTTCTGCCCCATCTTTGTGATCCCTCAGTGGCTATTCTCCAGAGCTACCTAGGACTGACTGAGCTCAGGAGAGAAAATAATTTCCCTTTCTGCTCAGGTCCATCCTTCAGTTTCTCAGAAGCTTGCTGTCTTGTTTCAACCATAACCACATCTGAAATTCCGCAATTATAAAGAGTTTAATTGCGTCTCTATCTTTAAACATTAAATAATCTTAAAATAGTAAAGAGAAATATACCAAGCTTTAAAGGAACAAAACAGTTGGTGCCTTTTGTTCAAATCTAACACCAAAAAGCCCCTTTTATGTTCCATTTTCCTCTCTCCAATTTGAGCAAATTGAGACAGGCCTAGAAATATCTGGCATTCCCTCTCTTCTGGATGGCTAGATCTGTACTTTTAGTAGGAACTATATTATACTGACAAAATTTTGTTCTAGGAGTCAGTCAAACCTGTGGTCAAATCCTGCTTTCAGCCTTTATTCATATCATCTTGGGCAAATTGGTTCATCTCTCTGAGCCTGTTTACTTTTGGGGATAATATTAGGACCCACTTTGAGAGGCCGTAATGAGGATTAAATGAGATAATGTACATAAAGGATTTAGCACAGTGTCAGGCATAGTAGGAGCTCAGTAAATATTACATTACAATAAATATTACATCTGACATTCTGCAATTGGAAAGAGTTTAATCGCATCTGTATCTTTAAAGATTAAATAATCTTAACATAGTAAAGAGAACTACAGCAGGCTTTTGAAGAAACAAAAGGGTTGGTGCCTTTTGTTCAAATCCAACACCAAAAAGCCCCTTTTAGCAGGTTCCATTTTCCTCTCAGTTTGCCACCTGAATATTAAATAGGTATCTGTTACTCAGATCTGCCAGACATATTTTTAAAGAGTGAATACTGGTATGAGGTAACTTGTTATCTGCATTAGGTGGCCTACCCAGACCTAGGTAGTGATTACTGTAATTATTATTATTATTGTTATTTTTGCTGAGGCATCACTCATAACAAACATCCTTGCTACTAGGTGACTATTGCTTATGCTTCCACAGGTGTTCCTTTGACATTTGTCATTAATTTAATGAAAGCTCAGTAACACTATCAATGTGATAAAAGATCAAAATTACCATCACATTTCCCCTTTTAACAGATGTCTTGCATTGTAAACAGAATATGTTTAGCACACTGACTTTTTTCCCTCTGCATGTTCTAACTTGAATAGTTTGTGCTTTGAGATTTTTGTATTCTTTTAATACAAAAATGACACCCCGACCACATACATGCTCCTCCTGCCTTCTGAAATGCACCATATTGGGAGATGAGAAAATAGGCCCAGAAAATAGAAAATCACTTAATTAGTAAGATGGTCATTATCATAGACAGTCTCTTGGCTTCCTTCTAGTTAGTCTATTCATATCTCCGCAAGTCTCATTTACTCCCTACCCCACCCAGCATTCTTCATATGACCTAGATATTTTCTGATTACCACAAGCTGAGCATAGTGTTAAAACAATTGGTGGTGTCTCCATTTCAATTTTGTCAGTGAGTAAAAGTCATTTATCTCATGCAGTCACATTTTAGACATTTTTCTAGAACAGCTATTTAAAACTAATTGGGCTGTATGTGGTGGTTTATGCCTATAATCCCAGCACTTTGGGAGGCCAAGGCAAGAGGATTACATGAGTCCAGAAGTTCAAGGCTAGCATGGGGAACAGCAAGACTGCATCTTTACAAAAAAAATAATTGTAAAAAAAATTAGCCCAGCATTGTGGTGCACACCTGTAGTCTTAGCTGTTCAGGAGGCTGAGGCAAAAGGATTGCTTGAGCCCAGGAGTTCGAGGCTGGAGTGAACTCTGTGATTGTGCTGCTGCACTCCAGCCTTAATGACAGAGTGAGACTCTGTCTCTTAAAAAATAAATACAATTAATTCATCCTAAAGCTCTTAAGCTTCTTTCTAGAGCTTCTCAGTTGTAAATATTTTTGAACTTTTGCATGTTTCTCAGTATAAAACCCTTTCAGCTGAGAAAACATTTGTGGTAGGCAGCTCAAAATTATTATTTCAGTTTTTTAGATCAGATATCCTCATAGCTGCTATATCCTTTATCTCTTAAGAAAGGTTTTCTTAATGAAACAAAACACTATGTCTCCCTATTTTTCCCCTATATGAGTCTGTTACTAAAAGTACCTGATGTAAAAACTAGTGAAATTCTCTCCATTCCAGAATGTATCTCATCTGATTTAACTTCTTTTTAATTGGGATTAAAAAGAATTATGATTTTAAACTGTTCAGAATGAGGCATTGAGATTGATGAACTCCATTCTTTCATCATCTGACCTATCTGCTCTATTATGTTATCCACTATTGCAGTTGAATGCCATGGCCAACCGAGCAGCTGGGAAGGGATATGAAAATGAAGACAACTATGCCAACATTCGCTTCAGATTCATGGGCATTGAGAACATCCATGTAATGCGGAGCAGTCTGCAGAAACTCTTGGAAGGTACAGGGATTTCACCTTGGCTAGGCAAGCGGCCATAGCTTTGCATTATTATGTAAGCAGAAAGCATGCCTGATTTGAGGTGGAATATAAAAGCAAGCAGGTGAGCAGAGTCAGTAAGTGGTTAGGTGTTTAACTGTCATACGAATCTAGCTTACATAGTACTGAATTACAGCAGTGTTGGTATGGAAAAAGGAGTAAGATGTTCAGTTTCATAATTCGATAAAGTTCATCTGGGTCTGGTCTAGTTGGTATGAAAATTATTTCTCTCCGTAGAAATACAGAGGTTGATTTTCAGGGATAGGCAAACCAACATAAGTATTAAATAAATTTGGGGTTGATTTTATCATCCTCAAGGTAAGAAATTACCTTATTTAATTTGGTATAAGGATTTAGTCTGATTTCATCACTATGCTGATAAAGCTGAATTTAGACCTCAAAAGAATAAAGTTGATATCAGACAGTTTTGGTGATCTGTTATCGACTACAAAATGATTAGGGTCAGAAAGGAGGCAAGGTGGGATTGGGGCCTTACAAGACTCTTGGGTGTAGAACATTTCTCCTAAAACCACTACCCAGATTCCATGATGTTCTATGTCACTTCAGGCAGAGATAGTGAAAACCTGCCTTCTTTAGTGAACTCCCCGTTCTTCCTCTCCTTTCTTCAATTTCTTACTTGTGTAGTCTGCCATGACCTCCCCTGTACATCACCCTTGCCAGATCTCATCTGCTCAGTCTGCATCCCTTTTAAAATATTAATGTCCCTCTTCCTTAGGTCTCTTACTCCTTTCTTTTTTGCCCCAGAATATGTTACGGAAAAGGACTTTGTTTTACAGATTTTTAAGGCAAAAGATTTCCCTCTGCTGGATAATTATTGCAGAGTGCATAAAAATTAACTGGTAATTTTTTTTTTCAACGTGTTGACAGAACAGGGCTACAGGGAGTAGATGGGGATGTGGGAGTAGAGACAGATGCTGAGGGCCTTCAGAGTTAGCATAAGTGGGTGGGATTAGGATAGGGATCAAATATGTTTTCTAATCAGGGGAGGTATGTTTTCCTGTAGATGCTAATTCAGTCTTCTGGCTCTCTTCTTGAGAGATTCCTAAGGGCTTGAGAGTGGGTTCTACAGCGTAATAAAGCAGGGGCCCAGGCTAAGAGATCTGGTAGGCTTTAGACCTAGTTCTGTCCCTGACTCACTCTGTGGTTTCTAACTAATCATTTAACCTTTCTGCCTCAGCTTCCTCACTTACAATATGGAGATCCACTTTCTCCCCTTTCTTAATGAATAAATCGAGTTGATCGTGAATTTCAATCTCTGCTTCCTTTTCTACCTTAGTTTGTGAATTGAAAACTCCAACAATGAGTGAATTTCTTAGCGGCCTGGAGAGCTCAGGGTGGTTAAGACACATTAAAGCTATTATGGATGCTGGAATTTTCATTACAAAGGTAATAATCAGGACTTTTAAAATTGCACTGACTTTAATTATGAGATTTGTTGAAGTAGTAGTGTGCCATGGAAAGAATATTGAAAAGAAAATCTAGTTTCTAGATTCAGCTCTGCCACTAATTCACTGTGTGCCCTTGGGCAAGTCTCTTTTCTTCTCTGGGTCTCAGTGTCTCCATCTTTAAACAAGGTGGTTGAACTAAAATCTAATGATGTAACTTTCAGGCGGCCACAGAATTCTTTGGGAATATTGTTTACCCTCTCCCCAACTGGAAAAATGAACATATGATGGTACATACAGAAAATGAACCTCAATTTCAGAGGGTCCACAGAACCCTGGACTTCACATTAAAAACTCTTAGGTGATCTCTAATCGATAAGTGATAATAATTGATCTCTGGCTCAGTTATTCTATGATATATTTTTGTGTTGATACTAAGGTATTAAGTATAAGAGTGTGTGTGAAATAAATGCAGAGCTTACGTATCTATGAGTTTTCAGAACTCTGAGTACAAAGACCTATTTTTTTAAACGTCTTTGTATAGATCTGCCTCCAAATGCAGTCTAGGTAGGCTTTGTCACCCTGTATTTATGCTGACTCATTTATTTTCTGATCTCTAGGACCCTAGGCTCTGTAGCCTTTGTTAAGTGGTTTGTTTTCTTACAAAAAACAAAAACAAAAACAAAATTCAGTGTATATTTTCTCATTTTGACATTTTGTTTTTATATATTTCTACATGAGAACTCTCCCTCTTCATCCCACCCCCATTATTTGTTAAAAGTAAAGGAGATAATGACTTTTCATCATCTGCTATAATTTTCTCAGTTGAAGGCAATGTTATATATAGCTTCTGGCTTAAAAGGTTTGAAGATTGTATGTAATTAACTGCCTTAAATATCCAAGCCCTAATGCTTTTTGCTTTCCTAGTCCTGTTGCCTGCACTTTTCATTGTTGTTGATGTGACCCTGTCAGTTGTTTCAGTGCACTGTTCTAACTATTCTTTGTTCTGTTCCTTTTTCATAGATTCTACATCCATATATCTATAGTCCCTTTCTGAAACCAAGTTTATTAGACCAAAGAGAGTGAGGATGGATAAGAGGGAGATCTGATAGACAGTACAGCCTTATAAATATTGGTTGAATTAAAATGAATGAACCAAAAAGATAGGCTTGGATTGCACAGTGTTTCTGTGTTCCCTATCTCTATTACCACCTATCCAGTATCCCAAGCTTGAGAACCTCAGTCAGCCTTGAATTCTACCTCTTCTCCTCTGTCTGGCTATTGCCAAGTCCCATGTGTTCTGCTTCAAAAGTGTTTCTCAAATCTGTCCTTTCTTCCCAGTCTCCACTGCTACTTCTCTAGTTAAGATAGCCACAACACATTGCCCACTGTATAATAACCTCTTAACTGCTTTACTTGTCTCTAGTAGTTACTCTTTAGTTTGGGAACCAAATTGCTACTAAAGTTATTTTTCTTGAACATGTCTGATCATGTCACTTTAAACTCAAAATCCTCCATTGGTTATCAATTCTATTGCCAATAAGACCTCATAAGCTTGACATTCAGAGGCTTTCACAATGTCACCCCAACTTGGCTGTAGTGGACCTCTTGCTATTCTCTAACATACTATGTTACTTCTTTTTCTCTCTCTTTTTTAAATGTTTATTATATTTACTTGTTTTCTCATTACAAAAGCAGTACATGTATATTATCAAAGAAGTAAACATTTCAGAAATATATAACATAAAATGTAAACATTCCCCATAGTTTGTCCCACAGTGCACACACATCACTGATAGTAGTTTAATGTTTATGTCCCTCGATCAGCACTGTCCATTTGAATTTTTTGTGATGATGGAAATATTCTCTATCTGTACTGTCTAATACAGTACCACTACATGTGGAAATTGAGCACTTAAAGTGTGGCTAGTGAGACTGAGGAACTGAATTTATGACTTTATTTAGTTTTAACAAATTCAAATTTAAGTAGATATAGGTGGCTAGTGACTACCATATTAGACAGTGCCATTGTAGAATTTTTCAACGTATAGAGTTACACATATTAATACTTTGTGAAATGAGCTCATACTGTGCATACTGGGTTTTTTTGGTTTTGTTTTGTTTTTGTTTTTGTTTTTGTTTTTTTTGAGACAGAGTTTTGCTCTCGTTGCCTGGGCTGTAGTGCAGTGGTTTGATCTTGGTTCACTGCAACCTCCGTCTACCGGGTTCAAGGCATTCTTCTGCCTCAGCCTCCTGAGTAGCTGAGATCACAGGAACATGCCACCACGCCTGACTAATTTTTGTATTTTTAGCAGGAACGGGGTTTTGCCATGTTGGCCAGGCTGGTCTTGAACTCCTGACCTCAGGTGATCCACCAGCCTCGGCCTCCCAAAGTGCTGGGATGACAGTTGTAAGCTACCATACCCGTCCCATACTGTTCTTTAACTGACCTTTTATACTTATACTATTTAATGAGCATTTGTTAAGACAGTTCAGTCAGCACTACGTCATTCTTTTCAGCAACTATGTTATATTCCATTGTAGTAATTTACCATAGTCCCCTGTTGATGGAGAATTTAGTTGTTCCTAATTTTTCGCTAATGCAGATATTGCTGCATCAAATATTCTTAAACATGTATCTTTATAGAAGTGGATTTTCTGAGTCAAAGAGTATGAATGTTTCAAATTTTAATAGATGTGGCCGAATTGCCCTCCAAGTAGGTAATACCAGTTTCCATTCCTATCAACAGTGCCTATTTTTCCATTTTGGCAGCAATGGTTATCATCAATCTTTTTGATCTTTGCCAGTGTGATAGGTGATACATTTTATATTATGTTTTAATTTGTATTTCTTTAATCATTAGTGAAATCCAGCATCTTTTTCTGTCCACCAGTGACTTTTGACTCCGTTTGGAGCCCTAAACAAAGAACATGGTTGCTGCCATCATGCTCTGCCTACTACCTGAGCTGTCTGCTTAATTGAGAAGTCAAAAAGGTTGAAAAACTTTTTTCCAGATCTCTTTAACTCCTTTTTTACCTGCAACCTGACTACCTTTCTAGGAATACCATTTTTTCTTGTACCCCATTACAAAGATTATTCATTGCCCCGCATCATATGAACCACATGACCAAGGGCAGTTTCACTATTCTTGTTCCTTACAAAAGCCCCTCCTCCTTTCAGATCTATTTCATTTAGCTATACCACCCTATACACCTCCTAGTTATTCTTTCCCCTCCATTAAGGATGTTGGGAACAGCCTTGCCACCTTCTTTTCCATCCTGGTTCTTCCCGTCATCTGAAGAGATTTGAATGTCAATGTACAATTTATCAAACATTCTGCACTTATAGTTCTTTGGACTTTTTATAATTCCAGCTTTCACATCCTTAATCCAGCTAGCATAGTTCTTCTATCTCATGGAAACCTCTGCACTTTTAACTCCTCTTTTTCCAAACTTCTTTTTTCTTCCCTGTATACCAAGACCGGATAGTATAGCACTTCATCCATTCCACCTTGTCTCTTATCCTTCCACTCTACCTGCCCTGCTAGCCACGGTCATTCTCTGCTCTTATACCCTGACCTCTAAGCATTGCTGCAAATAAATATATCCCATAGATATGTTAGTTGGTACTATCACAGGTTTATGCCTGATAGTCTTAGCTGAGGTCCTGTAGTTGCAGGGCCACGGAACAGTTATTTTATGTGTATTTGGTTGACTCCCAGTCCTGTTTCACCAAGCAGATATTCCTTGTACCTTGCTTTCAAACTGGCTACATCATGGTAACTTCCCCTCTATAAGCCCATATTGAAACATGTCCTTCATGGAAAAATGTATGTAATACCTCTTCTCACTATTATCCTTACCAAATTCTTCGCTATCTCAGAGGGCATGGTGCCCCATCTTCTGTGTAAGGATACTCGCTCTACCTATATTTGAAATTCCATCTCTTCCTACTTTAAGGAACCAACTCTATCGGTTAAACCCTCTTTGTCTTACATTTTCAACCTATTATTTTCGACTGGCTTCTTCCCTCAGTAGTATGCTCAAATGGTTTCTCATTCCTAAAGAAAAAGTACTTTTTCAGTCTTCTAGCTATTGCCCTCTTTCCTCTTGGTTATAACCTTCTGAAAAGTAGTTAGTCTTTCCTATTAGTACTTCATCTCCCTTCACCTTTCAGCCCACTGTGATCCAATTTTCATATATTGCTCTTCCAGAGGTCTTATGACCTTTGATTTGTCGTTATCTAAGACTCACTTGTTAGTCTTCACTCTATTTTGACCTTTCTGTTGCATTTGGCACTGTTCACTCCTTTTCACTTTGAACCCTTTTTATAGTCCTGACTTTTATCCAACTACTCCCTCCTGGATCTTTTTTTTTTTTTTTTTTTTTTTTTTACCTTTTGGGCTTTTTTGAACAGGCTGACTCTTATGATAATCCTCCTTCCTCTACATGCCCTTTAAGGGTCACTGCTTTTTAAGGTCTTTTCTTTTGTCACATTTGGTCTCTGCCTGGACAGCGTCAACTATGCACACAGTGTATACTACTGTCTCTATTCAGATAGTGGTGAAATCTATACTCTGGCTCAGATCTTTCCCTCTCCTGATCTTTAAACCCACATATCCAATTGTCCCACTGGACTTTCCATTAGATGTCCCTGAACTACCTCAAACTCACCATGGCCAAAACAGAAATCTTACATATCCCCACTACTACCTAAAACTTTCATTATTTAGTCTAATGGCACTACCATCCACCTGGTTGCTAAACCACACATTTCAGAGTTATCTTTAAGTTTTCCTTCTCTTTCATCCCATGTCTAGTCTCTCACTCTGTCCTGTTAAAGTGTTCATAATTAAAATCCCTCTTCTGTTTTTCAGCTCCACTGCTACTACCTTACCTCAGGCCTATATGGACTTTCACGATTTTAGTAGCTCCCTAACTGGTCTTCCTATATCCAAACTCATGTCCTCTCAATCCATTCTCCTTACTGCCACCACAGGGATCTTTCAATGATGTACATCTGATCATGGCACCCCTCTGCTATCAACTCCCTATTGCCATCAGATAAAATGTATACCTGATTTGTCTGACCATTGTCCTCCTAGCCAGCTCTATCACTCCTTGTTCTCTCACTTCCAGCTTAGCCTGAGCCATTAAGTGTTCTTCCTCTATGTCGTGCCTCCTTGCAGTGTACACTCTGTTACATCATTCTCCAGCCTGAAATGTCCTTTCCTCCTGGTCCATCTGATAAATTCCTATTCACCTTTCCAGACCCACCTTAGTTGTCTCCTCCTCCCTGGTTATCTTTTGTGCCTTTGTTATACCTGGCATGGATTTTTACCTTTTATTTTTCATTGATTTGCAGCCATGCATGTAAGTGTCTCTTTTGTATTCCCAGTGCACATCATAGTGCCTCTTGTACAGTCACTCAATTATTGGCTAGGTGTATGGAAGAATGAATGAGTGAATTAATGTCCTTCTTCACCTAAGGAAATCCTACTCTTTCTTCAAGGGTCGAGCTTCCCTGGCTCCTGCAAAAGAATATTGTTGCTATACATTACTGTATATTACCAGTAGTTTTTCCATTGTGTTTTAATTATTTATTTATCTTCGGTCACCCTGACTAGTTTGTGGGTTCCTTGAAAGCAGAAACTGAGTCTTATTTTTGTATTTCTAATACCTGGCACATAGAGGCGCAAAATTGTTAGAATGAATAAGTGAATGCTCAATATGTACCATTGCCAAAATTTCCCAGGTTGAATAACTGCCCAGATTTTTACATCATTCTGATTGTATTTATATAATTGCTTATTAAAGTGACCTAAGACAGGCGAGCACCTCCATCTTATGTTGAAAGCATTTGTGTTAGTAAGACTAAAACAGCTAGAGGAGATTGTTGTCAGATCTGGGACTAGAATGCAGAGCTGTCTGTGTTTTTGAGTGTGAATTCTTCCTCCAGTTCACCTATTCCTCTGAGAATTGATCCTTGGTTTCTTCAGAAGCTTAGTGAATTTAGAAATCCCCTCATTTTTCTTTTTGCCCTGCATTATGGGTTAGTTTTGATATTCTTTTCCTATTTGGTAAGCTGTCCTTCTCTTGCACTCCATTGTTTTCCTTTTCATTCCCCATAGAAGATGCTAACTTTATGAGAAAAAATTAATGTAGCCTATAAGACCAGGTTCTCTGTGCTTTAGGGACTGTATTTGGCAACTCTTTAACCCAACGAGCTATGCAAGGGTTGCTTATGGTACTTTTTTTTTGCCTCTTGTCTTCACAGGCAGTGAAGGTAGAAAAGGCCAGTGTCTTAGTCCATTGTTCTGATGGGTGGGACCGCACAGCACAAGTCTGCTCGGTGGCTAGCATCCTCCTAGATCCATTTTATAGGACATTCAAAGGACTCATGGTAAGAGAGCATGCTACTGTATTTTGCTTTGTGTAAGAGACAGATTGCGACAAAATAAAAAGAACTCTCAAACAACTTTTTTTTTTTTTTTTTTTTGCCAGAATTAACTCTAAGTCTACAAAAATAGCTTTTTCAATTTAGCTTCTTTTCATTAAATTTAGGTGTGTACTATCTGTATACTTTCTTTTGTATGTTTAACATACTTCTTACCTATCAGAACATAAGTCATATGTAATAGACTACTGTACAGAGTAGGAAAAGCTCAAAAAGTTTGCAAAACTTAATGGATGACTGTTAAATAGGCTGTCCAAGGGGCTCATCATCTTTAACATGTCAGCTGTTTGAATGTCAGACTCATGATTGTTTTCTAGTGCTGAATCTAAGGCCTCTTAGTTGATCTTTCTAAGAAACAGAACTCACCATAGTGGTTTATTCTCATTTCTTTGGAAAGCTTTTTCTTTTTCTTTTTTTTTGAGATGGAGTCTTGCTCTGTCACCCAGGCTGGAGTGCAGTGGTGCAATATTGGCTCACTGCAACCTCCGCCTCCTGAGTTCAAGTGATTCTTGTGCCATAGCCTCCCAAGTAGCTGGGATTTCAGATGTGCACCACCAAGCTCGGCTAATTTTTGTATTTTTAGTAGTGACTGGGTTTCGTCACATTGGCCAGGCTGGTCTCAAACTCCTGGCCTCATGTGATCTGCCCTCCTCAGCCTCCCAGAATGCTGGGATTACAGGTGTAAGCCACCATGCCTGGCTGGAAATTTTTTTTTGATGGTTAAAAATGGTTTTGTTACTAGTATAAAGCTAAGAGCTGCCTTTGGATTTCTGTTTTTCAAAGTTTGAGTTTGATATCATGCTTGTCAGGATTGCATTTAGTTATGGCTCAGTGACTTGTCACACATCATGTGAAAGCCAAAGGAAATTTGACTCTGGATATGTCTGAGAGCATCTGAAATTTGAAGGCACCCTGTATAGGCCTGTGAATGAAATCTAAGTTACTTACTTAGTTATCATTTAGGAAATTAACTATTTTATGATCAGTTCAACCATTTCAGCAAAGTGTTTTGACATTCTTGTGTGTATAATTAATTCATTTTATGATTTTCCTAATGCAAACTCTTTCTTTTGTATAAAATGAAGATCTTGATAGAGAAGGAATGGATATCCATGGGCCACAAGTTTTCCCAAAGGTAAAAATATACTCATTTTGAAGGAAGAGGCTGAGGATAGTTCATTAGGGTGAAGTATGTCAAAACCTCAGTATGTACATGTAAAAGAAGGAAGAGGAAGTTGAACATTGCATAAATCTCTTTTCATCAAGAAACAAGTATTCTAGATACTATGCTAGGGCACTAAGGTGACAAAAGTAACCAGAATATTATCCCTGTTTTTAAGGAGTACAAGTAATTATATCAAATTGTTAAATATTTCAAGGAAGAAAAAGGCATCACAGGCTACAGAAGGAAAAGTGCTTAACATTGCACGAAGAGGTCAGGGTAGGCTTCCAGGAGTACACAGCATTTAAGGATGAATTTTTGGAAATGAGAAGAAATTTAATAGGAAGAACAAGGGAATGAGGAGGTCATTCAGAGGGACTAATATCAAGATAATGCACCTTAAAAGGTGCACCTTTTGAAAGATAAAAGGTGCAGATTTGTTCTTTTTTAAGGGGTGAGGATAAGGGCTTATATTTATCTGTTGTCTGCCATAAACCAAACTGCTTCACTAAGGCTTTACCTGTGTTATCAGAACAATCGATAAATGTTTGTCAAATGCCTAACAGTGTGCTGTATATTGTATCAGACACTAAGCTGATTCCAAAGGCAAATAAAATTTGAGATTTGACTGGGCACAGTGGCTCATGCCTGTAATCCTAGCACTTTGGGAGGCCAAAGCGGGTGAATCGCCTGAGGTCAGGAGTTTGAGACCAGCCTGACCAACATGGTGAAACCCCTTCTCTACTAAAAAAACAAAAATTTAGCCAGACATGGTGGCGAGTGCCTGTAATCCCGTCTCCTTGGGAGGCTGAGGTAGGAGAACCGCTTGAACCTGGGAGGTGGAGGTTGCAGTGAGCCAAGGCCACACCATTGCACTCCAGCCTAGGTGACAAGAGCAAAACTCTGTCTAAAAAAAAAAAAAAAAAAAAAAAAAAATTTGAGTTTTACCCCAAGGAGATTATAATTCAGGTCTTATTTTCCCCCATTGATATGTGTTCATTTAATTTCATTTGGTTGCCACTCTCTAGCCATTTGGGTCCATGTATTTATTCTTCCTTCACCCACAAACTTTGGACCAGTCATTATGTTAGGTATTGAGAAGACGGAGTTGAATCAGATATAGTCCCTATCTCTTCTTTGAAGGAAAAGAAAAATTAGTGATGACAGTGTAGTATGGTAAGTGCTTAAGACAGAGGAAAACATAAACTAAGGAAGTTTACCCATTCTGGGGCAAAGAAGGCTTCCTGTAATAGCTGACATTTTAACTGAGATTTAAAGTATGAGTAGATGTTATTTAGAAAGGGAGAAAGCATTCTAGCTACTGATGTGTTTTAAACCATAAAGGCATTAAACAGGATTATGTGTTTGAGGAGCTGCAAGCAATTCAGTGTGACTGGGTCAAAGGGTGTGTAGGGAGAATAGAGGAAATGAGGCTAGGGAAGCAGAGCCAGAGGAGAAGATCATTCAGAGCCCTGGTTGTTTTTTTTTTTTTTTTTTTTTTAAAAAAAAAAAGCTAAAACACTTAAGTGTTTTGTGTACATAGTAAAGCTATACTGGAGGACTCTGGACAAGGCAGTGACATGATGTTTAGATCTATATTTTACAAATATCCCTCTGACAGCATGCAGAAGATTGGAATTGGTGGCAAGGGGCTGAATTAGTAGGCTACCAGAGTTGATGAGGGCCTGAAAAAAGACAGAAGCAATGGGATAGATACAAGGGTATTCAGGAAGTAGAACTCACCAGAAGATGGGAGGAAACATTAAACAGTTCTGGGATGAGGTTTCATTCATGTACTTTAATAAATGTTTCTTAAATACTAATTTTGTGCCAGACACTATGCAGTAAACAATATAGATGTGGTCATTGCTCACATAGAGCTAAATGTAGCTATTTAAATTAAATTAATTAAAATTAAATACAATTAAAAATTCAGTTCCTCAGTCACAGTATCCACATTTCAAGTGCTTAACAGTTAGTGGCTGCTATATTGGACAACACAACTGTGTAAATTTTCCATCATTGCAGAAAGTTCTATTGGAAAGAGGGTGTATAAAAAAATAGACTGGATGACCAAAGGGTTTAGAGTATGGATGACAGTGAAGGACACCAGCAGCTAAGAGGTCTGCTGGGATTAACTAGCTTTGAAATTCTGGCTGGCATTTTGGTATGAGGTGTTTCCTTGCTGCTGCCAACAGAGACAAAAGATGACCCTCTTATAGCCTATTCCCAACAGTGTAATCCTTAATGCTAACTAGTGTCTTCCTTTACCTTTATTTGCATCTCTCAGGTGTGGCCACCTCGATGGGGACTCTAAAGAAGTGTCCCCTATCTTCACCCAGTTCCTAGACTGTATCTGGCAATTAATGGAACAGTTTCCCTGTGCCTTTGAGTTTAATGAAAACTTCCTGCTAGAGATTCATGACCATGTTTTCTCCTGCCAGTTTGGAAACTTCCTTGGTAACTGCCAGAAGGATCGGGAAGATCTAAGGTGAATTTACTTTGTGAGAAGACACTGAACAGGGAGAAGGGGGTCAGTGCAAAAAGAATGTACCTACCACCCTGAATTTGACATAGCAGTCAAGAAAGGGGAGGAGATAACAATAATAAAAAGAACTTTTGAAGCATAAAGCACTCAATGTTTGCACAGAGATCTCTCAGAACCCTGAGATTTCTCATCTGTAAAATAGGGATAATAATGCCTACTTTTTAGAGCAATCATGAGGATCCAATAAAATAATGGATGTACAAGGCCTTTGCAAATAATTAATTGCTGTGCAGGTACAAGTAGTCATTATCTACAGTCCTTTCTCACTCATATCAGAGATCACAAACTAGCAGCTCGTAGGCTGAACCCAACCCAACAGGCATGATTTGTTTAGTCTGTGGAGTATTTTTTTAAACTCCTAATTAGTTGCCAACATTTTTGTTTATTTCCGTAGGTTTTTGGGGAACAGGTGGTATTTGGTTACATGAATAAGTTCTTTAGTGGTAATTTGTGAGACTTTGGTTCACCCATCTCCTGAGCAGTATACGCTGAATCAAATTTGTAGTCTTTTATCCCTCACCCGCTTCCTACCCTTTCCCCCTGAGTTCCCAAAGTCCATTGTGTCATTCTTATGCCTAGTTGCTAACATTTAAATATCAGTAGATTTCACATAAAAATCCAGTTATTTTAGAATGTTTTTTATAAATATTCTGAAAAATCAGGAGCTTTGGCAACACTAGACTGTATTTTCTCATGATAATAATAAGCTAGAGGTGAATAGTAGCTGTTCCATTTGGATGAGGCAAACTCACTCTTGTTGACTGCAGTTCTTACCATTCTCCATAGTTTATTCTTAGCCCATTTCTAATGTTATCTGCCTAGTTCTAGTAGGCAATTGAGTTTGCACCCCTCTCTTAAACTAACATCTTGGCAATATATGAGACATAAGTACTTTTTGAAATTGACAAGGTAGAGCTCCTATGAACAGTATCTTCGTTATTTTAGAGACAGAGAAAAAGAAATAGAAAAGTAGCTGTTTCACAACTCACTCCTATTTCACAGCTGTTGGCTGAGTTAGTAGTTAGCCCAACCCACAGGGCCCTTTATAGCATAGCCAGGATGACATTACTTCTCTGTGATTTGGTTTTCCTGTCAACATAGAGAACAATAATAAGTCTTTCTGTTTCAACATTTGTATTTATTTGGTCGTTTCTCTCTTGATGCCATGCATGTTTCTCTCTCTCTCTCTCTTTACAACTAGACCTTTGTCACTTTCTCCCCAAATTCTTTTAAGATATTCATTCTGTTTTTGTTTACCTATGCATTAAAACCGAGAATCTTTTCCATAATCTTTTTCCTTCTCTTAAAATCAAGTCAATATATGTGGTATTTTTCACACAAATCTGGATATCCATTTAAAAAACATAACAGTTGAACATTTTCACATATTTTAAAATAGTGATTACTTAAAATAAGCAGAAGTGTCATTCATTCATGAACGGAAAAGCATGGGCTTTAGAATCAGGCAGACTTGGGTTCAAACTTTGGCTCTGTTACCTACTAGCTATGTGACCTTGAGCAAAATAATATTTAGTCTCATTTTCTCGGTAATTTTGGGCTAAAATATCTCAAAAGGTTTTATTGGGAAAATTTAAGGAGGTGTTTTAGGTTAAGAGTTTGGAACAGTGTTTGAACACATAGTAAATACTCAACAAATTAGTTACTTTACCAACGGAATATTTTTTTTCTGTTATAAACCAACAGCAAATGAGAAAGATGGATATACAGAGCCTTTGGCCTCACTGGAATGCTTTGACAATTGTAAAAGTTACAAGACCACAATTTTAGGTCTTACTGCTTATATCACTCTTCATTTATCCTTTAGCTTCCTTTGACATGGTGTGTGTGCAAATAACCTTCTCATGAATGGTTATACAGCAGCTCTCTTTGGGAACCAGTGGATCTCATGTATTTTGAGGTGTTAACTAAGGGACTTGCTTACTGGTTAAGCAGGCTCCCCATGGTCTCAACTAAAGTATAAGAATCAGTTCTGTAATATAAATGCCATAGTCTTTAGTTGCCCACCTGGGATAGCTCATGAACATTTTCTAGTATAAATTTCCAATTGTCTTTCACTATCTTAAACCTTCTGAAGGGAGGAGAAGCTGGCTTTAAGTAAAATGAAAAATAGAAGAGCCACAAATTCACCCCGTAGAACCTATCTCTTAACTTACCAGACTTTTAAAAGCAATTCCAGAATTTTTAAAACCAGAAAAGTCATTAGTTCATAAAATCCTTGATTTGAAAGATAACTTAGAGGTCACATTTAACAGTGAGGAAATAGGCCCAGTAAAAACTCGGGATTTTCTTAAGATCACACAGCTGTTCCACACAGAGACTGGACTTAGAATCTCCTGTTCTCCAATATGGAACTCTTTCTAGCCTCTCATTTATTTTAAAGATGGATAAATTGAAGCCCAGATAATTTGTTACTCCATCAACACTTTTTATCTACTTATTTTTCTTCTGTCATATCCTGTCCTCCTTTCTTGAGTTGGGTTACTTGTTAGTAAAATTTGCTGCTTATCAGTTCAACAGGACTATTGAGATTACTTGCTTACTGCTTTTAATTTTTTGGCTTGTTTTTCTTTTCTAACAGAGTCTATGAGAAAACACATTCTGTGTGGCCTTTCTTGGTTCAGAGGAAACCAGACTTCAGGAACCCTCTCTATAAAGGCTTCACTATGTATGGGGTACTCAATCCTAGTACTGTGCCCTACAACATTAAGTAAGTTCTTAAGTTTTTCCCTCCTTTCTTATAGCAGGTCCCAGGGTCTCAGCTTCCTTGCTTCTCCTTAGATAGCTGGCACCATCTGTACAAGCCTGGCTATGGAGTAGGATACTCTGTCCTCATATCACCCATACCTTGCTGCTTCTGAAAACAAGAGCCCAATTCCTTTTGGTTTTCAGGGCTTTGCTGTTACCTGCTTAGGGAAATAGATAAGAAATTATAGTTGATTTGTAGGAATACAGCCAGTCAAGATAACATTTGTTTGATTCATTTACTCTTCCTCTGTATCTTCTACTTTTCTGTCCCTTACCCAATAAAGAAAAGAAAAATAAAGCAAACCAGGAGAGTGCTGGTAATGTTTGTTATATTTTTCTAAAGCTTCTGCAGGCTGAAGCACTCACAAAGAGTGCAAAGCAGACATTAATATATTTATTAGCTCTAATAGCTCATTTTGTGGATTCTTTAGGATTTTGTAAATGTAAGATCATGTCATCTCTGAATGGAGAGTTTTATTTATTCAGTTGCAATTTGGATGTCTTTTATTTCCTTGCCTAATTGCTCTGGCTAGAACTTCCAGTACAGTGTTGGGTAAAAGTAGTGAAAAGAGGCACCTGTGTCCTGTTCCTGATTTTTTTTTTAGGGGGAAAGCTTTCAGTCTTTCACTATTGAGTATTGATGTTAGCTGTAGGTTTTTCACAAATTTCCTTTTTCATGTTTCGGATGTTCTCTTCTGTTTCCAGTTGAGTGCTCATTGTATTTTTTTTTTTTTTTTGGCTATTATTATATTTTAAATTTTAATTGACACAATAATTGTACTACATATGGGGTATAGAGTGATTATGCTGTATTTGCCTTTGTGTGCCTGGCTTATTTTGTTTAGCATAATTTCTCCAAGCTCATCTGTGTTGTTGTGAATGACAGCTTTTCTTTCTTTTATATTGCTAAAATAATATTTCCTCGTGTGTATATATCACATTCTCCTTCTCAATCCATCCGTTTATGAACATTTAGGTTGATTTCATATCTTGGCTATTGTGAATAGTGCTGCAATAAACATGGGAGTGCACATACCTCTTCGACACAATGACTTCATTTTCTTTGGATATATACCCAGTAGTGGGATTGCCAGATAGATCATAGGGCAGTTCTATTTTTATATTTTTAGGAAGTCCATAATGTTTTTCATAATGAATGTATGATTTACATTTCCACTGATAGTATGTGAGCATTCCCTTTTTTCCACATCTTTGTCAGCACTTGATATGTTTTGTCTTTTTGTGAATAGCCATTCAAACTTGGCGAAATGATATCTCATTGTGGTTTTGATTTGCATTTTCATAATGATTGGTGATGTTGCATTTTTTTCATATACTTATTGGCCATTTGTATGTCTTCTTTTGAAAGTGTCTATTCAGATCTTTTGCCCATTCTAAAAATCAGATTGTTTGCTTTGCTATTTAGTTGAGTTTCTTATATATTCTGGTTATTAATCCTTTTTAGAAGGATAGTTTGCAAATATTTTCTTCCATTCTGTGGGTTGTCTCTTCACTTTGTTGATTGTTTCCTTTACTGTGCAGCAGAAGCTTTTTAGTTTGATGTAATCCCATTTGTCTACTTTTGCTTTTGTTGCCTGTGCTTTTAGAGTCATAGCCAAAAAATCGTTGCCTAGTCCAATATTATGAAGTGTTTTCCCTATGTTTTCTTCTAGTAGTTTCATAGCTTTCAGTCTTTCATTTAAGTTTTTAATCCATTTTGAGTTGATATTTGTATGTGATGAGAGATATGTACCTAGTTCCTTTCTTCTGCATATGGGTATCCATTTTTTTTTTCAGCACCATTTACTGAAGACTGTACTTTCCCCAATGTTTGTTCTTCACACCTTTGCCTGTATATGCATTTGTTTTTCTAGGGTGTCTATTCCATTGGTCTATGTGTCTATTTTTAGGTCAGTACCATGCTATTTTGCTTACTATAGCTTTGTAATACATTTAGAAATCAGATAGTGTGATATCTTCAGCTTTCTTTCTTTCTTCCCCCCCACCCCCCACAAGTTTTCATCAGCTGTTCGGGATCTTTTGTGGTTCCATACGAATTTTAGGATTCTTTTTTCTATTTCTGTGAAGAATGCCATTGATATTCTCATTAGGGATTACATTGAATCTGTAGATCACTTTGGATAGTGTAGACACTTTAACAATATTAATTCTTCCAGTCCATGAAGATGGGATATCCTTCTGTTTATTTGTGTCCTCTTCAATTTTCTCCATCAATGTTTTATAGTTTTCAGTGTGAAGATCTTTCACCTCCTCTATTAAACTTATTCCTAGGTATATGTTTTTTGTAACTATTGTAAGTGGGATTGTTTTCATGATTTCTTTTTCAGATAGTTTACTATTGATGTATAAAAATACTGCTGATTTTTGTATCTTGCAACTTTACTGAATTTGTTTATTAGCTCTAGCAGTTTTTTGGTGGAGTCTTTTGGGTTTTCTGTATACGATGAACCCTTAAACAACACGGATTTGAAATGTGTGAGTCCATTTATATGTGGATTTTCTTCCACTTCTGCGACCACTGAGTCAGCAAGACAACCCTTCTTTTTCCTCTTCCTCCGCCTACTCAACACAAAGATGACAAAGATGTAGATGTTTATGATGATCTACATTCACTTAATTAATAGTAGATGTATTTTCTCTTTCTTATGATTTTCTTAATAATGTTTTTTTCTTTAGCTTAACTTATAAGAATACACTATATAATACATATAACATACAAAATAGGTGTTAATCAATGATTTACGTTATTGATCAGGCTTCTGGTCAACAGTGGGCTACCAGTAGTTAAGTTTATTGGTAAGTGAGAACTTATACATTGATTTTCCAGTGTGCAAGGGTCTGACAATTCTAACACTGGTATTGCTTGAGGGTCAACTGTATACACTTATGTCATCTGCAACCAGGGATAGTTTAACTGCCTTTCCAATTTGGATAAGTTTCATTTCTTTTTCTTACCTAATTGCTGTGGCTAGGAATTCAAATACTAAGTAGAACAGAAGTAGTAAAAGTAGGCATTGTTGTCTTGTTCCTGATCTTAAGGAAAAGCTTCCAACTTTTCCCTGTTCAATATGGTGTTAGCTGTGGGTTTGTCATATATGACTTTTATTTGTAGTGAGGTACATACTTTCTATACATAATATGTTGTTTTTATCATGAAGGGATATTGAATTTTGTCAAATGCCTTTTCTTCATCTATTGAAATGATCACATGGTTTTTGTCCTTCATTCCATTTAGTGTTCTGTGTCACATTTATTGATTGGCATATGTTGAGCCATTCTTGCATCCCTGGGATGAGTTCCACTTGATCATAGTGAATAATCTTTTTAATGTGCTGTTGAATTCTGTTTGATAGTATTTTGTTGATGATTTTTGCATTTGTGTTCATCAGGGATATTCTTTTTCAATTGTGTCCTTGCCAGGCTTTGCTATCAGGGTAATGCTGTCCTTATAAAATGAGTTTAGAATTATTGTCTCCTCTTCAATTGCATCAACTAGTTTGAGGAAAATTGGTATTCGTTCTTTAAATGTTTGATAGAATTCAGCAGTGAAGCCATCGAGTCCTGGGCTTTTCTTTGATGGGAGATTTTTATTACTGTTTCGATTTCATTACTCACTATTGGTCTGTTCAGATTTTCTATTTCTTCTTTTTTTTCTGTAGAAAAGTTATTTTTTCTTTTTTTTAATTATACGTTAAGTTCTAGGGTACGTGTGCACAACATGCAGGTTTGTTACGTATGTATACAGGTGCCGTGTTGGTGTGCTGCACCCATTAACTCATCAATTGCATTAGGTATATCTCCTAATGCTATCCCTCCCCCCTCCCCCCGCCCCATGACAGGCTCCAGTGTGTGATGTTCCCCTTCCTGTGTCCAAGTGTTCTCATTGGTCAATTCCCACCTATGAGTGACAACATGCGGTGTTTGGTTTATTGTCCTTGCAGTAGTTTGCTCAGAATGATGGTTTCCAGTTTCATCCATGTCCCTACAAAGGACACAAACTCATCCTTTTTTATGGCTGCATAGTATTCCATGGTGTGTATGTGCCACATTTTCTTAATCCAGTCAATCATTGATGGACATTTGGGTTGGTTCCAAGTCTTTGCTATTGTGAACAGTGCTGCAATAAGCATACGTGTGCATGTGTCTTTATAGCAGCACGATTTATAATCATTTGGGTATATGCCCAGTAATGGGATGGCTGGATCCAATGGTATTTCTAGTTCTAGATCCTTGAGGAATCACCACACTGTCTTCCACAATGGTTGAACTAATTTACACTCCCACCAACAGTGTAAAATCATTCCTATTTCTCCACATCCTCTCCAGCACCTGTTGTTTCCTGACTTTTTAATGATCGCCATTCTAACTGGTGTGAGATGGTATCTCATTGTGGTTTTGATTTGCATTTCTCTGATGACCAGTGATGATGAGCATTTCTTCATGTGTGTGTTGTCTTTTGACATAAATGTCTTTTGAGAAATGTCTCTTCATATCCTTTGCCCACTTTCTGATGGGGTTGTTGTCCTTTACATCCCTTGTATGTTGGATTCCTAGGTATTTTATTATCTTTGAAAGTTGTATATGACCAGGAATTTATCCATTTTTTATAGGTTATCTGGGTTTTCTGGCATTGAATTATTCCTGATACTATCTTGTGATGCTTTTTATTTCTGTGGCATCAATTGTAGTATCTCTCTTTTTTTAAATCTGATTTTATTTGAGTCTTCTCTGTTTTTTCTTAGGTCAGCTAAAGGCATCTCAATTTTATCTTTTCAAAAAAACTACTCTGTTTCATTGATCTATTTTAAGTCTCTCTTTTCTTTTTTTTTTTTTTTTTTGAGACGGGGTCCTGCTCTGTCATCCAGGCTGCAGTGCAATGGCACAATCATGTTTGACTGCAGCCTTGACCTCCTGGGCTCAGGTGATCCTCCTGCCTCAGCCCTCCTGAGTATCTGGGACTACAGGTGCATGCCACCACATCTGGCTAGTTTTTTAATTTCTTTGTAGAGTTGGGGGTCTCACTATGTTGTCCAAGCTGGTCTTGAACTCCTGGCCTCAAGCAGTCCTCCCTCTTGGCCTCCCAAAGTGCTGGGATTACAAGTGTGAGCCACCAGGTCCGTCCTCTTTCTTCTCTTCTCTTTTCTTTATTTTCTTTCTTTCTTGAGATAGGATCTTGCTCTGTTGACCAAGCTGGAATACAGTAATGCAATCATAGCTCATTGTAGCCTCAAAATCCTGAGCTCACATGATCCTCCTGCTTCAGCCTCCCAAGTGGCTGGGACTACTGGTACATGCAACCACACCTGGCTAATCTTAATTTTTTGTAGAGCTGGGGTCTTGCTTTGTTGCCCAGGCTGGTGTAAACTCCTGGCTTCAAGTGATCCTTCCACTTTGGCCTCCCCAAAAGTGCTGGAATTATAGGCATGAGCTACTGTGCCTGGGCTCTTTCATTTATTTCTACTCTTTATTATTTCTTTGCTTTTACTAGTTATAGGTTTACTTGGGTTTTAAAATGTTTAATTCCTTTGGTGCATTGTTAGGTTTTTCTTTGTGATCTTTTTTCGTTTTCAATGTAGACATTTATTGGTATAATATTTCCTTTTAGAACTGCATTAGCTGTGTCTCAAGAATTTTGGTATGTTGTATTTCAATTTTCATTTCTCTCAAGAAATTTTTAAACTTCCTTTTAATTTCTTCATTGACCTGTTAGTCATATAAGAGCACGTTGTTTAATTTTCATGTATTTGTGAATTTTCAGAAGTTTCTGTTGTTACTGATTTCTAGTTTTACACCATTCTGGTAAAAAATATACTGGAAATTATTTTGATTTTCTTAAATTTGTTAAGGCTTGTTCTACAGGCTACCTGTAGAACAGGTAGATCTGTCCTAGAGAAAGTTTCATGTTCTGTTGAGAAGAGTGTTTATTCTGCAAACATTTGGTCAAATATGCTGTAAATGTTTGCTAGGTTCATTTGATTTAGTGTGTCATTTAAGTGTGATGTTTCTTTATTTTCTGTCTGGATGATCTGTCCATTGCCGAAAGTGACATGCTGAAGTCTCGTTATATTATTTTATTGCAGTCTGTTCCCTTAGATCTATAATAATTGCTTCATTTATTTGGGTACTCTGGTGTTAGGTGTATACATATTAAAAATTTTCGTATCATCTTGTTGAAATAACTCCTTTGCATTATATAATGACCTTCTTTTCTCTTTTTATAGCTTTTGCCTTAAAGTCTATTTTATCTGTTATGATTGTAGCTACTCCTGCTCTTTCTTGGTTTCCATTTGCATGGAATATCACTTTCCATCTCTTCACTTTCAGTGTGCATGTCACTCTGGGCAGGTACCCCCTGGAATTGGTATGCCTGGCTGGTAAGTATGTAGGCAGCAGAGGTCTGCCAGTTTGGGGCAGGGCTCCATGGAAGCAACATTTCTGGCTGGTATACCATTGTCACATGGGAGCCAAATCACCAACTTGGGGCAGGGGCACCTGGAAGCAATATGCCTGGCTAGTGAGTGCACGGGGTTGCACATGGACAGTGAACCTGGCTGGTGAGTGTGCTGACTGCACACATCACTGGGCAGTACTCAGTTTCTTTACTGGGCAAGATTACCTATTCCTCTAGGGACAGAGTACCACTTGCCTTTGTGCTGGAGCAGTGGATCTAGACTCTGAGAGGCTAGGGTTGGTTGCTGCAGTCACCAAAATGTGCAAGACAGAGCCTTTCCTAGGCAGCTTGTTCTCAGAGGATAGAGTGCTGTGACAGCTTGGCTGGGGAATGGTGCACCACCATTAAGGTGGTGTAATGGCAGTGCAGCTTCAGCAATGAAAAGATGCAGTTATTCCTGGCTCCTGGAGCAGGATACACGCTAGCTGTGGCTCTGGTTTCAAGACGGCACTGTATAGCTGCAGCTTGGGTTATGGTGAGAGAAAGATGTACAGTGAGTAATGAGATTGAAACCATAATAGAAAGTCTCCAATCAAAGAAAAGCCCAGGACTTGATGGCCTCACTGCTGAATTCTACCAAACATTTAAAGAACGAATACCAATTCTTCTCAAACTAGTCAACAAAATTGAAGAGGAGACAGTACCTCCAAACTCATTCTATAAAAACAGCATACCCTAATACAAAAACCAGAAAAGGACATAACAGTAAAAGGAATATCCCCGGCCAATACCCCTGACGAACACGAACGCAAAAGTCTTCAACAAAATACTTGCAAACAGGGCCTAGTCATGGTGGCTCACACCTGTAATCCCATTACTTTGGGAGGCTAACGTGGAGGATCACTTGAGCCCAGAAATTTGAGACCGGTCTGGGCAACGTAGTGAGACCTCATCTCTACAAAAAAATAAATAAAAATAAAAAAATGAGGCAGGAGTATGGCTGAAGCCTAGGAGATCAAGGTTGCAGTGAGGTATGATTGCACCACTGCGCTCCCACCTGGGTCACAGAGCAAGACCCTGCCTCAAAAAAAAAAAAAAAAAAAAAAAAAAAAACTAACAAAATTCAACAGCACATTAAAAAGATGATTCACTATGATCAAGTGGAATTCATCCCAGGGATACAAGAATGGCTCAACATGTGCAAATCAATAAATGTGATACAGAATGCTGTGGAATGAAGGACAAAACCATATGATCATTTCAACAGGTGAAGAAAGATAGTTGACAAAATTTAATATCTCTTCATGATAAAAACTTAACAAATTATATATGGAAAATATGTACCTCAATACAATAAAGGCCGTATATGACAAACCCACAGGTAACAACAGGGAAAAGTTTAAAGCTTACCTACTTGGAGTTTATTGAGCTTTGTAGTTATCTAGATTCATGTCTTTCATCAAATTTGTGACATACTCTCTCATTATGTCTTGGAATATTCTTTCCCTCCTTTCTATCACTCTTATCCTTTTAGGACTCTCTCTATGCACTTATTGGTCTGCTTAATAATCTTCTACAGGCCCCTGAGGCTCTTTTCATCATTTTTCTTTCTGTCTCACAGACAGGGTAACCCCAGTGGACCTATCTTCAAGTTCATTAATTCATTCTTTTACCTGCTGAAATCTGTTATTTAACTATTCTAGTGAGTTTTTCATTTCAATTATTGTACTTGTCATATCCAAAATTTCTGTTTTGTTTTGTTTTTATTATTTCTGTCTCTTTATTGATGCCATCTATTTGGTGAGATACTATTCTCCAGGTTTCCCTTAGTTATTTTTCTATGGTTTCCTTTAGCTGTTTGAGCATATTTAAAACAGTTGATTTAAATTTGTTGACTAGCTAGTATCTGGGTTTTCTCATAAACAGTTTCTATTAATTGTTTCTCTTATGAATGGGGCATATGTTTTTGTTTTTTTTTTCTTAATGCCTCATGATTTTTTGTTGTTGTTATTGTTGAAAACTGGGTAGTTTCAATATTATAATGTAGTGGAAATCAGATTTTTACCTCTCTCTAGGGTTTTTTGTTGCGCCTTGTTGTGGGTTGTAATTGTTAGTTTAGTAGTTTTTCTAAACTATGTTTTTAAAGATTGTGTTATTTGCCACATGTAGTCAGTGAATTCTCTGTCAGTTAGCTTAGTTCTCAGATAGTGATTTCACAGAGATTTCCTTAAATTCCAGAAAAATAACAGTAGTTATTCTAGTCTTTGCAGGTTGGCTTTTTGTTGATGTATTATCTTCAATGCTTAGCTGGGCCACTTGTATCTTAGCCATGTCCTGCTTCTGTGGAGCCTAAAAGTAAGCCACAGGTGAAAGCTTAGGGTCTTCTCACATATTTTCTGAGAATAGGTCCAGCCCTCGGCATGTGTCTGACCTCCTGCATTCCCTGGTATTTGCAAGAGCTTTCCAGAGCAATTTTTTTTCTTATGTATCTGCTTCCCCAGCCTTTTTCTTCCCAGGCTTTTTATTCTGTCTGCTGCTTGCTCCATCTATTATCCCTTGCCTCAGGTGGCTGTGGCTAGTATATTTGCCTTTAAGTGCTTTCAACAAATATCATGAAAAAGGCCACTCCAGCTCTGAGAAAGTTCCAAGGTGGACAAAATAAAGTCAAGGTCCTGAGCCTATACCTTAGGGATCTACCAGGCAGGCCAAAATATATAACCATAGTTTTCTGAGATCAAGATTTATATTGCTTCCCTTGCAGCAGCAAGCCACATCAGTAATGTAGTCTACCATCTCCAAGGCCGTCACTAAGCTGGGGAATAGGGGATGGCAGAGAGGGAAGTCGACATGTTGTAGCACCCTCTTACCAAAATTTATTAGTCTTTTTTTTTTAACTAAGTATTTTCCTGGTTTTTGTAGTTGGTGTAAGTTTATTTAAATTAGATTCTAGAATTTGAAAATGTTTATTCTTACAGTTTCTTCCTGCTTAATTATTGCTTTCATGGAGGTATGGAGTTCCCTACTCCACCATTTTTGGTGATATCACCAATGATAGGTATTTTTCATTGCTACCAATTGTTCTTTTTAGCTTTGAGTATTCCAAATGGGAATTTCTCAGTGAAGTGAAGGTATTTTACATGTACTTATTGACAACTGTAGTGCCAGAAATTCTGCATTTCCTTAAGATATAAAAACCAGATTTAGGCTGGGCGTGGTGACTCATGCCTGTAATCCCAGCACTTTGGGAGGCCTGAGGTCTGGGGTTCGAGACCAGCCTGATCAGTATGGTGAACCCCGTCTCTACTAAAAATACAAAAATAACCCCAGATACTTGGGAGGCTGAGGCTGGAGAATTGCTTGAACCCGGGAGGCGGAGGTTGCAGTGAGCCAAGATCGCGCCACTGCACTCCAGGCTGGGTGATAGAGGGAGACTCCATCTCAGAAAAGCAAACAAAACCAAAAAAACAGATTTAGGGGAAGATAGAGTCAACATATTTTTCCTACTCCCCCCACTAAGTAAAACTAAAGCCCATGGACATTATGAAACAAATATTAATCCATCATGAAAAATTCAGAGTAGAAGGCAGATTGGCTGGGGTCCACAGGACCTAAGGAACAACACGATGGTGAGTTTCTTGGGTTTTCTTTTTGCCTCATATAACCCAGACTTGGAGATGAAGAAGCTGGCAACCCAGAAATAACATGGGAACAGAAAAAAAAAACTACAAATAGAAGTCACCTCTTTCTAGCCAAAGGACCAGAAAAGAGCCTAGTAAGACAGAAAACTTGAGAAAATAACTGCTCTGTGTCAAACACTACAGAAAACACTATGGCTCTACTTAGTCAGAAAAGGCCATGTCAGGAGTCTAGATTTCTGGCCTCATCGAGCTATCACAAAATACCCAAATGGACCCCTGCCAGGGTGGTGTCAGAAAAGGCCAAGTGAGGAGTTGGAATTTAAATCCCTAAAAGACACTTCTGTCCCTGAGGTGTCAGTGGAGACCATATGGAAAGTCTGGACTTCCACTAAGTGGTAATAAGGTAACTCTTCCCCTCCCCACTTGGATATGATCAGAAGAAGCCTAGTGGGGAGTCTGGACTTTCACCTAGCATTAATATGGCCATGCCCTGTGTTGTCATTGGAAGTCACATGGGGAAAAGCAATGAGCCACTTTTATCCAATGCAGCTAGGGTGTTATTAGCATAGACCAAGTGGGAAGCCTGAATCCCCACTTCTACCCAGTGGTACTATGGGGCATCTCCCCAACTTAAGTGTCAGTGGAAACTAAATGGAGAACCTTGACTTATATTCCCACCTGGCAATAATGAGGAGGCACTCCTCCTTCTTTATTATCCCCTGCCAAAACAGTGTTATAGTAAGCCTGCTAAAACAGCAGATCTAAATCCAGAGTCTCGTCACAAAATTCCCCAAATATTTAGGTTTCAGTTGAAAATCAGTCATCAGACCAAGAACAAGGAAACTATCAACTTGAATGAAAAAAGGTAGTCAATGGATGCCATCATTATGATGCCTCAAGAAACAATTGCAAACATGATTGAAACGAATGAAAAAAGTCTCAGCAAAGAAATTCGAGATATAAAGGAGAACCAAACGAAAATAATTCAAATTAATAATATAGAAATGAAGAAAACTAAATGGATCAACTCAACAGCAGAGTGGAAGGGAAAGAGGAACGAATACATGAGCTCGAGATATAAAAATAGATACTATGGGGGGGTGGAGCAAGATGGCCGAATAGGAACAGCTCCAGTCTCCAGCTCCCAGCGCAAGCGACACAGAAGACAGGTGATTTCTGCATTTTCAACTGAGGTACTGGGTTCATCTCATTAGGGAGTGCCAGACAGTCGGTGCTGGTCATCTGCTGCAGCCCGACCAGCAAGAGCTGAAGCAGGGCAAGGCATCGCCTCACCTGGGAAGTGCAAGGGGGAAGGGAATCCCTTTTCCTAGCCAGGGGAACTGAGACACACAACACCTGGAAAATCGGGTAACTCCCATCCCAATACTGCGCTTTACCAAGGGTCTTAGCAAATGGCACACCAGGAGATTATATTCCACACGTGGCCGGGAGGGTCCCATGCCCACGGAGCCTCCCTCATGGCTAGCACAGCAGTCTGCGATCTAAGGGCAAGACAGCAGCGAGGCTGGGGGAGGGGCGCCCGCCATTGCAGAGGCTTAAGTAGGTAAACAAAGCTGCTGGGAAGCTCCAACTGGGTGGACCCCACAGCAGCTCAAGGAGGCCTGCGAGTCTTTGTAGACTCCACCTCTGGGAACAGGGCACAGCTAAACAACAACAACAACAACAAAAAGCAGCTGAAACCTCTGCAGATGCAAACAACTCTGTCTGACAGCTTTGAAGAGAGCAGTGGATCTCCCAACACGGAGGTTGAGATCTGAGAAGGGACAGACTGCCTGCTCAAGTGGGTCCCTGACCCCTGAGTAGCCTAACTGAGAGACATCCTCCACTAGGGGCAGACCGACACCCCACACCTCACACGGTGGAGTACACCCCTGAGAGGAAGCTTCCAAAGCAAGAATCAGACAGGTACACTCGCTGTTCAGCAATATTCTGTCTTCTGCAGCCTCTGCTGCTGATACCCAGGCAAACAGGGTCTGGAGTGGACCTCAAGCAATCTCCAACAGACCTATAGCTGAGGGTCCTGACTGTTAGAAGGAAAACTATCAAACAGGAAGGACACCTACACCAAAACCCCATCAGTACGTCACCATCATCAAAGACCAGAGGGAGATAAAACCACAAAGATGGGGAAAAAGCAGGGCAGAAAAGCTGGAAATTCAAAAAATCAGAGCACATTTCCTCCTGCAAAGGAACGCAGCTCATCGCCAGCAACGGATAAAAGCTGGACGGAGAATGACTTTGACGAGATGAGAGAAGAAGGCTTCAGTCCATCAAACTTCTCAGAGCTAAAGGAGGAATTACGTACCCAGTGCAAAGTAACTAAAAACCTTGAACAAAGAGTGGAAGAATTGATAACTAGAATAATTAATGCAGAGAAGGACATAAACGAACTGACAGAGATGAAAACCATGACACGAGAAATACATGACAAATGCATAAGCTTCAGTAACCGACTCGATCAACTGGAAGAAAGAGTATCAGCGATTGAGGATCAAATGAATGAAATGAAGCGAGAAGAGAAATCTAAAGAAAAAAGAAGAAAAAGAAATGAACAAAGCCGGCAAGAAGTATGGGATTCTGTAAAAAGACCAAATCTACGTCTGATTGGGGTGCCTGAAAGTGAGGGGGAAAATGGAACCAAGTTGGAAAACACTCTTCAGGATATCATCCAGGAGAACTTCCCCAACCTAGTAGGGCAGGCCAACATTCAAATTCAGGAAATACAGAGAACGCCACAAAGATACTCCTCGAGAAGAGCGACTCCAAGACACATAATTGTCAGAGTCACCAATGTTGAAATGAAGGAAAAAATCTTAAGGGCAGCCAGAGAGAAAGGTCGGGTTACCCACAAAGGGAAGCCCATCAGACTAACAGCAGATCTCTTGGCAGAAACTCTACAAACCAGAAGAGAGTAGGGGCCGATATTCAACATTCTTAAAGAAAAGAATTTTCAACCCAGAATTTAATATCCAGTCAAACTAAGTTTCATAAGTGAAGGAGAAATAAAATCCTTTACAGATAAGCAAATGCTTAGAGATTTTGTCACCACCAGGCCTGCCTTACAAGAGACCCTGAAGGAAGCACTAAACATGGAAAGGAACAACCGGTACCAGCCATTGCAAAAACATGCCAAAATGTAAAGACCATCGATGCTAGGAAGAAACTACATCAAATAACGAGCAAAATAGCCAGTTAATATCATAATGGCAGGATCAAGTTCACACATAACAATATTAACCTTAAATGTAAATGGACTAAATGGTCCAATTAAAAGACACAGACTGGCAAACTGGATAAAGAGTCAAGACCCATCAGTTTGCTGTATTCAGGAGACCCATCTCATGTGCAGAGACATACATAGACTCAAAATAAAGGGTTGGAGGAAGATCTACCAAGCAAATGGAGAACAAAAAAAAAGCAGAGGTTGCAATACTAGACTCTGATAAAACAGACTTTAAACCATCAAAGATCAAAAGAGACAAAGAAGGCCATTCCAGAATGGTAAAGGGATCAATTCACCAGGAAGAGCTAACTATCCTAAATATGTATGCACCCAATACAGGAGCACCCAGTTTCATAAAGCAAGTCCTTAGAAACTTACAAAGAGACTTAGACTCCCATACAATAATAATGGGAGACTTCAACACCCCACTGTCAACATTAGACAGATCAACGAGACAGAAAGTTAACAAGGATATCCAGGAATTGAACTCATCTCTGCACCAAGCAGACCTAATAGACATCTACAGAACTCTCCACCCCAAATCAACAGAATATACATTCTTCTCAGCACCACATCACACTTATTCCAAAATTGACCACATAATTGGAAGTAAAGCACTCTTCAGAAAATGTACAAGAACAGAAATTATAACAAACTGTCTCTCAGACCACAGTGCAATCAAACTAGAACTCAGGACTAAGAAACCCAATCAGAACCTCTCAACTACATGGAAACTGCTCCTGAATGACTACTGGGTACATAACGAAATGAAGGCAGAAATAAAGATGTTCTTTGAAACCAATGAGAACAAAGATACAACATACCAGAATCTCTGGGACACATTTAAAACAGTGTGTAGAGGGAAATTTGTAGCACTAAATGCCCACAAGAAAAAGCAGGAAAGATCTAAAATTGACACTCTAACATCACAATTAAAAGAACTAGAGAAGCAAGAGCAAACACATTCGAAAGCTAGCAGAAGGCAAGAAATAACTAAGATCAGAGCAGAACTGAAGGAGATAGAGACACAAAAAACCGTCCAAAAAATCAATGAATCCAGGAGTTGGTTTTTTGAAAAGATCAACAAAATTGACAGACCGCTAGCAAGACTAATAAAGAAGAAAAGAGAGAAGAATCAAATAGATGCAATAAAAAATGATAAAGGGGATATCACCACCGACCCCACAGAAATACAAACTACCATCAGAGAATACTATAAACACCTCTACGCAAATAAACTAGAAAATCTAGAAGAAATGGATAATTTCTTGGACACTTACACTCTCCCAAGACTAAACCAGGAAGAAGCTGAATTCCTGAATAGACCAATAGCAGGCTCTGAAATTGAGGCAATAATTAATAGCCTACCAATCAAAAAAATCTAGGACCAGATGGATTCACAGCTGAATTCTACCAGAGGTACAAGGAGGAGTTGGTACCGTTCCTTCTGAAACTATTCCAATCAATAGAAAAAGAGGGAATCCTCCTAACTCATTTTATGAGGCTAACATCATCCTGATACCAAAGCCTGGCAGAGACACAACAAAAAAAGAGAATTTTAGACCAATATCCCTGATGAACATCGATGCAAAAATCCTCAATAAAATACTGGCAAACAGAAAACCAAACACTGCATGTTCTCACTCATAGGTGGAAATTGAACAATGAGATCACTTGGACTCTGGAAGGGGACCATCACACACCAGGGACTATTATGGGGAGGGGGGAGGGGGGAGGAATGGCATTGGGAGTTATACCTGATATAAATTCATGAGTTGATGGGTGCTGACGAGTCGATGGGTGCAGCACACCAACATGGCACAAGTATACATACGTAACAAACCTGCACGTGGTGCACATGTACCCTGGAACTTAAAGTATAATAATAATAAAAAAAAAAAAGAAAAAAAAATCGATACTACCCAGTTGGGAGAAAACTGACTGGAAAAAATAAATAAATAAACAGAATCATAGAGGTCTGTGGGACAATAATGAAAGTTCTAACACTTGTATAGTTGGAAGCTTTGAAGGATAGAGGAATGATGGAAGACCTCAAAAAGCACTCAAATAAATAATGGCTGATAGTATTCCAGTATGGCAAAAGGCTTATATGTATAGATTCAAGAAGCTGAGTGAACATCAAACAGGATAAAGCCCAAATAAATTTACATAAAATACATCATAGCAAAACTTATGAAAACTAAAATATTCTTTTTTTTTTTTTTTTTTGAGACAGAGTCTCGCTCTGTCACCCAGTCTGGAGTGCAGTGGCATGATCTTGGCTCACTGCAGCCTCTGTCTCTCAAGTTCAAGTGATCCTCCCACCTCAGTCTCCCGAGTAGCTGGGACTACAGGCACACACCACCATGCCTGGCTAATTTTTTGTCCTTTTAGTAGAGACGAGATATTGCTATATTGTCCAGGCTGGTCTCGAACTCCTCACCTCAAGTGATCCACCTGCCTTGGCCTCCCAGAGTGCTGTGATTATAGCCGTGAGCCACTGCACCTGGCCTAACAAACTATTGAAAGCAGCAGGAGAGAAATGACACCTTACTTAGAGGGGAAAAGCAGTTTAAATGACAGTGGATTTCTCATCAGAAATCATGGAAGCCAGAAGGAAGTTGCACATTTTTAAGTGCCAAAATAATAATATTATTAATAATAATAATAATAAAATAACAATGCAAAATCTTATAACTGGTGAAAATAGTCTTTTTTTTTGAGACTGGGCCTCGCTCTGTCACCCAGGCTGGTGTGCAGTGGTGCGATCATGGCTCACTGCAGCCTTGACCTCCCAGGCTCAAGTGATCCTCCCACCTCAGCCCCCTGAGTAGCTGGGACAACAGGCATGCACCATCATGCCCACCTAATTTTTGTATTTTCTGCAGAGTCGGGGTTTTGCCACATTTTCCAGGCTGGTCTTGAACTCCTGAGCTCAAGTGATCTGCCCACCTCAGACTCCCAAAGTACTGGTATTACAGGTGTGAGCCACTGCATCTAGCCCAAAAATATTCTTTAGGAATGAAGGGGAAGTGATGATATTCTCAGATGAAATAAAACGTGTTTGTCACCAACAGACCTACCCTAAAAGGAAGACTTAAGGAAATTATCTAAAGAGAATGGAAATGATAAAAGAAGGAAGCTTGGAACATCAGAAAAGAAGAAAGAAGAATGGAAAGAATAGAAATATGTATAAATACAATAGACTTTCCATCTCTTCTTGAATTGTCTCAAATGTATGACAGTGGAAGCAAAAATTATAATGCTATCTGATATGATTCTAAATATGTAGAGAGGAAATGTTTAAGATAATTATATTATAAATAGGGGAGGGAAAAGGAATGTAAAAGGAAGGAAGATTTGTAGACTTCATTCAAACTTATAAAATGCTGACACCAGTACGCCATGATACACGGGCACACAGAGAAAGTATGTATAGGCACGCATATAATATACTGCCTAGAGAAACCACTGAAAGACCTATACAAAGAGATACACTCAAAAACACTTTAGATTAATCAAAATAAAATTGTAAAAAAGTAACCCACAGGAAGGCATGACAAGAAAACAGAAATGACAGATTGAACAAACAAAAACAATAACATGGGGAATTAAGCTCTAACATATAATAATCTTAAATGTAAATGATCTTAATATACCAATTAAATGACAAAACTAAGCAGAGTGGATAAAAAATATATGCTGTCTATAAGAATTACACTTCAATTATAATAAAATAGACAATTTGAAAGTAAAAAAGATGGAGAGAAGCATCATGAAAACAAATGGAAGCAGCAGTGGCCATATCACATAATATCAGATTAAATAGACTTCAGAGGAAATTTATTTGGGAAAGATGGCTGATGACAAAGCCAGGTGGAACAGCTGCCACCAAGGGACCTGGGACAACTGGTGCACTCCTAGCCGATCTTCAGAGGGAAGGCACTGAGGGTAGGCAGAGGGAAGACACAGAAGCTGGGCTGAAGTGGGAGGAAGCTGGGGACTCTGCATGGGGCCACCATGCTTGGGACTTGTTACTGGCTCCTAACAACAATGGGAGAATGGGTGAGTTGAACTGGCAAGGAGCAACCGTCTCTTGCTATGGGCCTCTAGAATCCTGGCAGGAGGAGACCCCCCAGACTGCGATGGACACTTGAGTTGGCAGGGAGAGCAGTTTACAGAAGTGTTAGGGGCAACATGCCAGCCAGTTATAGAGCACAGAGGGTTTAGTGCAGGAGCATCTGTATTGGAGCAGAGCCAGGGATGCCCATTGCCCTAGGCTCGACTTGCTCTCATAGTATACTTTAGTTCTAGGGGAACTAGTGGACCTGAACTCTGCAGGGTGGTCTTGCCCATCACACAGGCCAGTCTGATCTGTGCAACCCTTGGTCTTCTGGCCTCTCAGGACCCCAGCCAGGCCACATTGGTTTGCAGTGCAGTTTCGGTACCCTGGGGGTCTGCATCATAGCTCCTGAGGTGGTGGACTGCACCTAACTGTTGATGAGCTATAGTAGGGTGGCCCTCGAGGTCACGTACCATCCCACCCACTCCATACCCACAATACAGCTTACCCTGGGCCCAGGGCCACTTCCTACATTGCCTTGACAGCACATGTGTACATGGGGCCAATCTTGCCTTCTTCCCTGCCTGGCCAGTATATACATGCACTGAACCCTGCTTTGCCACTGCTACCAGCAGGAGTTCACTACAACCCTCTACCTTCTACCGCTGTTGTACTGCCATTGCAGTTGGAGCCTTGGCAGGCACAAAGCCAGGCAGTTCTGCCCCTGCAAGTGAAAGTAGGCATGGAGACTAGCAGACTCTCCCCTGCCCTGAGCCTGCATGAACATGCACAGAGGGTAGACAAGCCCTGCACCCATCAGTGCCCTACCCCCATGCTAACACCTCCAGCAGGACCACACACACAGTCACCAGTCATGCCCCTGCCCTCCTGAGCCTCCACCGCCACTACTGTGAATGCCTGCATGGAGGCAGGCACCCTGGCACCTCCTAGCACCCTGCTGTAGCAAACAAGCATGCGCACCACTGTGCTGGCACTGCTACCACTACTGGCACATGCAAACAAAGATGAATCCCACAGCCATCACCCTATGAAACACTTTAACTGTTACCACCCATTAGAGTGTAGTGACCAGCGGTCCATGAGCACCTCAGCCCTTCTAGCACAGCAGGTTCATAATTTCAAGGAGCCAAAGAACAAAGCAGAGGCTTGATACCAGTCATCCAGCGTTAGCACATCCTGTTCAGGGGTCCTGAGCTGAGGCTTGGCCCCCTAAAATCTTCCAGAAATGAACCCAGTCAACTGAACCCACCTTTTGCCTCAATCAAACCGCAAGGTCATCAAATAGAATAAAATTTTTTTAAAAATCCAAAGGACAGTGACTTCAAAGATTGAAGGAACATCAGCTGATACAAATGAGAACCAGTGCAAGAACTATGACAGCTTGAAAAGCCAGAGTGTCTTCTTTCCTCCAAATGACAGTACTAGTTCTTCAACAAGGGTTCTTAACCAGTCTAAGATGGCTGAAATCACAGAAATAGAATGCAGAATATGGAAAGAAATGAAGATCATTGCTCCATCTTTTCAGTCCTCTGGATTCAAGACACAACAGTGTTGAAATTCGGCCAATTAATAAACATACAATAGCATTTAAGTGTTCAAGTGAAACGAAGAGTCACGTTTCTCACTTTAAATCAAAAGCTAGAAATCATTAAGCTTAGCAAGGAAGGCATGTCGAAAGCTGAGAAAGGCCAAAAGCTAGGGCTCTTGCACCAAACAGCGCAAGTTGTGAATGTGAAGGAAAAGTTCTTGAAGGAAATTAAAAGTGCTGCTCTAGTGAAAACACAAACGATAAGAAAGCAAAACAGTCTTATTGTTGATAAAATTTCCTAACTCTCTTTAATTCTTTGAAGGCTGAGAGAGGTGAGGAAGCTGCAGGAGAAAAGTTGGAAGCTACCTGAGGTTGGTTCATGAGCTTTAAGGAAAGGAGTCATCTCCATAACACAAAAGTGCAAGGTGAAGTAACAAGTACTGATGTAGAATCTGCACAAGTTATCTAGAAGATCTAGCTAAGATAATTGATGAAGATGGCTACACTGAATGACAGATTTTTCAATATAGATGACGCAGCTTTATATTGGAAGAAGGTGCTACCTAGTACTTTCATAATCAGAAGAAGTCAGTGTCTGTCTTCAAAGTTCCAAAGGACAACCTAACTTTTGTTAGGGTTTAATGCAGCTGGTGACATTAAGATGAAACCGGTGCTCATTTATCATTCCAAAAATCCTAGGGCCTGTAACAATTATAATAAATCTATTCTGCCTGTGCTCTATAAATAGAACCAAAAAGCCTAGATGATAGCATATCTGTTCACAGCATGGTTTACTAAATATTTTAAGGTCACTGTTGAGATGCACTGTACAGAAGAAGAGGTTTCTTTCAGAGTATTACCACTCACTGACAATACCCCAAGTCATCCAGGAGCTCTTATGGAGATCTTCATGGAGATGAAAGTTTTTATGGCCGCTAACATAACATCCATTCTGCAGCCCATGAATCAAGGAGTAATTTTGACTTTCAGGTCTTATTATTTAGGAAATACACCTTGTATGGCCATAGCTGCCATAGATTGTCATTCTTCTAATGGATATGGGCCAAGTAAATAAATTTCTGGGAATGATTCACTATTCTAGATGCCATTAAGAATATTCATGATTTTGGGCTGAGGCGATGGGGTTTTCTTTTTTGTTTGTTTGTTTCCCTTCTCTCTCTTTTTTTTTTTTATTATTATACTTTAAGTTCTGGGGTACATGTGCACAACGTGCAGGTTTGTTACGTATGTATACTTGTGCCATGTTGGTGTGCTGCACCCATCAACTCGTCAGCACCCATCAACTCATCATTTACATCAGGTAAAACTCCCAATGCCATCCCTCCCCTCTCCCCCCTCCCCATAATAGTCCCTGGTGTGTGATGTTCCCCTTCCAGAGTCCAAGTGATCTCATTGTTCAATTCTCACCTATGAGTGAGAACATGCAGTGTTTGGTTTTCTATTCTTGCGATAGTTTGCTGAGAATGATGGTTTCCAGCTGCATCCATGTCCCCACAAAGGACACAAACTCATCCTTTTTTATGACTACATAGTATTCCTTGGTGTATATGTGCCACATTTTCTTAATCCAGTCTGTCACTGATGGACATTTGGGTTGATTCCAAGTATTTGCTATTGTGAATAGTGCTGCAATAAACATACATGTGCATGTGTCTTTATAGCAGCATGATTTATAATCCTTTGGGTATATACTCAGTAATGGGATGGCTGGGTCATACGGTGTTTCTAGTTCTAGATCCTTGAGGAATCGCCATACTGTTTTCCATAATGGTTGAACCAGTTTACAATCCCACCAAGAGTGTAAAAGTGTTCCTATTTCTCCACATCGTCTCCAGCACCTGTTGTTTCCTGACTTTTGAATGATTGCCATTCTAACTGGTGTGAGATGGTATCTCATTGTGGTTTTGATTTGCATTTCTCTGATGGCCAGTGACGACGAGCATTTTTTCATGTATCTGTTGGCTGTATGCATGTCTTCTTTTGAGAAGTGTCTGTTCATATCCTTTGCCCACTTTTTGATGGGGTTGTTTTTTTCTCGTAAATTTGTTTGAGTTCTTTGTAGCTTCTGGATATTAGCCCTTTGTCAGATGAGTAGATTGCAAACATTTTCTCCCACTCTGTAGGTTGCCTGTTCACTCTGATGGTAGTTTCTTTTGTTGTGCAGAAGCTCTTTAGTTTAATGAGATCCCATTTGTCAATTTTGGCTTTTGTTGCCATTGCTTTTGGTGTTTTAGACATGAAGTCCTTGCCCATGCCTATGTCCTGAATGGTATTACCTAGGTTTTCTTCTAGGGTTTTTATGGTTTTAGGTCTAACACTTAAGTCTTTAATCCATCTTGAATTAATTTTCGTATAATGAGTAAGGAAATGATCCAGTTTCAGCTTTCTATTTATGGCTAGCCAATTTTCTCAGCACCAGATGGGAAATATTAAATAGGGAATCCTTTCCCCATTTCTTGTTTTTCTCAGGTTTGTCAAAGATCAGATGGCTGTAGATGTGTGGTATTATTTCTGAGGGCTCTATTCTGTTCCATTGGTCTATATCTCTGTTTTGGTACCAGTACCATGCTGTTTTGGTTACTGTAGCCTTGTAGTACAGTTTGAAGTCAGGTAGCGTGATGTCTCCAGCTTTGTTCTTTTGACTTAGGATTGTCTTGGCAATGTGGGGTCTTTTTTGGTTCCATATGAACTTTAAAGTAGTTTTTTTCCAATTCTGTGAAGAAACTCATTGGTAGCTTGATGGGGATGGCATTGAATCTATAAATTACCTTGGGCAGTATGGCCATTTTCACGTTATTGATTCTTCCGATCCATGAGCATGGAATGTTCTTCCATTTGTTTGTGTCCTCTTTTATTTCAGTGAGCAGTGTTTTGTAGTTCTCCTTGAAGAGGTCCTTTACGTCCCTTATAAGTTGGATGCCTAGGTATTTTATTCTCTTTGAAGCAATTGTGAATGGAAGTTCATTCCTGATTTGGCTCTCTGTTTGTCTGTTACTGGTGTATAAGAATGCTTGTGATTTTTGCACATTGATTTTGTATCCTGAGACTTTGCTGAAGTTGCTTATCAGCTTAAGGAGATTTTGGGCTGAGATGATGGGGTTTTCTAAATATACAATCATGTCATCTGCAAACAGGGACAATTTGACTTCTTCTTTTCCTAACTGAATCCCCTTGATTTCTTTCTCTTGCCTGACTGCCCTAGCCAGAACCTCCAACACTATGTTGAATAGGAGTGGTGAGAGAGGGCATCCCTGTCTTGTGCCAGTTTTCAAAGGGAATGCTTCCAATTTTTTCTCATTCAGTATGATATTGGCTGTGGGTTTGTCATAAATATCTCTTATTATTTTGAGATACGTTCCATCAATACCGAATTTATTGAGAGTTTTTAGCATGAAGGGCTGTTGAATTTTGTCAAAGGCCTTTTCTGCATCTCTTGAGATAATCATGTGGTTTTTGTCTTTGGTTCTGTTTATATGCGGGTTACGTTTATTGATTTGCATATGTTGAACCAGCCTTGCATCCCAGGGATGAAGCCCAATGATCATGGTGGATAAGCTTTTTGATGTGCTGCTGGATTCAGTTTGCCAGTATTTTATTGAGGATTTTTGCATCGATGTTCATCAGGGATATTGGTCTAAAATTCTCTTTTTTTGTTGTGTCTCTGCCAGGCTTTGGTATCAGGATGATGTTGGCCTCATAAAATGAGTTAGGGAGGATTCCCTCTTTTTCTATTGATTGGAATAGTTTCAGAAGGAATGGTACCAGCTCCTCCTTGTACCTCCGGTAGAATTTGGCTGTGAATCTGTCTGGTCCTGGACTTTTATTGGTTGGTAGGCTATTAATTATTGCCTCAATTTCAGAGCCTGTTATTGGTCTATTCAGGGATTCAACTTCTTCCTGGTTTAGTCTTGGGAGAGTGTAAGTGTCCAAGAAATTATCCATTTCTTCTAGATTTTCTAGTTTATTTGTGTAGAGGTGTTTATAGTATTCTCTGATGGTAGTTTGTATTTCCGTGGGGTCGGTGGTGATATCCCCTTTATCATTTTTTTTTATTGCATCTATTTGATTCTTCTCTCTTTTCTTCTTTATTAGTCTTGCTAGTGGTCTATCAATTTTGTTGATCTTTTCAAAACACCAGCTCCTGGATTCATTGATTTTTTTGGAGCGTTTTTTGTGTTTCTATCTCCTTCAGTTCTGCTCTGATCTTAGTTATTTCTTGCCTTCTGCTAGCTTTTGAATGTGTTTGCTCTTGCTTCTCTAGTTCTTTTAATTGTGATGTTAGAGTGTCAATTTTAAATCTTTCCAGCTTTCTCTTGTGGACATTTAGTGCTATAAATTTCCCTCTACACACTGCTTTAAATGTGTCCCAGAGATTCTGTTATGTTGTATCTTTGTTCTCATTGGTTTCAAAGTACATCTTTATTTCTGCCTTCATTTCGTTATATACCCAGTAGTCATTCAGGAGCAGGTTGTTCAGTTTCCACATAGTTGAATGGTTTTGATTGATTTTCTTGGTCCTGAGTTCTAGTTTGATTGCACTGTGGTCTGAGAGACAGTTTGTTATAATTTCTGTTCTTGTACATTTTCTGAAGAGTGCTTTACTTCCAACTATGTGGTCAATTTTGGAATAAGTGTGATGTGGTGCTGAAAGAATGTATATTCTGTTGATTTGGGGTGGAGAGTTCTATAGATAGATGTCTGTTAGGTCCGCTTGGTGCAGAGATGAGTTCAATTCCTGGATATCCTTGTTAACTTTCTGTCTCGTTGATCTGTCTAATGTTGACAGTGGGGTGTTGAAGTCTCCCATTATTATTGTATGGGAGTCTAAGTCTCTTTGTAAGTTTCTAAGGACTTGCTTTATGAATCTGGGTGCTCCTGTATTGGGTGCATACATATTTAGGATAGTTAGCTCTTCCTGTTGAATTGATCCCTTTACCATTATGTAATGGCCTTCTTTGCCTCTTTTGATCTTTGATGGTTTAAAGTCTGTTTTATCAGAGACTGGGATTGCAACCCCAGCTTTTTTTTGTTTTCCATTTGCTTGGTAGATCTTCCTCTATCCCTTTATTTTGCGCCTATGTATGTCTCTGCATGTGAGATGGGTCTCCTGAATACAGCAAACTGATGGGTCTTGACTCTTTATCCAGTTTACCAGTCTGTGTCTTTTAATTGGACCATTTAGTCCATTTACATTTAAATATACAATCATGTCATCTGCAAACAGGGACAATTTGACTTCCGTTTTCCTATTCATTAGTAAAATGAATATCCTTTGTTTCTTTCTCTTGCCTGATTGCCCTGGCCAGCACTTCCAACACTATGTTGAATAGGAGTGGTGAGAGAGGGCATCATTGTCTTGTGCTGGTTTTCAAAGGGAATGCTCCTTAAGCTGATAAGCAAATTCAGCAAAGTCTCAGGAGGAAAAATTAATGTGCAGAAATCACAAGAATTTCTATATACCAGTAACAAACAAACACAGCCAAATCATGAGTGAATTTCCATTCACAGTTGCTACAAAGAGAATAAAATACCTCAGAATCCAACTTACAAGGGATGTGAAAGACCTCTTCAAGGACAACTACAAACCACTGCTCAGTGAAATAAAAGATGACACAAACAAATGGAAGAACATTCCATGCTCACCGATAGGAAGAATCAATATTGTGAAAATGGCCATACTGCCCAAGGTAATTTATAGATTCAATGCCATCCCCATCAAGCTACCAATGACTTTCTTCACAGATTTGGAAAAAACTACTTTAAAGTTCATATGGAATCAAAAAAGAGCCCCCATTGCCAAGACAATCCTAAGTCAAAATAACAAAGCTGGAGGCATCACGCTACCTGACTTCAAACTATACTAAAAGGCTACAGTAACCAAAACAGCATGGTACTGGTACCAAAACAGAGATATAAACTAATGGAACAGAACAGAGCCCTCAGAAATAACACCACACATCTAGAACCATCTGATCTTTGACAAACCTGACAAAAACAAGAAATGGGGAAAGGATTCCCTACTAATAAATGGTGCTGAGAAAACTGGCTAGCCATATGTAGAAAGCTGAAGCTGCATCCTTTCCTTACACCTTATACAAAAATTAGTTCAAGATTGATTAAAGACTTAAATGTTAGACCTAAAACCATAAAAGCCCTAGAAGAAAATAGGCAATACCATTCAGGACATAGGCATAGTCAAGGACTTCATCACTAAAACACCAAAAGCAATGGCATCAAAAGCCAAAATTGACAAATGGGATCTAATTAAACTAAAGAGCTTCTGCACAACAAAAGAAACTACCATCAGAGTGAACAGGCAACCTACAGAATGGGAGAGCATTTTTGCAATCTACTCATCTGTCAAAGGGCTAATATCCAGAATCTACAAGGAACTCAAGCAAATTTACAAGAAAAAAACAACCCCATCAAAACATGGGCAAAGCATATGAACAGACACTTCTGGCAATTAACAAATACATATAGTAATAGACTCTGGAATAGTTCCTCATTTGGTTCCTCTGTTCAGCCACCAAGTAGTTCAGACTGCTGCACCTCAAGCTGTGGGCAACTTGGCCACTGGAATTGAAGAGCAAACAGAAGTAGTTTTGAATTATGATGCTCTTTCATACTTGTGGGCAATCCTGACACATCCCAAAGAGAAAATTAATAAAGAGGCAGTATGGTTCCTCTGTAACATTACTGCAGGTAATCAGCAGCAGATATAGGCAGTAATTGATGCCAATATTGTACCAAGAATAGTAAACCTTTTGGATAAGGGGATATTGGCACTTAGAAGCTGACTGTAAAAGATGTACAAGTTGTACAAGTAGTACTGGATGGACTAAGTAATATATTAAAAGTGGCTAAAAATGAGGCAGAATCCATAGCCAATCTTACAGAAAAATGTGGAGGACTGGAGAAAATTGAAAAACTTCAAAATCATGAAAATGGAAACATCTACAAATTGACCTATGAAATCATTGCTCAGTTCTCTTCAAATGATGTTGATGAAGATCTTAGCTTTCATCCAGAGGCAATTCAAGGTGGAACGTTTGGTTTCAGTTTATCTGCCAGTATACCAGTAGAACAGTTCCAGTTTTAGAACAGTACTGTGGAAGTTAGGTGCAATTTTATATATATTATATATAAATGTATATAAAATATTATATATATGTGTGTATATGTATGTTTGATCCATCAAGCTTAGCTCATGGGATCTGCTTCTGCATTAAATTGGGAAAGAACATGTGAAGATTTCATTTGGAATCACAGAAAATGCCCAAATGTTGTCAAGATGGTGAATGGGTATGAGTGAGAATGAGTGGCAAAATGTAATGAAAACTTTACATGAATGCTTATTTAGGCTGTTCACAGTAAAAAGGGCTACAGGTCACAGATCTTCAGTGCCTGAGAAAGAACATTGACTTACTCTATATAAACTGAGGGGAAAGTGTAGTACTATTGTCTTCAAGGCTTGTAAGCAGAAAAGATAATTGGATGCCCGTATAAGTAAAAGGAAAATGAGCCTAGGCCTTGCTATGAAGCAGTGTCTGAATGGAAAATGTTGAATGAATATCTGGCTCAGTGATGGACAGTCAGGATCATCTTTAAAATCTGGGGCTCTCATTCATGAATTAGACTCCTAGTCCTGGAGTGACTATGTACAGGAGTGTGGTAGTGGTGCTGTATGTGAACACATGCAAGCTTGTTTTGCCTTCAGGTGGCTGATAACCTAGTAAATTGTCAAAATGTGATTATGAGTGTTAATGTACACTGGACATATAAACAAATACCGGATCAGCAGCAGACATTTGTTTACTCTGCAACTTATGTTTTCTATTTCCCCTTACCCCTTTTCCTCCCCACCCCTACAAGTTTTTATTTACTTTACCTAGTATGACTTTCTTCTTAGTTGACTCTCAAGTCAGAAAACATTTCAGGAAGGTTTTCCTGTGCATTTGCACTGAATAAATGTTTGATGCTATGAAAGCCTTTCCTTATCAAAGCTAATTTGTATATATTTTTGCGTGAAAAAAAATCATAACTTTTTCTCAAAAGAGACTGTGCTGCAGTACACAAGTTGCCATAATAGTATAAAACAGTAAAATGTACTTAAAAGGCCATGCTTTTCACTTTCAGGGGGAACATAAAGATCTTTGCATGAGGTAAATCTACAGCATAGTTCATTTTCGGATTTTGTTGGGTCCTGTAGAGAAGAAAAAAGTTTCAGTTGTGGTAGAATACCTTGCTGTATTTAAATGTTACTTGTTTTCAAATTTTGTTTTATATGAGAATGAGGTGGAAACTTCTAAAATGGAATTTGTCACATATGTACTGCTTCATAAAGACTGATCAAGTGGTTTTTATAAATTGAATAATACCTCAGTTTTGAGGTTACGTACAGTAAATGTGATGTAATTTGTACAGTAAGAGCTCTTTATAAGATGGCTCATTTTAGGAAATCCTGTGCCTTCCCCTTTGAGCACAAGTATTGTGTGAACCACAGTTTGCTATAAGAAATATATCACATTAACCCCCATTAGCCTCTATATATACTTTGTGTTTAAAAATCAACTAGTAATTCTGAAACACTGTAGAATGGATAAAAATTGTTTTGTGAGCATAACTCTGTTGAACTAGAGTATTTTTTGCAGCATGTCTTGTCATCAGAAATATAATTCAAGTTTAAAACTAGTAGCAGCAGAAAACTAGCTTATGAAATTTATCCAAGTCGAGTGCAAGCTAGGCTGTCTTGGGGAAATAAACATTGAAACTTAAAAAAAAAGAAAAATGTTCAACATCGTTAGCCAATTTGGTAAATGCAAATTAAAAGCTCAATCAGGTATTACTACACATTTATCAGAATGGTTAAAATTTAAAAAACATGGTGACAGTACAAAGTGCTGTCAAAGATATCGAAAAGCTGAATTTTTCCTACCTTCCTGGTGGGGATTATAGTGACTTTGAAGGTTTTTACCTCTGATAAGAATCATGAGATGGCATTAACACACAGCAAACTTGAAGTGATCCTTTGACAGGTTTGCACCTGGGAAAATCCTTCACAGCATGAGGCCATCCAGACTCTCTGGTATAGGCCTGAGGGCATAACCCATAAGGGGAGAAGGGCTAAGGAACTCATGAAGGAGAGGGGGCTGACATATCTATTAATATATGATGTTGCTAGGCAGCACAGCGAGGAGTCTGTGGGTCAGGAAACTCTGAAGACCAGCAGCAGCTTGGGGTCTTTATTGCCCTACAGTTTTTCTTGTCTATGGGTAGTAGATGTTTTGTGAAGTTTTGTAGTGTATGTAAAGCAGGCAGGCTCTAATGCCTAAAAATATACTCATGTGGGCTATATTTAAAACAATTGGATGTGTAAAATGTTCAGATTGGTACCATCAGGCTTTTCAGCTAATGGGTTCCTAGCCTATGATGAAGAAGTAAACAGCATAGGGTCCATATACAGAGGCTATCTGTGGTTCATTTATATAACAGTCTGTCCTCTGGCCCCATGGTATTTTTTGCTTGTTTTGCTTTTTGTAAAATATACATAACATAAAATTTACCATTTTAATCATTTTAAGTGTACGGTGTAATCAGCAATCAGAAGTTGTGTATCTACCATCATTATCCATTTCCAGAACTCTTTCATCATCCCAAACAGAAACTCCATAGTATCACAAAATAACTCTCCATTTTCCCCTCCCAGCAGCCCCTGGCAACCTCTATTCTACTTTCTATCTTTATGAATTTACCTATTCTAGGTAGCTCATGTAAGTGAAGTCATACAATATTTGTTTTTGTATGTGTTTGTGTCTGGCTTATGCCACTTAGCATAGTGTTTTCAGGGTCCATCCATGTTGTAGCATGTATCAGAACTTCATTCCTTTTTGAGGCTGAAAAATACTCTATTGTATGGATATAGCACATTTTGTTTATTCATCCATTGATGGACAACTGGGTTGCTTCCATCTTTTGGCTTTGGTCAATAATTTGTCTATGAACATTGGTATTAAACTGTCTGTTTGATTTCCTGCTTCGAGTTCTTGGGGATATATACCTAAAAGTGGATTGTTGGATAATATGGTAATTTTATATTTAACTTTTTAAATGACTTCCAAGTTGTTTTCCACAGTGGCTGTGCCATTTTACATTCCCACCAGCAATGCACAGAGGCTGCATTTTTTCTGTATCCTCACCAATAATTGTATTTTTCCTTTTTTTTTAGATAGTATCCATCCTAGTGGGTATGAAGTAGTATCTCATAGTTTTGATTTGCATTTTCCTTGTGACTAGTGGCATTGAGCATATTTTCATGTGCTTATTGTCCATTTGTATATCTTCTTTGGAGAAATATCTATTGAAGTCCATTGCCCATTTTTGAATTGGGTTGTTTGATTTTGTGGTTGAGTTTTAGGAATTCTCTATATATTCGTTATATCAATCCCTTACCATATATATGATTTGCAAATATTTTCTCCCATTCTCTGATTGCCTTTTTATTCTCTTGATAGTATCTTTTGGTGCACAAAATTTTGATAAAGTACAGTTTATCAATTTATTCTTTGTTTCCTGTGCTTTTAGTGTCATATTGAGGAAATCATTGCCAACTTCCATGTCATGAAGATTTCCCCCTATGTTCTCTTCTAAGAATTTTACAGTTTTAGTCTTCTAAATCTTCTTGTGAGAGAAAAAAAGAATTTTACAGTTTTAGTTCTTGCATTTAGGTTTACCTCCAGAGAATCTAGGAAACTGTGAGTGTGTGTGTGTGTGTGTGTGTGTGTGTGTGTGTGAGAGAGAGAGAGAGAGAGAGTGTATGTATGTGTGTGTCAGAAACATCTCATTTTAAGTTTTATCTGAGGTACACTAACAGGAGAGCCAAAGTGATAGCATCCTTTAGTTTATCTAGTACCTCATTGCTCCAGGTTCTCACTGAAAAATGAGACTTACAGATGACTTAGTCGCAAATATTGGAGGTGAGGAGTGTGTTGGAGCCAGAATATAAACATTCCTATCAAATGTTGGATCTTCTTTATCAGTGTGCAAGGTTGGAGCACTAGGAGCTTGTCTTACCAGATTGAGAATAGTTCAGCCTTCTGAGTTCCAAAGGTAACCCCGAGATTTAATAGAAAGGTCTTGTACCTTATGTGGGGCAGTTTCCTGTCTGCTGTAGACGATATTTATGTTCTCCCAAATTCATATGTTGAAATCGTAACTCCCAATGTGATGGTATTAGGAGTTGGGACCAAGAAGGCAAAGCCCTCATGAATGGGATTAGTTCCCTTATAAATGAGACCCCAGAGACATTGTTTGCTCCTTCTGCCATGTGAGGACACAGCAAAAAGACAACCATCTATGCAGCAGGAAGAGGACCTTCACCAGATGCCAAATCTGCTGTCATCTTGATCTTGCACTTCCTAGCCTCCATGACTGTGAGGAATAAATTTCTATTGTTTATAAGTCACCCAATCCATGGTATTGTGTTATAGCAGCCTAAGTGGACTAAGACACCATCCCCTCTCATTGAAGTGTTTGCTCGCAGTTGTGATAGCCTCTGAGACAGAATCTTGGCAAGGTTTAGTAAGGAGGATTTTATCAATATAATGCCAAAGCTGAATTTCTGGTGGAAATATGGGGCAGGCATCTAAGTCATGTCTGCACATGTTTGATCACAGGGCTATTTGAGTATTCCATAGGTCACTGGGAAAAAAATACACTCTTCACCCTCAAAAGTGAAGGCAAATTGTGATTAGCTCTCCTACAAAATATTTCCCAATTGGAGCACGTTAGGCAAGTCTATAACTCCGTACAATTTATCTATGTTGTTTTGAATGTCGTCCGTTAAGGTGATGATATCTGGTAGAAGTGCTCCAATAAAAAGGTGCTCTTATTTAACTCTCTATAGTTAACCTCTCTTTATTAATAGTGGCTTTACACATAGGCTCTACCAGGGAATTGACAGGTGAGATGGTAAGAATCAGTACATGTTATTTAACTAAGCTATGATGGCCTATAATCTTTCAGGGTCTTGCCTTAGCTTGTTCTGTGCCATATTTACCACCCGCACTGGTAGGGGAAAGTTAATTGGTTCCTACCAGGTAGTGCCACCAATACCATAAAAGCATTAGGTTCTGTGGAGTTACTAGCTGATTGAAGAAGTCCATTCAAATAATGGGAAAAGGGATAGTCTCAGGGGTACAACCAGATTCAAAGCATCTTTTAGCAGAACTGGATCAGTTTTAATAGTTAAGTAAATAATTGCTCCTTTACATAATCATCCTCCTGGACAGGGTGAGGGTTGAGGGGATTCCTTTAAAGCATGAGTGATTCTTAGGATTGGGGAGATTTGGGCACCCATGTCCAACAAAGCCAGCCAATGTTGTGGAGCCAAACTACAGTTAATATGGTAAAAAGGTGATTGTCTGCTGGAAGTAGCCACCTTCTGCAACCACCAGATCCCTATGTGGGGGTGGGTCCCTGCCACTGAAGGAGATCAGGAGCAGGTTTCCCAAATGAGACTGACTTTGAATACCTGCTGCAGATTGTAATCTAACCCTAGTAAATGTTAATGCTTGCTTCACCAATGTATGAGAGAACATCCGATTTGGGCCCCTTTGTCCATTAGAGTCCAATGTAACCCCTTTTGTTTATCTCAGCTCAAGCTAAACCATGGACCTGGCTCTACGTGGTTTGCTTGATCTAGAAGGGTGCAGCATAACTGTTGGTAGTAATTTTGATTTAGGCTAGATGGAGTTATATTCATAGAATTAACAGGCAACACTTGAGTTTGTCTTTCATGTATTTCTACTAAATCGAGTGAAGCTATGAACTCTTAAATTGTTTTAGCATTAGCCATTATTGCCCAAAAGGAGGACTTACACTTGTCAGGAACCCTCCTGAGAAATAAGTAGTTAGACGTGGGACTGAATTCAGTTTCCTCTGGACTTGCCAAGTCATCGTGCTGCAGGTCATCTGTTGCCTGATAAACCCACTTCAACATCCCCAGCTGATGGAGGAGATCTTTAGCCTTGGTTAACATTTTCCATTGACAGTCTTCCCAGGCCTTTATAAGGCCTAATATAGGATAGGAAGCCCACCAAGCCATAAAAATCCACATCAACAAGGTATATGTGGACTGAGGCACAAAGCCTCTTTTGAGGGTCATTCCTACCTTCCATGCTTACTATGTGGGATCCTTTAGCAGTGACACCATTTTTTTCCATCTTGTACTATGGCAGCCAATTGTTTAATTCCCCTATTAGGTGGAGTTTGCTCCCTGCCAGATATATTCTGTATATATAGTCAGACTGCCCCTTTTTCGTTCAGTTCCTGGGTCAGGTCCTTAAGGAGAGACTGGATGTAAGGGCAAGAAAGAGGATGCATTTTCTGCTCCAAAAGAGAAGTGGCCATCTTCTTTTGTTTTTCTGTTTTATGACTTTGCTGGTGGTTACTGACAAAGCAGAGGGTAAATGGCCCTAGTCCCTAGCATGATGACACGATGCTGCTGCTTTCTTCTTTAGAGGTCACCAATTCTCTTCCCCAGGATCTTCCCTTCCAACTCGTCTCCTGCAGGAGTTTGAGTTTCTGCCTCCTCTCTGGGCAAACCCTGGTGAAAAGCAACCAACAGCGAGGTCCAACATGCACCTACTTTATGCTTTGGAGCATCCCTTGAGTAGGATAGTCACTTCCTTTGGTGTCCTGGGATATAACTTTCCTTGATTTAGTCACTGAAATAATGCTTTAGTCAGCTCAGCCAAAAGATGGAGAGCTCAATATACTTCCAACAGAGGACTAGAATGAGAGTATCAAAAGCATTATTGTCATGATAGCAGAGGACTACTAGCTGCTTGCAAGTGTCTCTCCCAGTTGTACTTAGGAGACCAGCATCAGACTGACATCTCTGCCTTATCAGCTTGTTTGCCTGCCATAGCAGTGTCCAGGGACAAGGATATTCTCTCATCTCAGAGTATTCTCATCACATATTACCAGTCTGGCCATGGGGAACTCTCCCACTATAGACCATTATGGGATCTGGGGTAACCCACATGTGATCCATACGTATGTACTTTCCCTTTTTCTATTCAGGCCCACAAGTGCCGACCTAGTGCTTTTCTAGTGGGAGACCCAGGTGAGCAGACTGACCTTCCCTGGGCAGCTTGGTGCCTCTCTCTCAAAAGTCAGTTCTGATGGTGAGGATTTACTCAAATACTGGCACTGCTACTTCTCCAATCTCATAAGGCATGGCGGAGACCATAGAAAATATAGAGTGCAATTCGGTACAGAAGAATGCCATGCCAAAGTTATGCAAAGGTGTTCCAAATTCTGAGTCCCAAGTACTTAAGGTCATCCAGGGTTGTTTTGACATTAATCCTCCTATTGACTTGGTAGGTCCCATATTGATTTCCTGGTCATCACTAAAATTCCATCCTTGTTGCCACTTGTAATGAGTTGAGGGATTTCAGGACTGATCAAGGAGAAAATGAAAAGATATGACCGCTGTAGCACACAACAAGCTTTTTGAGGGGGGCGGGTGTAGGGTGTTCAGCAGGCATGTTTGCATGAGTGTAGAGGCCAGCACTCAGAAGGGGAGAAAGGCAAGGAAACTTCTCTTCAAGAAAGAGGAATATCAGAGGGGTTTACATGTCTAGACCACTAGGCAGCATGTCAGGAAGTTGCTGGGTCAGAGGGTTCTGAAGGGCAACAGTGATGTGAGGTCTTTATTACTCCAGGGTTAATCTTATCTTTGGTTAGCAGATGTTGGGTGCAGTTTTGTGGGGTATGCAAGACAGGAAGGCTCTAAAGGGTTAAAAAATGCTTACTTTGGCTATTTAAAACAACTGGATGTGTAAAAATTTGATTTTGGTACTGGTAGGCTTTTGAGCGAATGGGTTCCCAGCCTGCTCAGAAAAAATAAACAACATAAGGTCCATATGCAGAGGCTACCTTTGGCTCATTTATGTAATAGAAATATGAAATAGTATGGAGCCACTTTGAAAAACAGTTTGTCAGTTTTCTAAAAAACTGAACATGCAAATGCCATATGCCCCAACAATTGCACAAATTGTACTCTTGGCCATATATGCCGGAAAAAAAAATCAAACTTTCTGTTTATATGAAAACCTCTACATGAATATTTATAGCATTTTTATTCATATACTCAAAAACTGAAGACAGCCCAGATGTCCTTCAACAGGTAAATGGTTAAACAAACTGTGGTCCATCTGTACCATGGAATACTGCTCAGCAATAAAGAACAAACTAAATATATGCAGCACCTTGCAGAGAATATGTTAAATGAAAAATGCCAATTTCAAAATGCTATCTACTGTATGGTTTCATTTACATAAATTTCTTTACAAAATTAAAGAAATAGAGAACAAATTAATGGTTATGAAGGGCTAAGGACAGAGTCCACACTCTGAGGGGGTGGTGGATATGAGGGGGAGGCGGGTGTGGCTACTAAAGGAGAACAGGAGTTTGCCTAGTGGAATTGTTGGTATCTTGACTATCAGTTTCAGTATCCTGGTTGGGATATTGTACTGCAGTTACCCATTGGGGAAACTGGGTAGAGTCCATGGGAACGCTATTATTTCTTTTTAAATTTACTTTTAAGTGTATAAAATACACTTAAAATTTACCTTTTTGACCATTGTTAGGTGTTAGTTCACTTTTTTAGGTTTTAGGTTAGTTCCATTTTTAGGTTTTAGTTCAGTAGTGTTAGGTCAATCTTTAGAACTTTTTCATCTGAAACCCTACCCATTGAACAAATCATTTCAAATGAAACCCGATCCATTAAACAAATCATGCCACCTAGTCCCTGGCAACCACCAATCTACTTTCTATCTCTGAACTTGACTAATCCAGGTACCTCATATAAGAGGAATCATACAATGTTTTTCCTTTTGTATCTGGCTGATTTTACTTAGCATAATGTCCCCAAAAGTCATCCATATTGTAGCATGTGTCACAATTTCCTTCCTCTTTAAGGCTGAATAATATTTAATTGGTTGTATATACCGTATTTTTTTTTAATCATCTGGCAGTGGACATTGGGTTGCTTCCTCCTTTTGGCTTTTGTGAATAATACTGAATGGAACATTTTTGTAAAAGTATCTTGAGTCCTTGCTTCCATTTTTTTTTTTTTTTTTTTTTTTTTACGATGGAGTCTCGCTCTGTCACCCAGGCTGGAATGCAGTGGCACAGTTATAGCACACTGTAACTTGTAATTCCTGGGCTCAAGTGATCTTCCCACCTCAGCCTCCCGAGTGGCTAGGACTACATACATGTGCCACCACGCCCAGCTAATTATTTTATTTTTGTAGAGACAGGGTCTTGCTATGTTGTTCAGGCTCCTACTCTTTTGATATGTATCCAGAAGTGGAATCGCTGGATTATACATTAAATCTGTTTTTACATTGTTGAGGAAGCACCATAGTGTTTTAAATAGTGGCTGCATCATTTTATATTCCCATCATCAGTGAACAAGGTTTCCAATTTTTCCACATCCTCACCAACACTTGTTATTCTTTGTGCTTTGTTCCTTTTATTTGGATAGTAGCCATTCTAATGGGTGTGAGGTGATATATCATTGTGGTTTTGATTTTCATTTCTCTATTAGTGTTGTTGAACATCTTTTTATGTGTGTCTTGTCCATTTTAATTTCTTTGGAGAAATGACTATTAAAGTCCTTTGCACACTTTATAATTTTTGTTGTTGTAGGAGTTTTTAATATATTCTGGATAATAACTCCTTACTAGATACATGATTTTCAAATATTTTCTCCCATTCTGCAGGTTTCCTTTTCACTCTTCTGATAGTGTATTTTGATACACGAAAGTTTAATTTTGATGTAGCCCAATTTATCCATTTTTATTTTGTTACCTATGCTTTTGGTCTTATATCTGTGATATAAGATTGCTGAATTCAGTGTCATGACTTTTTATCCTGTGTTCAATGTAAATAATTTTACAATGTTCACTCTTACCTTTAGGTCTTTTATACACTTTGAGTTAATTTTTGTTTATGGTATAAAGTAAGGGTTCAACTTTATTCTTTTTTATTTTGTCTCTGTTTTTCTAATTTTATTTTATTTTAGGTTCCAGGATGCATGTACATAATGTGCAGGTTTGTTATATAGGTAAACGTGTGTCGTGATGGTTTGCTGCACCTATCAACCTGTCATCTAGGTATTAAGCCCCACATGCTTTAGCTATTAGTTCTGATGCTCTCCCTACCCCCGCCCTTGCTGACAGGCTTCGGTGTGTGTTTTTTCCCTCCCTGTGTCCATGTGTGCTCCTTGTTCAGCTCCCACTTATGAGTGAGAACATGCGGTATTTGGTTTTCTGTTCCTGTGTTAGTTTGCTGAGGATGATGGCTTCCAGCTTCATCCATGCTACTGCAAAGGACATGATTTCATTCCTTTTATGGCTGCATAGTATGCTATGGTGTATATGTACCACTTTTTCTTTATCCAGACTATCATTGTTGGGCATTTGGGTTGGTTCCAAGTCTTAGCTATTGTGAATACTGCTGCAATAAACATACGTGTGTATATATCTTTATAATATAATTATTTATATTCCCTTGGGTATATACCCAGTAATGGCATTGCTGGTTCAAGTGGTATTTCTGGCTCTAGATCCTTGAGGAATCTTCACCCTGTCTTCCACAATGGTTGAACTGATTTACATTCCCAACAACAGTATAAAAGTGTTCCTATTTCTCCCCAGCCTTGCCAGCATCTGTTGTTTCTTGACTTTTTAGTAATCACCATTCTGACTGGCGTGAGATGGTATCTCATTGTGGTTTTGATTTGTGTTTCTCTAATGATCAGTGATGTTGAGCTTTCTTTCATATGTTTGTTGGCCACATAAATATCTTTTTTTTTTTTTAAGTGTCTGTTCGTGTCCTTTGCCCACTTTTTGATGGAGTTGTTTTTTTCCTTGTAAATTTGTTTAAATTCCTTGTAAATTCTGGATATTAGAACTTTGTCAGATGGGTAGATTGCAAAAATTTTCTCCCATTTTGTAGGTTGTCTGTTCACTCTGATGATAGTTTCTTTTGCCGTTCAGAGGCTCTTTGGTTTAATTAGATCCCATTTGTCAATTTTAGCTTTTGTTGCAACTGCTTTTGGCAATTTCATCATAAAGTCTTTGCCCATGCCTATGTTCTGAATGATATTGCCTAGATTTTCTTCTAGGGTTTTTATGGTCTTGTGTTTTACATTTAAGTCTTTAATGCATCTTGAGTTAATTTTTGTATAAGGTATAAGGAAGGGCTCCAGTTTCAGTTTTCTGCAAATGGCTAGCCAGTTTTCCCAGCACCTTTTATTAAATAGGGAATCCTTTCTCCATTACTTGCTTTTGTCAGATTTGTCGAAGATCAGATGGTAGTAGATGTGTGGTATTATTTATGAGATCTCTATTCTGTTTCATTGATCTATGTGTCTGTTTTGGTACCAGTACCATGCTGTTTTGATTACTGTATAGCCTTGTAGTATAGTTTGAAGTCAACTAGTGTGATACCTCTAGCTTTGTTCTTTTTGCTTAGGATTGTCTTGGCTATATGGGCTGTTTTTTTTTTTAATTTCATATGAATTTTTAAGTAGTTATTTCTAATTCTATGAAAAATGTGAATAGTAGTTTGATGGGAATAGCATTGAATCTCTAAATTACTTTGGGCAGTATGGCCATTTTCATGATACTGATTCTTCCTATCCATGAGGACGAAATGTTTTTCCATTTGTTCGTGTCCTCTTTCATTTCCTTGAGCAGTGGTTTCTAGTTCTCCTTGAAGAGGTCCTTCACATCCCTTGTTAGCTGTATTCCTAGGAATTGTATTATCTTTGTAGCAATTGTGAATGGAAGTTCATTCATGATTTGACTCTCAGCTTGTCTATTTTTTGGTGGTGGTATAGCAATGCTTGAGATTTTTGCACATTGATTTTGTATCCTGAGACTTTGCTGAAGTTGCTTATCAGCTTAAGGAGCTTTTAGACTGAGACGATGGTGTTTTCTGGATATAGGATCATGTTATCTGCAAACAGAGACAATTTGACGTCCTCTCTTCCTATTTGAATACCCTTTATTTCGTTATCTTGCCTGATTGCCCTGGCCAGAACTTCCAATACTATGTTGAATAGGAGTAGTAAGAGGGGGCATCCTTGTCTTGTGCCTGTATTCAAAGGGAATGCTTCCAGCTTTTGCCCATTCAGTATGATATTGGCTGTGGGTTTGTCATAAATAACTCGTATTATTTTGAGATACGTTCCATCAATACCTAGTTTATTGAGAGTTTTTAACATGAAGGATGTTGAATTTTATTGAAGGCCTTTTCTGCATCTATTGAGATAATTATGTGGTTTTTGTCATTGATTCTGTTTATGTGATGAATTACGTTTATTGATTTGTGTATGTTGAACCAGCCTTGCCTCTGAGAGATAAAGCCGACTTGATTGTGGTGGATAATCTTTTTGATGTGCTACTGGATTCAGTTTGCCAGTATTTTATTGAGGATTTTTGCATTGATGTTCATCAGGGATATTGGTCTGAAGTTGTCTTTCTTTGTTGTGTCTCTGCCAGGTTTTGCTATCGGGATGATGCTGGCCTCATAAAGTGAGTTAAGGAGAAGTCACTCCTTTTCAATTGTTTGGAATAGTTTCAGAAGGAATGGTACCATTTCCTCTTTGTACCTCTAGTAGAATTTGGCTGTGAATTCATCTGGTCCTGGGCTTTTTTTAGTTGGTAGCCTATTTATTACTGCTGCAATTTCAGAACTTGTTATTTGTCTGTTCAATAATTCAACTTCTTCCTGGTTTAGTCTTGGGAGGGTGTATGTGTCCAGGAATTTATTCATTTCTATTTCATTCTTTTGCATTTGGATATAAAGTTTTCCCAGCACCCATTTCTTTGAAAGACTGTCCTGTCTGAATTGAATTATCTTGGCACTGTTATCAAAAATCATTTCATTGTATATGCAATGGTTTATTTCAGGGTTCTCTGTTCTGTTCCATTGGTCCATATGTGTGTCTTCATGCCAGTACCATATTGTATTGATTACTGTAGCTTAATAATATGTTTTGAAGTCAAGAAGTGTGTGACCTGCAACTTTGTCTGATTTTTCAAGATTGTTTTTGCTATTCAGAGTGCCTTGTAATTCCATGTAAATTTTAGGATGTATTTTTTCCATTTCTATAAAAAACCACCATTGTGATTTTGATGGAAACGGCATTAAATCTGTAAATCCCTTTGGGTAGTATTGACATCTTAACAATATTAAGTCTTTCAATTCATGAACAGGGAATGTCTTTCTATTCATTTGTATCATCTTTAATTTCTTTCAACAATGTTTTGTAGTTTATTGTGTATAAGTCTCTTACCTGCATGCTTAAGTTTAGTGAAAGCAGGCTTTCTTGTCTTATTCCCAATCTTAAAGGTAAAGCTTTCAGTCTTTCAACATTGAGTATGATGTTTACTGTGTGTTTGTAATATATAGACTTTATTGTGTTGAGATAAATTCCTCCCATACCTAAATGACTGAGTTTTTATTATGAAAGAGGATTGAATTTTGCCACATTTTTTCTGCATCTATTGAGGTAATCATGTAATTTTTATTTTTCATTCTGTTAATGTGATGTCTCATATTAAGTAATTTGCATATGTTGAATTATCCTTGCATTGCAGGGATAAATTGTGCTTGATGGTGGTATACGTTCCTTTTGATGTCCTGTTGAATTCAGTTTGCTAGTATTTTCATGAAGATTTTTGCATCTGTATTCAATATCAGCAATATTAGCCTATAATTTTCTTTGGTATAAGGGTAACTCTGGCTAACATAAAATTAATTTGGAGGCATGCCCTCCTTTTTGATTTCTTGAAATAATTTGAGAAGTGTTGGGGGGGAGGGGCGGCTGTGGGCACAGCTTCATCAGACTTAAATATTCCTGCCTGCCAGCTCTGAAGAGAGCAATGGATCTCCCAGTACAGTGCTTGAGCTCTGCTAAGGGACAGACTGCTTCCTCAGGTGGGTCCATGACCCCCATGCCTCCTGACTGGGAGATACCTCCCAACAGGAGTCAACAGATATCTCATACAGGAGAGCTCTGGCTGGCATCTGGCAGGTGCCCCTCTGGGACAAAGCTTCCAGAGGAAGGAACAGGCAGCAATCTTTGCTATTCTGCAGACTCCACTGGTGATAACCAGGCAAATAGGGTCTGGAGTGGACCTCCAGCAAACTCCAGCAGACCTGCAACAGAGGGGCCTGACTGTTAGAAGGAAAACTAACAAACAGAAAGAAATAGCATCAACATTGGCTGTTCACAGTGGCTCATGCCTGTAATCCCAGTACTTTGGAAGGCTGAGGCAGGTGGATCACAAGGTCAGGAGTTCAAGACCAGCCTGATGAACATGGTTTAACCCTGTCTCTACTAAAATACAAAAAATTAGCTGGGCGTGGTGGCGCCCACCTGTAGTCCCAGCTACTCAGGAGACTGAAGCAGGGGAATCACTTGAACCCGGGAGGCAGAGGTTGCAGTGAGCTGAGATCTCACCATTGTACTCCAGCCTGGAGGACAGAGTGAGACTCCATCAGAAAAAAAAACAAAAAAAAACAAAAAAAAAACAGAACAGCAAAAGAAATATCATCAACATTAACAAAAAGGACATCCACAGAGAAACCCCATCTGAAGCTCACCAGCTTCAAAAACCAAAGGTAGATAAATTCACGAAGATGAGGAAAAACCAGCGCAAAAAGGCTGAAAATTCCATAAGCCAGAACACCTCTTCTCCTCCAAAGGATCACAACTCCTTGCCAGCAAGGGAATAAAATGGGAGGGAGAATGAGTTTGATGAATTGACAGAAGTAGGCTTCAGAAGGTGGGTAACAACAAACTCCTCTGAGCTAAAGGAGCATATTCTAACTAAATTCAAGGAAGCTAAGAACCTTGAAAAAAAGTTAAATGAATTACTAACTAGAATAACCAGTTTAAGGAAGAACATAAATGACCTGATGGAGCTGAAAAACACAGCACGAGAACTTCATGAAGCATACAGAAGTATCAGTGGCTGAACTGACCAAGCGGAAGAAAAGATATCAGAGATTGAAGATCAACTTAATGAAATAAAGCATGAAGACAAGATTAGAGAATAAACAATGAAAAGAAACGAACAAAGCCTCCAAGAAATATGGGACTATGTGAAAAGACCAAACCTACATTTGATTGGTGTACCTGAAAGTGATGAGGAGAATGGAACCAAGTTGGAAAACACTCTTCAGGATATTATCCAGGAGAACTTCCCCAACCTAGCAAGACAGGCCAACATTCAAATTCAGGAAATACAGAGAACACCACAAAGATATTCCTCGAGAAGAACACCACCAAGACACATAATCGTCAGATTCACCAAGGTTGAAATGAAGGAAAAAATGTTAAGGGAGAGAAAGGTCGGGTTACCCACAAAGGGAAGCCCATCAGGCTAACAGCGGATCTCGCTGCAGAAACCCTACAAGCCAGAAGAGAGTGGGGGCCAATATTCAACATTCTTAAAGAATGTTCAACCCAGAATCTCATATCCAGCCAAACTAAGCTTCATAAGTGAAGGAGAAATAAACTCCTTTACAGACAAACAAATGCTGAGAGATTTTGTCACCACCAGGCCTCCCCTACAAGAGCTCCTGAAAGAAGCACTAAACATGGAAAGGAACAACCAGTACCAGCCACTGCAAAAACATGCCAAATGGTAAAGACCATCGACACTATGAAGAAATCACATCAACTGACAGGCAAAATAACCAGCTGGCATCATAGTGACAGGATCAAATTCATACATAATAATATTAATCTTAAAGTAAATGGGCTAAATGCCCCAATTAAAAGACACAGACTGGCAAATTGGATAAAGAGTCAAGAGCCATTGGTGTGCTGTATTCAGGAGACCCATCTCACATGCAAAGACACACATAGGCTCAAAATAAACGAATGGAGGAATATATACCAAGCAAATGGAAAGCAAAAAATAAAAAAAAAAAAATTTAAAAAGCAGTCTTAAAACAATAAAGGTCAAAAAAGAAGACAAAGGAGGGCATTACATGATGGTAAAGGGATCAATGCAACAAGAAGAACTAACTATCCTAAATTTATATGCACCCAATACAGGAGCACCTGGATTCATAAAGCAAGTTCTTAGAGACCTACAAAGAGACTTAGACTCCCATACAATAATAGCAGGAGACTTTAATACCCCACTGTCAATATTAGACGGAGCAATGAGACTTGAACTCAGTTCTAGACGAAGCCGAACTAATAGACATCTACAGAACTCTCCAACACAAATCAACAGAATATACATTCTTCTCAGCACCACATTACACTTATTCTAAAATTGACCACATAATTGGAAGTAAAACACTCCTCAGCAAATGCAAAAGGACGGAAATCATAACAAACAGTTTCTCAGACCACTGTGCAATCAATTTAGAACTCAGGATTAAGAAACTCACTCAAAACTGCACAACTACATGGAAACTGAACAACTTGCTCCTGAATGACTACTGGGTAATTAATGAAATTAAAGCAGAAATAAATAAGTTCTTTGAAACCAATGAGAACGAAGACACAACATACCAGAATCTCTGGGACACAGCTAAACCTGCCTTTAGAGGGAAATTTGTAGCACTAAATGCCCATAGGAGAAAGCAGGAAAGATCTAAAATCACCACCCTAACATCACAATTAAAAGAACTAGAGAAGCAAGAGCAAACAAATTCTGGCAGAAGACAAGAAGTAACTAAGATCAGATCAGAACTGAAGGAGATAGAGACATGAAAAACCCTTCAAAAAAATTAATGAGTCCAGGAGCTGGTTTTTTCAAAAGATCAACAAAATAGATAGACCACTAGCCAGACTAATAAAGAAGAAAAGAGAGAAGAATCAAATAGACACAATTTTAAAAGCATTAATTCTTTAAATATTTGGGAGAATTCTTCAGTGAAGCCTCTAGCCCTGGGCTTTTCTTTGCTGGGAGGTTTTTGATTCCTGATTCAATTTCTTTACTCAATATTAGTCTGTTCAGTTTTTCTTTGTGATTCAGTCTTGGTAGGTTGTATGTTTCTAGGGATTTATCCATTTATTCTAGGTTATCCAATTTATTGGTACATTGTCTTTATGATCTTTTAAATTTTTGTTACATCAGTTGTAATGTCTCCTTTTTCATTTCTGATTTTATTTATTTCTTAGTCTAGCTAAAGTTTTATCAATTTTGGAATTTTTTTTTCCAAAAAATAAACACCTCTTAGTTTCTTTGTTTGTTTGTTTGTTTTACAGAGACTCACTCTACTGGCCTGGCTGCAGACAGGACAAGGCTCAAGCAGTCCTTCAAACTCAGCTCCCAAGTTGCTGGGACTACAAGCATGTGCTATTTTCTAAATTGTTTTGTAGAGATGGGGTTTCTCTGTGTAGTCCAGGCTGGTCTTGAACTTCTGGCCTCAAACAATTCTCCTGCTTTGGCCTCCCAAGGTGCTGGGATTATAAGAGTGAGCCACTGCATCTGGCCTCACCTCTTAGCTTCTTTGATTTTATATTCACTAGTTCTTTTATTTCTTCTCTAGTCTTTATTATTCCTTCCTCCACTACTTTTGGGCTAGTTTGTTCTTTTCCTAGTTCCTGAGATATAAAGTTAGGTTTTTCATTTTAGATCTTTCTTCTTTTTTAGTATCACTATAAATTATCACTATAATTTATCACTATAAATTTCTCTTTTTATTAATATTTTTAATTGGCCAGTCATAATTGTATATATTTCAGGTGTTCAGTGTGATGTTTTGATATATTAATACAATGAGGAATGATTAAATCAAGCTAATTATCATATCCATCACCTCATTTAGCCATCATTTTTTGTGGTGAGACAGTTGAAATTTGCTCTCTTCTCTTCAATTTTGAAATACACAATACATTATTGTCAACCATGGTCAGCATGCTGGGCAGAAGACCTCAAAAACTTATTCCTTTTATCTAACTACATCTTTCTACCCTTTGGCCAACATCTCCCCATTCTCTCCTATCTCAACCTCTGATAACCACAATTTTACTCTCTGTTTCTATGAGTTTGATTGTTCTAGCTTCCACGTATAAGTGAGAACAGAGTTTTTGTCTTTCTGTGTCTGGCTTATTTCACTTACATAGTGTCCTCCAGTTCCATCTATGTTGTCACAAATGACAGCATTTATTTCTTTTTTAAGGTAGAATAGTATTCCATTATGTATATATATCACATTTTCTTTATTCAATCATCTATTGATGGACTCTTAGGTTGAGTCCATATCTTGACTTTTGTGAATAATGCCAGAATGAACATGAGAGTGCAGATATTTCTTCAAAATACTGATTTCAGTTCCTCTACCCAGAAGTGGGATTGCTGGATCATATGGTACTTCCATTTTTAATTTTTTGTCAAACCTCCATACCGTTTTCTGTAATAGCTGTGCTAATAAATTTCCTTCTTAGTACTGCCTTTGCTGCATCCTACATATTTTGGTATGTTGTGGTTTTGTTTGTTTCAAGATAATTTCCAATTTCCCTTTTGATTTCTTCTTTGACCCACTGGTTGTTTAAGAGTGTGTTTTTTTAATTTCCATATATTTTTTAACTTTCCAGGTTTCCTTTATACTATTGATTTCTAGTTTCATTCCATTGTGAACAGAAAAAAATACTTGGTATGATTTTAATCTTCTTAAATTTGATAAGCTCTATTTTATGACCTAACATGTGATCTACCTTGAAGAATGTTACATGTACTTTTGAAAAGAATGTGTATTGTACTGTTACTGGGTTGAATATTCTGTATATCTATTAGGTCCATTTGTTCCATAGAGTTGTTCAAGTCTGCTATTTGTTTTTTGATTTCTTTCTCTGATTGTTCTATCCATAATTGAAAGTAGAGTATCGAAGTAATCTATTACTGTATTTTTGTCTGTTTCTCCCATCAGTTCCATCAGTATTTGCTTTACATATTTAGGTACTCTGATGTTGAATGCATATATATTTATAATTGTTATATCTTCCTGGTATATTGATTCTTCCATAATTATATAAAATTCTTCATTGTCTCAGTGACATTTTTTGACTTAAAGTTCATTTTGTCTGATATTACTATTGCCACACGTGCATTTTTTCTTTTTCTAAGTTACAATTTGCATGGAATATCTTTTTTTATCCCTTCACTTTCAGTCTATGTATGCCCTTAAGTCTAAAGTGAGTCTCTGATAGACAGCATATAATAGGATGTTTTTCTTAAACTATTCAGTCTTTCTTTGTATTTTTATTGAGGAGTTTAATCTATGAGTATATTTCAAGTAATTATTGATAGGGGATGATTTACTGTTGCCATTTTGTTCATTGTTTTCTGTTTGCCTTGTAGGGATTTTGTTGTTGTTTCTCTTTTCATTTCTTGCTCTCTTCCTTTATGTTTTGTTTGTTTTGTTTGTTTGTTTGTTTAGTTTTTATATTAGTATGCTTTGATTTGTTTCACTTCTTTTTTTTTTTTTTTTTTTTTTTAACTTCTGTAGGTATTTCCTTTGTAGCTACCATGGGGCTTACATAAAATATCTAACAGTCTAACACTCTCGTCTTAAGCAAGTAACAACTTAACTTCAATTATGCACACATTACACGTTTTCTTCTTCTCCCTTTATGTTATTCATGTCAAAGTTTACATCTATTTATGTTGTATATTCATTGGCATACTTTATAATTATGTTAATACTTTTTAAAAACTTTATACTACAATTAAAAGTGACTTACTCACAATCATTACAGTAATATAGTATTCTTTATTAGTTTATATACTTACCTTCACCAACAACTTTTATACTTTTTTATGCTACTGTGTTGCTATTTAGCATTCTTTCATTTTCGTTTTCATTTTCATTTCCCTTTCAATCTAAAGAGAAGACTTCCCTTTAGATTTCCTGTGAGGCAGGTCTAGTGGTAATGAACTCCCTTAGCTTTTGTTTGTCTGGGAAAGTTGTGTTCTCTCTTTCGTTTTTGAAGAACAGTTTTGCTACATATATCATTATTGGTTCATAGTTTTAGTTTTCCTTCAGCTCTTTGAATATATTATCCCACTCTCTACTCTATTCTGACCTGAAAGTTTTTTTTGCTGAGATGTCTGCTGATGGTCCTAATAGATTTTCCTGCATATGACAAGTTGGTTTTATCTTACTGCTTTCAAAATTCTGTTTTTGACTTTTGACAATTTGATTATCATATGTCTCAGTGTGGATTTCTTTAGATTCATCGTATTTGGGTCATTTTGGCTTCCTAGATCTGGATATCCATTTCCTACCCCAGATTTAGAGAGTTTTCAGTCATTATTTCTTTAGATAAGATTTCTAGTCCTTCCTATCTTCTCTTGGGACTCCCATAATGCATATATTGGTCTGCTAATTAATGGTGTCCCATAGATCCCTTAAGCTATTTTATTTATTTTTTTTATTCTTTTTGCTTTGTGTCCCTCTGACCGGATAATGACAAATAATCTGTGTTTGAGTCTGCTTAGTCTTTTTTCTGCTTGCTCTAGTCTGTTGTTGAACTCCTCTATTGGATTCTTTACTTCAGTTATTGTATTCTTCAGCTTTAAGACATCTGCCTATTCTTTTACATTTTCTGTCTCTTTGTTGAAATTTTCACTTTGTTTATGGATAGTTCTCCTGAGCTTGTTGAGATTTTCCATGAGGGATACTTTGAGTTCTATGTCGGGTCATTCATATATTTTCATTAGAGTCAGTTTCTGGAGTTTTAGCTTGTTTCTTTGTTCAGATTGTGTTACCCTTTTTCTCCACATTAGAAAAATCCACTATCACTCCCAGTCATATGAATTGGCCTTGTATAGGAGAAGACATTCACCAGCCAACCAAGCCAGAGCTTCTGTGGGCCTTTCAACCCATTGTCCTAGTTTAAACTGCTGTCTTTGTTATTAGTGTCCCCCAGGCATCCAGAGTATGTCCAGTTTCATCAATGCTCCTAGACAGGTGACACAAAAGCCATTCCCTTGGTAGATCCTGGAGAATTTAGAATGCTGGGTGCATGTTCCAACTTTTCCCCTTCCCAGGGAGAAGCTGGGAACTGGGATTTTCCCCCTACCCTGTGTTGAGCCAGGTACAGGAGCTGTGGTACATGCCTACATGCTAGTTGAAACTGCCACTTTCTTCTCTGTAGCCCTCAGGATACTATCACATGCCAGACCCTTTCAACTCTTTGAAATAGGTGAGAAAGAAGCCGATCTTTCAGGTGGCACCTGGAGAAGTTGGGATGTTAGATGTGCAGTCCAGCTTCTTCCATTCTGAGGTAGAAGCTGGGAATGGGGGTTTCCTCCTGATCCTATGGCACTGTGCTGGGAGTAGGGATTATGATGAGTGGATGTTTCTGCTTTTTCTACAGATGTTTTATTTACAATCTGGTTGGTTTCATACTTATCCAGGGTGCAGAAGCCTCTCCATGAGTTGCTGGATTTCTCATAAAGGGAATTGATCCTTGTGTTGCAATTAAATTAGTGTATCCACTGGGGGAAGGAGAGTCCAGGGCTTCCTATTCTGCCATCTTGGTGATGTCACTCCTCTCCCTTATTATTTCATAAAGCTACATGTGAGTCTATAATTATCTCAAAGTAAAAGCATAATTTGATTGTTTAAAAGAACCTCAAGTTTGCTGAAGTCTAAAGTGTCTCCTTCAGCTGAGATTTTTCTGCTGGTATCTTTACTCTTTCCAATTATGAGCATGTCCATTCTTTTTAATGTCGTCAAATTACAGTACTCATGAGATCTTCCCACCTACTAGGCTAATATTTTCTTGGCACAAGGAAAACATTGGTAATCAATCACTCCAGCTAAACTAACCCACTTCCCCCCCCCCACCCCTTTTTGTCTATTTGAGGTTCTGGTGTGGGATGTATAACCGCTTTGACAAAGGGCTGCAGGCCAAGCAGAGTATACTAGAGAACCTCCTGGAAATTAAGAAACAGAGAGCAATGCTGGAGACAGATGTGCATGAACTAGAAAAGGTGAGGAGAAAAGTCCCAAAGAGAGATCTTCTTGCCCATTCTGGGTAGGTCCAGCCTGCTTGGAGTTGAATTGATACTTGTGGAAAGCTCCCTGACTGGCTTTTTTATACTCTTTGGCTTTTCATGTGTCCCGTGTCTGCAAAGCTTTCAGCATAACTCCTTTTCTTACTTCCCAAAATGTGGTAAATATGTCACTCAACTAGATAAACAAGTAAAGTTGTTCTCTTTATCTCTTTTTGGATCTGGATGGAATGAGTAGGGGGAACAAGAGGGAATGACTAGGGAAATCACATAGCATTTGTTATCCATCAAGAGAATAAGTATAACATCTTGGGTATACTGATAAGAACAGTGCAATTGCTGTTTTCCAATTAAAAATCTTATAATAAAAGAAGGTTCTTATTTCCTTCCCATGTAGACTGCAAACTAGCTTATTGAGTGACCATGTTGGACACTTGTTTTTTAATTACAAGTTACAGAACTCAAAAATTATTTCTTGTTGATTTCATAAACTGAGCTGCTTATGAAATGTAGGGATCCCTAAGGGTTTGTTTGAAGGACAGGGGAAAGGTACCTCTTAGAAAAGAATTATTGGAAATGGTGTGCTATTTAGGAACTGGATGTGAACCCACTTTAAGCCAGATAAGGCATAGCTTTTCTGCTTCCTGTAAGTAAACAAATGTCATTTTATTGTGAAAATAAATGTGTTGTGATTACATCAGATCCCAAACTTTTTAATGTCCTCTTGGGAGGCAACAGCCAGTTACTTGGTTCCATTTTAAAAAAAGGTGGGAGGGCGAACTAAAGCATAACTTAAAATCGTAGGAAGCATGCATCCCCGAGAAGGCCCAGTCTTAAGTAGATTAGATGTAGTAGAGAAACTTCTTCTTAGGGCTCCTCTTTTAGCTACTAGCATATTCTTCCACAAGGCCCTCAGGGAAGGTGCCCTATTCTTGACCCAGCCCTCTCACTTATCCCTGCCTGACTCCTGAGAGAGAATCAGATTCATTTCACATAGACTCAGATCACTCTGGAAAGACTTCTTTTTGAAGTGTGTATGTGTTGTTATGTATGTGTGTTATTAACTTTCTTTTTTTAATACAGAGCAGAAAAACAAAAATGGCTGATAGTATCACCCAGATAACACTGTTTACTTTTTTAAAAAGACAATATAAGTATAAAGTTAGAAAATACAGAATATAATAAGATACAAAATGAAAATTTAAAAGACTCCCCACATCACCTTCAGAAAAATGTATGTATTTTTCTGAAGAGAAGGTCCATAATTTTCATCAGGTTTTCAATGGGGACTTATGACCCCAAAGAATCACTGTTGTAAAGTATCAGTGAATCATTATATTATCTCTGAAAGTGAAAATACCTGTTAGAGGTAGCATGAGGTAGATGACAGGTCATAGACTTTGGCGTTAGGTGGATGCAGGGTCAGATCCTAGTTGTTTACTTCGTACATGTGCAAATTTGGGTGACTTACTTAACTTCTCTGAGCCTCAGTTTCTTCATCTGTAAAATATAGCTAATACCTAAACTAATAGGTTTATTATAAGGATAAATGGAAATACTGTGCATAAAATGCCCAGCACATAGAAGTATTCAATAAATATTAGTGATCTATTCCCCCGCCCTCTCCCCATCCCATGAACAAAATTACACTTATCATAAAAGAGGACTTTTATAGATGTAAGACCTTTGAGATACTTCAATGGTAGGGCTTCTAAAGTACTATGGCATGTGATGAGGGAAAGATGTTGTGGGGGGGGGGGCGAGCAAAAGGTCATTTGCTTCCGTTATAAGTGACAGCAATAGGATCTCTGCAGATCAAGGTGATGTTTTCCTAGTTTTTCTCCTGTTTCTAATTCTTCTTAACCCTTTCTTGCTCCTGAGGCAGAAACTAAAAGCCCGTGATGAGACACCAGAAGAGATCTGTACCTGCACTCAATTAGGAAACTTATTATCCCAGCATCTGGGAAGTCCTTTGACCAATCCTCTTGGCTTTATGGGTATCGATGGAGACCTGAATACCTTGATGGAGAATGGCACCCTCTCCAGGGAAGGAGGCCTCCGAGCTCAGATGGATCAAGTAAAAAGCCAGTGTGCAGACCTCCACCATAACCATTGTGAGATTGTGAGCAGCCTTAGGGCCATAAATATCTCTGGGGATGTGGGCATCTCTGGAGGGACAGGCATCTCTGAGGCCATGGGCATCTCTGGAGACATGAGCACCTTTGAGACTATGGGCTTCTCCGAAGACTTAGGAATCTGTGGGGCCATGGATATCTCTGAGGCCACTGACATATCTGGAAACATGGGTATTTCTGAGGCCAGGGGTTTCTCTGGGGACATGGGCATCTTGGGGGACACAGGCATCTCCAAGGCCAGCACCAAGGAGGCAGACTACTCCAAGCATCAGTGAGTTAGTTACTCATCTTCCATGCTAGGTATACCTACAGCAGCTACAATGATTCTTGTCCCAGAGAGGGCTATGCTGCTTTTCCAATTGGTTTAAGTGACTGAAGCCAAGGCATCCCTCTCCCCACTTAAGTCTGGAAGGGAATTACTTTACTGATTAAGTGACCAATATGTTCATATTATGCAGTACAGAGTGTAGGCAAGAGAAAGAATATGTTATTGTTCTAAAATGGGATTTAACTATAGAAATGTTGCCTCTCAGGTGAGACACATATTAAGCTGGTTCTACTGTCTGTTTTCCTTAATGATCGACCGCCCCTATTTTCTATCCTAACTGCTGTAATGTGAGTGAAGTGGAAATATTGTCACAGTGGTCAATAATGACCCTTTTGAGGGTATGGAGAGATGGTATACAGCAGGTAACTGAATTGCAGAATATATTAAAAGAAAATCTTACTTTCAGGTATGCTTAGTCATAGGATATTAGCTAACATTATTGCCAATGGAGACATATAATGTGTTCCTGAAAAGGAAATCAAAATGATGCTTAATTGTTAGCATGAGTGCATGAGTGCTTGGTGGTTTGAAATATATAAGGAAAGTTTTCTTAAGTTACAACACATGCTTTCCCCAACCCACACCCCAGCTAGGTCTTGTTATAATACTTAGCCAATTCCCTTTTTCATAGATAGTCCATAGGTAAACTTGAATCCACTAAAGTCTAAAATTATAAATTTCAAATTAATGGGGTTTGAATTAGTAACATTAATTGCATCAGTTCAGGAAGTAACTGAAAATATCAGTGCTTCAGACTCAGACTGAGACATGGTCTGTGTGCCCATCTGGTTTTGTGGAAAATAGGACCCTTTTTAGGTCTTTTTATGAAGACAAATGGTTTTGCTTATCTAGATATCACATGAGGTTTGTGGATTTTTTAGACACAATTGGCACTACTTTTAAATCTGGTAGGTTTATCACCTTGTGCTAATGTACAGTTTTGAAAAAAGTCCATTCTGATAGCAGATCCAGATACTCCTGGGGAAAGGGATGTATTTTTATTTAAACACCAGCTTTTCTCCTAGGGGTTGATATACTTGATGGGTTTTTCATCTGTCCTATTGGATATTCAGTCATGATTTTGCTACTTCCACATACTGAGAGTAAGATAGGCCTCAGTCAGTTTGGGTCATGCTCTGTATATTCTCAGCAATTCCAGAACTCTTAATACCAACAGAATCCAGGTCCTCACCCAAAATGTCTGTTCCAAATACTCTATATTTGGCTTAAGCTAAAAAATTAGATGACTTAAAGAGGCATCCCTTGATTATCACATCCAGTTGTGCACGTAGAAATATCTAAAGGATTACCTCATTAGGTGCTTTTCTTTGAGAGAAAGAGGAACCTTTTAAGGGTTTAATTTAAATGTAGGAGAGGAGTGCCAGGATAGCTCCTTGATTTCTTATCCCTAGCTAAACTGTAGACCCAAAATATCCTCTTTAGTGGAAGAACTCTAAATCATCTTGGTTGTCTTTTTTTATATGTAAACAGGAGTCATTTTTCTATTTACTTCCTCTTGGTAAATTTTTAATTTTTTGTTTTTAAAGAACTCTTAATTTATTTGGGTCTTCCCCATTAATAAATAAAGGCCATATTTTACTTACATGTTCTTGATAGCTACCTTGATCCTATAATTTTAAAGCATCAAGATGATTTCCTTTTTTTATCTTGCTGGTCCTCCTCTTTCCATGATTTAGTCCTTGCTTTATATAACCTAAATCATCAGATGTTGCCAGTTGTCATTTGACTTCTTTTGGGAAAAAAAAAATGGGGTTTGTGCACACCATTTTGATCTGGAGGCTACATCTACTCCTGGCTTTGTGAAGGAAGTTGCCAAAAAGGATGACGGTACCAATCTGCCACCAGTGAGCCATTCTGGATCTTGCTCCCAGATCTTTCTCCCATATCTCAGTCTGCATTTTGCAGTTTATTAATTAGCATGATGTTCTGGATAGAGTGTGTTGAGTTTTCAGAGAAGAAAGTAAAAAGGTAAATGACAAGATGTAGTAGTTTTTGCAAATGCTATAAAAGACTGAAGAGTCTTGATTCCTAAAGATCTGTACAGGTACAGTACATAGTACCTAATCTTATTTCTTAGATCAAAAACAAAATTAATCAATAGTGAAAGGAAGGTCTTTTCAATATAATTCTAAACTAGAAGTAGTAAACCACAACTCTGGTATTTCCAAAGGTGAAAACAGCATTTTTTAAAGACTGGATTATTTTGTTAATTATCTAAGGCCATGGGATTGATCTCAGTCTCAAAATCTGTGAGGTCAGTTTGTTTGATCTTTGATATTTTTATTCCCCAACATGCCACATTATTACTTACATATAAAATATACAGAACTTAAAAAAAAAGACTGCATGAAAATCACCTATTTATTCTCAACACAAAACACCTTTTGGTTTTACAGTTGGATTTAAAAATCTGAGAAGAGCCTGGCCGCAAAGGAAGAAAGAGAAACAGGAGAACCTAGGCCAAGCGTGGTAGCTCACGCCTGTAATCCCAGCATTTTGGGAGGCCGAGGCGGGTGGATCACCTGAGGTCAGGAGTTGGAGACCAGCTTGGCCAACATGGTGAAACCTTGTCTCTATTAAAATATAAAAATTAGCCAGGCGTGATGGCGGGTGCCCGTAATCCCAGCCACTTAGGAGGCTGAGGCACAAGAAGTGCTGAACCCCAGAGGCGGAGGTTGCAGTGAGTTGAGACCACGCTACTGCACTCCAGCCTGGGTGACAGGAGCAAAACTCCATCAGACACACACACACACACACACACACACACACACACACACACACACACACAAAAGAAACAAGAGAACCTAAATCTTCTCTAAGACCTCTCTCACTGCTAAGACTGTTTCCTCATCGTAGTCACTGATCACTGAAAGACCGTCTAAAATAATGATGCCTGAGGGTTCACACCCTTGTCATGCATCTTCTCCTCACTTCAGTCCATGCTTTTTTACCTATGTCCCATCTGCAAAGTAATCCTAGAAGATATATATACAGGCTGTTGTTAAACCAGGAGTATAAGTCACCTTTTTATAAAGTTAACCTAAGACTTTTCAGTGCCGAAGAGGGAGCTATAGTGTTAGAAAGGTAGCATATTTCCAAAGCCATTTCAGAAAATCAATCTTAGCCTAAGTTAGAGTGAACTATTCCATTGTCTCTCTGCGTAAGTTAGAGTGAACTATTCCATTCTTTCTCTGCTATACCCATGATACCCCATCCTAACTCAGACACCTAGCTAATTTTGTTTTCCTGATGTGAAAAATACTCTAATTCAAAAAATAACCCTCCATCAACTTTCAAAGACAACGTAGAAGAAAGTAGGCAGGTTTTATCTATTATTTATACCTTTCTAAATCCAAATTAGATTTGATCTGGCTTCATCAAAACCAATAAAAATATAAAAGAACCATTAAAATAAGAATTAATACAAGTAACAGTTAGGTAAAATATGTGTTCCAGAAAAATTAAGGTAAAGATGATTGCTGCAATTGCAGTTAATATTAGAAAATAAGATAAAAGAAGAAATGTAAGGAGTTACATGGATTGCATTACTTAAGACAAGGTTTGTACCAGCTCGTTAGAAAAAAAAAGTTTTAAGGTATTGTCTTTCAACAATTCTTATATCTTAATATTCTTGACATCCGATTATCTAGTAAGCAGTTATATGTCACAGTTGTTTTATGCAATGTTTTCCATATGGCTGTATCTTTACCATTAAACTTCAAAATTCAACAACAGAGTATTAAGTCATGCAGTGAGAAGGCCGTAACTTGGGATCTGTAGCTTTCCAGTGATCTAGTTTAATACATGGAACAAGTTGATATAGTCTTGATAATTTAGCCCTCAGGTGATTGGTCCTTGGCTAATTAGTTGTCTTAGAAGGTTGGGTAACTTCAGCTGGAGAGGAATATTTGAGAGGCAGGTCATTGTTGAAGACCTGAATGGCAAAAGAGAGTTGGAAAAGTCATTTCTCCCACAGTGACAAAATCCCCAAATTTTTAATATGTTCCAATAATACCAGCTACTACTCTACACTTTCCCCAGGAATGAGATTGGAAATTTATGGATTCAGATGCTGTACTTTTAGATGTTCTGCAGTGGTTTGGTTGGAACAAGAGATGAGACATTAGAAAATGTTACCTGAACTATGTATTAGGGAAAAGATTTTGTTTATCCATCTCTTTTGTTTCCCTTTGCTGTGAAAACTCTATCTAAATAAAACCTGTTCACCACGGGGAAAAAAAAAAAAAAAAAAAAAAAAGAAGAACAAAGCGTTCAAAATAGGAAAATAAATAAATAAATAAATAATAAAAATCTGAGAAGAAAAAGATGGAATCCAGGTATTTATACACTATTAAAAGCAGATTAGCTATCTATAGGTAGGAGCCCAGCAATAGTGAGGAGACTCTTGAAGGTAAGTTGCCAGGAGTACTAGAAAAGATGATCTATTAATGGCTTTCACTTCATACTCTGATATAGCACCTATCCTGTGAAAGAAATGTGACTCCCTTCCCCCACTGTCCTACCTTTCCAGTTCCCCAAGCAGAAATTCCATTCTCATGTGACTACTCTACTTAAATTGGAAGGCATTTAACCACCTGCCACTGTCATCCACTAATCTGACCTCTGCCTGCTTTCTACACAAGTTTCACAGGCCTGGGGTTACTGCTTATCTTTTCTAAGCATGAGGCAGGCTCTGTCCCTGTGCTTGTGGCCATGCTCAGAGTCTACCATGGCCACCGTTTTAAAAATGCATTAATTACTTAGTTTATGGAATGACAGATTTATCACAGTAATAAATAAAACAATTTTAAATAACAAACTTAAATAACAGCTAACAGTTTGACTTTTTAAAGAAGAAATTCACTAATAAGGTTTGCTCTATGAAAGAAAACCTGAAACTCTATATAGAACTAATTAAAAGAATCTAAAGCTTATGGTGAATATATTAGACATGTGTATCTTTGGAAAGTACCCTTAGAAATTATGTTCATTTACCAGCAAGTCAGTTGTCATTGCCTGCCAACATACATGAAACACCTTTTGTCTGAGATACCCCTCACACTTCACTGGAAGTGAGACCTTTCTCAGAACACTTCCAGCCAAAAAGGAATCCAAGTCTTTTTAAGAGGTGCTTTTCAAACCTAATTGGTAACTATTTAAGCTTGGCCTTAATTTAGTAGAAAGAGAAGTTTAATAACTAAAGATGATCATGTTAGTTCTTTGTTACATACTGGCTTTTATTAAACACCCAACTCTTCTTGATGCTAATTAGGCTTTGATATACTATTGGGAAATCTTTCTATGAGAGTATTTTATTAAGTGTACTTTTTCTAAACAATTGTGTAGGGTAACGTAAATTACCTTTACATTAAAATATCCCTCTCAAAAGGGGCTTACTGTACTCCAGATTGGTTTATACCTAGGAAGATAATTCTCACTTTATTACTTTCCAATGTTTATGATTTAGTGATATCTAAACTAAATTTTTACCTCACCTTCAGGCATCTAACTCTCAGAATTGTTTGTATGATACAGGCAGATACGATTCCAACCAAGTCTGATTGCTTTATTCTAAGTGCCAAATCAAAACCTTCCTTTTGATGTACACATTTAAAAACAAAAAGACAAGGCTTAAGCCTTACATGCTGTTCCTATGTTTTTGTTTTTGTTTTTGTTTTAATATACTGTGAAGAAATGGTTGAGGTGTCAGGCAGTAACAGACAAATGGAAAGATGTGAGGTCATAACGGACTCTTGTTTTCTCGTCCTTTTAAAGGCAGTTGTGATTTCAGAGTATTTGATGGTGGCATAGAAACTTTTCCAAAGCAAAAAACAAAAACGCAAAATGTGCTTTTCAAGCCCTATAAAACATGTCTTCTCTGATTCCCTGGCTGTGGAACTGACAGTCTTTGCCTTCCCCTGAAATAGGAAGTACTAGTATTGTCACCAGTCTTGGCAGCCCATGTCTCCTTTACATGTCAATGCAAGTAAAAGCATGTTACATTCTCTGTGATTTGTGACTGTTTTCACAAAAGAGAAGTGTGCTTTGAAAACAGCTGTCTCATTTAGACCCATGAGTCTTGCAGGAACTGAACAAAAATATGCTGAGAAGTTGGCATGTGTGAAACCAATGGCTTCCATGTTAAGTCTGGTGTCCTGTCTCTTGGTGCTTTTTAAAGCATTGGGGGTAACCTAAAAGCTTTTTTCTCTTCTACAGCTTTGTTAACCTTTCAACCATTTTCATGGTTTCATACTTAACTTTTTAGAGGGCTCTACACCAGCCCTTACAGAATCCCAGTTGTGGAGAAGGAGGTGGGAAGGATCGGGGGAAGAGAATAATACAGAAACATACCTGGCCAGTTCAACAAAAAGAGTATATACCTATCCATGATTACCAGCATTCCAGTTATTTAAAATTTCATGTGCTCCTTGAGATTAAATTGTTCACAATAAGGTCCAAAAGTCTTTTCCAAGTGGTACTGAGACTAATATATTTTCTTTTTAAGGCTTTTACACTGGTAGAAACTCTCCTTAAGAATGCTATGAGTTGTGTATATTCTTTATCAACATTTTTCTGTTGTGATATGTAGTCCTGGGTTTTCTCTTCTTTTAGAGAGTGAAGGATGATGGGTGGTATTCTCTCCCCTTAACATGTCCCTGAGGCAGATCAGTCCTTAGCTTTCTTTTGCTTCTTTTGCTGAAGCAACATTGGATTTCTCACCTGTCAGGTGAGAAACATGCACCAAAATCATAGATAATCAGTGTTCAAAGACCCTTGTCTTCTGGTCCCACTTCACATGCATTTGGCCATACCAGTTCACATAAAGTGTCTCCAAGTCTCCGCTTCACTTGCATTTGCAGACAGGGTGGTTTCTTCATTTTGTGAATGCCAGTGAGAATGCAGAGCACATATTCTACTTCTGAAACAGAGCATGTTGTATATTATAGTTTGACAATGCCTCTGGCATAGGAACAGCTAACAAGTTCAGTCCTTTTGGAATATAGCTCATAGTGTAGCTGTGTGTGTGTGTGTGTGTGTGTACTAGAACTTTAGTAGCGTCTGGTCTCATAGGTTATTTGGGCATTCAGATGAAGAGGATTTGTCCAAGAAATTAGAAACTCTTTTAGTGCTAAGCCTCTTACTTTGATATTGTCTAGCTAAGTTTAATGAGTACTTTGGGACATGCCAAGCCAGAGATATAAACCAAAGTGAAGCAATTGGCCTTTTCTCTGGGATATATTATCAGGCAGCTTTAAAAGTAAGATTCAAGTATATGACCAGTGTTATCTGTAATACGTTAATGTCAGCCACATACCTGCATGAAGATCATGCAACTGATGTATAATTCAGAATTGAACTATATAGGTTCTTTGAGAACCTGACTTTTTATTAGCTCCAGGTTTACAGACTGACACTGTCACAGCAGCTCAAGTCTGAACTTGCCAAGGTACAACAGCGTGAATGATTGACTTTAATCCCCTGTCATGTGTTATCTTGAGCCTGTCACACCACTGTGATATGGATGTGTGACCCAGTGACGATGTTCACTGCCAGTTGTTTTGTCCAGTGCCACAGAGCCCATTGGCCCTCTACTGCAGTTATGTTACAGTTTGTAAATGTTTGGACGATACAGTGTTTTTTATCCAAAATTAAAAACCTTCAGTCTTTTGCATGTGTGAGGTTCCTGTGTATTAGCTACAAATAAAAGAAAAGATGGCATACCTCCAAAAATGATACACTGACCTAGCCTCAACAGATGAACCACTTTACAAAGACAGAATCTGCACGTAGGTTAAAATACTCTGTTGATGTTAAAATAAGACAAGAAAGGTATCCAGGCACCTGGTTCTGAAGAGCGCTGTCAGTGACCAGCTGTGAGGGCAAGACTGACACCAACTTAACTCACAAAAGAGTGCTGACAGTATATCAGTTTGTCCGTTCACATTGGGGACAGACCTGTTTACGGACCAAGCTCTTCATCCCCTTTCAGGGCCTTCTCTCCTGCCCCCACCACCCCCTCTCCCAGCAACCTCACTCATGAATTTGGAGGTTATTCCTCCAGGCCTCAAAAGAGCTTCCCTCTCTGGGGACTACGTGATCTGGGCCTCCAGTGGGTGGAACACAGAGGGACCTGGGTTCTAGTCCTGTCTCTGCCATTCACTAGCCCAGTGGTTTTGGGCAAGTCATTTTCTCTCTTTCAGCCTCAGACGTCTTATCTATAAAATGAGAATGATAATTGTACCTACCACACAGGGTCGTTATGCAAGTTAACAGAGCTAACATGTAAAGTACTACCTGGTAAAGTCCCTGGCACATAAAAAAGTCAAAAAGCATTAGTCAGCCTCCTCCTACCTTCAGCCCTGATGCTGCTGATTACACTGACAAGTTCTCACTCTTATGCCTCTTTTTTCACCTCCATTCAGCCCCTTCCTACTCTTCACATAATGTCTATATACAGTCAGATTCCAATATAATATATTATGCTGAATTAACCAACAAATCTTTGTTCATTGTATAATGTTTTTAAAATATAGAGAACCAAAAAAGAACACATCATAATTTTTCTATGCAGAGAGAAATCTACATGCAGAGAACAAAATAGGACTGTACTGTTCACTCTTATGTAATAGTCTCACTTAATTTTGAACATCTTTCCATTTCTATAAATAGAGGTTTATTTTGCTATTTTAATGGCCACATAGTATCTCACTATATGAGCTATAGTTTGTTCAACCAGGCTCCTATTGTTAAACACGGTACAGCCTTCTTCTATATCAAATTTCAATCTTGCCTTTCTGAGCTATACCCTATTTTCCTTGGTTAGAATTCAGCAACCTGCTTTCTAATTTGAGGTAACCACCTTCCCTGAGGTGACCTATACAGATGGGTAATTTCATCTATTCTGGTAGGAGTTTTTTTTTTTTTTTTTTTTCTTTTTTTTTTTTTAAACAAACAAACTCTGTATTAGTCCTTTGTCCCATTGCTATAAAGAAATACCTGAGAGTAGGTAATCTATCAAGAAAAGAGGTTTAATTGGCTCACAGGTCTGCAGGCTGTCCAGGAAGCATGATGCTGGCATCTGCTTGGCTTCTGAGGAGGCCTTGGGAAAACTTACAATCAGAGCATAAGGCAAAGTGGAAGTGAGGCATCTCACATGGCAGGAGCAGGAGCAGGAGAGTGAAGAGGAAGGTGCTACACACTTTTAAACAACCAGATCTCACAAGAACTCACTATCAGGAGAACAACACCAAGTGGATGATGCTAAACCATTAATGAAGGATCTCCACCTCCAGTACTGGGGCTTACAATTGAACATGAGATTTGGGTTAGAACACAGATCCAAACCATATCAAACTCTAAGGGTAATTTGAGCTCCAAATTTTCATGGTACTATGTATAGAACATAAGCCTGATCTTAGAATTTATTCACTTTGTAGTCCCAAGGTAATGCACTGTGTTAGCTGTGGCTGAGGGTGTGGCAAGCTGGGCACTCTGAAATCAACTATGTTCACAGCCTCCTGTCATTCAGTAAAGGCTTAGTTTCACAGGAGAGATGGTGTCAAAGGAAGCCCCTAAATGTGAAAGCGCTTCTGGATTTGTCAGCCCCCTGACTTACTGTGCTTCCTTATTTGCAAAACAGGAATAATCTCTACCCTACCAGACTCATGCTGTGATTATGACAACCAAGGGAAATTGTTACTGCAAAAGCACTTTGCAAATTTAGAAGTACTTTTCAAATATAAATTGGTATGATTAGTTTCAATCTTCAAATCCTGTCCGACTGAACTAGAACTACTTCTAGAAGTAAGGAACAAAATCAAGAATTAATGGAGTATGCTTTTGGCCTTTTGGGGGAAAATGCTACTTGGGTATATGTAAGGCACAGCACATTTGAAAGGCTACCTTGTTTCTCTAGGCCTCTGTTACCTTATATTTAAGACAGGTGGTTTGAACTAGATGATTTCTAGGAAAAGACTGAATACCTATTGAGTGGTTCATCTGTGCCAGGTCTTGGGCTGGGAGCTTTAAATATATTTTGTGTGGATGACATAACTGAAGTCCTGTTCAAAGTCAACAAGCTAGTATGGAGGCTACTGAAACACAAGACTGACTAAAATATTGTCTATCTTGAGAATTTCATACTCTAAAACCCTATTGATTGATTGGACTTCCAGTACAGACAAGACAGTGTAGATTCATTTCTCACTATTCCTTCCCGCTAAGTACAACCATAAGGCCTGGAAATAACACAAGTGGCAACCAAAGGAGAACTCTGAAAAGTAGTATGAAGGAGAGCTGTTTTGGGATCCCAGGGCTAGAGTAAAAACACAGCATCAAGATGTTTTATGTCCTGTCACCCAACAAAGTGGCAGTCCAGGCTGGGTATTTCTTAACCCCCAACCTAACAAGAGAAGGCAGCTCAGGTAGGCTTATTCGTCCCCTAGATCAAGCAGGATTCCCTTCAACAAGAGGTGAGCCTGACAGCATCATCAAGAGGGATTAATCAAGACATCAAGACCTCCCTCATTCCCCACTAACAATAAGCAGCCAGACAAAGGGCTCTCCGTCTCTACCCTTCCCTACTCAGAGACATGGGCAGCAGGAGACATCAGCAAAAGAGGCCCTGCCACAAGTGCTCATCCCAGGATGACTACTTCATCTCCACAGGCAGATGGGGACCCTGTCAACCCCAGGGACTAGGCAGGGAAGCCTCTTTGTCATTGCAAGCCTGAAAGTTCCATGACCAACTAAGAGACACTGGGCAACAGACCTAGGGAAACCATGTCTGCTCCCCTCAGGCAGCACAAGAGAAAACAGGAGGAGCCCCAGTGGCAGCAGACAAACCAATCAGACCAAAACAGCACCAAAAAGCTTTCAAAAACCAAACTTCACTGGAATGATAGCTGACAAAAGTAGGAGAGGATCTGCATGCTAAAGCTAAACAAGATGAGTGCCTGCTAAAATAGAAAGTTTAAATAGAGTCTCCTAACATAATAAACAAAATGTCCAGGATATAATAGAAGACTCACAATTTAAGTAAGAAAAGACAATCAAGTAACGTCAACACTGAGATAAATCAGATGTTGGAATTACTAGGATTTTAAAACTGCCATCATAAAAAGGATTCAAAAAGGAATAAAAAAGCATTTGAAACAAGTGAAAAATTGGAAAATTTCAGCAAAGAAATAAAAGTTATTTTTAAACAGAACTAAATGAGCCTGGGTGCTGTGACTCACACCTGTAATCCCAGCACTTTGGGAGGCCGAGGCGGGTGGATCACCTGAGATCAGGAGTTAGAGACCAGCCTGACCAATATGGTGAAACCCCATCTCTACTAAAAGTACGAAAATTAGCCTGGTATGATGGTGTGCACCTGTAGTCCCAGCTACTCAGGAGGCTGAGACAGGAGATTTACTTGAACCCGAGAGGCAGATGTTGCAGTGAGCCAAGATCATGCCACTGCTCTCCAGCCTGGGCGACAGAACAAGACTCCATCAAAACACACACACACAGACACACACACAAATGAAAGTGGGGCATGGTCCCAGCACTTTGGGAGGCCGAGGCGGGCAGATTGCTTGAGCCCAGGAGTTTGAGACCAGCCTGAGCAACATGGCAAAACCCCCCTTCTCTACAGAAAATACAAAAATTAACTGGGCATGTTGGTGTGAGCCTGTAGTCCTAGCTACTCAGGAAGCTGTGGTGGGAGGATCACTTGAGCTGAGGAGGTTGAGGCTACAGTGAGCTGTGATATCGCATCACTACACTCCAGCCTGGGTGACAGAGCGAGGCCTTGACTCAAAAAACAAACAAAAAAAGAACCAAATGAAATGGAAATAGTACAAGTGAAAGATACAATAATGTTACAGTAGGTAACTAATCAGATATGAGCAGGGCAGAGCAGGGCTCCCCACCACACACACACCAGGAGTGTTGGGTGACCTTCAGCTGATGGTCAGGTGGGTAACAGTTTCTCTAAAGTAATAATTGTTCATAGCCAGTGCCAGGGAAAGGCATTCTCCTAATAGATAGAAAACACCTAAAACTGATCAGCAGCTTCCCAATAAGATCCTGGAAGTATGGCAGCATATAAAGCCCCAAGTCAAGAGGTCAAGCTGGGCACTTGGTTTCTCAAGTCGCCCACTTGGCTGTCTTCTAAGTTGTACTTTCCGTCTTTCCTTTCCTTTTTTTCCTTACTGTTCTAAAGCTTTTTAAATAAACTGCCACTCCTGCTCTGAAACTTGCCTTGGTCTCTTCTGCTTTATGCCCCTCAGTCAAATTATTTCTACTGAGGAGGACTGAAGTTGCTGCAGACCCATTCGAATATGCCACTGGTAACTTGGGATAACTTGGATCTCCTCTACCAGTAACAATAACAGAAGAGAAACAAAAAACTCACAGGATGAGCTCCTAGTGGAATGGAGATAACAGATAAGAGAATCAGTGAACTTGAGGATATATAAATTGAATTTACCCAGTCTTACAAAAGGAGAAAACAAAACAAAACAAAACAAAATCAAGCATGAGGGACTTGTGTAATAAATAATTAAATTTAAATTTAAAAACCATTCATATATTTGAAGTTCAAGAAAGGAGAAAGAGAGCAGGGCTGAAATAATGGCTGAAAATTTTCCAAATTCAGTGAAAGATATAAACCTATAGATACAAGAAGCTGAGCAAACCCTAAAGGGAGTAAACCACCAAAAGACTCATATCAGGATACATGATAATTAAACTTCTGACAACTAAAAAGAAAGAAAATTATTGAAAACAGCCAGAGAAAAATGATGTATTATTGACAGGAGAATATCAAATGAAAGTGGATTTCTCATGTGAAACTGGAAGCCAGAAAACAAAAATAGGACAAAAGTTTTTAACTGCTGACAGGAAACAAACAAAAAACTATCAGCTTCAAATTGCATTATCAGCGAAACTATCTTTCAGGAATAAATGGGAAATAAAGATATCCTCAGTTGAAGGAAAACTAAAATAATTTGTTGCTTGCAGACCTACTCTTAGAGATTGGCTAAATGAAATTCTTCAAACATAAAGGAAATAAAAAAAAAAATCAGGAAAGAAGAGGAAAAATAGAGAAGAAATATGGGTATGTACAATGACTTATTCTCCTAAGTTTTATAGATCAAACTTGATTATTAAAACAAATTGTAACACCATCTGGTATGCAAGACAATGGCATTTTAAAAGTGAATAAATAAAGGGACCTAAATGGATGTAAGGTTTCCACACTTCACAGAGTGGTAAAATGTTAATACTCAGAGGCTAAGTCACATAGATATGTTTTAATACCCTGAGTAACCACTACAAAACTATACAAAGACATACATTCAGAAGCACTATAAATAAATCTAAATGAAATCCTTAAAAGTTCAAGTAATGCACAGGACATTGAGAATAAGAACCAAAGGAAATGAGTAGAAAACAAATACTAAAATGTCTGACTTACGTGCTAAAATACCACCAACTACCTTAAATGTATGTGGTCTAAATACACCAATCAAAAGACAGATGAGAAGAGTAGACATCATTTCAAATTTAACAACACAAGTAGATTAAAAGTAAGAGTGGGAAAACATTGCCTATATTAATATCTAATAAAATATACTTTAGAGCAAAAAAATTATTAGAGGGACATAACATAATTATAGGATCACTCTATCAGAGTGGCATAATAATCTTAAATGTGTACAAACTAGAATCTCAAAATACATAAAAGAAAAACTAGTGAAATGAGAGAGAGAAACCCACAATTATATCTGGAGACTCCAACATCCACCTCTCACCAGTTTATAAAACTACTAGGTAGAAAATCATCAAGAATGTAGAACTGAAAGGCTAGGCATGCTGGCTCACACCTGTGATCCCAGCACTTTGAGAAGTCAAGGCGAGAGGATTGTCTGTGGCCAGGAGCCAGGAGTTTGAGACCAGTCTGGGCAACATAGCAAGACCCTGTCTACAAAAAGTAACAGAATTTGCTGGGTATGGTGGCACGTGCCTGTGGTTCCAGCTAGTTGGGAGGCTGAGGGAGGATCACATGAGCCCAGGAGTTTGAGGCTGCAGTGAACTATTATCATACCAGTGCTTTCCAGCCTGAGTGACAGAGACCCTGTCTCTTAAAGAATATAAAAGTGAAAAATACAGTCACCCAACACAATCTAATTGACATATATTGAGTGCTATACTCAACAGCAGTATAGATATTCAAGCTCAGATAGAGCATATACAAAAAAAAAAAAAAAAAAAAAAAAAAAAAAAAAAAACATATCCTGGCCCTAAAACAAGCCTCAACAAATTGAAAGTAAGCATAATCATTACAGACTGCATTATGACCACAATGTAAAACAACTAGAAATTAAAAATGAAAAGATAGTAACAAAACTCGCTGAACACTTTGACAACACGTTTCTAAATAATCCATGGGACAAAGAGGAAGTCTCAAAATTTAAAAACACGCCATAAACTTTCCTCTGTCCAGTCTAGCATGTAAAGAGTTTGGAACTCATCACTCCCATCCGAATAGCAATAAAAGAGCTAACAATCTGAAAATTAACAACTTTTCTCAAATCTGTCAGAGAACTGAGTTCACAGGACAAACTGCTGCCCTCAAAATTAGAGGCAGACAGGTAAATACAGAAGAACCACAATTTATCAAACAGAGCAGAAATCCGTGAGCAGAACGCTGCAATAGGAATCAGTACAAGAGTAGGGAAAACTTAAATTGAACAATTATTGGAGGCTCAATGTGGACAAATTTAAGGGTTAACAACAACAACAAAAAAAAAAACAAAAAAACAAACCCTCCAGGAGACCATCTTAGGGATGACTCCATTGTTTTGTGAGCATTTTCACCAGGAGCACTACCAGATTCTCACAGTGGAAAAAAAAAAAAGCCATTTTGAAAGTAACCATTTTGAGATACACCAAGCTTTCTGTTCTTCTTAAGAAGACCTGACATCAAACTACTTCACTGGAACATAACTGGCTTGAATTTTGCCACAGTCTAATCGAACTGGGAGAAGAGTAATACCCACCTCCAGTCCTCCCTAGCCTTCCACATGTGGGGGAGGAAAATACGTAGCTTTGCTGTCTCAAAAAAGCGGGTGGAGAAGTATAAAAAGCATTTCTGAAAGTCACAGCCCTGGGGCACAAGCCCACTATAACACTGTGACCCTATCATGGGACAATAGAACATCTCTACTTCCTCCATATCTTACCGCCACATCAGTTAGGCTCTTGCATAATAACAGGGTAATATATCTGAAAGAATTTAGAAGAATTATGATTAATATACTTAGGGGACCAATGAAGAAAATGGACAGTGTGCAAAAACATGAGAAGGAAAAATAAATGCTACAAATCAAATATAATGTAATAGAAATGAAGAATGGCTTGGATGGGCTCACCAATAGACTATTAGACTGAACATGGCCAAGGAAAAAGAAAATCAGTGAGTTTAAAGAAATGTCAATAGAACCCTCCTAAACTGAAATGAAACCAGAAAAAAAGTGAAAAGGACATAACAATATCCAAGAAATGTGGGACAATTAGAAAATGTGTAACATAACTTTATGTAGTGCAGCATAACATTACATAAAGATGTAATGGCAATACCAGAAGAAGGAGAAAGAGAAAAATGAAGAGAAGAAAAATTTGAAGCAATAATGACTGAGAATTTCCCAAGAGTAATGATAGACACCAAACCACAGATCTAGGAAGCTCAAAGAACTCCAAGAAGAATAAATAACCAAAACTCCATACCTAGGCATATCATATTCAAATTGCAGAAAATCAAAGACAAAGAAAAAATCTTGAAAGGAGCTTTAGAGGGGGAAGAAAACTTAAATTTAGAGTAGCAAGGATAAGAATTACATTGGACTGCTCGGAGCCATGCCAGAAGGAAGGTAGTGAATCAAAAATTTAAAGTATCAAAAGTAGAAAAGCCCCAATCTAGAAATTTGTGTCCAATGAAATTATGCTTCAAAAGTTAAAAGCTTAAAGAAAAATGGTGAACTAGGAAAATTCAAACCATCTTTCCCCCATTAAAAAACATTAAAAAGGAACTACTAAAAATTATATAGCTGTATAGGAGTTCTGGAAATCAGTCAGTGATTAATAGAAACCAAGCAAATGCCCAATGAAGAAAAAGTCACATTCAAAACGCTAGGAAATTTCATGGCATTGTTACTTACTTTTGACCCACACCTTCCCTAGTGTTACATGCTTTTGGGGAAGAGGTGGCTTAGTCCCCAGCTCTCCTTCAAACCAGAGAGAGAAGAGTAGAACTAATTTTCCATGTTCTAACCTGTCTGAGGGCAACCTGGTGGATTGATTTCTGTCACCTAAACTGGAGCTTAGATGGCCAAAAGTGATACGGTTCAGATCTCAAGCTAAGAAAAGTCATTAGAAGCAGTGAGTACAGCTCATGAAAACCACAGGGGAACTATAGACCCATAGACCCCAAGATCAGGAGATTATTAGTAGGGGAAAACAATTTAACTGCCATGTCCCCAAAAAGAAGCCACAGTGAGACTCAGGGAAACTAAGACACATAAAAGTTGACTATATGTGGGGAAATTGGAGAAAAAGAGCTCAGGGAAAATACAGGCTGAGAAAAGGCCTTCTAAGGCTGGGATTGCCTGGGCCAATCCCAAGGACAAAAATATACCCTGCTAATTAATAAAAGTCTACACCTGCAAGGAGCTAGTCTGCAAAGACCAGAAAAATACTGTGTTTTTTTTTTTTCAAATGCCTAATTTTCAAAAAATATATAGCAAGGCATAGAAAAAAACACAAAAGCCTAGTCTATTTATAGAAACAAAATAAATCTACAGAAATCATCCAAAAAGAGACATAGGCATCAAACGTACTAGATAAAGACTTTAACACACTTCTTTAAATATGTAAAAAGAACTAAATGAAATCAAGAAAACAGTATGTGAGCAAAATTTAAAAAATTAATGAAAGATAGAATTTTTTTTAAAAAAGTCGTGGGCTAAAAGAATAAACTCCTTTGAAATACTTGCTAGAGTGGTTCAACATCAGGATCTAATAGACAGAAGGAATCAGAACTTGGAGACAGATCATTTAAAGTTGTCAAATCTGAGGAGCAAAATTTTTAAAAGAATGAAGAAAAGTGAATAGAGTCTAATGGATTAATGAGACACCATTAAGGAGACCCAAAAAAAAAAAAAAAAAAATGCATCATAAAATTTCCAGAAGAAAAAGGAAAAGGGTCAAGGAGGTTATTTGAAGAAATAATGTCCGAAACCCTCCCAAATTTGAGGAAAGAAATGAATATGTAAATATAAGAAGTTCAACAAATTCCATGTAGGATTTAGCCAAAGAGACTCACACCAAGACACATTATTATCAAATTATTGGATGAGAAAAATCTTGAAAGAAAAAGCAATTTATCACATAAAAGATATTCTCAATAAGACGATCAGTTTGTTTCTCAGCAGAAACCTTCAAGACCAGAAAACAGAAAATTCATACATTTAAAGTGCTGAAAGAAAAAAAAAAAAAAGTACTCTGAAAATTGAGAATTCTGTATCTGGCAAAACTGTCCTTCAGGATTGAGAGTGATAGGCCAAAGATGGCCAACTAGACACAGCCAGGAGGAACATCTATGACTGAGAGACTGGAACATCAGGAAGACTGGCAAATTCCAAGCAAATCTTCAGAGGGAAGGCATTAAGAGTGGATGGAGGAAAGGAGCAGATGCTGGGCTGAAGGGGTAGGTATCTGGGAACCCTGCAAGGGAATACAAAGCACTGGGACTCATTCCTCATGGGGATGAGCAATGGGGGGAATAAGCAAGAAGCAGCCTGCTCCCATTATGGACCTCTGAAATCTGGACAGCAGGAAATGCCATGACCCCCATGGACACTTAAGCTGGCAGGGAGTACTTCTTAGAGCTGTGCTAGGACCTGGACTCCAGCTTGCACAGAGCCCAGAGGGTTTGGTGTGGGAATATCTGCATGGGAGCAATGCCAGGGATGCCCATCCTCCAAGGCTTCCCATGCTTTTCTAGGATACTTTGGTCATAGAATGAATGTCAGACCTGGACAGAACAGGGCTGTCTTGCTTGTAAAATGAGGCCAGTTCAATCTGAGTGCCCACCTGTCTGTTGCCCTCTCCCAGGACCCCAGCCTGACTGCACCTGCTGGCAGTGCAGCCTTGGATGCCCAACCAAGGTGCTTCCTAGGGACCCTCATTATATCTCCTTCACCAGCAGACCGTGCCTCACCACAGGAGGTCCCCAGCAGAGCATCCACTGACAGAGTACACCATTCCCCCATGCACCCTACCGATTACAGCCTTCCCCACACCACTTTGCCAGGACACTCTTGCTCATGGCCACCCTGCAACTGCTTTGCTGGTGCACATGTACAAGTGGACCTCACCTCCTCTCCTCTGTCAGTGTGCAAGTATGCATGCACCCCACCACTGCTGCCAGTGTGAGTGTAACCCATTGCCCCACCACCACCACTAATGTTTCAGCATTCAGCTGTGCAACAATTTCGTGTGAATGTGCACACACACTGGTGATCACAACTCTCCCACGCTGCCACTACAACTGGTATGAATAAGTGCTGAATGCTGGCAGCTCCATGCCCTGACACTGTCAACAGTGCAAATGCACACATGGAGGCCAGCAGCCCCACATCCACCAGTGCCCCACTGCCACTGCCACCAGCATGAGTGCAAGCACAGGCACTGGCAACTTTTCCCCTGCCTATGGCCCACCGCCAGCAGGAGTATGCACAGGAATGCTTCAACCGCGCTTCTACCAGTATCCCACCCCAGCCAATGTACATGCACTCCACCATGCTGCCACAGCTACTGGCACATTCAAGCAGCCACAGCTTGTGCTGTCACTGCCCCAATGAAGTGCTTTGGTTGGCACCAGCCATTAGAGTGTTGTGCCCAGTGGAGTGGGAACACCTCAGCCCCCTCCAGCACAGCAGGCTTCTAACTGCAAGGAGCTGGAGAAGAAAGCCAGGTGCCTAGTACTTGCCTCCCAGAGTCAGAGCATGCAGATCAGGAGTGCTGAGCTGAGCCTGGGCCCCATACAATCTTCCACAAATGAAGACAGTCAAACCGACCTTATACCACAATCAAACTCTCAAGGGCATCAAAGAAGATAATAGCAAAAACACCAAAAGGATAGCAGCTTCAAAGATCAAGAAAACAGTCTACACAGATAAGAAATAAACAGTGCAAAAACTGTGGCAACTCAAAAACCCAGAGTGTCTTACCTCCAAATGACTGCACTAGTTCCACAACAGTGGTTCCTAACAAGGCTGAAATGACAAAAATAGAATTCAGAATATGGAGAGAAATGAAGATCATCAACATTCAGAAGAAAGTGGAACCCCAATTCAAGGAATTTAAGGAATACAATAAAATGATACAGGAGATAAAAGACAAAATGGCCATTTTAAGAAACAACCAAATTGATCTGATAAAGCAGAAAAGCTCCAAGAATTTCAGAATACCATTACAGGTATTAACAGCAAAAATAGACCAAGCGGAGGAACAAATCTCAGAGCTTGAAGACTGGTTCTACAAAATAACCCAGACAACAACCACAACAACAAAAAGAAAACACAAGAATGAACGAAAGCTCTGAGAAAGATGGTATTATGTAGACACCAAATCTATGAATCATTGGTGTCCCTGGGAGAGAGGGAGAAATACCAAGCAATGTGGACAACATATTTAAGGATATCATTCAAGAAAATTTCCCCAACATTGCTAGAGGCCAACAGTCAAATTCAGAAAATGCAGAGAACCCCTGAAGATACTATACAAGATGATCATCCCCAGGACACATAGATCTTCCAAGGTCAAAATTAAAGAAACCATATTAAAGGCAGCCAAAGAGAAGGGACAGGTCACCTACAAAGGGAACCCCATTAGGAAAACAAAGGACATTTCAGCAAAAAACCCTATAAGTCAGAAGAGAATTAGTGCCTATATACAGCATCTTTAATGAAAAATTTCAATCAAGAATATCATATTCAGCCATACTAAGCTTCATAAGCAAAGGAGAAATAGGATCCTTCTCAGACAAGCAAATGCTATGGGAATTTGTTAGCTCCAGACTTGCCTTACAAGAGGCCCTGAAGGGAGTACTAAATATGGAAAGGGAAGACTGTTACCAGCCACCACAAAAACATACTTAAATGCATAGACCATGCACTTGGTCTATGACACTAAGAAGTGACCACACAATCAAGTCTGCATAATAACCAGCTAACAACTTGATGACAGGACCAAATCCACACATATCAATATTCACCTTGAATGTAAACAGGATAAGTGCTTTAATTAAAAGGCACAGAGTGACACGTTGGATAAAGAAGGAAAGACCAACAGTATGCTGTCTTCAAGACACCCATCCACATGCAATGACACCTATAGGCTCAAAGTAAAGGGATGAAGAAAAATCTACTAAGCAAACAGAAAACAGAAAGAAGTAGGGGTTGTTATTCTACTGTTAGTCAAAACAGACTTAAACCAACAATGGTCAAAAATCAAACAAACAAAGAAGGGCATTACATAATGGTAAAGGGTTCAATTTAAAAAGAAGACCCACCCTTCATAAATATATGCACAAACACAGGAGCACCCAGATTCATAAAGCAGGTTCTTAGAGACCTATGAAGAGACTTAGATAACCACACAATAATAGTAGGAGACTTCAACAACCCACTAACAATATTAGGTCATCAAGGCAGAAAGTTAACAAAGATATTTGTGACCTGAACTCGACACTTGACCAAATGAACCTAACAGACATCTACAGAAATCTACCCCCAAAAACAACAGAATATGCATTATTCTCAGAAGCACATGGCACATACTCTAAAGTCAACCACATAATCGGCCATAAAACAATCCTCAACAAATTCAAAAAACCCCAATATCTTACCAAACACACTCTTGGACCACAGCACAATAAAAATAGAAACCAATACTAATAAAATCACTCAAAACTATACAATCACATATAAATCAAACAACCTGCTCCTGAATGACTTTTGGGTAAATAATGAAATTAGGGCAGAAATTAACAAATTATTTGAAACCACTAAGAACAAAGATACAACATTCCTTCTTAACACTGCTTTGGCTTTGTTCAATTTGGTGACACAGCAAAAGCAGTGTTAAGAAGGAAGTTTATAGCACTAAACACCCACATGAGAAAGGTAGAAACATCTCAAATTAACAACCCAACATCACACCTAGAGAAACTACAAAAACAAGCTAAATCCAAAGATAAAAGAAGACACGAAATAGCCAAAATCAGAGCAGAAGTGAAAGATACTGAGATGGAAAAAAAAAAAAAAAAAATCAATGATTCCATGAATTGATTCATTAAAAGAATAAATAAGATTGATGGACTGATAACTAGACTAATAAGCAAAAGGGAAAAGATCCAAATAAACATAATCAGAAATGACAAAGGGCACATTACCACCAACCCCAGAGAAATACAAAATCCTCAAAGACTGCCACAAACACCTCTATGCAAACAAACTAGAAAACCTAGACAAAATAGATAAATGTCTGAAAAAATACAGCTTCTCAAGATTGAACCATGAAGACATTGAATCCCTGAACAGGCCAATAATGAATTATAAAACTGACTCAGCAATAAAAAACCTGCCACCCAGGACCAGGCAGATTCACAGCTGTATTCTACCAAGTGTAAAAAGGAGAGCTGGTACCAGCATTCTTACTGAAACTATTCCAAAAAGTTGAGGAAGAGTGATTCCTCCCTAACTCATTCTTTGAAGCCAGCATTATTCTGACTGCAAAACCTGGCAGAGACACAACAACAACAACAACAACAACAAAAACTTTAGGCCAACGTCCTTGATGAACATATATGCAAAAATCCTCAACAAAATGCTACCAAACTGAATCAAGCAGCACATCAAAAAGGTAATCTACCACAATCAAGTAAGCTCTATTCCTGAGATGCAAGATTGATTCAAGATATACAAATGAATAAATGTGATTAATTACATAAACATCTATTTTTAAAGCCACATAATTATCTCACTAAATGAAGAAAACACTTTTGATAAAATGCAGTATCATTTCATGTTAAAAACCCCAAGGAAGTAGACATTCAAGGAACATACCTCAAACCAATAAAAGCTATGTATGACATAGCAGTAGCCCAAATCATACTGAATGGGCAGAACTTGGAATAATTCCACTTGAGAACTGGAACAAGACAAAGATGTCCACTATCACCACTCCTATTCAACATAGTACTGGAAGTACGAGCCAGATAAGTCAGGCAAGAGAAAGGAATAAAAGGCATCCAAATAGAGAGGAAATCAAACAATCTCTGTTTGCAGATAATATAATGCTGTACCTAGAATATAATACTAGATATAATGCTATCCCACAGTCTCTTCCCGAAAGCTGCTTAAGCTGACGAACAACTTGATCTGACACACAATTTCAGCAGTTTCAGGATACAAAATTAACATAGAAAAATTAGTAGCATTCCTATACAACAACAACCATGCTGAGAGCCAAATCAAGAATGCAATCTCATTCACAATAGCCACACCAAAAAAAAAAAAAAAAAAAAATCTTGGAATACAGCTAACCAGGGAGGTGAAAGAACTATACAATGAGAATTATAAAACACTGCTCAAAGAAATCAGAGATGAGACAAACAAATGGAAAAACATTCCATCCATGTTCACAGACAGGATGAGTCAATATTTTTTAAATGTCCATACTTCCCAAAGCAATTTGCAGATTCAATGCTATTCCTGTCAAACTAACAACAAAATTCTTCACAGAATTAGAAAAACTATTTTGAAGTTTATACCAAAAGAGAACCCAAATACCTAATGCAATCCTAAGCAAAAACAAATAAAAAAACAACAAACAAAACCAAATCTGGAGGTATCACGTTAGCCAATTTCAAACCATACTACAAAGCTACACTAACCAAAACACAAAATAGCATATTACAAAAAACAAATCAGACATAGAAAATTGGAACAGAATAGAGAACCCCAAAATAATGCTGCGGGCCTACAACCATACAGTCTTCAACAAAGTTGAGAAAAACAGGTAATGGGAAAAGGAGTTCCTGTTCAACAAAAAGTGCTAGGATAACTGGCTGGCCATATTCAGAAGACTGCAATGGGATGCCTTCCATACACCATATACAAAAATCAACTCAAAATGGATTAAATACTTACATATAATACCTAAGACTATAAAAATCTTGGAAGACAACCTAAGAAATAACATTCTGGACATAAGGTCTTGTAAAGAATTCATGTTGAGCATGCCAAAAGCAATAGCAACAAAAACAAAAATTGACAAATGGGATCTAACTAAACTAAAGAGCTTCTCCCCAGCTAAAGAAACTATCAACATAGTAAATTGACAACCTGTGGAATGGGAGAAAATATTTACAAACTATGCATCGAACTAAGGTCTAATATCCAGAATCTACAAGAAACTTAAACAAATTTACAAGTTAAAAAAATATTAAAAAGTAGCAAAGGACATGGACAGACACTTTTAAAAAAAAAGATATACACACAGCCAATAAGCATATGAAAAAGTGCTCGACATTGCTAATCACAAACCTGCCCATGTACACCTGAACCTAAAATAAAAGTTAAAATAATCATAAATGAAAGAGAAGACATTAAAACTGGTATCACATATAAAACAAGATTATAAGAGACTATTATGAATAATTATATGCCAAAAATTGGATAACCTAAAAGAAATGGAGCAAGTCCTAGACACATACAACCTACCAAGACTGAATCATGATGAAATAGAAAACCTGAACAGACCAATAATGAGTAACCAGATTTATTCAGTAACTAAAAGTCCCTCAGCAAAGAAAACCCAGTACTGGGTGGCTTCACTGCCTATTTCTGCCAAACACATAAAGAAAAACTAGCACCAGTTTTCTTCAAAGTATTGCAAAAGTTGTTGAAGAGGATATTCTCCCTAACTCATTCTACAGGGCCAGCATTACCTTGATACCAAAACCAGATAAAGATACAACAGAAAACGAAAACTATAGGCCAATATTCCTGATGAACATAGCTGAAAAAATTCTCAACAAAAGAGCAAATTGAATCCAACAGGACAAGAAAAAGATAATACATCATTATTAATTGGGATTTAATCCAGGGATGAAAGGATGGTTCAACATACACAAATCAGTAAACATGATAAAACACGTCAACACAATTAAGAACAAAAGCCATATGATTATCTCATCAGGTACAGAAAAAAACATTTGATAAAATTCATCATTCCTACATGATAAAAACTCTCAACAATGTAGGCATAGCAGGAGCATACCCTAACATAATGAAGGCATATATGAAAAATCCACAGCTAACATCATACCAGATGGGGAAAAGCTAAAAATATTTCCCATAAAAACTAAAACAATACAAGGATACCAACTTTTACCACTCTCATTTAACATAGCACTGGAAATTCTAGGCAGAGGAGTGAGGCAAGAGAAAGAAATAAAAGACATTTGAATTGGAAAAGAGGAAGTCAAAAATTTCTTCTTTTCAGATGACATGACTTTATATTTAGAAAACCTTGAAGAGTCCACTAAAGAATTCTTAGAACTGATAAACTCAGTAAAGTCCCAGAATACAAAATCAACATACAAAAATCAGCAGTGTTTCTATATACCTATTATGAATTAGCTGAAAAAATAAATCAAGAAGAAAATCCTATTTACACTAGCTACAAAAAAAAAAGAAAAAAAAAAAAAAAACCTAGGAATAAATGATAAATGTAACCAAGGAGGTGAAGGACCTCTTCAAGGAAACTACAAAATACCAATGAAGCAAAACGGAAGAGGACACAAACTAGTGATGCTCAGGAATAAGAGTTAATATTGTTAAGGTAATTATACTACCCAAAGCAATCTACAGATTCAATACAGTCCCTATCAAAATATCAATGACATCTTTCACAGAAATGGAAAAAAATCAATCCCAACATTCTTATAGCAACATAAAAGGGCCCAAATAGCCAAAGCAATCATGTGCAAAAATAACAAAGCAGGAGGTATCACATTACCAAATTTGAAAATATATTACACAGCTATGGTAACCAAAACAGCATGGTATTGGTTTAAAAACAGACACATAGACCAATGGAAGAGAATAGAGAACCCAGAAATATTGCCTAGAAGAAAACCTAGGCAATACCATTCAGGACATAGGCATGGGCAAGGACTTCATGTCTAAAACACCAAAACAATGGCAACAAAAGCCAAAATTGACAAATGGGATCTAATTAAACTAAAGAGCTTCTGAACAGCAAAAGAAACTACCATCAAAGTGAACAGGCAACCTACAGAATGGGAGAAAATTTTTGCAATCTACTCAATCTGACAAAGGGCTAATATCCAGAACCTGCAAAGAACTCAAACAAATTTACAAGAAAAAAGCAAACAACTCCATCAAAAAATGGACAAAGGATATGAACAGACATTTCTCAAAAGAAGACATGCATACAGCCTACAGACACATGAAAAAATGCTCATCATCACTGGCCATCAGAGAAATGCAAATCAAAACCACAATGAGATACCATCTCATACCAGTTAGAATGGCGATCATTAAAAAGTCAGGAAACAACAGGTGCTGGAGAGGACGTGGAGAAATAGGAACACTTCTACACTGTTGGTGGGATTGTAAACTAGTTCAACCATTATGGAAAACAGTATGGCGATTCCTCAAGGATCTAGAACTAGATGTACCATATGACCCAGCCATCCCATTACTGGGTATATACCCGAAGGATTAAAAATCATGCTGCTTTAAAGACACATGCACATGTATGTTTATTGCGGCAGTATTCACAATAGCAAAGACTTGGAATCAACCCAAATGTCCATCAGTGACAGACTGGATGAAGAAAATGTGGCACATATACACCATGGAATACTATGCAGCCATAAAAAAGGATGAGTTTGTGTCCTTTGTAGGGACATGGATGCAGCTGGAAACCATCATTCTTAGCAAACTATCACAAGAACAGAAAACCAAACACCGCATGTTCTCACTCATAGGCGGGAACTGAACAATGAGATCACTTGGACTCGGGAAGGGGAACATCACACACCGGGGCCTATCATGGGGAGGGGGGAGGGGGGAGGGATTGCATTGGGAGTTATACCTGATGTAAATGACGAGTTGATGGGTGCAGCACACCAACATGACACAAGTATACATATGTAGCAAACCTGCACGTTGTGCACATGTACCCTACAACTTGAAGTTTAATAATAATAAATAAATTTAAAAAAAAAAAAAAGAAAATGTGGTATGTATACACAATGGAATACAACTTAGCTATATGAGAGAATGAAGTCATTTGCAGCAAGATGGATGGAACTAGCAGTCATTATCTTAAAAGAAATTAGCCAGGTACAAAAATACAAATATCACATGTTCTCACTCATATGTGGGAGCTAAAACGTTTGATTACGTGGAAGTAGAGAGGGAAAAGATAGATAACAGAGACTGATGCCTTAGTCCATTTGCATTACCATACATGAAGCTAGGTAATTTATTTTAAAAAATAGGTTTATTGGGTTCCTGGTTCTGCAAGCTGTACAAAAAGCGTAGCACCAACATCTGCTTCTAGTGAAAGTTTCAGGGAGTTTCCAATCATGGTGCAAAGTGAAGTGGAGCAGGCAACACATGATCAGGGATGAGGAGGAAAGAGAGGGTGGGGAGCAGTATCATACTCTTTTAAATAACCAACTCTACCATGAACTGATAGAGTAACAACTCATTCATTACCATGGGGATGGAACCAAGCCATTCATGAAGGTTCCATCCCCATAACTCAAGCACCTCCCATTAGGAACCCCCTCCAACATTGGAGATCAAATTTCAACGTGAGATTGGAAAGGACAAATATCCAAACTATATCAACTGGAAAGGGTGAATAGGAGAATTGAGGAGGATGAAGAGAAGTGGGTTAATGAGTACAAACATATAGTTAGATTGAAGGAATATATCCAATATTTGATAGCAGAGTAGGGTGAGTACAGTTGACAAAACTATATTATACTCACGTGATGGAAACCCTAAACACCTTGAACTGATCACCACACAGTATATATATGTAACAAAATTTCACATATACCCTATACATTTGTATAAATTTTTTATGTGTGATTTTCACATAGTGATAGACATATGGACCAGTGACGTAGAACTGAGAGTCCGAACAAACCAACACATCTATGGCCATTTCTTTCTTTCTTTCTTTCTTTTTTTTTTTTTTTTTTTGGACAAAGCTTCCAGGTATATTCAATGAGTGGAAAAAAAAAAAAAAAAAAAAAAAGAAGAAAAGTTTCTTCAACAAATGATACTAGAAAAACTGAATTTGCATATGCAAAGTAACAAAGTTGGATGTTTACCCCACAACATAAACAAAAATTAACTAAAATGGATCAGTGACCCAGGTATAATAGATAAAACTGTAAAACTATTGTTAAAAAAAGGTGTAAATCTTCATGTCCTTGGGTTTAGCAACGCATTTGTAGAGGACACAAGAAACACAAACCACAAAGCAGTTAATAGATAAATTGAACTTCATTAAAATTAAATAATTTTATGTATCAAAGCTCATTATTAAGAAAGTGAAAGAGACATTATCAAGATGGCTGACTAGACGTGTCTCATGCTCTTTTCATTCACAAAGAAAGCCTTAGCAATAAAAAACCACACTTAAGAGAACGCTGTAATTCCAGCAAGGAAATGATTAAAACATTCTCAAATATTGAAACTTGGGATGGCAGCACAGAAAGAGAACCAAATAAAGTGAAAAGACGACCCACAAAATGGTGGGAAATATTTGATGACTTTTATCTAATAAGGGTTTAGTGTCTCAGATATATGAACTCCTAAACTCGACAACAAATAGACAAAAACCTAATTTAAAAATGGGAAAAGTACACAGCTAACATCATACTCAATGATTAAAGATTGAAAGCATTTCATGTAAGGTCAGGAATAAAACAAAGATATTCATTCTCACCATTTCTATTCAAAACAGTACTGGAAGTCCGAGGCAGAGCTATAGTAATTAAAACAATGTAGTACTAGCATTAAAACAATGTAGTACTAGCATAAAAACAGACATGCAGACCAATGGAAGAAAATAGAAATCCAGGAATAAATCCTCATGTATATGGTTAAATTATCTTCCACAAATGCTAAGGCCACTCAATGGGGAAAAGGAGAGTCTTTTCAAAAAATGGTTCTGACAAAACTGGATATTCACATACAAAAGAACCCTTATCTTACATACAAAAATTAACTCAAAATGGTTAAAGACCTAAATGTAAGACCCCAAAATATAAAAATCCCAGAAGAAAACATAGGCCAAAACTTCATGACATGGGATTTGGAAGTGATTTCATGGCTATGACATGAAATGCACAGGCAACAGAAGCAAAAATAGACAAATGGTAATACATCAAACTTAAAAATTGTGTTCATCAAAAATTAATAACAGAGTGAAAAGGCAACTTATGGAATGGCAGAAAACATTTACAAATTATGTATCTGATAAAGGCTTAATACCCAGAATAATAAAGAACTCCTACAGCAAAACAGCAATGAAACAAACCAAATAAATAAATTTAAAATGTGCAAAGAACTTGAATAGACATTTCTCCAAAGGTAATATACAAATGGCAAAAAAGCACATGAAAAAAAATGCTCAATATCATTAATCATTAGGGAAATACAGATCAAAACCACAATGAGATATTATCTTGCACCCATTAGAAGGGCTACTATAAAATAAAAATCAGAATATAACAAATGTTGGCAAAGATGTAGAGAAATCTGAACCCTTGTGCATTATTGATGGGATTTTAAAATGGTGCAACCGATATGGAAAACAACATGGCAGTTTCTAAAAACTTTACAATAGGGCTTCCACATGATCCAGCAATCCCACTTCTGTGGGTATATACCGAAGAGAATTGAATGAAAGCAGGAACTCAACTAGATGCTTGTAGACCAATGTTCATAATAGCATTATTAATGAAAGCCAAAAGGTGGGAGCAACCCAAGCATCCAGTGATGGATGAATGAACAAAATGTGACATATACATACAATAGAATATTATTCATCTTTAAAATGGAAGAAAATTCTGTAACATACTAAGATATGGTTTGGATTTTTGTCACCACCCAAATCTTATGTTGAATTGTAATCCCCAGTTGTGATGGTTAATATTGAGTGTCAACTTGATTGGGTTGAAGGACTCAAAGTATTGATCCTGGGTGTGTGTGTGAGGGTGTTGACAAAGGAGATTAACATTTCTATCAGTGGACTGGGGAAGGTAGACCCACCACCCTTAATCTGGTGGGCATGATTGAATCAACTGACAATAAATATAAAGTAGGCAGAAAAATGTGAAAATGCAACACTGACCTAGCCTCCCAGCCTACGTCTTCCTCCCATGCTGGATGCTTTCTGCCCTTGAACATAGGACTTCATGTTCTTCAGTTTTGGAACTCAGACTGGTTCTCCTTGCTCAACCTGCAAATGGCCTATTGTGAGATCAAGATTGTGTGACTTAATACTTAATAAAATCTGCTATATATATGCACACATATATGTACATATACACATATATACACATATATATGTGTATATATATGTCTGTGTGTGTGTGTGTGTATGTGTGTGTGTGTGTGTATATATATATATACACATATATATACACATATATTCCATTACTTCTGTCCCTCTGGAGAACCCTAATACAGATTTTGGTACCAGAAGTGGGGAGGTTCTGGAGTTGGCTGCTTCATGTGATTAAAACCAAAAATACTAAGCACTCTACTTCTAATATTATGGAAAACGCTGATAGTTCTTGCCTTGAACTGTTTAGATAGTTTTGCAAAATAAATGCATTTGACACTCCTGAATCATTGCTTCTGAGAGGCAAGGAGTTTAGTGACTCTATACAAAATACCTTTGACCATATGTGGAGAACCAAGGAACATAATGAAGCTGGTTGGTTGTCCCTAAGTTCAGTAGAAAAAGTGATGAAAGAAAATAATGAACTCAGGGATTCTATCTCCCGGCTTCAGAAGCAGATACAGAGCCTTAAATCTGCTAGGATTGCCCTGAGTGGGAGTCTTATCTTCTGTAGAGAAAGAGCAGAAATTGTGGAAAAATACATACAAGCTCTTATCAGTTGAGTAGCTGACCTGGAACGAAAGGTGCATGCACAGCCTTGCCAGGTGTCTACTGTTAACGTGAGGGCATTGATTTGGAAAACAATGGGACCCTGCAACTTGGATTGGGGACATATGGGAAGACCCTGATGAAGCTTGGGACACTGAGTTTGTAAACTCTGATGAACATTTTTGCCAGAAGAAACAGCTTCCCCCTCCTCAGTAGTGGCAACACCCCCTCCCTAACCTATACTGCCATGAGCCATTCCACCTTTGTCTGAGGAGATAAACACTGTGCTGCCTGAGGCAACAGTGATGGCCTCCCCTGAGGCAGTTACCAGGCAAGGTAATGTTCATTGTCCTCAGGAGCCACCCCCAACACCCCTGTTTGCTACTAGACCAATAACTAGACTCAAGTCCCACTTGGCCCCTACAGATGAGGTTGAGAGTGTGACCCATGAGGAGGTGTGCTACATTTGAAAAGAAAGAGAATTGTCTAATTTATATAAACAGAAATCTGGAGAACAGGCATGGGAATGGATATTAAGGGTGTGGGATGATGGCAGAAGGAGCAGAGTTTGATCAGACTGAATTTATTTATTCGCGCCCACTAAGTAAGGACTCTGCATTTAATTTTGCAGCTTGGGGAGTTTAAAAAAAAGGTTGTAATAGTTTATTTGCTTGGTTAGCTGAAATATGGATTAGAAGATGGCCCAGTGTGAGCGAACTTGAAATGCCTGATCTCCCTTGGTTTAATGTAGAGGAAGGGATCTAAAGGCTTAGGGAGATTGGGACAGTGGAGTGGATTAGTCATTTCAGACTTACTCATCCCAGCTTGGAGGATCCAGAAAATATACCCTTGACCAATGCCTTGAGAAATAGATTTGTGAGGGCAGCACCTGCATCTTTGAGGAGCCCTGTAATTGCTGTTCTTTGTATGTCAGATCTAACAGTGGGAACCACAGTTACTCAAGTACAAAATGTAAATACAGCAGGAATAATTGGATCTCAAGGTGGCAGGGGCCAAGTAGTGACACTCAATTGTTAAAGGTAAGGTGGGTGTAGCTACCATAATGGACAGCAGAGGCAAAGCAGCAATCAGAATAGTTTAACTCGTGTAGAACTCTGGCATAGGCTAATTAACTACCATATTCCTAAAAGTGAAATTGATAGGAAGCCTACTGAATTCTTACATAATTTATACAAGTAGAAAATTTCTAGGTCGAATGGATAAAAGACTAATATGAATTATAAAAACAGAGAATCATGGCCCCTCAATCAATTTCCAGACTTCAGCCAGTTTACAGACCCAGAATGCCTTGAATGAAGGGGAGGTTGGGACCCTTTAGGAAGGGCTGCACTACATTACCAAAATTTGTTGTTAGTCTTTCTCCCATTCTTCCCCCAAGGAGATCTTGGGCCTTTTATCACAGGAATTGTGCACTGGGGAAAGGGAAATGATCAGACATTTCAGGGACTACTGGACACTGGCTCTGAGCTGATGTGGATTCCAGGGCACCCAAAGCATCACTGTGGTCCTCCAGTTAAAGTATGGACTTATGGAGATGAAGTAATTAATGGAGTTTTAGCTCAAGTCTGACTTGCAGTGGATGTAGTGGGTCCCTGGACTCATCCTGTGGTCATTTCCCCAGTGCTAGAATGCATAATCGGCATAGACATAATTAGCAGCTGGCAGAACTCCAACACTGGCTTCCTGACTGGTACGGTGAGGACTATTATAGTGGGAAAGGCCAAATGGAAACCATTAGAGCTGGTTCTACCTAGAAAAATAGTAAATCAAAAACAATATCTCATCCCTGGAGGGATTGTGGAGATTAGTGCCACTATCAAAGACTTGAAAGATACAGAGGTGGTGATTCCCAACACTTGCCTATTCAACTCTCCCATTTGGCTGTGCAGAAGACAGACAGACCTTGGAGAATGACGATGGATTACTATAAGCTTAACTAAGTGGTGACTCCAATTGCAGCTGCTGTACCAGATGCCGTTTCATTGCTTGAGCAAATTAACACATGTCCTGGTACCTGGTATGCAGCCACTGATTTGGCAAATGCCTTTTTCTTCATTCCTGTCCATAAGTCCTATCTGAAGCAATTTACCTTCAGCTGGCAAGGCCAGCAGTATACCTTCACTGTCTTACCTCAGGGGTATATCAACTCTCCGGCTTTGTGTCATGATCTTACTCGGAGAGACCTTGATCGCTTTTTGCTTCCACAAGATATCACACTGATCCATTACATTGATGACATTATGCTGATTCGATCCAGTAAGTAAGAAGTAGCAAACACATTGGACTTATTGGTGAGACATTTATGTGCTGGAGGATGGGAAATAAATCCAACTAAAACTCAGGGACCTTCTACCTCAGTAAAATTTCTAGGGATCCAGTGGTGTGGGGCCTGATGACATATTCCTTCTAAGGTGAAGAATAAGTTTCTGCATTTGGCCCCTCCTACAATCAAGCAAGAGGCATAACACCTCATGGGCCTATTTGAATTTTAGAGGCAACACATTTCATATTTGAGTGTGTTACTCTGGCCCATTTATGGAGTGACCTGAAAGGCTGCCAGCTTGAGTAGGGTCCAGAACAGGAGAAGGCTCTGCAATAAGTCCAGGGTGCTGTGTAACCTGTTCTGCCACTTGGGCCATATGACCCAGCAGATCCAGTGATGCTTGAGGTGTCAGTGGCAGGTAGGGATGCTGTTTGGAGTCTTTGGCGGCACCCATAGATGAATTACAGCAGAGGCCTCTAGGATTTTGGAGCAAGACCCTGCCATCTTCTGCAAATAACCACCCTCCTATTGAGAGACAGCTCTTGGCTTTTTACTGGGCTTTGGTGGAGCTTTTTACTTGGGCTTTTTACTGGGTTTTGTACTGGGCTTTCAGTTTCCACAACTGAACGTTTGACTATGGGTCATCAAGTCTCCATGTGACCTGAACTGCCTCTCGTGAACTGGGTGCTTTCTGACCCATCTAGCCATAAAGTGGGTCATGAACAGAAGCATTTCATCATCAAATGGAAGTGGTATATACATGATCGGGCTCGAGCAGGTCCCGAAGGCACATCTGGACATGAGGAAGTGGCTCAAATGCCCATGGTCTCTACTCTTGCCACCCTGCCTTCTACCCCTCAGCCTGCACTGATGGCCTCATGGGGAGTTCCCTATGATCAGTTGACAGATGAAGAGAAGACTAGGGCCTGGTTCCCAGATGGTTCTGCATGATATGCAGGCAACACCCAAAACTGGACAGCTGCAGCACTACAGCCCTTTTCTAGGAAATCACTGAAGGACAATGGTGAAGGTAAATCTTCCCAGTGGGCAGAACTTCGAGCAGTGCACCTTGTTGTGCACTTTGTATGGAAGGAGAAATAGCCAGATGTGTGATTATATACTGACTCATAGGCTGTAGCCAATGGTTTGGCTGGATGGTCAGGGAATTGGAAAAAGCATAATTAGAAAATTGGTGACAAAGAAATTTAGGGAAGAGGTATGTAGATGGACCTCTCTGAGTGGTCAAAAACTGTGAAGATATTTGAATTCTACGTGAGTGGTCACCAATGGGTGACTTCACTAGAGGAGGATTTTAATAATCAAGTGGATAGGATGACCTGTTCTGTAGGCATCACTCAGCCTCTTTCCCTAGCCACCCCCGTTATTGCCCAATGGGCCCATGAACAAAGTGGCCATGGTGGCAGGCATTGAGGTTACACATGGGGTCAGCAACATGGATTTTCACTCATCAAGGCTGACCTGGCTATGGCCACCGCTGAGTGCCCAGTTTGCCAGCAGCGGAGACTAACACTGATCCCTCAATATGGCACCATTCCTCGAGGTGATCAGCCAGCTACCTGGTGGCACGTTGATTATATTGGACCTCTTCCATCATGGAAGGGGCAGAGGTTTGTCCTCACTGGAATAGACACATACTCTGGATATGGGTTTTCCTATCCTGCACTGAATGCTTCTCCCAAGACTACCATCCGAGGACTCACGGAATGCCTTATCCAACGTCATGGTATTCCACATAGCGTCGCCATTGCCCCTGACCAAGGCACTCACTTTACAGCTACAGAAGTGTGGCAGTGGGCTCATGCTCATGGAATGCACTGGTCTTTTCATATTCTCCATCATCCTGAAGCAGCTGGATTGATCGAATGGTAGAATGGCCTTTTGAAATCACAAGTACAATGCTAACTAAGTGACAATACTTTGCAGAGGTGGGCAGAGTTCTCAAGAAGGCTGTGTACATTCTGAATCAGCATCCAGTATATGGTTCTGTTTTTCCCAGAGCCAGGATTCATGGGTCCAGGAATCAAGGGGTGGAAGTGGAAGTGGCACCACTCACCATTACCCCTCTTGCTCCACTAGGAAAATTTTTGCTTCATGTTCCTGCGATATAATGTTCTGCTGGCCTAAAGAACTTAGTACCAGAGGGAGAAAGGCTGCCACCAGAACACGTGACAACGATTCCTTTAAACTGGAAGTTAAGATTGCCACCTGGACACTTTGGGCTCCTCCTACCTCTAAGTCAACAGGTTAAGAAGAGAGTTACAGTGTTGGCTTGGGTGATTGACTCAGACTATCAAGATGAAATCAGTCACTACTCCATAATGGAGGTAAGGAAGAATCATTGAATACAGGAGATCCATTAGGGTGTCTCTTAGTATTGCCATACCCTGTGATTAAGGTCAATGGGAAACTATAACTGCCCAATCCAGGCAGGACTACAAATGGTCCCGACCCCTCAGGAATGAAGGTTTGGGTCACCCCACCAGGAAAAAAACCACCACCTGCTGAGGTGCTTGCTGAAGGAAAAGGGAATATAGAATGGGTAGTAGAAGGTAGTCATCAATACCAACTATGACCACGTGACCAGCTGCAGCTTGAAAGACTGTAACTGTCATGAGTATTTCTTCCTTCTTTTGCTAAAAACATGTTTGTGCATGTATACATTTGTACTAAGAAAATATCTTCATTTTATTTCCTTTTCCTCTATCATGTGATATAAACTTTATTGACATCATATCAGCATTTAAGTATTGTTAACTTTACACAATCATATTTGGGTTGGGGATTGGCGCATTTCTGGTCATAAGAAGAATAGTTATATTACGTTAGGCATAACTATGACCTTATTATTGTCTTTATTTGAAAATTATGTATGATCTCAAGAGATGTGTATGTGTTCACGTTGACAAGGGGTGGACTTGTGATGGTTAATACTGAGTGTCAACTTGATTGGATTGAAGGATGCAAAGTATTGATCCTGGGTGTGTGTGTGAGGGTGTTGCCAAAGGAGATTAACATTTGAGTCAGTGGGCTGGGGAAGGCAGACCCACCCTTAATCTGGTGGGCACAATCTAATCAGCTGCCAGCAAATATAAAGCAGGCAGAAAAACGTGAAAATGTGATACTGGCCTGGTTTCTCAGCCTACATCTTCCTCCCATGCTGGATCCTTTCTGCCCTCGAACATCAGACTCCATGTTCTTCAGTTTTGGAACTCAGACTGACTCTCCTTGCTCCTCAACCTGCAGACAGCCTATTGTGTGACTCTTGTGATTGTGTGAGTTAACACTTAGTAATAATCTCTCTCTCTCTCTCTCTCTCTCTCTCTATATATATATATATATATATGTAGCATATATATATATATGTTCTATATATATATGTATTTATGAATATATATTCAATTACTTGTGTCCCTCTAGATAACCCTGGCTAATACACCAGTGTTGGAGGAGGGGCCTAGTGGGAAGTGATTGGATCATGGGGTGGATTTCCCTTTTTCTGTTCCCATGATAGTTAGTGAGTGAGTTCTCATGAGATCTTATCATTTAAAAGTGTGTACCACCTACCCTTTTGTTTTCTTCCTGCTACTCTGGACATGTAAGATGTGACTCCTTCCTCTTTGCCTTCTGGCATGATTGTAAGTTTCCTGAGGCCTCCCCAGCCATGCTTCCTGTACAGTCTGTGGAACTGTGAGTCAATTAAACCTTTTTTCTTTATAAATTACCCAGTCTCACGTAGTTCTTTATAGCAATGTGAGAACGGACTAATACATACTACTAATGAAAACTTTGATGAACCTTGAGGACATCTACTAAGTGAAGTAAGTCAGTCATGAAAAGACAAATATCATATGGTTGCATTTATATTACCTATTTACAGGAGTCAAATTCATAGAAATAAAAAGTAAAATAGTGCTTTCCAGGGGTTGGGGGAAAGGAGAGTTGGAGAGTTGTTTAATGAATATAGAGTTTCAGTTTTGCAAGTGGGAAAAAGTTCTGGAGATCTGTTGCACCAACATGTAAATATACTTAACACTATTGAACTGTATACTTTAAAATGGTTGAAATGGTAAATTTTATGTTATCTGTTTTTATCACAATTTTTAAATAAAAGTGTTGCATTATAGGTACTTGATTTGGCGTGAACGCACAGGCTTTGGCCAAGGAAGGAAATAAGTTGGAGGCAGCTCATGAGAGCCTATATTTTATAAGAGCCTATAGTTTACACAGTATTCAAAGCTTGTTGTTTTTCTGACCATTCTATTACATAATTAGTGTTTGGTAGTTACTAACATTTAAATTTGACATTTAGAACTAGTGCTTTTAGTGTGTTTAATGGACCACTTCTTTGACACTAGATGCACACACGTCTGCATTCTATGTGCAATACAACAGCAGTGCAATGTCATAAACTGAATGGTTGCATTCCAGAGGACAGTCACCTAGGAGTAGATGTAAGTGCCCTCTGAGTAGGGCAGACAGATAAATACTATTTTTTGATAACTGAGACTTTGTCAAACAGCTCTTTGTGTACCTACCTTTGCTTTCTCAAGTATAAACCAGCTAATAAACATGAGTATGTTCTAAAATTTAAAAAGATGCCAAAGTACTTGAATAGACATATTTCCAAAGACGATGTATAAATGACCAATGAGCACATTAAAAGAGGCCAACATCATTAGTAATTGGAGAAATGAAAACCAAAACCACAAGATACCACCTCACACCTACTGAGATGGCTATAATAAAAACAAGGAAAATGACAAATATTGGCTAGGATATGAAGAAATTGGAAATCATACATTGCTGGTGGGAATATAAAATGGTGCACCTGTAATGGAAAAACAGTGTGTCTCTTTTCCTCAAAAAAATTATAAAGCTACTATATAACCCTGCAGTTCTACTCCTAGGTATATACACAAGATAAATGTATGAAGACAAGTTCATACAAAAACTTACACATGAATGTTCATAGTAGTATTCATAATAGCCCCAAAGAAAAAACAATCTGAGTGTCCATCAAAGGATTATTGGATAAACAAAATATGGTACATACATACAATGGAACGCTATTCAGCCTTAAAAATGAATGAAGTTCTGATATATGCTGCATCGTGGATGAAGCTTGCAAGCATTATTCTGTGTGAAATAAGCTACACACACACACACTCACACACACAACCAAATTATTGTATTATTCCACTCACATGAAGTACCTAGAATAGGTGAATTCATAGAGACAGAAAGTTATAAGATGCTGAAAGGAGGGGGGGGGGGGGGAATAGGGAATTTTTATTTAAAGTTTCTGTTTGAGGTGATTTAAAAAAAAACTCTGGAAATGGATAATGATGGTGTTTGCACAGCACCGTGAATGTAGTTAGTGTCACTGAATTGTACACTTATAAATGGTTAAATCGGTAATATATATGTGTGTGTGTACATATATAGCCATAATAAAATAATTAATTACAAATAAGAATACTAGGAATAACTTTACCATCATAAATTCAACAACTTAGAAAAAATGGACCAATTTTTCAAAAACCACAAACTATCAAAACTTTAAAAGAGGTGAAATAGGTTATATGAATAATTCTATGCCCATTAAAGAAATGCAGTTTATTATTTAAAGGTTTTGGAAAAAGAAATCTCTAGGTCCAGGCAGTTTCACTGGACAAGTCTACCAAAAATTTAAAGAAGAATTAACACCAATTTTACACAATTTCTTCCAGCAATAGAAAAAGAGAAAACATTTCCCTACTCATTTTGTGAGGCCATTATTACTCTGATACTAAAACCGAAGAAGAACAAAAAAAGAAAACTATAAACCAATATTTCTCATCAAGTCAGATGCAAAATTCCTCACCAAAAGTATTAGCAAACCAAATCCCACAATGCATAAAAAAGGATTATACGCCATTACCAAATGTGGATAATTTCAAGAATGCAAGTCTGGTTCAACATTTGAAACTAACAGACATAATCCACTAGTCAAGAGATTAAAGAAAGAAAAATGAAGTGATCACATCAGCTGATGGAGAAAAAAAAAGCATTTAACAAAATGTAACATTCATTCCTGATAAACTCAGAAAACTATGAAGAGAATTTCATAAGCTTGATAAAGGGCATCTTTGAAACAAGTACAATTAACATCATACCTAATTGTGAACAACTGAATACTAATTCTCTAAGACTGGGAAAAGGCAAACATGTCCTCTCTCACAACTCTTTATCAACATAGTCCTGGATGTTCTGGCTATTGTATTAAGGCAAAGAAAACAAATAAGGCATACAGATTGGAAAAGGAAAAATAAAATTGCCCTCATTTGCAGATGGCATGATTGGCTATGTAGAAAATCCCAATAAACTTACCAAAAAACAAAAACAAAAGTAAACAATCAACAATTACAAAATCTTTCCTGTAACTAAGGAGTTCAGTTAGGATACAAGATCAACACACACAAAAAAAATCACATTTCTTTTTTTAAAATCTAATTTAATTTTACTTTAAGTTCCAGGATACACGTGCAGAATATGCAGGTTTATTACATGTGCCATGGTGGTTTGCTGCACCTATCAACTCATTATCTAGGTTTGAAACCCCACATGCATTAGATATTTGTCCTCATGCTCTCCCTCCCCTTGCCACCCACCTCCTAGCAGGCCCCAGTGTGTGTTGTTCCCCTCCCTGTGTCCCTGTGTTCTCATTGTTCAACTCCCACTTATGAGTGAGAACATACAGTGTTTGGTTTTCTGTTCCTGTGTTTGCTGAGGATTTGGCTTCTAGCTTCATCCATGTCCCTGCAAAGGACATGATCTCACTCTTTTTTATGGCTGCATAGTATTCCATGGTGTATATGTACCACATTTTCTTTATCCAGTCTATCACTGATGGGCATTTCTGTTGGTTCCATGTCTTTGCTATTGTGAATAGTGCTGCAATAAACATACGAGTGCATGTGAACCAACTGCATTTCTAAGAAGAAACAAACATTTGAAACAGAAGAACCAAATACATGGAAACCCAAATCAAAATCCAATGCCATGTACATTTGCACCACAGAAATTGAAATATTTAGGTATTTTCTTAACAAAACATACAATCCATATGCTGAAAAGTACAAAATGCTGATAAAAGAAATCAAAGAAGACCTAAATAAATGTAAAAACACACCATGTGCATACACTGGAAGACTCAGTATAACAAAGCACTCAATTCTCCCCAAACATATAGATTTAACACAATTTCTATCAAAATCTCAAAGAGGTTTTTTGTAGGCATAGATAAGCTTATTCTAAAATTTATATAAAGAGATGCAGGTACTAAAATAGCTCAAACAATCTTGAAATGAAATAGTAAAGCTGAAGGAGTCACTCTACCCTACTATATAACTACAATGATAAGGACCTGTACACAGATGTTCATAGCAGCTTTATTCATAGTAGACAAATAGTAAATAGGACCCACATGTCCTTCAATCAGTCAATAATTAAACAAATTATACTACATACCTACTATAAATCATATTTAGTAATAAAAATAAACAAACTTGATACATACAGCAACTTGAATTAATTTCAAGGACATACTGAGTGAAAAAGCTAATTCCAAATGTTTATATAATGTATGGTTTCATTCATATAAGTTTGAAATTATAGATATGAAGAACAGATTAGAGGTTTCCAGAGGTTAGGGACTAAGGTGGGAAGAATGGAAAGGAAGTAGAAAGGAAGTAGATATGGCTATAAAAGGCAATGTGAAATATCCTAATTGAGATAGAACTATTCTGTGTATTGCCTAAGGGGGTATACACAAGCTACATGTAATAAAATTGTATAGAATTAAATGTACACACATAGACAGGAAAAAGTAAAAGTAAACCTGGGGAGATTTAAATAAGATAAGTGGATTGTATCAATGCCAATGTCATACTTGAGATATTGTACTATAGTACTGCAAGATGTTAGCATTGGGAGAAACTCAGTAAAGTGTACTTGGAATCTGTATTAATTCCACAACCACATGTGAATTACAATTATCTCAACAAAAACTTACATTAAAAAATCCTGCAAGTCTTTTTTTTTCAAGAATAACACCTCACTCTATCATCTTGAGGATCATAATAGCTTATTTGTTGACTGCAAATGGGCTTGCATGAGGCCTCAGACAAAGTCCACTGGCTCAAGCTAAGCTGAAACTGGTATGCTTTTTGATGTTTCTGATCTTCAGAGTCACTGATCACACTAGGACATTCCAACATTTCCCAGAGGAGTGATCTGGTCTTCTGTGAGCTCCCTGGCACTATCAATGTGCAAGCAGATTGCTTGACCACTTCATGAGTGAGGTAGACAAGACTGGGGAGGGAACTAAATAGATACCAGATTGAAAGAAAGATGAAGGAGCTGGGGCTGTTTTCCCTGAAACAAGGTGACATGGAGGATATAATTCCTGGGTTCAGATCCCTAGAGGGCTGTTTTGGGGACAGAAAAAGTAAGAGCTGAGTTTTTGACAAAGTTCCCAGTGCTGGACACATTAAACTAATGGTGATGCTTTAGGGTGAGGAGAGTGGGAGGTTGTGGGCATTTTCTTCAGGCTGAGCCTGGTGGGTTGCTGGACTGGGAAGGTCTTTATAAATGACCAAGTCCTTCTTAAGCTTTAGAAAAGCTGAGTGAGGGCCGGGCGCGGTGGCTCAAGCCTGTAATCCCAGCACTTTGGGAGGCCGAGGCAGGTGGATCACGAGGTCAGGAGATCGAGACCACCCTGGCTAACACGGTGAAACCCCGTCTCTACTAAAAATACAAAAAACTAGCCGGGCGAGGTGGCGGGCGCCTGTAGTCCCAGCTACTCGGAGGCTGAGGCAGGAGAATGGCGTAAACCCGGGAGGCGGAGCTTGCAGTGAGCTGAGATCCGGCCACTGCACTCCAGCCTGGGCGACAGAGCGAGACTCCGTCTCAAAAAAAAAAAAAAAAAAAAAAGAAAAGCTGAGTGAGAACACATTCTGTTATGGAGGCTTCTCCTTCCCACCCTCCTCCTCACTCTGAGAAGTGGGGGAAGGGGAGGGGCAATGAGTTGGAGGATATGCAGAGAGGCTCAGTTCAGAAGAGAAAAAAAAAATGTGTGCTAGGCTGAGGCTGGGCCTTCTCAGTGCTTCCTGGTGGAGGTGTGGGAACACCCACAGCTCAGGGGCCTCACCCTGTCTCCCATTTGAGTGGCGGGGAGGGATATAGGAGGACAGGCTGGGGGCAGGAACCCTAGCCTCGCCAGGCACCTGTCTATCTGTCAGTCAGTCCTTCCAGGACTTCCCCGCAGGCGAGCCCCTCCTCTTACTGAAATCGCTCCCAGAATGGCACTGGTAAGATAACACGGCCTGGGAAGAGGGGGTGGAGGGTAGCCTAAAATTAGCCCCTTGGACCAAGACTAGGGGCTGACTCCTAGTCTTTCAGTGGCATTGTTAACAGTGGGAACTGAGAGCCCCAGCTGCTCCAGGCTGGGGCCGTAGAGGCTCCCTAAGGAGGGGACACCAAGGCCCCAGTGTTTCACAGACGGGTGGGGGCAGCGACCCCGGGCAGCACGGCCTCAGGCTGAAGCCCGGTGAGTACCTGGAGCCTAGGACTGGTTTGAGAACAGTGACCACTGCGGGCCACAGACCTGTGATCACCCACTACCCGTTGTAGGCTGTTTCCGCTGGGTCTGGGACATGGTGGGAGTTGGGGGAGGTGCTTGGGAGGTCGTTAGGGTAACCCACCAGGAGGAGGGAGGAGGGATATAATGCCAGCTCCCTGCCTTGTTGTCCCAAGAGGATATGTCTGCCTAGGACCTCGAGTCTAAACAGACCTGCTTCTTGAGAGCAATTGAGATTATACACTACAGGAAGTGTGGAGATTTGTCTTTGTGTCCCTGTGTGGTGGTGTTGGCTAGTCTCTGTGTATGGGTGCCTTGGAGTGGGTTTAAGGGCATAAGGGCAGAACTCCTAAGGGTGGGAGAAGGAAGATAAGGCTTAAAAACATTCTACTAATGCCTGAAGGAGTGATCTAGGGTGCACAGAAACCAATCACTTTCCTGTAGGAGTACTTAACCTGTATTCACAGACACCAAGAGGACCTTAGACAGAATTCAAGGGGTCCAGAAACTTGGATGAGTAGACAATTACCTTTTTTTCCCCTAACCGCTAACTAAAATTTACTATTTCCTTCAAGGATTAATGCAGGTAGCAAATGGCAGTAGCATAACCAGTTCCTGTAACTTGGTTACCAGAAGAAACCACAGATATTTCATATCATATTACAGTTGTGGCAGATACCTTGAAATGTCATTTGTTACCACTTAGAAATTATTACTAGACCTTTTAATTTAATGTGTTACTAAAGAACATCTCTTACTATATCACGCATTTAATAATATTTTGACAGTCGCATTTTATTATAATTGGTTTCCTTTAATTTTGTGTGTTTTATGTAGTAAAAACCATTCTGAAAGGCGTTTACAGACTTCACTAGTTTGTCACAGGAACCAGTATCACAAAAAAAGGTTTAAAATTCCTACATCTTTAGGATCAGGAAGGAGCTCCGTGCACATAGGAGGCACATAATAACTATATGATTAATAAACTACAGCAAAGTGAGGTTAGACAACAGGCTAGCTGGATTTTCTTGTCCTTATCTAACGGAGGCACAGTTCACTCCAGTGCCAAAGCCAGCTGGAGAGCATGGCTTGGTCTCCCTCTGGAGGCTCATTATATGAGCACTGCTGTAGGCTCTTGGTATGACCTTTGCAAGAGCTTCGGCATTTTCCTCTGCCACTCCCTGCCACATTATCTCCCCAGACCCTAGTCCCCAAAATAAAATACTAAGGAGGGAATTCCTACCAGTTTTCAGAATAAATTATTTGTAAAAGAACCTTCCATTACTGAAGACCCTGGAATTCATCATGACACTGAAAAGCTGAAGATCCTGGGAGCTGCAATGTGACTCTGCTGGAGTCAAGGGAGGGGGTTATGTGTTTGTGTTTCATCTTGTAACGGAAAGAACAGGAGGAGGAGTAGAGAAACCTGGATTCTGTTTCTGACTCTGCTCTTGCCTTGATGTAAGGCATATGGCAAACCCTTTACCCTCTCTGGACTCAGTTTCCTCCATCCAAAAAATGGGGATAATATTACCTATTTTGTTACATGAAATTTCTTTGAAAAGTACAGGATTATAAGTGTGTTCTGAGTTCTTGTTCATGAGACAACTAACAATAACAACCATGTGACCTTACTAAAGTCCCTGCTCTGCTCTGAACCTTGGTTTCCCCATCTCTAAATTGAAAAAATTAAATTATCTACAACGTCCATTGCAGCTCTGAGGTTCTAGAACATTAAGTAGGGAGCAATAGCCATAGAAAATGGAGACATAAGTAATAATCATCCTCATAGTAAAAATAGTTACCGAGAACTACTTTCAGGCACTATTCTAAGCACTTACTATGTACTAACTCATTTAATCCTAACAACCTTCCAAGGCAGGTACTATTGTTATTTCGTCTTTACAGATTAAGAAATGGGCACAGAGAGATTAAGTGACCTGCCCTAAGTCACACAGCTACTAAATGCTAGAGCTGGGGTAGAAGCAGAACTCCCGTTTTGCCACTACCACATACGGCCTCTTTATCTGCACTGGGGGCAAACAAAGACCCATATAGGAGTTACAGTTCTCTGGAAGAATTAACTTGGCAGAAGGAGTTGTTTGTGGCAGAAAGAAACATGGTGTATATGGAGAGCCATCATTTCTTGTCTCTTGTCACTGGATCTCAGGGTATAAGTCAAGGAGTAGTAGGAAGTGAGGCTGGAGAGATTGGCCAAGATTTGTTCATGAAGGACCTCTGAGCTGGGCTAAAGTATCTGGGCTGTAGCTGGAAAGACAGGGGAGTCATTAAAGTATTTAAAACAGATGATTGGCAGAGATCAGATATGTATTTTAAAATTACCACTTTATCAACAATGTTGAGAAAATAATGAAAAGAGAAACTACCTATGAGACCGCTATAACTGCTGAGGCAAAAGGCAGTGGGGGCCTAGATAAAGCATGGTCAATGAGAATGGTCCCTGAAGAGGACAGATGGTCTGGAGAGGTCTTTAGTAGGTAAAATCCACAGGACTTAATGGGATTGGATGAGAGTGAGATAAAGACACAAGAGGATTGACAGAAGTCTTGGTTTTTGGTTTGGTTGACCAGGTAGATGGTGAGGAAATGATATATGGATCAAGTTTCATCATGGTGGTAGTGGTGGTGATGTGATACTGCTGTCTTTGAAGTGCTTGAAGAAACTCAGTAGATACATGCCTGGAGCTAAAGAGAGAGCTGGGGGCTTGGACAGAGAGGTTTAAAATAATCAGAATAAAGGTGAGCATGACTGGAGAGAAGAGGATGGAGAAGAGAACATAAATACTTCAGGGGAGAATGAGAAAGGAGAAAAATCAGGAGAGTGTGCTGGCAAGGAAGCTGATGGAGGAGTTTGCAGGGAGGAGTGGTCTGTAGGGATAGATATTCCAGAAAAGTCAGGGAAGAAAAGATCTTCAAGACATCCACTGGATTTAACCACAAAGATGACCTTTTGAAGAGCTTTCTTGGTGTGTGTTTGAGGGTGGGTGAAGCCAGACTACAGAGATTGGATAAGTGAATGGAAGGTGGTGAAGTACATAGTAGAAAACTCTTTGGATATGTTTGGTTAAGAAGGGAGAGATGAAGAGAAAGATAGCTAGAGTGAGACAAAGGACCATAGAAGTTTATGGTTTGGTCTCCTAAGATGGTTGAGGGGGAGGAGCCAGTGTGAGGAGGCTGAAGGTGCAGAGTATGTAGTAGCCCTCTTACTCCTAAAAACTTCATGAGAAAGGGACTTTCATTTCTGTCTTATAGATGAGGAAACTGAGTCCCAAAGAAGGGAAGAGACTTACCCAAGATTACTCAGCTAGGAACTGAGAGTGCTGAGCTGCAAATCTGGGTCTGCTGGATTTCTAAACTCCTGTCCTTCCCATTGCACCCCAAGAATAAATAAATAATAAGACCATATATGGAGCTGATGCTGGTGGGTGGGGAGGGGCCTAAAGTTTAGGGTGACCCTACCCACCCACCTCATAATTTTCTTCCTATGAGGTAGGTACCTGAGGTCCCAGACTAACAAAGAGGGGTGGGGATAGACAGTGAATAAAAGGAGGTATGAGGCCCTGAGACCTCGGCTGCAGGGTATGGGAGAGTAGGGAAACTTAAGCTCTGAGAAACCTGCCACCTCACCCTGATGACATTACAAACTGAGGTGGGTGACCTTGACACTGAATCACTAGGAATAGGACTGGTAAGATCAGAGTTTAGGTTGAGTCAGACATTGAGCCATGTGAGTGGTTTTGTAGGGCCTGAGGATTGTGGGAAGAGAAGAGTTGAAGGTTGAGTCAAAGGCTCTAGGCTGGGTCAGACAGAGAGGATGGAAAAAGGGTTAAACCAGAGGAATGGGGAGGCAGTGTTGGCAATCAAAGGGACTCCTGGATTAAATTGGCCCTGGGGGAGAATCTAGTTGTAATCAGAGAGGAAATTTGCCCTGGGAACCTCGACTGTTTCCTGCCATCTGTCTTCATTTTACTTGAAATATGTTCTTTGTAACGCTACCTCTTCATTTAATCAGTAAATATCATTCGATACCAATTTCCTAAATACTTCTATTCCTGAAATGTGGGGCTTTCATCTGAAGGAAGGTTACAGAACACTCAGGTGAGGGAGCTTTAGTCATATATGAGGGGCTGTGAAGAGTTAAACTATCTGAAAATGGAGTTAAGGGCTTGTCCCAAAAGACTGATGTCAGAAAGCTCAGGGATGACAGCTTGACACCACAAAGTATGGTTCTATTGGCCTAGCCAGTGCCAAGCCAGAGCCACCTTACTAATCCACACATTCTGATCTGAGAAAAATGCATCTACCAAATTTCCAGCCATGATATAGCCCTACTAGGGGTAGAGGAATACAAGATGAATACAGGGTCCTTGCCCTGGAGTTTATACACTAATGGAATATAGATAAGCGGAAATGTGGTTTGAAAGTTCATAGCTGAAGTTTAGTTGTGATCCTTCAGAATCCCTGAGCAGGAAGAAGAGATTAGGGAAGGCTTCCTAGAAGTAGGAGTTTGAGGGGCAGGCAGAAGAGTATATGCAAAGGCATCAAACTATAAAATGCCCTGACCTGTTTTGGCAGTGTCTTTGGGGCCTGAAATAAGACAGTGGGATTGGGAGTGAGAAGTAGGAGACCCATGAATGAGTAGCCTGATGGTGAAGGGCAGGGGGCAAGGGGTTGAAATGGAGGCAGATTTCAAGGAGGGTGTGTGATCAGGCTTTTGATGGGTACCCTCATTCTCTCCCACTTGTTTGTCACCCACAGATCTGGCATTTCCTTGTGCTCATAATGAGAATAGTTCTCCAGTTAGCTAAGATGAACCTCATGGACATCACCAAGATCTTCTCCCTCCTGCAGCCCGACAAGGAGGAGGAGGACACCGACACGGAGGAGAAGCAGGCTCTCAATCAAGCAGTGTATGACAACGACTCCTATACCTTGGATCAGCTTTTGCGCCAGGAACGTTACAAACGTTTCATCAACAGCAGGAGTGGCTGGGGCGTTCCTGGGACACCCTTGCGCTTGGCTGCTTCTTATGGCCACTTGAGCTGTTTGCAGGTCCTCTTAGCACATGGCGCTGATGTTGACAGCTTGGATGTCAAGGCGCAGACGCCACTTTTCACTGCTGTCAGTCATGGCCATCTGGACTGTGTACGTGTGCTTTTGGAAGCTGGTGCCTGCCCTGGTGGTAGCATCTACAACAACTGTTCTCCCGTGCTCACAGCTGCCCGTGATGGTGCTGTTGCTATCCTGCAGGAGCTCCTAGGCCATGGTGCAGAGGCCAACGTCAAAGCTAAACTACCAGTCTGGGCATCAAACATAGCTTCATGTTCTGGCCCCCTCTATTTGGCCGCAGTCTACGGGCACCTTGACTGTTTCCGCCTGCTTTTGCTCCACGGAGCAGACCCTGACTACAACTGCACTGACCAGGGCCTATTGGCTCGTGTCCCACGACCCCGCACCCTCCTTGAAATCTGCCTACACCATAATTGTGAGCCAGAGTACATCCAGCTGTTAATAGATTTTGGTGCTAATATCTACCTTCCATCTCTCTCCCTTGACCTGACCTCACAAGATGATAAAGGCATTGCATTGCTGCTACAGGCCCGAGGTGAGTGGTGAACAGGCCAGCCTTGGGTCACGAGGCTTGGAGATCTCAGGGCCCCAAATCACTGTAAAAGCCAATCCTCTGAGATGCAATGGAGAAAACTCCATTTTCCTCCCTCTCCCGTGGCCCCAGTAGAGAAGAGGTTATGTATTCCATGTTAGAGAAAGGTCACTAAGATAAGGTTGGTTGGGGGTGGGGAGCACTAGCCCAATTTCTGGTTCTGGCTCTGCCAATGACTGTTTTATTTCTTGGAAAGGATAGAGCATTAGGGCTGTAGTAGCCAGGGGAGGGTGGATGTAGGCTTGTGTGGGAGAATTATGCTGATAATTGCTCCTCATGACCTGTTTCTTCTTGCTGTAGCCACTCCACGGTCACTTCTATCACAGGCCCGTTTAGTCATCCGCAGAGCCCTGTGCCAGGCTGGCCAGCCACAAGCCATCAACCAGCTGGATATTCCTCCCATGTTGATTAGCTATCTAAAACACCAACTGTAATCTTGCAGTCTCCCCAGGAACTTATGATGCCTCCAAAAACCACCTGGGGACTCAGGTAGCTGGAGGGCATTACAGCCTCATCCACTTACCTGGAGTTGCTCTCCTATATTATCCTCCACAATAAAATTATCCAGAAAATAAGTCCCAGTGTCTGTTGTGTCTGGTGTGTGTGGGCATGGATGGGGGCGTGGGCGTTATTGAGGGAAGGGGTATGATTGGCCATGGGGAAGGATAGCAAATGGTCTGGTATCTGACAGGCACAGGAGTCTGTAAGAGCAAAAGAGGAAAATAACCCAATGGCCTATACCTCCACACCAAGATCCTTTAGAGAGTTTTGGGAGCTGTGTTGCCCTGGAAGCAAGGTCCTGAATAATACAAGTGGGTAGAAGCGTAGCATCAGCTTGCCCAGCCCTGTGCCTCCCTTCAATTCTCTGGCTGCTGCATGACACCTTTTCATTGGCTGTCCCCCAGTCTCATATTACTTTGAGTCAAGTGACTGAGGAGCCTCCCATTCACTCACCTTGAATCATAGGCTGCATTTCCGCTAGTCCAGTTTATGTTCAAGATCTACCTGGGTAAGCAAACTATCAAATATTTATGACAGAGTATCTAATGTGAAAAATAATTTGGTTACATAGGTGATAGGCTGGGAATTGAAGTAAGACAAGCAGATAACCTAGAGATTAGCAAGTGCAGGAAGCCAGCATAACTTCTAGGCTTCAGGGGTAAGGGAGGAGGGACAGGGGTCATCTGATTGAAAGTGAAATCACAGGCCTACCCATGATTTGGGTGGTGAAGAATGGAGGGACCATGGGAGGAGGTAGTATGACCTAAACCAGGAGCTGGAATCACACAGCAGAATTGGAAGTATGCTGATAGCAGGAACCACAGAGCAGACACAGCAGGGGCACCACCCAAGGCAGAGAAGGCAGAGGCTAAGTACCCTGGCTTCTCCATTTTTCCTGCCTTCCCACCAGTGCCTTCTATTGGTTAAACCCAGCCAGAAGGTAGTTGACTTGGGAGCCTGGGAAACACAGCCTGTAGGGGTCAGACCCCCTATAATGTGGAGAACAGGGGAAGGAGGCAAACAGACCCTGGACCAGCGAGGATATCCACTTAAATCCAGGGAAATTCATTTTACTAAATTTTAATCCCTCCACAGGACCTTCTTGTATTTCTCCTGTACAACTGTGGGTGAGAACATGGGTGAGCAGTGAAAGGGACACAAGATTAAGGGGTAGAGGAGGAGAGCCCAGATAATCTGTACCCAGGAAGCACTTTACATATTTAGAGCCCCCCCTGGGAGCTGCTTTGGTGGTCTCCTACATCATGCTCCCCTATCACTGGGAAAGGGAGACAGAGCACGGAGTCTTAATCTGATTTGCCCCCTACTTCTCTCACCTCCCCCATTCTCCCTAGCTACTTCTGCCTGAGAGACTTTAGGAAAGAAGGTGAGAAAATTGGATATCTATCTCCATGCTCCCACCCCACCCAGCTTTCAGATTTTCATTCTTAGGCACTTTGGGAAACAGTGCAACTGTTTTTCTCCAAGGAGCATGAGAACTAAAGAACTCAGGGCTTCAGGGTAGGCATCCTCAGCTCTCTTCTATCTTTCTTTCAATCTGGGCTCCTAAGTGGTAGTTTGTGCAAAACCTCACCCCTAGCCCTGCCTGTGATTCTCTTAGGGCCCTTGGGGATTGAGTCAACCTCAGCAGCCCTATCTGCTATAGTTCCCCAGGAAAGTACACCCTTCGAATGGGGTCTGGGCAAGGTGGCCTCCTCCATGGCATCTGGGACACAGATTCTGGTTGACTCATGAAGGCACATGGACACTTTAGGCATTTCAAAGTTCATGCGCTTGAGGAGGTTATAGGAATGTACAAAATTCTAGGTAAAGAGGAAGGGCCAAAACTCTTAGCTTCAATTTCCCAGATGAGGGAATTGAGAACCCAACTAAGGTAAGTGCCCATGTTATTATTTACGGTCCAGCTCTTCAGAACAATCCTAGCTGTTCTCTCTCCGGTTGCCTGTGCTGTTAGTGAGAAGAGACAACGTTAAGACCTGGTGCCTTAATGTTTTATCCTCCCCAGGCCTCATCATTCCCATCCAGAAAATGGGCCAGGAGTTGGAATGAATCACCTCAAATTCTGATGATGACTTTTCCAAGGCAATTTTGCCTAGGAAGTATGAGGAGAAAGCAGAGATGCTATTACTGTACCTAGAGTGAAATCTTCCTCTTGGCCTTTAGTGTCTTGTCCAGGTGAAAGCTCAGTTTCCTCAATCTCCCTTACCCCCAGCACAGTCACTAGCTTTCAGAGGGCCAAATCTTAACTACTTCAGGTAAGCTAGGCCCCTTATCTCCCTTTTATCTCTCCTCCTGACCTCCCTTTCCTTTCTGCCTTTCTTCCTTCCTCTCTCCCTCCTTTCTTCCCTCCTGCTATCATCTTAATGTGGTACTTCCCAAATTCATATGTTGGAACCTAATCCCTAGTGTGACAGTATTAGGTGATGAGGCCTTTGGGAAGTGATTAAATCATGAAGGCTCCAGTTTCATGAATGGGATTAGTGACCTTATAAAAGAGGCCCCAAAGACACCCCTCACCCCTTTCACCATATGTGAGGACACAGCAAGAAGATGCTGTTAATAAACTAGAAAGTGGGCCCTCACAGGACACCAAATCTGCTGGCACCTTGATCTTGGACTTTCCAGCCCCCCAAACTGAGACAAATAAATTTCTGTTGTTTATAAGTTGCCCAGTCTAAGGCATTCTGTTATAGCAGTGCAAGCAGACTAAGACACCTCCCTTTCTTCCTTCCTGACATTGCCATTATCCTAGATCTTGGTTCTGCTTTCTACAGGCCACTATCAGTCTGCACTCTCTCCTGCAATGGGAAAATTATTTTGCTTTATTCAAAAAGATGGCCCCCAAGGACTAGATCCAAAGTGTAAAATGGCCCATGGGACTCCAGAAACCAGAGACATCTCCATTCAGCTACTAACTTGACAGAAAGCCTGATGGAGAAGGTGGTTTTTGATATTTGCTTTGAAAAGTGGAAAAAAATTTAATCAGCAGAGAGGAAGCAAAAGGTATTAGTGGAGGGAACTCAATGAGCAAAAGCATAGAAGTGGGAAAATTCAGTTCAGTGAATTTGAACAGGAGCTAGGTTGCGGACTAGACCGAAGAGAGCCATGAATACCTTAGTTTTTTAGAGTTGAAGGTTTCAGTTCTTAGAATGGGACACTTACAGTCGCAGGAATGACTTCGTGAGCATATGGAGAACATGTTCCCTGATTTCCCAGGACATATCTGCTAGCATTAACTAAACCACTGTCTTGTGTGCACATATCAATTTACTACTTACAAGTTATTTGCACACCTATAATTTCATTTACTTCTTAGAACAATTCTGTGAAGTAGGCAGAACAGCTTTTGTACAGATGTCGCAACTAAAGCCCAGAGAAGGGAGGTGACTTGACACAGTGAGGCAGTGGCAGAGCCAGGACTGAACCCACAAGACTCCTGATACCCAAGCCACTGTCCTTTCCCAAGATGCTGCTTTGCCTCACGTGTGAATGTTAGCACTGAGGCAGGGTGGTGCATGGAGTTTGCAAGCTCTGACTTCATTTTGCAGGCCTGGGTCCCTGCCCTCCCGCCGACAGAGCTTGGCACTAAGGAGTGATGTAGCGAGGTAGGAAAAAGTGGCAGCCCCAGTGACTGGGGATAAGTTAAAGGGGCTGGGGTAAGCCTGCAGTGAGGGGCTGGGCATATGGGAAGATCAGAGGCCTCCCTCTCCCTGCCCAGGGCTCAGAGGGGCCCCAATCCTACTTTACTGGTAATTTCCAAACTCTAAAGGGGTTTCATTTTCCCTCAACCCTGAGGAAACCCTGTTCCTAAACAGTCAAGCCAATGACCATCTGCTTCATCCTGGTATCTTCTGAGCTCTATCCACCTATAGGTACAGAAGACATTAGCTTCCAGCTACTAGACTACTTGCCGGCTCTTACTTTGCCAATCTCCAAGTAGGCTGCTTCTTCCCAGGAGAAAAGCAGAGGCTAGGCTAGTGGCAGAATCTGGTCCACTGATACCTCCAATGCTCTGGCTTACAGTTCCTTCACCTCCTTGACTCTCACACCACCCCTCACTCTCCATTTTAGTATCCTTGGCCTTACCTGGAAATGCAGGTTCCCCTTTCTAGTCAGATTTGCTTGCTTTCCCAGAAGTTACATTCCTGGAACTCTATGCTTTGATTTCACAGAATCAATTCAACAGATACTTATTGAGTACTTATTCTGTGTCAGGAACTGCATTTCAGGAACCACATAACCTAATTTATCTGCATTTCCCCTTTCTCCTGTCTTCCCTTCCCTCACTGTCCATCTTTGACTCTGTCTTCAATCACTTCATTCTCCACACTAACTTTGGATCAAGCCGTTGTCCTCTCCTAAGCCTGGTCTAAGGAATACCATAGAAGAAATAGAAATGACTAATCATCATAGAAATCTAAAGAATCGATAGAAGAGTGATGGTCACCAGAGGGTGAGGGACTTTGGGGGGAAAAAATGGGGGATTATTCATCAAAGGGTACAAAGTTTCAGATAAACAGGATGTGATGGTTAATATTGAGTGTCAACTTGATTGGATTGAAGGATGCAAAGTATCGTTCCTGGGTGTTTCTGTGAGGTTGTTGCCAAAAAAGATTATTAAAATCTGAGTCAGTGGACTGGGAGAGGCAGACCCAGCCTCACACAGTCTGGCTGGGCACAATCTAATCAGCTGCCTGCTCAGCTAGAATAAAGCAGGCAGAAGAACATGGAAAGAATACACTGCCTGAGCCTTCCAGCCTTCATCATTCTCCTGTGCTGGATGCTTCCTGCCCTCAATCATCAAACTCCAAGTTCTTCAGCTTTTGGACTCTTGAACTTACACCAGTGGTTTGCCAGGGTCTCTCAGGCCTTCAGCCACTGACTGAAGGCTGCAATGTTGGCTTCCCTACATTTGTAGTGTTGCGACTCAGACTAGTTTTCTTTCTCCTCAACTTGCACAAGGTCTACTGTGGGACTTCACCTTGTGATTGTGGGAGTCAGTAATACTCCTTAATAAACTCCCTTTTATATATACATATATCCTATTACTTCTGTCCCTCTAGAGAACCCTATTACAGATTTTGGTACCAGATGTGGGGTGGTTCTAGAGAAACAGAATATTAAGGATGGAGTCCTTTAGGTGGTTTGGGAGTTTCTGGAGTTGGCTGCTTAATATGATTAGGCCCCCAAATGCTAAGGACTCTACTTCTAATAGTATGGAGAAGATTGATAGTCCTTGGGGTGAACTGTTTGGAGAGTTATGCAAAAATAAACATATTTGATACTCCTGATTCACCGCTTGTGAGAGGCAAGGAGTTTAGTGACTATACATAATACCTTTGACCATATGTGGAGAACGAAGTAATACAATAATGTTGGTTGGTTGCTCCTAACTTAATTGGACAAAATGATGAAAGAAAATGATGAACTCAGGGATTGTAACTCCCAGCTCCAGAAGCACATACTGATCCTCAAATCTTCTAAGATTGTCTTGAGTGAGAGTCTTATCTCCTATAGAGAAACAGCTGAAATTGTGTAAAGTCAGACACAAGTTCTTGTCATGCGAGTGGCTGACCTGCAATGAAAGGTGCACGCACAGCCTCACCAGGTGTCTACTGTTAAAGTGAGGACCTTGATTAGAAAAGAGTGGGACCCTGCAATTTGGAATGAGGACATGCAGGAGGACACTGATGAGGCTGCAGGCACTGAGCCCCTAAATTGTGATGAGCCATTTTTTTGCCAGAGAAAACAGCCTCCCTACCCCCAGTGGTGGCAAGATCCCCTCCCTACCCACGCTGCCATCAGCCTTTCCACCTTTGTCTGAGGAGATTAACCATGAACTGCCTGAGGCAACAGTAATGTCCTGCCTTGAGGCAGTTGCCAGGCAAGACAATGCTGATTCTCCCAGGACCCACCTGCAACACCACTGTTTGCTTCTAGACCTATAACTAGACTTAAGTACCGGCAGGACCCTAGAGATGAGGTTTAGAGTATGACACACAAGGAGGTGCACTACACACTCCAAAAGAACTGCTTGTGTTTTCTACTTTATATAAGCAGAAATCTGGAGAGCAGGCATGAGGATGGATATTAACGGTGTGGGATAAGGGTAGAAGGAACATAAAGTTGGATCAGGCTGAATTTATTGATCTGGGCCCACTAAGCAGGGATCCTGCATTTAATGTTGCAGCTTGGGGAGTTAATAAACATTCTAATAGTTTATTTGCTTGGTTAGCTGAAATATGGATCAAAAGATGGCCTACTGTGAGCAAGCTGGAAATGCCTGATCTCCCTTGTTTTACTATAGAGGAAGGGATCCAAAGGCTTAGGGGGATTGGAATGCTAGAGTGGATTAATCACTTTAGACCTACTCAACCCAGCTGGGAGGATCCAGAAGACACACCCTTCACCAGTAGTTTGTGAAACAGATTTGTGATGGGAGCACCTGCATCCTTGAAGAGCTCTGTGATTGCTCTTCTCTGTATGCCAGAACTTACACTGGGAACCGCAGTAACTAAATTAGAAAAAATTAAATGCAGTGGGAATAATTGGATCCTGAGGTGGCAGGGGTCAAGTGGCGACTCTCAACCGTCAAAGGCAAGATGGGTGTAGTTACCGTAATGGACAGCAGAGGCAAAGCAGCCATCATAATAGTCTGACTTGTGCAGAGCTCTGGCTCTGCGTGGAAACACGGTGTTCCTGGAAGTGAAATTGATAGAAAGCCTACTGCATTCTTTCTTAATTTGTATGAGCAGAAAACTTTGAGGTCAAATGGACAAAAGACTAATTTGAATTGTAAAATACAGAATCACAGCCCCTCAATCAATTTCCGTACTTGAACCAGTTTACAGACCCAGAACCCCTTGAATGAAGGGGAAGCCGAATCCCCTTGAAGAAAGACCCAACTACAATACTAACAATTTATGCTGTTAATCTTTCTCCCATCCTTCCCCAAGGAGACCTCCAGCCTTTTACCAGAATAATTGCATCGGGGAAAGGGGAATGATCAGATTTTGGGGGGACTACTGGACACTGGCTCTGAGCTGACATTGATTCCAGGGGGCCCAAAACGTCATTGTGGTTCTCCAGTTAAAGTAGGGGCTTATGGAGGTCAGGTAATTAATAGAGTTTTAGGCCAGGTCTGACTTACAGTGGGTCCAGTGGGTCCCCAGACTCATCCTATGGTCATCTTCCCAGTGCATGAATGCATAATTGGCATAGACATACTTAGCAGCTGGCAGAATCCCCACATTGGTTCCTTGGGTGATAGGGCTGTAAATCAAAAACAATATCACATCCCTGGAGAGATTGCAGAGATTAGTGCTACCACCAAGAACTTAAAAGATGCAGGGATGGTGATTCCCACCACAACCCCATTCAACTCTCTTAATTGGCCTCTACAGAAGACAGATGAATCTTGGAGACTGACAGCAAATTGTCATAAGCTTAGCCAAATGGTGACTCCAATTGCAGCTGCTATACCAGATGCGGTTTCATTGCTTGAGCAAATTAACACATCTCCTGGCACCTGGTATGCAGCCACTGATTTAGCAAATGCCTTTTTCTTCATTCTTGTCCATAAGGACCATATGAAGCAATTTGCCTTTAGCTGGCAAGGCCAGAAATATACCTTCTTACCTCAGGGGTATACCTACTCTCCAGCTTCATGCCATAATCTTGTTCACAGAGATCTTGATCACATTTCCGCTCCACAAAATATCACACTGGTCCATTACATTGATGACATTATGCTGATTAGATCCACTGAGCAAGAAGTAGCAAACACACTAGACTTATTGGTGAGACATTTGCATGCCAGGGGATGGGAAATAAATCCAACTAAAATCCAGGGACCTTCTACCTCAGTAAAATTCCTAGGGGTCCAGTGGTGTGGGGTCTGTCAGGATATTCCTTCTAAGGTGAAGGATAAGTTGCCGCATTTGGCCCCTCCTACAACCAAGAAAGAGGCACGATGCCTAGTGGACCTATTTGGATTTTGGAGGCAACACAGTCCTCATTTGAGTGTGTTACTCTGGCCCATTTATTGAGTGACCTGAAAAGCTGGCAGTTTCGAGTGGGGTCCAGAACAGGAGAAGGCTCTGAAATAGGTCCAGGCTGCTGTGCAAGCTGCTCTGCCACTTGGGCCATATGACCCAACAGATCCAATGATTCTCGAGGTGTCAGTGGCAGATAGAGATGCTGTTTGGAGCCTTTGACAGGCCTCCACAGGTGAGCCACAGTGGAGGCCTCCAGGATTTTGGAGCAAGGCCCTGCCATCTTCTGCAGATAACTACTCTGCCTTTGAAAGACAGCTCCTGGCCTGTTACTGGGCTTTGGTGGAAACTGAACGTTTGACTCTGGGTCATCAAGTCACCATGCGACCTGAACTGCCTGTCATGAACTGGGTGCTTTCTGACCCATCTAGCCTTTTTTTTATGCATGGGGCATGCATAGTAGCATTCTATCATCAAATGAAAGTGGTAGTATATACATGATTGGGCTTGAGCAGGTCCTGAGGGCACAAGTAAGTTACATGAAGAAATGACTCAAATGTCCAGGGTCCCCGCTCCTGCCACCCTGCCTTCTCTCCTCGAGCCTGCACCAGTGGCCTCATGGGGAGTTTCTTATGATCAGTTAACAGAGGAAGAGAAAACTAGGGCCTGGTTCACAGACGGTTCTGCATGATATGCAGGCACCACCCAAAAGTGAACAGCTGCAGCCCCTTTCTAGGACAGCCCTGAAGGACAGCGGTGAAGGGAAATTTTCCCAGTGGGCAGATCTTGGAGCAGTGCACCTAGTTGCGCACTTTGCTTGGAACGAGGAATGGCCAGATGTGCGATTTTTTACTGTTTCATGAGCTATAGCCAATAATTTGGTTAAATGGTCAGGGACTTGGAATAAGCATGATTGGAAAATGGGTGACAAAGAAATTTGAGGAAGAGGTATGTGGATGGACCTCTCCAAGTGGTCTAAAATTAAGAAGATATTTTTATCTCATGTGAGTGCTCACCAAAGGGTGACCCCAGCAGAGGAGGATTTTAATAATCAAGTGGATAGGATGACTCATTCTGTGGATGCCACTCAGCCTCTTTCCCCAGCCACTACTGTCATAGCCCAATGAGCCTATGAACAAAGTGTCCATGGTGCCAAGGATGGAGGTTATGCATAGGCTCTGCAATAAGAACTTCCACTCACCAAGGCTGACTTGGCTATAGTCACCACTGAGTGCCCAATTTGCCAGCAGCAGAGACCAACAATGAGCCTTCCATATGACACCATTCCTCTGGGTGATCAGGCCAGCTACTTTGTGGCAGGTTGATTATATTGCACCTCTTCCATCATGGAAAGGGCAGTGGTTTGTCCTCCACAGGACAGCCACTTATTCTGCATATGGGTTTGCATATCCTGTGTGCAATGATTCTGCAAAGACTACCATCTGTGGGCTCACAGAATGTCTTATCCACGGTCATGGTATTCCACACAGCATTGCCTCTGACCAAGGCACTCACTTTATGGCTAAAGAAGTGCAGCAGTGGGCTCATGCTCATGGAATTCACTCTTCTTACCATGTTGCCCATCATCCTGAAGCAGTTGGAATGATAGAACGGTGGAATGGCCTTTTGAAGTCACAAGTACAATGCAAACTAGGTGACAATACTTTGCAGGGCTGGGGCAAAATTCTCCACAATGCTGTGTATGCTCTAAATCAGTGTCCAGTATATGGTACTGTTCCTCTCATAGCCAGGATTCACAGGTCCAGTCATCAATGGGTGGCACCACTCACCATTACCCCTAATGACCCGCTAACAAAATTTTTGCTTCCTGTTCATTACTTTCTACTGGCCCAGAGGTCTTAGTTCCAGAAGGAGGAATACTGCCACCAGGAGGCACAACAATGACTCCATTAAACTGGAAGTTTAGATTGCCACCTGGACACTTTGGGCTCCTCCTACCTCTAAGTCAACAGGCTAAGAAGGGAGTTCCAACGTTGGCTGGTGTGAACGACCTGGACCATCAAGATGAAATCAATCTACTACTCCACAGTGGAGGTAAGGAAGAGTATGTGTGGAATACGGGAGGTCCCTTCAGGCATCTCTTAGTATTACCATATCCTGTGATTAAGGCCAATGAGAAACTACAACAACACAATCCAGGCAGGATTACAAAGAGCCCAGACACTTCAGGAATGGAAGTTTGGGTCACTCCATCAGGTAAAAAAACACGACTTGCTGAGGTGCTTGCTGAAGGCAAAGGGGATGCCAAATGGGTATTAGAAGATTATAGTCATCAATAACAGCTCAGATCAGTTGCAGAAATAAGGACTGTGATTGTCATGTGTATTTCCTCCTTATTTCGATAAGAACATGTTTGTGCAAGTATACACTTGTACTAAGAGAATATCCATTTTATTTCCTTTCTTTTTCCTTCGTCATGTGACATAAGATTTATTGACTTCCTATCAGCATTTAAGTGTTATCTTTATGTAATAGCATTTAGGCTAAGGACTAGTCAGCTTCCGGTTGTACAAAAGATAGCCGTATTATGTTAGGCTTAATTTTGACCTTATTATTGTCTTTATTTAAAGATTATATATGATTTCAGGAGATGTGTATGGGTTCAAGTCGACAAGGGGTGGACTTATAATGGTTAAAATCGAGTGTCCACTTGATCAGATTGAAGAATGCAAAGTACTGTTCCTGGGTGTGTCTATGAGGGTGTTGCCAAAGGAGATTAACATTTGAGTCAGTGGACTGGGAGAGGCAGACCCACCCTCAATCTGGGTGGGCACCATCTAATCAGCTGCCAGCTGGGCTAGAATATAGCAGGCAGAACGTGGAAGGAATAGACTGGCTGAATCTTCCAGCCTTCATCATTCTCCTGTGCTGGATGTTTGCTGCCCTAGAACATCGGACTCCAAGTTCTTCAGCTTTTGGACTCTTGGATTTACACCAGTGGTTTGCCAGGTGCTCTCGGGCCTTCACCACTGACTGAAGGCTGCAATGTCAGCTTCCCTACCTTTGAGGTGTTGTAACTTGGACTGGCTTCCTTGCTCCTCAGCTTGCACAAGGCCTATTGTGGCACTTCACCTTGTGATCATGTGAATCAATTCTCCTTAATAAACTCCCTTTCATATATACATATATCCTATTAGTCTTGTCCCTCTAGAGAACACTGACTAATACACAGGAGAAATAGGTTTTGAGATCAATTGCACAGTAGGGTGACTACAGTCAATAAGAATGCATGATCTATTTCAAAGTAACTAAGAGAGTAAATTTCAAATGTCTCACCATAAAACAATGACAGGTAAACAAGGTGATGGATATGTTAATTAGCTTGATTTAATCATGCCACATTGTATACATATATTAAAACATCATATTATATCCCATAAGTGCATACAATTATGATTTGTCAATCAAAAATAAAAATAACTCTAAAGAGTTGATTTCCATCAAGCACTTATATGTTCCAGGCAGTGTCCTCAGTAATTACTTCACATGGATTAACTCATTTATTTCAATGGCTTTGTTTTACTCATGCCCATTTTATAGATGAGGAAACTGAGGTGCAGTGAAATTAAGTAGGCTAAGTGAAGTTGCTCTAGGTCACATAGCTAGGAAGCAGGATGTCACAAAACTACAGAGTGGGGTGGCTATACATTCCTGGGTGACAGCCTAGCTTGACCTTTACCAACTAGCCCATTGTCTGCAGTGGCTATTTCAAACCTTGTCCAATATTGACAGACTTCCTTGAACCTCCCTCCAGAACTGCTTTTCCTCTCACTGTCAACTAGGAATTTTGCATCCTTCCTCCCAGAGCAGGTACAGGTCATAAGGAGTGACATCTTCAACCTTCCATAACAACAAACTCTGCTGAATCCACCCATTTTTCCCTCTTGTCTTGATCCCTCGTCCCAGCAAAGGTTAATTCGTCTGTAAGGGCTCTGGATTCCATCCCCCACTGCCACCTGCAGCCCCCACCCATCAATTATCTTGTTTCCTGTATCTTCTACTTGATTGACTTCTTTTCCTCTCAGCACATAAACAAACTCACATCCTTCCATCTTGTAAAAACAAACCTGAACACCAGGGACCCCTCTAGCTACCACATCTTTGTGGTCAAACTTCTAGAACAAGGAAGCTGTATACATTCTCCCTTTTCTCACAGACCATTCTCTTGACACCCCAGCGCAGTCTGGTGTATATCTGTCCTGAACTGGCCTTGCCCATATTACCAGTGACTTGCCCATCCAGTGGCATCTTTTCTGCCTGTATCTTGCTGGGTTTCTGGGCAGCATCTGACACATACATTCTTGGTAACTCTGTCTTGTATAAAATCCCAGTACTTTACTTGGCTTCTAGGAGAGCCAATTCTCTTTCCTCTGGTTTCACATTGCCAATCCCTCTTTCTCAGGGCTTTGTGGGCTTCTATTCCTCACTCTTCTCTTTCCCTCACATCATTCATCTAAGTTATCAACACCAAGCCCAGCCAGTTCTATCTTCCAAATACATCCAGAGTCCAATCAGTTTCTACCATCTCCACTGCCTCTATTCTGATATGGATCACTATCAGAGCCTCCTTCCTGGCCTCTCTGCTTCTTCTTTTGTTGCTATAGCACCCTAAATTCTTTACTGAGGTCATGTAATTCCTCAGCTCAAAATCCTGCAAAATCTAAAGTATTTAAAATGACTCACAAAACTATACATTGTCTGTTTCCCTATGTCCTCTCTGACCTCCTCTCCTACCACTTTCCTCCTCACTCACTGTGTTCCAGGTGCACTGGCTTGCCTAGATGCTCCTCTAACATTTCAGCATGTCACCATCTCAGGGACTTTGTATTTACTGGCTCTCTACCTGGAATGTTCTTCCTCCAGATATCCTCATGGTTTGTTCTCTCAGTTCCTCTAGGTCTTTGCTAGAATATCACCTTCTCCAACTTCCTTGTTTAAAACAGCACCCCTCAGGACCCCCTGTACCCATTCCCTGCTCTATTTTTCTCCATCGCATTATTTTTCAAGAGACAAGGTCTCACTATGTTGCCCAGTCTGCAGTGCAGTGGCTGTTTGTACGTGCAATCCCACTACTGATCAAGATGGAAGCTTTCATGTGCTCCGTTTCTGATCTCGGTCAGTTCATACCTCCTTAGGCAGCCTGGTGGTCCCCTGCTCCTGGGAGGTCACCATGTTGAGGCTGAACTTAGTGCAGACACCCTATCAGCATAGTGCACTACAGCCCAGAACTCCTGGACTTAAGCTATCCTCCTGCTTCAGCCTCCCAAGTAGCTGGGACTACAGGCATGTGCCACTGCCCCAGGATCTCCATCACATTTATTGCCATCTGACCTATTGTATACTTTATGTACTTATTTGTTCATTGTCTATCCCTCACAGAGCTTCCATTTTCATGATAAGAAACAGAAAATTCAAAAATGACTCTAAAATAAATAACAATAAGAAATATACCAAGAGGTGGTAAATGCTATGGATAAGAAACAAAGGCCAATTAAAGAACTGGAGAGTGAAGGGGGTGGAAATGGGAATTGCTATTTTATACATCAACTGTTCAGTGAAGGTGTTACTATTAATGACATTTGAGCAGCCACCTGAAGGAAATGAGGTGCAAACTATGCCAATATTCAGAGGACAAACACTGTAGGCAGAAGGAACAGCCAGTGCAAAGGCCCTGAGGTGGGATTTCTGACAAGTCAAATTCAGTATGTCCTAAACAGAATCATTACATTTTCCTAATTGTGTTCTTATATTCCTCAGTTCACTTGATGACAACACTATCCAGCAGTCCCTTGCCCAAGCAAGAAACTCAGGAGTTTTCTTCCTCTTCCACTAGACTGGTTGCCCTTGAGACCAGAAGCTGTGTGTAGTCCATCATTCTGGGTAATGAGTGTGTCACTTAACACAGGGCCTGGCACAAAGGAGATGCCCAATGAGTGGTAACATCACACTTTACTAGTGGATGCTGGCACTTAAGCTTGATATTAGGCCTGAAATGCCTCATTTGACTATGTTCAGTAAATACATGCTCATGACAGGTTTGTGCCAAACTCTCTGTTGAGTGCCGAGGATATGAAGATGAACAAAATATTCTGCCCTTGAAAACTGGGTCTAGGTCTGCACAATAAAGTGAATCTGTGCATAAGAAATCATAGGCTCATGTGTGTTTACATTAAAAACTGGTTTCGGCTGGGCGTGGTGGCTCACGCCTGCAATCCCAGCACTTTGGGAGGCCGAGGCGGGTGGATCACGAGGTCAGGAGACAGAGACCATCCTGGTGTGACAGAATGTTTGGTGACTGGGCAGAAGGCATAGAAGACTAGTCCCTGTGACAGGAGAAGCACAATAGTGCCTGGGCCTATTTCAAGCCTGCCACCTGACTACTTTGCACACCTCCTCTCTCCCTGCTTCCACAACTGAGACTGCTCTGGCCCTTTGTTTCCGTGGACCCCAGGTTTGCAAACTGCCTTCTCCAAATCACAATCTTGGTCTAATTTAGAGAATCAAGGTTCTGAGTGAAATGCGAGCAAGTGGCAGTGACCAGAGGCACGAGGTAGGGAGGAAGTCTATAATGGAGATTCTGGAAAACAAAATAAACTTCCAAATCAGGCCTACAAATGAGAATCAGGACTTTGCAAAGCAGGAAAGCATAGCCCCAGGGAAACTTTTATAGTCCAGCCATTCAGATGGGAAAAAAAAGTTACATAATGAGCCAGCAGCAGCTCCCTACTCCTCACCATTTATTTAGACTCGGTACTAGGAAGGGAGTCTGATGTTCAATATTGATTTTTGTTGGCAATGTATAGAATGTCATGGAAGGTCATGGAATATCTATATTTCCTATAATATTCCGTGGAAGGTCATGGAATACTATAGAAAAAAAATGAGTTGAACTCTCAGATCTCAAAGATATCAAGAGAGCCTGATGATGCTTACCCTCTCCTTGTGGAGGCGGGGTGATGGACTGGCCCAGAGAAAAAAAAACTAGTTGGCCAAGGTGTCCAGCAAGTCTGACGTAGAGCTAGAGTCAGATCCCTAGCAGCCATGTCAGTTCCTGTGCTCTACACATGCAGAGGCAGAAGTCCACCTCTTACCAGTTCAGCAGCTGGATCTTTTCAAGACTGTCAGGACCCAGAAGCAGCAGAGAACACTCCTGCAATGCAAAAATAGCACGCATTGTTCTCTAATCCTTCTCTCTATCCTCAACTTTAATCCACCCACCTCCCTTTTTAGACACGCACAGAGTTTTAGGGCTGGGCCTTCTGGATATTCTTGAACTAGAGGTGGAACTAGATTCTTTGTTGCCTCCGCTCACCTGGCCCTGGCAGCCACTGATGCCACTTAATGTCCTCAGGCTAGAGACCCAAGTTCGGCTGGCTCCCTGCCACATCCCACACACAGTAGCAGACAAGGCTGGTACAGGCCTCCTCATTTTGTCCTCAGCCTGACCTCCGGTTTGGGCCCAGACAAGATTTTCCTCTCGATATTTAGACTTTTCAGGAAAAAAGGCCTGCACAAAGCCAGGCTCACAAAGGATAGGGGGAAGGGGGACTCTGAAGACCTTGGGGATTCCCTCCACATTCCATAGAAGTTGGGAAATTTGGGTGAGGGTCAATCTATGGAAAACAGGTATCATCTCAGAGAAGAAAAGTGAAAGCAATCCTGGAAGGGGAGCCCGGGGCTCTGTATTCCAAATTGGCCTATGTCGCAGGCCGGCTGGGTAACTGTGGGGAGGGGCTTTCCCTACTCGGGGCAGCAGAGGGCCCGTCGGTAACGGGTGGAAGTTGGCCTCTATGGTCTTAGGGGCACCGGTGTGCCAGAGAGGCGGACGAAGTTAGGGCGCAGGCGCTGCAGCTGGCTTTCCTGGCAGGTGAGTCCCTCCTCTGGGTGGCCTGGCGGCGCGATCCGCAGGGCCTTGTCTCTACGACTAAGGAAGGGCCGGCGGAGGTGCTAAGGGTTTCTGCAGTCTCCCCAGGTTCCTCAACCTCTCTGCCTCGTTACTCCCCGCCGGCCTCTAGCTCAGGAATAAACGGCCTGCTGGCGGCCAGGGCACACGTGAATGCACAGCGGCCACGGAAGTGGCAGTGCGTGAAAACCGAAACCGAGCTCCAGGGATCCGGCGAGCCCCATCCGGACAGGACCGGCTCCTTGAAGCCACGGTGCAGCCACGCCACTACCAGCCCGGCATGGGGGCGGGAGTGGGGAGCCCCAGCCAGTGGTTCCGCACCCTCTCCGCCCCCTGCCAACACCACGCCTGCACTTATTTGCATTTAAAGAGAAACGCACCAAGGAAAACAGTGGGCGGGCCGGGGCACGCCTTCCCACCATAGCGATTGGACCATACGCCTGCCAATCAAGACGCAGATGCCCCACCCGGTGGCCTTGGAGTACTGGGGGAGGGGGTATGGGGGAGCTACCCAAAGCCTGGGGAAGGGGAGTCAGTGCTGGAGGTGACTGGAGCCGCGGCGGCGGCGGCAGCAGCTGCGGTGGCGGCGCTCTCAGCTGCGGCAGCCGAGGCTGCAGCCCGGCCCAGGGCGGCTCAGCGGACAATAACCAGGCTAGGAACCTGACCTGGCCGGGTAAGCGTTGCGTACAGCCAGGAGCCTCCGCCTGCCCGCGGTCGGGTGCATTCCCGCGTGCTCTGCTCCTACGAACTGGAGAAGGGCGCTAAGGACTGGGCGGGTCGGAGTCCCGGTCGCTCGCCCTTCTCCTTTGGAACCCGCTTTGCGGAGTGTCCGGTGGAGAGGCCGAGCGGCCTTGAGTCCCCTGGGCACAAGCGACCACGGCTGGGGAGAGAGGGGAGGTTGGGGAGGGAGGGTAGGAAGGCAGGCTAGCCTGGGCCATGCCTCCCGGCTTTCGGGGGGGCGGGGATGGGCCCGCACGTGCTGTCGCACAGTCCCGGGAAGGGCGCCGCCAGCCAGCACCCCAAGCCATGCATTTGTAGGCCGGGAGCTCTGCAGCTTTGTTATAGCACATTTGCTGGAACAGCTGTGTAACGCGGGTACCGCTCACCCCTCACCCTGGCTGCCGCCCCTCCCCTCCCCTGTGCATCTCCAGCCTCTCTCTCCTTTCTGCGGACTCAAGCTGGCGTGCTGGCTTGGGCCCGACGGAAACCGGCTTTGGCGTGGATTAGGACATCCACAGACTGCCCCCTCCCCAGAGGAGCTCAGTTGGGCCTGTGGGCTGAGCTCAGTCGCACACTTCCCTTCAGAACCTTGGCCTTGCGGCCCCAACTAGCCGCGCCCCTCCTCCTGGGCCTCCCGGCGCATCTGGCGCCCGCCCCCGCGGTCGGGCAGGCTGGCTGGCAGCCGGGCTCTTGCTGGTCCTTGGGTTAGAGCAGCGGCGCAAGCTAGTCCTTGAGTTAGAGCTGCAAGGCCGCTTTGTCTCCCGCCTCGCCTCACCTCCTTTTCCCTTGGAGGATACTGGCCGCGTTTTTCTCTCCAGCCTCCCGTTTAAAAATAGCGATAGGCACGGTGTTTGGGGGGCATTTCCTTGCCTGAGGCCGAAGGAGCCCTCATTGTAGTACGGAACGTATCATACCGTCTCTGTGTGTACAGGAGAGCTATCGAGGTGGCTAACCCCTCCAACTTCGCAGTTACTTAACATACCCAGCCCTCTAGGCCACTGTCATTGTCTCCTGGAGACACTTCTGACACTGGTGACCGCCCGAACGCTGGACTTTGCTTGGCTCCCCCAGTGGTGAGGGGCTGCGTCCGCTACATGCGTCACAGCCCAAGCGCCTAGGCAGCAGCTGGACTGGTCCCTCAGAGCTGGTCTCCGTTTGGCCAGGCTCCTCTTGGCAAGGGCTGCGGGGTCAAGGCGAGCCTTGTTCAACACACAAATATCTCTCTCTGCGGCTCTGCCTGCCTGCCTGCTGCAGCGGCGTGGGCATGGGCAAGGCGGAGGGCACTGCACTGTTGGACTGCCTGCCCCACCAGGATTCCAGCAGAGCCCCCTCCCCCAGTGCGGCTCCCCTCATTCGGCCCCACCCACTGCACAGTCACTGCACCACGGTGCACCTCTGGCAGTGGGCTCTCTAGGCCTTTTTGAGGAATAGGACAGAGAAAGCCACTGAGGGACTTGGTAGGCTCTTCTTGGACCTTTGATTAATCTCTGGTGTGGAGAGTCCTGCGGGCTGCAGGGCCCAAGCAAACCTTGGGCACTTTGAGGAGGGGCAATGAGACCCAGTAAATTCCTCACTTGGAGGAAGGCTAGCTCTGGATCTTTATGACAGGAGCCAGGACCACAGATATCACACTACAGTCACCTCCTCCCACCTTGATTAGGCCCCAACACAAAACTCTACTTGCAGCTGGGCATCTCTAGCCCAGGGCTGGACCTGCCCTCTGCCTTGTCTTAGGCCAACAGGCACCTAATGTATCTGCTCTATGTAACTCCCTTGCCCACACCCAAACCCACTCAGCCTACACCTGTCCAAATCTTCTTCCTTCTCAGACCCCAGTTCTGGGCCTACCTTTTCCTTGGTGCCTTTCCTGCCTGGCTCTTGCCCACCCATGATGACTTCTTTCTTCTTGGAACTCCTCCAGGGCTGCCTCCTTCTCCTGGGCATATTCAGGCTTAAATTATAATAGGATGCAGACTATAATTAAGTTGGCCTGCCTCTGTTTTGTCTGATATCATGGATGTCTGGGTTCTCTCAGAACCCTTTGGAGGAGTAAATAAAACCTGGACCTCAGCCACAACCCTCTCAAAGCCAAGCAGTGCAGAGCAGTTAACGATTGTTCCGGAAGGGCTTGCTTTCTTTGTAGAGTTTTCGAGTAGACCTTTACCTTTCCAACTTGTGCTTGTCCTGATTCATATGAAAGTGACTAGAGAAATGGTAGTCAAGGCTCAGATATGTATTGTATTGAGTGTGCCTAATGAGGATGGATTAGAAGGGGGATGATTGCAACTACAAGAAAAAAAAAAAATAATGATATATCCTCCCCCAACAACAGGCTCAGGATTTGGAATGCTCAGATCCCAGACCACGCATATCTTTGGTTGCTGATTCATGAGCCTAGAGACAAACTATGTGAAGAGAGATGAAAGATCTGTATAAGCAGGGGGATCATCCTTGGAAGCTGCCAGAAAGTAGAGGGGTTTGGTAGGCAAAGGGTAAGCAGACCCAGGAATGGGAGGAGAGAAAGCGATTGACAGGCAGGGTGAGGGGAGTGAATGAGTCTATTCTGGTTGAGATGGTGTGGCTCAGAGGTAGAGAAGAGGTTGAGGCTCAGTGATGGGGTTTCCCAGATGACAGGCTGTGGAATGGGAATCTGATCCTTTTAGGGGAAGGGGGCATCAAAGAGTAGGGAATTGGCAGAGAGTTGCTATTTTTGTATATAAATATGCTGTAATACAAACAAGATTTTTGAATGAGTGTTAGAATGGGGTCTTAGAAAGGGATCAGAAGCATGCTGCAAAGTCAGCCAGTTAAGAGGCCACCTTTGGATCTGGAAGTAGAGCTGTGGGCAGGCTACCTCCAAAGGAAAGTTTTACTATGTCAGCCTCCCTTTGGCATTGCAGGGGAAAGGACAGGAAGAGGTGGGAAGTGGGGCCTAAATACCAACATGGTTGGGACCGAGAAGTGTTCCCCAGGCCTCTGCTGAACACCTTCCTCTCAGATAGGCAGTCCTTGGGGAGCACCAGTTTGAACTGCTATGCTTACAGATGAGAATCCTGAGCCTTGGAAAGCATCAGGGGCTTGCTTAAGGTCACACAGCTATTTAAGGATAGGCTCCTGCTTCCTGTGCAGTGGCTCTTTCCACTGTGTCCCATGGAACCAGCAGCTTCCAATCAATGCAGATTTCATTAACCATCCCCTTCATCTTACCTCCCTCGTTCCCGAAGAGGAAATGGGGACTGAGTTAACTTGGGAGCTTCATAAGGGGAACCTTTCACTCGTTTCATGTCTCTTTTGCCTCTTGGTCTTGGTCTACAGCTTTGCCAGGACTGAACATTTCAAAAGGAGAGGAGGTAGTTGGAAGAATTTGGCAGTCTGATGATCCCCTCCTAGTATAGTGGAGGTGTTAAAAATTCCTTAAGGGCCAGGCATGGTGGCTCACACTTGCAATTCCAGTACTTTGGGAGGCCTAGCCGGGTGGATCACTTGACCCCAGGAGTTCGAGACCAGCCCTGGCAACATGGCAAAACCTCATCTCTACAAAAAATACAAAAAATTAACCGGGTGTGGTGGTGTGCACCTGTAGTCCCAGCTACATGGAAGGCTGAGGCAGGAGGATCTCTTGGGCCCGAGACATCAAGGCTGCAATGAGCCGTGGTCACGCCACTGCACTCCAGACTGGGCAGCAGAGCAAGACTATGTCTCAAAGAAGCAAAATTCCCTCAAGAACTGTTACGTCTCCACTCGTAGACAGTGTGTATGGGAGAAACAACCCTGTTCCACTAGGAAACAGCAGCAAGCCTGGCAGGTAGAACCAAGAGGGAGAAGGGGTTTCCAGCCCCCTTGCTTAACAGATAGGCTATCTGAGGCTAGAAGAATGTCCAACGTTATTTCAATTTCCCTACCTGAATCCTGTCTGGGAAGATACAGTGTGAGTGATAAAGGGTTAAGCCCCTGAGGCAACATTTCATAGCCTTTCTGTGTCACTCATTCCTGGGTCACCTGCCTCATTGCCCAGTTCTTCTCAGGGCTAATCTGAGCCTGTCATGCTGTAGTTAAACCTTGCATGTGTGTGTGTGTGTGTGTGTGTGTTGGGGGAAGGAGCTGCGAATAGCTGGCCTCCATTGCTCTTCTGCTTAACAATGTATTGGAGATTTCATAGGCATTAAACTCTCTCTCCACCCCCCAACTTCTGTTCTCTGAATTAAATAATATCAGAGTCTTTCGTCTCCTCTGCTTTGTCTTAATTTTCAAACCTGTGCATGTGTAAGTGTTATTTCTAGCAAAGGCAGGCAGGGAAATCAGAACCACTACAGAGGTACAGGTGCTAGCCCAGTAAGAGTACGTTGCTCCCTCCACCTCCCCTTTTGGAATCAGGGGAAAATATGAACAATGGAGAAATGACCTGAGGGGCTTGATGTGGTCATAGGCAGGCATACTGGTGCTGCAGTGGCCTTTGTGACCCTTTGATCTGCATTTTGAAATAGAGATTTCACTGCTGGAGCAGGGTTGTTTCTCCCATACACACTGTCTACGAGTGGAGATGTAACAGTTCTTGAGGGAATTTTGTTTCTTTGAGACATGGTCTTGCTCTGCGGCCCAGTCTGGAGTGCAGTGGCGTGGCCACGGCTCATTGCAGCCTTGATATCTGGGGCCCGAGATCCTCCTGCCTCAGCCTTCCATGTAGCTGGGACTATAGGTGCACACCACCACACCCGGTTAATTTTTTATATTTTTTGTAGAGATGAAGTTTTGCCATGTTGCCAGGGCTGGTCTCGAACTCCTGGGGTTAAGTGATCCACCTGGCTAGGCCTCCCAAAGTGCCAGAATTGCAGGTGTGAGCCACCATGCCTGGCCCTTAAGGAATTTTAACACCTCCACTATACTAGGAGGGGATCATTAGACTGCCAAATTCTTCCAACTACCTCCTCTCCTTTTGAAATGTTCAGTCCTGGCAAAGCTGCAGACCAAGACCAAGAGGCAAAAGAGACATGAAACGAGTGAAAGGTTCCCCTTATGAAGCTCCCAAGTTTCATCTCCTACAGTTTTTCCCCCTGCTGGGCTTCCAAGTGGATACTAATCCTCCATCCCTAGTGAGCATGCCTCAAGCCTCCCTCTCCAACTGCTCAGTCCTTCTTGCTGGGGGCTGTGGCTCTTTTCAGGGGAATGAGGAATGGCATGACCAGTTCTGGGCCCCCTCCTTTCTGGATATGTTGGAAATATTCACAGGCCAGACTCAGTGCATTTTGAAAGAGCAAAATGTTGAGGTGTGGTGCAAGGAGTGAGGCTGGGCCACAGTGCACCTCTGTCCTGAAGTGGTGAACTAGGTCCAACCAGCTAGGTAACCAGGCCTACCAGTAAGACCGAGGACCCCCAAAGCCAATCTAGTGCCCCCTGCTATGCCTTCTGACTCAGCAGCCATTAGAAAACTGGGCACAGGACCACTCCTCCCCCAGCCTCTCAGGGCAACCTGGAGCAAGCAGACTGCCTGGTCTAATCTCCCGTTTCTAGATGAAGAAACTGAGGTCCAGAATAGGGAAAGGATTTGCTCAAGTTTACTCAGAAGTCCAAAGCTCCTGGTCCCCAATTCAGTTCCAGAGTTCTTCCTCAAATTACACTCTCCTAGTCCCCTCCCAAGCCTCAGTTTCCTCACTTGGCCTCTCATACAGGGCATGGTTAGTAGAAGGGAGTGGACACATAGGAAAGTCAGAGGTATCTGTTGTTCACTTGACCCAGCTGCTCCTCTGTAGGCTTTCCTTGGCTGCTCTGTCACATCTGCTTCTCTGGAGTTAACTCCTCTCCTGTTCTTCATTTGAACAGAGGTTGGGGAAGGGTTGGCGCCTGTCTGATCTCACTCTAGCTGGGCTAGTACTGACTTAGTGGAAGCCTATGCAGGCAGGCATGGTACCCACTTCAGATACACTTCTCTCTAAGAAAGTTTGGGAGCCTGAGATGGGAGTGGCAAGTAAGTGGCTCCCAAAGCCCCTGTCATTCAAGGCAAGCTGGGCAGGGAGGGGACCTCAAGAGCCTGAGGACAAACCTGGGGCACTGAGAGGACTCACCAGGAAAGCCCATTTCTAGGGAGAGGTGGTATCTGGGTGACCACATCTCCCAGACTGGGCAAACCTCTGTGTATTTGGAGCTGGGGCCAAGAGGCAGAGAAACAAGGCTGAGAAACTTGCAAGGGGCACTCAGGGAGAGCAAGCCTTGAACGTCAGACATAGGGGTTTGGCCCTTATCCTATAGGCAGTGCAGAATAATTTGGTAAGTGGAGGAGTGATGTGCTGAAATAGGAGTTGTAAGAAAATGAACCTGGCAACAATGTACAGGATGAATGAGATGGGAGAGGGGAGCCAGGGGGTGTTGCGACAGGGAGGGACTAGAGGGAGCTCAGCTAAGAGGCTTGTGTCATCTTCGGAGAATGTGGAGTGGCAATTGAGGAGCTGGAGGGGAAAAGGTGCCTGCAAGTGGCCTCATCACAAGAGCCCTTTATTGAATATCTGCTTAGTATGTAGTTACCAGTTTGCTTTTACATTGGTCATCTCTAATCCTTACCACAATCCTGCATGGTACATAGCATTTTCTTCATTTTGCCGATAAGGCATTTGAGTGTCAGAGAGGTTAGGTCACTTTCTCAAACCACACAGCCTATAGAAGGTGAGACTGGCATTCCAGTTCCGGACCAAGAAACTTCAGCCGAATTAGAATTCAGTTGAATCAGCATTGTTTGAGCTCTTGCTATGTGCTAGGTGTAGTGACTGTAAGATGAAGGAGGGTCCATTTGAGAGAGATGAATGAACAGACCAAAGCCTGTCAGGATGAATTACACAAAGCTCAGTATGTGAACAAGTCAGTTGAGGGGGGCTGGTGGGGGAATAGGGACAGGAGAGAGAAGTCCCAGTTTGGGGTCTTGCTGAATCTGGAGTTGGTGAGATGCCCCCTGGGCAGGAGGTGCCCCTCAGCAGGAAGGCTGCAAATTAGGGGAGGAGTGAATGAAGGGGTAGCTGAGGGGGCTCTGCCAGCTGCCTCTACAACTCCATCAGAGGGTACCAAGCCAAGCAGCCCTTCCTTCAGGCTCTGACCAAATAGCTTTGAGAGCAGTACTTGGCTATGGGTGTTAGAAATGGATCATTCAAGTTCCAGATGATCTGATAAATCACTTTCTTTAAATAGCTCAAATTCTGCATCTTTGTCCATGTTGGCAGGTTTCTGGTTTTTGGGCCACTCAAACCTATCTCTTAAGGAAAAGGGGAGTAGAGTGACATGTCCTGTAGTTTGAGAGGAGTGGTGGTAGGGTTGCTGATGAGGAGAGCAGCCACAGGCTGGGTTGTTGGCCCCTAGATTCTAATGTCACCAGGTTTTCTAGAATGTGTTTGGTAGGATCCAAACAGTGGCAACCAGTGAGGACTGGAAATGTGGCAAAGAAGGCTTAGCAGGGCTGGTACAGAGGTGGGATGGGAGTGGGAGATTATAGTTCTTGCTGGTGTGAGGGGAACCCTTGCAGTTCTCTTGCTCAGTCTTCCTCCTTTGATTGGTAGCCTGCACGGTGCAGCAGAATGGCATGAAATTGAGACTCAACAGTCCTGGGAGCTAGTGTGGCTCTGTCACCATTTCACTATGTGACCTTGGACAAGTCTTTTCCCAACTCTAGGCACAGTTTCCTTCTCTGTGACAAGGAGTTGCCATCCCCCACCAGGCCTGATTAATGGGGTGGCTGAGGAGGGCAAAAGCGGGGTGTGGGAGTAGGAAGTGCTTTGTAAAGTGGTAAATACCCTGAGAGTGAAGAATATCTGTTGATTTGCATTTCCTTTGATGTTGGTACTTTTAGCTGAGTTTGACCTGGGCTAGAGAACCTGGCTAATTGAAAGTCCCACATAATCCTGGGCTGCTAGCCAGTAGCTAGCTGACTCTTTTAGGTTCCTAAGTATCGAAAGTTGGCTAAATGAGCAAGTAAAGCCTCCTATGACATGACCATACAGTTATCCTCATTTACCATTTGCCATTTGGGGAAACTGAGCCCCAAGGAAGTTTGGTGACTTACCCACAGAGCCCTAGGGAGCACCCTACTGAACCTGAGATGATTTTACTTCTAGAAATTGTTCTACCATAGTTTGAATAAAATATGAATAAAAGTTAGTTACTATAATGTTTTGAGCTTCTGCTATGTAATGCACTTGATTTGGTACATTATGTGGGTTGGTTTTACTTCTTACAATAGCCTTAAGAGGTAGGCACTCTCAGTGGCCTCATTTTGCAGTTAAGGAAACTGAGGCATAAACATGGGAAAAAAAACTTTCTGGATTTCCCCTAGCTGGGCAGAGTTGATTCCAGCGCAGAACTGGCCAGCTCTCTGGAGGGCCATCCTCACCATTTTTTCTTTAACCAACCCTCCCCAACATACAGAAGGGCAGGTGGGCCTGAAGTGGGCTTGCTTTCAGGAAGACTGCTTGGAACAGGCCTGAGGAACTATGGCTGGTCAAGGCCATGTCTCTGGAGCTACTGCATAAATCCACATGCTTCTGTTTCTTCCCCAATTCAGCCCTCTCTAAGTTGGCCAAGCTGGCCTCAGGAAGCTGATTTGGAGCAGAATGTGCAAGGCTCATGTTGCAGCTGTCCCTTCTCCTTGAGAAGGGTCTCTAGGGCGGGTATGTGGTTGGCTTCCTGCCTATGTTTTAAGTGGAGAGGAGAAGGAAGAAGCTCTTCCTTTGTAGCCAGCCTTCCACTGGCCCCAGAGTGGCCTAAATCTGGCTCAGGGAGCTGGAATGGCCCCAGCACTTTCTACCACAGTCTGCTTTCTGCCATGATAGCAGCAACTGCAGCAGGCAGCCCCTGCAAGGGACCACAGAGTGGCTTGGGAGGGTTCTCTTAACCCCTAACCCACCTGAAACTCAGCCACACTGGTTAAGGAACATGAGAGTTGTGGGGCCCTGCATTTGGCAGTGTCACTTTCTTGGCAGGACCCCCAGGGAAAGCCAGTCCCAGCCTAGGGGATCTGCAGAGTCTGTCCTTTGCTGTCTCCTTTACTTTCTGCTCCACCTGACTCTCCTGGTGAACTCTTGTGGTCCTAAGTAAAGGCAGCATAACCCATTGAGGAAGGATAGCTTTGGCACCTGTTTGGATAGCAAAGAGGATGCAGAAGAGGCCTAGGGCAGAGGTAGCTAGGTGGGGCTAGGCTAGGGAGCTACCAGCTAGACCCTGCTACCTTCCTTCCCAGTGTTCTGGGTGACATAGGCAGAGACACTGTGAATGGCTGTAGGGGTACACGGCTCTGGGAGAGAGAATGCAGAGTACTAGTTTAAGGCTGGTACCTGCCAGCAAAGATGACCCTGGACTTGGTTAGGAGAAGGGCCTGAACTGGAGGGAGAGAAACTCCATCCCAGGGACACCCTGCCTAATTCATCTATCTCCCCCAACACACACAAAGGACTTTTCAAACCTCTTAGCAGAGGAGTTTGTGTAGATACACACACCTCTTTAAAATCCCCTCATATCTGTCTCCCTCTCAGCGTGGACCAAGGCTGCAAGTCCCTGAGCTTGCCACAGTGAGTGAATAGCTTTCCCAAATGAACAGCCTTTAACAGATGGTCAGTTGCTTCCTAAGAAACTGGGATCTGACCTAGAAGGAGTAATAATAACAGTAATGATAGTCTTTCTCATTTGCACTGTACTATACAGTTTATGAAGTGCTTTTTTTGTGCCTATTATCACATCAAATCGTCACACCACTGTAGTGGGCAGGTAGAAGGATAGGTAGAGGAGCTGTTTTGATCTCAAAATAGCTCACAAGTACCTGAGTTTCAGCAGGCTACATTGGCACATTCAGGGTCCCTTGGCAGATGGGAGGCTGACATGGCCTGGACCCCAGCCCTGTGGTCCATGGCTCCTTCCACAACAAACTGCAGCTCCCTGTGGCAGGAAAGGGGACAATACAGAGAGAGGTGGGTGGGCTGGCCTCTACCCCACAGAGCATAGGAGCAAGGGCAAGGGAAAGCCCAAAGAGACTGTCCTCCAACTGGGGCATCAAGGCTCCGAAAAGCAGCCTTCTTTGTGATTCAATTTGCCTAATCACTCTGTTCCCAGGAACTCCAGCCCCAAACCCAGCAGGACAAGTCAGCCTGTGATTCACAAGGATGTCTAGGTCCGTAAAGTTTTTCACTTGACTCTGAGATTTTCCTTGAGGCCCAGCCTTACTGCCCGAGAAGTGTCTTTCTCCCTTTCACATTTATCTTTGAATATGTTTACAAGGTATAAAGAATGATACTCCACCAACCAGCTTAAGAAATAACGGGCTATTCTTTAAGGCAGCAGTCCCCAACCTTTTTGGAACCAGGGACCTGTTTCATGGAAGACAGGTTTTCCACGGATGGAGAGGGGGAAGGTTTTGGGATAAAACTGTTCCATCTCAGATCATCAGGCATTTGTTAGATTCTCATAAGGAGAGTGCAACCTAGATCCTTGCATGTGCAGTTTGCAATAGGGTTCACGCTGCTATGAGAATCTGCCTCTACTGATCTGACAGAAGGCAGAGCTCAGGTAATGCTCACCTCGCTCTCCTGCCTGCTAGTCACTTCCTGTTGTGTGGTCCAGTTTCTAACAGACTGTTACATGTAGGACTCTCCCTGTTAGCCTAGGAGCTCCCTAGAAGCAAAGGCTGGGAGTTCGCCCTTCTTGGCCTGCCCTGCAGCACTGAATTCCAGAGAGGAATAGAATTTCACAAACAACTCCAGTACTGCCACCCCAACTCCCCTATCCCCAACACCGTGACGATAACCTTACCAGTAATTTTAAGGCTGAGGTAAAAATGTGCTGTGGAAAGTGGGGCATTCAGACATGATAGGACTCCTATTCTCACCAGACCCAGGGGCAGAAAACTGGGTGATTGTGTGTTTAGGTATGATTGTGTGTGTATTTGGAGGTGGGAGGGGGCGCTGTCTATTGTGGGACTATCAGTTGCAGGGCTGAGTTGGAATAGTGTGATGTCAAAATATGTCACAGAAAAATCTCTAACCTGAGCAAATGGCAATGCAGATCTCTGCGGAGAGAGGTTCAAATGAACTTTCCTTTTCACCTGCTCTTTTCTTTTCTGGATAACCAGCTGTTATCTTCCTCCAGTTTTAATATTCAGTTATGTAGAGTGTTCTTTATCACACTGATGATTCAAGTGTCAAGCCAAGCAAGGCAGCAGGCACAAAATTAATGTTTGCCAGACAGAAGCAGGAGCTCCAAGGCTAGAGTGTAGCTGCCAGCCTCTTTCCACACTCATTGCTGGTCCACAGTCTTCCACTTCAGGTGAATGTGTGAATCTTATTACTGTGGCAAGCAATCACAGGCCTGGTGTACTGTCCAGCTGTTCCTGTACCAAGGGTGCTTGCTTCTCTTCCCCTCTCTTCCTCTTCCTTCCCTCCCCTTCCCCTTCCCCTCTCTCCTCTCCTCCCAGATCCCCCATCTGCTGGTGCCACTCTACAGAGAGGGGACACACTGGTGAGGGACTTCCCAGGGAGGGGTCATTGGGTTTTAGCAGGCTGGTCACTGAGCTAGCCGATGACCAGAGGTGCAGAGGTATATTGTGGTGGGTAGTGGCTAGGTCTTGTTTTTATTCCATCTTTGTTGATATTTGGGCATTTGGAGGATTGAGAGTCTTAACCAGAAGGGTGTGGCTTGCACCAGATTTATTTATTTAAAAAGTTATTGGGAACCTATCTCACACACCAGGAATATGAATCACATAGGGCCTTCAAGAAGTTCCCTTCCTAGATAGGGAACTAGATGGGGACAAAAAATAATAAGAGGAGGAGAGTAGAGGAGAAACAGTCCACCTCATGGTTCTCAAGGGGAATTTGGGGTTCCATTGATGACCACATTAAAATATCTTCCCAACAGGACAGCCAATAGAGGGTCTGGCTTAGACCCACCCTCATATCACCTCTCTGAGGGAGAGATGTTGATAGGCCTCTTGGATGGCGAATATTGAAGCCCAGAGAGTACCTTTCTTGAGGCTCCCATTTCATTTTCTTAGCAGGTCCTAGATTGCAAACCTAGTTTTCAGATCTGTGAGGCTCCTGTTCTGAGATTCTGAAGCCTGAGCATGGTTCTGTAGGCAATTTAGGAAGCTATGGATGGGAGGTGAAACTTCAAGTCCACTTTTCAGTCTCAGATGAAATGTCAGTGAGAGCCCAGACTAATGTGAAACTGAAGCTTGACTCCAACAGAACCCTGTGAGGACTCAATAGACTTTTGCCAGATACTTTTCAAAAATTCTGTGATGTTGGAGCCAACATCCCTTTTTCTTTTCTTGTCTCTCCCTATCCTCATCCCCTTTGATAATTGATAATACCTCCCGCAACCAATAGCACCACTAGGCCTTTCACACAACTGCAGGTCCCCCTGCCAGTGGTCCCCTGAGCTTAGGATGGTCTGAAGGAAGTGGACCCAGCAAGAAGGTAGTGGGTGAAGGCTTCTTGTTGCTCAGTGTAGAGTTTTGCTGCCTTGGGGCCCAGAGGGAGCTGGCCCAGCAAGCCAAGCATATCGAGTGGATTAAGATTTGCCCCACATTTTCCCTTACTTTCTTTCTCGTTCCGCTCAAGCCTGATGTCCCGTGAAAGCAAACCCAGCCTGGATGCTTGCTCACTAGTATCTGTCTCTCTGTCTTTGTCTCTCCTATCTCCTCCAGACCGCACTGTGATGCTTCCTGACTGATAATGTTATAACAGTGCCTGGAAGCCTGAGGCTGAATTTCCAGCTGGACGTACCTCAGTTGTCCCCATCATCATGGAGACCCAAAAGGATGAAGCTGCTCAGGCCAAGGGAGCTGCAGCCTCTGGGAGTACCCATGAACAAACGACAGAAAAAGGAGCCAAGAACAAGGCAGCTAAGGCGATAGAAGGACCAACATCAGAGCCATCCTCATCCGGCCCAGGTAGGCTGAAGAAAACTGCCATGAAACTCTTTGGTGGCAAGAAGGGTATCTGTACTCTGCCTAGTTTCTTTGGAGGGGGACGGAGCAAAGGTTCTGGGAAAGGCAGCTCCAAGAAAGGTCTCAGCAAGAGCAAGACCCACGATGGCCTGAGTGAAGCAGCCCATGGCCCTGAAGATGTTGTCAGTGAAGGAACTGGCTTCTCCCTGCCTTTGCCTGAATTACCCTGCCGATTTCCCAGCTCTCAGAGTGCCCATGGGGCTTTGGAGACAGGCTCCAGATGTAAGACGTCTGTGGCTGGAGCCACAGAGAAAGCTGTGGCCGAGAAGGTTCCATCTATGCCCAAGCCAAAGAAAGGCCTAAAAGGCTTTTTTAGCAGTATCCGCCGTCACCGGAAGAGCAAGGTCACTGGGACTGAGCAAAGTGAGCCAGGGGCCAAGGGGCCTGAGAGGGTCAAAGCCAGGCCTCATGAGCATGTGAGCTCAGCCCCTCGGGTGCCCTGCCCTGAGGAGACCTTCCAAGCCCCTAGAAAGGAAAATGCTAACCCCCAAGATGCCCCTGGGCCAAAAGTTTATCCAACACCAGAGCCTTCTCCACTAACCACTGAGACAATGGCCTGTAAAGATCCAGAAAAACCCATGGAGGCCTGTGCCTCAGCACATGTGCAACCCAAACCTGCCCCTGAATCCAGTAGCCTAGAGGAACCCCATAGCCCAGAAACAGGGGAGAAGGTAGTAGCAGGAGAGGTAAACCCACCCAATGGCCCTGTGGGGGACCAGCTGAGCCTCTTGTTTGGGGATGTGACATCCCTGAAAAGCTTTGACTCATTGACAGGTTGTGGTGACATTATAGCAGAACAGGACATGGACAGTATGACAGACAGCATGGCCTCTGGGGGCCAGAGAGCAAACCGAGATGGGACCAAGCGAAGTTCCTGCCTGGTGACCTACCAAGGAGGTGGGGAGGAGATGGCCTTGCCAGATGATGACGAGGAGGAGGAAGAGGATGAAGAGGTAGAATTAGAGGAGGAAGAAGAGGAGGTTAAGGAGGAGGAAGAAGATGATGACTTAGAATATCTGTGGGCAACTGCTCAGATGTATCCAAGGCCCAATATGAACCTGGGCTACCATCCCACCACATCCCCAGGCCACCACAGCTACATGCTCCTTGACCCAGTTAGGTCTTATCCTGGCCTAGCCCCTGGGGAACTTTTGACTCCTCAGAGTGACCAGCAAGAATCCGCCCCCAATAGTGATGAAGGTTATTATGACTCCACCACACCTGGATTTGAGGATGATTCAGGTGAGGCCCTGGGGCTTGTCCGCAGGGATTGTCTACCCCGAGACAGTTACAGTGGAGATGCCCTATATGAGTTCTATGAGCCAGATGACAGCCTTGAGAACTCTCCACCTGGAGATGACTGCCTTTATGACCTCCATGGTCGAAGCTCTGAGATGTTTGACCCCTTCTTAAACTTTGAGCCCTTTTCTTCCTCCCGGCCACCTGGGGCAATGGAGACAGAGGAAGAACGGCTAGTGACCATCCAGAAACAGTTGTTGTATTGGGAGCTTCGGCGGGAGCAGCTTGAGGCCCAGGAGGCACGCGCCCGAGAAGCTCATGCCAGGGAGGCCCACACCAGGGAGGCCTATACTCGAGAGTCTCATGGCAGGGAAGCCTATGCCAGGGAGGTCCACACTTGGGAAGCTCGTGGCAGGGAGGCCAGAACCCGAGAAACCCAGGCCCGAGAGGCTCGTTCTAGAGAGACTCAAGTCCGAGAGGCCCAGGCCCGGCAGGAGAAGCCCGTCTTAGAGTATCAGATGAGGCCCTTAGGCCCATCAGTGATGGGCCTGGCAGCAGGGCTATCAGGGACCTCTCAGATTTCCCACCGGGGAATTACCTCAGCTTTTCCTACCACTGCAAGCAGCGAGCCAGACTGGAGGGACTTCCGTCCTCTTGAGAAGCGTTATGAAGGAACATGCTCCAAGAAAGATCAAAGTACCTGCCTAATGCAGCTCTTCCAGAGTGATGCCATGTTTGAGCCAGATATGCAAGAAGCAAATTTTGGAGGATCTCCCAGGAGGGCCTACCCTACTTATTCACCCCCTGAAGATCCAGAGGAAGAGGAGGTTGAGAAGGAAGGAAATGCCACTGTGAGTTTCTCACAGGCCCTGGTAGAGTTCACCAGCAATGGGAACCTCTTTTCCAGCATGTCCTGCAGCTCTGACTCTGACTCATCTTTCACTCAAAACCTCCCTGAGCTGCCTCCCATGGTGACCTTTGACATCGCTGATGTGGAACGGGATGGGGAAGGCAAGTGTGAAGAGAATCCTGAGTTCCACAATGATGAAGATCTTGCAGCCTCCTTGGAAGCCTTTGAGCTGGGCTACTATCACAAACATGCCTTCAACAACTACCATAGTCGATTCTACCAAGGCCTGCCCTGGGGTGTGAGCAGCCTCCCTCGATACTTGGGACTGCCTGGCCTGCACCCTCGACCTCCACCTGCTGCTATGGCCCTCAACAGGAGAAGCCGCTCTCTCGACACTGCAGAGACCCTGGAGATGGAGCTCTCCAATTCCCACTTGGCCCAGGGCTACCTGGAGTCTGATGAGCTGCAGGCCCAGCAGGAAGATTCAGATGAAGAAGACGAAGAGGAGGAAGAAGGAGAATGGAGCCGAGACAGTCCACTTTCCCTCTATACTGAACCCCCAGGGGCTTATGATTGGCCTGCTTGGGCTCCCTGCCCTATTCCAGTGGGGCCAGGTCCTGCCTGGGTAAGCCCTAACCAGTTGGACAGACCTTCCAGCCAGTCTCCATATGAGCAGGCAACCTGTTGCATACCTCCTATGACCACGTCAATGTCACTATCAGTGCCAGAGTCAAGGGCACCTGGGGAATCCGGGCCTCAGCTAGCTCGTCCCTCACACCTACACCTGCCCATGGGCCCTTGCTATAACCTCCAGCCACAGGCCTCCCAGAGTGTGAGGGCCAGGCCTCGAGATGTGCTGCTGCCTGTTGATGAGCCTAGTTGCTCTTCCAGTTCTGGAGGCTTCAGCCCCAGTCCTCTACCACAGGCCAAGCCTGTGGGCATCACCCATGGCATTCCTCAGCTGCCCAGGGTCCAGCCTGAGCACCCCCAGCCTCAGCTCACTCACTATGGACCTTCCAGCCTTGACCTGTCAAAGGAGAGGTCCGAGCAAGGTGCCTCTCTTGCCACCAGCTACTCCTCCACTGCCGTGAATGGAAACCTAGCCAAGTAGTTATCATCAGTTCTGGAGTAGAGGCACGGGGCCTGAGCATGTGAATGGGGATCAGGGGTTGGGCAGAGGGGTGGGGGGGTGGGGGTTGCTGTTTAACTTGAAAACCCTTTGGGCCAAGGAAAACTCCTATGAGTTTTCACCTTGGTTTTCCCACTTCCCTCTTCTGCCATCTATGGCCACGTTCAACTCAAGTGCATCTGCCCAGGGAGGCTGCTGCTGCTACTGCACTCCAGTTTTTGCTTTTGAGGTTTCTTCTTGTGACCCCATGCTGGGTTTGGGATGCTGTAATTTTGTGCCTATTCCAGTTGCCAAGTTAGTGATTATATATATATGTATATATATACACACACACACACACATATATATATATATATATGTATATACAGACACACACACACACGCACACACATATTTAGCATGCATCCTTGACACAGGCTAAACCTTTAGCGCTCCCTTCCCGTTTCCCCCAGTGAATGATGAACCACTGATTAGCAGCCAAGTCTGCATTGCCTCCCACTTGGGGAAGTGGGGCTTATTTGCTATTAGCAATGTGAAATTATGGTACAGATCCTCCCCACCCCTATTCCTTCTAGCCTTGGCATAGCTGCCATCATTATATCAGATGACTATAAGCTATTCATCCCAGCTAGCTGTCCTTAGGATCAAGTAGCATGTGTCTCACAGCCTATCACTGTGGACTTCGGCATCATGACCAGATGGGGGCCTTTTAACCTGTCCTGCCATAGCTTGGGTTAAAGACAAAAACGCTAATCCCCTTGATGGAGCGATAAAATTCATCCATTTGCAAACAGAAGACAAAACAAAGTTCTGTTGTGGACACTGCCATAGAGTCTTGAGCTCTGGAATGATAGGATTTTTTTCTTTCTTTCTTTTAAGCCTGTGACTACCTGAGTTGCAGAAACTTTTGAATTTTTGCTCTTTTTTCCTCTAAAGGAAGTTTTCATAATCTCATCACAAGGAACTTGGTATTTTAATTGAGATAAGGGAAGAGAAGCAACCTAAATTAGGCTTGACTATAGGGGCTGGGGTTTTTGTGGGGTGTAGGGGAAAGATAGAAAATGAGGGTCCTTTTATCACAGCCAGCAAGAGAGGGGATTTCAGACTTTGCAGAGCTTGAGGTATCTCAGTTTCTTAAGAGGGAAAACTACTCCCTTCTCAAGCCTCCCAACACAAAAAGTTCCTTAAGCCTTGCCCACCCCATCATTTGAACTCTGCAATAAGGCCCCAGCTTTGCACTCCCAAGACAGGATACCAAAGGCATCTCAGCTGCTGTTCTGGGCCCTTTAAAGAGCTTTTATCTTCCAATTAGCCAAGTCCTCAGCATCATCAAAGGACAGGGCTTCTTGGCAGTTGCAGCCCTTTATGGAATGAATGGCACCCTCCCTTCTCCTGCATCCATGCAGTTTTCATGTTAAACTAGGTTGGAAATACTGGTGGAGAAGAGCTTGCTGTCAGGAAGCCACTGGAACAGGCTAATCTTGCCAAGCCCAACCTCTCATTAGTCACCTATAGGAGAGGGTTCCTTTTACATGTCTTTATTGGAAATGGCATATGGAACATTTTTTGCTTGGCTGTGTTCACTCAAATTATGATTATTGCACCTCCACCCCCACATCCCACCGTCTCCATGCCTGTTGAGAGAAGAAGTCAACAGGGTTCTTGCCATTCCTGAGATACAGCATTTTAGCTTGGAAACAGATGCTGTTTGCCCTCTAAGTCAAGTTGACTTTGTGGGCAAACTGTTTCTTGGCCAGGGGATGTGTCCATGCTGGTCTTTGTCACCATTTCTCAGATTGGGGTTGGCCGTTACTCACAAATTATAGCAGACCTGGCTGGTAGAAGCTGCACCCCTGGAAGCACCACATGAATTTGCATGGCACTAACACCACCACTCAAGGGACCCAGACCAGCTCTTCAAGCTGACTTTGGCTACAGATACATTGTGAAGAAATGTGTCTATTGTGGAGCTGGAGAATGAAAGAGGGTGAGGAAGGCCCTCCTTACCCCAAGCACAGCATTCCAAGAGAGAAGTGCCCAAATTCCAACTTTCTGGCCTCTTACCAAAGCTGCTCTGGGACGGTGGGGCTGAAATTGGCCTGGCTGTTTGGCAGGAAGTAAACACTCACCAAATGCCTTTACAACAGGGAAAAACCCACCTCTTGCCTCTTCTTTCAGGGCAGCTTGAGCTCCTGTCTACATGTGGACTGTGCCAGCCACAGCAGGCAGTAGAGCCATCACCAGCCTCCAGACCCTGCTGGAGAAGGGCCACCAGCCTATCTGGGAAGAGAAAAAGGAGGTGGTCAACCTTTGGCTAAGGGCTGAGAGCTGCCCTCAGGGTTAGGAAGGCAGCATGAGGCATTGTCTCTGAGGGGCACTGGCATAGCCCTGACACATTTGATGGGCTTTGGAGGGTCACACACCACAGAGTAGGGCCTGGGGCTGAGTGAGAGTTCATGGTTTGGACAGCCTTGCTGCCTGCAAGTCCCTTCACTGCCCTAGCCAGCCCAGGGATAGGATCCTTACCACCTGAAGTGGGGCAGCCAAGATATGTGGCTGCAGAAGCAGGTTCCTTTGAATCTCTAGCGCTAAGCAGTTTATGGCTGAAATCCAACTGCAGCCTTGAGGAGGAAGGAAGACCTGTCTGGGCACCCATGGTGATGACAGCACAAGGTGACACTGGGAGAGCCAGCCAAGCTTCAGGCCTGTTTCCAAACACAGACCAGTGCTGACTTGGTTGGCAGCAAATACGCCCCAGACCACTAAAACTGTTGATATCATGTCCACACCTCCAAGACTATGACTAAATGAACACCATGTCTCCATTGCAAGGTCCTAGAATAACGCTTTTGGATGTGACTTTAAGAGAAAATGGGACTTAGTGAAAGCAGCTGCCTTCATCTTGTTACCCAGTAGGCCTAGTGCCAGACAGCTGTGATCCTGAGAATTCCCAGATGAGACTGATCCTTGGAGAACCAGTGAATGTGGATAGAGAAGGCTACCTAGTAGGCCCCTCCCAAGGCCAGGATGCCAGTTTCTTGGTGCTTTAGCGTCTCCAAGGAAGCACTGCCTTGGGGCCCAGTTCAAGCCAGCCTTACCTATCTGGCCTCAACTTGGGTACCAGGCCACAAGACTGCCCGGATAATGGGTTCAGTAAACACCCGTCTCTCTCCCTCCTTAGTCCTATGACAAGAAGGGAAGTAGCTTCACACACTCAGGAGGCTGGGTATGTACCCTTCATCCTGCTGCCAGCAGCTTTCCTTACCTGTGCCAGTGCCACCACCCCACCTGCCCTCAGCCCCCAGGCCCAGTTGCTAGAGGGAGGCATGGGGTTTAGCAGGGAGACTTCAAGTTTACCCATGTGTATGTTGCATTCAAGTTGTTTTTAATATATATATATATCAAAAGTCAATTATCTATTTTTATATTGTTTGCATTTTATATTCATGGAAAACAATGTTTATCAATTGTTCTTTTCTGATTTATTTTTAAGCGGTGCTGTTTACAGTTTTAAACAAAACAAAGATGACACAAAAATTGCTGCTGCTTGTGCAGAGGGCTGGCATCTCAACTGCCTAGGGCCCTCCCTCTTTCCCCTCTCCCTACGTTAGCTGTATCACACTGTCCATTCCCTCCCCTCATGACAGGGACAGCAGAAGATGCCCAGGTACTGAAGACAAACGCCAGGTGACTCAGGCGTGTGGGACCTGGTAGACAGCTTGTCATTTTCTGGCTTTATTTTATGTTTTTCTTTCTTTTGAACCCTCCTTCCCCATGTCTAGACCTTCTGAGAGTACTCATGTGCCTTTTTTTTTTTTTTTTCCTCTTTATGTTTTGTGCTTTTGTTTTGAAATCAGAGTGCCCATGTTGTGCTATTTGTCTTGTTGAGTTTCTCCAAAGGAGCATTTTGGGGACATTCTCCACCAAATGGGGAAGGCAGGCGGTTTCAACCATGTCCCCTTTCCCCGAGAAGCTGTGGGAGACAGATGACAATGATGCTTGCACTATCAGGAATTTACCATCTCGTTGAGGAAACCCTTGCATAGGACTTCCTAGGAGCTCAGTTGATTGTGACATTTGCCCAGAAGAGGCTTTGGGGAACTCCTTCACCCCTCTTGCTGCTTTGGGGGAATATCTTCCCCTACCACCATTCCCCCTCCCCTGCCCTGCTCCAGCTCACACATGGATGGTACTTTGGGGAACAGTGACTTTCAGGGTGATGGCTTGCTGGCCTGATCCCCAACTTTCCAATCCTATAGTCACTCCAAAGAAGAAAATCCACATGGTATGTATATGTGTGAGGGTTGGGTCTATCGAGAGGTGGGACTTTAATTATTGTTATTATTATTGGTGCTTATTTTTCCTGCTGTATATGGGGGTGGGGGTGGGGGAATAAAACAGGAATGTATATTTAGGTCATGTTAAATAAAATGGCTGGAGGAAGGAGGGAAGAAATTAGGAACTGCAGTACATCATCACCCCAGGTGTAAGAGTTATTTCTCTCCCAGTGCAGAAAGGGGAGTGTGGCCCCTGGCTGTACCTGAGCTTCCTCTTCTCCATCCCTGAGACATCACAGAATCACCTGGGTTCTGACCTCTCCACTTCTAGCTCTCACTGACATCTGGATATCTGGATGCACTGCCTGTTTGTAACAACATCTTTGCTGAATGCTAATAAACTTCTGGGTTCAAGAGGGAACCCCTCAGTCACTAATGTGCATTCTTGTGGTTTGTTCCACAGTAGTGTGCCTGTAACCCATGGTTGTTGAGATTGCCCTTGGAGAGAAATTGAGAAACCAAGGAGGTGGTGGGTGGAGGTGGAATGGGGAGAACCTAGCAGGGGAAACAGAAGCCAGGGCTGAAATTGAAAGTAGAGGAAATTGCAGTTTTTCATCCAAGCCATGCCTTACATCCCAGTCTGATGCCATATTGGTAAACTCTATCACACCTTCTATGCCCTAAGACCTGCCCCTGAAGTCCCTGTGCACTGCCAGGGGCTGGCTGGCACTTGTAAAATTAGCCTCAATTTCTGCAAGTATGCGATCTCCCTACCAGCCAGGAGACAAAGATGTGTACCTCCTGCTGATGGCTCAATCAAAAGGTTATGTCTAATGGTGGGACCAGCAGGCCAAGCTGCAGGAATGGCATCTTTTATCCAGGCCTATGGGCAGAGATGCTGGCCAGATAGCTGCCTGCCCCACCTATTCAGCTGTTGGGCTGGGTGGGGGAATGTGGCTTCTGCCACTTATTGCAGGGCATCTTATCCAGTGAGCATCAGTGGTATACCACAGCAACAATCAGTCACCTTGGGGACATGTGCTGATTTCCAGGCCTGTCCTAGCCTAGGTAGGAATCACTTGCCACTTTCTGTTACCACACAAATGCCTACTTGTGCCACCAACCAAGAGAAGGTGATTGTGCTCATGGCTTTGGTTTCTCTAATCCAGATTCTTACCCTTGGTCCCTGGCAAGCAAGGGCATCTGGCACCTGCTGTAGATGCATTCCTGAGTTCCCCCCAACTGCAATCTCTAAGCAAGCCACAGTTGCTTGAAAGTGCTGTGGGCAGTGCTGCCATGGATATAATTGAAGGGATCCTTAGGGCCCCTTCCCAGACCAACAAAGAAGCTTGGTGGCCCTCAGTATTTCATGAATCAAGCAAAGCCAATTAAAAGCAAATTAGCAAGACAAAAAAAAGAGAAACTTATGGGAGGGGAGTTGATATTTCATAGAAATTGGATTAACTCTCCTGGGCTGTCCAGGGAGGGAAGGAGCAGGCATGGTTACTAAAGGAACTTTTGGAGCAAGAACCTCTGGGAAAGTCCATAAAATCTCACTATATCCATTAGAAATTCATAGGGGTCCTGGAGTCTGAGAGGCCTGGGTTTCTGCCCAATTTTTGCCCCCATTTAATCAACTGGGCCATGGGCAAATCTCATCTTTGGCAAATCTTGGGCTAGATTTTACTTGACTAGTTCCCATATGTAAGTCAGAAGACTGGGCTACCTCAAATGACTCAGGATGTTTTCAACTGCCTAAGTGCAGGATTTCTCACCCTGATTCTGACTCAGGTGGCCTGGGAGGGAGTATTTATTGTTTTACCCACATGATGCTGGTGTGTTGAACCTGCTGGACAAGAGCTCTTCCTGTTCTGCCATGACAGATGGCTGCCTTTGCTGTGGTCCCCTGAGGAGTGCTTTGCAGTGCTTTTTGGGGTGGGGGGGCGGAGGGGTGGGTGGTGTTAATGGAGGTAATTTCTTAAGAATTTCCTTTTATCATCAAGAAATTCACTTTGGTCAGCTCCAGCACTGTTCTATGGCCTGCTTGAGGGCTGGGGTTGTGCCTAGCAAGTGGTCTGCCCTTGTTCCCAGTTAATGTTTAAAGCAGACGTAAATCCAACAGATAAGAGCTTTTTGTAAGCCTTTTGGAAACTGCTGTGGGCAAGCTGCTAGTTTTCCACTGCCCCACTCCCAAGGAGGTTGACTGGGCTGTGGGCCCTACTGATCATGTTCTTCCTTTACTTAACAACTCCTAGGCTTTAGCTGAGCTGCCTGGCTTCTGGGAGCCAAAACTAGCCAGTAAGAGCAAGTGACCGGAGGGTGACATTTTGTAGTTTGCAAACTCCTTCCATCTTTGTTATCTTCTAAATGGCCCTACAAAGTAGATGAAAAGAGCAGGTAATTTCATCCCATCTTTGTAGATGAATAAATAGAGTCATGGAGAAGTAGAGTGACTTGTTCATGGTTATGCAGAATACCGACTGCAAGTCAGTGTGGAAAAGATGGTAGGGCAGGCTGGGTTAGAAGAGGTGGTAGAAGAGAAAGTTTACTGCTAATAATTCTCCAAGCACAGAATGAATAATATCATTGATATGTGCGGGACACTAAACACTACATTTTCTTGTGTAATCCTCAACTTAACCCTATGAAGTTGACATTTGTTGTTATCCCTATTTTCAGATGAGAAAACTGAGACTCAGAGAGGTTAAGTCCCTTTCCAAAATTCACCCAACTAGCTCACTGGACTCCAAATCTTGTGCTTTTACCGTTGCACTTTTAGTGAAGCTGTCAGCTGAACATTAGGGGTAACTCACAGCAATGGTCCCAGCAGCTGGCCTCAGGTCAGAGCATCCAAAAGCTGAAAGAGACTGCTAGCTGCCTCCCTATCCCACTGTGCCCAGCCCAGCCTCCAAGCTCCAAGGCCCCCACCCCCAGTCAGCAGGGGAGCTTGGTGGCTGTGGCCCTGGTGGAGTCCAGGGTGGGACTCCCATCCCCCTCCCAACCCCCAGCCTTGGATCTCTGAGAATTGTTTCCCTTCAGGTGAGCTCAACACTACTCTCACTTAAATCTTCTAATAAGTGGCCTGGGAAAGATGATGAATGGCAGAGTGAGTCAATAGACATGAGCACTTAGATGCCTGGAGACAGGGCCTCCCACCACTCAGCTTTCACCACTCAGACCTTTATCATCAATTGGAGCGCTGCCTCATGAGGTGCTACTTAATTGTAAATCACTTAATAGCCACAGTGGGAAATAGTCTCTTTCTTTGGGGGAATAATTGCTATCTGATGGGCTCTTGAAGGCTGTTCTTTGTTCCCTCAGTTTCTCTCCTACTTTCCCACTCGCTCCCTCTGGATGCCTGAGAACATTTTCTCTCCTCCTTCCAGCCTGTGGGGCACTTCATGCAGCTTTCCAAGGGCTCCTGTGCAGCACCCATCACCAACAGGAAGTGGATGCTCTAAGTAATGTTATGTCCTTTGAGAGGCCGAAAGTGGGATGGGCATCCATCTGCATCTTCAGACTCAGATGTGTTAGGGCAAGAAACAGCCATTGTTTGTTTTCTTTGAAGTAACTGAATTCTGACCCCAGACTCCCCATCCAAACAGGGAAGTGGGAAATTCCATGTCAGTCATGACTGGGAGTCCCCACTCCCTCAAGGGTGGCACTGGAATCCAGGGACTATTTGTGGTTCTCAAAAACCAGGTCAAGGGCAACTAATCTCCCATCTGTTCCAGTCGTCACTGACACCATCATTTTTTACACTAATAGTAGGGGAAGGAAAGCTAAGAGCCCCGAGATCTTAGGTTCTTCCTCCCTCTGAGCACCTTAGGACTATGTCCACCCTCTCCTTGAGGAGGAGGTTCTACAGCTAAGGGTTCCTACAGTCCCAGACTCAGGAACTCTCCCTTCCCAGCTGGGGCTGGGAATGGTAGGAATCTTTCTTCTTTTCTCTCTCTGGGCTCTCAGAAGTCTCTTCCATCTTTCCTTTGCCTGTAGGATATTATGTCTTCACTGTGGTTTGGGGGGTTTTATAAAAGAATGATAGATTTAGTGGCTTCGGTCTGCTTCTTCTTTCTACACTGCAAAATCCTTCTTTTAAGAGGTCTGTCAAGGGCCTGATTACCTCCATGAAGCAGAAAAATGGGGAATGGGGACATAAGGAGACAACATACACAAACATAAATATTTTAGAAATTACTCTGCCACAGAAAACTTTCTCATTGGCGAAAAAAGTGATTTCACTATCCTAGAACTCAAGACCCCAAGATTTTAGTCATTGCTCTTCCCGTAACTCTTGGGAACTTGGGTGATTTCTCAGTCTCAGTTTCCTCACTGTAAATGTGGGGGGCTGGGGTTGGAGAACATAGAATTTCGAGCTGCAGTTCTTTTCTCACCCTGCCCCTTTTGATGCTTGAAGTCCCCTTGTACACCATGTGTCCTCTGCCTGCTCACTGCAGCTGGCATAGACTCCTGGAGAAGTTTTAATACCTGAGATGCCCCTTCTTATATTGAGCTGGAATTGGCCTAGCTTAGTTCTTGGGTGCCACACAGATCTTGTCTGCTATCTACCCCATCATAGCCCTTCCAGATCTGAAGGCAGAGGTGGTATTCTTTGGATCAATAAATATTATTGAGTGCCTGTTTTGTGTCAGACTCTGTTCTCCATGCCAAGCATATGGAAGTGAACAAGAGAGATAAAACCCTTACCTTCACAGAGCTTACTTTTTTGTGAGAGTAGGGAGGCAGAAAATAAAATAAAATAGTGTGTCAAATGATGATAGGTACAAAGGAGAAAAATTAAGTAGGGGAGGAGAGACAGGGGTTGCAATTTAAAATAGAGTGGTTAGAGAAGACTCACTGAGCAGGTCACATTTGAGAGAAGAGCTAAGGCTCTGAGGTGAGAGCATATAATGTATTGGAGGAACAAACATGAGCCCAGTATGGCTGAACTAGAGTGAGTGAGGGGGACAATGCTAGGAGACGATATCATAGAGGTAGTGTTGGGGCTAGGGGGATGAAACAGGGCCTTGTAGACAATTGAAAATACATTGTAAAGACTCCTGAGGTGGGATCAGTGACATGAGCTGACTCAAGTCACCTGTAGAGGTGTCTTTTCCATGCCTAACTAGCTTCAGCTCTGTCTTAGTCCATTTGGCCTGTTATAACATACTCAGTAGCTTATAAACAACTGAAATTTATATCTCACAGTTCTGGAGGCTAGGTAGCACAAGATTAAAGTGCCAGCAGATTCAGTGTCTAGTGAGGCCCACTTCCTCATAGATGGTGCCCCTTCTTGCTTTTTTTCCCTCAGATGAAGTCTCATTCTGTTACCCAGGCCAGAGTACAGTGGTGTGATCTCATCTTACTGCAACCTCCACCTCCTGATTTTAAGTGATTCTACTGCATCAGCCTCCTGAGTAGCTGAGATTACAGGTTTGCACCACCACACCCAGCTAATTTTTGTATTTTTATTAGAGATGGGGTTTTGCCATGTTGGCCAGGCTGCTCTCGAACTCCTGACCTCAGGTGATCTGCCCACCTCGGCCTCCCAAAGCGCTGGGATTACAGGCGTGAGCCACCATGCCCAGCTGGTGCCTTCTTGCTTTGTCCTAACATGGTAGAAGGAGCAAACAGCTTCCTTGGGCCTTTTTTATAAGGTCATTAATCCCATTCATAAGAACAGAACCCTCATGACCTATCACCTCCAAAAGGCTTCACTTAGTAATACATTGGGGGCGAGGTTTCAACATATGAATTTGGGGATTACACAAACATTCAGACCATAACAAGTAAGCTCCTTTTAGTCCTTCCTTACGTGCCTTGGGTCTTAGCCCCCTCCCCAGCCTTCTTGCTCCCTCTTAGATATACCCCAGTGTGTTTGTGCCCCCTTCAAGCATGGGTCCCCAAATAGGATATGATCTCTCAGGGACTGCCTAACCTAGGCAGGGAGGTATGGGGCCATTATTTCCTTGATGTTCTCTAGCATACTTTTAACACTGACTTTTTTTTTTTTTTTTTTGAGACAGGGTCTCACTCTGTCACCCGGGCTGGAGAGCAGTGGCCCAATCTTGGCTTACTGCAACCTCCACCTTCCAGGTTCAAGCAATCCTCCCACCTCAGACTCAAGTAGCTGGGACTACAGGCACAGACCACTACGCCAGGCTAATTTTTTTGTATTTTTGGTAGAGCTGGGCTTTCACCATGTTGCCCAGGCTGGTCTCCAACTATTGGACTCAAGCTCTCTGCCCACCTCAGCCTCTCAAAGTGCTGCAATTAGAGGCATGAGCCACTGTGCCTGGCCTAATGCTGACATTCTTTGAGGAAGAATGAATAAGGTTTAAAAAGTCACCATCATAGAGCAGGTAATTCTATATTTTAGTATGCTAAGGTGAACAATTTGGACAAATTTACTGAAGCTCTTTGTCATGATGCCTGGATACCTGTAAGAGTCTAAGTGATATTATGAATTTTGGAGTCAAACAGACCCAAGACCATGACCTACCTGCTGTACGACCTTCGTAAATGAGACCTTCTTTAAGCCTCAGCATCTTAATCTATAAAATAGAAGAAATAATCTGCACCTCATCATGGGAGATAGCAATAATGTGTATAAAGCCTCCCTGTCTACTGCCTGCCCCATGCAGGCCCTGCACATATGGTGGTCAATCTTGACTATCATTGTGTCTCCTATCCTTGGCACATAGGCAGCCTCATTTTGGATCTTTGGTAGGACCCTGTAGTTGGAGAGAATTTGGTCAGAATGATCACATTTTTGTAGGGCTCAGCAGATGGAGATGTAAGAGTGTGGACCTCGTGTGCTTCTCCCATTGAGTTATGTGAGTGTCTATTGGTGGCTAGACCCGGGGTCTCAGGAGACCCAGGGCTGTCAGCATTCAGGCTCAAAGTTTAATGTTCCTTTTCTGAGGGAAGGTTGAAATGGAGACTTCAAACGAAGTCAGTGGCAAGTGTTTATTTGACCTGCAATTGAAAGCCCAGGGACCTGCATCACATTGTACCTGAAAAACCAGGCTAAGATGTGAACTGCTTAATCAGAATTAAAATCATCATGTAAGTAAGGAACCTAAAGTGGGCATCAGAAGTCCAGTGCCAAGGAGGGAAGCAAGTGCATAACAATGGGACCAAACAGGTGAGCAGGAAGGAGATGACAGTTGCTGGTGCTTGGTGCCAAGGCTCGGCTTTTATGAGTCTCCAGTAGCTTTGTGTGTGAGCGAATGAGCCATATCTGCATACAGGTTGCAAACAGGGGATCCACCAAGATGCTTTCCTAAGGGTCCGTTGAGCACTACTTTCAGGGTAGTCCAGACATAAAGCCAAGTATTTGTAGGATATCTCTCGTTCCACCTTTAGGGCTGGGCTTAGTAGTAGGCCAGTCTGAGAAGTAACCCTGTTCACTTGGAAGTTGAAATAACTGTTTGGGACAGGCTTGTGTTGGGAGCAGCCAGAGTAACAGGCAAGTCTTTGTGAACCTGGATAGGTCTGAGTCTGTTTTCTTAGCTGCTAACAGGACCAGTAATGCCCAGTGATCCTCCCTCTCACCAGCCCTGTGATCCAGTGGAGGCCATTCTCATTTCCCCCACTGAACAACGCTGTAGACACGGGATATTAAATTAATTTTCGAAAATTGTAAAAGGATATAGAAATTCAAGGTGGTAGTATTATGCGAATACTCTGGCACTGGTTGTCCTCTGCCCTCTATGAATTCATCTCTGTCACGAGGCTTGGGCCCTGAGGGGATGGATACCCTGTTCTCAATAATGTGCTTATTTCACATTGCATGCCTATGTCAAAACATGTTAAGAACCCCATAAGTATATACACCTACTGTGTACCCACAATTTTTTTTAATAATAGAAAATTTTTTTTTTTAAATCCTTTAAACCTGCCAGTAGCAAGACCAACACTGTGATAGGCTAGTCATTGGACACAGTAAGTTTAGAGTTTTATTTTTGACTTGTGAGTGGGTTTTTTTTTTTTTTTTTTAGGAATATGAAAAATTGGCATACTTAGAGGAATTCACTCTCTTGCTGCTCCCAACTCCTCAATTTCAATCTTTTGATATTCCTCTCTTTCTCACTCTCATTCTCAGTACCAAGACTGACTATGTTCTTGGCTTAGCCAGAGGACCTTGCAAGGTACAGATGGTCTCATGTAGCTTCCTTCTTGGCTGGCTTTATTCATGGCAGCCACTATTCAGAGTAATTGTGGGCAAGTGGTGGAAACTGTTTGCAGCATCCCAGGTTTAGGCTCATGAGTCAAAAAGTATCTTCACCACAACCTGAGATAGAGCTGAGCTCCAATGAGTACAGTCCAATGGCAGTAGGAGTGTTCACTTATCCTCCTGGGAGTTAGATCAAAGACTTGCCTTTCTGGTTCTGGCCTGCTCATCTTTGTGACCTTGGGCACTTCCCTCACTGCTCTAGAGCTCAGCTTCCTCAGCCATTAGGTAAGAATACGGATCTCTGCCATGTCCCCCTCCTGTGCAATGGTTATAAAGAGTATTTTGAAAACTGTAAAGGAAGAAGACAAAATGATTATCATTATTACTGGCATTATCTGTGCAGCTTGGATTCTCAGGGAGGAGGCTGCATCTCCAAAGTAATAAATTTTTACTGCCCTCATGCTGAGTCTGATATCCTGCTCTAGGTGCTATAGATATGGAAACAAACAGTGATGTGCCAGGGTCAGCTGGTAACAGCTCTCAAGAGCCAATTGTGCACATCTCTTCTTAACTCTACATCCAGCGACATCACATTGGTTGACTGAAATTGGCTATGGTGGGAGTAATTTCCACAATGGAAATCAGAAGACACTATAAATCAGGGCTTTTATTTTTTTTTTCCCCAGAGATCCAGACCTGTCTCAGCCACAAGGGAGCTGCCAATCTAGCAGTGGTGTGTGTGTGTGTGTGTGTGTGTGTGTGTGTGTATGTGTGTGTGTCTGTCTGTGTGTGCATGCATGCTAGCATCTGTGTGTGAAGGTACATGCATACAGGCTGGCAAAATAAGCAGGCATATGACTACAATAGATAAGAGTATTAAGTTGAACCATGAGATATTGCTATTTGTGTCAATCAAAACTAGCCTAGTATTGACAACTGCATATGGTTAAACCTAATTGAGTATTTATAGCAGAAGGGAGTACCTGGAATAGAAGAGAATTTCCCAAGGTCCCTCCAACGATCTGAGGCTGAGCTGGAGTTAGGCTCCAGGACTCATGGTTCCTTGTCTTAACCCTGAAGGCTTCATCATCACTCTTTTGTCCTCTGATTCTTTGTCAAAATGGACAAGGCTCTGACGTGGGAACTGTAGTACTGATGGAGTAGGTTATCCACAGTCTTCTTTTGTCTCTTTGTCTCCTCTGAGTTAAAGGTTAGAATCCAGCGGATATTCTTATGTCATAGACTCATTGTCCCAACCACTTTTTTTTTTTCTTTCTCTCTGCCTCCCTCCCTCCACCCTACCCTCACCACTCTGCCTGCGTCTTGCATTCTGAGAGTGTCAGAGATTAGAGCATGTCCAGAAGAAAGCAAAGGAAAATGAATATAGCAGTTGGAAATAGAATCCATGAGGAAAGTTGAAAGTAATTTTGCCTTGAGAAAAGAAGTCTGCCTGTCTACCTGTCAACAGAATAGGCTTTATGTCTCAAAATAATTGCTATATAGAGGATCTATACTGCCTTTTCCATTTCATGAAGCCAGAAGAATTCAACATTCCAGCCTTCCAGGCTCTTAAACTGAGAGTTATCATTGACTCCTTTCTCTCACTCAGTCTCCATTTCTAATCAGTACAAGAATTCTGCTGATTCTACCTCTTAAATATCTCTTGAATCTGTCCCTTCTTCTTCATCTCAGCTGCCATGGTCCTAGGTCAGGCCTTTATTCCTAGCCTCCACTGCGCTCCGTCCTTCTCAACTACTGCCACCAGAATGTTCTTTAAGTATCACCCAACTGTTCAGACCATGCCTTTTGTGAGGTCACTATTGCCTATGAAATTAAGAATGACTTCTTCAGGCTGACATTAAAAGCCTTTTCTCTTATGGCTCCAACCTCCTTTGCAGCCCTAACTCCCACCTCTTGATATACTGGATACTTCAGCTGTTTCCTTGGTAGGCCCCCATTGTTACCACCACAGGGCCTTTGTACATGCTGTTCCCTCCATCTAGACTTCCATCACTTTTGCCCATTGGAAATCCTGTTTATCTCTCATGATGCCCCCTAAAGGCCACTTCCTCCTGAATTCCACATCATGATGGGCTCATTTGCTCTCCTAAACACTATAGTCATTCATTTGTCTCTTTCTGTTGGCACCTGACTTAGCATAGTCGTAAGAGCAGCAGCTTTTCAGCTAGACTGCTTAGGTCCCAATCCTGACTTGCTACCTATTAGCTATGTGACATTGAACAAGTTGCTTAAGTTTTCTTGATCATCCTTAAAATGGGCAACATATAAGTATTTCCCTCAGAAGCTGCACAAGTTAATAAATGTTTGAAACTGAATATTTATTAACTATAAGCTAAAATATGTTAAATAGTAAATGCAGCTATTAGAATTGTTTATACTCTTGTCTCATCTTTTCCACTAGACCATAGTTCCTTGATGATAGAAATCACATATTGCTCATTGTTTGTGACAATTAATAAAGATTTTTTGAAATGCTTCACAGGAACTTCTGGTCTACAAAAGATAGTTTCTCTCTGCTCTTCCTCTCAAAGTACAACTATAAACTCTGAAAATAGTGCAAGACACCACCAAAACTTGAAAAAGTGATAAAAAGAAAGCAAGCTGGGATGGGACCACAGGATTGAAGGAATAGCACAACTGCAGGGCATCACGGATCACCCATCCAAGAGAAGTAGGCAACCACAACCTGGCATTTCCTAATTGTCAACCTAGCATCAGAAGGCAGCCCAGGAAGGCTCAACCTTCCCCAAGATAGAATAGGTATCCCAACATCAGGTGATCCTGGCAGCATAGTCAAAGGGGGTTGATTGGGAGCCCCACTGACAATAAGCAAGTAAAGGAACCACTTCCTTTCCCTAACAGGCCTGAGACTCTCCTTTCCCATTGAGACACATAAGGTGACTAGGTGGCATCAGCAGGGTTGTCCCATCAAAATAAGCAGCCCTGCTTGGGAAGTGCTCATTCTCCCTGCAGGACAATTACTCTTTTGCCCTAACCTAGATTTGCCAGGTGGTTTGGCCTAGGGAACACTCCTCCCACCCCTCAGGCAGCATCAGCAGAAGCAAGTTGGGGCCCCAGAAGCACCAAATAAATTAAGCAGATTAAAATAGCAGCATAAAGATCATAAGGAAAATTAAATTGTCATTGGAACCACGGCCCACAAAAGTAGACCAGGACCTGCCTCCTAACATAAACAAGATGACTCCCTGCTAGAATAAAACATTTATATAGAAGCAGAGCCCCCTAACACAATATACAAAATGTCTAGGATACAATTTAAAAAAATCACTCATTGTAACACGAGCCAGAAAAATCAAACGTAATGCCTTCCGTGAAGAAATCAGTTGGAGCTGGGTACAGTGGCTCATGCCGATAATCCCAGTAATTTGGGAGGCTGAGGCAGGTGGATCACCTGAGGTCAGGAGTTCGAGACCAGCCTGGCCAACGTGGCGAAACCCCGTCTCTACTAAAAATACAAAAACATTCACCAGGCATGATGGCAGGCACCCATAATCCCAGCTACTTGGGAAGCTGAAGCAGGAGAATCACTGGAACCTGGGAGCAGAGGTTGCGGTTAGCAGAGATCATGCCACTGCACTCCAGCTCTGTCTCAAAAAAATAAAAATAAAAAAAGAAAAAGAAAAGACATAAATTGGGATTTTAATAGGGACTACATCAATCTGTAGATAATTTGAAGGAGTCTGTTTTGCCTGATACTAGTATAGCCACTCTACTTCTCTTTTGGTTATTATTTGCATGATATACATTTTTGCAACTATTTACTTTCAGCCTATTTGTGTCTTTAATTCTGAATCATGTCTCTCATAGGAAGTATGTGCATCATGTTTTTTTTTTTTTTTTTTTGAGACGGAGTCTGGCTCTGTCACCCAGGCTGGAGTGCAGTGGCCGGATCTCTGCTCACCGCAAGCTCCTCCTCCCGGGTTTACGCCATTCTCCTGCCTCAGCCTCCGGAGTAGCTGGGACTACAGGCGCCCGCCACCTCGCCCGGCTAGTTTTTTGTACTTTTTAGTAGAGACGGGGTTTCACCGTGTTAGCCAGGATGGTCTCGATCTCCTGACCTCGTGATCCGCCCGTCTCGGCCTCCCAAAGTGCTGGGATTACAGGCTTGAGCCACCGCGCCCGGCCATCATCATGTTGTTTTTATCAAATCTCTCAGTATCTTCCTTTTAAATGAACAATTTAAGTTCATTTACATTTAAACTAATTATGGATAAGGTAGGATTTCTGCCCGCCAGTTAGCTATTTGTTTTGTATCTTCCTTTTAAATGGACAATATAAGTTCATTTACTTTTAACACAATTATACATAAGGTAGGATTTCTGCCGGCCAGTTAGCTATTTGTTTTGTACCTTCCTTTTAAATGGACGATTTAAGTTCATTTACTTTTAACTTAATTATGGATAAGGTAGGATTTCTACCTGCCAGTTTGCTATTTGTTTTCAAGTTTCTTAGGTCTTTTTGTTCCTCTATTACTGCATTCCTTTGAGTTAAATAGATATTTTCCTGTGTACCATTTTCATTCTCTTATTGTTTCTTTTACCACATTTCTTGGTTTTATTTTTTTAGTGGTTTCCCTGAGGATTATAAATAACATCTTAATATATAACAATTTAATTTGGATTGATACCAACTTTATTTCAATAATATACAAAAACACTGCTTTTATCTCACTGTGTCCCCCCATCTTTGTGCCGTTATTGTCACAAGTTACATCTTTACACATTGTGTACCCACTAACATAGATTCATAATTGTTGCTTTATGTAGTTGTATTTTAAGTCACATGGTAATAAGATTTATATTGTCTTTTATGTTTGCCTATATAAAACTCTAGAATATCTATTGGTCCTTTTGATAATTTCTATCACTTTATTGATATTTGGTGATAAATCAGTTTCATGCCTTCTGTTAATTCTTTAGATATAGTTTAAAGGAAATAATAAAGAACTAAAGGAGTTCTTTGAACATATTTAAAATGATTGATTTAAAGTAATGTCTAGTAAGTCCCATGTCTGAGTTCTCACAGGGACAGTTTCTAATTGTTTGCTTCTTATCATGTGTGTGGACCATAATTTCCTGTGCTTTTGCTCATCTCATAATTTTAAAAATTAAAACACTGTAATTTAAGTGATATAATATGGCAACTCTGGACAGCAGATTTTCCCTGCTTCCCAGGGTTTGCTGTTGTTGATGCTAATTGCAATTGGTGTTTTTGTTTCTTTTGCAGATTTTATGAACGAATTCTGTAAAGTTCATATACTTTGTGTGTGACCACTAAAGTCTCCGCTTAGTTAACTTAATGGTCAGCTAACAATTGCACAGTTATTTCCTTAAATGCTTGGAACCAATACATCTCCTAGTCTTTGCTGAGGAGTACTTTGTTGGGGTATTCATCCAGGCAGTTTACAACTCTGTACTTAGGTAGTTTACATGTTTACCTTGGCTTTCTCTTCTTATTTGTGCACAGCTTCAAGGTTAGCCAGAAGTGACAGCTCAGAGCCTTCTCAAGTCTTTCTGAGTATACGCACATTCCTAGGTACATGTATGGTCTTCCAGATTCTTAGGAATATGCTGGACCTTTTCAAAGTTTGTATGTACATCTTATTGTTCCGCTTTTCCTGTTTATATTTTGGTTAGTCTGCTGTTTACCCAAATATTATCAATTGTCTTAGGCAGCTGCAAATGTAAAACTGCTGCCTGTAATTATTTTCAACAAACGTCCCCCCTCGCCCCCTGCCAAGATAGAGGGCTTTTATCACTGGGAAAACTCCAAGTCAGGCTTGTAAGGGGGTTCCTCCAGGAAACCACCAGACAGGTCAGATAATGACAATTCTTTGGGAATAAGATTTTTAAAGGGCTGCAGCTCCATTCTGCTTTCTCCAAGGGCTGATAAGATGCTGAAGAAAGTAGGCTGTTATTTTTCAAAGTTACTGCTTAACTGGATAGTGGAGAATGGGACTAGGGCAAGTTGAAACACAACAAATCTCACTGCTCTTACCAAGATTCAGTCGTATTTCTTGAGTAAACACCACCCAGCTTCTGCGAGCCTTTGGCTAACTTCCAGTGTTCTGAAAAAGTTGATTCTGACTATTTTTTACCGGGTTTTATGTTGCTTTAATGGATGGGAAAATTTTTGGAGGTTTTTACTCTGAAAGGACTTCACCAATGGTATCACATGCAATTGCTTTTTAAATTGGTTAAGAAACAAATATGTAATTATACTGTCTGTTATCATTATCTATATAACTACATTTACTGGAGCGGTTTTTTTTTTTTTTTCAGGTGTATCAATATATTCAAATTACTGTCTGGTGTCACTTTTTTCAGCTTGAAGAACGTCCATTAGCATTTCTTGTAAAGCATGTCTTCTAGCAATGAATTCTCTCTGTTTTTGTTCATCTAGGAATCTTTCCTTCAACTTTGAAGGATACCTTTGCCATATATATGATTCTTGATGGGCAGGAATTTTTTGTTTCTTTTTGTACTTAGACTCAGCCATCCCACTGCTTCCATTGTTTCTGATGAGAAGGTAAAGGTTGATCTTGTGGTTTCCTGCACATGCTGAGTCATTTTTTTTCTTGTTGTTTTCAATATTCTTTCTTTGTCTTTGGTTTTGGCAGTTTGATTATGATATGCCTAGGTGTGAAGTTTGTTGAGTTCATCCTACGTAAAGTTCATTGAGCATCCTGGATGTGTAAATTAATGTTTTTCATCAAAATTGGGATGACTTCAGCTATTATTTCTTCAAATATTCTTTCTGTCCCTTCCTTTCTACCCTTGCCTTCTGGGACTTCCATCGTTTATTCCTTTGTTATGCCTATGTGCCACAAGCTTGTTTATTCTTCATTCTTTTTCTTTCTTTTCCTCAGACTAGATAATCACAAATGACCTATCTTCAAGCTCGCTGATTCTTTCTTCTGCCATATCAAATCTTTCACTGAGCACATCTAATTAATTTTTAATTTCAGTTATCTAACTTTTCAATTCCAGAAATGTTATTTGGTTCTTTATTATACATTCATTCTCGTTATTGATTGTCCTTATTTAGTGAGACATTATTCATGTACTTTTCTTTAGAGAAAGTTCTTTAGAAATGTTTTCTTTAGTTCTTTGAACATATTGAAAAGAGCTTATTTTAAGTCTTTATTTAGTAAGTCCAAAGTCCTTCCTCAGGGCCAGTTTCTACTGAATGCTTCCCCCACTGTATATCAATCATGCTTGTTTCTTGGCATGTGTCGAAAATTTTACTTTTTAGGTAATATAATGTGGCAACTCTGGAATCAGATTCTGCTGGGTGTGTGTTTGTTGTCACTTGTTACTATTTGCTTGATTAGTGACTTTCCTCAACTAACTCTATAACGTCTGTATTCTTTAACCTGTGTGGCCTCTGAAGTTTCTGTTTGGTTAGCTGAGTGGTTGACTAATAACTGGATAGAGATATTCTTAAATGCTTGGAACCAGTAAGTTTCTCAGCTCTTGCCAAGTAGCTTAGTGTATATGTTGGAACAAGTATTCAGTATTCAGGCAAGCAGTTTAAAACTCTGCCTTAATTTGTGCAGAGCCAAAAAGTCAGCCAGAAGTGAGAAATCAGGGCATTTTCATGTATGTTCACTCAAAGAGTAGAATATAAGTACATGCAAAAGAAAAACAATCACAAAAATCAACAAAACGAAACAAAAGGTTTGTTCTAAAAAAAAAAAAAAAGTTTGTTCTTTGAAAAGATCAAGAAATTTGGCAAACCTGTACATTAAGTGATCTAGAAAAAAAGAAAGAACCTCAAATTACTAAAATCAGAAATAAAGGAGGGGACATTACTAGTGATTTTAAATAAATAAAAGGATTATAAATGAGTACTATGAACATCTGTATGCAACAATTTAGATAACCTAGAGGAAATCTCCATGAAGACACAAACTACTGAAAATGACACAAGAAAAAAAAAAAGAGAAGATGTAAATAGATCTCTCACAGGTAAAGAGATTGAATATTATTCTAAAATTTTGAAAAGTCAAGGATGAGATAACTTTATTAATGACTTGTACCAAAAGTTTAAAGAAAAATTAGCACCAATCTCTTACAACTCTTCCAAAATAAGTGGAAAAGGAGGGAACACTTCCCAACTCATTCTGTTGGGCCAAAATTACTCTGTTACCAAAAGTAAACAAAGCAAAGGTATCATAAGAAAATAAAACTACAGACTAATGTTCTTTGTGAATATAGATGCAAAAATCCTCAACAAAAATACTTGCAGACAAATATCCAGAAGCTTACAAAAGATTACACACTATGACCAAAGTAAGATTTATTCCAGAAATGAGAGATTGATTTTACATATGAAAAATCAATCAATGCAATATACCATATGATAAAAGACCAAAACTGCAATGATCATGTCATCATGTCAATAGACACACACAAAAAAATCATTTGACAAAATCCAACATCCTTTCATGATAAAAACATTCAAAAACTAGGAATAGAAAGGAACTTCCTCAACCTAAGTAAGGGCATCTACAAAAATCACTCAGCTAACATAATTCTTAATGTTTAAATACTGAAAGCTTTCCTCCTAAAATCATTAACCAGCAAGGATGTCCACTTGTGCCACTTCTATTCAACACTGTATTTGAGAATCTAGGGAGAGCTATTAGACAAAAAATGGTGTCAATATTCAAAAGGAAGAAGTGAAATATTTCTATTGGCAGATGACACCAACTTATATATAGAAAATCCTTAGGAATTCACCCAGAGTTGAGAGTCGATAAATCAACTCAGCAGTGTTGCAGGTTACAAGCTCAATATACAAAAATCAATTGCACACACTATGTACTAACAGTGAACAATATGGAAATAAACATTTTAAAATTCCATGTATAATAGTATCAAAAATAAAATACCTGTGAATAAATTTAACAAATGAAGTGTAAAACTTGTATCTTGAAACTAAAAAAAAAAAGTTGATAGAATTTAAAGGCATAAAACAATTGGAAAGCAATCCCATGTTCATGAATTGGAAGACTTAATATTATTAAGATAACATTAATCCCCAAACTAATCTACAGATTGCATATGGTCTCTATTAAAATTGCAGTTAATTGTGTTTTTGTTTTTTGATCTTTTTTAGTTTGTTTTGTTTTGCAGAAATTCACAAGTTGATTCTAAAACTCATATGAAAATGCAAGCAATCCAAAAGCCAAAAAGTTCTTGAAAGAGAAAAACAAATTTGGAAAAGTAATATTCTCAATTTCAGATATTACTATAAAGCTACAGTAATCAAGAATGTGCGATTCTGATATAAAGATGGATAGATAGATAGATAGATAGATATAGATATAGATAAATGGAATAAAACAGAAAGTCTACGTTATTGGTTGATTGATTTTTGACAAGGGTGTCAAGACAATTCAATGAGTGAAAATAATCTTTTCAACAAATGGTGCTATATCAACTGGATTTCCACATACAAAAGAATGAGTTTGGACACTTACCTCATACCATATACAAAAATTAACTCAAAATAGATCAGAAGCATACATGTAAAAGCTAAAACTGTAAAATTCTTATAAGAAAACATAGGAGTAAATCTTTATGAACTTTTTATGAACTTAGGTTGGTCTCTCTCTCTCTCTCTCTCTCTCTCTATATATATATATATATAAAAAAAACACCAAAAAGAGCAAGCAGCAAAACACAACCAAAAATAGATTAACTGAACTTCATCAAAATTTAAAATGTGCATTAAAAAACACTGTAAAGACAGAGAAAGACAATACACAAATGGGGAAAAATATTTATAAATCACATGTCTGATTTATAGTCTAGTATTCAGAGTATCTAAAGAACTTTAAAAGTCATCAATAACAAGATAAATAATAAAATGTTTTAAATGGACAGAAAATTTGAATAGACATTTCTCCAAAAAAGATATACAAATGGCCAAGAAGCAATAATAAAATATGTTCAGCATATTTATTCATTAGGAAACTGCAAATCTAGCCTTCAATGCAGTATTATTTCACACTCACAATTATGGCTATAATTTTTTTAAAACAGAAAATAAAAACTGTTGGTAAGGATGTGGACATATTAGAACTGTCATATATTGCTGATGAGAATGTAAATAGTGCAGCTTCTGTGGACAACAGTTTTGCTGTCCCTCAAATAGCTCCAAACATAGTATTTGGTAGTGTTACTATAAGACTCAGGATTTCCAATCCTAAGTATTCACCCAGGATAATTGGAAACATATGTCCCCATGAAAACTTGGACCCAAATACTCATAGCACCATTGTTAATGATAACCAGAAAGTGGAAACAACACTATGTCCATAAACTGATGAATGGATAAACAATATATGGTTTATCTATGCAATGGAATTTTATTCAGCCATAAAAAGAAATAAAGTCCCAATACATGCTACATAATGGATAAACCTTGAAAATATTATGCTAAGTAAAAGAAACCAGAAACAAAAGGCCACATACGATGTGATTCTGTTTATATGAAATGCCCAGAATAGGCAAATTTAAAGACAGAAAGCAGATTAGTGACTGCAAAAGGTTAGGCATAGGAAAGGATGGAGAGTGACTGGTAATGGGTAAGTAGTTTCTTTTGGGGGTTATGAATATAACTGGACTTAGTGGTGATGCTTGCACATCTCTGTGAATATCTGAAAATCTACTGAAATGTACTCTTTAAATGGTGAATTCTATAATATGCAAATTAAAAAACAATTACATAAAACAATGACATAAAATTTATTTTTGGATCTATAACATATAGAAATGCAACATATTTGACAATAACAATATAAAGAGAGAGTAGGAATTAAGCTATATGGAGGTGAGGAAACAGAGTAGAGGACAACTCAAATCTACAGAAAGAAATAGAGACAACCAGAAATGGAAAATATGAAGTCTAATTAAAAAAAAAAAAAAAAAAGAAACTAGAAATATGTGTGTTCTTCTTTATTATCTTTGTTTCTCGAAAAATATATAAAATTGGCCAGGCATGGTGGCTCAGCCTGTAATCCCAGCACTTTGGGAGGCCGAGGCAGGAGGATCACCTGAGGTCAGGAGTTCAAGACCAGGCTGACCAACATAGAAAAACCCCGTCTCTACTAAAAATACAAAATTAACCGGACGTGGTGGCACATGCCTGTAATCCCAGCTACTGGGAAGGCTGAGGCAGGAGAATCGCTTGAACCCAGGAGATGGAGGTTGCAGTGAGCCGAGATCGCACCATTGCACTCCAACCTGGGCAACAAGAGTTAAACTCCGTCTCAAAAAAAAAAAAAAAAAAAAAAAGAAAAAAAGACATTAAATTATATGAAATGAAAATTATAAAAAAGTATTGTTTGAAAACTTATATAGGTATAATATTTATAATAGTAATAACATGAAAAAGGGGGAAGAGAGCTACACAGGAGTAAAGTTTCTATACCTTACTAGAAATAATTTTATATAAATCTAAAGTAGCTTGTGATTCACTATGATTCATAATGTAACTCCTGGAGCAATCATTCATAAAATAATTTTTAAAATTATGGTTAAAAATTAAAGAAATTAATATTTTACACTAAAAAGTATCAATTTATGACATAAGGACACGGTGAAGGAGGAACAGAGGAAATATATAGTCATGGAGCACATAGAAAACAAAAGCCAGACATGGTGGCTCACACGTGTAATGCCAGCATTTTGGGAGTCCAAGGCAGGAAAATCACTTGGGGCCAGGAGTTCGAGGCCAGCCTGGGCAACATAGCGAGACCCCATGTCTACAGAAAAATGTTTTGAAATAAAATTAAATAAAATGGCAGACATAAATCTAATCATATCAATAGTAACATAATATGTGGATGGATTAAATAATCCAATCAAAAGACAGTGATCATCAGACACAATCAGACTTCATGCTCTCTACAGGAAGCACAATTTAAATTCAAAGATACAAATAGGTTGAAAGTAAAAGGGAAGAAAAAGATATACTATACAAACAGCAATCATATGAGAACATGAGTGGCTTTTTTTTTTTGAGATGGAGACTCATGTTCTGTCGCCCAGGCTGCAGTGCATTGGCACCATCTCGGCTCACTGCAACCTCTGCCTCCTGGGATCAAATGATTCTCCCACCTCAACCTCCTGAGTAACTGGGATTACAGGCACCCACCACAATGCCTGGTTAATTTTTGTATTTTTTAGTAGAGCTGGGGTTTCACCATGTTGATCAGGCTGGTTTGGAACTTCTGACCTCAAGTGATCCGCCCGCCTTGGCCTCCCAAAGTGCTGGGATTATAGGCATAAGCCACTGCACCTGGCCAAGAACATGAGTGGCTTTATCAATATGAGACAAAATAGACACTGAGGCAAAAACTGTTAACGTATATAAAGATGGCTATTTTAGAATAGTAAAGATAGCAGAATAATAGAATATATCAATGATATAGAAGAACTTACCAACATTATAAATCAACTATACAATATCTGTATAACACTCTATCCAACTACAGCAGAATACACATTCTTTTCAAGTGCACATGCAACATCCTCCAGGATAGATCACATGCTAGGTCGTAAAACAAGCCTCAGTAGATTTAGGAGGATTGAAATCATGCACTTCATGCTCTCTGAGAAAAACAAACAAACAAACAAACAAAAACCTCAGTTTCTCCCACTATACTCTTTCAAGGTGCTTCTGACAGCAGATGTAAGTGCACATCGAGCAAGCCAGCAATTCTGCAGCAGACACCAGCTGGATATCCTCCAACCCAGTTCAATTCCAACACTATCTACCCGGAGATAGCATCAGATCCCACAGGTTGAGGGCTCAGTCCCACAAGGCTGCTCCCTGCTTCTAATGCCAATTACAAGGCCCAGGTTGTTTCATCTGTGCTTCTGACTGATGGGCTATAAATTGAGGTTCCCATGATTCCCTACTCATGTTTGATCAGTTTACTAGAGTGGATCACAGAACTCAGGTAAACATTTATTTACGCTTACTGATTTATTTTAAAGAATATTACAAAGGAAGATGCATAGGGTGGGGGTACAGGATCACGTGTGCGAATTGTCCAAATCCTTCCTTGGTGCACCACCTTCCGGAAATCTCCATGTGTTCAGGTATTGGGAAGCTCTTCGAATCCACTCTTTTTTGAAATTTTATGGATGCTTCATTACATAGTCATGATTGATTAAATCATTGGTCGTTGGTGATCAGCTTCATCTTCAGCCCTTGTCTCCTCCTTGGAGGTTAGGGGGTGCGGCTCAAAGTTCCAGCCCTCTAATTCTGCCTTTGTCTTTCTGGAGACCAGCATCCATCCTGAAGCTACCTAGAGGCTACAGTCATCAGTCAACTCATTGTTTTTTCTTTTTTTAGAGATTATGTCTCACTAGTTGCCCAGGTTGGTCTCAAACTCCCGAGCTCAAGCAATCCACCCACCTTGGCCTCTCAAAGTGCTGGAATTACAGGCATGCACTACCATGCCTCCTGTGGTCAACTCATTAGCATACAAAAAGATATTTATCCCTTTGAAGATTCCAAGGATTTAGGGAGTTGTATGCTGGGAATGGGGACAAGTACCAAATATATATTTCACAATATAAGACTCTCTGACCACAATGAAATAAAATTAAAAATCAACAGCAGAAGAAAATTTGAGTTCATAAGTATGTGGAATTTATAAAACACACTTCTAAATAATTAATGGTGCAAAGAAGAGACTACTCAAAAATTAACAGTTTAAGATGAATAAAAGCACCAACATAACACACCAAAACTTGAGATACAGCTAAAGTAGTTCTTGAAAATTTATAGCTATAAATGCCTATATTACAAAAGAAGAATTATCTTAAACCAATTACCTAACCCAAAGTAAAGCCAAAGTGAGCAGAAAGAAGAAAATAATAAAGATTGTAATTAAATTTGACTGAAATTAAGGCTAGTGAGGCAGAAATAATTTGATAAAACTTTATTGGAAGCCAAATGTGAGGATCAATCTGGAAGACACACCATCAACGCTGGGGGGTGTTCTGAAATCTGTCACTAAGTGAGAGGATTTTATAGAAGTTTAAAAGAAGGGAGAGGGACTCATAATGGAGTTGTCCTCTTTTCATTGGAGGATACAATACAGAAGTTATAATCATTGGTTACAGATTATATCATAGAGGCTAAATATGTCTAGATGCAAGGCAATCCAGTGGAAATTCATGCTTCAGTTAACCTTAAAATAAATCAGCATCCAATTTAGTGTCCGTAGGTTACACATTGATCAATACATCAAAAATCTGAGAAATTTACAGTAACATTATTTACTCAGAGAGAGAATGTTGCCCTTGAGTCACGAGACTTCCCCAAGGTGGATTAATTTGGAAGACTGGTTTCTGTCAAATGTGACCTGAAAGTTGTGTAAACCAAAAAGTATCTGAGACAGGTCTCAATCAATTTATGTTTATTTTGCCAAGGTTAAGGACATGCCTGGGAGACAAGTCTGTGCCTTTATCCAAGATGATTTTGGGGGCTTGGATATTTAAAGGAGAAAAGCAGGCTAGAAGGGAAAGAGGGAGGCTATGGTCACATTATTGAATCCGCATGTTGCAAGAGAAGAGGAGCAGGTAGGGGAATAGTCAGTTATGTATTACTCCCATGCTCAGTAAATCGGCACTTTACATAAAGATAAGGAGAACATATAGTGGAAATATTTAAACTTTTACCTGTAGCTATCTGCTTAGGAACAAAAGGAAAGGCAATTTCTTGCATGACTCAGCTTTTAGCTTATTTATTCATTTTTTTTCCTTTTGGCATAGTGAATTGGGGTCCTGAGTTTTTATTTTCTTTTCACAGTTATCACTAAAATAAATGAAATAGAAAATAGAAAAAAAAATAGAGAAAATCAACAAACCCAAAAGTTGTTTCTTTTAAAAGTTTGATAAAGTTGACAAACTTTTAGCTAGACTGACAAATAAAAAAGAAGATTAAAATTACTAAAATCAGGAGATACTACTCCTACTAACTATATAGAAATAAAAATTATAAAGGAATCCTGGGAACATTTATATGTCAATAAATAATATAAATAAAATGGACAAAAATTCCTAGAAAGATATAAACTACTGTAACTGACTCAAGAAGAAACAAAAAGTCTACTTAGAACTATTAAAAGGAAGAAGATTGAATAAGTAATCAAGAAACTTCCCATAAAGAAAAATCCAGTATTGGAGGCTGGGGAGAGTAGGGAGGAGGGGAAAATGGGGAGAGGCTGGGTAAAGGATACATTGCAGGTAGATAGGAAAAATGAGTTCTAGTGTTCATTAATTTTTCCTGTGTGTTAGCAGCAATTGTTAGATATTTCCAGATATTTAAAACTATCCCTTCAGTAAATTTTATTTATTTAAAGGCAATACCCTGAAGCCTCCAAAATAAAACAAGTACAGGTTATTCAGTAAAACTTCCTGGAGGGATAACCAATTTCTTCTCCATGAATATTCTGTGATCTGCAGTTCTCATAGTGGGAATAATAGAACTAGAAAGGGTGATTGAAAACTTTTTCACAAGTCATTAAATTATAAGTTACTTCTGTTGGAAGGCCAACAAATTAGTCTGAATTAATTAACTAAAGTTGTCATGGGTAATTGAATAGCCCTTTCTTTCTTCTCAGCCAAGGGGAATTGTGCTATGGCATTTTTTTTTATTGCATTTATATAAATACTACAGGACAAACAGAACAGTCTGTGACTAGGCTAAGATAAAAAGCCACCCGGCTTTCTGAAACAGACCTCACCGAATTCTTGGACATGTTTCCATTGCCTGAGTCTGGACTTATGGCAAAGACTAATAATCATTTTGTTTCTGACAATTGCGTATGTTACAGTTGGCCAATATATCCTGTCCAGAGTCTTAAATGCTACTAAGCAGCTATTGTCAAGTCAGGTGTTTCAAAATCTCATCCTATGACAGAAGTAGTAGAAAGGATTAACCCCAGATAAACTACAAACAATATTGGATGGACACCCTATAGATTGTAATCAAAATCTTGTAGTGGTTAATATCTGGGTACTCTGGATTCATGTGCTGTGGCCCAACTTCATCTGTCCTTATCCAAATGAGAGAATTAAAAAAAAAAAGAGCAATCTCTAACATTTAAGGCTGGCCTCGCACTCACAGCTAAATAATATTATTTTCATAAACGATATTAATAATCTCACAAAATACCAACTTCAGACAAGGTTACTATGAGACCATTATATAATGAGACAAGTCAAGGTCACTTCATGCTTCTGTCTAAGCACAGGCAAAAATCAGCTTGCTATGCTATCTGTACCAAGCACCCCTCCTTGGCCAAAATGAGTGATTGCTACTTCTTTACCAATTACACCTTTATCCTTGCTCTAGTTTCCCTCCCTATAGATAACAGTTATTAAAATGTGCAATCATAAAATTGTCCTCCATTTCGATAGCATACAATCTAGAGCAAACCTCCACTTCTTCAGATACACTTTCAAATCATCCAACGAAAACCCAAATCCTATAGTAAGTTTTTTTCTTATACCTCTTACTGAGACATCCCCTGGTTCCCCATGGTGTGTGTTCTCTCTTTCTGTAGTAAGTAATAAACCCAAACGTAGGTGTATTCCCTGGTGGTCTTTGGCTGAAGGATTTCAACAGTGGATTCAAGATTTCTTTCTAGAGTGATGAAAATGTTCTAAATTAGATTATGATGAAGATTGCACAACTCTAAATATACAGAATCATTGAATTCTATACTTTAAACAGGTGAACTTCATGGTATGTAAATTGTACATCAATGAAGCTGTTAAAATGTATAATATAGTAATATATGTCTATCATTATTGATGCATTAGTCTATTAGCACAATTACAAAGTGGTGATGAGCTTTAATAATACTTCGCTATTTTTACCACAACTGTAGTATGATACAAATATATCTCTGCTTCTAATACTACTGTGGTTTGGTGCCAACATTCATCACTGAAGGAAATGGCAATTTTCAGTCAGAGCTTAGTAAAAATAAAGACATATTTTCTCCATTAAAATTAACTCCTGAATTTTATTTTATTTTTTTAAATTTATTTATTATTATTATACTTTAAGTTGTAGGGTACATGTGCATAACGTGCAGGTTTGTTACATATGTATACTTGTGCCATGTTGGTGTGCTGCACCCATCAACTCGTCATTTACATCAGGTATAACTCCCAATGCAATCCCTCCCCGCTCCCCCCTCCCCATGATAGGCCCCGATGTGTGATGTTCCCCTTCCCGAGTCCAAGTGATCTCATTGTTCAGTTCCCACCTATGAGTGAGAACATGCGGTGTTTGGTTTTCTGTTCTTGTGATAGTTTGCTAAGAATGATGGTTTCCAGCTGCATCCATGTCCCTACAAAGGACACAAACTCATCCTTTTTTATGGCTGCATAGTATTCCATGGTGTATATGTGCCACATTTTCTTAATCCAGTCTGTCACTGATGGACATTTGGGTTGATTCCAAGTCTTTGCTATTGTGAATAGGGCCGCAATAAACATACGTGTGCATGTGTCTTTATAGCAGCATAATTTATAATCCTTTGGGTATATACCCAGTAATGGGATGGCTGGGTCATATGGTACATCTAGTTCTAGATCCTTGAGGAGTCGCCATACTGTTTTCCATAATGGTTGAACTAGTTTACAATCCCACCAACAGTGTAAAAGTGTTCCTATTTCTCCACATCCTCTCCAGCACCTGTTGTTTCCTGACTTTTTAATGATCGCCATTCTGACTGGTGTGAGATGGTATCTCATTGTGGTTTTGATTTGCATTTCTCTGATGGCCAGTGATGATGAGCATTTTTTCATGTGTCTGTTGGCTGTATTAATGTCTTCTTTTGAGAACTGTCTGTTCATATCCTTTGCCCACTTTTTGATGGGGTTGTTTGTTTTTTTCTTGTAAATTTGTTTGAGTTCTTTGTAGGTTCTGGATATTAGCCCTTTGTCAGATGAGTAGATTGCAAAAATTTTCTCCCATTCTGTAGGTTGCCTGTTCACTCTGATGGTAGTTTCTTTTGTTGTGCAGAAGCTCTTTAGTTTAATGAGATCCCATTTGTCAATTTTGGCTTTTGCTGCCATTGCTTTTGGTGTTTTAGACATGAAGTCTTTGCCCATGCCTATGTCCTGAATGGTACTACCTAGGTTTTCCTCTAGGACTTTTATGGTATTAGGTCTAACATTTAAGTCTCTAATCCATCTTGAATTAATTTTCGTATAAGGAGTAAGGAAAGGATCCAGTTTCAGCTTTCTACTTATGGCTAGCCAATTTTCCCAGCACCATTTATTAAATAGGGAATCCTTTCCCCATTTCTTGTTTCTCTCAGGTTTGTCAAAGATCAGATGGCTGTAGATGTGTGGTATTATTTCTGAGGACTCTGTTCTGTTCCATTGGTCTATATCTCTGTTTTGGTACCAGTACCATGCTGTTTTGGTTACTGTAGCCTTGTAGTATAGTTTGAAGTCAGGTAGCGTGATGCCTCCGGCTTTGTTCTTTTGACTTAGGATTGTCTTGGAGATGTGGGCTCTTTTTTGGTTCCATATGAACTTTAAAGCAGTTTTTTCCAATTCTGTGAAGAAACTCATTGGTAGCTTGATGGGGATGGCATTGAATCTATAAATTACCTTGGGCAGTATGGCCATTTTCACAATATTGATTCTTCCTATCTATGAGCATGGTATGTTCTTCCATTTGTTTGTGTCCTCTTTTATTTCACTGAGCAGTGGTTTGTAGTTCTTGAAGAGGTCCTTTACATCCCTTGTAAGTTGGATTCCTAGGTATTTTATTCTCTTTGAAGCAATTGTGAATGGAAGTTCATTCCTGATTTGGCTGTTTGTCTGTTACTGGTGTATAAGAATGCTTGTGATTTTTGCACATTAATTTTGTATCCTGAGACTTTGCTGAAGTTGCTTATCAGCTTAAGGAGATTTTGGGCTGAGTTCAAATTTAAAATTCAGGAGTTGGCAGAGCAAGATGGCAGAATAGGAACAGCTCCAGTCTCCAACTCCCAGCGCAAGCGACACAGAAGACCGGTGATTTCTGCATTTTCAACTGAGGTACTGGGTTCATCTCACTGAGGAGTGCCGGACGATCGGTGCTGGTCAGCTGCTGCAGCCGACCAGCGAAAGCTGAAGCAGGGCGAGGCATTGCCTCACCTGGGAAGTGCAAGGGGGAAGGGAATCCCTTTTCCTAGCCAAGGGAACTGAGACACACAACACCTGGAAAATCGGGTAACTCCCACCCCAATACGGTGCTTTAAGCAAATAGGCACACCAGGAGATCATATCCCACACCTGGCCGGGAGGGTCCCACACCCACGGAGCCTCCCTCATTGCTAGCACAGCAGTCTGTGATCTACCAGCAAGGCAGCAGCGAGGCTGGGGGAGGGGTGCCCACCACTGCTGAGGCTTAAGTAGGTAAGCAAAGCTGCTGGGAAGCTCGAACTGGGTGGAGCTCACAGCAGCTCAAGGAAACCTGCCTGTCTCTGTAGACTCCACCTCTGGGGACAGGGCACAGTAAACAATAACAAACGAAGCAGAAACCTCTACAGATGCAAACGACTCTGTCTGACAGCTTTGAAGAGAGCAGTGGATCTCCCAACACAGAGGTTGAGATCTGAGAAGGGACAGACTCCCCGCTCAAGTGGGTCCCTGGCCCCTGAGTAGCCTAACAGGGAGACATCCCCCACTAGGGGCAATCTGACACCCCACACCTCACAGGGTGGAGTACACCCCTGAGAGGAAGCTTCCAAAGCAAGAATCAGACAGGTACATTCGCTGTTCAGAAATATTCTATCTTCTGCAGCCTCTGCTGCTGATACCCAGGCAAACAGGGTCTGGAGTGGACTTTAAGCAATCTCCAACAGACCTACAGCTGAGGGTCCTGACTGTTAGAAGGAAAACTATCAAACAGGAAGGACACCTACACCAAAACCCCATCAGTACATCACCATTTTCAAAGACCAGAGGCAGATAAAACCACAAAGATGGGGAAAAAGCAGGGCAGAAAAGCTGGAAATTCAAAAAATAAGAGCGCATCTCCCCCGGCAAAGGAGCGCAGCTCATTGCCAGCAATGGATCAAAGTTGGACGGAGAATGACTTTGACGAGATGAGAGAAGAAGGCTTCAGTCCATCAAATTTCTCAGAGCTAAAGGAGGAATTATGTACCCAGCGCAAAGAAACTAAAAATCTTGAAAAAAAAGTGGAAGAATTGATGGCTAGAGTAATTAATGCAGAGAAGGTCATAAACGAAATGAAAGAGATGAAAACCATGACACGAGAAATACGTAACAAATGCACAAGCTTCAGTAACCGACTCAATCAACTGGAAGAAAGAGTATCAGTGATTGAGGATCAAATGAATGAAATGAAGCAAGAAGAGAAACCAAAAGAAAAAAGAAGAAAAAGAAATGAACAAAGCCTGCAAGAAGTATGGGATTCTGTAAAAAGACCAAATCTACGTCTGATTGGGGTGCCTGAAAGTGAGGGGGAAAATGGAACCAAGTTGGAAAACACTCTTCAGGATATCATCCAGGAGAACTTCCCCAACCTAGTAGGGCAGGCCAACATTCAAATCCAGGAAATACAGAGAGCGCCACAAAGATACTCCTCGAGAAGAGCAACTCCAAGACACATAATTGCCAGATTCACCAAAGTTGAAATGAAGGAAAAAATCTTAAGGGCAGCCAGAGAGAAAGGTCGGGTTACCCACAAAGGGAAGCCCATCAGACTAACAGCAGATCTCTCGGCAGAAACTCTCCAAGCCAGAAGAGAGTGGGGGCCAATATTCAACATTCTTAAAGAAAAGAATTTTAAACCCAGAATTTCATATCCAGCCAAACTAAGTTTCATAAGTGAAGGAGAAATAAAATCCTTTATAGATAAGCAAATGCTTAGAGATTTTGTCACCACCAGGCCTGCCTTACAAGAGACCCTGAAGGAAGCACTAAACATGGAAAGGAACAACCGGTACCAGCCATTGCAAAAACATGCCAAAATGTAAAGACCATCAAGGCTAGGAAGAAACTGCATCAACTAACGAGCAAAATAACCAGTTAATATCATAATGGCAGGATCAAGTTCACACATAACAATATTAACCTTAAATGTAAATGGACTAAATGATCCAATTAAAAGACACAGACTGGCAAACTGGATAGAGTCAAGACCCATCAGTCTGCTGTATTCAGGAGACCCATCTCACATGCAGAGACATACATAGGCTCAAAATAAAGGGATGGAGGAAGATTTACCAAGCAAATGGAGAACAAAAAAAAGCGGGGGTTGCAACACTAGTCTCTGATAAAACAGACTTTAAACCATCAAAGATCAAAAGAGACAAAGAAGGCCATTACATAATGGTAAAGGGATCAATTCAACAGGAAGAGCTAACTATCCTAAATATATATGCACCCAATACAGGAGCACACAGATTCATAAAGCAAGTCCTTAGAGACTTACAAAGAGACTTACACTCCCATACAATAATAATGGGAGACTTCAACACTCCACTGTCAACATTAGACAGATCAACGACACAGAAAGTTAACAAGGATATCCAGGAATTGAACTCATCTCTGCAGCAAGCCGACCTAATAGACATCTATAGAACTCTCCACCCCAAATCAACAGAATATACATTCTTCTTAGCACCACATTGTACTTACTCCAAAATTGACCACGTATTTGGAAGTAAAGCACTCCTCAGCAAATGTACAAGAACAGAAATTATAACAAAGTGTCTCTCAGACCACAGTGCAATCAAACTAGAACTCAGGACTAAGAAACTCAATCAAAACTGCTCAACTACATGGAAACTGAACAACCTGCTCCTGAATGACTACTGGGTACATAACGAAATGAAGGCAGAAATAAAGATGTTCTTTGAAACCAATGAGAACAAAGATAGCCTGAGTTTCAACTCCTGAATTTTAAATTTGAACCTCAGGCTAAAATCTCCTGTGCTAGAGGGAAATTTAAATAACAAAAGAGTCCAACCTCCTCATGTTAGAAAATGAGGAACTCAGGCTGAATCAGGGGCAGCACTTGGGCAAAGTCACAAAGGAAGCTAAGCAGCTGGGTCCCCTGTATCCCCTGACTCTCCGTTCAAAGCTTGGTTCCCTAGTTCCACTATGTCCTTTTGATGACTTAGTAATTTGTTATCTGAAAGTAAAATCTGAACCAACGTTCAGCAACAGGGTGATGAAGTTTCAGGTCCTGATGCTGCCATGTCTATCCTCTCTGAGCCGCTCTAGGCTTGGCCAGAATACAGTGTGGATGGTCTCATGTTGATTCCTCTCTGGCTAGCTGAACCTATGGCAGGCACCACACCGATGAAGTTGGTCTACAGCTTCGCAGCATCTTTCTCAGGAATCAGGGAGTGTCTTCCCTGAAGCTTTGGATGGGAATCCCATAGCTCTGCATTGTAAAAGTGCCTGCATACTGCCCGCTTAGCAGTTAGGGCAAAATTCTGACTTTCTTGTTCTCCTGGGTCTGCATTGCTATTTCTTTCTCTGGACCTCAGTTTCCTCATCTATCAATAAAATGGATGTGGTGTGTCCTTCTCTCCCTCCCTCCTTAGCCACCAGGTTTACTGTGAGGAGCAAAAAGAGAATGTGTACAGAATCACATAGAAAATATAATGTGCTCAGAAAATGCTAGAGACTATGATATTGAAACCAAACAACACCACCTGACCTCAGTTTTCTTCTTAAAAGCCTTTGCTCTGAAAATTAGGGTTCAGACAACTCTTTCTTGCTCCTCCCATTGTGACTCAGGGGAAGTCACATAACTGTGCCTCAGTTTGTCATCCCTAAAGTTGAGGTGATCTTTACAGTACCTGCCTTAACGTTGGGATGATAACAACAGCAACTGCCTTAAAGGATTGCTGTAATGAGAAGAGGGATTACTATCTGTAAATAATTCAGAATAATCCCTGTCACAGACATTGTACTCAATAAAAATTTGTTATTTATTTTACAGAAATCAGAGGATAAGTGTCTGTCTGTGCTGTGGGGATGGGATTTTTCACTAATATTATTTTATTTGATTGCAATAGCCATTCTAGGAGACAGAAAGAATATTGGTGGGGACGGGGGTGGGAGGGGGGCAGCATTAATACCATGAGTGTTCTGTACATTGCGTCTCTCCCAGCCTCAAATTGTGGATCAAATTTCACATTATTTTACGAGATAAAAGCTACACTCAAAAAAAAATTGTCTTCAACCTCCATCGTATTTTAAGGGTCATACTAGTGTTAAATATGCAACTTGATATCAATTACTTGCCTCACAAAATTAGTTAAAAAAAAAAAAAAAAAAAAAAGTGAATAGATTAGAAATTAAGATCCCTAGACCTCAATCTGATATCTGGTGTCTGTATCTTACTGTGTGACTTTGGGCTCCTTTCTTCCCTTTTTGGGACCCTTGTTTCCTGTCTGAGCAATGGAGGAGGAGAGAGCTTTTCAGTTCTAAGATTCTGTGATCTCATCTCATTCTCCCCTTGACTGTTTTTTTTTTTTTTTTTTTTTTTTTTTTTGTCCCTGAGTAAACCTTTCATCTTAATCTGTATAGTATTGCTACAAAGAAATATCTGAAGCTGGGTAATTTATAAAGAAGAAAGATTTATTTGGCTCATGATTCTGATGTCTTGAAAAGTTAACGATTACGCATCTGATGAGGGCCTCAGGCTGCTTCCACTTATGGCTGATGGTGAAAGGGAGCTGACACATGCAGAGACCCCATGGGAAGAAAGGAAGAAATGGGCGGGGGTGCCAGACTGTTGTTTTTTTTTTGTTGTTCTTTTTTTTTTCTATGATTCTGTTTATATGCCTTTCAAAATCAGACATGATTAATTTTTTGTCTATAAATCAGGACAGTGATCACTTTGGAAGGGTAAGTAGAGACTGATACAGGAAGGAGGGAGCTTTTACAGTCCTGATAATGTTCTAATTTTTGTTGTAGAATGCCAGTTACATAAACATGCTCAACTTTTGAAACTTTGCTGAGCTGAACACTTATGAATTATATTCATTTTAAAAAAATAATTTCAACTTTTACTTGAGATTCAGGAGGTACATGTCCAGGTTTGTTACCTGGGTATAATGTGTGATGCTGAGGTTCAGGATATGATTAATCGCCTCACCCAGGTACTGAGCATAGTACCCAACAGTTAGTTTTTCAACCCATTCCCTCTCCCTCCCTTCAATTCTATTTTTTTTGTTTGTTTTTTATTATTATACTATAAGTTCTAGGGTACATGTGCACAACGTGCAAGTTTGTTACCTAGGTATATATGTGCCATGTTGGTTTGCTGCACCCACCAACTTGTGATTTACATTAAGTATTTCTCCTAATGCTATCCTGCCAACAGCGCCCCACCCCTGACCATCCCCGGTGTGTGATGTTCCCCGCCCTGTGTCCATGTGTTATTGATGCTCAACTCCCACCTATGAGTGAGAACATGCAGTGTTTGGTATTCTGTCCTTGTGATAGTTTGCTTATAATGATGGTTTCCAGCTTCATCCATGTCCCTGCAAAGCACATGAACTCATCTTTTTTTTTTTTTTTCTTTTTTATTGATGCACAGTATTCCAAGGTGTATATGTGCCACATTTTCTGAATCCAGTCTATCATTGATGGATATTTGGGTTGGTTCCAAGTCTTTGCTATTGTGAATAGAGCCACAATAAACATATGTGGTGTGTGTGTGTGTCTTTATAGTAGCATGATTTACAATCCTTTGGGTATATACCTAGTAATGGAAGTGCTGGGTCAAATGGTATTTCTAGTTCTAGATCCTTGAGGAATCACTAAACTGTCTTGCACAATGGTTGAACTACTTTACACTCCCACCAACAGTGTAAAAGCATTCCTATTTCTCCACATCCTCTCCAGCATCTGTTGTTTCCTGACTTTTTAATGATTGCCATTCTAACTGGCATGAGATGGTATCTCATTGTGGTTTTGATTTGCATTTTTCTGATGATCAGTGATGATGAGCATTTTTTCATTTGTCTGTTACCTGCATAAATGCCTTCTTTTGAGAAGTATCTGTTCATATCCATTGCCCACTTTTTGATGGTTTTTTTTTTTTTCTTGTAAATTTGTTTAAGTTCTTTTTAGATTCTGGATATTAGCCCTTTATCAGATGGGTAGATTGCAAACATTGTCTCCCATTCTGTAGGTTGCCTGTTCACTCTGATGATAATTTCTTTTACTGTGCAGAAGCTCTTTAGTTTAATAAAATCCCATTTGTCTATTTTGGCTTTTGTTGCCATTGCTTTTGGTGTTTTAGTCATGAAGACTTTGTAGATGCCTATGTCCTGAATGGTATTGCCTAGATTTTCTTCTAGGGCTTTTATGGTGTTAGGTCTTATATTTAAGTCTTTAATCCATCTTAAGGTTAATTTGTGTATATGGTGTAAGGTTTCTACTTTCAGCTTTCTACATATAATTAGCCAGTTTTCCCAGCACCTTTTATTAAATAGGGAATAATTTCCCCATTGCTTGTTTTTGTCAGGTTTGTCAAAGATCAGATGGTTCTAGATGTGTGTTGTTTTCCTAATTGAATACCCTTTTCCTAATTGAATACCCTTTATTTCTTTCTCCTGCCTGATTGCCCCACCCAGAGCTTCCAATACTATATTGAATAGGAGTGGTGAGAGAGGGCATCCTTGTCTTGTGCCAGTTTTCAAAGGGAATGCTTCTAGTTTTTGCCCATTCAGTATGATATTGGCTGTGGATTTGTCATAAATAGCTCTTAGTAGTTTAAGATACGTTCCATCAATACTTAGTTTATTGAGAGTTTTTAGCATGAAGTTTGTTGAATTTTTTTGAACGGCTTTTCTGCATCCATTGAGATAATCATGTGGTTTTTGTCATTGGTTATGTTTATGTGATGGATTACGTTTATTGATTTGCATATGTTGAACCAGGCTTGCATCCCAGGAAGCCGAGTTGATCGTGGTGGATAAGATTTTTGATGTGCTGCTGGATTCGGTTTTCCAGTATTTTATTGAGGATTTTTGCATCGATGTTCATCAGGGATATTGGTCTAAAATTCTCTTTTTGTTTTGTCTCTACCAGACTTTCGTATCAGGATGACGCTAGCCTCATAAAATGAGTTAGGGAGGATTCCCTCTTTTTCTATTGATTGGAATAGTGTCAGAAGGAATAGTACCAGCTCCTCTTTGTACCACTGGTAGAATTCAGCTGTGAATCCATCAGGTCCTGGACTTTTTTTTGGTTGGTAGGCTATTAATTATTGCCTCAATTTCAGAACCTGTTATTGGTCTATTCAGAGATTCAACTTCTTTCTAGTTTAGTCTTGTGAGGGTGTAAGTTTCCAGGAAATTATTCATTTCTTCTAGATTTTCTAGTTTATTTGCATAGAGGTGTTTATAGTATTGTCTAATGGTAGTTTGTATTTCTGTGGGATCGTTGGTGATAAACCCCTCTATCATTTTTTATTAGATTCTTTTTGATTCTTCTCTCATTTCTTCTTTATTAGTCTTGCTTGCGGTTTATGTATTTTTGTTGATTTTTTCAAAAAACCAGCTGCTGGATTCATTGATTTATTTTGAAGGGATTTTTTGTGTCTCTATCTTCCTCAGTTCTGCTCTGACCTTAGTCATTTCTTGCCTTCTGCTTGCTTTTGAATTTGCTTGCTCTTGCTTCTCTAGTTCTTTTAATTGTGATGTTAGGGTGTCAATTTTAGATCTTTCCTGCTTTCTCTTGTGGTCATTTAGTGCTATAAATTCCCCTCTACACACTGCTTTAAATGTGTCCCAGAGATTCTGGTGCATTGTGTCTTTCTTCTCATTGGTTTTACCATCTTTATTTCTGCCTTAATTTCATTATTTACCCAATAGTCATTCAGGAGCAGGTTGTTCAGCTTCCATGAAGTTGTGTGGTTTTGAGTGAGTTTATTAATCCTGAATTCTAATTTGATTGCACATGGTCTATCAGTTTGTTGTGATTTCTGTTCTTTTACATTTGCTGAGAAGTATCTTACTACCAATTATATTGTCAATTTTAGAATAAGTGTGATGCGGTGCTGAGAAGAATGTATATTCTGTTGATTTGGGGTGTAGAGTTCTCTAGAAGTCTATTAGGTCCACATGGTCCAGAGCTGAGTTTAAGTCCTGGATATCCTTGTTAACCTTCTGTCTTGTTGATCTGTCTAATATTGACAATGGGGTGTTAAATTCTCCTATTATTATTGTGTGGGAGTCTAAGTCTCTTTGTAGGTCTCTAGGGACTTGCTTAATGAATCTGGGTGCTCTCATATTGGGTGCATATACATTTAAGATAGGTAGCTCCTCTTGTTAAATTGATCCCTTTACCATTATGTAGTGGCCTTCTTTGTCTTTTTTGGTCTTTGTTGGTTTAAAGTCTGTTTAAAGTCTGTTTAATCAGGACTAGGATTGCAACCCCTGCTTTTTTTTTTTTTTTTTTTTTTGCTTTTGATTTGCTTGTTAGATCTTCCTCCATCCCTTTATTTTGAGCCTATATGTGTCTTTGCATGTGAGATGGGTCTCCTGAATATAGCACAGTGATAAGTCTTGACTCTTTTTTTTTCTTTTTTATTAAACTTTAAGTTCTAGGGTACATGTGTACAATGCGCAGGTTTGTTACATATGTATACGTGTGCCATGTTGGTGTACTGCACCCATTAACTCGTCATTTACATTAGGTATATCTCCTAATGCTATCCCTCCCCTCTACCCAGCCCCACAACAGGCCCCAGTGTGTGATGTTCCCCTTCCTGTGTCCAAGTGTTCTCGTTGTTCAATTCCCACCTATGACTGAGAACATGTGGTATTTTGTTTTCTGTTCTTGCAATAGTTTGCTGAGAATGATGGTTTCCAGCTTCATCCATGTCCCTACAAAGGACATGAACTTACCCTTTTTTATGGCTGCATAGTATTCTATGGTGTATATGTGCCACATTCTTAATTCAGTCTATCATTGATGGACATTTGGGTTGGTTCCAAGTCTTTGCTCTTGTGAATAGTGCCACAATAAACATACGTGTGTATAAGTCTTTATAGCAGCATAATTTATAATCCTTTGGGTATATACCCAGTCATGGGATGGCTGCGTCAAATGGTATTTCTAGTTCTAGATCCTTGAGGAATCGCCACACTGTCTTCCACAGTGGTTGAAGTAGTTTACGTCCCACCAGCAGTGTAAAAGTGTTCCTATTTCTTCACATCCTCTCCAGCACTTGTTGTTTCCTGACCTTTTAATGATTACCATTCTAACTGGTGTGAGATGGTATCTCATTGTGGTTTTGATTTGCATTTCTCTGATGACCAGTGATGATGAGCATTTTTTCATATGTCTGTTGGCTGCATAAATGTCTTCTTTTGATAAGTGTCTATTTATATCCTTTGCCCAATTTTTGATGGGGTTGTTTTTTTCTTGTAAACTTGTTTGAATTCTTTGTAGATTCTGGATATTAGGCCTTTGTCAGATGAGTAGATTGCAAAAATTTTCTCCCATTCTGTAGGTTGCCTGTTCACTCTGATGGTAGTTTCTTTTGCTATGCAGAAGCTCTTTAATTTAATTAAATACCATTTGTCAATTTTGGCTTTTGTTGCCATTGCCTTTGGTGTTTTAGACATGAAGTTCTTGCCCATTCCTGTGTACTGAATGGTATTGCCTAGATTTTCTTCAAGGGTTTCTATGGTTTTAGATCTAACATTTAAGCCTCTAATCCATCCTGAATTAATTCTTGTATAAGGTGTAAGGAAGGGATCCAGTTTCAGCTTTCTACATATGGCTAGCCAGTTTTCCCAGGACCATTTATTAAATAGGGAATCCTTTCCCCATTTCTTTTTTTTTTTTCAGGTTTGTCAAAGAACAGATGGTTGTAGATGTCTGGAATCATTTCTGAGGGCTCTGTTCTGTTCCATTGGTCTATATCTCTGTTTTGATAGCAGTACCATGCTGTTTTGCATACTGTAGCCTTGTGGTATAGTTTGAAGTCAGGTAGCATGATGCCTCCAGCTTTGTTCTTTTGGCTTAGGAGTGTCTTGGCAATGTGGGCTCTTTTTTGGTTCCATGTGAACTTTAAAGTAGTTTTTTCCAATTCTGTGAAGAAACTCATTGGTAGCTTAATGGTGATGGCATTGAATCTATAAATTACCTTGGACAGTATGGTCATTTTCACGATATTGATTCTTCCTGTCCATGAGCATGGAATGTTCTTCCATTTGTTTGTGTCCTCTTTTATTTCATTAAGCAGTGGTTTGTAGTTCTCCTTGAAGAGGTACTTCACATCCCTTGTAAGTTGGATTCCTAGGTATTTTATTCTCTTTAAAGCAATTGTGAATGGGAGTTCACTTATGATTTGACTCTCTGTTTTTCTGTTATTGGTGTATAAGAATGCTAGTGACTTTTGTACATTGATTTTGTATCCTGAGACTTTGCTGAAGTTGCTTATCAGCTTAAGGAGATTTTGGGCTGAGACTATGGGGTTTTCTAAATATACAATCATGTCTTCTGCAAACAGGGACAATTTGACTTCCTCTTTTCCTAGTTGAATACCCTTTATTTCTTTCTCATGCCTGATTGCCCTGGCCAGAACTTCCAACACTATGTTGAATAGGAGTGGTGAGAGAGGGCATCCCTGTCTTGTGCCAGTTTTCAAGGGGATGCTTCCAGTTTTTGCCCATTCAGTATGATATTGGCTGTGGATTTTTCATTAATAGCTCTTATTATTTTGAGATATGTTCCATCAATACCGAATTTTTTGAGAGTTTTATCATGAAGGGCTGTTGAATTTTGTCAAAGGCGTTTTCTGCATTTATTGAGATATTCATGTGGTTTTTGTTTTTGGTTCTGTTTATATGCTGGATTACATTTATTGATTTGCATATGTTGAACCAGCCTTGCATCCCAGGGATGAAATCTACTTTATCATGGTGGATAAACTTTTTGATGTGATGCTGGATGCGGTTTGCCAGTATTTTTTTGAGGATTTTTGCATCAATGTTCATCAGGATTATTGGTCTAAAATTTTCTTTTGTTGTAGTGTCTCTGGCAGGCTTTGTAATCAGGATGATGTTGGCCTCATAAAATGAGTTAGGGAGGATTCCCTCTTTTTCTATTGATTGGAATAATTTCAAAAAAATGGTACCAGTTCTTCCTTGTACCTCTGGTAGAATTCGGCTGTGAATCCGTCTGGTCCTGGACTTTTTTGGTTGGTAGGCTATTAATTATTGCCTCAATTTCAGAGCCTGATATTGGTCTATTCAGGGATTCCACTTCTTTCTGGTTTGGTTTTGGGAGAGTGTGTGTGTCCAGGAATTTATCCATTTCTTCTACGTTTTGTAGTTTATTTGTGTAGAGGTGTTTATAGTATTCTCTGATGGTAGTTTGTATTTCTGTGGGGTCGGTGGTGATATCCCCTTTATCATTTTTTATTGTGTCTATTTTATTCTTCTCCCTTTTCCTCTTTCTTAGTCTTGTTAATGGTCTATCAGTTTTGTTGATCTTTTCAAAAAACCAGCTCCTGGATTCATTGATTTTTTTGAAGGATTTTTTTTTTTTTTGTCTCTATCGCCTTCAGTTCTGCTCTGATCTTAGTTATTTCTTGCCTTCTGCTAGCTTTTGAATGTGTTTGCTCTTGTTTCTCTAGGTCTTTTAATTGTGATATTAGGGTGGCAATTTTAGATCTTTCCTGCTTCTTTCCCTAGTGGGCATTTAGTGCTACAAATTTCCCTCTACGCACTGCTTTATATGTGTCCCAGAGATTCTGGAATGTTATCCAAAAACATCTTTATTTCTGTCTTCATTTCGTTATGTACCCAGCAATCATTCAGGAGCAGGTTGTTCAGTTTCCATGTAGTTGAGCGGTTTTGAGTGAGTTTCATAATCCTGAGTTCTCGTTTGATTGCACTGTTGTCTGAGAGACAGTTTGTTATAATTTCTGTCCTTGTACATTTGCTGAGGAGTGCTTTACTTCCAATTATGTGGTCAATTTTGGAATATGTGTGATGTGGTGCTGAGAAGAATGTATATTCTGTTGATTTGGGGTGGAGAGTTCTGTAGATGTCTATTAGGTTCCCTTGGTGCAGAGTTGAGTACGATTCCTGGATATCCTTGTTAACTTTCTGTCTCATTAATCTGTCTAATGTTGACAGTGGGGTGTTAAAATCTCCAATTGCTATTGTGTGGGAGTCTAAGTCTCTCTGTAAGTCTCTAAGGACTTGCTTTATGAATCTAGGTGCTCTTGTCGTGGGTGCTTATATATTTAGGATAGTTAGCTCTTCCTGATGAATTGATCCCTTTACCATTATGTGATGGCCTTCTTTGTCTCTTATGATCTTTGTTGGTTTAAAGTCTGTTTTATCAGAGACTAAGATTGCAACCCCAGCCTTTTTTTGTTTTCCATTTGTTTGGTAGATCTTCCTCCATCCCTTTATTTTGAGCCTATGTGTGTCTCTGCACATGAGATGGGTCTCCTGGATACAGCAAATTGATGAGTCTTGATTCTTTATCCAATTTGCTAGCCTGTGTCTTTTAATTGGAGCATTTAGCCCATTTCCATTTAAGGTTAATATTGTTATGTGTGAACTTGATTCTGTCATTATGAGGTTAGCTGGTTATTTTGCTCATTAGTTGATGTGATATCTTCCTAGCTTCGGTGGTCTTTACATTTTGGCACTTTTTTTGCAGTGGCTGGTACCAGTTGTTCCTTTCCACGTTTAGTGCTTTCTTCAGGAGCTCTTGTAGGACAGGCCTGGTGGTGACAAAATCTCTCAGAATTTACTTGTCTGTAAAAGATTTTATTTCTCTTTCACTTATGAAACTTAGTTTGGCTGGATATGAAAGTCTGGCTTGAGAATTCTTTTCTTTAAGAATGTTGAATATTGGCCCCCACTCTCTTCTGACTTGCAGAGTTTCTGCCGAGAGATCCTCTGTTAGTCTGATGGACCCCCCTTTGTGGATAAACCGACCTTTCTCTCTAGCTGCCCTTAACATTTTTTCCTTCATTTCAACTTTGGTGAATCTGACAATTATGTGTCTAAGAGTTGCTCTTCTTGAGGAATATCTTTGTGGCATTCTCTCTGTTTCCTGAATTTGAATGTTGGCCTGCCTTACTAAGTTGGGGAAGTTCTCCTGGATAATATCCTGCAGTGTGTTTTCCAACTTGTTCCATTCTCCCCATCACTTTCAGGTACACCAATCAGACGTAGATTTGGTCTTTTCACATAGTCCCATGTTTCTTGGAGGCTTAGTTCATTGTTTTTACTCCTTTTTCTGTAAACTTTTCACTTCATTTCATTCATTTGATCTTCAATCACTAATACCCTTTCTTCCAGTTGATCGAGTCCGTTACTGAAACTTGTGCATTTTTCACATCGTTCTTTTGTAATGGTTTTCATCTGTATCAGTTCATTTATGGACTTTCCTGCATTGGTTATTCTAGTTAGCCATTTGTCAAATCTTTTTTCAAGGTTTTCAGTTTCTTTGCACTGGGTTCATAATTACTCCTCTAGCTCGGAGAATTTTGATTGTCTGAAGTCTTCTCTCAACTCGTCAAAGTCATTCTCCATCCAGCTTTGTTCTGTTGCTGGCAAGAAACTGCATTCCTTTGGAGGGGGAGAGGCGCTCAGATTTTTAGAATTTCCAACTTTTCTGTACTACTTTTCCCCCATCTTTGTGGTTTTATCTACCTTTGGTCTTTGATGATAGTGACGTACAGATGGGGTTTTGGTGTGGATATCTTTTCTGTTTGTTATTTTTCCTTCTAACAGTCAGGACCCTCAGCTGCATGTCTGTTGGAGTTTGCTCAAGGTCCACTCCAGACCCTGTTTGCCTGGGTATCAGCAACAGAGGCTGCAGAAGAGAGAATATTGCTGAACAGCAAATGTTGCTGTCTGATCATTCCTCTTAAAGTTTTGTCTCAGAGGTGTACCTGGCAGTGTGAGGTGTTAGGTGTCAGTCTGTCCCTAGTGGGGAATGTCTCCCAGTTAGGCTACTCCAGGGTCAGGGACCCACTTGAGCAGACAATCTGTCCATTCTCTGATCACAAACTCCATGCTAGGCAAACCTCTACTGTCTTCAAAGTTTTCAGACAGGCACATTTACATCTGCAGAGGTTTCTGCTGCCTTTTGTTTGGCTATGCCCTGTCCCCAGAGGTGAAGTCTACAGAGACAGGTAGGCCTCCTTGAGCTGTGGTGGGCTCCACACAGTTCGAGCTTCCAGGCCACTTTGTTTACCTACTTAAGCCTCAGTAATGGCAGGTACCCCTCCCCCAGCCTCACTGCCACCTTGCAGTTAGATCTCAGACTGCTGTGCTAGCAATGAGGGAAGCTGCATGGGCATGGGACCTTCTGAGTCAGGTGTGGGATATAATCTCCTGCTGTGCCATTTGCTAAGACCCTTGGTAAAACATAGTATTAGGGTGGGAGTGACCCAATTTTCCAGGTGTTGTGTGTCACGGTTTCCCTTGGCTAGGAAAGGGAATTCCCTTCTCCCTTGCACTTCCCAGGTGAGGTGATGCCTCACCCTGCTTCATCTCTCACTTGTTGGGCTGCACCCACTGTCCTGCCCCCACTGTCTGACATGTCGCGGTGAGATGAACCCGGTACCTCAGTTGGAAATGCAGAAATCACCTGTCTTCTGTGTCACTCACACTGGGAGCTGGAGGCTGGAGCTGTTCCTATTTGGCCATCTTGGCGTGGATCCCCGAGTCTTGACTCTTTATCCCATTTGCCAGTCTGTGTCTTTTAATTGGGGGCATTTTTTAGCCCATTGACATTTAAGGTTGATATTGTTATGTTTGAATTTGATCCTGTCATTATGATATTAGCTGGTTATTTTGTCCATTAATTGATGCAGTTTCTTCATAGTGTCGATGGTCTTTGCAATTTGGCATGTTTTTGCAGTGGCTGGTACCGGTTATTCCTTTCCATGTTTAGTGCTTCCTTCAGGAGCTCTTGTAGGGCAGGCCTGGTGGTGACAAAATCTCTCAGCATTTGCTTGTCTGTAAAGGATTTTATTTCTCCTTCACTTATGAAACTTAGTTTGACTGGATATGAAATTCTGGGTTTAAAATTCTTTTCATTAAGAATATTGAAGGAGATCGAGACCATCCTGGCTAACACGGTGTAACCCCGTCTCTACTAAAAAATACAAAAAACTAGCTGGGCGCAGTGGCGGCCGCCTGTAGTCCCAGCTACTCGGGAGGCTGAGGCAGGAGAATGGCATGAACCCGGGAGGCGGAGCTCGCAGTGAGCGAGGTCTGGCCACTGCACTCCAGCCCGGGTGATAGAGTGAGACTCCGTCTCAAAAAAAAAAAAAAAAAAAAAAAAAAAAAAAAAAAAAAAAAGAATATTGAATATTGGCCCTCACTCTCTTCTTGGTTGTAGGGTTTCTTGCAAGAGATCCATTGTTAGCCTGGTGGGCTTCCCTTTGTGGGTAACCTGACCTTTCTCTCTGGCTGCCCTTTACATATTTTCCTTCATTTCAACCTTGATGAATCTGACAATTATGTGTCTTTGGGTTGCTCTTCTCGAGGAGTATCTTTATGGTGTTCTCTATTTCCTGAATTTAAATGTTGTCCTGCCTTGCTAGGTTAGGGAAGTTCTCTTGGATAATATCCTGAAAAGTGTTTTCTAACTTGGTTCCATTCTCCCCATCACTTTCCGGTACACCAATCAAACGTATATTTGGTCTTTTCACATAGTCCCATATTTCCTGGAGGCTTTGTTCATTTCTTTTCACCCTTTTTTCTCTAATCTTGTCTTCTTGCTTTATTTCATTAATTTGATCTTCGATCACTGATATCCTTTCTTCCACTTGATCAAGTCGCCTATTGAAGCTTGTGCATGCATCACGAAACTCTTGTGTTGTGATTTTCAGCTCCATCAGGTCATTTAAGGTCTTATCTACACTGGTTATTTCAGTTAGCCATTCATCCAACATTTTTTCAAGGTTTTTAGCTTCATTGCCATGGGTTAGAACATGCTCCTTTAGCTTGGAGAAGTTTGGTATTACCAACCTTCTGAAGCCTACTTCTGTCAACTTGTCAAACTCATTCTCCATCCAGTTTTGTTCCCTTGCTAGTGAGGAGCTGCAATCCTCTGGAGGAGAAGGGGTGCTCTGTTTTTTGGAATTTTCAGCTTTTCTGCTCTGGTTTATCCCCATCTTTGTGGTTTTATCTATCTTTGGTTTTTTATGTTGGTGACCTACAGAGGGGGTTTTCATGTGAATGTCCTTTTTGTTGATGTTGATGCCTTTCCTTTTTGTTTGTTAGTTTTCCTTCTAACAGTCAGACCCCTTAGCTGCAGGTCTATTAACATTTGCTGGAGGTCCACTCCACACCCTGTTTGCCTGGGTATCACCAGTAGAGGCTGCAGAACAGCAAATATTGCTGCCTGATCCTTCCTCTGTTAGTTTCTTCCTAGAGGGGCACCCACCTGTTTGAGCTGTCTGTCAGCCCCTACTGGGAGGTGTTTCCCAGTCAGGCTACATGGGGATCAGGGACTCACTTGAGGAGGCTGTCTGTCCATTCTTGGAGCTTGAACGCTATGCTGAGAGAACCACTGCTCTCTTCAGTGCTCTCAGACAGGGACATTTAAGTCTGCAGAAGCTGTCTGCTGCCTTTTGTTCTACTATGCCCTGCCCCCAGAAGTGGAATCTATAGAGGCAGTAGGCCCTGCTGAGCTGTGGTTGGCTCAGCCCGGTTTGTGCTTCCCAGCTGCTTTATTTACACTGTGAGCTACTCAAACCTCAACAATGGCAGACACCCCTCCCCCCATCAAGCTGCAGCATTGCAGGTCAATCTCAGACTGCTGCACTAGCAGTGACCAAGGCTCTGTGGGCATGGGACCCACAGTGCCAGTCACGGGAGGGTATCTCCTGGTCTGCCGGTTGCTAAGACTGTGGGAAAAGCACAGCATTTGGTCAGAGGTGTACTGTTTCTCCAAGTACTGTCTGTCATGGCTTCTCTTGGCTAGGAAAGGGAAATCCCCCGACCTCTTGCACTTCTTGGGTGAGGCCATGCCCTGCCTTGCTACAGCTGACCTTCCATGGGCTACATCCACTGTCCAACCCGTTCCAATGAGATGAACCAGGTACTTCAGTTGGAAATGCAGAAATCACCCATCTCCTGTGTTGATCTCCCTGGGAGCTGCAGACCAGAGCTGCTCCTATTCAGCCATCTTGAAAGTCCAATTCGAATTATATTCCCAGACTGTTTTTAACAACCAGCTGTCCTGGGAACTAATAGGGTGAGAATTCACTCACCCTCCCCATCCCTCTTCACAGGGAGGGCATTAATCTATTAGTGAGCTATCTGCCCCCATGACCCAAACACTTTCCATTTGGCTGCATCTCCAGCAATTAGGATCAAATTTCAATATGAGGTTTAGGCGGGGACAAACGTTCAAACTATAATACTTACTTGACTGCCTTGTTCTCAGTTTCCGTTGGTGTTTCATTCTATGAGGGGAGCTTGCCTTTCTGGGCAGCTGAGCCTGTGGATGCTAAAACCCAGGATATCCCAATCTCTAACAGTCCAGACTGAGTCCTGCTTGCCAGAAAGGTTGCTGTCTGGAAAGCCACGATTCTTTCAAATCTCTTTTTTGGTCCTGCAGAAGCTTGTCAGAACAAACCGTGCTCACATTTTAATGGCTTCTCCAGCCTGTCAAGGAAGCTGGAAGAAGACTGCCATGTCACAGAGTCAAGCCAATCATTAGTAATCTGTATGACTTTCTCATTCAGTGCCTAGCCCAATGCCTCAGGGTTCTCAAATCATACTGACATCCATTAAATCATAGCCACCTGTTTCAGTCCACCCATCCTTCTCTCCCTTTTCCTCTGAGACAGGGTCTCAGCCTCCTTGAGCAATGGTCATCTCCCTGCCATCTACCCAGTAAAAGTTGGAATTTCTGAATGGAGATAATGTGTATGCCTGAACCTGAATGTAAAAACAGCTGGATTTCATCTTCACACACTTAGTGCTCACATTCCTCACACCTGGTCTTTTTCTCAACACCAACCCCTGTACTTCCATTCTTCTGACCAAGAAGACTAAAGGCACCTTAAAAGCTATTTTAAAATATGTGTTTTTAAAATTATTCTGGGGTCCCCGCTATTTTTATTTTTTCTGGATGCGTAAGATTGAAAGGGATTGAAATGAAGGATTCAGAAGGATCTGAGAATGTTGTGGTGCCAGGGAGCCTTAGTCTTAACTAGTAGTCACTTAGGTTGACATTGGATAAGTCTTAGACCCTCTCTGAGCCTTAATGTTCCATCTGACTCTATCACTGAGATTAAATGTTACAGGAAAACAAAAGAAAGAGAAGTTTCTTCTGGATGTCAAGACAGTCTTTGAAGAAAAGATAAGAATTGATTTGGGTTTCAAGATTAGGTACTGAGACTACTACTACTAACAATAACAAACACATATATTGTACTTACCTCAAAACTAGGCATCATTCCATGTACTTTACATACAGTAACCCATTTAATTCTCACCACAGTCCCATAAAGTAGGAACTCTGACCATGATCCCCATTTTTCAGATGAGAAATAAGAGTCATAGAGACGTCAGAAGTCATGCCCAAGATCACACAGCTTGAAAGAGGTGTGATATGGTTTGTCTCTGTGCCCTCACCCAAACGTCATCCTGAATTGTAATCCCCATGTGTCAAGGGAGGGACCTGGTGGTTGCTGATTGGATTATGGGAGCAGTTTCCCCCATGCTGTTCTCATGATAGTGAAGGAGTCCTCAGGAGATCTGATGGCTTTAAAAGTGTTTAGCAGTTCCCCACATCTCTCTCTTTCTCTCCTGCCACAATTTAAGAGGTGCCTTGCTTTCCTTTCACTTTCTGAAATGATTGTAGGTTTCCTGAGGCCTCTCCAGCCTTGGGGAACTGAGTCAATTAACCCATATTTTTAAAATAAATTACCTAGTCTCGGGTATTTCTTTATAGCAGTGTGAAAATGGACTAATACAGATAATTGGTACCAGAATAGTGGTGTACTGCAATAAAGGTAACCTGAAAATGTGGAAGCAACTTTGGAACTGGGTAACAGGAAGAGGTTGACACAGTTTGGAGGTTTCAGAACAAGACAGGAATATGTGGGGAAATTTGGAACTTCCTAGAGACTTGTTGAATTTTTTTGACCAAAATGCTGATAGTGATATGGACAATGAAGTCCAGACTGATGTAGTCTCAGATGGAGATGAGGAACTTATTGGGAACTGGAGTAAAAGTCACTTTTGCTATGCTTTAGCAAAGAGACTGGCATCATTTTTGCCTCTGCACAATTGTGCAGCCTTGGGACTTGGTGCCCTGCATCCCAGATGCTCCAGCTCCAGCCACGGCTAAAAGGGGCCAAGGTACAGCTCTGACCATGGCTTCAGAGGGTGCAAGGTCTGCGGAACTTTTGATTTGAGACAGGTGATTTAGGGTATCTGGTGGAAGAAATTTCTAAGCAGCAAAGCATTCAAGAGGTGACTTGGTTTATTCTGAAAGCATTCAGTTATATGCATTCACAAAAAATATGGTTTGGAATTGGAGCTCATGTTTAAAAGAGAAGCAGAGCATTAAGCTTTGGAAAATTTGTAGCCTGACTATGTGGTAGAAAAGAAAAACCCATTTTCTTGGGAGGAATTCAAGCTAGCTTCAGAAATTTCATAAGTAATGAGGAGCTGAATATTAATCACCAAGACAATGGGGAAAATGTCTCCAAAGCATGTCAGAGATCTTCACTGCAGCCCCTCCCATCACAGGCCCAGAGGACTAGAAAGGAAAAATGGTTTTGTGGGCCAGGCTCAGGACCCCACTGCTCTGTGCAACCTTGGAACTTGGTGCCCTGTGTCCCAGATGCTCCAGCTTCAGCCATGGCTAAAAGGGGCCAAGGTACACCTCTGACCATGGCTTCAGAGGGTGCAAGCCACAAGCCTTGGTAGCTTCCACGTGGTTTTGGGCCTGCAGGTATGCAGAAGACAAGAATTGAGCCCTGGGAACCTCCACCTAGATTTCAGAGGATGCATGGAAATGCCTGGATTTTCAGACAGAAGTCTGCTGCAGGGGAGGAGTCCTCATGGAGAACCTCTGCTATGGCAGTATGGTAGGAAAATGTGGGGTTGGGCCCCCCACATAGAGTCTCCACTAAAGCACTGCCTAGAGGAGCTGTGAGAAGAGGGCCATCGTCCTCCAGACCCCAGAAAGATCGATCCACTGACAGCTTGCATCATGCACCTGAAAAAGCTTCAGACTCTCAATGCCAGCCAATGAAAGCATGCAAGAGGGCTGTATTCTGCAGAGCCATAGGGGCAGAGCTGCCCAAGGCCTTGGGAGCCCACCCCTTCCATCAGCATGCCCTGGATGTGAGACATGGAGTGAAAGGAGATTTTTGAGCTTTATGATTTAATGATTTCCTGGCCAGGTTTTAGACTTGCATGGGGCATGTGGCCCCTTTGTTTTGGCCAATTTCTCCCATTTGGAATGGGAACATTTACCAAATGCCTGTACCCCCATTGTATCTTGGAAGTAACTAACTGGCTTTTGATTTTACAGGCTCATAGGTGAGAAGGATTCGATTTGTCTCAGATGAAACTTTGGACTTTTACTTTTGAGTTAGTGTTATAATGAGTTAAGACTTTGGGGAACTGTTGGGAAGGCATGATTGATATTGAAAGGTGAAAAGTACAAGATTTGGGAGGGACCAGGGGTGCAATTATATGGTTTGGCTCTGTGTCCCCACCCAAATATTATCCTGAATTATAATCCCCATATGTCCAGGGAGGGTCCTAGTGGGAGGTGATGGAATAATAGGGGCAGTTTTCCCCATGCCGTTCTCATCATAGTGAAGGAATTCTCATGAGATCTGATGGTTTTGAAGGTGTTTGGCAGTTCCCTCCTTCTCTCTCTTTTGTTACCATGTAAGAGGTGCCTTGCTTCCCCTTTGCCTTCCACCATGATTGTAGGTTTCCTGAGGCCTCCTCAGCCATGTGGAACTGTGAGTCAATTAATCCTCTTTTCTTTATAAATTACTCAATCTTGGATATTTCTTTATAGCAGTGTGAGAATGGACTAATACAAGGTGAGACCAGTATTTGAACTCAGGCAGCCTACCTGCAAGAATCCATGCTTTTTCATTCTGAACTACATTGCCACACTGCATGGTAATACGGATGAAGGGTATTCTATGCTGAGAGTGGGAGCTCCTGTGAACAAAGCTCTGGAAGCCATTTTTGCCTCCCAAGAGAAGCTGGAGGCAGAAAGATCAACTAGGAGCTAGTCCAGCTGAGATGAGGCCATGAAGGCCCAGGGTGTGGAGGGGAAGAAATGTAAAGGGGAAAACAGTGAAGATGAAAAGAAAAAGACAGATGCAAAGGTGCTGTCCAAAAGAATCAACAGGATTTGGTGACTATTTGAAAGAAAGAGGGAAATAGAGGGACTCAGGATCTGGAGTCTGAGGGATTCTGTGTAAAGGACAAACTTTGGCTCAAGGGAAAAGAGTCAGGCTTGGGGAGAATTCTGTAAGATCTCATTTAGACAATTTGAATGTAAGGCAATACCAAGAGCCTCAGAGAGGGTCTTGGCAAGATATAGAAAGGTGGCAGTTGAAGCCGTGCAAGTAGGAATGAGATGTGCCCTGCCTAGTGCTGTGTGTTGGGCAACCATGGGGAGCCAACTACTGGTTTCTCTAGACCAGTGATTCTCAAACTTGAGCATGCATCAGAATCATCTGAAGAGCATATCTAAACACACATTTCTCAGCCCTTCTACAAGAGTTTATGATTTAGTTGGCCTGGGTGCAGTCGGTCTGGGTGAAGCTCAAAGATTTGCATTTCTAACAAGTTCCCAGATAATGCTGATGTTCTTGGCTTGGGGACTGCACTTTGAGAATCACTTCTCAAGAACAACTCTGGGACTCATATGGTTGCCTCACATGTGTCACAAGCTCTGATACCTTTGTGTTTGAAACTGCAAAAACTTTAAAAGTCATTTACTATCCCATTACTCGGTATATACCCAAAAGAATATAAATTGTTCTATCATAAAGACAAACGTGTGTGTATGTCCATTGTAGCACTATTCATAACAGCAAAGACATGGAATCCACCTAAAGGCCCATCCACAGTAGGCTGGATAAAAAAATGTGATACATATACACCATAGTTTATGCAACCATAAAAAAGAACGAGATAATTTCCTTTGCAAGAACATGGACAGAGCTGGAGTCCATTGTCCTTAGCAAACTAATGCAGAAACAGAAAACCAAACACCACATATTCTCACTTATAAGTGGGAGCTAAATGATGAGAACACATGGACACATAGAGGGGAACAATAGACACTGGAGCCTACTTGAGGGATAAGGGTGGGAGAAGGGAGAGGATTCAGAAAAATAACTAATGGATACTATGATTAGTACCTGGGTGATGAAATAATCTGTACACCAAATCCCCATGACACAATTTTACCTATATAACAAACCTGCACATATAGCCCTAAACCTAAAATAAAAGTTAAAGAAAGTCATCTAGTAGGTCCAATCAGACGTGCAGTCAGAGAGAATGGGATGCTTTCCACAATCTCGTGAGACCTTGGTTTCCATGGCATGAGCTCAGGGTCCCATCTCTATTGCTCTTCTCCGCAGCTTCTGGAACCCCAAGGTGGCTTCATCACAACCTCTGTAACCCTTGTGACCTGTAGGTACTGGGAGATCTGCAGAAAGTGTACTGGTACACCCAATAAGTCAGGAAATGGACTCAGTGGTCTTTGAAGATGTGATTGTGACTTTTACCTGGGAAGAGAGGCCTTTGCAAGGTCCTTCCTGGAGGAATCCACATAAAGATGTGATCCAACAAATCTTAAGGAACTTGAGTTATATAGAAAACTAATGGAGAGACCAACATATTGAAAATCAGTATAAAAAAATTCTTTCAGATATTTAAAGTAGTTTCTACTCACAAGAGAAAGCATTATTCCTTAAGGGAATCTCAGCATGTCACAGTCACTTAACCAAACCAAAAAAATAAGCAAACTTTATTCATAAAACATGTTGACCAAAAATATACACTTCCATGTAACATAAATATTCAGTGTTTGCAACGTAGTTCACTTGGAAACAGTGCTAAGAAACTGTATATATAAATATTTGATAATAGCTATGGTGGAGGTAGCTCTGTTGGAGAGTAATCAATTCCTTTACTTTCAAACACTTTAGTCAGGGCAGAAAACGTGGAATTTTCTGATATTGGTAGCAATCTAAGTTCAAGACCTTTTAATAAATAGGAAATAATTAATGAGACAACCATTAATGATGTGGTAGTCATTTTTCCAGAAATCGTATGATAAACACACTGGATGAAATTAAATAATGTCATCAGTGGAGAGAAACCTTCACCCAGATTCCAAATCTTAGCCTGAACAAAAAACCTTAGCACTGGAGTAAAACTACATGAATGCATTGTGTTGAAAAGTGTTCATATATCATTTGTTCTTTCATAGACACATTATGTCTCACTCTGGATACAAACAATATGAGTGTGCAGAATGTGGAGAGAAGTCATCTAAATCTAAACAGTGTCAGAAAGCCCTCATTTATCTCACAAGTACTCAAAGGCACATGGTAACTTCCATTGTAAATGAACCTTATAAATGTACAGTATGTGAGAAAGCCTTTGATTTTTCCAATTTATTTCAAATAAAGCAGAGAATTCCCATTGCAGATAAGCCCTATGGATGTAAAGAAAATTGTAAACTCTTCAGTTTTTCTATTTCCTATCCAATACATAAAAGAACTTACACTGGAGCAAAGTCCAGTGAATATAAGGAATGTGGGAAATCATTTGATTTTCCCTTGTTTTTTAATAAAAGACATGAAAGTATTCACTCTGGAAGAAAGCCCCATGAGTGTAAGAAATGTAGTAAATCCTTTGCATATTTTATTCCTCTTTATAACCATGAAAAATCTCATTCTGGAGAGAAACCCTATTAATGCAAGCAATGTGGTAAATCCTTTAGTCATTCTGTTCTGTTCATTATTTATTGAGCATTTTATTCAAAAACATGAAAGAACTCATAATGGAGACAAATCCTATGAATGTAAGAAATGCGATAAAGCCCTCAGTCATTCCAGGAACCTTTATAGGCATGAAATAACTCATCGTGAAGAGAAACCTTATGAATGTAAGGAATGTGGGAAAGCCTTCAGTCATTCCAGTTACCTTTATAGACATAAAAGAACTCACAGTGGAGAGAAACCCTGTGAATATAAGCAATGTGGGAAAGCCTTCAGTTGTTCCAGCCATCTTTATAACCATGGAATAACTTGTACCAGAGATAAACCCTATAAAAATTCTATAAACCTATAAAAAATGTGGTTAAAGCCTTCAGATACACTGGTGATTCTCGAATACACGAAAGAACTCACTAGAGTTAAATCTTGTGAATGGAAGAAATGTAGGAAAGCATTTAATTTTCTAGGTTTCTTTCAAAGATATGAAACAAAACTCACTGAAGAAAAAACCCTGTGACTAGAAGAAATGTGGTCTGAAAATGTGAAAGGACTCTGAAGAAAAACCTTATCAGCATTAGAAATATTATGAGGCCTTTAGCTCGTCCAGTTCTATTTGATGACATAAAATAACTCATTGTGGAGGAAAACTCTATAAATGTCTAAAATGTGGGAATGTCTTCATTTCTTTCATGTTTATTCAAAGACACATGATAATGCACACTGGAGATGGACCATATGAATATAAGAATATACCCCTTACTATGCAACTATGCATCATAATATGGAAAATGCAAAAGTATTCCATTCTAATTATATTAAGAATCACATGACATCTATTGGAATGAAATTCTATAAATGTAAGTAATATGGAAAGCCTGATGCAAACTAATTATTGTAGAGTGGTTGAGAACATTCAAAACATGAATGAAATGGTGTATGAGTTATTTATTGTGTTTATTGGTAGCTCATTATTAAAGAGGATATCTAGACTAGATTTTCACTGCTTTTGCAAGTAAGGTTTGCAGTGAGAATTCAGTAGGTACTTTAAAAAATTTTTTTTTATTTTAAACTGATATATTGAGGTATAATTGACATAGAATAAAATGTACACACAAACAATTTGATAAGGTTTGACATATGAATATGCCCGTGAAACCATCATTGAAATTAAAATAATGAACATTTCTATCACCCCTAAAAGTTTCTTCATAATTTTTATTATATATCCCTCCTCCTCCTTACTGCTCCATTCCCAGGTAAGCACTACCCTGCATTCTATCTATAAGTCAGTGTGCATTTTCTAGGACTTTTAATAAATAAAATTATATAGTATGTACATTTTTGTGGCTTCTGTCACTTAGCATAATTATTTCGGATTATACATGTTATATGTATCAATAGTTCATTCTGTTTTATTGATAGGCACTTTCCAATTGAATGGATTTACCACAATCTGTTTATCCATTCACTTGTTAACATATGAACCTTTTCCTGTTTTTTGGTTATTACAAATAAAGCTGCTATGAACGCTTACATAAAAGACTTTTCATGGACATGTGCTTTCATTTTTTGAGAGACTACAATAGCTGTATTATATAATAAGCGCATGTTTAGCATATTACACAACTAAAAAACTGTTTTCCAAAGTGGTTGTATTAGTTCACTTTCTTTTTTTTTTTTTCTTTTTTTTTTTTAATTTTTAAAAAGGCAGTTATGTTTTTTTCTATTCATTATAAAGTGTGTTAAATCTATGGGTAAATTGAAATGAACTTCTAATTTATAGGTAAGTGTAATTTTATATCGTTGTTTAATTGTTCTATAATTAATGGGTCATTGAAAAATTAGTCTTTGTTAATTGTTGAAGTTTTTACTTTCCTTATTTGGCAGGTACTGGATATCCTTATCCATTATATACATATTCTACCTTTTTTTTTTTTTTTTTTTCTTATGGGAAACTTTTTTTTCTGATGTTAACTGTGGATCTTTCATCCATGCTTTAAAGTAAGTTGAGAAACTTCTCTTCTGTTTATTATTTATTGAGCATTTCATTGTGAAGGAGCATTGAACTTTTTCAAATGATTTTTCAGTATCTATTTGGACGATTCTGTGGTTGTTGAAATTTACCCTATTAATATGGCGTGTTACATTAATTGACTTTCAGATGCAAAAATACATTGCTTTCCTGGGTTACACCTCAGTAATGAAGTATAAGTCTTTTTATATATTGATAAATTCACTTCTCTAGCATATCGTTGAGACTTTTTGCATCTATATTTAGATGAGATTGGGCACGTTGAGGGCAGTATAGCTGTAGACTGCATCAATATTTAAAGAGATTTGTGTAACATTATAACATAATGTACATCATTATCTAGTATAAAAACATCATCTAGTAAATCTTGTAGAAGATTTATTATATATGCAGAAGTATGTAGGAGTCTATCTATGTAGAAGTCTTTTCTGAAATATTCCTGACATATGTCATTCGGCCTTTTCACTTAGCCATTCGACAAGTATTTACTGAGCACTAGCAACGCTCTAGCCTCTGTGGATATAACATTAAATAAGACAGACAAAAGAAGGCCCTTGCTCTCATGAAGCCTATATTTTAGAGGGTATGATGAGAGTGTGGGGGCAACGTATATCTAACACAATAAGTATTAGATAATGATTAGTGTTGAGCAGAGAATTAAAATAGGACTGCCTGGATTGCTACTCTATATTGGATGGTCAGGAAGCCCTCTCTGAGAAAGGGACATGTGGGCTGAGATCTGAAGGCCAAGAAGCAGCCAGCCATACAAGCATCATAGGGAAGAATCTTTAGAGATGAAAAAACTGCTAGGTCAATGGCTTTAAGTTGGTGCTCATATAATTTTGCATGAGCAATTCTGGTAACAGAGAGTTCATGGCTTCACAAAGCAATACATATTGTCATTGATACTATCTTTGTGCTTAGCTGATATCTACCTCTCTGGGATTCTTACCCACAGGTCTTACTAAAACACCCTGGGGCAACACAGAGCAGTCTGCTCTCTCTGATAGTGACAACCTTTCTTTCTTTCTTTTTCTTTCTTTTTTTTTTTGTAAAAGGGAGAGCTGGGTTTCTTTTTTTTTTTTTAAAAAAAATTATACTTTAAGTTCTAGGGTACATGTGTACAACGTGCAGCTTTGTTAAATATGTATACATGTGCCACGTTGGTGTGCTGCACCCATTAACTCATCATTTACATTAGGTATATCTCCTAATGCTATCCCTCTCCCCTCCCCCCACCCCACGACAGGCCCCGATGTGTGATATTCCCCTTTCTGTGTCCAAGTGTTCTCGTTGGTCAATTCTTACCTATGAGTGAGAACATGCAGTGTTTTTTTTTTTTTTTTTTTTTTTTTTGTCCTTGCGAAAGTTTGCTCAGAATGATGACTTCCAGCTTTGTCCATGTCCCTACAAAGACATGAACTCATCTTTTTTGATGGCTGCATAGTATTCCGTGGTGTATATGTGCCACATTTTCTTAATCCAGTCTATCATTGATGGACATTTGGGTTGGTTCCAAGTCTTTGCTATTGTGAACAGTGCTGCAATAAACATACGTGTGCATGTGTCTTTATAGCAGCACGATTTATAATCCTCTGGGTATATACCCAATAATGGGATGGCTGGATCAAATGATATTTCTAGTTCTAGATCCTTGAGTAATCGCCACACTGTCTTCCATAATGGTTGAACTAGTTTACATTCCCACCAACAGGTTCAGGTTGTACACTGTTCAACTCCAAGGAACACCATTCACATTGTAGTCCATGTAACTGATATGTCCTAGAGTTGTGCTGTGGAGAACTTGCATGAACATATGCAGCTTTCTTGTGTGTCTCTTGTCTTTGATAAAAACAAAAATGGGGGGAATATATTTGGTCCTTGGAGATATGAGATCGGACTGAGGATGTGCTCAAATTACTCTTGCCTTATGATTCTTGATTTCCTCATATGAAAAGCAATGGGCTCAACTAAATGCTTCCCAATGTGTGGCATGGATTCTAGAGGTGACATTGGGTATGATTATGGTGGCTACTATGATCATTTCTTTACAAGTTACAAATTTATTTTATGCTTATCTTTTGATGGTGGAATATTGTTGCTTCTCCACTTGCAAAAGTGTTATAGTTTCCTCTTAAAATAAATTTCTGCAAGTAAAAAAATAGTTGATTTAAATAAAATATTATGTGTACAGTTGCATAGCCAGCACTTTTTAAATTATACTTTAAGTTCTGGGGTACATGTGCAGAATGTACAGTTTTATTACATAGGTATACACGTGCCATTGTGGTTTGCTGCATCCATCAACCTATCACCTACATTAGGTATTTCTCCTAACTGTATCTCTCCCCTAGCCCTCAACCCCAGACAGGCCCCAGTGTGTGATGTTCCTCTCCCTGTGTCCATGTGTTCTCATTATTCAACTCTCACTTATGAGTGAGAGTGGTGTTTGGTTTTCTATTCTTGTGTTAGTTTGCTGAGAATGATGTTTTCCAGCTTCATCCATGTCCCTGCAAAGGACATGAACTCATCCTTTGTTATGGCTGCATAGTAGTCCATGGTGTGTATGTGTCACATTTTCTTCATCCAGTCTATCACAGATGGACGTTTGGGTTGGTTCCAAGTCTTTGCTATTGTGAATAGTGTTAAAAAAAAAAAAAAAAAAAAAAACAACTTCTTCATGCATCTTTATAGTAGAAGGATTTATAATCTTTTGAGTATATACCCAGTAATGGGATTACTGAGTCAACTGGTATTTCTGGTTCTAGATCCTTAAGGAATCGCCACACTGTCTTCCACAATGGTTGAACTAATTGACACTCCCACCAACAGCACAAAAGAATTCCTATTTCTCCACACCCTCTCCAGCATCTGTTGTTTCCTGACTTTTTAATGATCACCATTCTAACTGACATGAGATGGTATCTCATTGTGGTTTTGATTTGCATTTCTCTAATGACCAGTGATGATGAGCATTCTTTCATATGTTTGTTGATCACACAAATGTCTTCTTTTGAAAAGCGTCTGTTCATATCCTTTACCTACTTTTTGATGGGGTTGTTTGTTTTACTCTTGTAAATTAGTTTGTTATTTGTAGATTTTGGATATCAACCCTTGGTTAGATGGACAGATTGCAAAAATTTTCTCCCATTCTGTAGGTTGCCTGTTCACTCTGATGGTAGTTTCTTTTGCTGTGCAGACACTCTTTAGTTTAATTAGATTCCATTTGTCAATTTTGGCTTTTGTTGCCATTGCTTTTGGTGTTTTAATCATGAAGTCTTTGCCCATGCCCATGTTTTGAATGGTATTGCCTGGGTTTTCTTCTAGGGATATTATGGTTTTAGGTCTTATGTTTCAGTCTTTAACCCATCTTGAGCTAATTTTTCTATAAGGTATAAGGAAGGAGTCCAGTTTCAGTTTTCTGTATATGGTTAGCCAGTTTTCCCAACACCATATATTAAATAGGGAATCCTTTCCTCATTTCTTGGTTTGTCAGGTTTATGAAAATCAGATTGTTGTAGATGTGAGGTATTATTTCTGAGTGCTCTGTTCTGTTCCATTGGTCTATATCTCTGTTTTGGTACCAGTACCATGCTGTTTTGGTTACTGTAACCTTGTAGTATAGTTTGAAGTCAGGTAGCATGATGCCTCCAGCTTTGTTCTTTTGGCTTAGGATTGACTTTGCAACACGGGCTCCTTTTTGGTTCCATATGAACTTTAAAGTAGTTTTTTCCAATTCTGTGAAGAAAGTTATTGGTAGCTTGATGGGGATGGCATTGAATCTATAAATTACCTTGGGCAATATGTCCATTTTCATGATATTGATGCTTCCTGTCCATGAGCACGTAATGTTCTTCCACTTACTTGTGGCTAGTGACAACCTTTCATAGGTCCAGAAACCACAGACTGTATTCCCTTGAATCTGCTTTTATTACCCTGGCTAAGGCCACCTGAGACTGAGGGACACACCTTGTAACTGGCTCACTGCTTGTGAGCAGGGGAGGTCAAGGTCCCTTGCCTAAGAAGGCTGCTGTCTAGGCCTGAAGGTTGCCTCCTCTCTTCCCTGTGTCCCATCTTTAAACAAAGTAGCCCCTTGACTCTGATGCCTCATCTGGTTCCAGAGTCCTGCATTGATTAGGACAGGCCTTCTTCTCTTAAAACCATGAGATTTAAATGCAAGGAGTCTAAGTTTCCAGAATGCCTGGATTATTGCCACTGACTGGGTATAGAATTTTCATGAATCTCTCTCTGGCTTTCATTTCTGGCCTTCAGGCAGGAACCGGGATTCTTGCCTCTCCCTGCTTCTTGGAGGGACTATGAGGACAAAGAGAAGGCTTGTCCTTCTCTTGATAAGGACCAGCTGAAACAACCAATGGGCAAATATAAGTTATGTCAAAAATGTGGGCACTGGCCTAAACTGGGCCCTGGAGGAGTCAGAAAAAATGTACACATTGCCTGTAATTAGACTTAAGTTGAGGGGGTAGACCAGGAAGCACTCCTTTATCAAATATATTATTTCACAACTAGTATGTTCCAGACATTGTTTTGGGTGCTGGGAATGCAACAGTGAATAAGACAGACAATAATCATATACAAAAATTAACAAACTAATTTTGGATGGTGAGGGAGTGCTATGTGGAAAATAAGATGATGGTGTTACAAGAAAGAAAACTGAGTTGGTTTAAGGAGGTACTTGATATGGAGTGTTCAGAATATTCCTCTCTGAAGATATGACATTTGTGCTAAAATTTGGAGGAGAAGGAGCCAGGCACAAGAAAATTGGAGCTCAGAGTGATCCAGATAGAGGGAAAGGAAGTGCAAAAACCTTTATCAGGAGCAAGCTGTGGTGTTCAAGGAACACAAAGAAGGCCTATGTGATTGGAGCATAGCGAGCAAAGGGGAGAGGAGAAAAACATGACATCAGAGAGGTAGGCAGTGTCTAGCATATGCAAACCTCTGTAGGCTGATTGGGAGTTCAGATTTTGTTATGAATGTGATGGGAAATTTTTGGAGAGTTTGGAATAGGATTGACATGCTTCAGAGTTTGAAAAGATTCCTCTGGCCATTGTGTTAAGAATGGGGCAAGAGCAAAAGTAAAGAGCCCAGTGAAGGGGTCCTTTTGACAATTCAAGTGTGAGATGATGGTGTGTTGGACTAAGGTGGTAGCAGTGGAGGTGGTGAAGGATGAATAAGTTTGAGGATTTAGCACAGTGTAGTGCAGTGTTTTCCAAACTGGGGGTCACAATTCATTAGTGAGTTGTGAAATCAATACAGGGTATAGATACTTGTGCTTTAAAGAATGTAACAGAATAGAATAAAAAATAGTAGTCATTCCAGGTATTGGTTTGTGAAACTGTCTGTTATGTATGTATTATATATATGTTTATATATATATATATTACATATATACACACACATTCATAGGTATGTTATATACATACATACATAAGTGTAATAGTGTATAGAGATTTGTAATTTAAAGTGTATTTCTTACTGTGGGTTGTGGACAAATATTTGAAAACCACTGACATAATGGTTGAGAGTGTGTGCCTTTGTAGTCAGACTCACCTGGGTTTGAATTTGAATTCCAGATCCACCAATTATGTGTTGTGTAACTTGTTGTGATCCTGACTTTCCCCATCTGTAAAATAAGGCTAATAATGGTATTTATCTCATAGAGATGTGAACGTAAGAATAAATATCAACATGCTTATCACAGTACCTGGCACAGAGGAAATAGCAGTTACTTCATTATTATAGTTAAAACTGAGTGTTGAATGTTGGGCTGTGTGGTCTAGACAATGAGTAGGAAGTCAAGAAAGGGAAAGGATGGTGTTGGTGGTATAGCTACCCCAGTTCCTAGCATACAGATACAGAATCCCTATTTTCCAAATAGAAAATCTAAATGTGTGGCCTGACAAAACAAAGAATGTTTTTCCAATTGTGCATTCAAAGGATGAGATTTTAAAAACAAAACATTTCAAAAATGAAATCCATTCATGAACTATGAATTAAGCACTGGTGATGTGCCAGGATGAGGCTAGATGCTAGAGGATTGGGATAAATGAATAAGACAGTGCCGTGGCATTCAAGACAGTCCATAAACTAGTGAACTGCTCAGTGTCATTTGAGTTATACAATTAACAAATTGTCTTTACTGAAAAAATATATTGAACTGAAGTCCAGGATTGATACCCTCTACACATACAGGTACTCAAAAGTTTGAATCTATTAATTTCAATGGATCTTTATTGTGTAACCACTATGTGTCAGGAATACTGCTAAACATTGAAAATATAACAATGAACAAGACAGACTTGAGGCCTGCACTCGTGATGTTCACAGTCTGTCAAGGGAGGCAAACATATTGTTGCAGGAAAAATATTTGGTAAGGTTAAAGTCTTATTGAGAGTAACAACAAAAAGTCTTAGTAAATTAGGAATTAAAAGGAAACTTATTAACTTTGTAGAGGTTATGTATGAAAAAGCTAACAAACATACAGATGCTCCTTGACTTTTGATGAGGTTACTTCCTGATAAACTCATTGTAAACTGAAAGTATCATCAGTCAAAAATGCATTTAATATAACTAATCTACTGAACATCCTAGCTCAGCCTGACCTGTCTTAAAGATGCTCAGAACCCTTACATTAACCTACAGTTGGGAAAAAAATCATTGAAAACAAAGCCTATTTTACACAGAAAAAGAATATCTCATGTAATTTATTGAACACTGTAGTGACAGTGAAAAACAGAATCATTGCATGGGAACTCCAAGTATGCTTTCTACCAAATGCATATTGCTTTTGCACCATCTAAAGTCAAAAAGATCATAACCTGAGCCATTATAAGTTGGAGACTGTCTGTACTTAATAGGGGAACTTTAAATAAAGTCCCATTTAAGATTGAGATTAAGATCCATGCCTACTATCACTCATACTGTTTCACAGAGTATGGGAGTTTCTACCCGACTCAGTATAGAATTTTTAAAAAGAGGCATGAGTATGGAAAGAGAAGGTCTAAAGTTTTCATTAGGTGTAGATATTAAATACCAAAAAATAAACTATTAAAACTAATAAGTGAGTTTAGCATGCCAAATAAAACTCACCTTACAAAAATTAACAACATTTCTCTGTCTCAGCAACATAATAAAAAAGATATGTGAGATACCATTTGCAATAACAATGAAAACAATCTAGTATCTAGGAATTAAGTATCTGTAAATTAATTAGGCATATTAAAGATATTTATGAATAAAATTTTTAAAACTCTATGGTTTTCTACATTTTGAGTGTACAGTTCAGTGGCATTAAGTACATTCACGATGTTATGCAACCATCACCACTATCCATTTCCAGAACATTTTATGAATATCCCAAACAGAAAGTATGTACTCATTAAATAATAACGTCAATTTCTCTCTCTCTGTAGCCTCTGTTAACCTCTATTCTGTTCTCAGTCTTTATGAATTTGCCTATTTAAGGTATCCCACATGAGTGGACCCATACAACATTTGGCATTTTGTATCTAGTTTATTTCACTTAGCATAATGTTTTCAAGGTTCATCCATGTTGTTACATACATCAGAATTGTATTCCTCTTAAGGCTTAAAGTTGAATAATATTCATATATATATATTTGTAAATATATATGTATCCCACATTTTGCTTATCCATTGTTTATCTGTTTTGATGGACACAAGTTGTTTCCACTTTTTGACTACTGTGAATAATGTTGCTATGAACATTGGTGCACACAAATCTGATTGAGTCCCTGCTTTTAAATTTTTTTTGTTGTTGTTGTTGTTTGTTTGTTTGTTTTAGATGGGGTCTCACTCTGTCACCTAGCCTGAAGTGTAGTGATGTGATCAGGGCTCAAGCACTCCACACACCTCAGCCTCCCAAGTAGCTGGGATGACAGGTGCATGCCACCACACCTGGCTAATTTTTGTATTTTTTGTAGAGATAGGGTTTTGTCATGTTTCCAAGGCTGGTCTCAAACTCCTGGGTTCATGCAATTCACCTGCCTTGGCCTCCAAATGCTAGGATTACAGGTATGAGCCACCATGCCCAGCACCCTGCTTTTATTTTTTTGGGTATACATATAGAAGTAGAATTGCTGGATCATGTGGTAATTCTTCAACTTTTTTGAGTGACTGCCAACCCATTTTCTACTGTGGCTATTCCATTGTTAGCTTTACCACTAAGAATGCACAAAGATTCCAGTTTCTCTACATTTTGGGCAAACTTGCTAGTTTCCATTTTTTAAAATAGCCATATTAGTGGGTGTGAAGTGGTATCTCACTGTGGAATTGATTTGCATTTCCCTAATAACTAGTGACATTGAACATCTTTTCACATGCTTATTGAGAATCTGTACGTCTTCTTTGAAAAAATGTCTGTTCAACTTCATTGTCCATTTTTTAATTGCATTTTTGGTTGTTATAATTGACTTAGAGGAGTTCTTTTATATTGTAGATGTTAATTACTTGTCAGATATATTATTTTCAAATATTACCTCCCTTTCTAAGGGTTATATTTTGCTTCCTTGATAGTGTTCTTTGATTAAAAAATGCTTTTAATCTTGATAAAGTACAGTTTATCTGTTTTTCTTTTGTTGCTAGTGCTTTGAATGTCATCTCCAAGAAATCATTGCCAAAACCAATGTTGTGAAGATTTGCTATGGGTTTTTTCTTTGAGTTTTATACTATTAGCTCCTATATTTAGATTTTTGATCCATTTTCACTAATTTTTTTTGTGTGTGATGTAAGGTAAGGGTCCAACTTCATTGTTTTGGAACTGGATATCCAGTTTTTCCAGCACCATTTATTAAAAAGACTGTCCATTCTCAATTGAATTGCCTTGGAATCCTTGTCAAAAATCAGTTGACCACACAGGTGATGGTTTATTTTTGGGATCTCTATTCTATTCTAAAGGTCTATAAGTCTGTCCTTAGTCCAGTGCCACACTGTTTTGATGACTGTAACTTTGTCATAGGTTTTGAAATCAGAAAGTGTGAGTCCTCCAACTGTGTTCTTTTTCAAGATTGTTTCACTTCTTAGGGTCCTTTGAGGTTCCATATGAATTTTAGGTAGTATGGATTGTGCTGTTGTTAGGTGGAGTGTTTTTTAAATATATTTGTTTTAGATATAATTGGTTTGTACTGTTCTTAAAGTCTTTTATTTCGTCTTCTGCCTGGTTGTTTTATCTATTATTACAAGTTGAGATATTGAAGTCTGTATTATTGTGTAATTGACTGTTTGTCCCAATTAACAAAATTGACATACCTTTAACTAGACTGACTAAGATAAAAAGAAATAAGACCTAAGTTACTAAAATCAGAAATGAAAGTCCGGGTATTACTTCCAATTCCACAGAAATAAAAAGGATTATGAGATACCTGCAATATCAGGAATGAAGGAAGAGCAACAGAAATGGTAAATACCTGAGTAAATATAGTAGATAATTTTCATCCTCTTAAGTACTTAAAATGTTTGATTGGTTAAAATACAAAATTATACATGTATAGTGGGCCTTTCATGTATGTAGATGTAATATAACTACATCTACAATAAAAAGGGGGGAGGTAAAGTGACCTATAGGGTAATAAGAGCTCTACATTTCACCTGAAGAGGTAAATAAACTGTGAAAAAATAATTATGTATAGTTTAATTCCCAGTGTGACCAGGAGAAACTATATGAAGAGATACAGTAAAAAATATGCCCACGCAAAAAGTAAGTAGATACATTAGAGTTGAATTTAAAAATCAAATAATCTAAAAGATGGCAACAAATAAGAAATGGGATTTCAAAAAACTGAAAAATAATTGAAAAGTAGATTTAAATTCAAACATATCTATAATTACATTATTGGTAAATGACCTAAACACATTAATTAAAAGACAAAGTTCGACAGAGTGGATAAAATAACACAATCCATCTATGTGCTACCTATAAGAAACCTACTTTAGGGTCGGGTGCGGTAGCTCACGCCTGTAATCCCAGCACTTTGGAAGGCCGAGGCGGGTGGATCACTTGAAGTCAGGAGTTAGAGACTACCCTGGCCAACATGGTGAAACCCTGTCTCTCCTTAAAAAAACAAACATTAGTCTGGTGTGGTGGCGCCGCGCCTGAAATCCCAGCTACTCAGAAGACTGAGGCAGGAGAATCGCTTGAACTTGGGAGGCGGCGGTTGCAGTGAGCCAAGATTACGCCACTGCACTCCAGCTTGAGGGACAGAGCACGACTCCTCAAACGAAAAACAAAACAAAACAAAAACAAAACAAACACAAACAAAACAAAGAAACAAAAAAACAAAAGAAAGAAAAGGAAACTTACTTTATATATAACGATGTAGGTAGTTCAAAAGGAAATTATGGGAAAAATACATCATGCAAACACTCTTCAAAAGAAAGCTGGGGTTGCTATATTTAATACCAAGTCGACTAGACTTCAGAGTAAGGAACTTACCCAGGATACAGAGAGACATTATGTAATGATAAAAGGGCCAATTCACCAAGAAGACATAACAATCCTGAATGCATATGCATTTAACAACAGAGTTTCAAAACAAGGCAATAGCTTATAAAAATGAAAGAAGAAATACAAAATTTCACAATTATAGCTGGAGACTTCCAACATTCATTTTTCACTAATTCGGAGAAGTACTCAGAAAATCAGCAGGGATACAAAAATTTAAACATTGTCAACCAACTAGATATAATAGAAATTTATAAAACACTTTATCCAACAATAGTACAATACACATTCTTTACAAATAAACATGGAACATTCACTAAGATGGACCATATGCTGAATCAGAAAATAAACTTTAAGAAATTAAAGAGAATTGAAATCCCACAATGAATTTTTTTTTCTGACCACAAGAGAATTAGCTAGAAATTGATAATAGAAAAATAATTAGAAAATCTACAAATCCTTAGAAAGTAAACAAAACAATTATAAATAACTCGTGGGTCAAAGAAAAAGTCTCAAATAAAATTAGACAATATTTTCAATGAAAAAAAGAAAATTCAACATGTCAATATTGTGCAATGCAGCTGAAGCAGTGCTCAGAGGGAAATTTATATTTTTAATGCTAATACTACCAAAGAAGAAAACACCTCAAATCAATAATCTCAGTTTCCAACTTAAGAAACTAGAAAAAAGAGCAAAGTAAACCCAAAGCTGTAGAAGAAAGGAAATAATAATGAAAAAAAAGCAGAAATCAATGAAATTAAGAAAATTTAAGAAAACCAAAAACCAGCTCTTTGAAAAATTCAATACAATCAATATCAATAAACTTGTAGCCAGACTGACAGAGAGAAATAGAAAGAGACATAAATCAACAATAGCTCATATAAAAGAATTAGTAGAGAGTTTACAAACATTAAAAACAATGTAAGAATACAATGAAGACTATTATGCAAAGAAATTCAAGTTAGTTGAAATGGACCAGTTCCTTGAAACCCACAAACTATTAAATTTTATCCAAAATTAAAAGAATAAATAGACAACATGAATAGTTCAGTATCTTTTACAATTTTTCTTGTGTTAATTTATTGTATTAATGTGTTAATGTATTGATTTTTGTTGTATTAATGTATTTCTTGTATTAATGTATTGAAATTATAAGTGCATATATTTATGAGGTAACAAGTAATGTTAAGATGTTTCCCTCAACCTCTTCCTCTGGTAGCCATCATACTATACGCTGCTTCTATGAGTTTAATTGTTTTAGATTGCACATATGAAATGTTTTTCTGGATTTGGTTTATTTTGCTTAGCATAACATTCTCCGATTTCATTCATGTCATCATAAATGACAGAATTTCTTCTTTTTTATGGCTGAATAATATTCTACTGTCTAGGAGGTGGAGCAAGATGGTCAAATAGGAACAGCTCCAGTCTCCAGTTCCCAGCGTGTGCGACACAGAAGAAGGGTGATTTCTGCATTTTCTACTGAGGTACTGGGTTCATCTCACTAGGAAGTGTGGGACAATTGGTGCCGGTCAGCTGCTGCAGCTGGACCGGCGAGAGCTGAAGCAGGGTGAGGAATCACCTCACCTGGGAAGCACAAGGGGGAAGGGAATGCCTTTTCTTAGCCATGGGAACTGAAACACACAACACCTGGAAAATTGGGTAACTCCCACCCCAATACTGCACTTTACCAAGGGTCTTAGCAAAGGGCACACCAGGAGATTATACGGCAAGGCAGCAGTGAGGCTTGGGGAGGGGTGCCTGCCATTGCTGAGGCTTAAGTAGGTAAAAAAAAGCCGCTGGGAAGCTCGAATTGGGGGGAGCCCAAAGCAGCTCAAGGAGACCTGCGTGTCTCTGTAGACTCCATCTCTGGGGACAGGGCACAGCTAAACAAAAAAAGAAAAGCAGCAGAAACCTCTGCAGATGCAAACGACCCTGTCTGACAGCTTTGAAGAGAGCAGTGGATCTCCCAACATGGAGGTTGAGATCTGAGAAGGGACAGACTGCCTGCTCAAGTGGGTCCCTGATCCTGAGTAGCCTAACTGGGAAACATCCTTCACTAGGGGCAGACCAACACCCCACACCTCACACAGTGGGGTACACCCCTGAGATGAAGTTTCCAAAGCAAGAATCAGAGAGGTACACTAGCTGTTCAGCAATATTTTATCTTCTGCAGTCTCTGGTGCTGATACCCATGCAAACAGGGTCTGGAGTGGACCTCAAGCAATCTCCAACAGACCTACAGCTGAGGGTCCTGACAGTTAGAAGGAAAACTATCAAACAGGAAGGACACCCACACCAAAACCCCATCAGTACGTCACCATCATCAAAGACCAGAGGCAGATACAACCACAAAGTTGGGGAAAAAGCAGGACAGAAAAGCTGGAAATTCAAAAAATCAGAGTGCATCTCCCCTTGCAAAGGAACGCAGCTCATCACCAGCAAAGGATCAAAGCTGGATGGAGAATGACTTTGACGAGATGAGAGAAGAAGACTCCAGTCCATCAAACTTCTCAGAGCTAAAGGAGGAATTACATACCCAGCGCAAAGAAACTAAAATTCTTGAACAAAGAGTGGAAGAATTGATAACTAGAATAATTAATGCAGAGAAGGCCATAAACGAACTGACAGAGAAAAATCATGACACGAGAACTACGTGACAAATGCACAAGCTTCAGTAACCGACTCGATCAACTGGAAGAAAGAGTATCAGCCATTGAGGATCAAATGAATGAAATGAAGTGAGAAGACTAATCTAAAGAAAAAAGAAGAAAACGAAATGAACAAAGCCTGCAAGAAGTATGGGATTATGTAAAAAGACCAAATCTACATCTGATTGGGGTTCCTGAAACTGAGGGGGAAAATGGAACCAAGTTGGAAAACACTCTTCAGGATATCATCCAGGAGATCTTCTGCAACCTAGTAGGGCAGGCCAACATTCAAGTTCAGGAAATAGAGAGAACGCCACAAAGATACTCCTCGAGAAGAGCAACTCCAAGACACATAATTGCCAGATTCACCAAAGTTGAAATGAAGGAAAAAATTTAAGGGCAGCCAGAGAGAAAGGTCGGGTTACCCACAAAGGGAAGCCCATCAGACTAACAGCAGATCTCTCGGCAGAAACTCTACAAGCCAGAGAGAGTGGGGGCCAATATTCAACATTCTTAAAGAAAAGAATTTTAAACCCAGAATTTCATATCCAGCCAAACTAAGTTTCATAAGTGAAGGAGAAATAAAATCCTTTACAGACAAACAAATGCTTAGAGATTTTGTCACCACCAGGCCTGCCTTACAAGAGACCCTGAAGGAAGCACTAAACATGGAAAGGAACAACCGGTACCAGCCATTGCAAAAACATGCCAAAATGTAAAGACCATCGAGGCTAGGAAGAAACTGCATCAACTAACGAGCAAAATAACCAGTAATGGCAGGATCAAGGTCACACATAACAATATTAACCTTAAATGTAAATGGACTAAATGGTCCAATTAAAAGACACAGACTGGCAAACTGGATAGAGTCAAGACCCATCAGTCTGCTGTATTCAGGAGATCCATCTCACATGCAGAGACATACATAGGCTCAAAATAAAGGGATGGAGGAAGATCTGCCAAGCAAATGGAGAACAAAAAAAACAGGGGTTGCAATACTAGTCTCTGATAAAACAGACTTTAAACCATCAAAGGTCAAAAGAGACAAAGAAGGCCATTACATAATGGTAAAGGGATCAATTCAACAGGAAGATCTAACTATCCTAAATATATATGCACTCAATATAGGAGCACTGAGATTCATAAAGCAAGTCCTTAGAGACTTACAAAGAGACATAGACTCCCATACAATAATAATGGGAGACTTCAACATCCCACTGTCAACATTAGATAGATCAACGAGACAAAAAGTTAACAAGGATATCCAGGAATTGAACTCATCTCTGCACCAAGGGGACCTAATAGACATCAACAGAACTCTCCACCCCAAATCAACAGAATATACATTCTTCTCAGCACCACATCACACTTATTCCAAAATTGAACACATAATTGGAAGTAAAGCACTCCTCAGCAAATGTACAAGAACAGAAATTATAACAAACTGTCTCTCGGACCACAGTGCAATCAAACTAGAAATCAGGCCTAAGAAACTCAATCAAAACCGCTCAACTACATGGAAACTGAACAAACTGCTCCTGAATGACTACTGGGTACATAACGAAATGAAAGCAGAAATAAAGATGTTCTTTGAAACCAATGAGAACAAAGATACAACATACCAGAATCTCTGGGACACATTTAAAGCAGTGTGTAGATTGAAATTTGTAGCACTAAGTGCCCACAAGAGAAAGCAGGAAAGATCTAAAATTGACACCCTAACATCACAATTAAAAGAACTAGAGAAGCAAGAGCAAACACATTCAAAAGCTATCAGGAGGCAAGAAATAACTAAGATCAGAGGGGAACTGAAGGAGATAGAGACACAAAAAACCCTCCAAAAAATCAATGAATCCAGGAGTTGGTTTTTTGAAAAGATCAACAAAATTGATGCACTGCTAGCAAGACTAATAAAGAAGAAAAGAGAGAAGAATCAAATAGACGCAATAAAAAATGATAAAGGGGATATCACCACCAACCCCACAGAAATACGAATTACCATCAGAGAATACTATAAACACCTCTATGCAAATAAACTAGAAAATCTTGAAGAAATGGATAATTTCCTGGACACTTACACTCTCCCAAGACTAAACCAGGAAGAAGTTGAATCCCTGAATAAAGCAATAGTAGGCTCTGAAATTGAGGCAATATTTAATAGTCTACCAACCAAAAAAAGTCCAGCACCAGTTGGATTCACAGCTGAATTCTACCAGAGGTACAAGGAGGAGCTGGTACCATTCCTTCTGAAACTATTCCAACGAATAGAAAAAGAGGGAATCCTCCCTAACTCATTTTATGAAGCCAACATCATCCTGATACCAAAGCCTGGCAGAGACACAATAAAAAAAGAGAATTTTACACCAATATCCCTGATGAACATTGATGCAAAAGTCCTCAATAAAATACTGGCAAACCAAATCCAGCAGCACATCAAAAAGCTTATCGACCATGATCAATTGAGCTTTGTCCCTGGGATTCAAGGCTGGTTCAACATACGCTAATCAATAAACGTAATCCAGCATATAAACAGAACCAAAGACAAGAACCACATGATTATCTCAATAGATGCAGAAAAGGTCTTTGACAAAATTCAGCAGTCCTTCATGCTAAAAATTCTCAATAAATTCGGTATTGAGGAAACATATCTCAAAATAATAAGAGCTATTTATGACAAACCCACAGCCAATATCATACTGAATGGGCAAAAACTGGAAGCATTCGCTTTGAAAACTGGCACAAGACAGGGAAGCCCTCTCTCCCCACTCCTATTCAACATAGTGTTGGAAGTTCTGGCTAGGGCAAGCAGGCAAGAGGAAGAAATAAAGGGTATTCAGGTAGGAAAAGAAGAAGTGAAATTGTTCCTGTTTGCAGATGACATGATTGTATATTTAGAAAACCCCATCATCTCAACCTAAAGTCTCCTTGAGCTGATAAGCAACTTCAGCAAAGTCAGGATACAAAATGAATGTGCAAAAATCACAAGCATTCTTATACACCAGTAACAGACAAACAGAGAGGCAAACCATGAATGAACTCCCACTCACAATTGCTTCAAAGAGAATAAAATACCTAGGAATCCAACTTACAAGGGATGTAAACGACCTTTTCAAGGAGAACTACAAACCACTGCTCAATGAAACAAAAGAGGACACAAACAAATGGAAGAACATACCATGCTCATGGATAGGAGGAATCTATATCATGAAAATGGCCATACTGCCCAAGGTAATTTATAGATTCAATGCCATCCCCATCAAGCTACCAATGACATTCTTCACAGAACTGGAAAAAACGGTTTTAAAGTTCATATGGAAGCAAAAAGTAACCTGCATTGCCAAGACAATCATAAGTCAAAAGTACCAGCTGGAGGCATCACGCTACCTGACTTCAAACTCTACTACAAGGCTACAGTAACCAAAACAGCATGGTACTGGTACCAAAACAGAGATATAGACCAATGGAACAGAACAGAGTCCTCAGAAATAATAGCATGCATCTACAGACATCAGATCTTTGACAGACCTGAGAAAAACCAGAAATGGGGAAAGCATTCCCTATTTAATAAATGGTGCTGGGAAAATTGGCTAGCCATTAGTAGAAGGCTGAAACTGGATCCTTTCCTTACTCCTTATACGAAAATTAATTCAAGATGGATTAGAGACTTAAATGTTAGAACTAAAACCATAAAAACTCTAGAAGAAAATCTAGGTAATACCATTCAGGACATAGGCATGGGCAAGGACTTCATGTCTAAAACACCAAAAGCAACGGCAACAAAAGTTAAAATTGGCAAATGGGATCTAAGTATACTAAAGAGCTTCTGTACAGCAAAAGAAACCACCATCAGAGTGAACAGGCAACCTACAGAATGGGAGAAAATTTTTGCAATCTACTCATCTGACAAAGGGCTAATATCCAGAACATAGAAGAAATTGAAACAAATTTACAAGAAAAAAACAAACAACCCCATCAAAAAGTGGGCAAAGGATATGAACAGACATTTCTCAAAAGAAGGCATGCATACAGCCAACAGACACATGAAAAAATGCTCATCATCATTGGCCATCAGAGAAATGCAAATCAAAACCACAATGAGATACCATCTCACATCAGTTAGAATGGTGATCATTAAAAGGTCAGGAAACAGGTGCTGGAGAGGATGTGGAGAAATAGGAATACTTTTACACTGTTGGGATTGTAAACTAGTTCAACCATTATGGAAAACAGTATGGCGATTCCTCAAGGATCTAGAACTAGAAGTACCATATGACCCAGCCATTGCATTACTGGGTATATACCCAAAGGCTTATAAATCATGCTGCTATAAAGACACATGCACACGGATGTTCATTGAGGCACTATTCACAATAGTAAAGACTTGGAATCAACCCAAATGTCCATCAGTGACAGACTGGATTAAGAAAATGTGGCACATGTACACTTTGGAATACTATGCAGCCATAAAAAAGGATGAGTTTGTGTCCTTTGTAGGGACATGGATGCAGCTGGAAACCATCATTCTCAGCAAACTATCGCAAGAACAGAAAACCAAACACTGCATGTTGTCACTCGTAGGTGGGAACTGAACAATGAGGTTACTTGGACTCAGGAAGGGGAACCTCACACACCGGGGCCTATTATGGGGAGGGGGGAAGGAGGAGGGGTTGCCTTGGGAGTTATACCTGATGTAAATGACGAAATGATGGGTGCTGACGAGTTGATGGGTGCAGCACACCAACATGGCACAATTTTACATATGTAACAAACCTGCACATTATGCACATGTACCCTAGAACTTAAAGTATAATAATAATGAAAAAAAAGTTTGTAGCAAAAGAAAAAATTCCACTGTCTATACATACTACAATTTCTTTATTAATTCATTCATTGATGAAAACTTAGGTTGATTTCATAACTTGGCTATTGTGAATACTGCTGCAGTGAACATCAGAGTGCAGACATGTCTTCAACATACTGATTTCAAATCTTTCAGGTAAATATGCAGAAGTGAGATTACTGGAGTATATGCAAATTCTTTCACTTTTTTGAGGAACTGTTGTTCTTTTTTCCATGGCTGTACTAATTTATATTATCATCAACAGTATACAAACATTCTCTTTTCTCTATATCTTTTCTCAGACTTACCTACATCTTTTGGATAACAGTGTTTCTAACAGGTGTGAGGTGGTATCTCAGTGTGGTTTTAATTTGTATCTCCCTAATGATCAATGACGTTGAGAACTTTCATTTAGTTGTTAGCTATTTGTATGTCTTCTTTTGAGAAATGTGTATTCTGGTCTTTTGCCCATTTCTTAATTGAATTATTTGTTTTCATAATATAGAGCTGAGTTCCTTATATATTTTGGATATTAATTCCTTTTCAAATATACTTGCAAATATTTTTTCCCAATCCATAGATTGTCCCTTCAGTTTTTTTTCCTTTGTTGTGTAGACACTTTTTATTTTGATGTAATCCTCTTGGTCTATTTTTGCTTTTGTTTCCTGTGCTTTTGGTGTCATATCTAAAAAATATTGCCCAGACCAATGTTGTGCAGTTTCCCGCCCTATGTTTTTCTCTAGTAGTTTTATGCTTAAGGTCTTATGTTTTCAGGTCTTATGTTTAAGTCTGTAATCTATTTTGGGTTGATTTTGTATATGATGTCAGTTAAGGATCCAATTTTATTCTTTTGCATATGGACATCCAATTTTCCCAACATTATGGAAAAGACAATCCTTTTCCCATTGTATATTGTTGGCACCTTTGTCAAAAATCAATTGTCTGTAGATGTGTGAGTTCATTTTTGGGACCTTTATTTTATTCCGTTAGTCAATGTGTCTATTTTTTATGCCAGTACTGTGCTGTTTTAATTACTATCTCTTTGATGTATAGTTTGATGCTTTCAGCTTTATTCTTTTTGTTCATAACTGCCTTGCAATTTGGAGCTTATTAGGGTTCTATCTGAATTTTAGGAATTTTTTCTGTTTCTATTAAAAACGACATTGGAATTTTGTCAGGGGTTGAATCTGTAGACACTTTGGGTAGTTTGGACATTTTAACAATTTTAATTCTTCCAATTGAACACAATATATCTTTTTGTTTATTTGTATCTTATTGTATCTTATTCAATTTCTTTCATTAATATTTTATAGTTTTCGATGTACACATCTTTCATCTCCTTGGTTAAATTTATTCTCATTTTTGTTGTTGCTATAGTAAATGGGATTATTTTCTTTATTTCTTTTATAGAAAGTTTATTGTTAGTCTACAGAAACACTGTTGATTTTTGTATGTTGATTTTGTACCCTGCAACTCTACTGAATCTGTTGACCAATTCTAACAGCTTTTTTTTTTTGGTGGAATCTTCAGAGTTTTCTACATATAAAATTGTGTAATCAGTAAACAGCAACATTTTACTTCTTCCTTTCAAATTTGGATGCCTTTATTTATTTTTCTTGCCTTATTGCTAAGTTAAGAACTTACAATAGTTGTTGAATAGAAGTGGAGAGAGTGGGCACCCTTGTCTTGATCCAGATCTTAGAGAAAAAGCTTTCATCTTTGCCCTGTTCAGTATGATGTTATCATAGGTTTATTGTATATGGGTTTTATTGTGTTGAGGTACTTTTCTCCTACACCTTATTTGTTGAGAGTTTTTATCATGAAGGGATGTTGACTTTTGTCACATGCTTTATTCTGCATCTAATGAGATGATAATATCATTTTTGTCTTTCATTCTTTTAATGTGGTATATCATATTTAGTGATTTTTTATATTAAACCATCCTTGTATTCCAGTGATAAACGCCACTTAATCATGGTGAGTGATCCTGTTAATGTGTTGTTGAATTTTGTTTGCTAGCATTTTGTTGAAGATTTTTACACCTATATTCATCAAGGATATTGTCCTGTAGTTTTCTTGTGATGTCCATCTGGCTTTGGTATCAGGGTAATGCTGGTCTTGTAAAAAAGATTTGGAAGTGTTGCCTTCTCTTTGATTTTTTGGAAGTTTGTGGAGAATTGGTAGTAGTTCTTTAAATGTTTTTTAGAATCTAGCTGTGAAGCCATCAGGTCCTGGGCTTCTCTTTGATTGAAGAATTTTTGTTACTGATTGAATGTCCTCAAATGTCCTCACTTATTATAGGTCTGGTGTATGTCTAGTACTTTATCCATTTCTTCTAGATTATCCATTTTTGGCAGATAATTATTTACAATAGCCTCTTATGATCCTTTGCATTTGTGTGGTATCAGTTTTTAATGTCTCCTCTTTCATTTATTAGAACTGATAAATTCAGTAAAGTTTCAGGATACAAAATCAACATACACATTTAGTAGCATTTCTATATGGCAACAGTGAACAATCTGAAAAAGATATTAAGAAAGTTATCAGTTTTTCAGTAACTACAAATAAAATATAATACCTCGGAGTTAACCAAAGAAGTGAAAGATCTCTATAATGAAACCTATAAAACATTGATGAAAGAAATTAAAGAGGACATGAAACAATGGAAATATATCCCATGTTTATGGATTGGAGGAATCAATATTGTTAACATGTCCATACTACTCAAAGCAATCTACAGATTAAAAATATTCTCTGTCAAAACACTAATAACAATCTTCACAAAAACAGAAAAAAATCCTAAAATTTATATGGAACCATAAAAGACTCAGAATAGCCAAATCTATCCTGAGGGAAACAAAACGAAACAAAACAGAACTGTAGGAATCACATTACCTAACTTCAAATTGTATTACAGAGCTATAGAAAAAACAAAAAGAATGGTACTGATATAAAAACAGAGACATAGACCAATGAAACAGGATAGAGAACCCATAAACAAACATATACATCAACAGTGAAGTCATTTTTGACAACGTTCCTGAGAATATAAATTGGGGAAAGGACTGTCTCTTTAATAAATGGTACTGGAAAAACTGAATATACTTATGCAGAAGAATGAAACTAGACCCATATGTCTCTCCATATACAAAAATCAAATGAAAATAGATTAAGGACTTAAATCTAAGACCTTAAACTATGAAACTACTACAAAAACATTGGGGAAACTTTCCAGGACATTGAGCTGGGCAAAGATTTGTCAAATAATATCCCACAAGCACCAGCAATCAAAGCAAAAATGATAAAATGGGATTACACCAAGTAAAAAACTGTCTGCACAGCAAAGGAAATAATCAACAAATTGAACAGACAATCCACATAATGGTAGAAAATGTTTGCAAGCTATCCATTTGACAAAGGATTAATAGCCAGAACATATAAGGAGCCAAACAACTGTATAGGAACAAATCAAATAATCTAATTTAAAAATGGGCAGAAAATATGCATAGACGTTTCTCAAAAGAAGACATACAAATGGCAAACAGGTATATGAAAAGGTGCTCACCATCACAGATCATCACAGAAATTAAAATCAAAACTACAATGAGATATCCTCTTACCCCAGTGAAAATGGCTTGTATCCAAAAGATAGGCAATAACAACTGCTGGTGAGGATGTGGAGAAAAGGGAACACTTGTACACTGTTGCTGGAAGTGTAAATTAGTACAACCACTATGGAGAAGAGTTTGGAAGTTCCTCACAAAACCAAAAATAGGGCTACCTTAAAATCCAGCAATGCCAGTACTAGGTATACACCCAAAAGAAAGGAAATCGGTATATCAAAGATATATCTGCACTCCCATGTTTACTGCAACACTATTGACAATTGCCAAGATTTGGAAGCAACCTAAGTGTCTATCAACAGATGAATGGATAATGAAAGTGTGGTACCTATATGCAATGGAGCACAATTCAGCCATAAAAAGAATGAGATCCTGTCATTTGTTAAGTGTGATGTCATTTTTAAGTGTCAAGTGAAATAAGCCAGTGACAGAAAGACAAGTTTCGCCTGTTCACACATATTTGTTGGAGCTAAAATTTAAAATAATTGAACTGATGAACATAGAGAGTAGAAGGATAGTTACTAGAGGATGAGAAAGGTAGTGGGTGGGGAAAAGTGAGGATGCTTATCGAGTACAAAATATATTTAGAAAGAATAAGTAAGATCCATTCACCCTGATGTGATTAATACACAATACACATCTGTATCAAAATATCTCATGTAGCCCATAAAGACATACACCTACTATGTACCTCAAAAGTTAAAAATTAAAAATTAATTTTAAAACGGCCAGATGAATACAATACAGGAGAAGAAAATGTTAGATCAGTATTTTTCATGAACATAGACCTGAAAACACTCAACAAAATATTGGTGAGTTGAATCCACCAACATAAAAAATGATTAATGATGACAGGATCAAATCCACACATATCAATATTAACCTTCAATGTAAATGGGCTAAACGCCCTAACTAAAAGGCACAGAGGGGCAAACTAAATAAGGAAGCAAGACCCAATGTTATGCTGTCTTCAAGAGACCCATCTCACATGCAGTGACAAACATTGGCTCAAAATAAAGGAATGGAGAAAAATCTACCAAGCAAATGGAAAACAGAAAAATCAGGGGTCACAATTCTAATTTCAGATAAGACAGACTTTTAAATCAACAAAGATTGAAAAAGACAAAGAAGGGTATTACATAATGGTAAAGGTCTTCTTCATATACATATGCATGCATACAAAACAAGAGCACTCAGATTTATAAAGCAAGTTCTTAGAGACCTTCAAAAAGACATAGAATCCCACGCAATAATAGTGGGAGACTTCAACAATCCACTGACAATATTAGATCATCAAGGCAGAAAATTAAGAAAGATATTCAGCACCTGAACTCAACACTGGACCAAATGGATCTGATAGATATCTATAGGACTCTCCACCCTAAAACAACAGAATATGCATTCTTCTCATCTGCACATGGCACATACTCTAAAATTGACCACACAGTCAGACATAAAACAATCCTCAGCAAATGCAAAAGAACAAAAATTATACCAACCAATCTGACAGACCACAGTGCAATAAAAATAGAGTTCAAGACTGAGAAAATTGCTCAAAATCACATAATTACATGGAAATTAAGCAACCTGCTCCTGAATGACTTTTGGGTAAATAATGAAATTAAGAAAGAAATCAAGATGTTCTTTGAAACTAATGAGAACAAAGATACAATGTACCAGAATCTCTGGAAGGCAGCTAAGGCACTGTTAAGAGGAAAATTTGTAGTACTAAATAGCCACATGAAAAGGTTAGAAAGATCTCAAATTAACCTAACATCACAACAAAAAGAACTAGAGATGAAAGAGAAAAACTGACCCCAAAGTGAACAAAAGACAAGAAATAAACAAAATCGGAACTGAACTGAAGGAGATTGAGATGCAAAATAAACATTAGAAAGATTAATAAATTCAGAAACTGAGTGGTTTTTCAAAAAATTAATAAGATAGACTACTTGTAGAATAATACAGTATAAAAGACAAAAGAACCGAATAAACACAATCAGGAATGACAAAAAGAGATATAACCACTAACCATATAAAAATACAAATAATTGTCAGTCACTATTATGAACACCTCCATGCACAGAAACTAGAAAATCTAGGAGAAACTGATAAATTCCTGGACACATATTCCATTCCAAGACTGAACCAGGAAGAAATTAAAAGATTGAACGAACCAATAATGAGCTCTGAAATTTAATCAGTAATAAATAGCCAACAAACCAATAAGAGCCCTGGACCAGACTGATTCACAGCCAAATTCTACCAGATGTACAAAGAAGAACTGGTATCATTTCTACTAAAACTGTTCCAAAAAATTGAGGAGGAGCGACTTCTCCCTAACTCATTCTATAAGTTATCACCCTGATAGCAAAACTTTGCAGAAACACAACAGGAAAAAAAAAAAAAAACCTCAGGCCAATATCTTTGATAAACGTTGATGCAAAAATCCTCAACAAAATACTAGCAAAACGCACCCAGCATCACATCAAAAACTTATCCCCTACAATCAAGTAGGCTTTATCCCTGGAAGGCAAGGTTCATTCAACACAGGCAAATCAATAAATGTGATTCATCACATAAACAGAGCTAAAGAAAAAATCACATGATCACCTCAACAGATGCAGAAAAGGCTTTCAATAACATTCAACACCTCATCATGTTAAAAACTCTCAAAAAACTGGGTATTCAAAAAGCATACCTCAAAAAATCCAGAACCATCAATGACAAACCTATAGACAACTTGATACTAAAAGGACAAAAGCTGGAATCAGTTCCCTTGAACACCGGCAGAAGACAAGGTTGCCCTCTCTCACCACTCCTATTCAAAATAGTATGTAAAGTCCTGGCCAGAGCAATCAGGCAATGGAAAGGAATAAAACACATCCAAATAGGAGGAAGTCAAACTATCCCTGTTTGCAGATAACATGATTCCATATCAATAAAACCCCATTGTCTCAGTCCTAAAGCTCCTTAAGCTGATAAACAACTTTAGCAAGGTAGCAGTATACAAAATCAATGTATGAAAATCACTGGCATTCTTATACACCAAGAACAGCCAAGCCAAGATCCAAATCAACAATGCAATACCATTCACAATAGACATAAAAAAGAATAAAATACATAGGAATTCAGCAGACCAGGGAGGTGTAAGAGCTATACAATGAGAATTACAAAGACACAGCTCAAAGAAATAGAGACGAGACAAACAAATGGAAAAATATTTCATGCTCCTAAATAGGATGAATCAATATTGTTAATAAGTCCATACTGCCCAAAGCAATTTGCAGATGTAATGCTATCCTTATGAAATTTCCAATGGCATTCTTCACAGAATTAGAAAACCTATTTTAAAATTCACATGAAAACAAAAAGGAGCCCAAATAGCCAAGGCAATCCTAAGCAAAACAACAAAGTGGGTGACCTCACACTACCTGAATTCAAAATATACTATACGGATACAGTAACCAAAATGGCATGGTACTGGTACAAAAACAGGCATATAAACCAGTGGAACAGAATAGAGAGCCCAGAAAGGAGGTGGCATACCTACAACCATAGATCTTTTACAAACCTGACAAAAACAAGCAATAGGGAAAGTATTCCCTATTTAATAAATGATGCTAGAAGAGTTGGCCAGCCATATGCTAAAAAATAAAACTGTTCTCCTTCCTTACACCATATACAAAACTTAAGATGGATTAAAGACTTAAGTGTAAAACTCAAAACAATAAAAACCATAGAAAAAATTCTAGGCAATACTATTTATGACATAGACACAGGAAAAGGTTTCATGATGAAGACGCCAAAAGCAATTGCAATGAAAGCGAAAATTGACAGATGGGACCTAATTAAACTAAAGAGCTTCTGCACAGCCAAAGAAACGATTATCATAGTGAACAGACAACCTACAAAATGGGAGAATTTTTTTTTCAATCTATCCATCTGACAAAGGTCTAATATCCAGGGTCTACAAGGAACTTAAACAAATTTACAAGAAACAAACAAACAACCCAATTAAAAAGTGGGCAAAGGACATGAACAGACACTTTTCAAAAGAAGACATCCATGCAGTCAAAAAAACATATGAACAAAACCCTCAACATCACTAATCATTAGATAAATGCAAATCAAAACCACAATGAGATACCATCTCACACCAGTTAGAATGGCTATTATTGAAAAGTCAAAAAACAACAGATGCTGGCAAGGTTGCAGATAAAAAGGAATACTTTTATACTGTTGGTGGGAGTGTAAATCAGTTCAACCATTGTGGAAGACAGTGTGAAAATTCCTCAAAGCCCTAGAGGCAAAAATATCATTTGACCCAGCAATCCCATTACTGTTATATACCCAAAAGAATATAAATCATTCTATCATAAAGATACATGCACATGTATGTTCATTGCAGCATATTCACAATAGTGAAAATGGGTATTTAGGAATCAACCTAAATGCCCATTGGTGATAGACTGGATAACAAAAATGTGGTACATATACACCATGGAATAGTATGGAGCAATAAAAAGGAATGAGATCATGTCCTTTGCAGGGACATGGATGGAATTGGAAGCTATTACCTTCAGCAAACTAACGCAGGATACGAAACCAAACACCACATGTTCTCATTTATAAGTGGGAACGGAATGATGAGAACACATGGACACAAGTGGGGAATAACACACACTGGGGCCTGTTGGAGGAGGGTGTGGAGGAGGGAGAGCATCAGGAACAATAGCTAATGGATGCTGGGCTTAATACCTAGGTGATGGGATGATCTATGTGGCAAACCATGATGGCACATGTTTACGTATGTAACAAACCTGCACATCCGGCACATGTAACCCTGAACTTAAAGCAAAATTTGAAGAAAAAAAGGAAAAATGTCAAAAATATATGTTGGAGGGGTTGCAGAGAAAAAGGAATGCTTATATACTGTTGGTGGGAATGCAAATTAGTTCAACCTTTGTGGAAAGCAGTGTGGAAATTCCTCAAAGATCTAAAAGCAGAACTACCATTCTATCCAGCAATCCAATTACTGGGTATATGCCTAAAGGTACATAAATCTTTTTATCATAAAGACAACTGCTCACGTATGTTCACCGTAGCAGTATTCAAAATAACAAAGACATAGAGTCAATGTAAATGCTCATCAATGGAAGAGTTGGATAAAGAAAATGTGGTACATATACACTATGTAATACTATGCAGCCATAAAGAAGAATAAGATCATGTCCTTTGCAGGAACATGGATTGAGCTGGAGAGCATTATCCTTAGCAAACTAACAGAAACAGAAAACCAAATATTGCATGCTCTCACTTATAATTCTGAGGTAAATGATGCGAACATATGGACACAAAGAGACGAGCAACAGACACTCGGGCCTACCAGAGGTTGGAGGTTGGAAGGAGGGAGAGGAGCAGGAAAAATAACTATTTGGTAATATGCTTAGTATCTGTGTGATCAAATAATCTGTACATCAAACCCCCGTGATACAAGATTACTTACGTAGCAAACCTGCACACGCACCCCTGAACATAAAATAAAAGCCAAAAAATGAATATGCTTAATGGCATTGAAGTGTGCACTTAAAAATGGTTAAAATAGTAAATTTTATGTTATCTATATTTTACCACAATAAAAATTTGATCAAAACAAACAAAAAAGAAAAATGGTTAATACACCATGACCACATGGGACCTATCCTATTAATACAAGACTGATTCCATATTAGAAAGTCCATCAATGCAACCCACCATGTTATAAACAGAGGAAAATTTGCATAATAATATCAATGGATTCAGTAAAAGCATTTAACAAAATTCAACATCTATTCTTTATAAAGACTCAGTAAACTAAGAATAGAAGAGAACTATCTTAACCTGACAGAGGACATCTACAAAATGCCTATAGTTGATATCATATTTAATGATGAAAAACTAAATGCGTCCTCCTTAAATTTCATAACAAGTCAATGATCTCCATTATCACCACTCCTATTCAATATTGTTGTAGAAGTCCTACCCAGTGCAACAGGGCAAAAAAATGAAGAGCATAAAGTCTGAAAAGAAAGAACTGAAACAGGCTCTATTTACAGACAATATGAATTTGTACATAGGAAATCCCTAGGAATCTACAAAGACATGCCCAGGACTAAGAAGCAAATTGAATGCAGCCACAGGTTATTAGGTCAATTTACAAAACAAATTATATATCTATATACTAGGAGCACACAATGAGAGAAGAAAATTTTAAAGTAAATAAAATTTAGAATAGCTCAGAAAATATAAGGTATAAATCTAACAAAACATTTGCAGTACCTGTTGCTCAAAACTACAAAGTACTGATGAAATAAATCAAAGATCTAAATAAAGAGAAACATAATGTGTTCATGGGTTGGAAGATTCAATATCACTAAGATTCAATTCCCTAAAATTGATCTATAGCTATGACACAATTCTGATCAATATCTTAGTAAGATTTTTTTATATATAGACAAGCATATTCTAAAATTCAAATAAAAGGACAGAGAAACTAGAATCATCCAATCTTGATAAAAGAAAAAGTTGGAGAACTTACGCTACTTGACTCTAAGACTTACTGTAAAGCTATAGTAATCAAAATACAATGTGGACCAGAATAGAGAATACAGAGATTCACAAATTATGGCCAACTGATTTTTGACAAAATTATAAGAACAATTCAATGAAGGAAAGAGAACCTTTTAAAACAAATGGTGATAGAGCAATTGTTTACATCCATAAGAAGAAAAAAATGTTTAAAAGGAAACTTGATATAAACCCCCTATCTTATACAAAAATTAACACAAAAGAGATCACATATTTAAATATAAAATATAAAACTTTAAAAGTTCGAGAAGAAAACTCAGGAGAAAAATCTTTGGGACCTAGTGCTCTGTGAAGAGTTCTTAGACAAGACATCAAAAGCATAATTCATTAAAAAATAAATTAGACTTTGTCAAGATCAAAACTTCTACTCTTCAAAAGATCCTGTGAAGAGAATGAAAAGATAAGCTATATAATGAGAGAAAATATTTGCAAGCCACATATCTGACAAAGAACTAGTGTCTAAAATAGAGAATGTTCAAAATTCAGCAAAAACAAACAAACAAACAATCCAATTAGAAAACGGGCAAAAGACATGCACAGACATTTCAGTAAAAAGAATATACAGATGTTAAATAAACATATGAACAGAAGTTCAACATCATTAGCTATTAGGAAAATGCAAAAAATGCAAATTTAGAAGACAATGAGACACTATGACACATTCACTAGCATGTCTAAAAACAAAACAAAACCCTGACAACACAAAATGCTGATGAGGATATGGAACACCTGGAATCTTCATACATTGATGGCGGGATTATATTTTATTTTATTTTTTTCTTCAACTTTTATTTTAAGTTGAAGAATAAAATAAAATAAAACAAAATAAAATAAAATAAAATAAAATAAATGTGCAGGATGTACAGGTTACATAGGTAAAAGTGTGCATGGTGTTTTGCTGCACAGATAATTGATTGCAGCCACTTTGAAGAACAGTTTGAAGTTACTGACAAGGTTAAACACAGAGTTACCATATGACCCAGCCATTCTAATCTTGGGTATATGGGTAGGCAAGAGAAATGGAAACATATGCCTACACAAAAACTTGTACATAAATGTTCATAGCAGCAGTATTTATAATAGGCAAAAAGTGGAAACAAGCTAAATGTCCTTCAATGGATGAATAGATAAATATAGTATATGCATACAATGGAATATATATTATTCAGCAATAAACGGGATACACTACTGATTCACACAACAATATGAATGAATCTCAAAGATACTATGCTCAGTGAAATAAGCTAGCCTTAGGAGGTTACATACTGTATGGTTCCATTTATATGGCATTCTTGAAAAGATAAAACTATAGTGATGAAGAACAGATCAATGGTGGTCGCCAAGGACTAGAGGTGGGGAGGATACGCCTGCAAAGGGGCAGCATGAGGGAACTTCTTCTAGGTTCTTACCAGCTTTTGCCTAGATTATTGCCTCAGTCTTCCAAGTGGTCACACAACCTCCAATTTTGCCGCTCCAATTTATTCTCAATTCTGTCACTACAGTGAATGCCAGCCATATTGATCTCCCTTAGAACCAATTCCATAGCTATCAATTTCCTTCCATGTGTAGTCCCAATTCTTTGATTGGTTTACTGCAACGTTCCTGAGCTGACTGCTATCAGCCTCTCCAGCTCCATCTCTTTTGGCTTTCTCATTCATAACCTCCTCTGTAGACTGATGTTACAGTTTTTTTAGGGCCCCATGACTCCCTCACCTCTGTGTTACTCCATTCACGTGGATTGCCTACCTTTTCTCCTGCATCTGACTAACAGTACTTGGCTGAGATGACATTTCTGGAATGCACCCCCTGACCATCTCTTAGCTATTGTGGCTGCTTTCTTTGTATTTCTCAAGCACTTGTGTTTACTTCTATGACTCTCCTACAAGACAGTTATTTTGGGGCCTATTTCCCCACAAAGCTAGTGGCATTTCCATGTTCTTGGGAGCACTGGGGAGACCCTTAAGCAGGCAGACCTTTTCTGTGGTTAGCTGTCGCTTGCTCTTATTGTCTTGCACTCCTTAGGCCCTGGCTTTCAGCCAGGTTTTTATTTAGAGGATGGTATTTTCAAAACCAAACACTGGATATCCAGAAAGATAGTAAATGAATGAATGGATTTGAAAATTGCCTGATTTGCATCCATTCTGAGGTGGAAAGACTTCTGAAAGCCTTTTCCTGTGGCCAAGCAGCTGGGCATCAGACTCTAAGACTTTGACAGGTATGAAAAGGGTTGTCAATCTCTTCCTTAATGGGGGGCAAGGCTTCCTATTACGGATTCTTTGGTGTTTCATTGCTGTGCATTTTGGGGTATTGATTTTCTCTCAAGACCTGTCTATGTATCTGCATCAGTGCCTAATTTTATACATATATGTTCCTGCTGCTTTGGGGATAGTCAGGCGCCAGATGCTACTCAGGAGGCAACATTCATGGTGAGTCCCTGGTCCAGTTGGGAAGATGAAATTGCTTCAAGTCACTTACCCAGGGCAGGAAATCAGCCTTATGTTGAAAGACAGATCATGAATGATCTCTCTCACAGACATATACACCAGAAAAGAGGCTGAGCAATTCAGATTACAGAATATGGTCCTAGCTTTATGACTTACTTTTAGAAGTCTTGTCTCCTTCCTGGGCTTCAGCTCCCCATCTGAGTTATTAAAGGACTTGAATGAGGTGGTTTCTGAAACCCACATGAGCCTTAAGGACTATGGCTTCTTGAATAATAGAGTAAGGAGGTGGTGAGGACTAAGACTGATCGGCGTAGTGGTGAGGAGAAACATTCAGATTCAGTAGGTATACGGAGGAGCTGGGAATCCATATTTTAAAAGGTTCCCTAAATGATTTGAAACAGGTAGCTAATGGGAAATTGGTTTTGGTGGCTCCACTGAAGGTGAGCGTTCTATTTTTCCTTCCCTTCCTTCCTTCCTTCCTTCCTTCCTTCCTTTTTCCCTGAGCACTCCTAGCTTTGTCCAATTCCCCACCTTCAACACAGTCATATGTATCCAGAGAACTCCCCAGGCCTATTATTCAATGAAGGGTCCAGGAACTGTGATCTGGGCTTTTCTTTCTTGAGAAAGAGCCAAAATGATCATTCTTTTCATATGTGCTTTCTATGTATGTCAGTGTCTCCTAAACCTCTAATCTCAACTTGCTTTCTTCAGATCCAGGATATTTCCAAAATCCTAGCTGCCCTCACCATCTGGCTTCCTACAGATCCTATAATTCATTATGTCCAAGAAAGAACTCATTATTCTCTCCTACTCTGTACTCCCACATCTGAGGTAGAGCAGCCCCTCCTCTTCTATTCCATGTCTAGTTGAGTGGCACCACCATTCCTCCCAGTTCCCCAAAGAAGACTTCTCCCCCTTTCTTACCATCTCCATTAGTCATTTTGAGTTTACACTTAGAACAGAAGTCATTAAATGTGATTGGGAGGTTTTGCATAAAAATCTGATTTCCTCTATTCCTGCAGGGTATTTATTGACTAGAACTGAGTATCAACTCCCTTTTGGCAAAGTTTATATCTCAATTGTCACAGTCCCCAGCACTCCCTGTAGTATTGCATCTAGCTCATTTCACTCATTTAGGTTGTCTGCCTTGTTTCTCTGGGCATATGCATTAGTAATCATGGATTGGTATTGTCTTTTAATCTCTATCCTTGCTGCTGCTACCACCCAAGTTCATTCTCAGATTTAATCTATGACACTCTTTGACTTTTGCTTTCCTACTTTTAAACCATAGATAACTTACTGGGCTCTTGGCCAGCAGGTAATGTCCATCCACTTTGGCATGACCAAGGGAAGCCCTTTCAGATCTACCTCTTTATTTTCCACCATTTCCTCTCCTTAGGCTTACCCCAGTCACACCAATCTTGTTGCTATATCCCTAAGCACAAGTTTTCTTGAACTTTCGCACATTGTTCTCTTTCTTGAAGCTCTTCAGGTTCTCCATCTAGAGAACCCTTTCTCAATCATTAAGGCCAAAATATATGCCACTTTTGTGAAGCATTCCCTGAGTCCCTTATCAGCTAGCTCCCCTTCTTGTGCACTGCACTTCAGGTATTGCATTAATTACTCCATATATGGCAACAAGTTTATGAGGAAAAGAAACTTTTTTTTTTTACTAGATTGGTAGTTTTTAGAGGGCACAGCCTTCCTTAGTCCAATGCTCAGAGCACTTATTGAGTGAGTGAATCTCAACACTGCTTTCTGTGAAAAGATGTGTTATCTTGAAAATCACAAGTTGGGTGGTAGAAATGGGAGGACCTCCAGCAGCCTTGGATACACCTCTTTCTTTCTCTGAAGGGCTGGCATGTGGAAGAGGGAGGATCATTTAGATGATTTCCAAAGAGAAAAACCCAGGACACGTTATAGGGAGGAAAGTTGCAGTCCTATCTAATGAAGACTTGTCTATTAAGACAAGCTGTCCAATAAAGGACCAGCAAACAATAAGGCTTAAATGACCTCTTGTCAGAGATGCTGTGGGGAGAATTCTGGACCCCTTTATTAGGGAATAAGAGGTTTATCCTCAGCTTTCAGAATTTTCCAATAGTTATGGGGTGGGGTGGAGGGAAAACGTCATTTTCGGCAGAGTTAGAGGTTGCACAGGATGACCTCTAAGATCCCTTCTGACCCTACAAGTCTATGTTTTTCTAGGCTTCAATTTCTCCACCTGTATCCTGCAGAGAAAAGTTCCTGTCCCTCTCTAACTCATGACTGTTATGAAAAAAAAAAAAAAAAAAAGGGCAGCTATAAGAGTGCTCAGAACTAGTTGTACTACACTTGTGATTTAGTTTATTATCTTTGGTAAATATTAAGTCTGTTTTGCATGTGATATTTTTTCAATTACAAATTTCTGTGGGCAAAACCACAATTTTAACATTTCATTTAAATCTTGCTTTTGCTCATTTATTCAACAAGTATTTGTTGTGTGCCCACTATATTAAAGACATTGAGGATACAGCAGTCCCTGCCTTCCCAGAGCCTCCAAACCATGACTCTCCTAGTACCTATGGTGCTTCACATGGGACATGGAAATATTGTGGACTGCCAGGGGTGGGGTTCATATTACATCAGTCTCTGGATCTAGCACCCCAAGCAGTTCCTGGCACATGGTAGGTGTTTGGTAAGCCTGTTGAGTAAAGGGACTCTAAAACGCCAAGGTATGCTGTACTACACAATCTAAGATTAATTTGGAATGAAGCTCATCTGAATCATGGAATTTGGGAGAACTATATGCTGTTTGATGTTAGCCCATACAATAGCATGAATTATCTACTCACATAGTGTGGGCTTGCCTTAATGAATACAGACTCTTTGGAACGTTAAATATATGCAAATGTGTGTAGATCTGGTGGATGCAAAAATTCAAGGGCATATTGGTGTTTCTCTTTTTAATTTTAGCAGCTATAAATGGAAATATTTTTTTTCTTAAGTGGGCTACCAGTTTACTTGCAATCATCTCAACAAACCTTTTGCACGTAGATGCAGCAAATCCATTACTGTTGGTGCTCAGTTAATAAGGCTTCACTCAATATGTGAAGTCAATGTTGAGTGACTGTGTAGAATGGGGGTTAAGGACATGGCTGAGAGAGCTACACTGTTTGGTTCTGAGTCCCAGATTTACCACTTGCTAGGTGTGTGACCTTGACCAAGTCACTCAACCACTCTGTGTCTAAGTTTTCTTATCTGTAAAATAGGGGATAATAATCAAGATGACAGCACCTTCCTTCTAGGATTATTGTGAGGATTAAATGAGTTACTGCCTGTTAAGTACTTAATGCAGTGCCTGGAACAAAGTAAGATGCTCATAAGTGGGTTTTGCTGATGTTGTTATTGTTATACATGGCCATTGTGACTATGTTGTCTGTCGGGAGGGCCACACAGATAGGTAGTGATTATCACTCCAGAAGGAAGGAACAGTAAAATCTTTCCCAGAAAATGCCAACTTCTAGCAAGAATAGGAACCCAACACTCTGAATAGGGTTAATCATAGCAACAGGATGAAGCCAAGCTGATGATATGAAATTTACCCCACATACCTTCCAGGTGCCAATTTCTGTGCTATCTTTTATCTTTAACCCTTCCTAATGTTGTAACACTTCTAGGCTGTAACACTCCCCTGCACTTAGGTGCAGGATTTGGCAAGAACAGCTTGGCCAGGGAGTTCTGCATAGTGCGCTTGCTGCACCAGTCCTAAAGGAATAATTGATAAAGCTGAACAAGGGATCAAAAGACAGGCCTCTGGTCTGCCTGAAGGTCATGGTGTCCCTTCTGCTCAATTACTTCAGGTCAAGGAAGAATGTGGGTCTCGGCTTGGTGCTAGGCCAGGTGCCTTAAGGTTACTGAAAAACAATGTCCTGTGGGTTTCCAATCAGAAATGCTAAGGTAAACCATTTTAAGCTGAAATGCAGGACAAGCCAAAGAAAAAGGAGAAGCAAGCAGTTTGGGGCCTGAGGAGAGCAGTGGGAAGAAGTTCCTTTTAGAGCAGGTGATTGGAAAGGAATGCCTTAGAGGTACACAAGGCATGAGCAGCAGGGACATGTCTCCAATTGTTAAAGATGTAGACTGTCAGCAGAGAAATGCAAGTCAAAACCACAGTGAGATACCATCTCACACCAGTTAGAATGATGATCATTAAAAAGTCAGGAAACAACAGATGCTGGAGAGGACGTGGAGAAATAGGAACACTTTTACACTGTTGGTGGGATTGTAAACTAGTTCAACCGTTGTAGAAGACAGTGTGACAATTCCTCAAGGATCTAGAACTAGAAATACCATTTGACCCAGCCATCCCATTACTGGGTATATACCCAAAGGATTATAAATCATGCTGCTATAAAGACACATGCACACGTATGTTCACTGCGGCACTATTCACAATAGCAAAGACTTGAAATCAACCCAAATGTCCATCGGTGACAGACTGGATTAAGCAAATGTGGCACATATACACCATGGAATACTATGCAACCATAAAAAGGACGAGTTCATGTCCTTTGTAGGGACATGGATGCAGCTGGAAACCATCATTCTCAGCAAACTATCGCAAGAACAGTAAATCAAACACCGCATGTTCTCACTCATAGGTGGGAATTGAACAATGAGAACACTTGGACACAGGAAGGGGAACATCACACACCGGGGCCTGTCATGGGGTGGGGGGAGAGGGGAGGGATAGCATTAGGAGATATACCTAATGTAAACAACGAGTTAATGGGTACAGCACAAAAATCTGTATGTAACAAACCTGCACATTGTGCACATGTACCCTAGAACTTAAAGTATAATAATAAATAAATAAACTTTAAAAATATATGTAGACTGTCTGGAAAACATCTGATTTCTCTATATACCTCTGGGGATTAATATTATGTGCCTAGGAGTCCTACGAATAAATGAAAAATCTCTGAAAGAGGTCATTATCAAAACCGACCTCTTACTAGAAATTAATTTATCAGATCAAAGAGCTAGGAAACAGAGTCCTGTGGAAATGGGACATAGGCCAGGTCAGATATGATTAGGAAAAAGAAGAAAAGCACTGATAACACATGGAATTTTCCCTAGAAGGAAAGCCTGAGTGGGGTGCCTCAGTGGGTGTAGGCCTTTGGGACCCTGTGAGGAAGTGGCCATCTTAAGTGAGAAGATCACAGTAAATGAATGTCAGAAGAACCGGAAGGTCAATAACAGCAACAGCTAAGATTTTCTGACTGCTTCACCATGTCCTTTAGACTCACAATCACATTATAAAATAAGTATTTTTGCTTTTTCCATTTTATAGATGAGTACTTGAGTTAGAGAGGCAAAGCCAAAGCAAGTTGTCCAAGAACATATAGTAAGCAGAATCCACTTTCATACTTGACTGGCTGATTTCAGAGCCCAAGTTCTTCACCACTATTCTGCTACCTGTCCACTTCACCTAAATTCTTGCTCATCTTTCAGTGCACTTTCAGATTCCACCCTCTCTCTGAAGAAACCTAGCTAGCTCCCCTCTGACACTCTTCTGTTTGTCTTGTCACCTTCGGTTACACTTCTAGGCTGCACCATAATATTTAGTACTAACTAGCTGCTTTCTTGTTTGGTGGATGGTGTGTGTGTGTGTGTGTGTGTGTGTGTGTGTGTGAGAGAGAGAGAGAGAGAGAGAGAGAGAGCCACAAACTGTGGGAATCTTGAGGGCAAGGGGTTGTGTCTTTTCCCTCTGCCCGCAGTAGAACCTAGTCTGGCCTGGGCAGATAGCAGTAACCCATTAATAGAACCCTACTATTTTAGACAGGGTGGTCAGGGAAGGCCTCTCTGAGTGTGTGATGTGTGCCCAGAGATCTAAATGAAGAGCAGAAGTGATCCATGTACATGCTCTTCTCCACATGTTGCTCCCAATACACAAGTCTAAAAATAACTACATGGGCTGAAAGGTCACTTTTCATTAGATTTTTTGCCAAGCTCAGGGTTTTTGAACTCTGGATTTAGTGGAACCTCCTTAGAGGTCCCTTAGGATTCCCATGCCTACCTCATCTAGGGCACCTCTGTTCTGAGTTTCTCTATTTGTTTATTCTCTGATGCAAGGTTATATTTGAATGCAAATGTTCTGAGGCTGCCTGCACTTCTTCTATCTCCCTGTCCACTCAGGCCCTCAACATATCTCCAGACTCTTCTCCTGCTTCCACCTTACCTTATAGATTCACCCAGTGCCTAGAGTGCCTGTCCCCAAGGAAATGTCTTACTTTGTCCCTACCTTGCTAGAAACCTACTTCTGTTCTTTTACCACTGCTGCCAGTAAAGGATAAGCTTCTTATCAGGACTTATGAGGACTTTTCTGATTTGACCTGCCACTCTGGCCTGGGCCTAGCTCAACAGCCATACTGACAGAGCTGTAGTTCTCCAAATGCGCCACGTCATTTGGGACTTCTACATACATTTGCAGGCACTGCACTCTCACATCATCCCTTGTATCTTGCCCATTAATACCAAGCTCAGTGTTATCTTCTCTCTGCTAGGCATTCCCCAATCCCAACAACAGCAGCAATCTTGGTCCCTCACTTCTCTTGCTACTACTGTACCTTGCAAAAACTTATATTAATACAATTTTCTCACTAAATTATAATGTATTCATCTTTTTCTATATCTGCCTTCCCCTCTACATGGAACTCTGAAAGTCTGGGGGACTACACAACACTTGGACCCAGCTGGGAAGCTATTGGGAAATGAGATGTCAAAACTTTAGTACCATCTCTTGTCAACATTGGGATTGTGATCACAGCTAAACTATAGGACATGGGCTGATAAATGAGTACTCACCCCACCCTTGACTGTACTCTGGGAGGGCCCTAGTGTATCTAGAACAGCGGTCCCCAATCAGGCCTTCTTTTTGACAACAGCTGTCTCCTCTGCTTATTCCTACATATAGCTCTTTCTGAGAACCTTTAATGGAGTACTTTTTGTGTTTTAGGCACCTTCTAGAGACCACATTTTACCAATGCAGGCCGAGCTTTATGGCAAATTGATAGTTTTTACAACTTCAGGAATGCATCCCCTCAGGCATTTAAGCTAATCTCTGCCCCAGCCTCAAAGTAGGAGGTGCAGAATCCCAGGGGCACTGAAAGATGGAGCTTGACAGGGCCCTATAGATGACTTAGTGCTTCCCTAATTTAAAGATAGGCCCAGACAGATAGTGACTGATCAGGCCCCATCAATTCTAGGCAAGTGTGTTTTTCCACTATAGCCTGTTGTCTAAGCAGTGGGCAAAGTGAGCAGTACAGAAAGCAGGACTAATGCCTTTTCCGGCAAAAGGGACAAAAAATAGCTCACATATATGAGTGATTCTTATATGTTGATTACTCTTCTCTACATGTAGTATCTTATCTAATTCTCGCAGCAATCCTCTGAGGAAAATACTATTATCACCTTATTTTACAGATGAGGGAAATGAGGCATAGAGAGGTTAACTGACTTATCCATGTTTGCATGCTAATAAGTGGTAGAATCAGAATTAAGACCCAGGCAGTTTGACTCCTGAGCCTAAGCTCTTCTTTTGTCTCTTCCCTTTCCCCTCTTTCCGTCCCATGTCTGATCAGTCACTAAACTCACCAAGTCCTTGATGTGTATGTAAATCATGCTGGGCTGTTGCTTAAAATTCCCCTCTGAGTCACCTGAAGAGCCTAGATTTTATTCTGTGTTTTGTACTTGACTTGCTGTTAAGCCAGATTTTCCTTATCCTGTATTTATACAATTGATTTCTTTTTAAATCCAAGCTTAGGATTTCACTTTATCCCTTTTGGATATCATATTGTTGCTTTCCATTCATCTGTTGGTATAAGTTGAGCTCCATTTAGGTATGTTTTTTGAATAGCTAAGTCCACCAAACTGTAGTATCTCCAGTTAAAGTTTTCCATATAGTCCACAGAGATTTCCTGAGAAATGTTACTTTGTGTATATACTTTAGTTTTGGCTAGCCATTTGAAAGTAAGTAGCATATAGTATGATACTTTACCCCTAAATACTTTAGCATACATCTTTTAAAAATGAGGGCATTTTCCTACATAACCATAATACAATCATCAAGGTATAGAAAATTAATAATAACTCACAATATTATCTAATATATAATCCATATTCAAATTTTCCCCAATAGATTCCCAAAATGGAATTTTTGAAGCAGAATCCAACAAAGGTCCTGAAGTTGTATTTCATTATGTCTCTTTAATCTAGAATGGTCCTCTCATCTGTTTTCCTCCATGATATTGACATTTTAATGAGACCAAATCAGTTGTCTTATAAATGTTCCACATCCTGGGTTTGTTTAATTACTTCCCCAGGGTATAATTTAATTTGAACCTCCATCCCCTATATTTTCTGTAAAACTGGAATTTAGGTCTAAATGAATAAATAGATTTAGATTAAACATTTTTTGTAAGAGTAGTTCATAGTTGATGCTGGTATTTAGTATTTTACAGCACATCGGAACACACACACACACACACACACACACATTGGTTTGTGTTTTATTAATGAAGCTATGTTCGATCACTTGATGAAGTGACCTTTCCTTTACAAAGGTACATTTTCCTTTGCAATTATGACTTGTTTTGTAATTTTTACTTATGCCCTGCTGCATCTTCAGTGTGGAAAGACCAGGGGTATCTACCCCATAGAGATCCCACATCTTTTATCCTTGGAGAGGCAAAAGAAAAACATGGATTACTTGAGAGCAGTGATAGTCCTTCTAGGTTCACCCTTCTGATGCTTTCCTGTCCTGTAAGCATCAAAATAAGAGCAACCTCCTTCTACCAAGAGTACAGTGAGGGCCAGAAGAGGTGAAAGAGTCCCCTTAAAGAACAGGGAGACTGAGCTGTGCCTGGTAAAGTGGCCAGGTTTGAATAAACAGAGGTCATCTTGGAGGTCATCCCAGAGGAGAGGGAAAACATGACTGATTGTGTAGTGGCAGGAAAGAATATAGAACTGAAAATGACCTATGTAGCTGAAGAAGAAATGCTTACTGGAAAGGAGTAAGAGAGAAAGAAGAAGGGCAATACAGGGCCATTGTATATAACAGCTGAAATGCCAGACTGAGGGACTGGGATGTGTAACAGCAGTCAACATCACCCAGGAAGCTCAAGGGGTCAGGGAACTCCCTCCTTTAGCCAAGGGAAGCCATGAGGGGCTGTGCATTGAGGAAGGGTGCATTCCAGCCCAGATACTATACTTTCCCCATGTTCTTCACAACCTGCAGATCAGGAGATTCTCTTGGGTGCATACACCAACAGGGCCCTGGGTTTCAAGCACAAAACTGGGTGGCCGTTTGGGCAGACACCAAGCTAGCTGCAGGAGGTTTTTTTTTTTTTTTTTTTTTTTTTTTTTTTTTTTTTTTTTTTTTTTTCCATACCTCAGTAGTGCCTGGAATGCCAGTGAGACAGAACCGTTCACTCCCCTGGAAAAGGGGCTGAAGCCAGGGAGCCAAGTGATCTAGCTCAGTGGATTCCACCCGCACAGAGCCCAGCAAGCTAAGATCCACTGGCTTGAAATTCTTGCTGCCAGCACAGCAGTCTGAAGTCAACCTGGGATATTCGAGCTTGGTTGGGGGAAGGGCATTGGCCATTACAGAGGCTTGAATAGACGGTTTTCCCCTCACAGTGTAAACAAAGTGAAGTGGAAAAACTGGGCAGAGCCCACTATAGCTCCACAAAGAGTCTGTAGCCAGGCTGCCTTTCTAGATTCCTCCTCTCTGGACAGGGAATCTCTGAAAAAAAGGCAGCAGCCCCAGTCAGGGGCTTATAGATAAAACTCTTATCTTCCAGGAACAGAGCACCTGGGGGAAGGGACGGCTGTGGGTGCACCTTCAGCAGACTTCAACATTCCTGCCTGCTGACTCTGAAGACAGTAGTGGATCTCCCAGCCCAGCGCTCAAGCTCTGCTAAGGGACAGACTGCCTCCTCAAGTAGGTCCCTGATACCCTTGCCTCCTGACTTGGAGACACCTCCCAGTGTGGGTCGACAGACACCTAATACAAGAGAGCTCCAGCTGGCATCTGGCAGGTGTTCTTCTGGATGAAACTTTCAGAGGAAGGAACAGGCAGCAAACTTTGCTGTTCTGCAGCCTCCACTGGTGACACCCAGGCAAACAGGGTCTCGAGAGCAGCTCCAGAAAACTCTAGCAGACCAGCAGAAGAGGGGCCTGACTGTTAGAAGGAAAACTAATAAACAGAAAGGAATAGCATCAACATCAACAAAAAGGACTTCCACACTAAAACCCCATCCAAAGGTCACCAACATCAAAGTCTAAAGATAGATAAGTCCACGAAGATGTGGAAAAACCAGTGCAAAAAGGCTGAACATTCCAAAAACCAGAACGCCTCTTCTCCTCCAAAGGATTACAACTCCTCACCAGCAAGGGGGGAAAAAATGGACACAGAATGAGTTTGACAAATTGGCAGAAGTAGGCTTCAGAAGGTGGGTAATAAAAAACTCCTCCAAGCTAAAGGAGCATGTTCTAACCCATACAAGGAAGCTAAGAACTTTGATAAAAGGTTAGAGGAATTGCTAACTAGTATAACCAGTTTAGAGAAGAATATACATGACCTGATAGAGCTAAAAAACACAGCATGAGAACTTCATGAAGCATACACCAGTGTCACTAGCTGAATCAATCAAGCAGAAGAAAGGATATCAGTGATTGAAGACTGACTTAATGAAATAAACCATGAAGACAAGATTAGATTTAAAAAAAAAAATGAAAAGGAACAAACAAAGCCTCCAAGAAATATGGGATTATGTGAACAGACCAAACCTCCATTTGATTGGTGTACCTGAAAGTGACAGGTAGAATGGAACCAAGTTGGAAAACACTCTTCAGGATATTATCCAGCAGAACTTCCCCAACCTAGCAAGACAGACAAACATTCAAATTCAGGAAATACAGAGAATATAACAAAGATACCCCTCAAGAAGAGCAACCCCAAGACACATAATCATCAGATTTACCAAGGTTGGAATGAAGGAAAAACTCTTAAAGGCAGCCAGAGAGAAAGGTTGGGTTATCCACAAAGGGAAGCCCATCAAACTAACAGCAGATCTCTCTGCAGAAACCCTACAAGCCAGAAGAGAGTGGAGGCCAATATTCACCATTCCTAAAGAATTTTCAACACAGAATTTAATATCTAGCCAAACTAAGCTTCATAAACAAAGAAGAAATAAAATCCTTTACAGAAAAGCAAATGCTGAGAGATTTTTGTCACCACCAGGACTGCCTTACAAGAGCACCTGAAGGAAGAACTGAATATTAAAAGGAAAAACTGGTATCAGCCACTGCAAAAACATACCAAATTGTAAAGACCATCAACACTATGAAGAAACCACATCAACTAACAGGCAAAGTAACCAGCTAGCATCATAATGACAGGATCAAATTCACACGTAACAATGTTAACCTTAAATGTAAATGGGCTAAATGCCCCAGTTAAAAGACACAGACAGGCAAATTGGATAAAGTGTCGAGACCCATAAGTTTGCTGTATTCAGGAGACCCATCTCACGTGCAAAGACACACATAGGCTCAAAATAAAGCGATGGAGGAATATTTACCAAGCAAATGGAAAGAAAAAAAAGCACTCCTCATCTCTGACAAAACAGACTTTAAACTAACAAAAATTTAAAAAAAGGCAAAGAAGGGAATTACATAATGGTAAAGGGATCAACACAACCGTAATAGCTAACTATCCTAAACATATATGCACCCAATACAGGAGCACCCAAATTCATAAAGCAAGTCCTTAGAAACCTACAGAGAGACTTGGACTCCCACCTAATAATAGTGGGAGACTTTAACACCCCACTGTCAATATTAGGCAGATCAATGAGACAGAAAATTAACAAAGATATTCAGGACTTGAACTCAGCTCTGGATCAAGCAGATGTAATAGACAACACAGATCTCTCCACCAGAAATCATCAGAATATACATTCTTCTCAGCACCACATTGCACTTATTCTAAAATTGACCACATAATTGGAAGTAGAACACTCCTCAGCAAATGGAAAAGAATTGAAATCACAACAAACAGTGTCTCAGACCACAGTGCAATCAAATTCAAACTCAGGATTAAGAAATTGACTCAAAACCACACTACTACATGGAAACTGAACAACCTGCTCCTGAGTGACTACTGGATAAATAAAGTGATATTAAGGCAGAAAGAAATAAGTTTTTTTGAAACCAATGAGAATGAAGATACGATGTACCAGAAACTCTGGGACACAACTATAGCATTGTTTAGAGGGAAATTTATAACACTAAATGCCCTCAGGAGAAAGTGGGAATGATCTAAAATCAACACCCTAGTATCATAATTAAAAGAGCTAGAGAAGCAAGAGGAAACAAATTCAAAACTAGAAGAGGATAAGAAATAACTGAGATCACAGCAGAACTGTGAGACACGAAAAATTCTTTAAAAAAATCCAGGGGCTGGTTTTTTCAAAAGATTAACAAAATAGACTGCTAGCCAGGCTAATAAAGAAGAAAAGAGGGAAGAATTAACATACACAGTAAAAAATGATAAACAGGAGATCACCATTGACCCCACAGAAACACAAACTACCATCTGAGAATAGTATAAACACCTCTATGCAGATAAACTAGAAAATCTAGAAGAAATGGATAAATTCCTGGACACATACACCCGTTGAACATGAAACAAGGAAGAAGTTGAATCCCTGAGTAGACCAATAAAAAGTTCTGAAACAGAGGCAGTAATTAATAGCCTATCAACCAAAAAAAGCCCAGAACCAGATGGATTCACAGCCAAATTCTACCAGAGGTACAAAGAGGAGCTGGTACCTTTTATTTATTTATTTTTTTCTGAAACATTCCAAACAGTAGAAGAAGAGAGACTCCTCCATAACTCATTTTATGAGAGCAGCATCATCCTGATACCAAAACCTGGCAGAGACAACAATAAAAGAAAATCTCAGGCAAATATCCCCGATGAACAACCTCAATAGGCAAATTGAATCCAATGGTATATAAAAAAGCTCACCCACCATGATCACGTCGACTTCATCCATGAGATGCAAGGCTGGTTCAACTTATGCAAATCAGTAAACATAATCCATCACATAAATAAAACCAATGACAAAAACCAAACGATTATCTCAATAGATGCAGAAAAGGCCTCCAATAAAATTCAACTTTCCTTCATGCTAAAAACTCTCAATAAACTAGGCATTGAGGGAACATATCACAAAATAATAAGAGCTGCTTATGACGAACCCAAAGTCAATATCATATTGAATGGGCAAATGCTGGAAGCATTCTCCTTGAAAACTGCCACAAAACAAGGATGCCCTCTCTCACCACTCCTATTCAAAATAGTATTAGAAGTTCTGGCCAGGGCAAGAGAAAGAAATAAAGGGTATATATATATATATAATAGGAAGAGAGGAAGTCAAATTGTCTCTGTTTGTAGATGACATAATTGTATATTTAGAAAACCCCATTGTCTCAGCCCAGAATCTCCTTAAGTTAATAAACAACTTCAGCAAAGTCTCAGGATACAAAATCAATGTGCAAAAATCACAAGAATTCCTATATACCAATAATAGACAAAAGAAGAGAGAAATCATGAGTGAACTCCCATTCACAATTCCTACAAAGATAATAAAATGCCTAAGAATAGAACTTACAAGGGATATGAAAGATCTCTTCAAGGAGAGCTACAAACCACTGGACAAGGAAATAAGAGAGGATGCAAACAAATGGAAAAAAATTTCCATGCTCACGGATAGGAAGAATCAATATAATGAAAATGGCCATATTTCTCAAAGTAATTTGTACATTCAATGCTATCCCCATCAAGCTACCATTGACTTTTTCCACAGAATTAGAAAAAACTACTTTTAATTTCACATGGAATCAAAAAAGAGCCTGTATAGCCAAGGAAATCCTAATCAAAAACAGCAAAGCTGGAGGCAACACACTACCTGACTTCCAACTATACTACAAGGCTGCAGTAACCAAAAAGCATGGTACTGGTACAAAAACAGATATATAGACCAATGGAACAGAACAGAGGCCCCAGAAATAGCGCCACACATCTACAACCATTTGATCTTTGACAAACTTGACAAAACCAAGCAATTGGGAAAAGGATTCCCTATTAAATAAATGGTGTTGGGAAAACTGGCTAGCCATATGCGGAAAACTGAAGCTGGACCCCTTTCTTATACCTTATACAAAAATTAACTCGAGATGGATTAAAGACTTAAATGTGAGACCTAAAACCATAAAAACCCTAGAAGACATCCTAGGAAATACCACTCAGGACATAGGCATGGGGAAAGACTTCATGACTAAGACACCAACAGAAATGGCAATGAAAGTCAAAATAGACAAATCGAATCTAATTAAAATAAAGAGCTTCTGTACAGCAAAAGAAACTATCATCAGAGTGAACAGGCAGCCTACAGAATGGGAAAGCATTTTTGCAATCTGTCCATCTGACAGAGGGCTAATATCCAGAATCTACAAAGAACTCAAACAAATTTACAAGAAAAAACCAACAACCCCATCAAAAAGTGGGCAAAAGATATGAACAGACACTTCTCAAAAGAAGACATTTATGTAGTCAACAAACATAGGAAAAAAAGCTTATCACAGGTCATTAGAGAAAGGCAAATCAAAACCACAATGAGATACCATCTCAAGCCATTTAGAATGGCGATAATTAAAAATCAAGAAACAACAGATGTTGGAGGGGACGTGAAGAAGTAGAAACGCTTATACACTGTTGGTGGGAGTGTAAATTAGTTTAACCATTGTGGAAGACAGTGTGGTGATTCCTCGAGGATCTAGAACTAGAAATACCATTTGACCCAGCAATCCCATTCTGGGTATATACCAAAAGGATTATAAATCATTCTACTATAAAGACACATGCACACATGTGTTTATTGCAGCCCTGTTCACAGTAGCAAAGACTTGGAACCAATCCAAATGTCCATCAATGATAGACTGGATAAAGGAAATGTGGTACATATACACCTGGAATACTATGCAGCCATAAAAAAGGATGAGTTCATGTCCTTTGCAGTGACTTGGATGAAGATGGAAACCATCATTCTCAGCAAACTAACACAGGAATAGAAAATGGAACACCTCATGTTCTCACTCATAAGTGGGAGTTGAACAATGAGAACACATGGATACAGGGAGGGAAATATCACACACTGGGGCCTTTTGGTGGATGTGGGTGTAGGGGAAGGATAGCATTAGGAGAAATACTTAATGTAGATGATGGGTTGATGGTTGCAGCAAACCACCATGGCACGTGTATACGTATGTAACAAAGCTGCACCTTCTGTACTTGTATCCCAGAACGTAAAGTGTAATGAAAAAAAAAGAAAAAAAATAGCAATCAAAACTGAGACTTCCCAAGCACAGTCTCAAGCAAAGCATCAGCTCCTGTCCTGTTAACCAATGTTAGGATGCCATGAGAAGGCTCTTTCTTGAACCTTAGGACCTTTATCATCCTCTCTTCCTGACAAATAACAGACCCTCAATAAATGCAAATGTCCTCCCCTACCTTGTCTATGAGGCATGAGGTGACGGTGAGCTCAACTTTCTCCTTGTAATTTCACAGACTACTTCTTATGTAAATGTCAGTCGCTCAGGAGTATGGAGGCAACTCTCCAAGGCCCTTTTTCTGCCACACTTTCTTTCCTTAGAGATAGCCTGAGAGGCTCCCAAGACCTCCAAGAAATTTATAGTATTTGTTTATATTAACCTCAACACTAGGACTAGTCAAAGTTTTTTTGGTTTGTTGATGTATTAGTTTTCTATTACTGCATACTAAATTACCACAAACAGGGACTTAAAGCAACATCCGTTTCACCTTTCACAGTTCTATAGGTCAGAAGTCTGGCACAGCACGACTGAGTTTTTTTGATCAGGGTATGACAAGGCTGAAATCAAGGTTTTGCCCATCCTGGGTTCTCTCTCTCTCTCTCTTTTTTTTTTTTTTTCTGTTTTAGAGGGTCTCACTGTGTCATTCAGGCTGGAGTATAGTAGTGCAATCATAGCTCATTGCAGCCTCAAACACCTGGGCTTAAGCAATCCTCAGCCTCCTGAGTAGCTGTGACTAGAGGTGCACACCACCATGCCCATACAATTATTATTATTATTATTATTATTATTATTATTTATATTTTTAAGAGATGAGAATCTCACTTTGTTGCCCAAGCTGGTCTCGAACTCCTGACTTAAAGTCATAGTCCTACCTCAGCCTCCCAAAGTGTTGGGATTACAGGAATGAGCCACCACGCCCCAGCCATACTAAGTTCTTAACAGGAGTTTCTGAGTGAAAAAATCCACTTCCAAGCTGAGTTCTCTCTTCAGAGTATCACAAGGACTTAAATCAAGATGGCAGCTATGTTAAGTTTTCACCTAGACACTCTGGGGAAAAAGCCACACCAGCTCATTCTTGTTCACAAAACTTGATTCCTTGAAGTTGAAGATTTGATGTACCCATTTCCTACTTTTCTATAAGCCAGGCACTATTTTCAGCTACTAGAGGCCACCTACATTCCTTGACCCATGGCCCCCTTCATCTTCAAGCCAGCAATGGCACATTGAGTCGTTCCCATGCCCTCTGGATAATCTCCCTTTCTTAAAGCCAACTGTGCCATCTAATATAGCCTAATTATATTCACAGTCCTAGGTATTATGCAGGGCATGTACATAATGGGGATGGAAAATCTTTGGGGATATTTTAGAATTCTGCTCACACAGTTGGTTTACCTCACTATGCAACTATGTTGTCATTCACTGGCTGCTTTTCTAACCCCCTAACACTGGAATAACTTGTCCTCAGTCTGTGAAGGCATCTGAAGTCTTGCGTTTATCCCATTACTTTCATTTACCTAGTGGAGGTTGGCCCCTTAAGTTCCTCCTGCTGAGCTGGATTCCCAGTCTTACACTGCTTTTGAGGTCTTGTAACTGAGGTCATTACAAGCTTTGCTTTCCTTGCCAAACTGAATTTTTACTTCTGTTTTATTTAATCCATGTTTTCCTTTCACCTCTCCAAGGATAAAAGATGTGGGAGTCTCCATGGGGTAGATATGCTTGGTCTTTCTACACTGAAGACGTAGAAGGGGCATCAGTAATATCAGCTTAGAAATTGCAGACTCTTTGGAAAACTACAGTGGTTCTTTTTGTTTTCCTTCAGTTCCAACAGAACTGCAACTGAAGAAGAAGGAGGTAAAAACCTCTGAGTCTGAAGGAATGTTTCCTGTCACCCTTTCCAATAATTGAAACACCACACTCCTGTTTTTTGCCATCTCTAGCAGGCAATGAAAGTCTCGTGTGTTGCACGTGGGGTTGGTGGGAGAAGCTGGGAAGGAAATGGTGGTTAAAATACTAAATCTCTGAAGAAACCATCTGTCTGACATTACTCCATCTCTAAATACAGGCAGGAGTTAGTTGTGTGTGATTTAGATTCTTGCAGAATCATGGAATGTCAAAGCTCAAAGGCATCTTAAGTTGTCTTTGCACACAGGTGACCTCTAGGGTGAAATTAGGCCCATAGATGTTTTCTGTTTAGCTAGCCTAATTATTTTTTTTAAATTTTTGAATCTGAAAATCTTAGTCTAGTTTTTGACACAGTACCCACCTATCCCTAGTGTCTTATACCAGGTGTCTTCACACATTTTCTCTAGTGCCTGAGAGGTGGAATGGAGTGATAATTAAGATTATGACATCTGGAGCCAGATTGCTTGGGTCTGAGTCCCAGATTTTCCATTTGATAGCTGTGTGATTTTGGGCTAATTACTTTACTCTTTTGTGCTTTAGTTCCCGCATCAGTAAATATTTAGTTAATAATGGCATGGCGGCCCAGAGCAACCCCATCAAAAGTGAACAAAGGATAAGAACAGACACTTCTCAAAAGAAGACATTCATACAGCCAACAGATACATGAAAAAATGCTCATCATCACTCACCATCAGAGAAATGCAAATCAAAACCACAATGAGAAAGCATCTCACACCAGTTAGAATGGCAATCATTAAAGAATCAGGAAACAGGCAAGATGGCCGAATAGGAACAGCTCCAGCCTCCAGCTCCCAGCATGAGTGACACAGAAGACGGGTGATTTCTGCGTTTTCAACTGAGGTACTGGGTTCATCTCACTGGGGAGTGCCAGAAAATCGGTGCTGGTGAGCTGCTGCAGCCCAACCAGTGAGAGCTGAAGCAGGTCGAGGCATCACCTCACCTGGGAAGAACAAGGGGGAAGCAAATCCCTCTTCCTAGCCAAGGGAAACTGATACACACAACATCTGGAAAATCGGGTAACTCCCACCCTAATACTGCACTTTACCAAGGTTCTTAGCATACGGCACACCAGGAGATTATATCTCACCCCTGGTTGGGAGGGTCCCACGCCCACAGAGCCTCCCACATTGCTAGAACAGCAGTCTGTGATCTAACTGCAAGGCAGCAGGGAGGCTGGGGGAGGGGTGGCACCCATTGCTGAGGCTTAAGTAGGTAAACAAAGCCGCCCGGAAGCTCGAACTGGATGGAGCCCACAGCAGCTCAAGGAGGTCTGCCTGTCCCTGTAGACTCCACCTATGGGTACAGCACACAGCTAAACAAAAAGTACAAGAAAGCTCTGCAGATGCAAATGACCCTGTCTGACAGCTTTGAAGAGAGCAGTGGATCTCCCAACAAGGAAGGTTGAGATCTGAGAATGGACAGACTGCCTGCTCAAGTGGGTCCTTGACCCCTAAGTAGCCTAACTGGGAGACATCCCCCACTAGGTGCAGACCAATACCCCACAACTCACACGGCGAGGTACACCCCTGAGACGAAGCTTCCAGAGCAAGAATCCGAGAGAATCACTACCTGTTTAGCAACATTCTATCTTCTACAGCCTCTGCTGTTGATACCCAGGCAAACAGGGTCTGGAGTGGACCTCAAGCAATCTCCAACAGACCTACAGCTGAGGGTCCTGACCGTTAGAAGGAAAACTAACAAGCAGAAAGGAAACCCACACCAAAACCCCATCAGTACATCACCAGCATTAAAGACCAAAGGCAGATAAAACCACAAAGATGGGGAAAAAGCAGGGCAGAAAAGCTGGAAATTCAAAAAATAAGAGCGCATCTCCCCCTCCAAAGGAACGCAGCTCATCGCCAGCAACAGATCAAAGCAGGATGGAGTATGACTTTGACGAGTTGAGAGAAGAAGGCTTCAGTCCACTAAACTTCTCAGAGCTAAAGGAGGAATTACGTACCCAGCCCAAAGAAACTAATATTCTTGAAAAAAGAATGGAAGAATGAATAACTAGAATAATCAATGCAGAGAAGGCCCTAAACGAACTGACAGAGATAAAAACCATGACACGAGAACTACGTGACATATGCACCAGCTTCAGTAAGCGACTTGATCAACTGGAAGAAAGAGTATTAGTGATTGAGGATCAAATGAATGAAATGAAGTGAGAAGAGAAGTCTAAAGAAAAACAGGATCCATGAGCATCCTTGTTAACTTTCTGTCCCGTTGATCTGTCTAATGTTGACAGTGGAGTGTTGAAGTCTCCCACTATTATTGTATGGGAGTCTAACTATCACAAGAACAGAAAACCAAACACCGCATGTTCTCACTCATAGGTGGGAACTGAACAATGAGATCACTTGGACTCGGGAAGGGGAACATCACACACCGGGGCCTATCATGGGGAGGGGGGAGGGGGGAGGGATTGCATTGGGAGTTATACCTGATGTAAATGACGAGTTGATGGGTGCTGACGAGTTGATGGGTGCAGCACACCAACATGGCACAAGTATACATATGTAACAAACCTGCACGTTATGCACATGTACCCTAGAACTTAAAGTATAATAATAAAAATAAATAAATACATTTAAAAAAAAAAAGAAAAAAAGAGGAAAAAGAAATGAATAAAGCCTTCAAGAAGTATGGGATTATGTGAAAAGACCAAATCTACGTCTGATTGGGGTGCCTGAAAGTGAGAGGAAAAATGGAACCAAGTTGGAAAACACTCTTCAGGATATCATCCAGGAGAAATTCCCCAACCTAGTAAGGCAGGCCAACATACAAATTCAGGAAACACAGAGAATGCCACAAAGATACTCCTCAAGAAGAGCAACTCCAAGACACATAATTGTTAGATTCATCAAAGTTGAAATGAAGGAAAAAATGTTAAGGGCAGCCAGAGAGAAAGGTCGGGTTACCCACAAAGAGAAGCCCATCAGACTAACAACATATCTCTTGGCAGAAACTCTCCAAGCCAGAAGAGAGTGGGGGCCAATATTCAACATTCTTAAAGAAAAGAATTTTCAACCCAGAGTTTCATATCCAGTCAAACTAAGTTTCATAAGTGAAGGAGAAATAAAATCCTTTATAGACAAGCAAATTGTTAGAGATTTTGTCACCAATAGGCCTGCCTTACAAGAGACCCCGAAGGAAGCACTAAATATGGAAAGGAACAACCGGTACCAGCCATTGCAAAAACATGCCAAAATGTAAAGACCATCGAGGCTAGGAAGAAACTGCATCAACTAATGAGCAAAATAACCAGTTAATTTCAAAATGACAAGATCAAGTTCACACATAACAATCTTAACCTTAAATGTAAATGGACTAAATGGTCCAATTAAAAGACACAGACTGGCAAATTGGATAAAGAGTCAAGACCCATCAGTCTGCTGTATTCAGGAGACCCAATTCACACGCAGAGAAACACATAGGCTCAAAATAAACGGATGGAGGAAGATCTACCAAGATGATGGAGAACAAAAAAAAGCAGGGGTTGCAATCCTAGTCTCTGATAAAACAGACTTTAAACCATCAAAGGTCAAAAGAGACAAAGAAGGCCATTCCAGAATGGTAAAGGGATCAATTCATCTGGAAGAGCTAACTATCCTAAATATATATGCACCCAATACAGGAGCACCCAGATTCATAAAGCAAGTCCTTAGAGACTTACAAAGAGACTTAGACTCCCATACAATAATAATGGGAGACTTCAACACCCCACTGTCAACATTAGACAGATCAACGAGACAGAAAGTTAACAAGGATATCCAGGAATTGAATTCATCTCTGCACCAAGTGGGCCTAATAGACATCTACAAAACTCTCCACACCAAATCAAGAGAATATACATTCTTCTCAGCACCACATCACACTTATTCCAAAATTGACCACATAATTGGAAGTAAAGCACTCTTCAGCAAATGTACAGGAACAGAAATTATAACAAACTGTTTCTAAGACCACAGTGCAATCAAACTAGAACTCAGGACTAAGAAACTCAATCAAAACTGCTTAAGTACATGGAAACTGAACAAACTGCTCCTGAATGACTACTGGGTACATAACGAAATGAAGGCAGAAGTAAAGATGTTCTTTGAAACCAATGAGAACAAAGATACAACATACCAGAATCTCTGAGACACATTTAAAGCAGTGTGTAGAGGGAAATTTATAGCACTAAGTGCCCACAAGAGAAAGCAGGAAAGATCTAAAATTGACACTCTAACATCACAATTAAAAGAACTAGAGAAGCAAGAGCAAATACATTCAAAAGCTAGCAGAAGGCAAGTAATAACTAAGATCAGAGCAGAACTGAAGGAGATAGAGACACAATAGACTCTCCAAAAAATCAATGAACCCAGGAGCTGATTTTTTGAAAAGATCAACAAAATTGATAGACTGCTAGCAAGACTAATAAAGAAGAAAAGAGAGAAGAATCAAAGAGATGCAATAAAAAATGATAAAGGGGATATCACCACCGACCCCACAGAAATACAGACTACCATCAGATAATACTATAAACACCTCTATGCAAATAAACTAGAAAATCTAGAAGAAATGGATAATTTCCTGGACACTTACGTTCTCCCAAGACTAAACCAGGAAGAAGTTGAATCCCTGAATAAAGCAATAGCAGGCTTTGAAATTGAGGCAAAAATTAATAGCCTACCAACCAAAAAAAGTCCAGCACCAGATGGATTCACAGCTGAATTCTACTGGAGGTACAAGGAGGAGCTGGTACCATTCCTTCTGAAACTATTCCAATCAATAGAAAAAGAGGGAATCCTGCCTAACTCATTTTATGAGGCCAACATCATCCTGATACCAAAGCCTGGCAGAGACACAACAAAAAAAGAGAATTTTACACCAATATCCCTGATGAACATTGATGCAAAAATCCTCAATAAAATACGGGCAAACCGAATCCATCAGCACATCAAAAAGCTTATCCACCATGATCAAGTGGGCTTCATCCCTGGGATTCAAGGCTGGTTCAAAATACGCAAATCAATAAACGTAATCCAGCATATAAACAGAACCAAAGACAAAAACCACATGATTATCTCAATAGATGCAGAAAAGGCCTTTGACAAAATTCAGCAGTCCTTCATGCTAAAAATTCTCAATAAATTCGGTATTGAGGAAACATAGCTCAAAATCATAAGGCTATTTATGACAAATCCACAGCCAATATCATACTGAATGGGCAAAAACTGGAAAAATTCCCTTTGAAAACTGGCACAAGACAGGGATGCCCTCTCTCACCACTCCTATTCAATATAGTGTTGGAAGTTCTGGCTAGGGCAATCAGGCAAGAGAAAGAAATCAAGGGTATTCAGCTAGGAAAGAGGAAGTCAAATTGTCCCTCTTTGCAGATGTCATGATTGTATATTTAGAAAACCCCATTGTCTCAGCCCAACATCTCCTTAAGCTGATAGGAAACTTCAGCAAAGTCTCAGGATACAAAATTAATGTGCAAAAATCACAAGCATTCTTATACACTGGTAACAGACAAACAAAGAGCCAAATCATGAATGAACTTCCATTCACAATTGCTTCAAAGAGAATAAAATACCTAGGAATCCAACTTACAAGGGATGTAAAGGACCTCTTCAAGGAGAACTACAAACCACTATTCAGTGAAATAAAAGAGGACACAAACAAATGGAAGAACATACCATGCTCATTGATAGGAAGAAACAATATCGTGAAAATGGCCATACTGCCCAAGGTCATTTATAGATTCAATGCCATCCCCATCAAGCTACCAATGAGTTTCTTCACAGAACTGGAAAAAACGGTTTTAAAGTTCATATGGAAACAAAAAGGAACCTGCATTGCCAAGACAATCATAAGTCAAAAGTACCAGCTGGAGGCATCACGCTACCTGACTTCAAACTATACTACAAGGCTACAGTAACCAAAACAGCATGGTACTGGTACCAAAACAGAGATATAGACCAATGGAACAGAACAGAGTCCTCAGAAATAATACCACACATCTACAGCCATCTGATCTTTGACAAACCTGAGAAAAACAAGAAATGGGGAAAGGATTCCCTATTTAATAAATGGTGCTGGGAAAATTGGCTAGCCATAAGTAGAAAGCTGAAAATGGATCTTTTCCTTACTCCTTATATGAAAATTAATTCAAGATGGCTTAGAGACTTAAATGTTAGACCTAATACCGTAAAAACCCTAGAAGAAAACCTAGGTAATACCATTCAGGACACAGGCATGGGCATGTCTAAAACAACATGTCTAAAACAACAAAGGCAATGGCAACAAAAGCCAAAATTGACAAACGGAATCTAAGTAAGCTAAAGAGCTTCTGCACAGCAAAAGACATTACCATGAGAATGAACAGGCAACCTACAGAATGGGAGAAAATTTTTGCAATCTACTCATCTGACAAAGGGCTAATATCCAGAACATAGAAGGAACTCAAACAAATTTAAAAGGAAAAAACAAACAACCCCATCAAAAAGTGGGCAAAGGATATGAGTAGACACTTCTCGCCGGGTGCGGTGGCTCAAGCCTGTAATCCCAGCACTTTGGGAGGCTGTGACGGGCGGATCACGAGGTTAGGAGATCAAGACCATCCTGGCTAACCCGGTGAAACCCCGTCTCTAGTAAAAAAATACAAAAAAATAGCCGGGCGAGGTGGCGAGCGTCTGTAGTCCCAGCTACTCGGGAGGCTGAGGCAGGAGAATGGCATGAACCCGGGAGGCAGAGCTTGCAGTGAGCCGAGATCCGGCCACTGTACTCCAGCCTGGGTGACAGAGCGAGACTCCGTCTCAACAAAAAAAAAAAAAAAAAAAAAAAAAAAAAAAAAGGATATGAGTAGACACTTCTCAAAAGAAGACAGTCATATAGCCAACAGACACATGAAAAAATGCTCATCATCACTAGTGATCAAAGAAATGCAAATCAAAACCACAATGATATACCATCTCACACCGGTTAGAATGATGATCATTAAAAAGTCAGGAAACAGCAGGTGCTGGATAGGATGTGGAGAAATAGGAACACTTTTACACTGTTGTTGGGACTGTAAACTAATCAACCATTGTGGAAAACAGTGTGGCGATTCCTCAAGGACTTTGAACTAGAAATACCACTTGACTCAGCCATCCCATGACTGGGTATATACCCAAAGGTTTATTAATCATGCTGCTATAAAGACACATGCACACGTATGTTCATTGCGGCACTATTCACAATAGCAAAGACTTGGAATCAACCCAAATGTCCATCGGTGACAGACTGGATTAAGCAAATGTGGCACATATACACCATGGAATACTATGCAGCCATAAAAAAGGATGAGTTTGTGTCCTTTGCAGGGACATGGATGCAGCTGGAAACCATCATTGTCAGGAAACTATTGCAAGAACAGAAAACCAAACACCGCATGTTCTCACTCATAGGTGGGAAATGAACAATGAGATCACTTGGACTCGGGAAGGGGAACATCACACACTGAGGCTTATTATGGGGAGGGGGAATGGGGGAGGGATGGCATTGTGAATTATACCTGATGTAAATGATGAGTTGATGGGTGCAGCACACCAACATGGCACATGTATACATATGTAACAAACCTGCACATTATGCACATGTACCCTAGAACTTAAAGTATAATAAAAAATAAATAAATATGTTCATGGCACCTACTTCATAGAGCTGTTAAAAGTATTAAATGTGTTAATATTTATAAAGTGCTTAGAACAGTGCCTGACGCATAGTAAGTGATGTAAAAATATTTATTAGTACTGTTTGACTCCTGAAGGCATTTGAGTTTGTGTCTTCTGATTTCAGTTAAAGTTTTCCCAGTCTCACATTTTATTTTATTAATATTATTTAATAATTAATTTTTATTTTTATTACAGTAGTTTTGGGGGCACAGGTAGTTTTTGATTGTAGAGATATGTTCTTTAGTGGTAATTTCTGAGATTTTGGTGCACCCATCATTAAAGCATTGCATGCTGTACCCAGTAGGTAGTCTTTTATCCCTCACCCCCTTCCCAATTTTCCCCCTCAAGGTCCCAAAGTCCATTTTATCATTCTTATGCCTTTGCATCCTCATAGCTTAGCTCCCACTTATAAATGACAACATAGCAAAATATGGGTTTCCATTCCTGAGTTACTTCACTTAGAATGATGGTCTCCAGTTTCATCCAAATTGCTATAGAAGACAATATTTCATTCTTTTATGGCGCAGTAGTGTTCCATGGTGTATACGTACCACATTTTCTTTATCCACTCCTTGGTTGATGGGCACTTAGGTTGATTCCATATCTTTGCAATTGCGAATTGTGCTGCTATAAACATACATGTGAACATGTCTTTCATATAGTGACTTATATTACTTTGGGTAGATACCTAGTAGTAGGATTGTTAAATCAAATGGTAGTTCTTTTCGTACTTTAAGGAATCTCCATCCTGTTTTCCATAGTGATTGTACTAGTTTACATTCCAACCAGCAGTGTAAAAATATTCCGTTTTCACCACATCTGCACCAACATCTATTGTTTTTTGACTCTTTAATTATGGCCATTCTTGCAGGAGTAAGGTGGTATCTCATTGTGGTTTTAATTTGCATTTCCCTGATAATCAGCGATGTTGAGCCTTCTAAAAATAATGCTCAATATCACTAATGTTTGTTGGTCATTTGTATATCTTCTTTTGGGCAATGTCTATTCATGTCATTTGCACACTTTTTGATGAGATTATTTGCTTTTTTCTTGCTGATTTGAGTTCCTTGTAGATTCAGGATATCAGTTTTTTGTTGTATACAGAGTTTGTGAAGGTTTTCTTACAGAAGGTTTTAGTCTAAATAAATCCCATTTACTTATTTTTGTTTTTGTTGTATTCGCTTTTGGGACCATAGTCATGAATTCTTTGCCTAAGCCAATGTCTAGAAGATATTTGCTGATGTTATCCTCTAGAATTTTTATGGTTTCAGGTTTTAGATTTATGTCTTTGATCTATTTTGAGTTTATTTTTGTATAATGTGAGAAATGAGAATCCAGTTTTATTCTTCTACATGCGGCTTGCCAGTTTTCCCAGTATCATTTTTTGAATAGGATGTCCTTTCCCCAATTTGTATTTTTGTATGTTTTGTCGAAGATCAGTGGCTGTAAGTATTTGGCTTTAATTCCAGATTCTCTATTCTGTTCCATTAGTCTGTGTAACTATTTTTATACCTACCAGACTGTTTTGTTGACTACAGCCTTGCAGTATAATTTGAACTTGGGTAATGCGATACCTCCAGATTTGTTTCTTTGCTTAGTATTGCTTTGGCTCTGTGGGCTCTTTTTTGGGTCCACATAAATTTTAGAGTTGTTTTTTTCTCAGTTCTGTGAAGAATGATGAAGGCATTTTGACGGAAATCACATTGAATCTGTAGTTTGCTTTGGACAATATGTTGATTTTCACAATATTGATTTTACCCATCCATGAGCATGGGATGTGTTTCCATTTGTTTGTGTTGTCTATGATTTCTTTCAGCAAGGTTTCGCAATTTTCTTTGTAGAGATCTTTCACGTCCTTGGTTAAATATGTTTAAAAGTAATTTATATATATATATTTTTGCAACTGTAGTAAAAGGGATTGAGTTCTTCATTTGATTCTTAGCTTGGTCATTGTTGGTGTATAGCAGTGCTACTGATTTGTGTACATTGATTTTTTACCCTGAGACTTTACTGAATTTGTTTCTCAGGTCTAGAAGCTTTTTGGATGAGTCTTGAGGATTTTCTATGTATACAATCATATCATCAGCGAAAAGCAGCAGTTTGACTTCCTCTTTTCCAATTTGAATGCCCTTTATTTCTTTCTCTGGTCTGATTGCTCTGGCCAGGACTTCCATTACTATGTTAAATAGAAGTGGTGAAAGTGGACATTCTTGTCTTGTTCCAGTTTTCAAAGGGAATGCTTTTAGCTTTTTCCCATTCAGTACGATGCTGGCTGTGAGTTTGTCATATATTGTTTTATTACTTTTAGGTATGTCCCTTATATGTCCATTTTGTTAAGGTTTTTTTTTTATTATCATAAATGGATACTGGATTTTATGAAATGCTTTTTCTGCATCTACTGAGATGATCATATGCCTTTTGTTTTTAATTCTGTTTATGTAATGTATCACATTTATTAACTTGCCTGTGTTAAACCATCCCTGCATCCCTGGTATGAAACCCACTTGATCATGGTGGACTATCTTTTTGACATGCTGTTGGATTCAGTTAGCTAGTATTTTGTTGAGGATATTTGCATCTATGTTCATCAGAGATATTGATCTGTAGCTTCATTTTTTTAATGTTCTTTCTTTCTTTTTTTCTTTTTTTTTGTATCAGGGTGATACTGGCTTCATGGAATAATTTTGGGAGAATTCCTTCATTCTCTATCTTTTGGGATAGTTTCAGTAGGCTTGGTACCAATTATTTGACTATCTGATAGAATTAAGCTGTGAATACATCTGGTCCTGGATGTTTTTGTGTTGACAATTTTTTCTTAAATTACTGATTCGATCTCATTGCTTGTTATTAGTCTCTTTGGGATTTCTATTTTGTCCTGATTTAAGCTAGGAGGATTGCATATTTCTAGCAATTTATCCTGTCTTCTAGATTTTCTAGTTTTGTGCATAAAGGTGTTCATAGTAGCCTTGAATGATCTTTTGTATTTCTGTGATATAGGTTGTAATATCTGCAATCTCATTTCTAGTTGAGCTTATTTGGATCTTCTCTCTTCTTTTCTTGGTTCCTCTTGCTAATGGTCTATCAATTTTGCTTATCATTTCAAAGAACCAATTTTTTGCTTCATTTATCTTTTTTGTTTCAATGTTATTTAGTTCTGCCCTGATCTTTGTTATTTCTGCTCTTCTGTTATCTTTGGGTTTAGTTTGTGCTTGTTTCTCTAGTTCCTTAAGGTGTGACATTACTTTGTCTAATTGTGCTCTTTCAGACATTTAGATACAGATATTTAATACTATGAACTTTTCTCTTGCACCATCTTTGCTGTATGCCAGAGGTTTAAAGTTGTGTCATAATTAACATTCATTTCAAAGAGTTTTTAATGTGCATCTTTATTTTATTATTAACCCCAAGTTATTCAGGAGCTGATTAATTTCCATGTATTTGTATAGTTTTGAGGCTTCCTTTCAGAGCTGATTTCCTGTTTTATTCCACTGTTGTATGAGAAGATGCTTGATACAATTTTGATTTTCTTGAATTTATTAAGACTTGGGGCCTATAATATGGTCTATCTTGGAGAAGGTTTTATGTGCTAAGAATTATGTATGTTCTGCAGTTGGGAAGAATGTTTTGTAAATATATGTTAAATTAATTTGTTTTAGGGTGTAGTTTAAGTCCATTGTTTCTTTGGTGACTTTCTGTTTTGATCGCCAGTCTAGTGCTGTCAGTGGAGTTCTAAAGTCCCTCACTATTATTGGGTTTTTGTCTTTCTCCTTTCTTAGGTCTAGTATTAATTGTTTTATAAATATGGGACCTAAGAAAGGTAAAGGGTTGCAAATGGAAACCCAAAATGAGCAGGAGTAGCTATTTTTACATCATACAACATAGACTTTAAAGCAACAACAGTAAAAAAGAGACAAAGAACATTATATAATAATAAAAAGATTAGTCCAATAGGAAGATATTACAATACTAAATTTATATGCATCCACTGACAGTTTTTTTCTAGATACTTTGGGCTTTTTCATTATGTTATTGTTGTATAGGCCCTGTGACATTTATGCTTTCAGGAGGTTCTATTTTGGTGTACATCAAGCTTTTGTTTCAAGATTTAGAACTCCTTTTAGCATTTATTATAGTGCTGGTTTGGTAGTGGCAAATTTCCTCAGCATTTGTTTGTCAGAAAAATATTTTATCTCTCCATCATTTGTGAAGCTTATTTTTGTTGGATACAAAATTCTTGGCTGACAATTATGACAATTATTTTGTTTAAGTAGATAGGACCCCAATTCCTTCTGGCTTGTAAGGTATCTGCTGAGAAATCTGCTGGTAGTTTGATAGGTTGTCTCTTATAGGTTGCTTGATCCTTTTGTCTCACAGTTCTTAAGGTTCTTTCCTTCATTTTGACTTTTGATAGCCTGATGACTATGTGCCTTTGTGACGATGTTTTTGCAATGGATTTCCCAGGAGATTTTTTGAGCTTCTTTTATTTGGATGACTAGATCTATAGCAAGGACTGGGAAATTTTTCTCAGTTATTCTCTCAAATAATTTTTCCAAACTTTTAGACTTCTCTTCTCCCTCAGAACACCAAGAATTCTTAGGTTTGGCAGTCTTACATAATCCCATATTTCTTGGAGACTTAGTTGATTTTATAAAATCATTTTTTTTTTTTTTGTTTCTTTGTCTGATTGGGCTATTGCAAGAGCCTTGTCTTTGAGCTCTGAACTTCTTTCTTCTACTTGTCCTAGTCTATTGCCGAAACTTTCTACTGAATTTTGCATTTCCCTAAGTGTGTCTTTTATTTAAAGAAGTTCTGATTGCTTTTACTTTATAAGATCTATTCCTCTGAAAAATGTTTCATTCATATCCTGGATTTTTTAAAGTTAATTTTCACTTTCTCTGGTAGCTTCTTGAGTAGCTGAATAATCAGCTGAATTCTTTATCTGGTATTTAAGAGATTTCTTCTTGATTTGGATCCATTACTAGGAAGCTAATGTCATCTTTTAGGGAATGTTATAGAAGCTGTTTTGTCATATTACTAGAATTACTTTTCTGGTTCCTTCTCATTTGTGTAGACTATTTCTTCAATTTTTTTCTTGAATTTATCATTAACTGAATCGTGGATTTTTTTTTTCATTTCTTTTTCCCCCTCTTAAGGATCTGACTTTAATGTTTATTAGTTTATTTTAGCCTAATTTGATTCTTCATGCTTTTAGGGGTGAAGGTATATGCTCCTTCATTACAGAGAGTCCTTGTGCACTGGCTTTCCCAGACGCCAGGTGTAGTAGTTATATATTTGGTGTGTGGGCAAGTTCACTGTCTCCTATGGGGTTAGAATGAGAGGAATCTCTTTTTTTTTTAATTTTTAAAAATTTTTATTATTATTATTATACTTTAAGTTCTAGGGTACATGTGCATAATGTGCAGGTTTGTTACATATGTATACTTGTGCCATGTTGGTGTGCTGCACCCATCAACTCGTCAGCACCCATCAACTCGTCATTTACATCAGGTGTAACTCCCAATGCAATCCCTCCCCCCTACCCCCTCCCCATGATAGGGATCTCTTGAAACTTACACCATTCTCTCATAGTGTACAGCATATTTATTTATTTATTTATTTATTTCCCCAGTATTTTATTTACTGAGTTGTTAATTCCAGGCTTCAGGTCAATAGGGGAGGTATCTCTGGGTAGGGACTGGTTGTAGCTAAGGCAGGTGGATAGATGCAACACACAGTGGTTGGCAGAGGTCCCGGCCTCGATGAAGGTGGCTGGTGGGGCTCTCAGTTAGATGTGCTAGGGTTTTTATGAAGGTAAACGATGGGAGCTACCTCAGATCTCATGCCAGACCAAGCAGGAAAACAATCTATCTCACAGCCTCACTCCTGTCTCAGTGTTCCAACTATTCAGATCAGGCAGGCACCTCTTTTCACCTGTAGGAATATTGATGTTCCAAGTAGGAAGGAATTGTGACTGCCTTTTGTGCAGGCCTGAATCTGGGAAATACTCTTCCTATGAGGCTGCAGTCACCCTGAATTCTTCCAGGAAGGTTGTCTATAGGTGCATTCATGCTGCATTCCCGTGGGAGAAGCCCCAGCTATTTCCGGAGTGGTGTACTGGTGGGAACAGGACCCTTTCTTCAAGATCCTACATGATTACAAAGGCTGCTTGCCTGTTAGGGTAGAGACTCAGCCTTTCCCTACTGCACCCAGCACTGCAATTATGTCTTTGCTATAAGAAACTTACCACTAGCTAAGAGATGGGACTCAAGGCCTGCAATTCAGATTCTTTTCTCCCATGGGATATTCCCTTGATGTGGTACTCTCCCCCTTCCCCTAGGAATGGAAGTTCCTGGGAAACAGACTGCAGTAATTCTTTTTTTTTTTTTTTTTTTTTCCCCAACTTTTATTTTAAGCTCAGGGGCACAGGTACAGAATGTGCAGGTTTGCTACATAGGCAAACATGTGCCATGTTGATTAACTGCACAGATCATCACGTCACCTAGGTTTTTTTTTTTTTTTTTTTTTGAGACGGAGTCTTGCTCTGTTGCCCAGGCTGGAGTGCAGTGGCCGGGTCTCTGCTCACTACAAGCTCCGCCTCCCAGGTTTACACCATTCTCATGCCTCAGCCTCCCGAGTAGCTGGGACTACAGGCGCCCACCACCTCGCCTGGCTAGTTTTTTTTGTATTTTTTTTAGTAGAGACGGGGTTTCACCATGTTAGCCAGGATAGTCTCGATCCCATGACCTTGTGATCCGTCCGTCTCGGCCTCCCAAAGTGCTGGGATTACAGGCTTGAGCCACTGCGCCCGGCGTCACCTAGGTTTTAAGCCCAGCATTCATTAGCTATTCTTCCAGATGCTCTCCCTCCTCCCCCCACCACCCTCCAACAGGCCCAAGTATGTGTTGTTCCCCATCATGTGTCCATGTGTTATCATTCAGCTACCACTTCTAAGTGAGAACATGCGGTATTGAACTTTAAGATATGAATCTGAGAAATTTTCAAAATGAACAGGTTGTAGTATTAAAAATAAAAATATTCTTGTAAGTTCATTAAGAGCAAATCAATACCTTAAGAAAATCCTGTTATAACATAGAAAATCAATCGTAGAAAGACTATCATAAATAATGACCTTCAAATTATAGCCAACTTAATCACATACAGAATTATTTATTTATTATACTTTAAGTTCTAGGGTACATGTGCACAACGTGCAGGCTTGTTACATATGTATACATGTGTCATGTTGGTGTGCTGCACCCATTAACTTGTCATTTACATTAGGTATATCTCCTAATGCTATCCCTCCCTTTTCCCCCCACCCCATGACAGGCCCTGGTGTGTGATGTTCCTCTTCTTGTGTCCAAATGTTCTCATTGTTCAATTTACACCTATGAGTGAGAACATGTGATGTTTGGTTTTTGGTCCTTGTGATAGTTTGCTGAGAATGATGGTTTCCAGCATCATCCATGCCCCTATAAAGGACATGAACTCATCCTTTTTTATGGCTGTATAGTATTCCATGGTGTATATGTGCCACATTTTCTTAATCCAGTCTATCATTGATGGACATTTGGGTTGGTTCCAAGTCTTTGCTCTTGTGAATAGTGCCTCAATAAACATACATGTGCATGTGTCTTTATAGCAGCATGATTTATAATCATTTGGGTATATACCCAGTAATGGGATGACCGGGTCAAATGGTGTTTCTAGTTCTAGATCCTTGAGGAATTGCCACATTGTTTTCCACAATGGTTGAACTAGCTTACAATCCCACCAACAGTGTAAAAGTGTTCCTATTTCTCCACATCCTCTCCAGCACCTGTTGTTTCCTGACTTTTTAATGATTGCCATTCTAACTGGTATGAGATGGTATCTCATTGTGGTTTTGATTTGCATTTCTCTGATGGCTGGTGATGATCAGCATTTTTCATGTGTCTCTTGGCTGCATAAATGTCTTCCTTTGAGACATATCATTCATATCCTTTGCCCACTTTTTGATGGAGTGGTTTGTTTTTTTCTTGTAAATTTGTTTGAGTTCTTTGTAGATTTTGGATATTAGCCTTTTGCCAGATGAGTAGATTGCAAAATTTTTCTCCCATTCTGTAGATTTCCTGTTCACTCTGATGGTAGTTCATTTTGCTGTGCAGAAGCTCCTTAGTTAATTAGATCCCATTTGTCAATTTTGGCTTTTGTTGCCATTGTTTTTGGTGTTTTAGACATGAAGTTCTTACCCATGCTTATGTCCTGAATGGTATTGCCTAGGTTTTCTTCGAGGGTTTTTATGGTTTTAGGTGTAACATTTAAGTCTCAAATCCATCTTGAATTAATTTTAGTATAAGGTGTAAGGAAGGGATTCACTTCAGCTTTCTACTTATGGCTAGCCAATTTTCCCAGCATCATTTATTAGATAGGGAATCCTTTCCCCATTTCTTGTTTCTCTCAGGTTTGTCAAAGATCAGATGGCTGTAGATGTGTGGTATTATTTCTGAGGGCTCTGTTCTGTTCCATTGGTCTATATATCAGTTTTGGTACCAGTACCATGTTGTTTTGATTACTGTAGCCTCGCAGTATAGTTTGAAGTCAGGTAGCATGATGCCTCCAGCTTTGTTCTTTTGACTTAGGATTGGCCTTGGCAATGCAGACTCTTTTTTGTTGTTGTTTCCACATGAACTTTAAAGTAATTTTTTCCAATTCTGTGAAGAAAGTCATTGGTAGCTTGATGGGGATGGCATTGAATCTATAAATTACTTGGGCAATATGGCCATTTTCATGATATTGATTCTTCCTATCCATGACCATGGAATGTTCTTCCATTTGTTTTTGTCCTCTTTTATTTTGTTGAGCAGTGGTTTGTAGTTCTCCATGAAGAGGTCCTTCACATCCCTTGTAAGTTGGATTCCTAGGTATTTTTTTTCTCTTTGAAGCAATTGTGAATGGGAATCCACTTATGATTTGGCTCCCCGTTTGTCTGTTATTGGTGTATAGGAATACTTGTGATTTTTGCACTAACTAACCAAGTTTAACATCACATCAAAAAATCATACATTACGATCCATACCAGAAATGCTGAAATGATTTAACATACATAAGTAATTAAGTGTGTTAAATCACATAAACATAATTAAAAACAAAAACCATATGATTATTTTCATAGATGCAGAAAAGGCATTTAATACAATTCAACATCCCTTTATAATAAAAATCCTTAACAAAATAGGCATAGAAAGCCTATGGAACAAAACCACAGACAACATTTTACTGAATAGGGAACAGTTGAAAGGATTCTCCCCTGAGAATTGGAATCAAACAAGGATCCACACTTTCACCACTTCTATCCAAGATAATAATGGATATGCTAGCCAGATAAATCAGACAAGAGAAAGAAATAGAAGGCATCCAAATTGGAAAAGAGAATGTCAAATTGTCACTGTTCACTGATATGACTGTATACCTAGAAAACCCTAAAGACTAATTCAGAAAGCTTCTAGATCTAATAAATGAATTTAATGGCCTCAGGTTACAAAAATCAATGTGCACAAATCTGTAGCATAGTTACACACCAACAATGACTAAGCTGAGAATCACATCAGAAACTGAATTCTTTCTGCAACAGCTGCAAAAAATACCTAGGAATATACCTAACCAAGGAGGTGAAAGATATCTACAAAGAAAACTGGAAAACACTGAAAGACATCATAGATGACACAAATAAATAAAAACACATCTCACTTACATGTGTTAAAATAATCAATATTGTGAAAATGATCATATTCACCAAAGTAATTTACGGATTCAATGCAATTCCCATTAAAATGCCATTGTCATTTTCTTTACAGAACTAAAAAAAGCAAAGCTGAAATTCACTTGGAACACAAAAATGCCCACATAGCCAAAGCAACACCAAGCCAAAATTATAAACCTGGAGGCATCACATTACCAGAATTCAAAGTATACTACAAGGCTGTAGTTACCAAAACAGCATGGTACTGGTATAAAAATAGGCATGTAGACCAATGAAACAGAATGAGAACCCAGAAATAAAGCCAAATACTTATAGACAACTAATCTTCAGCAAAGCAGACAACCACACAAATTGGGAGAAAGGAAACATTGTTAATAAATAAAAATCTGGCAAGTCACATATAGAAGTGTAGAGGGAAATTGGATTCCCATCCCTTGCCTTACAAAAAAGTCAACTCTAGATGAATCAAATACTTAAGTATAAGACCTGAAAACATGAAATACTAGAAGATAACATCAGAACAACTCTTCTAGACATTGGCTTAGGCAAATAATTCATGACTGAGAACCCAAAAGCAAATGCAACACAAACAAAAATAAATAAACAGACCTAGACCCAGTTAAACTACAAAGACTCTGCAGAACAAAATAAATAATCAACAGAGTAAACAGACAGCCCACAGAGTGGGAGAAAATATTTGTAAACCATTCATTTGAAAAAGACCAGTACCCATAATCTACAAGGAACTCAAACAAATCAGCAAAAAAAATCTCCCAATAATCCTACCAAAAAGTGGGCAAAGATCCTGAATAGATATTTCTTAAAAGATATAGAAACATTCAACAAACATATGAAAAAATGTTCAACATAACTAATCATCAGGGAAATGCCAATTAAACCACAATGCGATACCACTTTACTCACTCAAGAATGGCCGTAGTTAAAAAGTCAAAAAGCAACAGATGTTGACTTGGATGTGGTGAAAAGGGCACAAATTTACAATGCTTGTGGGAATGTAAATTAGTACAACCACTTAGAAAACATTATAAAGTTCCTTTAAAGAACTAAGATTAGAAATACCATTTGATCACCCTATTCACTACAGATTATCTATCAAAAGAAAAAGAAGTCATTGTATAAAAAGGACATATGCATACCCATGTTTATAACAGCAAGATTTTCATTGGCAAAGATATAGAAACAACATAAGTGCCCTTCCACCAACAAGTGAATAAAGTGTGGCACATATTCACCATGTAATGCAACTCAGCCTTTAAAAAAAAAAAAAAAAAAAAAAAAAAAAAAAAAAAAAAAAAAGCAAAGTAATGTTTTTTGCAGCAACTGAGAGAGAACTGGAGGTCATTATTTTCAGATAAGTAACTCAGGAATGGAAAATCCAACATTGTATAGTCTCACTTATACGTGGGAGCTAAGCTCTGAGGTTACAAAGGCATAAGAGTGATATAATGGATTTTGGGGACTCAAAGGGGAAGGTAGTGAGGAAAAAGAGACTACATATTGTACATATTGGCCACAGCATACCTGGTTGGCTGAAGGATACACTAAAATTACAGAAATCACCCCTAAAGAATGTGTTGATTTGTCCAAAATCCACCTGCACCTTCAAAAAACTGTTGAAATAAATTATTTTTAAAAAGAATGTTTGCATTTTTTTTTTTTTTTTACTATACTTTATATTCTAGGGCACATGTGAACAACGTGCAAGTTTGTTACATATGTATACATGTACCATGTTGGTGTGCTACACCCATTAACTCGTCATTTACATTAGGTATATCTCCTAAAACTATCCCTCCCCCCTCCCCCCACCCCACAATAGGCCCCGGTGTGTGATGTTCCCCTTCCTGTGTCTGAGTGATCTCATTGTTCAATTCCCACCTATGAGTGAGAACGTGCGGTGTTTGGTTTTCTGTTCTTGCGATAGTTTGCTGAGAATGATGGTTTCCAGCTGCATCCATGTCCCTACAAAGGGCATGAACTCATCCTTTTTAATGGCTGCATAGTATTCTATGGTGTATATGTGCCACATTTAAAAAAATAAAAGAGTTTAACAGCTCTGGGGACAGGAGCCATTCTGATTTTGACAAAGTGCTGTAAGAAGACAAATTACTTTTTTTCCACAGGGCACTTACTTCTCCTCACAGGAAAGAAATCTGTTTTCCTTGTTTTTGCAGTATCCAAATTTATTTCCTTTTGTATTCATTTTGTAGCAGATATCATGAATCTCTATTGCCTCTGGGGTAAGAAAATGGTATAAAAGTAAAACAATAAAAGCATGACTATCATGAAAAACAAAAAAATAAAAATAAAAAAGAATGTTTGTACTTTCAAAAACTGTTGAAATAAAATTTTTAAAGAAAGACTGTTTGTAGCCACATTAGTCACAAATGGCTTATTTCTGTAAATGTTGTCTCCAGGCTTGTAGTGCAAATTGAAGAGTCGACTATTAAACTCACTAAGAAAAGTGCATACAGCTGTAAAAGCCATGTTAAAATCCCTTTCCAGCACTCTACAGTCACACCTCCTAGCAAAAGGGAAAAGGGAAAGGGAAAGAAAATAATTATAATAACCAATAAAGAAAAAGAAACAAAAGAATTGACCCATTCAGAAAATAATTACAAACATTAAATGTGCCGTTGTGTTTAGAAGAGAAAAATCCAGTGCAAAAATTCTGGCACCATAATAATCTGAATGTAGTGACAGAAATAATGCATTGCATTAGCTCTCTAGCAATGTCCCCTAACCAAAACAGAAACCCAGAAATGACAGATAAAAATTTCATAGCATGAGTTGAATAGAAGCTCAAAGAAATCCAAGACAAGGGTTAAAATCAACAAAGGGAATCTTCTTTTTTTCTTTGGCAAGATGGCGGAGTACAACTTGACTACTCACATTGCCCACTTTTTGGATCGGCATCTAGTCTTACCACTCTTTGAGTTTCTCTCTGTAAAGGAGATATATAACGAAAAGGAATAAATACAAAGTAAATTGAACCTTCTTAGTAACACTAACATGATAGACTTCGCTATGGATGTATACAAAAACTTTTATTCTGATGATGTTCCTCAGGCTTTGAGAGAGGAAACAACCACAATTGTTGCACAACTAAAACAGCTTCAGGCAGAAACAGAACCAATTGTGAAGCTGTTTGAAGATCCAGAAATTACAAGGTAAATGAAGTCAACAAGGATGGTAGGATGCTCTTTGACTACCTGGTGGACAAGCATGGTTTTAGGCAGGAATACTTAGATATGCTCTACACATATGCACAATTTCAAAATGAATGTGGGAGTTACTCAGGAGCAGCAGAGTATCTGTGTTTTTTTTAGTGTGTTGGTTCCAGCAACAGATAGATATGCTTTAAGTTCACTCTGGGGAAAGCTGGCCTCTGAAATCTTAATGCGGAATTGCGATGCAGCCATGGAAGACCTTACATGGTCAAAAGAGAAGATAGATAATAATTCTGTGAGTTCTCCACTCCAGTCTCTTCAGCAGAAAACATGACTCATTAACTGGTCTCTTCTTGTTTTCTCCAATCACCCCAGAATTCTTCACAATATTATTGATCTCTTTCTTACCAGCCATGGTATCTTTAAAGCAATTCAGACAATGCATCCACACAGTTTTTGCTATTTGACTACAGCAGTCATAACAAACAAGGATGTTTGAAAATGTCGACAGGTGCAAAAAGATCTAGTTAAAGTTACTCAACAGTAGTCTTGCACATATAAAAACCCAGTTACAGAATTTGTTGAATGCTTATATGTTAACTTTGACTTTGATGGAGCTCAGAAAAAGCTGAGGGAATGTGAATGAGTGCTTGTGAATGATTTCTTCTTGGCGACTTGTCTTGAGGATTTCACTGAAAATGCTCATCTCTTCATATTTGAGACTTTCTGTTGCATCCACCAGTTTATCAGCATTAACATGTTGGCAGATAAATTGAACGTGACTCCAGAAGAATCTGAAAGGTAAATTGTAAATTTAATTAGAAAATTAATAAGAAATGCAATCTTGAGTGCCAATATTAATTCTAAAATTGGTCATGTGGTTTTGGGTAACAATGCAGTCTCACCCTATCAGCAAGTGATTAAAAAGACCAAACACCTTCCTTTTAGAAGCCAGATTTTGGCCATGAATATTGAGAAGAAACTTAATAAGAATAGCAGGTCAGAGGTTCCTAATTGGGCAACTCAAGATTCTGGCTTCTACTGAAGAACTGTAAAGAAAAGATTAAAAAAACAGTAAACGGAAAATGAAAGAATCAAACTGTTATGTGAAGAGTGATTTAAACTTTGGAAACCACATATTAAGTATAAATTTTGAAGAATTGGAATAAAATGGACTCTGATTCAAAAAATAAATAAAGATAATCTTCTAAAGCAATTAAAGAAATAAACAAGAGATAAACATTTTAAACAGAAATCAATCAGAGCTTTTGGAATTGGCAAACTTCCTTAAGGAATTCCAAAATTCAACTAAGAGCTTGATCAATAGTCTGTATCAAGCAGAAGAAATAATTTCAGAGCTTGAAGATGGATTTTGTAGTTAACCTGGTCAGACAAAAATTAAGAAACAAATAATGTTAAAAAATGAACAAGATATCTGAGAAATATGGGACTATGTACAGCCAAAAATAATCTATAAATTACTGAAATTCCTGAGAGAGAGAAAGAAAAAGTAAACAATCTGAAAAACATAATTGAAAAAATAATTCAAGAAAACTTCCCTTGTCTTACTAGAGAAGCAGACTTCTAGACACAGGAAATCTAGAGAAAACCTCTGGGATGTTATACAAAATAAACCTCACCAAGCTATATAGACAAAAGGCTGTCCAAGGTCTATGTTAAAGAAAAAACCTTAAAGTCTGCTAGAGAATAAAGAGAGATCATCGACAAAGGAAACCCCATCAGGATAACAGTAGACTTTTCAGTGGAAACCTTAAAAGCCAAGAGAAATCGTACACTGGCTTGCTTTTACTTAGGAAGGTTTTACATTGTCAATATTAGGAAAGAAAATTCAAATGCTTTTGCACCACAGAGTTACAGCTTAAAAGGTGGGTACTATGCCTGCATTTTATCTGTTAAAATTTCAAGGATTCATTGAAAACATCTAAAGAGATAAACAAGACCCTGAAACAATGGAACAGAGATAAGAGGAGAAGTGCTAGGGACTGTCAAAAAGAGAAATGTGTATTTGCCTCGATCAACTTCCTCTTTCCAAGGAAAGAACCATGTCTCAGTCTCAGTCCATTTGTGCTGCTACAACAAAACATCATGGACTGGGTAATTTATAAATAATATAAATTTATTTTGTCACTGTTCTGGAAGCCGGGAATTCCAAGATCAAGAAACCAGAATGATCGGTGTCTGATGAGACACCATTCCTCATTAATGATGCTTTGTTACTAAACCCTCACATGGCAGAAAAACAGAAAGATAAAGTGATACAGCTTTCTAAAGCTTCTTTATTTTTTTGGTTATTTTGTTTTTAATTTTTTGTTATACTTTAAGTTCTAGGGTACGTGTGCACAAGGTGCAAGTTTGTTACGTATGTATACATGTGCCATGTTGGTGTGCTGTACCCATTAACTCGTCATTTACATTAGGTATATCTCCTAATGCTATCCCTCCCCCCTACCCGCTCCCCACAAGAGGACCCGGTGTGTGATGTTCCCCTTCCAGTGTCCAAGTGATCTCATTGTTCAGGTCCCACCTATGAGTGAGAATATGAGGTATTTGGTTTTCTGTTCCTGCGATAGTTTTCTGAGAATGATGGTTTCCAGCTGCACCCATGTCCCTACAAAGGACACAAACTCATCCATTTTTATGGCTGCATAGTATACCACACTGTATAAGTGCCACATTTACTTAATCCAGTCTGTTACTGATGGACATTTGGGTTGATTCCAAGTCTTTGCTATTCTGAATAGGACAACAATAAACATATGTGTGCATGAGTCTTTACGGCAGCATGACTTATAATCCTTTGGGTATATCCCAGTAATGGTATGGCTGGGTCAAATAGTATTTCTAGATCTAGATCCTTGAGGAACCGCCACACTGTTTTCCACAACGGTTGAACTAGTTTACAGTCCCACCAACAGTGCAAAAGTGTTCCTATTTCTCCACATCCTCTCTGGCACCTGTTGTTACCTGATTTTTTTTTTTTTTTTTTTTTTTTTTTTTTTTTTTTTAATACGGAGAAAGCTTTAGTGGTCGGAATAGAATATCAAACCAGCCATGACATTCTCTTAAGTCAAAGCCTATTCAGAGCAAGGCCATCAACATAGAGGAAAGCCCCCTCAACCAGCAAAAACATTACAACTTGCAGAAGGCTCAGATGAACATTAGCATTTATTTTTTTTTAGCAATAAGGCATTTTTAAATTAAGATATGTACATTTTTTAGACATAATGCTGTTGCACACTGACTAGACTATTGTAAAATGTGACAGTAACTTTTTTTTTTTAATACTTTAAGTTCTAGGGTACAGGTGCATAATGTGCAGGTTTGTTACATATGTATACTTGTGCCATGTTGGTGTTCTGCACCCGTCAACTCATCAGCACCCATCAACTCGTCATTTACATCAGGTATAACTCGCAATGCAATCCCTCCCCCCTTCCCCCTCCCCATGATAGGCCCCGGTGTGTGATGTTCCCCTTCCCGAGTCCAAGTGATCTCATTGTTCAGTTCCCACCTATGAGTGAGAACATGTGGTATTTGGTTTTCTATTCTTGCAATAGTTTGCGGAGAATGATGGTTTCCAGCTGCATCCGTGTCCCTACAAAGGACACAAACTCATCCTCTTTTACGGCTGCATAGTATTCCATGGTGTATATGTGCCACATTTTCTTAATCCAGTCTGTCACTGATGGACATTTGGGTTGATTCCAAGTCTTTGCTATTGTGAATAGTGCCGCAATAAACATACGTGTGCATGTGTCTTTATAGCAGCATGATTTATAATCCTTTGGGTATATACGCAGTCATGGGATGGCTGGGTCATATGGTACATCTAGTTCTAGATCCTTGAGGAATCGCCATACTGTTTTCCATAACGGTTGAACTACTTTACAATCCCACCAACAGTGCAAAAGTGTTCCTATTTCTCCACATCCTCTCCAGCACCTGTTGTTTCCTGACTTTTTAATGATCGCCATTCTAACTGGTGTGAGATAGTATCTCATTGTGGTTTTGATTTGCATTTCTCTGATGGCCAGTGATGATGAGCATTTTTTCATGTGTCTGTTGGCTGTATGAATGTCTTCTTTTGAGAAATGTCTATTCATATCCTTTGCCCACTTTTTGATGGGGTTGTTTGTTTTTTTCTTGTAAATTTGTTTGAGTTCTTTGTAGGTTCTGGATAATAGCCCTTTGTCAGATGGGTAGATTGCAAAAATTTTCTCCCATTCTGTAGGTTGCCTGTTCACTCTGATGGTAGTTTCTTTTGTTGTGCAGAAGCTCTTTAGTTTAATTAGATCCCATTTGTCGATTTTTGGCTTTTGTGGCCGTTGCTTTTGGTGTTTTAGACATGAAGTCCTTGCCCATGCCTATGTCCTGAATGGTATTACCTAGGTTTTCTTCTAGGGTTTTTATGGTATTAGGTCTAACATTTAAGTCTCTAATCCATCTTGAATTAATTTTCGTATAAGGAGTAAGGAAAGGATCCAGTTTCAGCTTTCTACTTATGGCTAGACAACTTTCCCAGCACCATTTATTAAATAGGGAATCCTTTCCCCATTTCTTGTTTCTCTCAGATTGGTCAAAGATCAGATGGCTGTAGATGTGTGGTATTATTTCTGAGAACTCTGTTCTGTTCCATTGGTCTAGATCTCTGTTTTGGTATCAGTACCATGCTGTTTTGGTTACTGTAGCCTTGTAGTATAGTTTGAAGTCAGGTAGCATGATGCCTCCAGCTTTGTTCTTTTGACTTAGGATTGTCTTGGAGATGCGGGCTCTTTTTTGGTTCCATATGAACTTTAAAGCAGTTTTTTCCAATTCTGTGAAGAAACTCATTGGTAGCTTGATGGGGATGGCATTGAATCTATAAATTACCTTGGGCAGTATTGCCATTTTCACGTTATTGATTCTTCCTATCCATGAGCATGGAATGTTCTTCCACTTGTTTGTGTCCTCTTTTATTTCACTGAGCAGTGGTTTGTAGTTCTCCTTGAAGAGGTCCTTTACGTCCCTTGTAAGTTGGATTCCTAGGTATTTTAGTCTCTTTGAAGCAATTGTGAATGGAAGTTCATTCATGATTTGGCTCTCTGTTTGTCTGTTACTGGTGTATAAGAATGCTTGTGATTTTTGCACATTAATTTTGTATTCTGAGACTTTGTTGAAGTTTCTTATCAGCCTAAGGAGATGGTTGGTTGAGACAATGGGGTTTTCTAAATATACAGTCATGTCATCTGCAAAGAGGGACAATTTGACTTCTTCTTTTCCTAACTGAATACCCTTGATTTCTTTCTCTTGCCTGATTGCCCTAGCCAGAACTTCCAACACTATGTTGAATAGGAGTGGTGAGAGAGGGCATCCCTGTCTTGTGCCAGTTTTCAAAGGGAATTTTTCCAGTTTTTGCCCATTCAGTATGACATTGCCAGTGGGTTTGTCATAAATAGCTCTTATTATTTGAGATACGTCCCATCAATACCTAGTTTATTGAGAGTTTTTAGCATGAATGGTGCTGAATTCTGTCAAAGGCCTTTTCTGCATCTATTGAGATAATCATGTGGTTTTTGTCTTTGGTTCTGTTTATACAATAGATGACGTTTATTGACTTGCATATGTTGAACCAGCCTTGCATCCCAGGGATGAAGCCCACTTGATCATGGTGGATAAGCTTTTTGATGTGTTTCTGGATTCCACTTTCCAGTATTTTATTGAGGATTTTTGCATCGATGTTCATCAGGGATATTGGTCTAAAATTCTCTTTTTTTGTTGTGTCTCTGCCAGGCTTTGGTATCAGGATGATGTTGGCCTCATAAAATGAGTTAGGGAGGATTCCCTCTTTTTCTATTGAATGGAATATCAGAAGGAATGGTACCAGCTCCTCTTTGTACCTCTGGTGGAATTCAGCTGTGAATCCATCTGGTCCTGGACTTTTTTTTGTTGGTAGGCTATTATTGCCTCAATTTCAGCGCCTGTTATTGGTCTGTTCAGGGATTCAACTTCTTCCTGTTTTAATCTTGGGAGGATGTATGTGTCCAGGAATTTATTAATTTCTTCCAGATTTTCTAGTATATTTGTGTAGAGATGTTTATAGTATTCTCTGATGGTAGTTTGTCTTTTTGTGGGATTGGTGATGCTATCCCCTTTATCAGTTTTATTGCATCTATTTGATTCTTCTCTTTTCTTCTTTATTATTCTTGCTAGCGGTCTATCAATTTTGTTGACCTTTTCAAAAAACCAACTCCTGGATTCATTACTTTCAATGATGTCAATTTTGGAGGAAGTGCGATGTGGTGTTGAGAAGAATGTATATTCTGTTGATTTGGGGTGGAGAGTTCTATAGATGTCTATTAGGTCTGCTTGCTGCAGAGATGAGTTCAATTCCTGGATATCCTTGTTAACTTTCTGTCTCGTTGATCCGTCTAATGTTGACAGTGGAGTGTTGAAGTCTCCCATTATTATTGTATGGGAGTCTAAGTCTCTTTGTAAGTCTCTAAGGACTTGCTTTATGAATCTGGGTGCTCCTGTATTGGGTGCATATATATTTAGGATAGTCAGCTCTTCCTGTTGAATTGATCCCTTTGCCATTATGTAATGGCCTTCTTTGTCTCTTTTGATCTTTGATGGTTTAAAGTCTGTTTTATCAGAGACTAGTATTGCTACTCCTGCTTTTTTTTGTTCTCCATTTGCTTGGTAAATCTTCCTCCATCCCTTTATTTTGAGCCTATGTATGTCTCTGCATGTGAGATGGGTCTCCTGAATACAGCAGACTGATGGGTCTTGACTCTTTATCCAGTTTGCCAGTCTGTGTCTTTTAATTGGAGTATTTAGTCCATTTACATTTAAGGTTAATATTGTTATTTGTGAACTTGATCCTGCCATTATGATATTAACTGGTTGTTACATAATCCCATATTTACATAATCCCATATTTCTTGGAGGCTTTGTTCATTTGTTTTTACTCTTTTTTCTCTACATTTCTCTTCTCCCTTCATTTCATTCTTTTCATCTTCAATCACTGATACTCTTTTTTCCAGTTGATTGAGTCAGTTATTGAAGCTTGTGCGTTTGTCACGTAGTTCTCATGTCATGATTTTCATCTCTATGAGTTCTTTTAAGGTCTTCTCTGCATTGATTATTCTAGTTGTCCATTCTTCCATTCTTTTTTTCAAGGTTTTTAGTTTCGTTGTGCTGGTTGCATAGTTCCTCCTTTAGCTCTGAGAGGTTTGATCGACTGAAGCCTTCTTCTCTCAACTCATCAAAGCCATTCCCCATCCAGCTTTGTTCTGTTGCTGGCGATGAGCTGTGTTCCTTTGGAGGGGGAGATGCACTCTGATTTTTTGAATTTCCAGCTTTTCTGCATTTCTTTTTCCCCATCTTTGTGCTTTTGTCTGCCTTTGGTCTTTGATGATGGTGATGTACTGATGGGGTTTTGGTGTTGGTGTTCTTTCTGTTTGTCAGTTTTCCTTCCAACAGTCAGTACACTCAGCTGCAGGTCTGTTGGAGTTTTCTTGAGGTCCATTCTAGACCCTGTTTGCCTGGGTATCAGCAGCGGGGGCTGCAGAAGTTAGAATATTGCTGAACAGCGAGTGTTGTTGTCTGATTCTTGCTCTGAAAGCTTCATCTCAGGGTGTACCCCACCATGTGAGGTGTGATGTGTCGGTCTGCACCTAGTGAGGGGTGTGTCCCAGTTAGGCTACTCAGGGGTCAGGGACCCACTTGAGCAGGCAGTCTGTCCTTTCTCAGATCTCAACTTCCGTGCTGGGAGAACCACTGCTCTCTTCAAAGCTGTCAGACAGGGACTTTTACATCTGCACAAGTTTCTACTGCTTTTTGTTTAGCTATGTCCTGTCCCCAGAGGTTTAGTCTACAGAGGCAGCCAGGCCTCCTTGAGCTGTGGTGGGCTCCACCCAATTTGAGCTTGCTGGAGGCTTTGTTTATCTACTTAAGCTTCATCAATGGTGGGCGCCCCTCCCCCAGCCTCGCTGCCACCTTGCAGTTAGCTCTCAGACTGCTGTGCTAGCAATGAGGGATGCTCTGTGGGCGTGGGACCCTCCAGGCCAGGTGTGGGATATAATCTCCTGGTGTGCCATTTGCTAAGACCCTTGGCAAAGTACAGTATTAGGGTGGGAGTTACCCGATTTTCCAGGTGTTGTGTGTCTCAATTTCCCTTGGCTAGGAAAAGGAATTCCCTTCCTCCTGTGCTTCCCAGGCGAGGCAATACCTTGCCCTGCTTCAACTCTCGCTGGTCGGACTGCACCCATGGACCAGCATCAATTGTCCAACATGCCCCAGTGAGATGATCCCATTACCTCAGTTGAAAATGCAGAATTCACCCATCTGTTGTGTCGCTGACGCTGGGAGCTGGAGGCTGGAGCTGTTCCTATTCAGCCATCTCTCCTTTGTCTATTTTTATATTTCTTGGTTTAAAGTCTGTTTTATCAGAGACTAGCATTGCAATCCTTGCTTTTTTTTTTTTTTTTTCCATTCGTTTAGTGGATTTTCCTCCATCCATTTATTTTGAGCCTATGTATGTCTCTGCACGTGAGATGGATCTCTTGAATACAGCACACTTATGTATCTTGAATCTTTACCCAGTTTGCCAGTCTGTGTCTTTTACTTGGGGCATTTAGCCCATTTACATTTAAGATTAATATTGTTATGTGTGAATTTGATCTTGTCATTATTATGTTAGCTGGTTGTTTTGCTCATTAGTTGATTCAGTTTCTTCCTACCATCGATGGTCTTTACAATTTGGCATGTTTTTGCAGTGGCCGGTAACAGCTGTTCCTTTCCATGTTTAGTGCTTCCTTCAGGAGCTTTTGTAAGGCAGGCCTGCTGGTGTCAAAATCTCTCAGCATTTGTTTGTCTCTAAAGGAATTTATTTCTCCTTGACTTATGACTCTTAGGTTGGCTTATATGAAATTCTGGGTTGAAAATTCTTTCATTTAAGAATGTTGAATATTGGCCCCCACTCTTCTAGCTTGTAGAGTATCTGCCGAAAGATCTGTTGTTAGTCTGAGGTGCTTCCCTTTGTGAACAACTCGACCTTTCTCTCTGACTGCCCTTTACATTTTTTCCTTCATTTCAACTTTGGTGAATTTGACAATTATGTGTCTTGGAGTTGCTCTTCTCAAGGAGTATCTTTGTGGCATTCTCTGTATTTCCTGAATTTGAATGTTGGACTGCCTTGCTAGGTTGGGGAAGTTCTCCTTGATAATATCCTGCAGAGTGCTTTCCAACTTGGTTCCATTCTCCCCATCACTTTCAGGTACACCAATCAGACGTAGATTTGGTCTTTTCACATAGTCCCGTATTTGTTGGAGGCTTTGTTAGTTTTTTTTACTCTTTTTTTCTCTAAACTTCTCTTCTCACTTTATTTCATTCATTTTATCTTCAGTCACTGATACCCTTTCTTTTTCTTGATCTAATCAGCTACTGAAGCTTGTGCATGCATCATGTAGTTCTCGTGCCACTGTTTTAAGTTCCATCAGGTCATTTAAGAACTTCTCTACACTGTTTGTTCTAGTTAGCCATTGGTCCAATCTTTTTTCAAGGATTTTAGCTTCTTTGTGATGGTTTCGAACATCCTGCTTTAGCTTGGAGAAGTTCGTTATTGCTAGTCATCTGAAGCCTTCTTCTCTCAACTCATGAAAGTCATTCTCTGTCAAACTTTGTTCTGTTGCTGGCGAGGAACTGCATACCTTTGGAAGAGAAGAGGCACTCTGATTTTTATAATTTTCAGCTTCTCTGCTCTGGTTTCTCCCCATCTTTGTGGTTTTATCTAGCTTTGGTCTTTGATGATGGTGATGTACAGATGGGGTTTTGGTGTGGATGTCCTTTCTTTTTGTTAGTTTTCCTCCTTACAGTCAGGACCCTCAGCTGCAGGTCTGTTGGAGTTTGCTGGAGGTCCACTCCAGACCCTGTTTGCCTGGGTATCACCAGGGGAGGCTGCAGAACAGCATATATTGTAGAATGGCAAATGTTGCTGCCTGATCCTTCCTCTGGAAGCTTCATCTCCGAGGGGCACCCAGCTGTATGAGGTGTCAGTCTGCCCTTACTGGGAGGTGTCTCCCAGTTAGGCTACTGAGGGGTCAGGGATCCACTTGAGGAGGCAGTCTGTCCGTTCTCAAATCTCAAATTCTGTACTGGGAGAACCACTACTCTCTTCAAAGCTGTCAGACAGGGACATTTAAGTCTGCACAAGTTTGTGCTGCCTTTTGTTCAGCTATGCTCTGTCCCCTGAGGTGGAGTCTACAGAGGCAGGGAGGCCTCCTTGAGCTGCAGTGGGCTTCACCCAGTTAGAGCTTCCAGGCCACTTTGTTTACCTACTCAAGTCTCAGCAATGGCGGACAACCTTCCCCCAGGCTCGCTGCCACCTTGCAGTTTGATCTCAGACTGCTGTGCTAGCAGTGAGCGAGGCTCCGTGGGTGTGTGACCCTCTGAGCCAGTCATGAAATATAATCTCCTGGTGTGCCATTTGCTAAGACTGTTGGAAAAGTGCAGTATTAGGGTGAGAGTGTCCTGATCTTCCAGTTACTATCTGTCATGCCTTCCCTTGGCTAGGAAAGGGAATTCCCTGACCCCTTCCACTTCCTGGGTGAGGCAATGCCCTGCCCTGTCCTTTGGGCTGCACCCATTGTCTGACAAGCCCTTGTGAGATGAACCCAGTAGCTCAGTTGGAAATTCAGAAATCACCCATCTTCTGCATTGCTCACACTGGGAACTGTAGACTGGAGATGTTCCTTTTTGGCTATCTTGGATCTCATTTTCTATGACTGTGTACTATCCCATGGTGTATATATACCACATTTTTCATGCAGTCTACCATTGATAAGGGATTAGAAAGATTCATGTTTTTGCTATTGTGAATAGTGCTGTGATGAGCACACACATGCATGTGTTTTTATGGTAGAACAATTTAAATTCCTTTGGGTAGATACCTAGTAATGGGACAGCTGGTTCAAATGGTAGTTCTGTTTTAGGTTGCTTGAGAAATTGCCAAAATGCTTTCCACAATGGCTGAACTAATTTGCATTCCTACCAGCAGTGTATAAGCATTCCTTTTATCTGCAGACTTGCAAGCATCTGTTATTTTTTGATTTGCTAGTACCCATTCTGACTGCTGTTAGATAGTATCTCATCGTGGTTTTGATTTGCATTTCTCTAGTGATCAGTGATGTTGTGGTTTTTCCATATGCTTGTTTTGAGAAGTGTCTGTTCAAGTATTTTGCCCACTTTTTATTGTTTTTTTTTTTTTTTTTTTTTTTTTAATTTGTTTAAGTTTCTTGTAGACTCTGGATATTAGACTTTTGTCAGATGGATAGACTGGAAAAATGTTCTCCCATTCTATAGGTTGCCTGTTCACTTTGATGATAGTTTCTTTTGCTTTGCAAAAGCTCTTTAGTTTAATTAGATCCAATTTGTCAATTTTTGCTTTTGTTGCAATTGCTTTTGGTGTCTTAATTATAAAATCTTTGCCAGTTCCTATGTCCAGAATAGTACTGCCTTGGTTGTCTTTCAAGATTTTTATAGTTTTGGGTTTTACATTTAAGTTTTTAATCCATCTTGAGTTAATTTTTGTATATGGTGTGAGGAAGACGTCCAGTTTCAATCATCTGCATACGACTAGCCACTTATCCCAGCACCATTTATTGAAGAGAAGTCCTTGCCCCATTGTTTGTTTTTGTTGACTGTGTTGGAACTTTGATGGTTGTAGGCATATAACTTTATTTTGGGGCTCTTTATTCTGTTCCATTGGTCTGTGTGTCTGTTTTTGTATCATTGCTATGCTGTTTTGGTTATTGTAGCCTTGTAGAATAGTTCAACGTTAGTTAATGTGATGCCTCAGCTTTTTTGTTTTTTTTGTTTGCTTAGGATTGCTACAGCTATTAAGGCTCTTATTTTTTTTTTTGTTCCATATGAATTTTAGAACAGTTTTCTTTTCTAAATCTGTAAGAAATGTCATAGATAGTTTCATTTGAATAGCATTGAACCTAAAAATTGCTTTGGGCAAGTTGGATATTTTAGCAATATTGATTCATCCTGTTCAGTACCATGGAATGTTTATCCATTTGTGTCATTTCTGATTGCTTTCAGCCTTCTTGTAATTCCTGTTATAGAGAACTTTAATCTTCCTTGTTAGTTATATTCGTAGGTATTTTTTTGTAGCTATTATGAATGGGATTGCACTCTGGATTTGACACTCAGCTTGGACATTGTTGGAGTATAGGCATGCTATTGATTTTGGATATTGATTTTGTATCTTGAAACTTTGCTGAAGTTGTTGATAAGATCTAGCAGCTTACGGGCAGAGACTATGATATTTTCTAGGTATAGAAGCATATCATTTGAAAACAGAGATAATTTGAATTTCTCTCTTCTCATTTGGATACCTTTTATTTCTTTATTTGCTTGTATGCTCTGGCTAGGTCTTCCAGTACTATGTTGAATAGGAGTGGTGAGAGTGAGTATCCTTGTCTTGTTCTGCTTCTCAAAGGGAATGCTTTCAGTTTTTGCCCATTCACTATGATGGGCATAATGTGGGTTTGTTGTCTGTGGGCTTGTCATATATAGCTTTTATTATACTGAAGCATGTTCCTTCAATGACTAGTTTGTTGGCTGTTTTTAACATGAAGGGATGTTGAATTTTATCAAAAGACTTTTCTGCAACTAGTGAGATAATTGTGTGGATTTTGCTTTTAGTTTTGCTTATGTAATGAATCACAATTCTTGATTTGCATATTTTGAATCAAACTTGCATACCAGGGATAAAGTCTACTTGATCATGGTGGATTAGTTTTTTGATTTGTTGCTGGATTCAGTTTGCTAGCATTTTGCTGATGATATTTGTATCTATGTTCATCAAGAATATTGGCCTGAAGTTTTCTCTTTTTGTTTTGTCTCTGCCTGGTTTTGGTGTCAGAATGACTCCGGCCTCATAAAATGAGTTAGGGAGGAGTCCCTCCTCCTAAATTTTTTGAAACAGTTTCAGTGGGAAGGAATGGTACCAGCTCTTCTTTATATGTCTTGTAGAATATAGTTGTCAATAGTGTGGTCCTGGGCTTTTAAAAAATAATTTACTTATTTATTTTAATAATATTTACATTTATTTTATATTTTTTATTATACTTTAAGTTCTGGGATATGTGTGCAGAACGTACAGGTTTGTTACATAAGTATACATGTGCCATGGTGGTTTGCGGCACCCATCAACCTGTCATCTACGTTAGGTGTTTCTCTTAATGCTAGCCTTCCCCTTGCCTTCCACCCACAAACAGGTCTCGGTGCAAGATGGTCCCTTTCCTGTGCCCATATGTTCTCATTTTTAAACTCCCACTTATGAGTGAGAATATGCAGTGCTTGGTTTTCTCTTCCGGTTTTAGTTTGCTGAAAATGTTGGTTTCCAGTTTCATCTATGTCCCTGAAAATGACATGAACTCATTCTTTTATGACTGCATAGTATTCCATGGTGTACATGTGCCACATTTTCTTTATCCAGTCTAACACTGATGGCCATTTGGGTTGGTTCCAAGTCTTTGCTATTGTGAATAGTACCAGAATAAACATACATGTACTTGTGTCTTTATAGTAGAATGGTTTAAAATCCTTTGGGTAAATACCCAGTAATGGAACTGCTGAGTCAAATGGTATTTCTAGTTCTAGATCCTTGAGGAATCAGCACACTGTATTCCACAATGGTTGAACCAATTTACACTCCCATCAACAGTGTACAGGTGTTCCTATTTCTTTACATCCTGTCCAGCATCTGTTTTTTCCTGACTTTTTAATGATCGCCATTCTAACTGGCGTGAGATGCTACCTCATTGTGGTTTTGATATGCATTTCTCCATGGACCAGTGATGATGAGCTTTTATTCATATGTTCGTTGGCTGCATAAATATCTTCTTTTGAGAATTGTCCATTCGTATCCTTCACCCACTTTTTGATGGGGTTGTTTTTTTTCTTGTAAATTTGTTTAAGTTACTTTTAGATTCTGGATATTAGCTCTTTGTCAGATGGATAGATTGCAAAAATTTTCTCCCATTCTGTAGGTTGCCTGTTCACTCTGATGATAGTTTCTTTTACTGTGCAGAAACTCTTTAGTTTACTTAGATCCCATTTGTCAATTTTGGCTTTTGTTGCCGTTGCTTTTGGTGTTTTAGTCATTAAATCTTTGCCCATACCTATCTCCTGAATGGTATTGCCTCATTTTCTTTCTAGTTTTTTTTATGGTTTTAGGGTTTATGTTTAAGTCTTTAATCTATCTTGAGTTAATTTTTGTATAAGGTGCAAGGAAGGGGTCCAGTTTCAGTTTTCTGCATATGGCTAGCCAGTTTTCCCAACACCTTTCATTAATTAGGAAATCGTTTCTCCATTGCTTGTTTTTGTCAGGTTTGTCAAAGGTCAGATAGTTGAAGACGTGTGGTGTTATTTCTGAGGCCTCTGTTCTATTCCATTGGTCTATAGTTCCATTTTGGTACTAGTACCATGCAATTTGGGTTACTGCAGCCTTGTAGTATAGTTTGAAGTCAGGTAGCGTGGTGCCTCCAATTTTGTTCTTTTTGCTTAGGATTGTCTTGGCTGTATGGCCTCTTTCTTGTTTCCATATGAAATTTAAAGTAGTTTTTTTCTAATTCTGTGAAGAAAGTCAATGGTAGCTTGATGGGAATAGCATTGAATCTATAAATTACTTGGATGTTATAGCCATTTTCACAATATTGGTTCTTCCTATCCATGAGCATGGAATGTTTTTCTATTTAATTGTGTCCTCTCTTATTTCCTTGAGCAGTGGTTTGTAGTTCTCCTTGAACAGGTCTTTCACATCCCTTGCAAGTTGTATTCCTAGATATTTTATTCTGTTTGTAGCATTTGGGAATTGGAGTTTGCTCATGATTTGGCTCTCTGTTTGTCTATTATTGGTATATAGGAATGCTTGTGATTTTTGCACATTGATTTTGTATCCTGAGATTTTGCTGATGTTGCTTGTCAGTTTAAGGAGTTTTGGGGGGCGAGATGGTGGGGATTTCTAAATATACAATCATGTCATCTGGAAACAGATGTTTTCACTTCTTCTATTCCTATTTGAATACCCTTTATTTCTTTGCCTTGCCACATTGCTCTGGCCAGAACTTCCAATACTATGTTGAATAGGAGAGGTGAGAGAGGGTGTCCTTTGTCTTGTGCTGGTTTTCAAAGGGAATGCCTCCATCTTGTGCCATTCAGTATGATATTGGCTGTGAGTTTGTCATAAATAGCTCTTGTTATTTTGAGATATGTTCCATCAACACCTAGTTTATTGAATGTTTTTTAGCATGAAAGCGTGTTGAAATTAACAAAGGCCTTTGATAAATGTTTGAAGATTGTTGAATATTGACCCCTACTCTCTTCTGGATTGTAGGGTTTCTGCAGAGAGATCCGCTGTTAGTCCGATGGGCTTCCCTTTGTGGGTAACCTGAACTTCTTCTCTGGTTGCCCTTAACATTTTTTCCTTCATTTCAACCTTGGTGAGTCTGATGATTACATGTCTTGGGGTTGCTCTTCTTGAGGAGTATCTTTGTGGTGTTCTCTGTATTTCCTGAAATTTGAATGTTGGCCTGTCTTGCTAGGTTGGAGAAGTTCTCCTGGATAATTTCCTGAATAGTGTTTTCTAACTTGATTTTATTCTCCCTGTCACTTTCAGGTAAACCAATCAAACCGAGATTTGGTCATTTCACATACTCCCGTATTTTTTGGAGACTTTGTTCGTTTCTTTTCCTTTTTTTAAATCTAATCTTGTCTTCACACTTTATTTCATTGCATATATTGATCTTCAATCTCTGATATCCTTTCTTCCACTTGATTGGTTCAGCTACTGATACTTGTGTACGCTTCATGAAGTTCTCATGCTGTGTTGCTCAACTCCATCAGTTCATTTATGTTCTTCTCTAAACTAGTTATTCTAGTTAGCAATTTCTCTAACCTTTTATCAAGTTTATTAGCTTCCTTGTATGAATTAGAACATGCTTCTTTAGTTCAGAAGAGTTTGTTATTACCCATCTCTGAAGCCTACTTCTGTCAGTTCATCAGACTCATTATCCATCCAGTTTTGTTTCCTTGCTGGTGAGGAGTTGTGATCCTTTGGAGGAGTAGAGGCATTGTGGTTTTTGGAATTTTCAGCCTTTTTGCTCTATTTTTTCCCCCCTCATCTTTGTGGATTTATCTACCTTTGGTCTTTGCTGTTGGTGACCTTCAGATGGAGTTTTTGCATGATCATCCCTTGTGTTGATGTTGACGGTATTGTCTTCTGTTTGTTAGCTTTCCTTCTAACTGTCAGGCCCCTCTTCTGCAGGTATGCTGCAGTTTGCTGAGGGTCCACTCCAGACCCTGTTTGCCTGGGTATCACCAGTGGAGGCTGCAGAATAGCAAAGATTACTGCCTACTCCTTTCTGTGGAAGCTTCATTTCAGATGGGCACCCACCAAATGCCAGCTGGAGCTCTCCTGTATGAGGTTTCTGTTGATCCCTGCTGAGATGTGTCTCCCTGTTAGGAGGCACAGGGGACAGGAACTTAATTGAGGAGGCATTCCATCTCTTAGCAGAAATCGAGCATTTTGCTAGGAGATCTGCTTCTCTCTTCAGAGCTGGCAGGCAGGAACACTTAAGTCTGCTGAAGCTGCACCCACAGCCACCCCTTCCCCCTTGTGCTCTGTCCCAGGGGGGGTTATCTATAAGCCCCTGACTGGGACTGCTGCCTTTCTTTCAGAGATGTCCTTCTCAGAGAGGAGGAATCTAGAGAAATAATCTGGCTACAGTGGCTTTTTGGAGCTGTGGTGGGCTCTGCCCAGTCTGAACTTCCTGGTGACTTTGTTTACTCTGTGAGGGGAAAATTGCCTACTCAAGCCTCAGTAATGACCGGCCCCCCTCCTCCTGTGAAGGTTGAATGTCCCAGGTGGACTGCAGGCTGCTGTGCTGGCAGTGAGAATTTCAAGCCAGTGGGTCTTAGCTTGCTGGGCTCCGTGGGGGTGGAATCTGCTAAGCAAGACCATTTGGTTCCTTGGCTTCAGCCCACTTTCCAGGAAAGTGAAGAGTTCTTTCTTGCTGGCATTCCAGGCACCACTGGGGTACAAATAACTCCTGCAGCTAGTTTGGTGTCTGCCCAAATGGTCACCCAGTTTTGTGCTTGAAACACAGGGCCTTTGTGGTGTAGGCACACAAGGGAATCTTTTGGTCTGTTGGTTGTGAAGACAACCTGCTCCTAGTATCTGGGCTAGACAGCGCTGTTTTTTAAGGTAGAATCCCTCATGGCTTCCTGTGTCAAAGGGGAGGAAGTTCCCCAACCCCTTGCACTTCCAGGTGAGATGATGCCCCACCTTGCTTCTGCTGGTCCTCCGTGGGCTGCACCCACTGTCTAACCAGTTCCAATTAGATGAACCAGGTACCTCAGTTGGGGATGCAGAAATCAGTGGACTTCTGTGTTGGTCTCGCTGGGAGCTGCAGACAGGAGCCACTCCTATTTGTCCATCTTGCCCCAGAATCTTGATCTTGGGCTTTTTTCTGATTAGTAGACTTTTTATTACTGATTCAATTTCAGAACTTGTTATTGATCTTTTCATGGTTTTGATTTCTTTCTGTTTCAAACTTGGGAGATTGTGTTTTTCCAGGAATGTATCAATTTTTTGTAGGTTTTCTAGTTTGTGCACATAGAGGTGTTCATAATAGTCTCTGAGGGTTCTTCACATTTCTGTGGAGTTGGAGGTAAGGTCATTTCTGACAGTGTTTATTTGGATTTTCTCTGTTTTTTCTTTATTAGTCTAGCTGGCAGCTTATTAATTTTATTTGTCCTTTCAAAGAGCCAATTTCTCTCTGTGTGTGTGTGTGTGTGTGTGTGTGTGTGTGTGTTTTAATCTTTCTATGGTTTTCCATGCCTCAATTTCTTTCATTTCAGCTCAGATTGTGGTCATTCCTTGTCTTCTGCTAGCTTTGGGGTTGGTTTGCTCTATTTCTTCTGGTATGATATTAGGTTGTTAATTTGAGAAATTTCTAACTTTTTGATGTGGGCATTTAATGCTGTAAGTTTTCCTCTTAACACTTCTTTAGCTGTTTCCCAGAGATTCTGGTATGTTGTATCTTTGTTATCATTAATTTCAAATAACTTCTCCATTTCTACCTTAATTTTATTGTTTATTCAAAAGTTATTTAGAAGCAGGATGTTTAATTTTCATTTAATTTTATGGTTTTCAGCAATCTTAACATTGAGATCTATTTTTATTGTGCTGTTCAAGAATGTTGTTGGTATGAGTTGAGTTTTTTTTTAATCAGTTGAGACTTGTTTAATATCTGATTGTGTGATCACTTTTAAAGTATGTGCCATGTGCAAATGTATAGAATGAATGAATATTCCTTTCCTTTTTTTTTTTTTTTTTTTTTGGTCTAGAGCTCTCTAGACACTTGTGAAGTCAATTTGGTCAAACGTTGAGTTCAAGTCCCAAATATCTTTTTTAGTTTGCTGCCTTAATGATCTGTCTAATATTGTCAGTTGGTTGTTGAAATCTCCCACTATTATTTTGTAGTTATCTAAGTCTCTTTGTACATCTTTAAGAACTTGTTTTATAGACCTAGGTGCACCTGTGTTGGGTGCAGATATATTTTGGATTGTTAGATCTTCTTGTTGAATTGAACCCTTTGCCTTTATGTAACGTCCCTCTTTGCCTTTTTTTAAAAATTGTTATTGGTATAAAATCTCTTTCATCTGAAATTAGAATGGCAATGCCTCCTTTTTTCTGTTTTACTTGGTAGATTTTCTCCATCTCTTTACCTTGTGTCTGTGGGTGTCATTGTATGTGAAATGGGACTCCTGAAAAGAGCATACAGCTGAGTCTTGCTTCTTTATTCAACTCTCCACTCCTTTCCTTTTAATTGGGGCATTTAGCTCATTTACATTCAAGGTTAATATCGATATGTGTGAATTTGATCCTGTCATCATGTTGTTAGCTGGTGATTATGCAGACCTGATTGGGTAGTTGCTTTATAGTGTCAATGGTGTATGTACTAAAGTGTTTTTTCTGGTAGCCAGTAATCATCTTTTGTTTCCATATTTGCACTGCCTTAAGGACATTTTGAAATACCGGTCTGGTGTTAACAAATTCCCTTAGCATTTGTTTGTCTGAAAAGGATCTCATTTTGCTTTGGTTTATAAAGCTTAGTATGGCTGGATATGAAATTATTGGATGGAATTTCTTTTCTTTAAGAATGCAGAAGACACAGACTGGCAAACTGGATAAAGAGTCAAGACCCATCAGTCTGCTGTATTAAGGAGACCCATCTCACATGCAGAGACATACATAGACTCAAAATAAAGGGATGGAGGAAGACTTATCAAGCAAATGGAGAACAAAAAAATGCACTGGTTGCAATACTAGTCTCTGATAAAACAGACTTTAAACCATCAAAGATCAAAAGAGACAAAGAAGGCCATTATATAATGGTAAAGGGATCAATTCAACAGGAAGAGCTAACTAACCTAAATACATAGGCACCCAATACAAGAGCACCCAGATTCATAAAGCAAGTCCTAAGAGACTTACAAAAAGACTTAGACTCCCATACAATAATAATGGAAGACTTCAACACTCCACTGTCAACATTAGACAGATCAACGAGACAGAAAGTTAATAAGGATATCCAGGAATTGAACTCATCTCTGCAGCAAGCAGACCTAATAGACATCTATAGAACTCTCCACCCCAAATCAACAGAATATACATTCTTCTCAGCACCACATCGCACTTACTCCAAAATTGACCACAAAATTGGAAGTAAAGCACTCCTCAGCAAATGTACAAGAACAGAAATTATAACAAACTGTCTCTCAGACCACAGAGTAATCAAACTAGAACTCAGGACTAAGAAACTCAATCAAAACCACTCAACTACATGGAAACTGAACAACCTACTCCTGAATGACTACTGGGTACATAACGAAATGAAGGCAGTGATAAAGATATTCTTTGAAACCAATGAGAACAAAGATACAACATACCAGAATGTCTGGGACACATTTAAAGCAGTGCGTAGAGGGAAATTTATAGCACTAAATGCCCACAAGGGAAAGCTGGAAAGATCTAAAATTGACACTCTAACATCACAATTAAAAGAACTAGAGAAGCAAGAGCAAACACATTCGAAAGCTAGCAGAAGGCAAGAAATAACTAAGATCAGAGCAGAACCGAAAGACATAGAGACACAAAAAACCCTCCAAAAAATCAATGAATCCAGAAGTTGGTTTTTTGAAAAGATCAACAAAATTTTAGACCACTAGCAAGACTAATAAAGAAGAAAAGAGGGAAGAATCAAATAGACACAGTAAAAAATGATAAAGGGGATATCACTACCGACCCCACAGAAATTCAAACTACCATCAGAGAACACTACAAACACCTCTACGCAAATAAACTACAAAATCTAGAAGAAATGGATAATTTCCTGGACACTTACACTCTCCCAAGACTAAACCAGGAAGAAGTTGAATCCCTGAATAGGCCAATAGCAGGCTCTGAAATTGAGGCAATAATTAATAGCCTAACAACCAAAAAAAGGCCAGGACCAGATGGATTCACAGCTGAATTCTACCAGAGGTACAAGGAGGAGCTGGTACCATTCCTTCTGAAACTATTCCAAACAATAGAAAAAGAGGGAATCCTCCCTAACTCATTTTATGAGGCCAACATCATCCTGATACCAAAGCCTGGCAGAGACACAACAAAAAAAGAGAATTTTAGACCAATATCCCTGATGAACATCAATGCAAAAATCCTTAATAAAATAATTGCAAACCGGATACAGCAGCACATCAAAAAGCTTATCCACCATGATCAAGTGGGCTTCATCCCTGGGATGCAAGGGTGGTTCAACATTTGCAAATCAATAAACATAATCCAGCATATAAACAGAACCAAAGACGAGAACCACATGATTATCTCAATAGATGCAGAAAAGGCTTTTGACAAAATTCAACAGCCCTTCATGCTAAAAACGCTCAATAAATTCGGTATTGATGGAACGTACCTCAAAATAATAAGAGCTATTTATGAAAAACCCACAGCCAATATCATGCTGAATGGGCAGAAACTGGAAAAATTCCCTTTGAAAACTGGCACAAGACAGGGATGCCCTCTCTCACCACTCCTATTCAACATAGTGTTGGAAGTTCTGGCTAGGGCAATCAGGCAAGAGAAAGAAATCAAGGGGATTCAGTTAGGAAAAGAAGAAGTCAAATTGTCCTTGTTTGTAGATGACATGATTGTATATTTAGAAAACCCCATTGTCTCAGCCCAACATCTCCTTAAGCTGATAAGCAACTTCAGCCAAGTCTCAGGATACAAAATTAATGTGCAAAAATCACAAGCATTCTTATACACCAGTAACAGACAAACAGAGAGCCAAATCATGAATGAACTTGCATTCACAATTGCTTCAAAGAGAATAAAATATCTAGGAATCCAACTTACAAGGGATGTAAAGGACCTCCTCAAGGAGAACTGCAAACCACTGCTCAGTGAAATAAAAGAGGACACAAACAAATGGAAGAACATACCATGCTCATGGATAGGAAGAATCAATATCGTGAAAATGGCCAGACTGCCAAGGTAATTTATAGATTCAATGCCATCCCCATCAAGTTACCAATGAGTTTCTTCACAGAATTGGAAAAAACTGCTTTAAAGTTAATATGGAACCAAAAAAGAGCCCGCATCTCCAAGACAATCCTAAGTCAAAAGAACAAAGCTGGAGGCATCACGCTACCTGACTTCAAACTATACTACAAGGCTACAGTAACCAAAACAGCATGGTACTGGTACCAAAACAGAGATCTAGACCAATGGAACAGAACAGAGTTCTCAGAAATAATACCACACATCTACAGCCATCTGATCTTTGACCAATCTGAGAGAAACAAGAAATGGGGAAAGGATTCCCTATTTAATCAATGGTGCTGGGAAAATTGGCTAGCCGTAAGTAGAAAGCTGAAACTGGGATCCTTTCCTAACAACTTATACGAAAACCAATTTAAGATGGATTAGAGACTTAAATGTTATACCTAATACCATAAAAACCCTAGAAGAAAACCTAGGTAGTACCATTCAGGACATAGGCTTGGACAAAGACTTCATGTCTGAAACACCAAAAGCAACGGCAGCAAAAGCCAAAATTGAAAAATGGGATCTAATTAAACTAAAGAGCTTCTGCACAGCAAAAGAAACTACCATCAGAGTGAACAGGCAACCTACAGAATGGGAGAACGTTTTTGCAATCTACTCATCTGACAAAGGGCTAATATCCAGAACCTACAAAGAACTCCAACAAATTTACAAGAAAAAACAAACAACCCCATCAAAAAGTGGGCAAAGGATATGAACAGACATTTCTCAAAAGAAGACATTCATACAGCCAACAGACACATGAAAAAATGCTCATCATCACTGGCCATCAAAGAAATGCAAATCAAAACCACAATGTGATACCATGTCACACCAGTTAGAATGACAATCATTAAAAAGTCAGGAAACAACAGGTGCTGGAAAAGATGTGGAGAAACAGGAACACTTTTACACTGTTGGTGGGACTGTAAACTAGTTCAACCGTTATGGAAAACAGTATGGCGATTCCTCAAGGATCTAGAACTAGATGTACCATATGACCCAGCCATCCCAATACTGGGTATATACCCAAAGGATTATAAATCATGCTGCTATAAAGACACATGCACACGTATGTTTATTGCGGCACTATTCACAATAGCAAAGACTTGGAATCAACCCAAATGTCCATCAGTGACAGACTGGATTAAGAAAATGTGGCACATATACACCATGGAATACTATGCAGCCATAAAAAAGGATGAGTTTGTGTCCTTTGTAGGGACGTGGATGCAGCTGGAAACCATCATTCTTAGCAAACTATCACAACAACAGAAAACCAAACACCGCATGTTCTCACTCATAGGTGGGAACTGAACAATGAGATCACTTGGACTTCGGAAGGGGAACATCACACACTGGGGCCTATCATGGGGAGGGGGCAGGGTGGAGGGATTGCCTTGGGAGTTATACCTGATGTAAATGACGAGTTGATGGGTGCTGACGAGCTGATGGGTGCAGCACACCAACATGGCACAAGTATACATATGTAACAAACTTACACCTTATGCACATGTACCCTAGAACTTAAAGTATAATAATAATAAATAAATAAATAAATAAATAAATAAATAAAGAATGCAGAATATTGGTCCCCAATTTCTTCTACCTTGTAGGGCTTCTGCTGAAAGTTCTACTGTTACACTGTAGGTGACCTACCCTTTCTCTCGCTGCCTTTAATATATTTTTCTTTCACATTTACCTTGAAGAATCTGATATATGTGTCTTGGGAATGGCCATCTTGTATAGTATCTCACAAGGATTCCCTGCATTTCCTGAATTTGAATGTTGGTCTCTCTAGCAAGGTTACAGAAATTTTCGTGGGCAATATTTTCAAATAGGTTTTATGAGTTGCTTGCTTTCTCTCTCTCTATTTCAGGAACTTCAGTGAGTTATGGATTTGTTCTCTTTACATAATCCCGTATTTCTTTAAGGTTTTGTTTTGTTTCCTTTTTTATTCTTTGTCTCTATTTTTGTCTGACTGAGTTAATTTACAGAACCAGTCTTCAAACTTTGCAATTCTTTCCTCAGCTTGGTTTATTCTGCTGTTAATACTTCTGATTGTATTATGAAATTCTTTTAATGAGTTTTTCGACTCTATCACATTCATTTGGTTCTTTCTTAAAATAGCCATTTTGTCTCCTGTATTGCTTTATTGTATTCCCAGTATTCCTTAGATTGGGTTTCAACCTCCTCCTGAATCTCAGTGATCTTTGTTTCTGTCCATATTCTGAATTCTATGTCTGTCATTTCAGCCATTTCAGACTGGTTAAAAAACATTACTGGGGAACTAGTGCAGTCATTTGGAGGTAAGAAGACATTCTGGCTTTTTGAGTTGCCCGAATCTCACATCTGTTCTTTATCATATATGTGGGCTAATTTTTCTTTAATTTTTGGAGTTTCTGTCCTTTGGAATTTTTTGTTTTATCTTTTTTGATGCCCTTGAGAATTTAATTGTGGTATAAGGTGGGTTCAGTGAACTAGCTTCATTTCTGGAAGATTTTATGAAGCCAAGACTCAGCTCAGCACTTCTAGACTGCATATTCTAACTTTGGGGAGTGGTTAGTACTGGGCCCCCAGCCTTGTTCTCTGGCCCATAAAAGTTAGGAACCTGCTGCATTGAAGGGGCCAAGTTGTTCCTGCTCCACTGGCAACAACACTCCAATGGCGAGTGCCAGCCAAAGTGCTTCATCAGGGCAGAGGGAGCTTGATCTGTGCTCACTTGCATGTGCCTGCAGATGTAGTGGTGCAGTAGGGTGCATGCATGTCAGTTGGGTGGGGCACCTGCAGGAATGGAGCAGCAATGTCCATGCCCACGTTTGTACCAGTGGTGGTGACTTGGCAGAGACCCTATACATTCATGGGGTCAGGACACTGGTGAGGGTGGTGAACCAGCATCCATGCACACACCTGCACCAATGGTGGTGGTGCGGTGGAGTGCCCATGCAATGGCAGCGGCAGAGTACTGCTGAGAGTGGTGGATAGTTGTCCATGTGCACATTCATGCCAGTAGCAGTGATCTAGAAATGTTTAATATGTACACCTCAGTGGTCAGCTTGTGAAACACCCTCCCATAATTTTCCTTTTGTCTTTGGGCTTCACATTTTTTTCCTGTGCCAATGAAGGGAACTTAGGCTGCAGAAGGAGATAACTATTTAGATAATAATATGGGGATCTGGTGGTTACTGGGGCAGTCATGTGTCAAGTGGTGATTTAGAGTTGAGAGAGAGAAAGAGAGAAAAGGAAAAGAAGCAGAAGAAGAGAAGAAGAAGAAGAAGAAGAAGAAGAAGAAGAAGAAGAAGAAGAAGAAGAAGAAGAAGAAGAAGAAGAAGAAAAAGGGGAGCAAGATGGCTGAATAGGAACAGCTCCAGTCTCCAACACCCGGCGCGAGCGTCACAGAAGACCGGTGATTTCTGCATTTTCAACTGAGGTACTGGGTTCATCTCACTAGGGAGTGCCAGACAATCGGTGCTGGTCAACTGCTGCAGCCCGACCAGCGATAGCTGAAGCAGGGCGAGGCATCGCCTCACCTGGGAAGCGCAAGGGGGAAGGGAATCCCTTTTCCTAGCCAGGGGAACTGAGACACACAACACCTGGAAAATCGGGTAACTCCCACCCCAATACTGCGCTTTAAGGAATCGGGCACACCAGGAGATTATATCCCACACCTGGCCAGAGGGTCCCACGCCCACAGAGCATCCCTCATTGCTAGCACAGCAGTCTGTGATCTACCCGCAAGGCAGCAGTGAGGCTGGGGGAGGGGCGCCCGCCATTGCTGAGGCTTAAGTAGGTAAACAAAGCCACTGGGAAGCTCGAACTGGGTGGAGCTCACAGCAGCTCAAGGAAACCTGCCTGTCTCTGTAGACTCCACCTCTGGGGACAGGGCACAGTAAACAATAACAAACGCAGCAGAAAGCTCTGCAGACGCAAACGACTCTGTCTGACAGCTTTGAAGAGAGCAGTGGATCTCCCAACATGGAGGTTGAGATCTGAGAAGGGACAGATTGCCTGTTCAAGTGGGTCCCTGACCCCTGAGTAGCCTAACTGGGAGACATCTCCCACTAGGGGCAGTCTGACACCCCACATCTCACAGGGTGGAGTACACCCCATGAGAGGAAGCTTCCAAAGCAAGAATCAGACAGGTACACTTGCTGTTCAGAAATATTATATCTTCTGCAGCCTCTGCTGCTGATACCCAGGCAAACAGGGTCTGGAGTGGACCTCAAGCAATCTCCAACAGACCTACAGCTGAGGGTCCTGACTGTTAGAAGAAAAACTATCAAACAGGAAGGACACCTACACCAAAACCCCATCAGTACGTCACCATCATCAAAGACCAGAGGCAGATAAAACCACAAAGATGGGGAAAAAGCAGGGCAGAAAAGCTGGAAATTCAAAAAATAAGAAGACATCTCCACCAGCAAAGGAGTGCAGCTCATCACCAGCAACGGATCAAAGCTTGACGGAGAATGACTTTGACGAGATGAGAGAAGAAGGCTTCAGTCCATCAAACTTCTCAGAGCTAAAGGAGGAATTACGTACCCAGCGCAAAGAAACTAAAAATCTTGAAAAAAAAGTGGAAGAATTGATGGCTAGAGTAATTAATGCAGAGAAGCTCATAAACGAAATGAAAGAGATGAAAACCATGACACGAGAAATACGTGACAAATGCACAAACTTCAGTAACAGACTCGATCAACTGGAAGAAAGAGAATCAGCGATTGAGGATCAAATGAATGAAATGAAGCAAGAAGAGAAATCAAAAGAAAAAAAGAAGAAAATGAAATGAACAAAGCCTGCAAGAAGTATGGGATTATGTAAAAACACCAAATCTACATCTGATTGGGGTGCCTGAAAGTGAAGGGGAAAATGGAACCAAGTTGGAAAACACTCTTCAGGATATCATCCAGGAGAACTTCCCCAACCTAGTAGGGCAGGCCAACGTTCAAATCCAGGAAATACAGAGAACCCCACAAAGATACTCCTCGAGAAGAGCAACTCCAAGACACATAATTGCCAGATTCACCAAAGTTGAAATGAAGGAAAAAATCTTAAGGGCAGCCATAGAGAAAGGTCAGGTTACCCACAAAGGGAAGCCCATCAGACTAACAGCAGATCTCTCGGCAGAAACTCTACAAGCCAGAAGAGAGTGGGGGCCAATATTCAACATTCTTAAAGAAAAGAATTTTCAACCCAGACTTTCATATCCAGCCAAACTAAGTTTCATAAGTGAAGGAGAAATAAAATCCTTTACAGATAAGCAAATGCTTAGAGATTTTGTCACAACTAGGCCTGCCTTACAAGAGATACTCAAGGAAGCACTAAACATGGAAAGGAACAACCGGTACCAGCCATTGCAAAAACATGCCAAAATGTAAAGACGATCAAGGCTAGGAAGAAACTGCACCAACTAACAAGCAAAATAACCAGTTAATATAATAATGGCAGGATCAAGTACACACAAAACAATATTAACGTTAAATGTAAATGGACTAAATACTCCAATTAAAAGACACAGACTGGCAAACTGGATAAAGAGTCAAGACCCATCAGTCTGCTGTATTCAGGAGACCCATCTCACACGCAGAGACATACATAGGCTCAAAATGAAGGGATGGAGGAAGATTTACCAAGCAAATGGAGAACAAAAAAAAGCAGGAGTAGCAATACTAGTCTCTGATAAAACAGACTTTAAACCATCAAAGATCAAAAGAGACAAAGAAGGCCATAACATAATGGCAAAGGGATCAATTCAACAGGAAGAGCTAACTATCCTAAATATATATGCACCCAATACAGGAACACCCAGATTCATAAAGCAAGTCCTTAGAGACTTACAAAAAGACTTAGACTCCCATACAATAATAATGGGAGACTTCAAAACTCCACTGTCAACATTAGACAGATCAACGAGACAGAAAGTTAACAAGGATATCCAGGAATTGAACTCATCTCTGCAGCAAGCAGACCTAATAGACATCTATAGAACTCTCCACCCCAAATCAACAGAATATACATTCTTCTCAGCACCACATCGTACTTACTCCAAAATTGGCCACATAATTGGAAGTAAAGCACTCCTCAGCAAATGTACAAGAACAGAAATTATAACAAACTGTCTCTCAGACCACAGTGCAATCAAACTAGAACTCAGGACTAAGAAACTCAATCAAAACTGCTTAACTACATGGAAACTGAACCACCTGCTCCTGAATGAGTACTGGGTACATAACGAAATGGAGGCAGAAATAAAGATGTTCTTTGAAACCAATGAGAACAAAGATACAACATACCAGAATCTCTGGGACACATTTAAAGCAGTGTGCAGAGGGAAATTTATAGCACTAAATGCCCACAAGAGAAAGCAGGAAAGATCTAAAATTGACACTCTAACATCACAATTAAAAGAACTAGAGAAGCAAGAGCAAACACATTCAAAAGTTAGCAGAAGGCAAGAAATAACTAAGATCAGAGCAGAACTGAAGGAGATAGAGACACAAAAAACCCTCCAAAAAATCAATGAATCCAGGAGTTGGTTTTTTGAAAAGATCAAAAAAATTGATAGACCGCTAGCAAGACTAATGAAGAAGAAAAGAGAGAAGAATCAAATTGACGGAATAAAAAATGATAAAGGGGATATCGCCACCGACCCCACAGAAATACAAACTAGCATCAGAGAATACTATAAACACCTCTATGCAAATAAACTGGAAAATCTAGAAGAAATGGATAATTTCCTGGACACTTATACTCTTCCAAGACTAAACCAGGAAGAAGTTGAATCCCTGAATAGAACAATAGCAGGCTCTGAAATTGAGGCAATAATTAATAGCCTACGAACCAAACAAAGTCCAGGACCAGATGGATTCACAGCTGAATTCTACCAGAGGTATAAGGAGGAGCTGGTACCATTCCTTCCGAAACTATTCCAAACAATAGAAAAAGAGGAAATCCTCCCTAACTAATTTTATGAGGCCAACATCATCCTGATACCAAAGCCTGGCAGAGACACACAAAAAAAGAGAATTTTAGACCAATATCCCTGATGAACATCGATGCAAAAATCCTCAATAAAATACTGGCAAACCGGATTCAGCAACACATCAAAAAGCTAATCCACCATGATCAAGTGGGCTTCATCCCTGGGATGCAAGGGTGGTTCAACATTCGCAAATCAATAAACATAATCCAGCATATAAACAGAACCAAAGACAAGAACCACATGATTATCTCAATAGATGCAGAGAAGGCTTTTGACAAAATTCAACAGCCCTTCATGCTAAAATGCTCAATAAATTCGGTATTGATGGAACGTACCTCAAAATAATAAGAGCTGTTTATGACACACCCACAGCCAATATCATACTGAATGGGCAGAAACTGGAAAAATTCCCTTTGAAAACTGGCACAAGACAGGGATGCCCTCTCTCACCACTCCTATTCAACATAGTGTTGGAAGTTCTGGCTAGGGCAATCAGGCAAGAGAAAGAAATCAAGGGATTCAGTTAGGAAAAGAAGAAGTCAAATTGTCCTTGTTTGCAGATGCCATGATTGTATATTTAGAAAACCCCATTGTCTCAGCCCAAAATCTCCTTGAGCTGATAAGCAACTTCAGCCAAGTCTCAGGATACAAAATTAATGTGCAAAAATCACAAGCATTCTTATACACCAGTAACAGACAAACAGAGAGCCAAATCATGAATGAACTTGCATTCAAAATTGCTTCAAAGAGAATAAAATACCTAGGAATCCATCTTACAAGGGATGTAAAGGACCTCTTCAAGGAGAACTACAAACCACTGCTCATTGAAATAAAAGAGGACACAAACAAATGGAAGAACATACCATGCTCATGGATAGGAAGAATCAATATCGTGAAAATGGCCAAACTGCCCAAGGTTATTTATAGATTCGATGCCATCCCCATCAAGCTACCAATGAGTTTCTTCACAGAATTGGAAAACACTGGTTTAAAGTTCATATGGAACCAAAAAAGAGCCCGCATCTCCAAGACAATCCTAAGTCAAAAGAACAAAGCCGGAGGCATCACGCTACCTGACTTCAAACTATACTACAAGGCTACAGTAACCAAAACAGCATGGTACTGGTACCAAAACAGGGATATAGACCAATGGAACAGAACAGAGTCCTCAGAAATAATACCACACATCTACAGCCATCTGATCTTTGACCAATCTGAGAGAAACAAGAAATGGGGAAAGGATTCCCTATTTAATAAATGGTGCTGGGAAAATTGTCTAGCCATAAGTAGAAAGCTGAAACTGGATCCTTTCCTTACTCCTTATACGAAAATTAATTCAAGATGAATTAGAGACTTAAATGTTAGACCTAATAGCATAAAAACTCTACAGGAAAACCTAGGTAGTACCATTCAGGACATAGGCATGGGCAAGGACTTCATGTCTAAAACACCAAAAGCAACGGCAGCAAAAGCCAAAATTGACAAGTGGGATCTAATTAAACTAAAGAGCTTCTGCACAGCAAAAGAAACTACCATCAGAGTGAACAGGCAACCTACAGAATGGGAGAACATTTTTGCAATCTACTTATCTGACAAAGGGCTAATATCCAGAACATAGAAGGAATTCAAACAAATTTACAAGAAAAAAACAAACAACCCCATCAAAAAGTGGGCAAAGGATATGAACAGACATTTCTCAAAAGAAGACATTCATACAGCCAACAGACACATGAAAAAATGCTCATCATCACTGGCCATCAGAGATATGTAAATCAAAACCACAATGAGATACCATCTCACAGCAGTTAGAATGGTGATCATTAAAAAGTCAGGAAACAACAGGTGCTGGATAGGATGTGGAGAAATAGGAACACTTTTACACTATTGGTGGCATTGTAAACTAGTTCAACCATTATGGAAAACAGTATGGCGATTCCTCAAGGATCTAGAACTAGATGTACCATATGACCCAGACATCCCATTACTGGGTATATACCCAAAGGATTATTAATCATGCTGCTATAAAGACACATGCACACGTATGTTTATTGCGGCACTATTCACAATAGCAAAGACTTGGAATCAACCCAAATGTCCATCAGTGACAGACTGGATTAAGAAAATGTGGCACATATACACCATGGAATACTATGCAGCCATAAAAAAGGATGAGTTTGTGTCCTTTGTAGGGACGTGGATGCAGTTGAAAACCATCATTCTTAGCAAACTATCACTAGAACAGAAAACCAAACACCGCATGTTCTCACTCATAGGTGGGAACTGAACAATGAGATCACTTGGACTTTGGAAGAGGAACATCACACACCGGGGCCTATCATGGGGAGGGAGGAGGGGGGAGGGGGGAGGGATTGCACTGGGAGTTATACCTGATGTAAATGACGAGTTGATGGGTGCTGACGAGTTGATGGCTGCAGCACACCAACATGGCACAAGTATACATATGTAACAAACCTGCATGTTATGCACATGTACCCTAGAACTCAAAGTATAATAATAAAAAATTTAAAGGAAAAAAAAAAGAAGAAAGAGGAAGAGGAGGAGGAAGGAAGAAGAAACTGAAAAGGAGGAAAGAAAAGACAGACATATAGCCCTCACCTGGTGTTTGCCCTTCTGCCAGGCATTGCTGCAGAATGCTTCAAGAAACTGCTGTCTTGACTACCTCCTGCTTCCAACTTTGTAGGCTTGGATCTATGTGGATGTCCATTGTGATCTCAGATAGTAGAAAGACATGTGGAGGCAGGCACACTTAGCCACCAGCTGGCTTTGTACCCTTGTGCCTCAGTTTTCCCATATGTAACCTGGAGCATGGTGTACATAACCTCTGAGGACTCATTCAGGCTGAGAATTTAGCTTGTAAATAGAAGTAGCTATCAATGTTGTGGCTCTTTGCCTAGCTCTTTTAGCTTTTAAGGTTTCCCTGGCTACTTTGGGCTTTTGAAAACCTGCAGCATTCATTATCTATCACTGTACTACAAAATGTCTCAAAAGTTAGACGCCTAAAAGAAATTATAAACATTATCTGTGCAATTTCTGTGAGTCTAGAATTCAGGAGGGACTTAGCTGGATGGTTTTGTTTTAAGGTCTATCATGAGGTTTCATAGTCAAGATGTTGGCCAGGATTACAGTCGTCTGAAGCCTTGAGTAAGACTGGAGAATCTGATTCCAAAATGGTTCTCCCACATGACTGGCAAATTAATGTTAGTTTCTGTAGAAAGGCCTCAGTTCTTAACCATGTGGATCTTTCTCTAGAGCCACTTCAGTGTCCTCATGACATGGCACCTGGATTTTCACAGAGTAAGTAATTCAAGAGATAGCCATGATTGAAACTACAATGTCTTTTTTTTTTTTTCTTTATACTTTAAGTTCTAGGGTACATGTGGATAACATGCAGGATTGTTACATATGTATACCTGTGCCAAGTTGGTGTGCTGCACCCATCAACTCGTCAGCACCCCTCAACTTGTCATTTACATCAGGTATAACTCCCAATGCAATCCCTCCCCCCTTCCCCCTCCCCGTGATAGGCCCCGGTGTGTGATGTTCCCCTTCCCGAGTCCAAGTGATCTCATTGTTCAGTTCCCACCTATGAGTGAGAACATGCGCTGTTTTGTTTTCTGTTCTTGCGATAGTTTGCTGAGAATGATGGTTTCCAGCTGCATCCGTGTCCCTACAAAGGACACAAACTCATCCTCTTTTATGGCTGCATGGTATTCCATGGTGTATATGTGCCACATTTTCTTAATCCAGTCTGTCATTGATGGATATTTGGGTTGATTCCAAGTCTTTGCTATTGTGAATAGTGCCGCAATAAATATACGCATGCATGTGTCTTTATAGCAACATGACTTATAATCCTTTGGGTATATACCCAGTAATGGGATGGCTGGGTCATATGGTACATCTAGTTCTAGATCCTTGAGGAATGGCCATACTGTTTTCCATAATGGTTGAACTAGTTTACAATGCCACCAACAGTGTAAAAGTGTTCCTATTTCTCCACATCCTATCCAGCACCTGTTGTTTCCTGACTTTTTAATGATCGCCATTCTAACTGGTGTGAGATGGTATCTCATTGTGGTTTTGATTTGCATTTCTCTGATGGCCACTGATGATGAGCATTTTTTCATGTGTCTGTTGCCTGTATGAATGTCTTCTTTTGAGAAATGTCTGTTCATATCCTTTGCCCACTTTTTGATGGGGTTGTTTGTTTTTTTCTTGTAAATTTGTTAGTGTTCTTTGTAGGTTCTGGATATTAGCCCTTTGTCAGATGAGTAGATTGCAAAAATGTTCTCCCATTCTGTAGGTTGCCTGTTCACTCTGATGGTAGTTTCTTTTGCTGTGCAGAAGCTCTTTAGTTTAATTAGATCCCATTTGTCAATTTTGGCTTTTGCTGCCGTTGCTTTTGGTGTTTTAGACATGAAGTCCTTGCCCATGCCTATGTCCTGAATGGTATTACCTAGGTTATCTTCTTGGGTTTTTATGGTATTAGGTCTAACATTTAAGTCTCTAATCCATCTTGAATTAATTTTCGTATAAGGAGTAAGGAAAGGATCCAGTTTCAGCTTTCTACTTATGGCTTGCCAATTTTCTCAGCACCATTTAATAAATAGGGAATGCTTTCCCCATTTCTTGTTTCTCTCAGGTTTGTCAAAGACCAGATGACTGTAGATGTATAGTGTTATTTCTGAGGACTCTGTTCTGTTCCATTGGTCTATATCTCTGTTTTGGTACCAGTACCATGCTGTTTTGGTTATTGTAGCCTTGTAGTATAGTTTGAAGTCAGGTAGCGTGATGCCTCCAGCTTTGTTCTTTTGGCTTAGGATTGTCTTGGCAATGCGGGCTCTTTATTGGTTCCATATGAACTTTAAAGCAGTGTTTTCCAATTCTGTGAAGAATGTCATTGGTAACTTGATGGGGATGGCATTGAATCTATAAATAACCTTGGGCAGTATGGCCATTTTCATGATATTGATTCTTCCTATCCATGAGCATGGTATGTTCTTCCATTTGTTTGTGTCCTCTTTGATTTCACTGAGCAGTGGTTTGTAGTTCTCCTTGAAGAGGTCCTTTACATCCCTAGTAAGTTGGATTCCTAGGTATTTCATTCTCTTTGAAGCAATTGTGAATGGAAGTTCATTCATGATTTGGCTCTCTGTTTGTCTGTTACTGGTGTATAAGAATGCTTGTGATTTTTGCACATTTATTTTGTATCCTGAGAATTGCTTAAGTTGTTCATCAGGTTAGGGACATTTTGGGCTGAGAGATGGGTTTTTCTAAATATAAAATCTTGTCATCTGCAGACAGAGACAATCTGAGTTTTTCTATTCCTATTTGAATACTCTTGATTTCTTTCTCTTGCCTGATTGCCCTGGCCAGAACTTCCAATATAATGTTGAATAAGAGTGGTGAGAGAGGGCATCTTTGTCTTGTGCCAGTTTTCAAAGGGCATTTTTCCAGTTTTTGCCCATTCAGTGTGATATTGGCTGTGGGTTGTCATAAATAGCTCTTATTATTTTGAGATACATTCCATCAATACCGAATTTATTGAGCGTTTTTAGCATGAAGGGCTGTTGAATTTTGTCAACGGCATTTTCTGCATCTATTGAGATAATCATGTGGTTTTTGTCTTTGGTTCTGTTTATATGCTGGATTACGTTTATTGACTTGTGTATGTTGAACCAGACTTGAATCCCAGGGATGAAGCCAACTTGATCATGGTGGATAAGCTTTTTGATGTGCTACTGGATCCGGTGTGCCAGTATTTTATTGAGGATTTTTGCATCGATGTTCATCAGGGATATTGGTCTAAAATTCTCTTTTTTTGTCGTGTCTCTGCCAGGCTTTGGTATCAGGATGATATTGGCCTCATAAAATTAGTTAGGGAGGATTTCCTCTTTTTCTGTTGGTTGGAATATTTTCAGAAGGAATGGTACCAGCTCCTCCTTGTACCTCTAGTAGAATTCAGCTGTGAATCCATCTGGTCCTGGACTTTTTTTGGTTGGTAGGCTATTAATTATTGCCTCAATTCCAGAGCCTACTATTGGTCTATTCAGAGATTCAGCTTCTTCCTGGTTTAGTCTTGGGAGAGTGTAAGTGTCCAGGAAATTATCCATTTCTTCTAGAATTTCTAGTTTATTTGCGTAGAGGTGTTTATAGTATTATCTGATGGTAGTTAGTATTTCTGTGGGGTCGGTGGTGATATCCCCTTTATCATTTTTTATTGGGTCTATTTGATTCTTCTCTCTTTTCTTCTTTATTAGTCTTGCTAGTGGTCTATGAATTTTGTTGATCTTTTCAAAAAACCATCTCCTGGATTCATTGATTTTTTGGAGGGTTTTTTGTGTCTCTATCTCCTTCAGTTCTGCTCTGATCTTAGTTATTTCTTGCCTTCTGCTAGCTTTTGAATGTTTTTGTTCTTGTTTCTGTAGTTCTTCTAATTGTGATGTTAGAGTGTCAATGTTAGATCTTTCCTGCTTTCTCTTGTGGGCATTTAGTGCTATAAATTTCCCTCTACACACTGCTTTAAATGTGTCTCAGAGATTCTGGTATGTTGTATCTTTGTTCTCATTGGTTTCAAAGAACATCTTTATTTCTGCCTTCATTTCGTTATGTACCCAGTAGTCATTCAGGAGCAGTTTGTTCAGTTTCCATGTAGTTGAGCGGTTTTTATTGAGTTTCTTAGTCCTGAGTTCTAATTTGATTGCACTGTGGTCTGAGAGACAGTTTGTTATAATTTCTGTTCTTGTCCATTTGCTGAGGAGTGCTTTACTTCCAACTATGTGGTCAATTTTGGAATAAGTATGGTGTGGTGCTGAGAAGAATGTATATTCTGTTGATTTGGGGTGGAGAGTTCTGTAGATGTCTATTAAGTCTGCTTGCTGCAGAGATGAATTCAATTCCTGGATATCCTTGTTAACTTTGTGTCTCGTTGATCCGTCTAATGTTGTCAGTGGGGTGTTGAAGTCTTCCATTATTATTGTATGGGAGCCTAAGTCTCTTTGTAAGTCTCTTAGGACTTGCTTTATGAATCTGGGTGCTCCTGTATTGGGTGCACACATATTTAGGATAGTTAGTTCTTCCTGTTGAATTGATCCCTTTACCATTCTGGAATGGCCTTCTTTGTCTCTTTTGATCTTTGATGGTTTAAAGTCTATTTTATCAGAGACTAGTATTGCAACCCCTGCTTTTTTTTGTTCTCCATTTCCTTGGTAGACCTTCCTCCATCCCTTTATTTTGAGTCTATGTATGTCTCTGCATGTGAGATAGGTCTCCTGAATACAGCAAACTAATGGGTCTTGACTCTTTATCCAGTGCCAGTCTGTGTCTTTTAATTGGAGTATTTAGTCCATTTACATTTAAGTTTAATATTGTTATGTGTGAACTTGATCCTGCCATTATGATATTAACTGTTTATTTTGCTCATTAGTTGATGCAGTTTCTTCCTAGCCTCGATGGTCTTTACATTTTGGCATGTTTTTGCAATGGCTGGTTCCGGTTGTTCTTTTCCGTATTTAGTGCTTCCTTCAGGGTCTCTTGTAAGGCAGGCCTGGTGGTGACAAAATCTCTAAGCATTTGTTTATCTGTAAAGGATTTTATTTCTCCTTCGCTTATGAAACTTAGTTTGACTGGATATGAAATTCTGGGTTTAAAATTCTTTTCTTTAAGAATGTTGAATATTGGCCCCCACTCTCTTCTGGCTTGTAGAGTTTCTGCCGAGAGATCTGCTGTTAGTCTGATGGGCTTCCCTTTGTGGGTAACTCGACCTTTCTCTCTGGCTGCCCTTAAGATTTTTTCCTTCATTTCAACTTTGGTGAATCTGGCAATTATGTGTCTTGGAGTTGCTCTTCTCGAGGAGTATCTTTGTGGCGTCCTCTGTATTTCCTGAATTTGAATGTTGGCCTTCCCTACTAGGTTGGGGAAGTTCTCCTGGATGATATCCTGAAGAGTGTTTTCCAACTTGGTTCTATTTTCCCCCTCACTTTCAGGCACCCCAATCAGATGTAGATTTGGTCTTTTTAGATAATCCCATACTTCTTGCAGGCTTTGTTCATTTCTTTTTCTTCTTTTTTCTTTAGGTTTCTCTTCTCGCTTCATTTCATTCATTTGATCCTCAATGGCTGATACTCTTTCTTCCAGTTGATCGAGTCAGTTACTGAAGCTTGTGCATTTGTCACGTATTTCTCATGTCATGGTTTTCACCTCTGTCCGTTCCTTCATGGCCTTCTCTGCATTAATTATTCTAGTTATCAATTCTTCCACTTTTTTTTCAAGATTTTTAGTTTCTCTGCACTGGGTACGTAATTCCTCCTTTAGCTCTGAGAAGTTTGGTGGACTGGAGCCTTCTTCTCATCTCGTCAAAGTCATTCTCCGTCCAGCTTTGATCCGTTGCTGGCGATGAGCTGTGCTCCTTTGCAGGAGGCGATGCCCTCTTGTTTTTTGAATTTCCAGCTTTTCTGTCCTGCTTTTTCCCCATCTTTGTGGTTTTATCTGCCTCTGGTCTTTGATGATGGTGACGTACTGATGGGGTTTTGGTGTGGGTGTCCCTCCTGTTTGTCAGTTTTCCTTCTAACAGTCAGGACCCTCAGCTGTAGGTCTGTTGGTGATTGCTTGAGGTCCACTCCAGACCCTGTTTGCCTGGGTATCAGCAGCAGAGGCTGCAGAAGATAGAATATTGCTGAACAGCAAGTGTACCTGTCTGATTCTTGCTATGGAAACTTCCTCTCAGGGTTGTACTCCACCATGTGAGATGTGGGGTGTTGATCTGCCCCTAGTGGGGGATGTCTCCCAGTTAGGCTACTCAGCTGTCAGGCACTCACTTGAGCAGGTAGTCTGTCCGTTCTCAGATCTCAACCTCCGTTTTGGGAGATCCACTGCTCACTTCAAAGCTGTCAGACAGAGTCATTTGCATCTGCAGAGGTTTCAGCTGCTTCTTGTTGTTGTTGTTTGTTGTTGTTTAGCTGTGCCCTGTCCCTGAGGTGGAATCTACAGAGACAGGCAGGACTCCTTGAACTGCTGTGAGCTCCACCCAGTTAGAGCTTCCCAGCTGCTTTTTTTTTTCTACTTAAGCCTCAGCAATTGCGGGCGCCCCTCCCTCAGCCTCGATACTGCCTTGCCGCGAGATCCCAGACTGCTGTGCTAGCAATGAGGGATGCTCCGTGGGTGTGGGACCCTCCCGCCCAGGTGTGGGATATAGTCTCCTGGTGTGCCCGTTTGCTAAGATCCTTGGTAGAGCGCAGTATTGGGGTGGGAGTTACCCGATTTTCCAGGTGTTGTGTGTCTCAGTTCCCCTGGCTAGCAAAAGGGATTCCCTTCTGCCTTGCGCTTCCCAGGTGAGGCAATGCCTCGCCCTGCTTCAGCTCTCGCTGGTCGGGCTGCAGCAGCTGACCAGCACTGATTGTCAGGCACTCCCTAGTGAGATAAACCCAGTACCTCAGTTGAAAATGCAGAAATCACCTGTCTTCTGTGTCGCTCGCGCCGGGCTGAAACTACAATGTCTTTTATGACTTGGCCTCAGAAGTCACACTTCAGCATTTTCACGATATCATAGACCCCCTTATTTGCAGTGTGGCTTTCTGTGGTTTCAGTTAATTGAGGAGTTGTACAATAAGATATTTTGAGAAATAAAGAGTGAGAGAGAGAGACCACATCTTACATAACTTTTATTAAAATATATTGTTATAATTGATCTATATTATTATTAGTTATTGTTAATCTCTTACTGTGCCTAAATTATAAATCAAACTTTATAAAAAGTAGTATAAGAATAAACAAAATATACATAAGGTTCAGTACTATCCATGGTTTTAGGCTTCCACTGGGGATCTTGGAATGTATCCTTTGTGGATAAGGTGGAACAACTCTATCTTATTTGCTGCACAAAGCAGCCTTATATGGAGAATGGACTACACAAAGATGTCAATACTAGAAGATAAAAATTATCAGAGGCTGTCTTGGACTCTGGCTACCACAACATACTTTGTTGGGCTGATGAATATTCCTGTCTTCTTGGTGTCTGTTCTTCTGTTCTATCCAGAGTCATAAAGCATGGTTGTGCAAATTGGACACTGAACTAGAGCTCCTGGTCAAATGGAATAGAAGGCACTGAAACAGAATCTGAGCTCCATTCATTTAGTCTTGCACATGTGGGGTTGTATCCTCCCAAAGGATGTGTGCCTATTTTTCTGATTTTCATTAGGGCACTAACTGAGATATTTGTGCCAATTCTAACTCAGATTTGCCTTCCACATGCTATCCAAAGCCTTGCTTTGACCTACTTGGCTGGACCACATCCCATCCCCATCTCCTAGCTCTCACCTCAGACAGTTCAGTCTGTCCAGCCCTGACTGTCCAGTCTGTCCAGCCAATTCTTGCCTTCCAGTTCTTACCTCAGAGTGTCCAGCCCTGATGTTTTTCTTCCTTCCCAACCTTCCCATTACTCACCTTTCCCCAGTGAAGCTCTTTGTCCTGTTATCTAGAGTCCAATACTTCTCAAACCATTAATTGCATAGGAATCCCTGGGGAATCTTATTAAAATGCAAATTTGGTCTCAGAGGTCTGGGAGGGGCCCAAGATTTTGCCTTTCTAACAAGTTCCCAGGTGATGTCCATCTGCTGGTCTACAGATCATCCTTTAAGTAGCAAGATACTAGAACATGCTTCTAACATTTTGCAGCTCTTCTCATTTTTGGTCATAGAATAATAATAATAATGATAATAATAGCAACTAGCATTTAGTAATATTTCACCACATATCAGGAACTTCTCTAAACTTATTATAAAGATTAACTCATTTAGTCTTGAGAACAACCCTGTGAGGCATCCATTGTTAACACACCAATTTTATATATGAGGAAATTGAGGCACAGAAAGATCAAACAATTTTGTGGTAGACATAGGCAGTGGTTTGCCAAAGAACACAAAACTAGTGAATAGCAGAGCCAAGATTCAAACCCAGGTGGTCTAGCACCATAGTCCATGCTCCAAATTGCCTCAGTTATATATCTCTGTTTTAATCTTGTTTAATCACCTACCAATTGCCTGGCACTGTGTTAGAGGCTTTATACATATTTTCTTATTTAATCACTATAAGCTAGGTAGTACTGCTTCCAGTTTATAAATAAATCACAGATATCTTAAGTGATTCACCCAAGATCACACAGCTAACAAAATTGCTACAAGAGTCATATCTTTGATTGTCTGACTCCAACACTCATGTGCCAAGTTGTTCCAGAGCATCTCCCTTACTTTTCAAGGTGCCAGAAATGTGAGGTTGTTCATTCACTCACGGTCTCTTATTCAAAGTGGTCTCTCCACAAGAGGAGAAACAGCTTATGCTCTCAGCTGTACGTGCCAGGGTGCATAGAGAGACCAGTGCTTTCTAAGAGTCTGGAGGATGGCCCTGAGGATTCAGAGCCCAGGCCCAGCATGCAGGGGTGGAATGAGAGGTCTAGAAAGGGCAGTGGAAGGGGGTCGGTGGCAGATTGTGAAGTCTTTTCAGTTTTTCCAGGTCCCTGTGCCTCTTGGGACTCCTGAGAGGGTATGAGGTTGTGGAGGGGCTGAGGTGCTGTCTGGGCCTCTGTGAAGACATATTGTTGTTGGGGGAAGTGACTCAGAGTCCTGCCAGGCAATGTTTTTCTAGCCTAATCAGGAAAGTGAACTGACATCCTGTAGTGGGAACTAAAGCCCAAGGGCACTCCCTTGAGCCTATCAGCAGACCTTTCATACACTGGGATACCGTGGAGGCTCCTTCTATTCAATGCCCCCAGGCTTGAATATCCAGAACCTACCTCCTCCATGCCCCCCATTTTCCAAGTCTGGAAGAACTCCTGACTTCTGGGCTGCCTCAGCTCTTAAAGGTAAATTTCCTCCCCTTCCCCCCACTGAATTGGATGCATGCCAATCTCCCCAACTATCCTATTGTCCGTTCCTTTGCTCACTGTGGCCTGCAAATTTTTCAGCAGGAAGCTAGGCCTTCTTTCCACAGGGGGAAAAAAAAATCAAGTCTAGAATGCTGAGCTCTCTGGGTGAGAGAACATGAAGACTGCCATTCCCTTCCATTCCCACCAAGAGACAAGTAACTGGGGCCTCTGTGGGAGAAACAGCCATGGGAGATAGACGGCCTGGAACTCCTTCCTGGTTTGGCCACTAGTGAATGAGTGTGTGCATGTCTTCGGAAACCTGAGAGGACAGGGCTATATGGGGTCTAAGGGTTTATACCATTCTCACATTCTGTGCCTTTCAGGGAGAAGTAAGTCACTGATAAAAATAACAACAAAAACAACTAACATTAGTTGAACATTTACTGTGTGACAGCCACCATTATAAATGCTCTAGATATATCCATTTATTGAATCCTTACTTAGGATTAGTAGTAAGGATTATTATTATTGTGATTTTATAGATATGAAAACTAAAGTACAAACTTAAATAATCAAGATGATACAGCTAGTAAGAGGGGAGGTCCTAGTATAATAATTATATGGAAGTCATAGAAAAGGAAGACCCAGGGAGAGGATCTGCCTATATTCATCATCTGCTTTTTTTAGTCTCTCTCTCTCTGGTCACTACACTATGCTTTGGTCTACTTCACCTCCCCAGAGCCCAAAAGCAGAGCAGTCAACTCTCTTCTCTACCATTAAGAGTACAGTAAACCACAGAGGCTTTAGGGAGAAGGGGCTTGTTTCACAGGTGGTAGTTGTTCCCATCTGTCACAGTACCTAATGGTCTTCCATCAGAGCAGAGGAGCTATGGGTTAGAAGCATGGAGGTCTGGGAGCACAAGACAAGGGAAAGTGGGACATTCAGATGGTGGAGACCTGACACTTTCTCTTGGCCCCATGGGGTGGATAATGGCTTTCACTACAACTGGACTTTCTTGAAGAGCATATGGCCACATCCTCTAAGGCCCATTTCCTATAAAATTAGTTGAGCCTTACTTTTACCTTTTTTTATTCTCCTTTACTGTCCAGGGTAGCATCAGACACAGCTGAGGAGGAGAGTGCTTAGGGAAGAATAATACCCCAAGTAATAGTTTGAGCAAGCTGCAAGATCTGAGGATAGCAATCTCTCTGCTCCTGGCTCTGTCCCAGGCTAGAGGGCTTCTTGGAACTGGGTCTACTGAGGCTACATGTTGGTGTTCACCCTTATGGATGGATTCCAGTTACATTCATTCAAAACAGACATTTTCTGAGCATCTACCTTGTGGCAGCTTTGGGCTTTCGGGATGTAGATGGCACCCTCTTTGCTTTTAGGAACTCAGTCTACACCGCACAGTAAAATCACAAAAAATTACGGTGAGTAGTTCAACAAAAAGGGAGCATAGTGCTCTGACAGCACCGAGGAAGTAGAAATTAATTCTGAAGGAACTCATAGAATGGATGACTTCCCAGAGGAGGGGTCATTTGAGAGAAATACTGGAGATGACTACTATTTTTACAGGAAGAAAAATGGAGATTGGGGTATACAAGGAGTGTATTGGTGGAAACAGAGCATTCCAAACAAAGAGAATAGTATGAACCATGCTTTAGAGGAATGAAGGCACACTGCATGTTTGGAGACTAACTCTGTGTAGAGTGGCTAGAATATGCAATGAAAATACAGGCAATGGCATGAAAAGAGATGGGGCTGCAGAGGTGAAGAGGCAGCTTACAAAGTTTCTCAGATGAGGATTTTTAGCCTCAAGGGTTTCAAAATCCAACTTATAGTCACTTGAAAGTGATGAAGTTTCAAGCAGGTGAATGAATGGACAGTAATAATAATAATAACAGTTTGCATTTATTGGGAACTTACTGCCTTCCAGAACTTGTGCTAAGTGCTCTATGTATAATCTGTGTTATCCGTTTAATCCTCACAACCATCGTATGAGGCAAGTAGAACAGGATAGTAGTTCCATTTTTCAGATGAGGAGTTGAAGCATAGAGCAGTTAAGTAACTGTGTAAGCCAAACTGCTCAATTTCAAAGCCTCCCCTTTACCCATTGCCCTCAGGGGTGGTGTGAGGCCATAAGACATCGGTTCTTCTTTTGATTTATTTTTCCCTCTGGGCATCAATGGGAACGAGCCTGAAAGGGTCAAGATCTTGCAGGGATCAGATGTAGAGGGTACCTGCCTTGTCTAGTTAAGGCCTCTATGCTTGCCTCAGAGCTGAGTGCCAGACTTGCCTGTCATAGAAGACTTCCCTGAGGGTCAGGGAGCATGAACTGTAGCCTCAACTCCACCACTAACTTGGGCACATACCCTTTGGTCTGTAAGTCTCAGTCTCACCACTTTTGGTGACCTGAAGGAGGGGGTATTTGTTCTTTCAATAAGTGTTTGCTGAACACCTACTATGTGTCATGCACTCTCCTACGTGCTGAAAGTGTAGTGGCAAATAAGGCAGCTAAATCCCTGCAGTCACAGAGAAAACTTTCCAGTGATGAGAGCCAATAAACAAAGACATGATCATGTTAGATGCTGATGGGAAGTATAAAGAAGTCAAAATAAAGTAATGTGATACAGAATGACTAGGCAAAGGGAGACTGGGCAAAGGAGGCAAAGTAGGGTGATCAAGGAGGGCTTTCAAAAGGAAGTAACATTTTAGCTGAGACCTAAAGGATGAGAACAGCCAGCTGGGCAAAGTAGACAAAGAACTATTTCCAGACAGTGAAAACAGAAAATGCAAAGGTCCAGAGGTTGGAAGTAGCTTTCGGTGTTTGAAGGGCAAAAGGAAGGCCAGTGGGACTGGTGTGTAATTGTGTGTAGAAGGTGGATGTGAAATGAAGTCAAATAGAAGACATGAGCTAAACCACATGGGGCTTTATAAACCACAGAAAGGAGTTTGGATTTATTATAAATGTGATAGGAAATCATTGGAGGGCTTTAAGTAAAGGCATAATCTGATGTAGATTTTCAAATGGTCCCTCTAGCTTAGTGTGGCAAATGCTTATAGCAAAGTGGGAGTGAAGGCAGGGAGCCCAATGAAGAGGCTTTTGTAGTAATCCATGTGAGATATGACGATGGCTCAAACTAGGGTGAGGTCAGTGGTAGGGAGACATGTGGATAGATTTGGGATGTGTTCTGAAGATAGAATTGCCAGAATGTGTTGAAGGCTTAGAAGCGGAGAAAGAGCTGAGAGAAAAAGATAAAGATATCATCTAGGTTTGATATTTTTTACAACAAGGTTAATGATTCTGTCATTTATTAAGATGAGGAAGACTAAGAGAGGGAGCAGTTTAACCCTAGTGGTGAAGAGATGGATTCTGGAGCCAGGCTGCCTGGCTTCAAATCTCAATGCTGTAGCCTGTGACCTCGGGCAAGTTATTTAACCTGTTTATGCCAGTTTCTCCATCTGAACAATGGGGATAATAACAGTGATAATAACAGTAAGTGCATAATAGAGTTGTTGTGAGGATTACATAAGTTAATAGAGCTAAAGTATTTGGAACAGTGCCTACCACAGGGAAAATGCTCTGTGTTAAATGTTTCTATTCTCCTTTCCAGTGTAGGCCTAGCAACCTGATAACCATCACCCATCTGATCCTTACTCTAGGTGTTCTTGACCTCACTTTGTGTGTATTATTTTGGCTACATTTTGCCATTCACTTTGTCTCTCCTCCCATAAGACCCAGGAAATGGGCAGAGCAAGCATACATAGAACCCTCAGGCTTTGGTGGGTGGGCCATCTTTTATCAGCTGGAGGGCAAGGTGCCCCAGATAGGATGGAAAACTATGTATATGTATATGTACTCAGTGTATCTTGAGTTGCAGAAAGGGGTTGACTTGATAGGGCTGGTTACAGAGGGTATGTGGAGTGTTTACTGGGGAAAGTTTTCAGCAAACTGTTGACATTTGTGAGGTTGGACTCTGACACCTTTCATCCCGTTTTTGAACCTTTAGTCTTTTCCTCTGATACTGTCTCCAAAAAGTACCTGCAAACTGCTCTCTCTACTTCTTGAATTGTGTGTTCCCTTCACCTGGGTGTCCTGTTGAATGTTAATAGCTAATTTTTGTGTGGGAGATGTCCTGTCGTCAAATCCCATGATAAAAATACTAACATTTTTAGGAAGCTCTACTCTGCTAGTATGCATTGCAAACCTCCAAAAGGTGAAATGAAGTTACATCATTTCTCAAACTTATTTGAAAAGGGAGCTCACCCTTTGGTAGGAGCAACTCACAGTTTGTGAAATGCTGTCATAGCCAAAACCCCTCTTGGGAGAAACCAGCACCACGACCCTTCTTTTGGTAGGAATATGCTGGTGTCTGTGTTCTCACTTCTGGAAGATTTGCCTTATCAGCCCAAACTTCTAATACAGAAGAGAAAAATGTGAGCTTTGAGTCCTACCAAATCTGGATTCAAATTTTGACCCTGTCACTTACAAACTGTGAACTTGAGAAAATTCCTGTCCCTGTCTGTGCCTTGGTGTCTTATTTGTGTAATGTAGAAATGCAAAATACTTGTTCTTCAGTAGTGCTCTGAAAGTTGAGATACCACATTTCAGGGTGATTGGCACAATAAATATGGCCTATAGTGAGGACAAATTGTTTTTCAGACATCAGAAAGCAGATAGAGCACTTCAATCTTTCAGTTGTATTGTACAACTTTTTGTTGGCATTGTACAGAAAGTGACATGCAGAAGAAGACAGGAAGCAGGAAGCCTGGCTAGAAGCAGGAATAGTGTGGCCCTGGCACACAGGTTATTAACCACTAGATATAAGAATATTAATCACTGGTAGGCAAGGTTTTATCAGCCTCAAAACCTTAAGACCCTTTTTAAAAATAATTAAAACATTTATTTTCTGATTATGACCCTATTAAACACATTCTTTTTGTAGAAATTTGGAAAAATACAGGACATGTAACAAAGAATACATAAAACTTCACATAATTCCATTCTCTAGAGAAAATTAATATTAATGAAAATTTTATTTTTCTCCAGGGTATTATACATTGTATATTTTTACAGAGCTTGTATCATACTATATATGTAATTTTGGTTCTCGCTTTTTTAATTGACTATAATCTCGTAAGTATTCCCCCTTCCCAAGCCATTTGAGAGTTTTGTCAGTTATGCTGTATATTTTATAAATATGCATAATCTAATATAAATTATGAATGTTTTATAATTTAACATTTCTAAATGAGTGTGAGTTGAGGTTGCTACTAAATTTTTAACTATTTTAAATAAAGCTGTGTTGAACATCTTTGTGCATGAGGTTTTTCTAAATATTTCAAGTTATTTTCTTAGGACCAATTCCCAAAAGAAGGATTACTGAATTCAGAGACTGGTTGTTGGTAGGCTCATGATAAACATAGCTAGAATTCTTTCCAGGATGGCTGCATCAATTCATATTTCCATTAGCAGTAAGCGCCAGCTACACCATACCCATCCTAGCAACTGGTATGCAGATTTAAAAATGGCTTTGCTAATTTCATAGGTGAAAAATGCTGGCTTGTTTCAATTTGCATTTGTTTGATTACATATGAGATTGAGTACTTTTCAGTGTATTTATTATTTATTTATTTATTTATTTATTTGAGACAAGAGTTTCACTCTTGTTGCCCAGGCTGGAAGGCAGTGGCGTGATCTTGGCTCACTGCAACCTCCGCCTCCCAGGTTCAAGCTATTCTCCTGCCTCCCGAGTAGCTGGGATTACAGGCATGCACCACTATACCAGCTAATTTTGTTTTTTTTTTAGTAGAGATAGAGTTTCTCCATGTTGGTCAGGCTGGTCTCAAACTCCTGACCTCAGATGGTCTGCCTGCCTCAGCCTCTCAAAGTGCTGGGATTACAGACGTGAGCCACCACGCCAAGACTTCAGTGTGTTTATTATCTATTTGTATTCCTTTAGACAAATGTGTGTTTACAACTTTTGAATCTGTAGCCGTCAGAGATCATGTCATTTCTATGAAACATTAATATTTTAAGGTTTCTGAACTTTGTGTCTTATTTATTGCAAAAGTTTTTGAGTTTTGCTTGCTTTTAAGTTTGATCTTGTGATTAGCTGTGTCAATTGCTACTGATAATTATGACCTGGCATTTACAAAGATTCATAAAAGATAGAGCAACAATTTGAAAGGCATTTCGAGACTGTAATGGCATTAGAAAATCCAGGGCTTCTGCTGCCCAAAGCAATTTATAGATTGAATGCTATTCCTATTAAACCACCAAAGATATTTTTCACAGAACTAGAAAAAAAAAACTATTTAAAAATTCATATGGAAGCAAAAAACAACCTGAATAGCCAAGACAATCCTAAGGAAAAAACAAACAAACAAACAAACAAACAAAACTGGAGGCTTCACGTTACCCAAGTTCAAACTATATTACAGGGCTACAGTAACTAACAAGGCATGGTACTGGTACAAAAAAAGACAAATAGGCCAATGGAAAATAACGGAGACCAGAAATAAGACCACACACTTATGACTGTCTGCTTTTCAATGAATCTAACAAAAACAAGCAGTGTAAAAAGAACTCACTTTCAATAAATAATTGATTAGCACCAGTTATCCCAGCAGATGACTGGACCTCTTCCTTACAAAAAATATACAAAAATTAACTACCATATACAAACATTAATTCAAAATACATTAAAAACTTAAATGTAAAACCCAAAACTATAAAAACCCTGGTAAACAAACTAAGCACTACCATCCTGGACATAGGAACATGCAAATATTTCATTACAAAGACACCAAAGCAACGTAACAAAAGCAAAAATTGACAAATGGGACCAAATTAACCTAAAGAGCTTCTGCACAGCAAATTAAACTATCAACAGATTAAATAAAAAACCTACAAAACCGAGAAAATTTTTGCAAACTCTGCATCCAACAAACATCTAATATCCAGCTTCTATAAGGAACTTAAACAAATTTACGGGAAACAAACAACCCCAATAAAATGTAGGCAAAGACCATGAACAGGCATGTCTCCAAAGAAGATATACATGAGACCAACAATAATATAAAAAAAGCTTAATATCACTGATTATTAGAGAAATACAAATGAAAACCACAAAGAGATACCATCTCATATTGCCCAGAATGGCTATTAGTAAAAAGTCAAAAAACAACAGATGCAGGAGAGATTGTGGAGAAAAGGGAATAATTACACACTGTTGGTGGGAGAGTAAATTAATTCAACCATTGTGGAAAGCAGTATGGCAATTCCTCAAAGAGCTACAAATAGAATTGCCATTTGACCCAGCATTCTTATAACTGGGTATATACCAATAGGAATATTAATTATTCTACCATAAAGACACATGAACGTGAATGTTGACAGTAGTACTATTCACAATACCAAAGACATGAAATCAACATAAATGCCCATCAATGACAGATTGGATAAAGAAAATGTACATATACACCATGGAATACTATGTGTCTATAAAAATGGACGAGATTATGTCTTTTGGGGTAACATGGATGGAGCTGGAGGGCATTATCCTTAGTGAACTTCAGAAAACTAAATACCGCATATTTTCATTTACAAGTTGGAGCTAAATGGTGAGAATTCATGAGCACAAAGAAAAGAACAACAAACACTTCTACTTGAGGATGGAGGGTGGAAGGAGAGACAGGAGCAGAAAGATAACAATTGAGTGTAACAGTGTTATACCCATGCGACAAAATAATCTATACAACAAACCCCTGTGACACGAGCTTGCCAATGTAACAAACCTGCAATGCACTCCTGAACTTAAAATAAAAGTTAAAAAAAAGAAAATCCAAGGCCTATTTGAAATTCTTTGGTGTTGGAGCTATAATAATAATGATAGGTCACAGGTGTTAGTGCTTACCAGATGTCAGGTGCACTGCTGAGCAATATCATCAATCTAATTTCTACCCCAGCCTCAAGAGGAAAGTACTATAATTATCTTCAGAGGCAGACAGAAGTTAAAATCACTTTTCTGAGGTCACACACTGCTACCAGCTGTCTCCAAATCTTGCACTTTTAATCACTGTGCTCTATTTCCCTAATATTGAGTCTTGAGGGACTTTGCTTATGGTCATACAGGTTCAGATTGTACACTGTTCATCTCCAAGGAACACCATTCATATTGTAGTCCAAGTAACTGGTATGTCCTAGAGTTGTGCTATGGAGAACTTGCATGACCATATCCAACTTTCTTGTGTGTCTCTTCTCTTTGATAAAAAAAAATGGGGGGAATATATTTGGCCCTTGGAGACATGAGATCTGACTGAGGATGTGCTCAAATTACTCTTGCCTTATGATTCTTGATTTCCTCATATGAAAAGCAATGGGCTCAACTAAATGCTTCCCAATGTTTGGCATGGGTTCTAAAGGTGACATTGGATGTGATTATAGTGGCTACTATGATCATTTCTTTACAAGTTACAAATTTATTTTATGCTTATCTTTTGATGGTGGAATATTGCTGCCTCTCCACTTACAAAAGTGTTATAGTTTCCTTTTAAAATAAATTTTTGCAAGTAAAAAATAGTTGATTTAAATAAAATATTATGTATACAGTTGCATAACTAGCACTTTTTAAATTATACTTTAAGTTCTGGGGTACATGTGCAGAATGTACAGTTTTATTACATAGATATACACGTGCCTTGGCGGTTTGCTGCACCCATCAACCTATCACCTACATTAGGTATTTCTCCTAATTGTATCCCTCCCCTAGCCCTCACCCCCTGACAGGCCCCAGTGTGTGATGTTCCCCTCCCTGTGTCCATGTGTTCTCATTGTTCAACTCCCACTTGTGAGTGAGAATGGTGTTTGGTTTTCTGTTCTTGTGAAAGTTTGCTGAGAATGATGTTTTCCAGCTTCATCCATATCCCAGCAAAGGACATGAACTCATCCGTTTTTATGGCTGCATAGTAGTCCATGGTGTGTATGTGTCACATTTTCTTCATCCAGTCTATCTTTGATGGACATTTGGGTTGGTTTCAAGTCTTTGCTAATGTGAATAGTGCTGACAAAGAAAAAAAAAAAAACTTCTGCATGCATCTTTATAGCAGAATGATTTATAATCCTTTGGGTATATACCCAATAATGGGATTGCTGGGTCAACTGGTATTTCTGGTTCTAGATACTTAAGGAATTGCCACACTGTCTTCCACAATGGTTGAACTAATTTACACTTCCACCAACAGCATAAAAGTGTTCCTATTTTTTCACATCCTCTCCAGCATCTGTTGTTTCCTGACTTTTTAATGATCACCATTCTAACTAGCATGAGATGGTATCTCATTGTGGTTTTGATTTGCATTTCTCTAATGACCAGTGATGATGAGCTTTCTTTCATATGTTTGTTGACCACACATTGTCTTCTTTTGAGAAGCGTCTGTTCATATCCGTTACCCACTTTTGATGGGGTTGCTTGTTTTACTCTTGTAAATTAGTTTGTTATTTGTAGATTTTGGATATTAGCCCTTTCTTAGATGGACAGATTGAAAAAATTTTTTCCCATTCTGTAGGTTGCCTGTTCACTCTGATGGTAGTTTCTTTTGCTGTGTAGAAGCTCTTTAGTTTAATTAGATCCCATTTGTCAATTTTGGCTTTTGTTGCCATTGCTTTTGATGTTTTAGTAATTAAGTCTTTGCCCATGACTACGTTTTGAATGATATTGCCTGGGTTTTCTTCTAGGGTTTTTATGGTTTTAGGTCTTACATTTAAGTATTTAATCCATCTTGAGCTAACTTTTCTATAAGGTGTAAGGAAGTGGTCCAGTTTCACTTTTCTGCATATGGCTAGCCAGTTTTCCCAATGCCATATATTAAATAGGGAATCCTTTCTCCATTGCTTGTTTTTGTCAGGTTTGTCAAAGATTAGATGGTTGTAGATGTGTGGTGTTATTTCTGAGGGCTCGGTCTTGTTCCATTGGTCTATATCTCTGTTTTGGTACCAGTACCATGCTGTTTTGGTTACTGTAGCCTTGTAGTATAGTTTGAAGTCAGGTAGCGTGATGCTTCCAGCTTTGCTCTTTTTGCTTAGGATTTTCTTGGTTATGTGGGCTCTTTTTTGGTTCCATATGAAATTTAAAGTTCTTTTTTTCTAATTCTATGAAGAAAGTCAATGGTAGATTGATGGGGATAGCATTGATTCTATAAATTACTTTGGGCAGATTGACTATTTACACGATATTGATTCTTCCTATCCATGAGCATGGAATGTTTTTCCATTTATTTGTGTCCTCTCTTATTTCCTTGAGCAGTGGTTTGTAGTTCTTCTTGAAGAGGTCTTTCACATCCCTTGTAAGTTGTATTCCTAGGTATTTTATTCTCTTTGTAGCAATTGTGAATGGGTGTTCACTCAAGATTTGGCTCTCTGTCTGTTATTGGTGTATAGGAATGCTTGTGATTTTTGCACATTGATTTTGTATCCTGAGATTTGCTGAAGTTGCTCATCAGCTTAAGGACATTTTGGGCTGAGAGATGGGGTTTTCTAAATATAAAATCTTGTCATCTGCAAACAGAGACAATCTGAGTTTTTCTATTCCTATTTGAATACCCTTTATTTCTTTCTCTTACCTGATTGCCCTGGCCAGAACTTCCAATATAATGTTGAATAAAAGTGGTGAGAGAGGGCGTCTTTGTCTTGTGCCAGTTTTCAAAGGGAATGCTTCCAGTTTTTGCCCATTCGGCATGATATTGGCTGTGGGTTTTTCATAAATAGCTCTTATTATTTTGAGATACTTCCAAATCAATACCTAATTTATTGAGAGTTTTTAGCATGGAGGACTGTTGAATTTTGTCAAAGGCCTTTTCTGCATCTGTTGAGATAATCATGTGGTTTTTGTTGCTGGTTCTGTCGATGTGATGGATTACGTTTATTGTTTTGGTATGTTGATCCAGTCTTGCATCCCAGGGATGAAGCCGACTTGATCGTGGTGGATGAGCTTTTTAGCTTTCTGGTGGATTTGGCTTGCCAGTGTTTTTACTGAGAAGTTTTGCATTGATGTTTATCAGGAATATTGGCCTGAAATTTTCTTTTTTTGGTTGTGTCTCTGCCACGTTTTGTTATCAGGATGATGCTCCCTCATAAAATGAGTTAGGAAGGATTCCCTCTTTTTCTATTGTTTGGAATAGTTTCAGAAAAAAAATGGTACCAGCTCCTCTTTGTACCTTTGGTAGAATTTGGCTGTGAATTCGTCTGGTCCTGGACTTTTTTGCTTGGTAGGCTACTAATTAGTGTCTCAATTTTAGAACTTCTTATTGGTCTATTCGGGGATTTGACTTCATCCTGGTTTAGGCTTGACATAGTGTATGTATCCAGGAACTTATCCATTTCTTCTAGATTTTCTAGTTTATTTGCATAGAAAAATTTTATAGTATTCTCTGTTGGTAGTTTGTATTTCTGTGGGATCTGTGATGCTATCTTTTTTTATCATTTTTTATTGCATCTATTTGATTCTTCTCTCTTTTCTTCATTATTCTGGTTAGGAGTCTATCTATTTTGTTAATATTTTCAAAAAAGTAGCTCCTGAATTCACTGATTTTTTGAAGGGTTTTTTGTGTCTCTGTCTCCTTCAGTTCTGTTCTGATCTTAGTTATTTCTTGTCCTCTGCTAGCTTTTGAATGTGTTTGCTCTTGCTTCTCTAGTTCTTTTAATTTTAATGTTAGTGTGTCGATTTTAGATATTTCCTGCTTTCTCTTGTGGGCATTTAATGCTGTAAATTCTTCTCTAAACACTGCATTAAATGTATTCCAGAGATTCTGGTATGTTGTGTCTTTGTTCTCATTGGTTTCAAAGAACATCTTTATTTCTGCCTTAATTTCATTGTTTACCCAGTAGTCATTCAGGAGCAGGTCGTTCAGTTTGCATGTAGTTGTGTGAGTGAGTTTCTTAATCCTGAGTTCTAATTTGGTTGCACTGTTGTCTGAGAGACTGTTATGATTTTTGTTCTTTTGCATTTGCTGAGAACTGTTTTACTTCCGATTATGTGGTCAATTTTAGAATAAGTATGATGAGGTTCTGAGAAGAAGGTATATTCTGTTGATTTGGGGTGGAGAGTTTTGTAGATGCCTATTAGGTCCACTTGGACTAGAACTGAGTTCAAGACCTGAATATCCTTGTTGATTTTCTGTCTCATAGATCTTTCTAATATTGACAGTGGGGTGTAAAATTATCCCACTATTATTGTGTGGGAGTCTAAGTCTCTTTGTAGGTATCTAAGAAATTGCTTTATGAATCCAGGTGCTCCTGTATTGGGTGAGTATATATTTAGGATAGTTAGCTCTTCTTGTTGCATTGATCCCTTTACCATTCTGTAATGACCGTCTTTGTCTCTTTTGATCTTTGTTGGTTTAAAGTCAGTTTTATCAGAGACTATGATTGCAACCCCTGCCTTTTTTTGAATTTCCATTTGCTTGGTAAATATTCCTCCATCCCTTTATTTTGAGCATCTGTGTGACTTTGCATGTAAGATGGGTCTCTTGAATACAGCGCTGATGGGTCTTGACTCTATTCAACTTGCCAGTCTGTGTCTTTTGATTGTGGCATTTAGCTCATTTAAATTTAAGGTTAATATTTTTTGTGTAAATTTAATCCTGTCATTATGATGTTAGCTGGTCATTTTGTTCATTAGTTGATGCAGTTTCTTCATAGTGTTTATGGTCTTTACAATTTGGTATGTTTTCGCAGGGGGTGGTACCAGTTGTTCCTTTATATGTTTAGTACTTCTTTCAGAAGCTCTTGTAAGGCAGTCCCGGTGGTGACAAAACCTCTCAACATTTGTTTCTGTAAAGGATTTTATTTCTCCTTTGCTTACGAAACTTAGTTTGGCTAGATATGAAATTCTTTTTTTTATTTTTATTTTTATACTTTAAGTTTTAGGGTACATGTGCACAATGTGCAGGTTTATTACATGTGTATACATGTGCCATGTTGGTGTGCTGCAACCATCAACTCATCAGCACCCATCAATTCATCATTTACATCAGTTATAACTCCCAATGCCATCCCTCCCCCCTCCCCATAATAGGCCTTGGTGTGTGATGCTCCCCTTCCCATGTCCAAGTGATCTCAAAGGTCAATTCCCAGCTATGAGTGAGAACATGCGGTGTTTGGTTTTCTGTTCTTGCAAAAGTTTGCTGAGAATGACGGCTTCCAACTACACCCATGTCCCTTCAAAGGACAGGAACTCATCCTTTTTTATGGCTGCATAGTATTCCATGGTGTATATGTGCCACATTTTCTTAATCCAGTCTGTCACTGATGGACATTTGGGTTGATTCCAAGTCTTTACTATTGTGAATAGTGCCACAATAAACATACATGTGCATGTGTCTTTATAGCAGCATGATTTATAATCCTTTGGGTATATACCCAGTAATACGATGGCTGGGTCATATAGTATTTCTAGTTCTAGATCCTTGAGGAATCGCCATACTGTTTTCAACAATGGTTGAACTAGTTTACAATCCCACCAACGGTGTAAAAGTGTTCCTATTTCTCCACATCCTCTCCGGCACCTGTTGTTTCCTGATTTTTTAATGATCGCCATTCTAACTGGTGTGAGATGGTATCTCATTGTGGTTTTGATTTGCATTTCTCTGATGACGAGTGATGATGAGCATTTTTTTCATGTGTCTGCTTGCTGTATCAATGTCTTCTTTTGAGAAATGTCTGTTCATATCCTTTGCCCATTTTTTGATGGGGTTGTTTGTTTTTTTCTTGTAAATTTGTTGGAGTTCTTTGTAGGTTCTGGATATTAGCCCTTTGTCAGATGAGTAGATTGCAAAAATGTTCTCCCATTCTGTAGGTTTCCTGTTCACTCTGATGGTAGTTTCTTTTGCTGTGCAGAAGCTCTTCAGTTTAATTAGATTTCATTTGTCAATTTTGGCTTTTGTTGCCATTGCTTTTGGTGTTTTAGACGTGAAGTCCTTACCCATGCCTATGTCCTGAATGGTTACCTAGGTTTTCTCCTAGGTCTTTTATGGTATTATGTCTAACATTTAAGTCTCTAATCCATCATCAATTAATTTTCTTATAAGGAGTAAGGAAAGGATCCAGTTTCAGCTTTCTACTTATGGCTAGCCAATTTTCCCAGCACCATTGATTAAATAGGGAATCCTTTCCCCATTTCTGGTTTTTGTCAGGTTTGTCAAAGATCAGATGGCTGTATATGTGTGGTATTATTTCTGAGGACTCTGTTCTGTTCCATTGGTCTATATCTCTGTTTTGGTACCAGTACCATGCTGTTTTGGTTACTGTAGCCTTGTAGTATAGTTTGAAGTCAGGTAGCATGATGCCTCCAGCTTTGTTCTTTTGACTTAGGATTGTCTTGGAGATGCAAGCTCTTTTTTTGGTTCCATATGAACTTTAAAGCAGTTCTTTCCAATTCTGTGAAGAAAGTCATTGGTAGCTTGATGGGGATGGCATTGAATCTGTAAATTACCTTGGGCAGTCTGGCCATTTTCACAATATTGATTCTTCCTATCCATGAGCATGGTATGTTCTTCCATTTGTTTGTGTCCTCTTTTATTTCAATGAGCAGTGGTTTGTAGTTCTCATGAAAGAGGTCCTTTACATCCCTTGTAAGTTGGATTCCTAGGTATTTTATTCTCTTTGAAGCAATTGTGAATGAAAGTTCATTCATAATTTGGCTCTCTGTTTTTCTGTTACTGGTGTGTAAGAATACTTGTGATTTTTGCACATTAATTTTATATCCTGAGACTTTGCTGAAGTTGCTTATCAACTTAAGGAGATTTTGGACTGAGATGATGGGTTTTTCTAAATATACAATCATGTCATCTGCAAACAGGGACAATTTGACTTCTTCTTTTCCTAACTGAATACCCTTATGAAATTCTGCGTTGAAAATTATTTTCTTTAAGAATGTTGAACATTGGTCCCCACTATCTTCTGGCTTGTAGGGTTTCTGCAGAGAGATACACTGTTAGTCTGATGGGCTTCTCTTTGTCAGTAACCTGACCTTTCTCTCTGGCTGCCCTTAATATTTTTTCCTTCATTTCAACCTTGGTGAATCTGATGATTATGCGTCTTGGGGTTGCTCTTCTTGAGGGGTATCTTTGTTGTCTTCTCTGTATTTCCTGAATTTGAATGTTAGCTTGTCTTGCTGTGTTGGAAAAGTTCCCTTGGACAATATCCTGAAGAGTGTTTTCCAACTTGGTTTCATTTTCCTCATCACTTTTAAGTACACTAATCAAACGTAGGCTTGGATTTTTCATGTAGTCCCACATTTCTTGGATGATTTGTTCATTCTTTTTCTTTCTTTTTTCTCTAATCTTGTCTTCTCTCTTTATTTCATTAAGTGAATCTTCAATCTCTGATATCCTGTATTCTGCTTGATTGATTCAGCTATTGGTACTTATTTATGCTTCACGAAGTTCTTGTGCTGTGTTGTTCACCTCTATTAGGTCTTTTATGTTCCTCTTGAAACTGGTTATTCTAGTAAGCAATTTGTGTATCTGTTTTTCAAGGTTTTTAACTTCCTCGCGTTGGATTAGAACATGCTCTTTTAGCTCAGAGAAGTTTGTTATTACCCACCTTGTGAAGCGTACTTCTGTCTATTCATCAAACTCATTCTCCATCCAGTTTGTTCCCTTGCTGGCAAGGTGTTGTAATCCTTTGCAGGAGAAAAGTCTTTCTGATTTTTGCAATTTTCAGCCTTTTTGTGCTTGTTTCTCCACATCTTCATGGATTTTTCTGCCTTCGGTCTTTCACGTTGGTGACCTGTTTCATTCCTTCCTCTGGAAACTTCGTTCCAGAGGGGCACCCACCAAATGCCAGCCAGAGCTGTCCTGTATGAAGTGTCTGTCAGCCCCTACTGGGAGTGGTCTCCCAGTCAGGATACATGGGGGTCAGGGACCTATTTGAGGAGGCAGTCTGTCTCTTAGCAGAGCTTGAACACTGTTCTGGGAGATCCACTCCTCTCTTCAGAGCCATCAGGCAGAGATTTTTAAGTCTGCTTAGGCTGCGCCCACAGTTGCCCCTTCCCCCATGTGCTCTGTCCCAGTGAGATGTTTTATCTATAAGCCCCTGACTGGGACTGCTGCCTTTTTTTCGGAGGTTCCCTGCCCAGAGAGGAGGAATCTAGAGAGGCAGTCTGGCCACAGCAGCCTTGATGAACTGCGGTGGGCTGCACCCAGTTCGAACTTCCCAGCGGCTTTGTTTACACTGTGAGGATAAAACCGTGTACTCAAGCCTCAGCAATGGCAGACGCCCCTCCTGTCACCAAACTCGAGCGTCCTGGGTAGACCTCATACTGCTGCACTGGTAGTGAGAATTTCAAGCCAGTGGATCTTAGCTTGCTGGTCTCTGGGGGAGCGGGGTGGGACCCACCAAACCAGATCACTTTGCTCCCTGGCTTCAGCCCCCTTTCCAGGGGTGTGAAGAGTCTTGCCTGTCTTGCTGGCATTCCAGGCACCATTGGGATATGGAAAAATAAACTCCTGCAGCTAGCACAATGTCTGCCCAAATGGCCACCCTGTTTTGTGCTTGATACCCAGGGCTCTGGTGGCATAGGCACCAGAGGGAATCTCCTGGTCTCTGGTTTGTGAAGGCCATGGGAAAAGCATAGTATCTGGGCTGGAATGCACCGTTCCTCATGGTCTCCCTTGGGTAGGGGAGAGAATTCCTCAACCCCTTGCACTTCCTGGGTGAAGCAATGCCCCATCCTGCTTCAACTCTCCCTCTGTGGGCTGCACCCACTGTCCAACCAGTCCCAATGAGATGAACCGGATACCTCAGTTGGAAATGCAAAAAACCACCTGCCTTCTGTGTTGAAATCTCTAGGAGCTGCAGACCAGAGTTGTTCCTATTCAACCATCTTTCCAGCTTCCCCATAGCTAGTACTTTAAATGTTTAGTTTTTTATTCGGTCTCATCAACCAGAATATAAACTTGGGAGCAGGACTTTTGTCTATCTTACTCACTACTGTATTTCTTGTTCCTACATTAATGCTTGATATGTATGTAGTACGTGCTCAGTAAATCCCGAATGAATTTTTAAAAGAATAAATGAACTTCCAAGTTCTGGTCTTCCATGTAACAAGCTTAGATGTTGTCACTTCCATCTTCAGTAAGAAAAAAAACTGAGAAAATCAAAAGTCAACATCTCTTCTTATATCCATCCAAGAATTCAGGTCATAGAGCAAACAAACTGCTGGCCCCAAAATTGAAGAGACAGATTGGCAGATGCAGGGAATCACAGCTAACCAGAATAGAAGCCCAGGAGCAAAAATCTCCGTTGGTAACAGTATAGGAGTAGAAAAAAGTTAACCCATAACATATGAATTACTGAGGGCTCTGCATGGAAAAGCAGGGAAGGTATACACTTGTGTAAGTTTTACCTCTGTGAGTCCAAAGGTTCTCCTACTAATTCCAGCTGGTAAGAGGGAAATATGCCCAGAGTTTTGCAATAGGCCCAGAGTCTTCTGTTTTTCTAAACAATACCTGCCTTCAAGTGAAACTGTTTCATCAGATCTTAATTGACTAAATTTTTCTAAAGCTTAACTAACCTGGGGTAAGAGAAATAACCAACTCCATCCCTTTCTGTCCCTTCTATCTCACCACAGAGGGGGACAAATACTGAGAAGAACTTGGAGAAGTTATAGCCCAAGGTCACAGGGTCACTAGCAGAGTGAGACCTAATCATAAGAATATAGAATGCTTCTCCTCCCTCAACACCTTTGTACCACATAAACCGGTCTCCTGTAAAATGACAGGGAAATACAATGAAATAATTGCATGTCTCAGACCATAATGAGGAAGAAATATCTAAAAAAAATCCAAAGACAACAGTGAAGACAATAGCGAAGACATTAGAAGAAATTTTAGCCTCTGACCTCTACAGCTATAGCTAACAATAAACACATATTAACTCCTAGCCAGATAAACATAGAACTTGACACTAATGGCCTGTTTACCTCAGTTCTTTTTAGCCAGTACATTATGTCTGCCTTTCAACAAAAAGATTACAGAAAATACTAAATGGCCAAAGACACAGTTTGAAGAGACACAGCAAGCATCAGAGCCAAAAAGGCATAGTGGCAAGGATATTGGGATTATTAGACTGATAATTTAAAACAACTATGATCTATAGGCTAAGAGTTCTCACAGAAAAAAAAAAAAAAGGACCATGTAAAAACCAGATGAGCAAGATAGGCAATTATATAAAAACTGTAAGACAAAATAAAAAGGACATGTTAGAAATCAAACATAATGTAAGAGAAATAAAGAATGTCTTTGATGGGGTAATTGATAAATGGGAAATAGCCAAGGAAAGAATCAGTGAGCTTAAAAATATGTCAACTATAAACTCCCAAAATTGAAACATAGAGAGAAAAAAGAAAGAAAAGATAGAACAGAATATCCAAAATCTGTGAGACATTTACAAAACTGTAACACGCACACAGTGAGAGTACCAAAAGGAAAAGAAAACAAGAAAAGGACAGAAGAAATATTTAAACGATGATGAATGAGAATTACAAAATTAATAATGGACATCCAACCACAAATGCAGGAAGCTCATATAATACCAAACAAGATTTAAAAAACCTACTACTGAAAAAATAAGCCAGGCATATTATATTCAAGCTACAGAAAACAAAAAAACAGAATCTTTTTAGTGTTTTAATTGGCACATAATTGTATATATTTATGGGGTACAGTGTGATGTTTCAAAACATGTATACAATGTGTAATGATCAAATTAGATAAATTAGCATATCGATAATCTTAAGAATAAGTTTTAGTGTTTCATTTTACAGTAGGGTGACTAATCTTAACAAAAGTATATTGTATATTTTAAAATAGCTAGACTAGAGGATGTTAAATGTTCCCATTGTATAGAAAAATAAAGTCTCAAAAGAAACGTGGAGAGAAAAAAGGTCTTCTGTATAGAGGAGCAAATATAAGAATTATATTATAATTCTTTTCAGAAATCATGCATACAAGAAGACACTGGAGTGAAATATTTAAAGTGTTGAAAGAAAAAATCCACCATCTAAAATTCTACATCTAATCAAATTAATCTTCAAAAGTGAAGGAGAAATAAATACTTACTCAGGCAAACAAAAATTGAGGGATTTTGTCACCAGTGCACCAGCCCTGCAAATACTATTTTAAAAAGTTCTTCAGAAAGGAGAAAAATAATGTAGGACAGAAACTCAGACCTGAGCAGAAAAAAAAATTAGAAAAACAATAAATAAAGATAAAATAAAATATTTTATTTTCCTTTTTTTTTAATTTTTAGTTTTAATTTTTGTGGGTACATACTAGTAGTATATAATTGTGGAGTACATGGGACGTTTTGATACAGGCATCATAACTACATCATGGAGAATGGGGTATCCGTCCCCGCAAGTATTTATCCTTTGGGTTACAAACAACCTAATTATACTCTTTTAGTTATTCTAAATTGTACAATTAAATTATTATTTATTACAATCACCTTGTTGTGTTATCAAACACTAGGTCTTATTCATTCTTTCTAACTATAGTTTTTGTATCCATTAACTATCCCCACCTCCCCACCCTCAACATCCACTACTCTTCCTATCCTCTGGTAAGCATCCTTCTACCCTCCATCTCTATGAGTTCAATTATTTTGATTTTTTTTATTATACTTTAAGTTCTAGGGTACATGTGCACAATGTGCAGGTTTGTTACATATGTATACATGTGCCATGTTGGTGTGCTGCACCCATTAACTCGTCATTTACATTAGGTATATCTCCTAATGCTATCCCTCCCCACTACCCCCTCCCCACGATAGGACCCAGTGTATAGTGTTCCCCTTCCTGTGCCCAAGTGATCTCATTGTTCAATTCCCACCTATGAGTGCGAACATGCGGTATTTGGTTTTCTGTTCTTGCGACAGTTTTCTGAGAATGATGGTTTCCAGATGCATTCATGTCCCTACAAAGAACACGAAATCATCCCTTTTTATGGCTGCATAGTATTCCATGGTGTATATGTGCCACATTTTCTTAATGCAGTCTGTCACTGATGGATATTTGGGTTGATTCCAAGTCTTTGCTATTGTGAATAGTGCCGCAATAAACATACGTGTGCATGTGTCTTTATAGCAGCATGATTTATAATCCTTTGGGTATATACCTAGTAATGGGATGGCTGGGTCATATGGTGTTTCTAGTTCTAGATCCTTGAGGAATCACCATACTGTTTTCCACAATTGTTGAACTAGTTTACAATCCCACCAACAGTGTAAAAGTGTTCCTATTTCTCCACATCCTTTCCAGCACCTGTTGTTTCCTGTTTTTTAAAAGATTGCTATTCTAACTGGTGTGAGATGGTATCCCATTGTGGTTTTGATTTGCATTTCTCTGATGGCCAGTGATGATGAGCATTTTTCCATGTGTCTGTTGGCTGTATGAATGTCTTCTTTTGAGAAGTATCTTTTCGTATTCTTTGCCCACTTTTTGATGCGGTTGTTTGCTTTTTTCTTGTAAATTTGATTGAGTTCTTTATAGGTTCTGGATATTAGCCCTTTGTCAGATGAGTAGATTGCAAAAATGTTCTCCCATTCTGTAGGTTGCCTGTTCACTCTGATGGTAGTTTCTTTTGCTGTGCAGAAGCTCTTTAGTTTAATTAAAATCGTTTGTCAATTTTGGCTTTTGTTGCTGCTGCTTTTGGTGTTTTAGTCATGAAGTCCTTGCCTGAATAGTACACCATTGAGTACAAGTACATTTTATTAATATATTCATCTGTTGATGGACTCATAGATTGTTTCCAAATCTTGATTATTGTGAACAGTGCAGCAACAAACATGAAAGTGCAGATATCTCTTTGCTATATTGATTTCCTTTCTTTTGGGTATATACCCAGCAGTGGGATTGCTGGATCCTGTGGTAGCTCTATTTTCAGTGTCTTTCAGGATCATCCAAACTGTTTTCCATAGTGGTTGTATTAGTTTGCATTTCCATTAAAAGGGTATGAGAGTTCCTATTTCTCCACATCCTCCCGAGCACTTGCTATTGAAAATCTTTTGGATATAAGCCGTTTTTCACTGGGATGAGAGGATATCTCTTTGTAGTTTTCATTTGCATTTCTTTGATAAATAGTGATGTTGAGCACCTTTTCATATGCCTGTTTGCTATTTGTATGTCTTTTAAGAAATGTATATTCAAATCTTTTGCCCATTTTTTGTTGTTTTTGAGAAAGGGTATTGCTCTATTATGTGTGCTGGAGTGTAGTAGTATGACCACGGCTCACTGCAGCCTCAACCCTCCTGGTTCAAGCAATCCTGCCACCTCAGCCCCATGAATAGCTGGGACCACAGGTACATACCACAACACCTGGCCAATTTTTGCATTTTTTGTAGAGATGGGGCGTGCCATATTGCCCAGGTTGGTCTCAAACTCCTGTGCTCAAGCAATCTGCCTGCCTCATTCTCCCAAAGTACTAGGATTACAGGCTGGAGCTACTGCACCTGGCCCATTTTTAATTGGATGATTAAATTTTCCCCATAGAGTTGTTTGAGCAATTTATATGGTCTGGTTATTAATCCCTTGTCAGATGGGTAGTTTGCAAATATTTTCTCCCGTTCTGTAGATTGTCTCTTCATTTTGATGATTGTTTTCTTTGCTGTGCAGAATCTTTTTAACTCAATATGATCCCATTTGTTTTAGTTGCCTGTGCTTATGGGGAATGACTCAAGAAAATTTTGCCCAGACTAATGTCCTGGAGAGTTTTCTGATGTTTTGTTGTAGCAGTTTCATAGTTTGAGGTTTCAGATTGAAGTCTTCAATCCATTGTGATTTTTTTTTTTTTTTTTTTTTTGTATATGGTGAGAGATAGGGGTCTAGTTTTATTCTTCTGCATATGTATATCCAATTTTCCTAGCACCATATATTAAATAGACTGTCCTATTCCCAGTGTATATTCTTGGCACCTTTGTCAAAAATGAGTTTGCTTTAGTCATGTCTATGTATTTCTGTGATCTCTATTCTGTTCCCTTGGTCTACGTTTCTGTTCTCATGCCAGTACCATACCATTTTGATTACTATAATTCTGTAGTATAATTTGAGGTCAGGTAACATGATTCCTCTAGTTTTGTTTTTTTTGCTTAGTATAGCATTGGATATTCTGAGTCTTTGTGGTTACATATAAATATTAGAATTGTTTTTTCTATTTCTTTGAGAAATACTGCTATTTTGATAGGGATTGCATTTAATCTGTAGATTGCTTTGGGTAGTATGGACATGTTAGCAATATTGATCCTTCCAATTCATGAACTTGGAATGTTTTTCCATTTTTTTTGGTGTCTTCTTTAATTTCTGTCATCAGTGTCTTATAGTTTTCATCATAGAGATCTTCCACTTCTTTGGTTAAGTTAATTTCTAGGTATTTAATTTTATTTGTTGCTATTGTAAATGGGATTATTTCATTTCTTTTGCAGATTGTTCACTGTTGGCGTATTAGAAATGCTACTCATTTTTTGTATGCTGATTTTGTATCCTAAAGCTTTATCTAATTTTTTAATCAGTTCTAATAGTTTTTTGGTGAAGTCTTTAGGTTTTTCCAAATATAAGATTATATTATTCGCAAACAAGAGTAATTTGACTTCATCCTTTTCAATTTAGATGCCCTTTGTTTCTTCCTCTTGCCTAATTGCTCTAGCTAGGGCTTCCAATACTATGTTGAATAATGGTATAAGTGGCCATCCTTGTTATGTTCCAGATCTTTAAAAAAAGATTTCAGATTTTCCCCATTCAGCATAATACTAGCTGTGAGTCTATCATATATGGCTTTTATTATGTTTAGACATTACTTTTATATCCAGTTTTTTGAGAGTTCAACATGAAGTGATGTTGAATTTTATCAACTGTTTTTTCAGCATAAATTTCAGCATATGGATTTTGTCCTTCATTCTGTTGATATGATATACCACATTGATTGATTTGTGTATATTGACCAATCCTTGCATGCCAGGGATATATCCCACTTGGTCATGATGAATGATCTCTTTATTGTATTGCCAAAGTATTTTGTTTACCATTTTTGCATCAATATTCATTAGGGATATTGGCCTGTAATTTTCTTTTTATGCTATGTGCTTACCTGGTTTTGGTATCAGAGTACTACTAGCCTTATTGAATAAGTTTGGAAGTATTCTCTCCTCCTTCAATTTTCAGAATAGTTTCAGTAGGATTGGTATTAGTTCTTTAAATGTTTGGTAGAATTTAGCAGTGAAACCATTGGGTCCTGGGCTTTTCTTTGTTGGGAGACATTTTATTTTGGTTTCAATTTCATTGCTTGTTATTGGTCTATTCGGGTTTTAGATTTCTTCGTGACTCAATGTTGGTAGGTTATATGTGTCTAGGAATTTACCAATTTCTTCTGGATTTTCCAATTTATTGGCATATAGTTGTTCATAGTAGCCACTAATGATCCTTTGAATTTCTGCAGTATTGGTTGTAATGTCTCCTTTTTCATCTCTGATTTTATTTATTTGTATGTTCTTTCTTTTTTTCTTAGTCTGGCTAAAGGTGTGTCAATTTTGTTTAACTTTTCAAAAAAACAACTTTTTGTTTCATTTATGTTTTTATTACTTTCTTCATTTCAATTTCATGTATTTCTTCTCTGATCTTTGTTTTTATTTTCTTCTACTAATTTTGGGTTTGTTTGCTCTTCTTTTCCTTGTTATTTAAGACACATTGTTAGGTTGTTTATTTGAGGTTTTTCTTCCTTTGATGTTGGCACTTAGATGGCTATAAATTTCCCTCTTATGTCGTTTACAATTATTTAAACACAAGTTTTATTTAAATACTATATAACTCATTATTTTACACTGATAACAACTTAACACTGTATAACCAACCAAACAAGCAAGCAAAAAGAAAACTAATAAAAAATATTATGACTTAATTTTGGGCCCCTGCTTTTTAACTACCCCTTTCCATTTATACTTTATTGTATTACATGTGTCTTGAAAAGTCTTTGTAGTTTTTATTTTTAATAGGTTTATTGTTTAGTCTTTCTACTTAAGATAAGAGTGGTTTATGTACTACAGTTACAGTGTCATAATATTCTGTTTTTCTGTATACTATCACCAGTGAGTTTTGTACCTTCAGACGAATTATTATTTCTCATTAATGTCCTTCTATTTCTAACTAAAGAACTCCCTTTAGCATTTCTTGTAGAGCAGGTCTGGTGTTAATAAAACCCCTCAGCTACTATTTGTCTGGAAACATCTTTATTTCTCCTTATTATCCTATATTTGAAGGATATTTTCATGGAATATATTATTGTAGGGTAAAAGGGTTTTTTTTTTTTTTTTTTTTTCTTCAGCAGTTTAAATAGGTCATGCCACTCTCTCCACTCTCTCCTGGCCTGTAAGGTTTCCACTGAAAAGTTTAATGCCTGGTTTATTGGAGCACCATTGTATGTTACTTGTTTATTTTTTCTTGTTGCTTTTAGGATCCTTTCTTTGTCCTTGACCTTTTGGGAGTTTAATTGTTAAATGCCTCGAGGTTGTGTTCTTGGAGTTTAATCTGTTTGGTGTTCTATAATCTTCTTGTACTTGGATAATAAAATCTTTCTCTAAATTTGGGAATTTATGTTATTATCCCTTTCAATAAACTTTCTGCCACAATTTCTTTCTCTACCTCATTTCTAAGGCCAATAATGCTTAAATTTGCCCTTTTGGGACCGTTTTTATATCCTGTAGACAAGCTTCATTAGTTTTTATTCTTTTTTATTATATCTCCTCAGATTGTGTATTTTCAAAGAGCCTGTCTTTAAGCCCACTAATTCTGTCTTCTGCTTGATCAGTTCTGCTGTTAAAATACTCTGACGCATTCTTCAGTATTCCAATTGTATTTTTCAGCTCAATAACTTCTGCTCAATTCTATTTAATTATTTCAATCTGTTTGTGAACGTTATCTGAGAGAATCCTGAATTTCCTCGGTGTTATTTTGAATTTACCTAAGTTTCCTCAAAATTGCTAGCTTGAGTTTTTTGCCTGAAGGTTCACATATCTCTGTTTCTCCAGGATTGGTCCTTGGTGACTTATTTAGTTTATCTGGTGAGGTCATGTTTTCCTGGATTGTCTTGATACTTGTAGATGTTCATCTGTGACTGGGCATTAAAGAGTTATGTATTTACGGTAGTCTTAGCAGTCTGGGCTTGTTTGCACCCTTCCTTCTTGCAAAGGCTTTCCAGATATTTGAAGGTACTTGGGTGTTATGATCTAAGCTGTATCTGCTTTTTTGTCTGTTTTTGTTTTTTGTTTTTTCAGACTCATAGAGGTACTGCTTTGATTGTCTTAGACAAGATCCAGGATAATTCTCTAGATTACCAAGCAGAAACTCTTATTCTCTTACCTTACTTGTTTCTCCCAAACAGAGTCTCTTTTGTTGTTCTGAGCCACCTGGAGCTGGAACCGTGTGACACAAGCACCACTGTGGCCACCATCACTAGGACTGCAGTGGTGAGCCACACCTAAAACCAGTATAGCACTGTGTCTCACCCACCACCTACTGTAACCATTCCTTGGCTTTTGCCTATGTTCACTGAAGTCCCTGGGTCTGTACAATTGACAAGGGGCAAAGCCAGCTAGGCCTGTGTCCTTCCATTCAGTGTTGTGAATCTCAGGCATGTCCAGAGGTCCATTCATGAGCCAGGGATGAAAGTCTAAAATCTTAGCAGTCTATCTGTTGTTCTATTGTACTGTGGCTGAGCTGGCCCACAAGACACAGTTCTTCCCACTCTTCCCTCCCCTTTTCAAAGGCAAAGGAATCCCACCCTGTATAGGGAATACAGGGAATACAAAAGAATCCAACAGGTGTATGGGGAGTACTCCCAGACTACTATAGATATTCCCTTAAGGCCCAAAGTGATATTGTGGTGATGTTCAGTCAGCTTGTAGTGAATTCTGCCTGACCTTGGACTCACCTGTTTGAACAGTGATCTCCCTTCTGGCCCAGCACAGGTCCAAAAATGCTGTTCAAAAGTGAAGTCCTGGAACTGAGGATCCAAAGAGACCACTTGGTGCTCCACTCTCCTGTGGCTGAGCTGGTACCTAACGTGCAAGACAAAGTCCCCTTTACTATTCCTTCCACTTTTCTTAAGTAGAAGTAGTCTTTCCTTATAACCACCACAGCTGGGATAGTTTTGAGTCTCACCTGAGGACAGCAAACCTCACAGTCTCAACCTGATGCCCCTAACATAGTACTTCAATATTGCTGCTGATTATTCAGGCCCAAGGGCTCTTTAGTCAGCAGGTGAAGAATTCTGCCAGAACTGGGTCTTTCCCTTTAAGGAAGGTGGTTCCCTTCTGGTGAGGGTGTGTGTAGAAATGTCTGATAGCTATGACCAGTGCCCTACCCTGCTGTGACTGAGCTGGTATCCAAGATACCACCAGACAAAGGTCTCCCCACTCTTTCCTATCCTCAAGCAGAAGGAAGGGGTGTCTTTTGGAGATGCAAGCTGTGCAGTTTGTGTTTAGGGAAGGGATGATGTCAGTACTCTCTTAGCCACCCTGGTTGATGTTTCAGTAGGTTTCATGTCTGCCCCCACAGCCCAGTCCACTGGCTCTTGGCCCAGTACAACACTAAGACTCACCTAGGAGTTGCAGTCATTGTGGCCTAGACTGCTTTTCAAGTTTATTTAGGGCTCCAGAACACATTAGCCCATGGTGGCAAACGTTGTGGGATCTCAAGTTCTGACTGGTGGGATCAGCAATTTCCTTCTGGCTATGGCTGGTTTAAATGCTCCCTCTCTTGGCAGCTGTGAGCTGAGTTTGGTCTGGGTTTTCTTTCTGCTGTATCAGGGCAGCACTGAATTCAATGTCTTACAATTGCTGCACTCTCTCTCTCCACAGAGCAGAGAAATATTCTCTGTATCATGATACTGCTGCTCATTCTATGGGGCTAGCATCATCCTGATACCAAAAGCTGGCAAAGACACAACAACAACAACAACAACAAAAACAAAATATCAGGCCGATATCCTTACTGACCATCTATGCAAAAATCCTCAACAAAATACTGACAAGCTGAATCCAGCAGAACATCAAAAACTTATCAGATATGACCAAGTAAGCTTTACCCCTGGGATGCAAGGTTGGTTCAACATATGCAAATAAATAAATGTGATTCATCACATAAACAGAACTACAGAAAAAAGTCACATTATTATCTCAGTAGGTGCAGAAAAGGGTTTTGATAAAATTCAACATCCCTTCAAGTTGAAAACTCTCAACAAACAAAGTATTCAAGAAACATACTTCAAAACAATAAGAACCATACATGACAAACTTACAGCAAACATTATACTGAATGAGCAAAGCTGGAAGCATTCCTCTTGAAAATTGGCACTAGACAAGAATGCCCTTTCTCATCACTCCTATTCAACATAGTATTGGAAGTTCTGGTCAGGGCAATCAGGCAAGAAAGAGAAATAAAAGGCATTCAAATAGGAAGAGAGGAAGTCAAACTATCCCTGTTTGCAGATGGCATGCTACTATATCTAGAAAAACCCGTATTCTCAGCCAAAAAGCATCATAAGTTGATAAGCAACTTCAGCGAAGTCTCAAGATACAAAATCAATGTGCAGAAATTTTTAGTATTCCTATATACCAACAACAGTCAAGATGAGAACCAAATCAGAAAGGTAATTCCATTCACAACTGCCACAAAAATAAGTAAATACCTAGGAATGTAGCTAACTAGGGAGGTGAAAGATCTCTACAAGGAGAACTACAAATCACTGCTCAAAGAAATCAGAGATGACACAAACCAATAAAAAAGCATTTCAGGCTCATGGACAGGAAGAATCAGTATCATTAAAATGGCCATATTGCCCAAAACAATTTATAGATTCAATGCTATTCCCATTAGACTACCTCTGAGATTCTTCACAGAACTAGAAAAAAACATTTACAAATACATATGGAACAACAACACCAAAAAGCCCAAATAGCCAAGACGATCCTAAGCAAAGAGAACAAAGCTCTAGGCATCACACTACCCAACTTCAAACTATGCTACAGGGATACAGTAACCAAGACAGCATGGTGCTGGTACAAGAACAGGCACATGGATAAATGGAACAGAAGACAAAACCCAGAAATAAGACCGCACACCTACAAGTATCTCATCTTCTACCTGACTAAAAGGAGTACTGGGGAAATAATTTCCTATTCAATAAATGATGCTGAGATAATTGATTAGCCATATGCAGAAGATTGAAACTGGACCTCCTTCTTTACACCATATACAAAAATTAGCTCAAGATGGATTAAAGACTTAAATGTAAAATCCAAAGCTATGAAAACTCTGGAAGATAACCTAAGAAAAATCATTCAGAATATAGGCACAGGTAAAGATTTCATGACAAAGTCACCAAAAGCAGTTGCAACAAAGCAAATTTGACAAATTGATCTAATCAAACTGGAGAACTTCTGCACAGCAGAAGTATCAACAGATTAAACAGACAACCCACATAATGGGAGAAGATGTGTGCAAACTGTGCATTTGACAAAGGTCTAATATCCAGCTTCTATAAGGAACTTAAACAAATTTACAAGAAACAAACAAACAACCCCATTAAAAAGTGGGCAAAGGACATGAACAGATGCTTCTCAAAAAAAAAATACATGTGTTCAATAATCATATATTAAAAAAGCTCAACATCACTGATCATTGGAGAAATGCAAATCAAAACCACAATGAGATACCATCTCACATGACTCAGAATGGCTATTATTAAAAGGCAAAAAATGACAGATGCTGGTGAGGTTGTGGAGAAAAAGGAACACTTTTACACTGTTGATGGGAGTGTAAATTAGTTCAACCATTGTGGCGGACAGTGTGGCAATTTCTCAAAGACCTAAACACAGAAACACCATTTGACCCAGAAATCCCGTAATTGGGTATATATCCAAAGGAATACAAATCATTCTATTATAAAGTCACATATACACACATGTTTATTGCAGCACTATTCACAATAGCAAAGACATGCAGTCAACCTAAATGCCCATCAATGATAGAATGGATAAAGAAATTGTGGTACGTATACACTATGGAATACTATGCAAGCACATAAAAGAAAGAGATCATGTCTTCTGCAGGGACATGGATGGAACTGGAGGCCATTATCCTTAGAAAACTGACACGGGAATAGAAAACCAAATACTACAGTTTCTCAATTATAACTGGGAGGTAAATGAGGAGAACACTTGGGCACATAGAGAGAAGCAACACACACTGGGATCTATTGAAGGGTGGAATGTAGGGGGAGAGAGGATTTTTCAGCTGTATCAGGTTGGTTACATATTTGTCGATACTGGCTATTTTGTCTGTCAGCTCCTACAATGTTTTATTGTAAGTTTTAGATTTACTGAATTGGGTTACAATGTGCTCTTTTAGCAAGTTCATTTTTATCCATATTTCAAATTATACCTTTGTCATTCCAGACATCTCAGCCTCAGCCCAGTTTTGAACCCCTGCTGAAGAAGCGATGCGGTCATTTGAAGAAAGGAGGGCACTCTGACTTTTTTGAGTTTTCAGTGCTTTGTGCTTTACCTTTCTCATCTTTGTGGGCTTATCTACCTCCAATCTTTGAAGTTGATGACCTTTGGATGGAGTCTTCTGTTTTTTATTGTGTTCTTTTCTTTTAACAGACTGGCCAACTTTCCTTAGGCTGTTGCTGTTTTCTGGGGTCCACTCCAGTCCCTAGTCACTTCAGATTTTCCAGTACTTGGTGGTATCACCAGTGATAGCTGCAAAACAGCAAAAATAGCAGTTTGCCCCTTCATCTGGGAGATTTATCTTAGGGAAGTACAAACATGTTGCCAACCAAAATACACCTGTAGGTGGTGGCTGGAGATCCCAGTTGGAAGGTCTCACTGAGTCAGGAGGGACAGGATTGGGGACCCACTTAAAGAAGCAGTCTGGCTACGCTTTCATAAAGCAGCTGTGTTGTGCTGAGGTACTTCTTCTGCCCCCAGGCAGCTTGGACTTTCCAAAGCCTGGAGGCTGGAATGGCTAAATTGCCCAAACAGCAAAGGTGGTGACCTGCCCCTCCCTCTGGTAACTCTTTCCCAGGAAGTTTTCAAATGTCTGTCAGCAAGAGAACACCAGCAGGAGTGGCTGGAGGCCCCGGTCAGGAGGCCCTGCCCAAACAAAGGAGGAGGAACAAATGGGTGACCCACTTGAAGCAACCTGGCCACGTTTTGGTAGAGGAGCTGTGCTGTCATGGGGGATCCCTTCTGTCCTCAGTTCGTTTGGACTTTCCAAAGCCCTCAGGCTGGAAGGGCTGAGTCACCCAGAGAGCAAAGGTGGCAGTTCACTTGCTCCCCTGAGAACTCCATCCCAGGGAGAATCTAATAATTTATAAAAATAATTATACACTGTGGCCAAGTGGGATTTCTCCAAGTATGTAAGACTGATTCAACATTTGAAAATTAATTAATGTAGTTCATCTATCAACAGGCTGAAAAAATTATATGATTCTATCAATAGATGTAGGAAAAGCATCTGACAAAATCTAACCCCATATTCAGGATAAAAACTCCCAGCAAACTATGAATAAAGGGGAACATCCTCAATTTGATAAAGGATATCTGCCAAAAAAACACCCCAAACCCTATGCTAATATCATACTAATCTTGAGAAACAGAACGATTTCTCCTTAAGAGCTGAAATGAGAACAATGACCACTCTCACTGCTTTTATTCAGCATCATACTGGATGTCCTAGTTAATGCAGTAAGACAAGTAAAGAAAATGTACACACATTTGGAAGTAAGAAATAAAACTGTTTTTATTAACAGATAACATGATTGTATTATATTAGAAAATACCAAAGGTCAACAAGGTATTCCTGGAACTAATAAGTAATTATAACAGGTTTGCAGGATGCAAAGTAAATGTATAAAATTCAATTGCCTTTTTAAAAATTATTATACTTTAAGTTCTAGGGTGCATGTGCATAACGTACAGGTTTGTTACATATGTATACTTGTGCCATGTTGGTGTGCTGCACCCATCAACTCGTCAGCACCCATCAAATTGTCATTTACATTAGGTATAACTCCCAATGCAATCCCTCCCCCCTCCCCCTCCCCATGATAGGCCCCGGTGTGTGATGTTCCCCTTCCCGAGTCCAAGTGATCTCATTGTTCAGTTTGCACCTATGAATGAGAACATGCGGTGTTTGGTTTTCTGTTCTTGCGAAGGTTTGGTGAGAATGATGATTTCCAGCTGCATCCATGTCTCTACAAAGGACACAAAATCATCCCTTTTTATGGCTGCGAAGTATTCCATGGTGTATATGTGCCACATTTTCTTAATCCAGTCTGTCACTGATGGACATTTGGGTTGATTCCAAGTCTTTGCTATTGTGAATAGTGCCGCAATAAACATACGTGTCCATGTGTCTTTATAGCAGCATGATTTATAATCCTTTGGGTATATACCAGTAATGGGATGACTGGGTCATATGGTACTTCTAGTTCTAGATCCTTGAAGAATCGCCATACTGTTTTCCATAATGATTGAACTAGTTTACAATCCCACCAACAGTGTAAAAGTGTTCCTATTTCTCCACATCCTTGCCAGCACCTATTGTTTCCTGACTTTTTAATGATTGCCATTCTAAGTTGTGTGAGATGGTATCTCATTGTGGTTTTGATTTGCATTTCTCTGATGGCCAGTGATGATGAGCATTTTTTCATGTGTCTGTTGGCTGTATGAATGTCTTCTTTTGAGAAATGTCTGTTCATATCCTTTGCCCACTTTTTGATGGGGTTGTTTGTTTTTTTCTTGTAAATTTGTTTGAATTCCTTCTATGTTCTGGATATTAGCCCTTTGTCAGATAAGTAGATTGCAAAAATTTTCTCCCATTCTGTAGGTTGCCTGTTCACTCTGATGGTAGTTTCTTTTGCTATGCAGAAGCTCTTTAGTTTACTTAGATCCCATTTGTCAATTTTGACTTTTGTTGCCATTGCTTTTGGTGTTTTTGACATGAAGCCCTTGCCCATGGCTATGTCCTGAATGGTATTACCTAGGTTTTCTTCTTGGGTTTTTATGGTATTAAGTCTAACATTTAAGTCTCTAATCCGTCTTGAATTAATTTTTGTATAAGGAGTAAGGAAAGGATCCAGTTTCAGCTTTCTACTTATGGCTAGCCAATTTTCCCAGCACCATTTATTAAATACGGAATCCTTTCCCCATTTCTGGTTTTTGTCAGGTTTGTCAAAGATCAGATGGCTGTAGATGCGTGGTATTATTTCTGAGGACTCTGTTCTGTTCCATTGGTCTATATCTCTGTTTTGGTACCAGTACCATGCTTTTTTGGTTACTGTAGCCGTGTAGTATAGTTTGAAGTCAGGTAGCATGATGCCTCCAGCTTTGTTCTTTTGACTTAGGATTGTCTTGGCAATGCAGGCTCTTTTTGTGGTTCCATATGAACTTTAAAGCAGTTTTTTCCAATTCTGTGAAGAAACTCATTGGTAGCTTGATGGGGATGGCATTGAATCTATAAATTATCCTGGGCAGTCTGGCCATTTTCACGATATTGATTCTTCCTATCCATGAGCATGGTATGTTCTTCCATTTGTTTGTGTCTTCTTTTATTTCACTGAGCAGTGGTTTGTAGTTCTCGTGAAAGAGGTCTTTACATCTCTTGTAAGTTGGATTCCTAGGTATTTTATTCTCTTTGAAGCAATTGTGAATGGAAGTTCATTCATGATTTGGCTGTCTGTCTCTCTGTTACTGGTGTATAAGAATGCTTGTGATTTTTGCATATTAATTTTGTGTCCTGAGACTATGTTGAAGTCTTTTATCCACTAAAGGAGATTTTGGGCTGAGACAATGGGGTTTTGTAAATATACAATCATGTCATCTGCAAACAGGGACAATTTGACTTCTTCTTTCCTAACTGAATACCCTTGATTTCTTTCTCTTGCCTGACTGCCCTAGCCAGAACTTTCAACACTATGTTGAATAGGAGTGGTGAGAGAGGGCATCCCTGTCTTGTGCCAGTTTTCAAAGGGAATTTTTCCAGTTTTTGCCCATTCAGTATGATATTGGCTGTGGGTTTGTCATAAATAGCTCTTATTATTTTGAGGTACGTTCCATCAACACCAAATTTATTGAGCGTTTTTAGCATGAAGGGCTGTGAGTTTTGTCAAAGGCCTTTTCTGCATCTTTTGAGATAATCATGTGATTTCTCTCTTTGGTTCTGTTTATATGCTGGATTACGTTTATTGATTTGTGTATGTTGAACCAGCCTTACATCCCAGGGATGACCCACTTGATCATGGTGGATAAGCTTTTTGTTGTGCTGCTGGATCTGGTTTGCCAGTATTTTATTAAGGATTTTTGCATCGATGTTCATCAGGGATATTGGTCTAAAATTCTCTTTTTTTGTTGTGTCTCTGCCAGGCTTTGGTATCAGGATGATGTTGGCCTCATAAAATGAGTTAGGGTGGATTCCCTCTTTTTCTATTGATTGGAATAGTTTCAGAAGGAATGGTACCAGCTCCTCCTTGTACCTCTGGTAGAATTCAGCTGTGAATCCATCTGGTCCTGGACTTTTTTTGGTTGGTAGGCTATTAATTATTGCCTCAATTCCAGAGCCTGCTATTGGTCTATTCAGGAATTCAGCTTCTTCCTGGTTTAGTCTTGGGAGAGTGTAAGTGTCCAGGAAATTATCCATTTCTTCTAGATATTCTAGTTTATTTGTGTAGAGGTGTTTATAGTATTATCCGATGGTAGTCTGTATTTCTGTGGGGTCGGTGGTGATATCCCCTTTATCATTTTGTATTGCATCTATTTGATTCTTCTCTCTTTTTTTTAAATTAGTCTTGCCAGTGGTCTATCAATTTTTTTGATCTTTTCAAAAAACCAACTCCTGGGTTCATTGATTTTTTGGAGAGTCTATTGGGTCTCTATTTCCTTCAGTTCTGCTCTGAACTTAGTTATTACTTGCCTTCTGCTAGCTTTTGAATGTACTTGCTCTTGCTTCTCTAGTTCTTTTAATTGTGATGTTAGAGTGTCAATTTTAGATCTTGCCTGTTTTCTCTTGTGGGCATTTGGTGCTATAAATTTCCCTCTACACACTGCTTTAAATGTGTCCCAGAGATTCTGGTATGTTGTATCTTTGCTCTCATTGGTTTCAAAGAACATCTTTATTTCTGCCTTCATTTTGTTACGTACCCAGTAGTCATTCAGGAGCAGGTTATTCAGTTTCCATGTAGTTGAGCAGTTTTGTTTGAGTTTCTTAGTCCTGAGTTCTAGTTTGATGGCACTCTGGTCTGAGAGACGGTTTGTTATAATTTCTGTTCTTGTACATTTGCTGAGGAGTGCTTTACTTCCAATTATGTGGTCAATTTTAGGATAAGTGTAATGTGGTGCTGAGAAGAATGTATATTCTGTTGATTTGGGGTGGAGAGTTCTGTAGATGTCTATTAGGTCTGCTTGCTGCAGAGATGAGTTCAATTCCTGGATATCCTTGTTAACTTTCTGTCTCGTTGATCTGTCTTATGTTGACAGTGGGGTGTAGAAGTCTCCCATTATTATTGTATGGGAGTCTAAGTCTCTTTGTAAGTCTCTAAGGACTTGCTTTATGAATCTGGGTGCTTCTGTGTTGGGTGCATATATATTTCGGATAGGTAGCTCTTCCTGTTGAATTGATCCCTTTATCATTATGTAATGACCTTCTTTGTCTCTTTTGATCTTTGATGGTTCAAAATCTGTTTTATCAGAGACAAGGATTGCAACCCCTGCTTTTTTTTGTTCTCCATTTGCTTGGTAGATCTTCCTCCAAATAGGAAGAAGCCTAAATAAATAAATTAGCCTGAATAAGCCTACACATAGGCTTTATTTTGAGCCTACGTGTGTCTCTGCATGTGAGATGGGTCTCCCGAATACAGCAGACTGATGGGTCTTGACTCTTTATCCAGTTTACCAGTCTGTGTCTTTTAATTGGACCATTTAGTCCATTTACATTTAACGTTAATATTGTTATGTGTGAACTTGATCCTGCCATTATGATATTAACTGGTTATTTTGCTCGTTAGTTGATGCAGTTTCTTCCTAGTCTCGATGGTCTTTACATTTTGGCATGTTTTTGCAATGGCTGGTACCGGTTGTTCCTTTCCATGTTTAGTGCTTCCTTCAGGGTCTCTTGTAAGGCAGGCCTGGTGGTGACAAAATCTCTAAGCATTTGCTTATCTGTAAAGGATTTTATTTCTCCTTCACTTATGAAACTTAGTTTGACTGGATATTAAATTCTGGATTGAAAATTCTTTTCTTTAAAAATGTTGAATATTGGCCCCCACTCTCTTCTGGCTTGTAGAGTTTCTGCCGAGAGATCTGCTGTTAGTCTGATGGGCTTCCCTTTGTGGGTAACCCGACCTTTCTCTCTGGCTGCCCTTAAGATTTTTTCCTTCATTTCAACTTTGGTGAATCTGGCAATTACGTGTCTTGGAGTTGCTCTTCTCGAGGAGTATCTTTGTGGCGTTCTCTGTATTTCCTGAATTTGAATGTTGGCCTGCCCTACTAGTTTGGGGAAGTTCTCCTGGATGATATCCTGAAGAGTGTTTTCCAACTTGGTTCCATTTTACCCCTCACTTTCAGGCACCCCAATCAGACGTAGATTTGGTCTTTTTACATAATCCCATACTTCTTGCAGGCTTTGTTCATTTCATTTTCTTCTTTTTTTCTTTAGATTTCTCTTCTCACTTCATTTCATTCATTTGATCTTCAATGGCTGATACTCTTTCTTCCAGTTGATCGAGTCGGTTACTGAAGTTTGTGCATTTGTCACGTATTTCTCGTGTCATGATTTTCATCTCTTTCATTTCGTTTATGACCTTCTCTGCATTAATTATTCTAGCCATCAATTCTTCCACTCTTTTTTCAAGGTTTTTAGTTTCTTTGCGCCGGGTACATAATTCCTCCTTTAGGTCTGAGAAGTTTGATGGACTCGAGTCTTCTTCTCTCATCTCGTCAAAGTCATTCTCTGTCCAGCTTTGATCCGTTACTGGCATTGAACTGTGTTCCTTTGTGGGGGAGATGTGCTCTTATTTTTTGAATTTCCAGCTTTTCTGCCCTGCTTTTTCCCCATCTTTGTGGTTTTATCTTCCTGTGGTCTTTGATGATGGTGACGTACTGATGGGGTTTTGGTGTGTGTGTCCTTCCTGTTTGTTAGTTTTCCTTCTAACAGTCAGGACCCTCAGCTGTAGGTCTGTTGGAGATTGCTTGAGGTCCACTCCAGACCCTGTTTCCCTGGGTATCAGCAGCAGAGGCTGCAGAAGATAGAATATTGCTGAACAGCAAGTGTACCTGTCTGATTCTTGCTTTGGAAGCTTCCTCTCAGGAGTGTACTCCACCCTGTGAGGTGTGGGGTGTCAGTCTGCCCCTAGTGGAGGATGTCTCCCAGTTAGGCTACTCAGGGGTCAGGGACCCACTTGAGCAGGCAGTCTGTCCGTTCTCAGATCTCAGCCTCCATTTTGGGAGATCCACTGCTCTCTTCAAAGCTGTCAGAGTCTTTTGCATCTGCAGAGGTTTCTGCTTTTGTTTTTGTTGTTGTTATTTAGCTGTGCCCTGTCCCCAGAGGTGGAGTCTACAGAGACAGGCAGGCCTCCTTGAGCCGCTGTGAGCTCCACCCAATTCGAGCTTCCCAGAGGCTTTGTTTACCTACTTAAGCCTCAGCAATGGCGGATGCCCCTCCCCTAGCCTCGCTGCTGCCTTGCCATTAGATAGCAGACTGCTGTTCTAGCAATGAGGGAGGCTCTGTGGGTGTGGGACCCTCCCGGCCAGGTGTGGGATATAATCTCCAGGTGTGCCCATTTGCTAAGACCCTTGGTAAAGCATAGTATTGGGGTGAACGCAGTTCATTGCCAGCAACGGATCAAAGCTGGACGGAGAATGACTTTGACGAGGGGTGAGGTGATGCCTCGCCCTGCTTCAGTTCTCGCTGGTCGGGCTGCAACAGCTGACCAGCACCGATTGTCCAGCACTCCCTAATGAGATGAACCCAGTTCCTCAGTTGAAAATGTAGAAATCACCTGTCTTCTGTGTCACTCACGCTGGGAGCTGGAGACTGGAACTGTTCCTATTTGGCCATCTTTCAATTGCCTTTTTATATACCAGCAATAAACAATTAGAATTTGGAATTAATAACCCAACACCATTTACATTAGCACTAAAAAAGATATAAATCTAACAAATATGCACAAAAGATGAGGAAAACTATTCAATTCTGATTAAAAAATCAAAGATCGAAATAAGTGAGGAAATATTTCAAATGCATGGATTGGGATACTCAATATCATCAAGATGCCAGTTCTTCCCTACTTGATCTAGAGATCCAATACAATCCCAATTAAAATCCCTTCAAGTGTTTTGTGGATATTGATAAGCTGATTCTAATGTTTATGTGAAAAGGGAAAAGACCCAGAATAGTCAAAACAATATAGAAGGAGAAGAACAAAGTTGGAGGAGTGAAACTACATGACCTAAAGACTTACTATCAAGCTGCAATAATCAAGATAGTGTAGTATTGGTGAGATAATATAAAAATGGATCAATGAAACAGAATAAAGGGCCCAGTAATATAAACCTGCACAAGCGTAGTCAAGTGATCTTTAACAAAGAAGCAAAGGTAATTCAATGGAGAAAAGGTGGTCTTTTCAAAAATGGTGCTGGACCAACTGGACATCCACATGCAAAAAAGAATTTAGATACAGATCTTACGACTTCCACAAAAAATGGGTCATATGCCTAAATGTAAAATGCAAAAATTATGAAGCTCCTGGAAGATACCATAAAAGGAAATCTAGGTGATCTTGGGTTTGGCAATAATTTTTAGATAAACATTAAAAGCATGATCCATGGCACGAAAAATGGATGTTAGATTTTATTAAAATTAAATATTTATGCTCTGTTAAAGACATTGTTAAGAGAATATAAAGGCAAGCCACACACCAGAGGAAAATCTTTGCAAAACACATCTGATATTACTGGTATCCAAAATATACAAAGAACACTCAAAACTCAGTAAGAAAAACAGAAACTCAATTTAGAGAATGATAAATATATCTGAACATATATCTTACCAAATAAAATATACATAGCAAATAAGCATATGAAAAGATGCTGAACATTATATATCATCAGGGAATTGCAAATTGCAACAATAGTGAAATATCACTATACACCTATTAGAATGTCTAAAATCTCACACTCTGATAACACGAAATGCTGATGAGAATGTGTGGCAACAGGAACTCATTCATTGCTGGTTAAAATAAAAAATATTACAGCCACTTTGAAGACAGTTTGTCAGTTTCTTATGAAACCAAACATACTCTTACCATGCAATCCAGTAATTGCACTTCTTGGTATTTATCCAAAGAGTCACAAACATATATGTACACAAATACCTGCATATGAATGTGTGTAACAATTTTATGCATAAGCAACCAAGATATCCTTCAACAGGTGAAAAGATCAACAAACTTTGCTACATCCATACAATGGAATATTATTCAGCAATAAAATGATCTCAGCTATCAAGCCACAGAGACATGGAGGAACCTTAACTACATGCTACTGAATGAAATAAGCTAATCTGAAAATGCGGTATACTGTAAAATTCCAGCTGTACGATATCTTGGAAAAGGCAAAACTATGGACACAGTAAAAAGATCAGTGGTTTCTAGAGATTCTTCCAGGGAAGTGAGGGAGGGATGAATAGGTGGATCACAAGGTATATTTAGGGCAGTGAAATTATTATTTATGATATTGTAATTGAAAGCTCTGTTCACCCATTAACTTCTTGGGAAAGCCTATACCAGCACTTTCTCCATTATAGCACCGAGTACATCATAATGGAGTTAGTTGCTTACCTTTAGAATCCTCCACTGTGCTGGAAGATCCTCATGGTCTAGACACAACTCTTCTTTATGTCCGCAGCACCTAGAGAATTCACACTGTGTAATATGGGGTGCAAAATTGCTTGCTGAAGAAACATACGAATTTAAAAATGAATGAATGAGCTGGAATAGTGAGAATATAATCAAGTGACTGTGGTTTCAAGAACTTAAGGGGCCCTAAAAAATATAAGGCAGACTTACATAGTAGAAGGAGACCTTTGAAGGAAGGAAGACCTGGCTTTAAATCCTAGCTTTGTTAATATTTGTGTAACCTTGGCCAAATCACTTCACAGTTGTGTGCCCCAGTTTCTGTATCAGTAGCATGGGATAATAATGACTTCTAGGAGTACTGTGAGTAGTAAGGGAAACAGTACCCACAAAAACAGCCTAGTATACAATCATAGGAATGAAGATAGCCCACATAAACTTTCTTCCTCTCCCCACTGTGATGACTTGTCACCCTGGTGTGTTTCCAAGTACTTTCTCTCCTCACCTCCATAAAATCTCCTTTTCTCCTGTCTTCTGTCAACTCTCGAGATGTCTCAGTCCCTTTCCTCCCAGCTTCTGAGAAAACTGGAGTCCTCTCCACAGGACAGAATTCTGGCTTGGGGTTTCTGTTTCACCCTCTGCAGAAGTGCTGTCATCATGGGTCATCGACTAACCCAGGGCCCTTTTCTTGTTAGTACTTGACTACTCTGTAGTCAATGGCTGTTGCTTTATAATTGTTTTTCCTGGATTTAAAATCTCACAAAGGATTTGCGCTCTCTGCAACACCTCTGCTCCCAACCTCCACTCTGCCAGTAGGGGCCGTCATGCCCTCTCCTCTAAGGGAAGGAGAAATTGGTACTGGCTTAGATCCTCTCCTGAGAGACTTGCTGTTCTAGGCTCCTGGGAGCCCAGCAATGGAAACAGCCCAGAGGTTATAGCCTTGCAGACTCCTGCCAGCCTGTATTCCTTTAGAGGCTTAGGCCTTGTTTGTGTGTGTTTACTTAATATTTATTTTTGGGTCAAGAATACACTGGTGTTGTGGGGAGGGAGTGGAAATAGGCAAGTTTCCCATGGCCCAGGGAAATGAAAAGATCAGTACCTTTTTCCTTTCACCTTTTTTTAAAAATTTGTGAGACAGAGTCTTGTTGTGTCACCCAGACTTTAGTGCATTGGTGGGATCTTGGCTCACTGCAACTTCTGCCTCCCAGGCTCTGGTGATCTTCCTTCCTCAACCTCTCAAGTAACTAGGACTACAGGCACATGATACCATGCCCAGCTGATTTTTGTATTTTAGTAGAGACGGGGTTTTATCATGTTGGCCAGGCTGATCTTGACCTCCTGACCTCAAGTGATCCTCCTGCCTTGGCCTCCCAAAGTACTGGGATTATAGGAGTGAGCCACTGCGCCCAGTCCCTTTCACCTCTTTTATAAGTATCTCTCCACCCTCTAGCCCTACTGGAGTCCTATAGCGTTCACACAGGAACAGCCAGTCTCAGAACTGAAAGGAGTCTTCACCATCTTCTTAGCCCATTCTCTCATCTTGCAGGTGGGAAATCAAAATCCAAAGAGATAAATGAGATTTGCCCAAGGTTACCAGTGAATTATCTCTTCTGTGAGTCTTTAGACTGCCTTAGAGAATCAGATGGCTCACCTTTTCTGAGTAGCTATACCACTCACTGGGATCCCTAAATTTGTCACAGCTCAGACATTCTACTCCAGATAACTGAGATAAAAAGAGGTATCCTAAACAAGACTTTTTTCCATCCCCAGGCAAACCAACCTAGGTATGTCTCAGAGCACTTCATTGAAGTTTCCAAAATGTTTGTTGCCATGCTGGATTTCATTCCCAGTATGACCATTAGCCAATAATCCTGGAAAGTAGGAATAATTCCAAAGAGCAGGAGATAGAAAAACGCCTCATTTTTTTCAAAAAAAGGAAGGAAACAGATATTGAAAACCAGAGACCAAACAGCTTAACTTTGTTTTTAGGCAAGATTCTGGAACAGACCATGGAAAGAATAATGTGTGGGAATGTAGAAAAGGAAGCAGTAATCAGTACAACTATCATAGGCTTACCTTGAAAACAAATAACTTGGCAGATCAATCAACTGCATTGCCTTTATTGTAACTAGCCTAATAAATTGGGGAAAATGAAATATGTGATTATCTGGCCTGTGGTAGGCAAATTGCCACGTCTTTTTTGAATGTCTCTTGGTCGAAGTGGATAAATAGAGATTGGCTAAATGATCATACCCAATATAAGGGTACTGCTGCTGCTACTACTATTGCCACTCTTTCTGCTGCTGCTACTGCTATAATTATATGTGTCTTAATTTTATTGTTTAAATAAACTTTATTGTACATATTTAAAGTGTACAACATGATGTTTGGAATAAATATAGATAGTAAAAAAGTTACTATAGTGAAGCAGACTAATATATCTACCATCTCATATAGTTACCCATGTTTTTGTTATTGTGGCTAGGGCAACTAAAATTTGCTCATTTATCATGAATCCTATATATGGTACAATTTTATTACTTATAATCCTCAAGTTGTACATTAGATCTCTGGATTTGTTCATCCTACATATTTTCTACTTTGTATCATGTAACATTATTTGCTCTCTATCTCTATATTTGAATTTTTAAATATTCCACATACAAATGAGATCATCCAATATTTTTTTCTTTCTGTATTTGGCTTACTTCACCTAGCATAATGTCCTTCAGACTCATCCATGTTCTGGCAAATGGAAAATCTTGTTCTTTTTTTAACAGATGAATAATATTCCATTGTGTATATGTACCAAACACTGTATCTTTATTCATTTTTCCATCAATTAACACTTATTTGCTTCTTTATCTTGACTACCATGAATAATACTACAATGAATGAGGAAGTGTAGATAACTTTATGAGGTAGTTATTTCGCTTACTTTGGGTATATGTGCCTAGAAGAAGGATTGCCAGGTCACATGGTACAACTATTTTTAAGATTTCTTTGGAAATCTTCATACTGTTTTCCGTAATGGCTGTGTCAGTCTACATTCCTACCAACAGTATATAAGAGTTCTCTTTTCTCCAAATCCTCATTAATATTTATCTTTTGACTTCCTGATAATGGTCATCCTATTGGGTGTGAGGTGTTATCTCATAGTGATTTTTATTTCCATTTCCCTGATGCATAATTATATTGAGCAGCTTTTCATACACCTGTTAGCCAATTTTGTATCTTCTTTAGAGAAATATCAATATATGTCTTTGGCCATTTTTAAATTGGGTTATTTGTTTTCCCACTACTGAGTTGTATAAGTTCCTTATAAATTTTTGTTATTGACCTCTTATCAAATATATGGCTTGCAAATCCATAGCTGCCATTTCATTTTGCTGATTGTTTCCTTGATGTGAAGAAGGTTATTTTAATTTGATTTAGTCCCACTTATTTTTGATTTCGTGGTCTGAACTTTTGCTGTGATATTCAAAAAATTATTGTCAAGGCCAAAGTCCAGGAGATTTTCCTCTATTTTCCCTTCTAGGAGTTTTATAGGTTCTTGTCCTATATGGGTCTTTTATCCCATTTGAGTTGAGTTTGTGTATGATACATGATAGAGGTAAAATTTTTTTTCTTTTGCATGTGGAAATCCAGTTTTCCAAGCACCATTTATTGAAGAGAGTATTTTTTCTTCATTGTGTACTCTTGATGTCCTTGTCAAAAATCAAATTACCATAAATACTTGTATTTATTTTTGTCTTCTGTGTTATGTTCCACTATGTACCTGTTTTTAATGCCAGTATCATACTGTTTTGGTTACCATAGCTTTGTAATACAATTTTAAATCAGGAGGTTGGATACCTCCAACTTTATTCTTTCACAGAATTGTTTTGGCTATTTGGATCTTTTATGATTTCATACAAATTTTAGGCTTTAAAACAATTCCTTGAAGAATGCCACTGGGATTTTGATACAAATTGCATTGAATCTGTACATTGCTTTGGGTAGTATGAAAATTTATTCTTCCAACCCATGAGCAAGGGATATCTTTCAATTTGTTTATGTCTTCTTCTTTCATCTGTGTTTTATAGTTTTTAGTATGCAGGTATTTCACTTCCTTGGTTAAATTTATTCCTAGGTGTTTTCAAAATACTATCTGTAATAAGATTGTTTTCTTTTTTTAGATTATTTAAGTATAAAAATTCTACTAAATTTTTTATGTTGATTTTATATTCTGCAACTTTACTAAATTTATTAGTTTAAAAATTTTTTTTGTCAAATCTTTGGAGATTTTACATGTAGGATCATCTCATCTGCAATAGAGATTATTTTACTCCTTTTGGATTTAGATACCATTTATTTCTTTTTCTTGACTGACGGTTCTTGCTAGTACTTCCAGTACTGTGTTGAATAGAACTGGTGATAGTGGGCTTCCTTGCCTTGTACTCAATCATACTGGAAAAGTTTTTAGTTTTTCCCCATTGATTATAATGTTAGCTGTGAGTTTTTCATAAATGACTTTTATTATGTTGAGGGACTTCCTTCTACACCTAAACAGTTAAGAGATTTTATCAACAAAGTATTCAGGAATTTGTCAGTTGCTTTTGTGCCTCGATTGGGATGATGATATGGTTTTTATCTTTCATTCTTTTAATGTGATGTATCACATTGACTGATTTGCATGTGTTGAACCAGATTGATATGCCACAGGTAAATTCCACTTGGTCATGATGTACAATCTTTTTGACATGCTGTTATATCTGGATTACTAATATCTGATTGAGAATTTTTGCATCAATATTTATCAGGTTATAGGTTTTTTTTCTTATGATGTCTTTTTCTGCCATAGGTATCAAGGTGATGCTGGCCTCATAAAATTTGTTTATAAATATTCACTCTAACTTTATTTTTTGGAAGAGTTAAAGGAGTATTGGTATTAATTCTTCTTTGAAAGTTTGATAGAATTCAGCTCTGAAGCCATCTGATACTGTTCTTTTCTGTGTTGGGAGATTTTTTATTACTTCCTTAATAACTTTATTTATTATTGATCTAATCAAACTTTATATTTCTGACTCAATATTAGTAGGTTGTGTTCTTCTAGGAATTTATGCATTTCCTCTAGGTTACTCAACTTATTGGTGTAAAATTATTCTTACTAGTGCCTTATGATCCTTTTTATTTCTGAGGCATTTATTATAATTTTTACTTTCATTTTTAATTTTGAGTCTTTCAACTATTTTTGTTACACTATCTGTTTATCAATTTTATCAATTAATTTATTTATTTTAGACAGATTTTCCTTTTATTCCTTCAACTTTTATTTTAAGTTTCAGGGTACATGTGCAGGATGTTCAGGTTTGTTATATAGGTAAATATGTGCATGGTGGTTTGCTGCACAGATAAACCCATCACCTGGGTATTAAGTCCAGCATCCATTAGCTATTCTTCCTGATGTTCTCCCTCCACCCAATCCCCCTAGAAGACTCCAGTGTGGGTTGTTCCTTCCCATGTGTCCATATGTTCTCATTGTTCAGCTCCCACTTATAAGTGAGAACATGTGGGGTTTGGTTTTCAGTTCCTGCATTAGTTTGCCGAGGATAATGGTTTCCAGTCTCATCCATGTCCCTGCAAAGGACATGATCGCATTCCTTTTTGTGGCTGCGTAGTATTCCATGATGTATATGTACCACATTTTCTGCATCTAGTCTATCATTGATAGTCATTTGGGTTGATTCCATGTCTTGCTGTTGTGAATAGTGCTGCAATAAACATAGTCATGTATGTATATTTATAATAGAATAATTCCTTTGGGTATATACCCGGTAATGGGATTAATGGGTCAAATGATATTTCTAGTTCTAGCTCTTTGAAGAATTGTCACACTGTCTTCCACAATAGTTGAACTAATTTACATTCCCACAAACAGTGTAGAAACGTTCTTATCTTTCCAACGACCCACCAGCATCTGTTGTTTCTTGACTTTTTGATAATAGCCATTCTGGCTGGTGTGAGATGGTCGTCTTATTCTGGTTTCAATTTTCATTTATCTAATGATCAGTCATGTTGAGGTTCTTTTCATGTGTTTGTTAGCTATATAAATGTCTTCTTTTGAGAAGTGTCTGTTCATGTCCTTTGCCCACTATTTAATGGGGTTGATTGTTTGTTATAAATTTGTTTAAGTTCCTTGTAGATTCTGGGTACTAGACCTTTGTCAGATGAATAGATTGCAAAAATTTTCTCCCATTCTGTAGGTCGTTCACTCTGAAGATAATTTCGTTTGTTGTGCAGAAGCTCTTTAGTTTAATTAGATCCAATTTGTCAATTTTTGCTTTTGTTGCTATTGCTTTTGATGTTTTTGTCATGAAATCTTTGCCCATACATATATCCTGAATGGTATTGCCTAGATTTTCTTCTATGGTTTCTGTAGTTTGGGGTTTTTGAGTCTTTAATGTATGTTGAGTTAATTTTAGTATAAGATGTAAGGAAGGGGTCCAGTTTTAATTTTCTGCATATGGCTAGCCTGATCTTCCAGTACCATTTATTAAATAGGGAATATTTTCCCCATTGCTTGTTTTTGTCAGGTTTGGCAAAGACCAGATGGTTGTAGATGTGTAGTCTTATTTCTGAGTTCTCTATTCTGTTCTATTGGTCTTTGTGTCTGTTTTTGTACCTGTACCATGCTGTTTTGGTTACTGTAACCTTGTAGCATAGTTTGAAGTTGGGTAGTGTGATGCTTCCACCTCTGTTCTTTTTGCTTAGGATTGTCTTGACTGTACAAGTTCTTTTTGGTTTGAGGTTAGAACATACTCCTTTAGCTCAGTGAATTTTTTTATTGCCCACCTTCTGAAGCCTACTTCTGTCAGTTCATCCCATCCATCTCAGCCTCAGCCCACTTCTGTGCCCTTCCTGGAGAGGTGTTGCAATCATTTAGAGGAAAAGAGGCACTCTGCCTTTTTGAGTTTTCAGTATTTTTGCATTGATTCTTTCTCATCTTCATGATCTTGTTATCTACCTTCAATTTTTGAGGTTGCTGACTTGTGAATGGGGTCTTGTGGGTTTTTTTTTTTTTATGTTGTTGCTGTTGATTTTTGTTTCTTTGTTTTTCTTTTAACAGTCAGGTCACTTTTATGTAAAGTTGCTGTGGTTTGCTGGGGTATTGCTCCAGACCCTAGTTGCCTCAGTTTTTTCTTTACCTGGAGGTATCACCAGTGCTTGCTATGTAAAAGCACAGATGGTGGCCTGCTTCCTCCTCTGGAAGCTCCATCCCATGTGGGTACTGACCCAATGCTAGCCTGGACACTCCTGTAGGAGGTGTCTGGAGACCACTGTTTGAGAGTTCTCATCCAGTCAGGAGGAAAAGAATCAGGGACCTGCTTTAAAAAGAAGCCTGGCTGCTTTTTGATAGATAAGGTGTGCTGCACTGGGGGCACCCTTCCTTGTCCAGAGTACCTCAACTCTCCAGAGTCAGCAGACTAGAACAGCTGAGTTAACTTAACTACAGAGACATTGGCCACCCCTCCCCTCTGGTCTCCATTCCAGGGAGAGATCAGAGTTCTTTCCATATAACCCTGACTGGAGTTGCTGAAATTCCCATTGGGAGGCCTTGCCCAATGAGGAGGGATGGATCGGAGTCCCACTTAAAGAAGCAGTCTGACCACAACCTGACACAGCAGCTGTGCTGTGTTGTTGGGGATCCTCCTTGTCCAGACCACCTAGACTTTCCAGAGGCAACAGGCTAAAATGGCTGAGTGGATTAAACTGCAGAGACTGTGGCCACCCCTACCCCTGGGGGCTCTGCCTGAAGGAAAGATCAGAAATCTGTCTGTATAACCCTGGCTGGAGTTGCTGAAATTCCCATTGGGAGGCCCCACCCAGTGAGGAGGGATGGATTGCAGTCCCACTTAAGCAACCTGGCCATGATCTGGTCCAGCAGCTGTGCTATGTTGTGGAGTGTTCCTCCTCATCAGGACCACCTGGATCTCCCAGAGCCAGCAGGCTAGAATGGCTGAGTCAACCTAACTGCAGAAATGGTGGCTGCTCCTCCCCACAGGGACTCATTTGTCTCAGGCAGTCTCCAGTCGGTTGTACTAGTTGGCAGGAATTCCAAGCCAGTGGATTTCAACTTGTGAGGTGCCATGGAAGTGGGACCAACAGAATGATGCTGCTTAGCTCTCTGGTTTCAGTCCCCTTTCTAGAGGAATGTACAGATAGATCTGCCACCTTGCCAGGATCCCTGGGGCCAGAGTCTGTAAAACTTTTGGATCTTTGTGTGAGCCTGAGCAACTGCTCTGTTGAGACTCCAAACAGCTATGTGTATCAAACCCAAGGCCCTGGTGGTGTGGACTTACGAGGGTATCACCTGATCCATGGGTTGCAAAGATCCATGGGAGAAGCTTGATTTCTTAGGTGGGGTTATGCAATCACTCACTGCTCCCCTTAGCAAGGGATGGGGGTTCCTTTGGCTTCATGTCACTTCTGGGTTTTCCATTCTGTTCCTTTGGTCTATGTGTCTGTTCTTATGCCAGTATCATTCAGTTTTGATTACTATAACTCTGTAGTATAATTTGAAGTCACATAATGTGCTTTCTCCAGTTTGGTTCCTTTTGCTCAGGGTGGGTTGTTGCCTCACCCTTCTTTCCTTCATTCTCCATGGGTCCAGTTGTCCGCCTAATCAGTCCCAGTATGGGAACCTGGATATTTCAATTGAAGGTGCTGAATTCACTCTCTATTTCCATTCCTCTTCATGAGAGCTGCAGAACTCAGCTGCTTCTAATTGGCCATCTTGGCCCCTTACCCCATTTTTACCATTTTTTTTTAACAGAAAAGTATATATATATATACACACACACACACACACACACACACACTGATATAGAATGTCAGTATTTAATGATAAAGATGTCAATTCATTAAGAAGATTTGTATGCATATATATTGCAATAGTTTATGACTTGAAGTCTATTTTACTAGTCATAAATATAGCCACCTTTGCAATCTTTTGGTTATGATTTGCATGGAATATCTTCTTTTATCTTTCACATTCAGCCTATGTGTGTCCTTAAAGCATAAATGTATCTCTTGTAAGCAACATATAGTTAGATCTTATAGTTTTAATTTTTGTTGGTATATAGTAGGTGTGTATATTTAGGGGATATGTAAGATACTTCGATACAGGCAAACACAAATAAGTGAGAGCATGAGAAGTGTCTTTTTATTCCTGGCTTATTTCACTTAATGTAATGGCCTCCACTTCTATCCGTGTTATTAAAAATGACAAAATCTCAACTTTTTTTTTTTGTGGCTGAATTGTACTCCATTGTGTATATGTAGCACATTTTAAAAATCATTTCATCTGTCAATGGACAGTTTATTTGCTTCCAAATCTTGGTCATTGTGAACAATTCCGCAACAAACATGATTGTACAGATATCCCTTTGATATGTTGATTTATCTTCTTTTGGGTATATACCCAGCAGTGGGATATCTGGACCGTATGGTGGGTCCAGTTACAGTTTTCTCAGAAACCTCCAAAGTGTTCTCCATAGTGATTGTATTAATTTACAGGCTCACAAAAAACTGTATAAAGGTTCCCTTTTCTCCAAATTCTGATCAGAATTTGTTATTGCCTGGCTTTTGGATAAAAGCCATTTTAAGTGGAGTGAGATATCTCATTAGAGTTTTGATTTGCATTTCTCTGATGATCAATATATTGAGCATCTTTTCATATGCCTGTTTGCCATTTATATTTCTTCTTTTGAGAAATGCTTATTTCTCATTTTGTCAAGATAGCATGTCATCTTTTGAGAAACGTTTTGCCTATTTTTTTATACAAAAGGATTTATTAAAACACCAGTAAGACACTACTACATCATGGCACTGTCACACTAAGCTTTTAAAACAAGACTTGCCCTACAATACTGGTTGGAAGGGCATAAACCACAAATTGATTCTGAAGCATAGCAATTAAGAAATAAAACAATGAAAACAAATTTATTTTAATGAGAACTCAGAATTAAACTTCAGAGGGACCCAAAATCAAACTTCCATTCAGGGACTTGATACAAAAAATTTAGTTTGAGCTGCTATTAGCAAGTGGCAGGAGCCACCTTCAAATGAATTTTCAAATTGGGAAATACTGCTTCACCACTGGTTGGGGATAAGTTGCTAATTGAATAATTTAGTGTGTTTTTTAGCTATTTTGATGATCATCTACCCTGGATACCTTCCCATAACCATTCTGCTGCTATAAACACCATATCCATAGTAGTTGTTGTAACCAGTGTGGACACATCCTCCATAACCACCATAACCTTGGATGTTATATCCATAGTTGCCATAGCCTTAAAAGTCTATTTTGTTGATCTTTTTGAAAAGCCGTCTCCTGGATTCATTGATTTTTTGAAGGGATTTTGTGTCTCTATCTCCTTCAGTTCTGCTCTGATCTTAGTTATTTCTTGCCTTCTGCTAACTTTTGAATTTGTTTGCTCTTGCTTCTCTAGCTATTTTAATTGTGATGTTACGGTGTCGATTTTAGGTCTTTCTTGCTTTCTCTTGTGGGCATTTAGTGCTATAAATTTCCCTTTACACACTGCTTTAAATGATAATGGGAGACTTTTACACCCCACTGTCAATATTAGACAGATCAACAAGACAGAAAGTTAACAAGGATATCCAGGACTTGAACTCAGCTCTGGACAAAGCGGGCCTAATAGACATCTACAGAACTCTATACCCCAAATCAACAGAATATACATTCTTCTCCACACTACATCACACTTATTCTAAAATTGACCACATAATTGGAAGTAAAACACTCCTCAGCCAATGTAAAAGAATGGAGATCACCACAAACTGTCTCTCAGACCACAGTGCAATCAAATTAGAACTCAGGATTAATAAACTCACTCAAAACCACACAACTACATAGAAACTGAACAACCTGCTCCTGAATTACTACTGGGTAAATAACGAAATTAAGGCAGAAATTTAGATGTTCTTTGAAACCAGTGAGAACAAAGACACAACGTACCAGAATATCTGGGACACATTTAAAGCATTGGTTCTTCATTTATCTTTGTGGGCTGATGTTCCTTCAATATTTGAAGTTGCTGACCTTTAGATGTGTTTTTCCCCCCTTTTATCCTATTTGATTGCCTTGAGGGTTTGATTGTTGTATAATGTGGATTCAGTCAACTGGCTTGGTTTCTGGAAGATTTTAGTGGGCCATTGCTCAGCTCCCAACTCCTGGACTGCGTGCTCTAACTCTGGGGGACTTGTATTGGTACCCACCTTTCTTCTATGGCTTCTCAAGGTTATGAATCCACTGAACTTGGGGGGATGAAGTGCTCCCAGACCGCTGGTCAGTACACAGTGCATGGGTGGTGTCAGCCAAAGGGTTTCATAGTACAATAGCAGCAGAATCTGTCTTCATTTACATGTGCTAGTAGCAGCAGCAGTGGCAGTGTGGTGGGGTGCACACTCATCGGCTGTGGCAGAGTGCTAGCAGATTCCAGGGTGCCTGCCTCCATGTGGGCATTCAACATAGTGGCAGAGGAAGCACAGCTCGGTGGGGCATGGGGGTCCTTACTGGTGACTGTGCACAGTCATGCTAGTGGTCATGTTAGCATGGGGGAGGGCACTGGTGGGTACTGGTCTTGGTGCATTCTTTGTGCAACTCTGCAGGCAGGGGTTGTTGGGGGGTGAGTGAGGTGTGCACGGAGGAAGGATTCACTATTCTCTGTGCCTAGTTTCACTCTGGTGGCAGTGTTGGTGCAAGGGCAGGGTGCTGGCGGGGGTGAGGCTGGCTGGTTCTTTGCCCATCAAGGCTCTGAGTGCACTGGCGGTCCAGCAGTGGGGGTGTAGGGCGGAGTACACTCTTGCTGTAGCATTGTCAAGGAAGGGTGCACGCACACTGACGCTCTGGTGGGAAAAGGAAGGCAAAACCCATCCACACACACATGCACTGGCAAAGTGATGTGAGGGTTTGTTGTGGGCCTGGGGGAAACTGCAGTGTCATGAGGGAGTGGGTGAGTTGGTGCGTTGCCATAGCTTCTGCTCCACTGGAGTTCTGCCCTGGTCAGGCATGGTCTACCAGTGCAGAAGCTATGGTGCAGTCCCCAGGGCACCTAACGATGCCCTCCAAGCAGTTGTAACCAGACTGGGGCCCCAGGAGAGGCCAGGAGACCAAGAGGTGCTCAGGGTGGCCCCTTTTGATGCACAAGACCACCCTGCAGAGTTTAGGTCCAACAGTTCCCCTACAGCTAAAGTCTCCTATGAGAGCATGTTGAACCTAGGTAGATGAGCTCCTCTGGCCATTCTCTGCTACACATGCTCTCGCACCAAACTGTCTAGGCTTCACTTCAGCTGACATGCTGCCCTTACCACTTCTCTAAGCAGTTCTATCTGCCAACCTAAGTATTTCATAGTGGTTGACAGATATCCTCCTGCTGGGATTACAGAGGCCTGTGGCAACATAGGTTGCCCCTTGCCAGTCCAACTCACCCATTGCCCTGGAGTCTTCAGGGGCCAGGAATGAGACCCAGTGTGCAGTAGCCCCATGCAGTATTCGTAAAATATCTTTTGATTTTTTTGGTGTTCTCTTCCATTTCTTTCCTCAGTGTTTTATAGTTTTCATTATAGAGATTTTTCACTTCTTTGGTTAAGTCCTAGGTATTTAATTTTATTTGTGGCTGCTGTAAATGGGATTACTTGGTTAAATTTCTTTTGTAGACTACTGGCATGGAGAAATGCTTTTGATTTTTGTATACTGATTATTATTATTATTATTATTATTATTATTATTATACTTAAAGTTCTAGGGTACATGTGCATAACGTGCAGGTTTGTTACATATGTATACTTGTGCCATGTTGGTGTGCTGCACCCATGAACTCGGCAGCACCCATCAACTCGTCATTTACATCAGGTATAACTCCCAATGCAATCCCTCCCCCCTACCCACTCCCCATGATAGGCCCCGGTGTGTGATGTTCCCCTTCCCGAGTCCAAGTGACCTCACTGTTCAGTTCCCACCTATGAGTGAGAACATGCGGTGTTTGGTTTTCTGTTCTTGTGATAGTTTGCTAAGAATGATGGTTTCCAGCTGCATCCATGTTCCTACAAAGGACACAAACTCATCCTTTTTTATGGCTGCATAGTATTCCATGGTGTATATGTGCCACATTTACCATCAGAGTGAACAGGCAACCTACAGAATGGGAGAAAATTTTTGCAATCTACTCATCTGACAAAGAGCTAATATCCAGAACCTACAAAGAACTCAAACAAATTTACAAGGAAAAAACAAACAACCCCATCAAAAAGTGGGCAAAGGATATGAACAGACATTTCTCAAAAGAAGACATTCATACAGCCAACAGACACATGGAAAAATGCTCATCATCACTGGCCATCAGAGAAATGCAAATCAAAACCACAATGAGATACCATCTCACGCCAGTTAGAATAGCGATCATTAAAAAGTCAGGAAACAACAGGTGCTGGAGAGGATGTGGAGAAATAGGAACACGTTTACACTGTTGGTGGGATTGTAAACTAGTTCAACCATTATGGAAAACAGTATGGCGATTCCTCAAAGATCTAGAACTAGATGTACCATATGACCCAGCCATCCCATTACTGGGTATAGACCCAAAGAATTATAAATCATGCTGCTATAAAGACACATGCACACGTATGTTTATTGCGGCACTATTCACAATAGCAAAGACTTGGAATCAACCCAAATGTCCATCAGGGTATACTGATTTTGTATCCTGCAACTTTATTTAATATATAAGTTCTAATAATTCTTTTTGTAGTCTATATTTTTCTAAATGTAAGATGATATTGTATGCAAACAAGGATAATTTAACTTCTTCCTTTCCAATTTGGGTGCCCTCTATTTCTTTCTCTTGCATGATTTGTCTTCCTAGAACTTCCAGTACTATGTTGAATAATGGGGGTAAAGTGGGCATTTTTGTCATTTTCTACATCTCAGAGGAAAGACTTTCAGTTTTTCTCCATTCATTATGATACTAGCTGTGGGTCTGTCATATATTGCTTTTATTATGTTGAGGTATGTTCTTACTATACCCAGTTCTCTGAGGCTTTTTTTTTTTTTTAACATGAAGGGATAATGAATTATATCAAATGCTATTTCAGCATCATTTGAAATGATCATATAGTTTTTGTCCTTCATTCTGTTGATACAATATACCACATGGATTAGTTTGCATATGTTGAATTATTTTTCCTTCCAAGGGATAAATTCCAATTTGTCGTGATGAATGATCTTTCTAACGTATTGTTGAATTCTGTTTACTAGTATTTTTTTGAGGATTTTTGCATCAATAATTATCAGAGATATTGGCCTGTAGTTTTCTTATTTTGTTGTGTCTTTGTTTTGATTTAGTATCAGGGCAATACTGGCTTTGTAGAATGAGTTTGAAAGTATGTCCTCCTCCTCTATATTTTGGGATAGTTTTAGTATGATTGATATTAGTTTTTCTTTAAATGTTTGCTAGAATTCAGCAGTGAAGCCATCAGATCCTGGGCTTTTCTTTACTGACAGACTTGTTATTATAGCTTTGATCTTGTTACTTTGTATCAGTTTGGTGTGGTTTTGATCTGTGTTCCACCCAAATCTCATGTCAAGTTTTAATCCCCAATGTTGGAGGAGGGACCTGGTGGGAATTTATTGTATCATGGAGGTGTTTTATCATGAACAGTTTAATACTATCTCTTTTATTCTTGTGGTAGTGAGTTCTCATGAGACCTAGTTGTTTAAAAGTGCATAGCACCTTCCACCTCACTCTCTTGCTCCTACTCCCAACATGTAAGATGCCTCACTTTCCCTTTGCCTTCTGCCATGATTTTAAGTTTCCTGAGACTTCCTTAGAAGCTGAGTGGATGCCAGAATCATTCTTTCTGTACAGCCTGGAGAACCACGAGCCAATTAATCTTTCTTTCTTAATAAATTATCCAGTCTCAGGTATTTCTTTGTAGCAATTTTACGTGGTCTATTCAAGTTTTGGATATTTTCCTGATTCAATCTTGGTAGGTTGTATGTGTTTGGGAATTAGTCAATTTCTTCTAGATTTTCCAATTTTTCAGCATACTCTTGCTCATAGTAGCCACTAATCATCCTTTGAATTTCTGCAGTATTAGTTGTAATGTCTCCTTCTTCATTTCTAATTTATTTTGATCTTATCTGTTTTTTTTTTTTTTCTCTGAGTTAGTCTGGCTAAATTTTTGTCGATTTTGTTTAACAACAACAACAACAAAAAAAAACCCTTTTTGTTTCATGAGCTTTTGTATTGTTTTCTTCATTTTTAATTTTATTTATTTCTGTTCTGATCTTTATCATTGCTTTTCTCCTACTAATTTTGAATTTGGTTTGTTCTTGCTTTTCTAGTTCTTTAACATGGATTGTTAGATTGTTTATTTGAAGTTCTTCTTTTTTTAAGTAGGCACTGGTAGCTATAAACTTCCCTCTTAGCAGTGATTTACAGTATCCCATTGATTTTGGTATTTTGTGGTTTCATTATCATTTGTTTCAAGAAATTTTTCAATTTTTAAAAAGTTTCTTCATTGACCCACTGGGTCAATCAGCATCACATTGTTTAATTTCCATGTGTTTGTAAACTTTCCAAAATTATTCTTGTTATTGATTTCTAGTTTTATTCCAATGTGTTCAGAGAAGATGGTTGATATTATTTCAGTTTTTTGAATGTTTTAAGTCTTGTTTCTGACCTAGTATATGGTTTATCCTCAAGAGTGATACATGTGCTGAAAAGAACAACGTGTTTTTATAGTCATTTGATGAAATGTTCTGTAAATGTTTATTAGATACTTTTGGTCTATAGCATAAATTAAATCTGATGTTTCTTTTTTTTTTTTTTTTCTTTGAGGCAGAGTCTCATTCTGTTGCCCAGGCTGGAATGCAGTGGTATGATCTTGACTCACTGCAATCCATCTCCTGGGTTCAAGCGATTCTCCTGCATCAGCCTTCTGAGTAGCTGGGCTTACAGGCACTCACCACCACGCTAGGCTAATTTTTGTGTATGTTTATTAGAGATGGGGGTTCACCATTTTGGCCAGACTGGTCTCGAACTCCTGATCTCAGGTGATCCGCCCACCTCAGCCTCCCGAAGTGCTGGGATGAAAGGCGTGAGTCACCGCACCCGGCCATGATGTTTCTTCATTGATTTTCTTTCTGGAAGATCTGTCCAATGCTGACAGTGGGGTGGTGAAGTCTACAACTGTTATTATATTGAGGTCTATCTTTTTGTTAGCTCTAGTAATATTTGCTTTATATATGTGGGTGATCCAGTGTTGGGTGCACATATATTTAAACTTGTTATATCCTCTTGCTGAATTGACTCCTTTTATCATTATATAGTGACCTTCTGTGTCTCACAGTCTTTGTCTTGAAATTTGTTATTTTTTTTGATATGAGTATAGTTATTCCTGTTCTTTTTTGTTTTCCATTGGCATGGAATATTCTTTTTTTCGTTCCTTTCTTTTCAGTCTACGTGTGTCTTTAAGGGTGACTTGTGTTTCTTATAGGCAACAGATTCTTGGGTCTTTTTTTTTTTTTTTTTTTTTTTTGTACATTCAGTCACTCTATGTTTCTTGACTGGAGTATTTAATCCATATAAATTCAATGTTGTTTCTGGTAAGAAGTAACTTACTCGAGCCATTTTATTACTTGTTTTCTGATTGTTTTGTGGTTTTTCTCTTCCTTCTTTCTTTTATTTCTGTCTTCCTTTAGTGATGGTGAATTTTGGTGGTAATGTGATTTAGTTTCTCGCTTTTAATTTGTTTGTATTCATTGTATTTTTTTTTTTTTTGGTTTGGGCTTACCATCAGGATTGCAAATTCTGTCTTATAAACCATTATTCTATTCTGATAAATATTAAACGCTGTGCATAAACAAACAAGCAAAAAGAAAACTAATAAAAACTCCACAGTTTAACTTCATCACTCCGGTTTTTAACTTTTTGTTGTTTCTATTTATATCTTATTGTACTGTCTATTACTTGAAAAGTTTTTATAATATTATTTTTGAATAGTTCATTATTTGGACTTTCTGTTTAGGATAAGAGAAGTTTACACACCACAGTTACACTGTTAGAATATTCTGGACTTTTGGTATATTTACCTTTCCTAGTGAATTTTATACCTTCAGGTGATTACTTATTGCTCATTAATGTCCTTTTTTGTGATTGAAGTACTCCTTTTAGCATTTCCTTTAGGACAGGTGTGGTATTGATGAAACATCTCATTTTTTGTTTGTCTTTGAAAAGTCTGTATTTCTCCTGCATGTTTGAAGGATATTTTCACTAGATACCCTATACTAGGGTAAAAGATAATTTTCTTTCTTTTTTTTTCTTTTTCTTTTTTTTTTTTTTTTTTGAGATGGAGTTTTTTTTATTATTATTATTATACTTTAAGTTCTAGGGTACATGTGCATAACGTGCAGGTTTGTTACACATGTATACTTGTACCATAAAGATGCCATGCCACTCTCTCCTGGTCTGTAAGGTTTCCACGGAAAAGTCTGCTGACATACTTACTGGGGTTCCTTTGTATGTTATTTGTTTCTTTTTTCTTGCTGCTTTTAGGATTCTTTTTTAAATTTTTTTATCTTTGGGAGTTTGATTATTAAATGCTTTGCGATAATCTTTGGGTTCAATCCATTTGGTGATCTATAATCTTCTTGTACTTGGATATTGATATATTTCTCTAACATTGGAAAGTTCTTTGTTATTATCCCTTTGAAGAAATTTTCTACCCCTATGTTTTTCTCTACCTTTTCTTTAAGGCCAACAACTCTTAGATTTACTCTTTTGAGGCTACTTTCTAGATCCTGTTGGTTTGCTGTATTGTTTTGTTTTTTCTTTCTTGTTGTGTCACCTCTGACTGTATTTTCAAATAGCCTATCTTCCAGTTCACTAATTTTTCTGCTTGATCAATTCTGCTACTAAAAGACTCTGATGCATTCTTCACTATGTCACTTGCATTTCTCATCTCTAGAATTTCTGCTTGAGTCTTTCTAATCATTTCAATTTATTTGTTAAATTTATCTGATAGAATTCTGAATTCCTTCTTCGTGTTGTTTCTGAATTTCTTTGTGTTTCCTCAAGGGAGATATTTAGAATTCTTTGTCTGAAAGGTCACATAACTCTGTTTCTTCAAGATTGCTTCCTGGTGGCTTATTTAGTTCATTTGGTGAGGTCATATTTTCCTTGATGGTATTGATGTTAGCAGATGTTGTTTGGTGTCTGGGCATTGAAGACTTAGGTATTTATTGTAGTCTTTGCTGAGTGGATTTGTTTGTAACTGTCCTTCTTGAGAAAGCTTTCCAGATATTCAAAAAGACTTGGATGTTGTGATCTAAGCTTTATCTGTTTTCAGAGGCACCCCAAACCCAGTAACACTATGGTTCTTACTGACTCATAGAGATATTGTCTTAGAGGTCTTGGACAAGATCCAGAACAATTCTCTGGATTACCAAGTAGAGACCCTCATTCTCTTCCTTTACATTCTCCCAGAGTCTGATATAGTTTGTCTCTGTGTCCCTTTTAAATATGTTTCAATTCCAAATCCTATCTTTGTTAATGAGTACACTGAATGCTTTTAAGAGCACCGAAGTTATATGTTGAATGCTTTGCTGCTTAGCACTGGCCCAGAGGGCTAGGAGGCCTAAAAGGAAACAATGGTTTTGTGAGCCATGCCTTGGGCACTTTTACTCTGTGTAGCCTCAGGACATGGCACCCTGCATCCCAGCTACTCCAGCTCCAGCTTGGCTAAAAGGAGCCAAGGTACACATCTGGCCACTACTTCACAGAAGCAAGCCCCAAGCCTTGGTGACTTCCACTTTGTGTTGGGATTGAAGGTGCCCAGAGGACAGGAGTTGAGCTTTGGGAGCCTCTGCCTAGATTTCAGAGGATGTATGGAAATGCCTGGAAGTCCAGGCAGATGTCTGCTTCAGGGGTATAGCCCTCATGGAGAACCTCTATTAGGGCAGTGTATTAGTCCATTTTTATGCTGCTAATAAAGATATACCCAAGACTGAGTAATTTATAAGGAAAAAGAGGTTTAGTGGACTCACAATTCCACATGGCTGGGGAGGCCTCTCAATCATGGTGGAAGGTGAAAGGTACATTTTACGTGGTGGCAGGCAAGAAAGAAAATGAGAACCAAGTGAAAAGGGAAACACCTTATAAAATCATCAGATCTCATGAGACTTATTCGCCACCAAAAGAACAGTATGAGGGAGACTGCCTCCATGCTTCAATTATCTCCCACCAGGTCCCTCCCACAACACATGGGAATTATGGGAGCTACAATTCAAGATGAGATTTGGGTGGGGACACAGCCAAACCATATCAGGCAGCACAGAGGGGAAACATGGGATTGGAGCCCCCACATAGAGTCCCCACTGGAGCACTGCCTAGTAGAGCTGTGAGAAGAGGGACACTCTCCTCCAGACCTCAGAATGGTAGATCCACCAACAGCTTGTACCATGCACCTGGAAAAGCCACAGGCACTCAATGTCAGCCCTTGAAAGAAGCCAGTGAGGGTATTCTACCCTGCAAAGCCACAGGGGCAGAGCTGTCCAAGGCCTTGAGAGCTAACCCTTTGCATCAGCCTGCCCTGGATGTGAGACATGGAATCAAAGAAGATTATTTTGGAGCTTTAAGATTTAATGACTGCCCTGCTGGGTTTCAGACTTGTGTGGGGCCTGAAGCCCCTTTGTTTTGGCATTTTTTTCCCCACTTATAATGGGAGCATTTACCCAATGTGTGTATCCCCATTGCATCTTGGGAGTAACTAACTTGTTTTTGATTTTGCAGGGTCATAAGTGGAAGGAACTAACCTGTTTCAGGTGAGACTTTAGATTTGGACTTTTGAGTTAATACTGAAATGACTTAAGACTTTAAGGTACTCTTGGAAAAGCATGATTGGTTTTGAAATGTGAGGAGAAGGACATGAGATTTGGGAGGAGCCAGGGGAAGAATGACATGGTTTGACTCTGTGCCCCCACCCAAATCTCATCTTGAATTGTAACCCTGCACATTTTGGTGGAGGGACCTAGTGGGAGGTGATTGAATCATGGGGGTGGATATCCCCCTTGCTGTTCTTATGATAGTGAATGAGTTATTAGGAGATCTGGTTGTTTGAAAGTGTGTGGCACTGCCTCCTTCACTGGCTGTCTCTCCTGCTTCATTACGGTAAGACATGCTTGCTCCCCCTTTCCCTTCTGCCAAAATTGTAGGTTTCCTGAAGCCTCCCAGTCATGCTTCCTCTTAAGCCTGCAGAACTGTGAGTCAATTAAACCTCTTTTCTTCATAAATTACCCAGTCACAGGTAGTTATTTATAGTAGTGTGAGAATGGACTAATACAGAGTTTCTCTCTGTGTTCTGAGCCACCTAAAGCTGGGGTTGGAGTGGCACAAGTACTCCTGTGGCCACCACCACTATGACTGTGCTGGATGAGACCTGAAGCGAGCACAGCAGTAGTCCTTGCCCAAGGCCTGCTGTAACCACTTCCTAGTTACACTGCCTATGTTCACTCAAGGCCCTGGGGCCATACAATTATTATGTGTCAAAGCCATCTTTGACTGTGTCCTTTCATTCAAGGTGGGAAGCTCCCCAGGCTTCAGGTTGGGCCAGAGGTGCTACACAGGAGTCGGGAACTAGGATTTAAAAACCTTAGAAGTCTACCTAGTGTTCTATTGTACTGTAGCTGAGCTGGTACTTAAACCACAAGAATCAGTTCTTCCCATTCTTCTTTCCCCTTTCCAAAGGCAGAGGAGTCTCATCCTGTAGCCACCACCACCAGCACAGGTCAAGGGGAGTACTGCCAGACTACTGCTGATGTTTTCTTAAGTTCAAAGGGTTCTTAAGTCAGTTTGTGGTAAATACTGCCTGGTCTGTGACTCACCCTTCAGGGCACTGGGTTCCCTGCTGGCCCAGAGCAGGTCCAGATATACTGTCCATGTATCAAGTCCATGGAATCAGGGACCCCAAGAGTCTGCTTGGTGCTCTATTCACCGTTGGTTGTGCTGGTACCTATGGTACAAGACAAAGTCCCTTTTACTTTTCCCTCTACTTTTCTCAAACAGAAGGAGTTTTGCCCCGTAGTCACCACAGCTGGTAACTTGTCATGTCTCACCTGAAGTCAGCAGTTCTTAAAGGCTTACCAATGCCCTCAACATAGTACCTGGGTATTGTTTCTGGTTATTCAGGCTCAAGGGTTCTTTAGTTAGCAGGTGATGAATGCTTCCAGGAATGGGTCCTTCCCTTCAAGGCAGTAGGTTCCCTTCTTGGCAAGGGTGTGTCTAGAATTGTCATCTAGAAAGACAAAGTCCTCCCCACTTTTCCCTCTCTTTAAGCGGAAGGCAGGGGTCTTTTTGGAGCTGGGAGCTTTCCAGCCTGGGGTTAGGGGAGGGGTGATGTCAGCACTCCCTTAGCAGCCCCAGCTGGTGTCTCAGTAAGTCACGTGTCTCCCCACTCCCCTGTATCTTGGCCCAGTTCAGCACTGTAATTCTCCTATGAGTTGCGGTCTCTATGGCCTAGGCTGCCTTTCAAGTTTATTTAGAGCACAAAGCACTTCAGCCTGCAGTGGCAAGGTTTGCAGGAACTTGTTCTTGCAGGAGTGGGAGGGGCAATTGGTGGTGCCTTCTATTCTGCCATCTTGCTTCACTCTTCCTAATCTTATTGGGAAGACATCTAGATTCTCACTATTAAGTATGATGCTGGATGCTGGCTATAGGTTTTTTGTACCTGTTCTATTCCAAGCGAGGAAGCTCCCCCATTTTTATTTTGCTGTGAGTTTTTATTACAGATGGGGGTTGGAGTTTGTCAAAAAACATTTTCTACATCTGTTGATATGATCATATGCTTTTTTCATTTTTAGCCTGTTAATATACTAGACTATATTAATTGATTTTTGAATGTTGAACCTGTTTGCCTACTTGGAATTAATTTCACTTGGTTGTGGTATATAATTCTTTTTATACATTGTTTGATTCAATTTGCAGTTTTTTTTTTTTTTTTTTTTTTTTTTTTTGAGACGGAGTCTCGCTCTGTCGCCCAGGCTGGAGTGCAGTGGCCGATCTCAGCTCACTGCAAGCTCCGCCTCCCGGGTTTACGCCATTCTCCTGCCTCAGCCTCCCGAGTAGCTGGGACTACAGGCGCCCGCCACCGCGCCCGGCTAGTTTTTTGTATTTTTTAGTAGAGACGGGGTTTCACCATGTTAGCCAGGATGGTCTGGATCTCCTGACCTCGTGATCCGCCCGTCTCGGCCTCCCAAAGTGCTAGGATTACAGGCTTGAGCCACCGCGCCCGGCCTCAATTTGCAGTTTTTTGAGGATTTTTGCATCATGTTTTTGAGAGATATTGGACTCTCGTTTTTCTGTCTTGTAATGTATTTTTCTGGTTTTGGCAGTAGGTTAATGCTGGCCTTATAGAGTGAGTTAGGAAGTGTTCCCTCTGCTTCTATTTTTTTGGAAGAAATTGTAGAGAACTGGTATAATTTCTTCATTGAATATTTGGTCAATTTTACCAGTGAATTGATGGGCGAAGTAACACATGCCTGTAGTTTTACATACTCGGGAGGCTGAGGCAGGAGCCCAGGAATTTGATGCCAAACTGGGCAACAAAATAAGACCCTGTCCCAATACTTCCCTCCAAAATTACCAGTGAACCCATCTGGGCCTGGTGTTTTCTTTTTGTTTCTCAAAGTAATTAATTATTGATTTAATTTTTTAGTAGATACAGGCCTACTGAAAATATCTCTTTCTCCTGTATGAGTTTTGATGAATGAGAGGAATTGCTTCATTTTATATAAGTTTTCAAATTTGTGGGCATAGAGTTTTTCTTTTCTTTTCTTTTTTTTTTTTTTCTTTTTTTGCTATCCCTTTAATGTCTATGGAAATTGTAGTTATGTCTTCCACTCTGGTTTTAATTGCACATTTTGTATGATTCCATTTTGTCTACTTTTTAGGCATGCAAATTATACTTCTTCTTAAACTTTTAAAAAGTGGTTGCCTTTGAGTCTGAATATACATTTAGAAGTAATCTGAGTCCTCTTTCGAATAATATGTATCACTTCCCATGTAGTGAAAATATAACAGATCATTTCCAGTTCCTCCCTCCAGTCCCTTATAACATTGATGTTATTCATTTTATTTATCTATAAGCTTTAATTGGTAAATATATACCTTCTATTATTATTTTGAACAAACTGTCACCTGTTAGATTAATTAAGAGTCATTGAGGAAAGTGGGGGTGGATGTAAGTAACTTACATTATTTAATCACTGTGTGCCAGGCTAGGTTCAATACTCTATGGCATGATTGTGTCACCCTGAGAAATAGATATTATTCTCATTTTTCTATGGATGAGGCATAGAGAAGTAAAAGTATTACCATAGTGTGCCCACTTCTTACCACCTCTGTCACCAATCTGTTTATTACAAACTGCTGTCATCTCTCAAATATACCAAGCTTACTTCTACCTCAAGGCCTTTGCCCTTGTGGTTTCTTCAGCCTAAAACACTCTTCCCCTTAGCCTGATGGCTCACTCTCATTTCATTCAGTTCTCTGCTCCAGTATCACATGACAGAGATGTTTTCTGTGATATCTCAAATAACAACCCCCATCTTTCTGGCCTCTTACTCCACTTCATTTTTAGAGTACTTGCCAGCACCCAACATGTTGCATATTTGTTTTTGTCTGTCTTTTTTCACTAGAGTGTGAACTCTTTGAGGGATTCATGAAGAAAGGGACCTTGTCTGACTTATTTTCCCTTGTACCTTAGTTCCTGAACAGGCCTGGTACCCAGTCAGTCACTAGCCCAAGGTCACACACCTAACGACTAGGAAAGTCAGCATTCTAACCTGTCTGTGGAGCTTAAACTGACATTCTTTCTCCTGCTCCTCAGAATACCTGCTCATTTCTTCAATGACTCGAGCCGATTTCAGACTAGACTTGGAAGAGATTTGGCTTTGGGTGAGGGGACATCAGGGAGCAGGGCCCAGTAGAGAAGAGGCAAAGTAATATCTTGGAGATTATGTGTGGCAGAGAAGGGCTTTTCCTTCTCCCCAGAGAGGAGAAGCAGCAGTGGGCAGAGGACAAGGAAGAGGTAGGCAAGTGTAGTGGAAGGAAAGTCAGTGGTTGTCTCTGTGATGTGGTTTTACAGGTGCCAGGAAAGTTCCCTACCCCTAAATTTCTTTCCCAGACGCTTGACATTCTACTTGTAGTGATTCATTTCTTTTCAGGAAGTTACCAGTGGGTTTTCACAGAAGATAACACTGGATGTAAGCCCCCTGGAATGAAAGAGATTTCTCTGAATCTTGAGGCAACTCTTTGTGAGGATCTGAGGAATAATTCGAGAAGAGTATTCCAGACACATGGGGCCTTGGGAGGGCTACAGAGGATGTCAATGCAAGAAAGGGGTGAGATCCTTCTGTTTTTGCTGAGAAGCGTTCTAGCCTTTGCTACTCAAATTTTGGTCCTCAGATCAGCAACAATAGTATCATCTGGTAACTTGTTGGAAATGAAGAATCTGAGGTCCCACTCCAGACCAGAATCAGAGTCTGTATTTTAGAAAGATCTACATATTATTCACGTATACATCCAAGTGTGAGAAGCTAGAGTTATTTGTAGTTATAGTTTTTTAATTTCCATTGCTATATAGTAGTCCATTGTCTGAATATACCACAACTTATATATCCACAAGCTAGAAACTTCTAGAGTAGTAAATATGTCTGTGGCAGGGAATATGCATAATACAGTCAGACTTTCAAAGTATACTTTTTTCATATAGCAAGAATATTTTTTTTTTCACATCTGAGGGATCACCAACACAACACTGTCAGAATATGTCAGAATATGAATTTCAGGTGTCTGATCATACAAATGTAGTAAGCACAGAAAAAGAAAGGTTTTCCTGAGTCTTAGTTGCTTTCTCTCAAGCTAACTAAGCCTTCTCTTGCCCCAGGTGGACTGGCATTGCTCTTCAGTCATTTGCTTGGGTTTTCTCCCTCTCAAGTCCTTCCCAACAACATGGGACAGGTACTATCTTATCTCTTGATCCATGGCAGTGTCCTACCATGAGCAAGAACAGACATCAGAGGCCTCTACTTCACTTTTTAAACTTCTCAAATGACTCAAGGTCCTTTTCTCTCAATCCTAGTTCAGATTTAGACTTAAAGATGGAAAAAGGGACAGCTGTTGGACCCCAAGAAGACCAGGTAATTTAGAGGTTTAAAGAATAAAGGCTTTGGACAGTGTTTGGCACACAGCCTATTGACTTCCTATTTCTCTCCCTGTGAGAGGCTCAAGTTCCTAGGATTCCCCCATCTTTGATGCTTTCTGGGGTGATTCATAGTGGATAAAGTACCCCCCTTTTCTTTCTCCCAATCCCTCTTTGGTGATGTGGTCTGATGGTGCCTGACTTGTAGATTGACAAGATAACAGTATCTAAAGCATACAATTCACATAACCCAAAGAATGATAGGTACACCTGTATCTAACTTGCTTGCACACCAAGGGGAGCCATTGCCTGTGTTTTGTGGGTTGAAACATTGTAAGGCAGCTGCTGCACTGAATGATTTAGTCAGGAGACTGATAGGAGAAAATAATTGTAAGTAGAATTGAAGTGTGTAATTAAGCCTATTAAGGAAAGGAAGAAGATGGAGAAGTGGGCAGAAAAACAAGCCAGATAATCTGAATAGGCAAGGCAGGAACATTTAGGTTGACACTTAGGCTTTTGTGCTGTGGTTTTGAAATTTCATTTTGATAAAGGAAGATCTCTGATTGAAGTAGGAACACATTCTGATTGATAATGCAGAGAAGTAACAGCAGCTCTCAGGTCTGGTAATATGTTTGAAATAGTGGCTTCTTAAAACCTAGGTCTGGATATTTGGATAACGTTCCCTAGAGCTTTTTCTCTTTAAGTAAAAATTCTTAAACTGCTGCAAGGTTATTGGGGCTGTTTGGGCTCAGGCCAGGGAGGTGTGTCAGGCTGCCCAAGGTGTTGACTAACGAGGCTTGGAGAAGGAGCCTCAGTTTCTAATTAGCAACAAATGTTCACAGAATGAAAACAATATTGGTGAAATGCTATCTCATTCTTAGGCCCTAGTTCTAAAACTCCAGTGTGTCTCAGAATAACTCAGCATGCTTGTTAAATATGTAGTTCCCTTGGTTCCAACTCCCAGAGATTCGGTTTCTTGTGGTTCTGACTGAAGTGGTCCAGACCAAACTTTGAGAAACATTGTTTATCAGGAAATATACTGGCCAAATGAAAAATTGTTTTAATAAGAAATGATTTTTCTCATCTCCAGGGCTTAGTGTACCTATCAGTATTTACCATTTTAGATTGACCACACCAGATGTTTCCCATGGTCTTTAGATGTGTATGTGCAAAGTGGTCAGTGAGTGTCCTATGAAGGAGAAGGTTGGAGTATGAAAGCAAAGAAAAATGTCTGGGCCCCATATGTGAAAGAGGCCCTAAACAAAGCAGGAGTGTGGTCTGATAAGTAGGCTGGAGAAGGATTGAAGGAGCTGAGATTGTATAGCTTCAAAAGTGAAAATTCAAGAGAGATGTAGCTTTTGGCTTAAGGAAAGCTGATATGGGGAAGAAGGAACACCCTGTTGGGTCTGTGTGCCTCCAATATGTTAAAGGGAAAGTGAGATGAAACTAGTATTTACTGAATATATACTAATCTGAAAGTTACAGGACGGCAGGTTTAAGCTCCACAAAAATACAACATTTCTAATGATGGATGGGCTGCCATGAGGGTAATGAGGCACCCATCACTGGAAGTGTGCAAACCAATGATATCTTTTCTATATGTGGATGCCATCATTAAGTAATGATGCTAGCAATGGTGCTTGAAAAGTGAGGGAAGGAGAAGGCTGGACCGGACGACTTTTAAGGTCCTTTGGTAAAACTAAATAAAGTTAGTCTTTGGCACACCTGCTTTCCTATTCTGTAACCTCTCAACCACAGACTCCTTATGCTGCCCGCCTAGCCTGTCAGAAGATACACTGAGGCTTCTGGGACCTGAGCAACCCTTTCACTCCCCAGAGGCATTTGCATTTTAAAAGCAGAACAGCATAAGAAGTAATGCAGAACCTAATGCTAACATTTTGAGTATCAGACATTTGCAGATGTCCTGAACCCTCAATGTAGAGATTGTTGTTCACAACAGTCTACATATTTTCTACATATAATACATATTTTCTACATACATATTTTCTACATATTTCTACATATAAGGTTGTTCCTAAGCATAAAGAGCCCCTGTATAGAGCCTGGGAACATGTAGGCTTATCCACCTGTTGGTATTATCTTGCCCTAGGCTTTGAGCACCTCTGAGGTCAGAAAAATCTGGAAAATTTCAAACAGTTAGTTACCAGCATCTGGTCTGAGGATTCCCAGCTATACTTTTTCTGTCATGTAAAAGGATGCACAATTTAGAACACAATTGTTTCGTGTGTATTGGGTGGGAGGAAGAACATGAATAACAAGAAAATAACATAGATGTTAAAGCTGTAAAACTGGCTTGAAATTTAAGCAAAGGGACTGAAGAACTGAAGCACCTCCATCTGAGGAATGTCTGACCCCTTGATTTTGTGTAACTAGCTGAAGGAGGGAGAGAAGGCAGCCTTGTGGAGTATTAGAAGGTATACTGGGCTGAGAGCAGCTCTGCTACTAAGGACCTCAAGCAAATTGATTTATTTCTCTGGTCCTCAGTACTACTCTCTGTAAGGTGAGGGGAGCCTCTTCCTGGCTCCCGAGACAGGAAGAGGAGTTGGTCCAGAGCCTAATCCCCATTGGTCAGGTAAGATGTAACACTCCCATTAATCTTACCTCCAATCCTTGTATGCCCATGTGTAAGAGCGTGAAGGGCGCTGAGAGGCCATTAGAGGAAAGACAGTAGAGGGTGATGTGTAAGAGCACAGCTAGTCCTCAGTATCAATATTGAGTCTTTTACCCAGGAGTTATGTGGCTTTGGGAAAGTCACTTAACTTCTCATTGTTTCCATTTATGCAAGGAGCACCTGCCTCACAGGATTGTTGGGAATATGGAGTGAGACAGTGGTTGCCAGCACTCAGCACAGTTTGTGCAAGAGTAAGGGCTGTATAAATGCAGTAGTTGTTATTATGATAATCATTCCACTGCTTCTGGTGTCCTTGACTTTTATCCACATCACACCATGCACAGGAGTTGTGTTGCTTAAGTAGGGAAAAGTTTGCAAATCATGATTATCACAGCAAGAAGAGGCTATTTGCCTCTGCTTCCTCTCTGGAGGGTGAGACAGGTAGAGTAGTATCTTCTTCCTCTATTGGCTTTGGGCTAGAGCTTGTGGTTACTTCTGGGCTAGGCACATCCACAAACCTCAGTTTTTCGCTACTCATGCCTTTAGCAGGGAAGTGCTCCTGCTGGCTTGGAGGTTGTGAGCCAGGGAGTAGTGAACTGTTTTCACTGGGAATTTGGCCAGGGAGCAGAGGAAATACAGGCTTGGGTGGGGCCAGGCTTTCTAGTTGGTAAGCATGAACAATAGGAGGAGAGGGCCCCAGCTGGAATACCTGAGCAGAGAAGAAAGAGAACAAAGATAGACAGATGGGAGCTCCAGTGGCCTCAGGGCCCTACCTGCCAAGTTTAACCTGCCAAGTTAGCAGGCCCTACCTGCTAACACATTCTAGTGTAAGCCAAGTGGGCTCTGTACTAATTTCTCCCATCAAGTCTGCTATATATGCTTGAAAATAGTGCTTCTTGGTAAGTCAGTGAACTGTGATAATGGAGAATATGCATGCATGCATTCATTACATACTGAGAGGCAGTGTAATGGAATGGTTAAGAGCAGGACTGAAGCCAGACTGCTTGGGTTTGAATCCTTTCGCCAAAACTAACCATCTGTGTTCATTTAGTTATCTGAGCCTCAGTTTCCACATCTTTAAAATGCAGATAATAGTACATACTTTCTAGGCTTGTTGTCAGTATCAAGTAAGTTTATAGATGATAACAGTGCCTGTAATACAGTGACCATTCTACGAGTGATTATTATTGCCTTTAAATCAACAAGCAGTTAAATCAACAATTAAGTCACCAATGTTAACTCTGTGCCATGCTGGGTACAGAACATAAAAATGATGTATAAGATGTAGTACCTGCTCTGAAAGACCTCATATGTGGTGGTGTGGTGCAAATAACCTAGAATGACGAGGCTGAAGACCTGAGTTTGATACTTTGCTCTACTACCCAGAATTGTACAATAGTAGGTTGAAGTGGAGGTCATCTGGTCCAACATTATTTCTCTCTTGCAATCTGATACATAAACTCCCTACTGCCTGCCATACAATGATAGTCAGACTGTGTTTGCATGCCTTCAGAACAAGGAGCTCACTCCCTGTCGAGGTAAGCCATGGCACATTATTTAATTACTCCAGGCCTCATTTTCTTATGCATTAAAATTATGGAAAACAATATCGACATCAGAGGATCTCTGTGAACGTCAAAACAATAATGGCTGGAAATCTGTTAAGCACTCTCAGACTTCAGCACCCTGTTCAATAGGGTCAGGAAAAGTCACTTCAGGGTACATGTGGGACTGATAGCGTTTCAAATGTAACAAACCTGCACGTTATGCACATGTACCCTAGAACTTAAAGTATAATAATAATAAAAAATAAATAAATAAATAAAGGAACAGGAGAAGATTCTGCCTCCATTTCTTGTGATACTTACATAGAATGGAGTGTGTTTCTATGAACCAATGACCAGGAGTTGAGAAGAAGTAGAGTTTTCATTGCATTGTGGGAAGGAAATTCTCTCAAGCATGATTGACTAGGGGCAGAGTGGAGACAGGTGAAGCTGTGCTGCCACCTTCCACTTCTCACAAAGATAAACCTTTGCTACCTGCTAGGCTGTGGCAAGGGGAGATATGGCAACTGAAACTGCTCTATAGGACACTGATAATAGGCTCATGTACTAGGTCTCACACACTGCCAACTTCTTGACTGACATGTGAATTCCTGCCTAGGCCCAGAGGCATGCTGTCACACTGAGCAACTAAATGTCTGTGTCAGCAATCGTAGGAGCAGCAAGACCAGACCAGGCTTTCCCCTTTGGCTGTGATATATGTGAGCATGCACTGTTGGTTAAGAGACTTCTCAAATTCTAGAATGCCGAGACTGAGAGGACTTCTTCAAGGTTATTTAGTCCATTCCCCTGCCTCCATGCAAGACTACACCTAACCCCTCTCGGACAGATCTGTCCTGTTTTTAAAGCTCTGCAGAGAGAAATATTATGCAGCCTCCTCTACATGCCTGTTGCACTGCTTAATGACTCATAGATGGGAAGTTCTTCCTCTTGTTTTATCCTACCTTATATTACAATCTTTGCTGGTTTTTGTTTTTGTTTTTTGTTTTTGATTTTTTTTTTTTTTGAGATGGAGTCTCACTCTGTCACCCAGGCTGGAGTGCAGTGGCGCGATCTCGGCTCTCTGAAAGCTCTGCCTCCCGGGTTCACGTCATTCTCCTGCCTCAGCCTCCTGAATAGCTGGGACTACAGGCGCCCACCACCGCGCCTGGCTAATTTTTTGTATTTTTAGTGGAGACAGGGTTTCACCATGTTAGCCAGGATGGTCTGAATCTCCTGACTTTGTGATCCACCCACCTCAGCCTCCCATATTACAATCTTTGTATTATGTCCTCTTAGTGTCCACAGAGTCCTGCACACATGTAAATCAAATCTGTTCAATTTTCTCCAAGAACAGATCCAGGGTTACAAACTTATAAGGAGGTCAATGATGATTCAACAGAATAAGGAACTTGTGAAGGATTAGCAGTGACCAGAAAAGGAACCCCTAAGAGACACGAGTTCCTTGTTTATAAAAGAACTAAAGCAGAGCAAGTGTAGGATACTACAGTACTGATACTTATGTGGTGGCGTTTACTAGAGGACCCTTAAGTCATTTTTGGCCTTGGTTTTCTGCAAAATTTGGTCAATTTTCTCCCTCTCCCCCTAACTCTGTGAGCTCTGTGCCTCCATCTCCCAGAGGTCACCTCAGCCCCCTGTCAGGGCAGAAGGGGAGCAGTTATCTGTGATAAACAGATTGAATCCAGCCCTGATAAAAGATTTTTAGTCTCACAGTCTCCAAAGCCCATGCTTTGTCCATGTGCTCAGTATAGCAAGGGTCAAAATGCCCACAATTGTGAACTTCTTGCAAATTTGTGAATTGTTCTTTGAAGAGCATTATGTGTTTTTGTTATTAATGTTACTTGATCTACACAAAGTAAGCTTGGAGGTGCTTAGGGAAGGTATCATTTTGACCATTTTTCAGATAAGGTAAATGAAGTTCAACAGAATTGGATATTACCCCAGAGCTAGCATTTCCAACAAGAGCTTTTCATCCCAAACCTAGTGCTCTTTTTCTAACACATCTCACTCATTTCTCCTACTATAAACAAAAGAGTTGGCCAACTTTGTGCTGTTCCAAAGAACTGTATCAGGACCAGAGGACAGAAATTATAGGAAGAGAGATGTCAAGTTACAAACAAAACAAAAATTTTAGCCTAGAGCCTTGGCTATAGAGGGCTGCTTCGAGATTGAGTGAGATCCTCAGCGACAGGGAGTAGAAATGAAGATTTCTTGCTGGGAATGTTAAAGAGAGAGTCCAAACCTAGAAGGGAGCTGAGGAGTAGATTGTTTCTGAGGCTGCCATTGACAGGCCTTCCCAGTCACCCAGCTCTTTCTAAGCAGTAGTTTTAGAGCAGGGCTGACCCTGAAATACCTGCTCAACATCCCACCCCAACCCCCCAGAGACAGAGGCTAAATCCCTCTTTGTTTTCCTGACTACAGCCCAGCTAGTTAACTTCTCTACAAATGAATGGCTGGTTTTCCGTGCCTTTTCCTCTAGGCTGAAACATCTGTTTCCTCTCAGTCTCACTTCTAAGAGCAATACCCTGGGCTATGCAAGCCACTTATCTCACTTATTTTTGTTTCTTTTCCTCCTGCCTGTCCTCCTTGAGACTTGGCCTGTGGAATGGGGCTGGTATAAACTGCTATTCCCATCTCTTCCCGCTGCTTTCTCTTTTTTCCTTTTACCATGGTGCTTCCTCCCAACTTCCAACCCCAGCCTCCTCTACCCCATCCCCAAGCTAGCCTGGAGCTCCACAACATGGCTTCAAGGTTGACCAAACAGTAATTTACTCTTCAGCAAATTCTTGTCTTTCTCCCACCTCTCTAAGCTGACTTTCAGTCTCCTTCATACTCAAATTTTAAATAGGGAAACTGAGGCCCCAAGGGTGTTAGGATGAGCCAGTTCTTCTAGGACAGGGGTTAGCAAGTTTTTTTTTTTTTTTTTTTCCTACAAATGGACAGATTGGAAACATTTTAAGCTTTGTGTGTCACTTGCAGTATCTATTACATATTCTTCTTTAAAATAATTCTTTAAAAAGTAAAAATCAGTTTTCACTCACAGACCTTTCTAAAACAGGCCCCTGGCTGGACTTGGCTCAAATTTAGCAATTTGCCAACGCCTACTCAACAAGATTCTCTCGATTCATTGTTTAACAACTTCACTGTCAAGAAATTTTCCAGGACGGGTGCAGTGGCTCATACCTGTAGTCTCAGTAGTTTGGGAGGTCAAGGTAGTAGGATTGCTGGAGCCCAGGACTTTGAAGCTTCAGTGAACTGTGATTACACCACTCTGTCTGGGCAACAGAGTGCAACCTTATCTCTAAAAAATAAAAATAAAAGTAAAAAATAGAGAAAGTGAGAACAAAATTCTCCTCAGCATCTAACTTTTGTCCCTCATGGTGCTGCTTTTCTGTTTGTTTGTTTTTGTTTTGTTTGTTTTTTGAGACAGAGTCTCACTCTGTCACCCAGGCTGGAGTGCAGTGGCGCGATCTCGGCTCACTGCAAGCTCCGCCTCCTGGGTTCACGCCATTCTTCTGCCTCAGCCTCCCTAGTAACAGGCGCCTGCCACCACGCCCGGCTAATTTTTTGTGTTTTTAGTGAAGATGGGGTTTCACCGTGTTAGCCAGGATGGACTGGATCTCCTGACCTCGTGATCCACGCCCCGCCCCCCCCAACCTCAGCCTCCCAACATTATGGTGCTGTTTAAGGCCATTAACCCTTGGTAAAAAATTTCTGTAAAAGTTTCCTTGTTGTTGTTTCTTAAAGTGCTCATCCCCTGTGGCTCTTGTCCATTTCCTAGAATTCCTTACTGGCTTCCTTTCCCCCTCTCCCTAACAGCAATACACCTTGATTTCTGTCTCCCTTTTACTTCTGCCCTCCACCCTTGTGTTAGTCTGTTTTCTGTTGCTTACAACAGAATACCTGAGACTGAAATTTATTTCTCACAATTCTGGAGGTTGTGAAGTCCAAGGTCAACGGAGCACATCTGGCAGAGTCCTCATGACTCAATCACTGTTAAAGGCCCCACGTCTCAATACTGCCATATTGGGGATTATGTTTCCACATGAGTTTTGGAAGAGACATTTAATCCATAGCAACACCTGAAACTATTTCCAAGGAAACCAAACCATAAGGGGTTAGAAGGTGAAATTGGATAGTGAATCTTTGGAGCCCCACATTCTCTTTTCAAACTATTTTCCTAGTTCTATTTGGCTCGAATCTGTGGATGTTAGTGAGCTTTTTCTGTAGACTTCAGGTCCCCTTGCTGTTAGTTCTCTGAGGATATTTCCATGCCTTTCTTGTCCTTCAGGCTCCAGGAATTTGGCTCCTATTCCACCCTCTCTCTTTTCCCAGTTAATTTCTTGGCACCTGGACTGTCAGAAAATCATGACGTCATTTTCCTCTGCATAGCCTACCATTTGTCTTTTGAAATAAGAATATACACCCTACTTATGTTTTGTGGGGAGACTGTTCAAAAGTAAGAAAACTCAGATTTATCGAATGCCTACTCTGTGCTAAGCACTGTGCTGGATACCACTCTGCTTATCAACATATAGAATAATCAACAAAGAATGAATTAATTATTTTTATTTTCTACATGGTGAAATTGAGGCTTAGGGAAGTAGAACGACTTACATAGAGCCACATAGCCGGCAAATGATAAAGCTGGGGATTTCCCCCTACTATTAGGTTGAACCATCTGAAATTGCTGTTTTTATGGGTCAACAATGATCAAATATTGGCTTTTTCACATGTTTCAACCTAACAGAATGGCCATGAGGCCAGGAATATTTTTCTATTTTCTTCACTCTTATGGCTCCATAGCCCTGACCAGTGCTTGATCTATAGTAGGGTCTCAATACATGTTTGTTGAATGAAAGAATGAAAATATATGCCTGTGTTCAAAGTCCACAACTTTTCCCCTATGGTAATATTTCCCAAACTTCAGCCATTTTGGGACATCTTCAAAATTTTGCCATGTCTACATATCTAGGTACTTTAGAAAATCATCTGCCAGGTGTTGATAATACTTCAGTGAAATGAGTGCTACCCCTTTGATACTTCTGTCCTTAAGACTCTCCTGGCAGTAGGGAGGAATGAGTTAATAAATGTAGCAAAACAAAGGTACCAGAGTTATTTAAAAGTCTAGGAAGAAAACAATCCTAGAAGCAAACAGCAGATGAAGACACATATATTTATAAAAATATGAAAATTCAGTAAGAAAGGTGAATGGGTCAGACTTTGGTATGATATGTGCACCAAGACTACTCTCTGCCTTCTCTCACTCAGTTTAGAGAAGCAGAGACTCCATTTCCTTCTGTTGTCTGATTGCTCTGGCTAGGACTTCCTGTACTGTGTTGAAGGGGGTGGTGACAGTGGGCATCCTTGTCTTGTTCCAGATCTCAGAGGGACTGTTTTCAACTTTTCCTCATTCAGTATTATGTTTGTTGTGGGTTTGTCATAGATGGCTTTTATTACATCGAGGTATGTCCCTTGTATGTTGATTTGGCTGAGAGTTTTAATTATAAATGGATGCCAGATTTTGGCAGATGTTATTTTCTGCATCTGTTGAGATGATCATGTGATGTTTGTTTTTGATTCTGTTTATGTGGTGTATAACATTTATTGACTTGCATATGTTAAACTGTCCCTGCATCCGTGGTATGAAACTCACTTGATCACGCTGGTTTATCTTTTTTGATATGTTGTTTGATTCAGTTAGATAGCATTTTGTGAAGGATCTTAGGATCTATATTAATCAGGGATATTAATCTGCAGTTTTCTTTTTTGGTTATGTCCTTTCCTGGTTTTGGTGATACTGGCTTCATAGAATGATTGAGGGAGGGTGCCCTCTTTCTCTATCTTGTGGAATATCTAGTGTCAATAAGATTAGTACCAATTATTCTTTGAATGTCTGGTAGAATTTTGCTGTGAATCCCTCTGGTCTTGGAGTTTTTCTTGTTTGTTTGTTTGTTTTTGTTTTTGTAATTTTTAAATTACCATTTCAATCTCACTGCTTGTTATTGGTTTGTTCAGAGTATCTAATTCTTCCTGATTTAAGCTAGGAAGGTTGTAGCTTTCCAGGAATCTATCCATCTCCTCTAGGTTTTCTAGTTTATGCACATAAAGTTGTTCATAGTAGCCTCGAATGATATTTTGTATTTCTGTGGTGTCAGTTGTAATATCTCTCTTTTCATTTCTAATTGAGCTTATTTGGATTTTCTTTCTTGTTTTCTTGGTTAGTCTTGCTAATGGTCTATCAATTTCATTTATCTTTTCAAATAACCAGCTTTTCGTTTCCTTTATCTTTTGTATTTTTTCTTTTGCTTCAAGTTCATTTAGTTCTGCTCCTGCTGAGAGGTGGAACTTTCAAGAAAGCATCAGCTATGGCAGTATGGAGAGGAACAGGTGGTGCACGCGGCCCTAGATCTCCCAAGAGTATATGCCCTTTGTTTTCAGTTACCAGGTTGGGTAAAGAAGGACCATTAGGTGGGGACAAAGCTAGGTGTGTCTGAGCTCAGACTCTACTTGGGCAGCTCTTATTGCGGCTTCTGTGGGCAATGCAGTTGAGGTTTCTAGGTCAATGGAGTTATGTTTCTAGAAGGATTACAGTTTCCTTTGCTATCATGCAGGATGTCACAGAAGTGGGGGAAAGCCGGCAGTTACAGACCTCATCCACCTTCCATGCAACCCAAAGGACCGTCTCACTCCCACCGTGCCTCCTCCCCACAACAGCACCAAGTTTGTTTCTAGGCAATGGGTGAGCAGGGCTGAGAACTTGCTCCAAGATACCCACCTCCCAGCTGCAAAAATAAGTAGGGCTTTGCTTCTTCCACTGCCTATGGAGTCTTCATACCAGATTTACACCTTTCCCTGAGTTCTGGCCAGGAGACTTCTCAACCAGTTCAAATTGTTACAAAGTTCAGCTGGAGGTTTCCTTCTTCCTGTGGCCTTTTCCTAGTACCTCTGGCAGCCCTCGTCAAGAACCCCTGTGAGGCGAGGCAGAAATGGCTTGGTAGGGGACCCAGTGAGCCTGCAGGGGTTTACCCACTGCTTCCTCTACCCCTGTATTTCACTCAGCTCTCTAAATTGACTCGACTCCAGGTAAGGTCAGAATCTTCTCTCATAATTTAGATCTCAGGTTCCCCAGTTGGGGTTGTATGTTCAGGGATGGATGATTTCCCTTTCCCATTTCCAGTTTTGACACTCGTAGTATTTGTGGTGTCTCCCAGGTCCTGCAGGAGCAATCCATTGCCTTCAGAGGATCTGTGAGTTCTTTTGGCTTTCTTAATGTATTCCCGCAGTTGTTCTGAAGCAAAAGTTCATGATGCGAGCCTATACATGTTGTTCTGTCCATCTGAGTGGGAGCTGCTATCTAGTCTTGCCTCCCATCCACCATGAACTCTCACAAGCTGGTTTTTTTGAGAAGATCAACAAAATTGACAAATCTTTAGGTAGTTTTACCTAGATAAAAAGAGAAGATTCAAATAACTTAGAATCAGGAGTAAAACAGGGACATTACTACTGGCCTTGTGGAAATAAAATAATTATAAAGGAATATCATGAACAATTAAAAGCCAACAAATTAGATAACTTAGATGAAATTCACAAATTCTGAGAGAGACTCAAACTACTGGTACTGACTCATGGACAATTAGCTAATGTGAGTAGATTTATCACAACGGAGGAGATTGAATGAAGAAGCTAAACACTATCCACAAACAAAAGTCAAAAATCCAGATATCTTCAATACTAAGTTCTATCAAACTGTCAAAGAAGAATTAATATCAATCTTTCACAAACTCTTTCCAAAAATTAAAAGGAAGTAACACTGCCTAACTTATTTTATGAGGCCAGTATTATCCTGATACCAAAACCAGACAAGGACATCATAAGATAATAAAACTGCAGACTAATATTTATGAATATGGATGTAGTAATCCTCAACAAAGTACTACCAAACTAAATCCAGCAACATATTAAAATAATTATACCTCACAACCAAGGGGAATTTGTCTCAGGAATGAAAGGTTAGTTTAATATCAGAAAATCAATTAATGTAATACATTGTGTCAATAGAACAAAAAATGAATTCACGTGATCTTCTCAATAGATGCAGAAAGAGCATTTTACAAAATCCAGAACACTTTCATGATAAAAAACACTTGACAAACTGGGAATGGAAAGGAACTTCCTCAACCTTAGTTCGTATTACTCAAGGACTATTTCATAGACAGGGCGTGAAAAACTCACAACTAATGTCATACTTAATGGAGAAAGATTGGATGCTTTTCCCTTAATATCAGTAAGAAAACACCACTTCTATTGAACATTGTTCTGAAAGTTCCACTCAGGGAAATTCAGCAAGAGAATAAAATGAAAGTCATCACATTGGAAAAGAAGAAGTAAACCTATCTCTATTCACAGATGGCATGATTTTTAATATAGAAAACCTTAAGGAATCCACTACAGAATTAATAAAACTAAAAAAAGAGTTCAGCAAGATTTCATATACTAATACAATGTATTAGTCAGGTTTCTTCAGAGAGACAGAACCAATAAGACATATGAGAGGGGATTTCTTAAGGGAATTGAGTTACATTATTTCAGAGGTGATGTCCTACAATAGGCCATCTGCAAATGAGCTGGTAACATGGCTCAGTCCAGAAGCCACAGAACAAGAGAAACTGGTGGTGCCACCTCCAGTCCAAGCCCCAAAGCCCAAAAGAATCTGGGAGGCAGCTGGTACAAGTTTCAGAATCCAAAAGCTGAAGAACCTAGTCTGATGTCAAAGGGCAGGAAGAGAAAAAGTGTATGGCTGGGCGTGGTGGCTCACTCCTGTAATCCCAGAACGTTGGGAGGTCGAGGTGGGCAAATCACATGAGGTCAGGAGTTCAAGACCAGCCTGGTCAATGCAGTGAAACCCTGTCTATAATAAAAATACAAAAAAGTTAGCTTGGCATGGTGGTGCACACCTGTAATCTCAGGTATCCGGGAGGCTGAGGCAGGACAATTGCTTGAACCCAGGAGGCAGAGACTGCAGTGAATCAAAATCACACCACTGCACTCCATCCTGGGCAACAGAGCAAGAATCTGTCAAAAAAAAAAAAAGAAAGAAAGAAAGAAAGAAAGAAAGAAAGAAAGAAAGAAAGAAAGAAAGAAAGAAAGAGAGAGAGAGAGAGAGAGAGAGAAAGAAAGAGAGAGAGAGAGAGAAAGAAAGAAAGAAAGAAAGAAAGAAAGAAAGAAAGAAAGAAAGAAAGAAAGAAAGAAAGAAAGAAGAAAAGAAAAAGAAAAAGTTAGAAAAGAAAAAGAGTATTGCTCTGGAAGGTTGAGAGAGAGCAGGAAAAGAGAATTCTCTTTTTTCTGCCTGTTTTTTCCAACCAGGCCCCAGCTTATTGAATGGTGCCTGCCCGCTGGGTCTTCCTCTCTTAGTCCACTGACTCTTAAGTCAGTCTCTTCTGGAAGCTCTGTCACAGATCCACCCAGAAACAATGCTTCACCAGCCATCTAGATATCTCTCAATCCAGTCAAGTTGACACTTTAACCATCACAATCAATTTGCAAAATTCATTGTATTTCAATACACTTGCAGTGAAAAATCTGGAAATAAAATTTAAAAAACATTCTCTTCACTGTAACATCAAAAAGATTAAAATATGTAACATTATATTTTTAAGAAGTACAAAACTTATTCTCTGAAAACTACAAAACACTGCAGAAAGATGATCCAAATAATTAGAAAAACATCCTGTGCTAATGGACAGGAAGCCCTAACCTTTTTAAGATGGCAATACTCCCCAAGTGAATCTACAGATTCAGTGAAATATATACCATAATTCTAGCTGTTTTTCTTTGTAGAAAGAGCTAGACAAGTTGATTCTAAAATCCATATGGAATTTCAAGAGACCTAGAATGGCCAAACCCTTCCTGAAAACAAAAAAACAAAAAAGTAGGAGGACTCACAATTCCTGATTCCTAAATTTGCTACAAAGCAACAGTAATCAAGATGGTGTGGCACTGGCACAAGGACAGATACATAGATGAATGGAATACAATTGAGACTCCATACATGAAAAAATGCATTTTTGATCTACTGATTTTCAACAAGGGTGCCAAACCATCCAGTGAGGCATTAGTCTTTTCAACAAATTGTGCTGGGACAACTTGATAGCCACATGCAAAAGAATGAATTTGGATGTAAAAGGCGAAAGATTTATTCGTTATGAAGAGAAACCAGAGCACACCATGGAATACTATGCAGCCATAAAAAAGGATGAGTTTGTGTCCTTTGTAGGGACATGGATGCAGCTGGAAACCATCATTCTTAGCAAACTATCACAAGAACAGAAAACCAAGCACCGCATGTTCTCACTCATAGGTGGGAACTGAACAATGAGATCACTTGGACTCGGGAAGGGGAACATCACACACAGGGGCCTATCATGGGGAGGAGGGAGGGGGGAGGGATTGCATTGGGAGTTATACCTGATGTAAATGACGAATTGATGGGTGCTGACGAGTTGATGGGTGCAGCACACCAACATGGCACAAGTATACATATGTAACAAACCTGCAAGCTATGTACATGTACCCTAGAACTTAAAGTATAATAAAAAATAATAATAATAAAAAAAGAATGAATTTGGACCCTTATTTCACATCATTTACAAAAATTAACTAAAAATGTGTTAAAGACCTAAATGTAAGAACTGGAAGTCTAAAACTCTTAGAAGAAAACAGGGGTAAACCTTCGTAACCTTAAATTTGGCAAAGGTTTCTCAGGTATGGCACTAAAAACAAGCAACAAGAGATAAATTGGACTTCATTAAAGTTAAAAACTTTTGTTCTTCAATGGGCACTATCAAGAAAGTGAAAAAAAAGACTCACAGAATGGGAGAGAGTATTTGCAAAGCATATATGTGATAAGGGACTTGTACACAAAATATATAAAGAACCCTGGCAACCCAAAAATAAAAAGACAAAGAACACAGTTTTAAATATAGGCAAAGGATCTGAAGATATTTCTCCAAGGAAGATATACAAATGGCCAAAAAGCATATGAAAACGTGCTTGATGTCATTAGTCATCAGTGATATGCAAATTAAAACCACAATAATATACCACTTCACACTCAACAGGCTGGCTAAAATTAACAAGTATTGCCATAGATGTGAAGAAATCAGAACCTTCATGCACTGCTGGCAGGAATGTAAAATGATGCAGCTGTCTTAGGAAGTAATCTGGCAGATCTTCAAGCATTGAAGCATAGAGTTTACCGTATGATCCAAGAATTCCATTTCTACGCATGTAGGCAAGATAAATGAAAACATATGTCCACACAAAAACCCATACATGAATGTTTAGAGTACCATTATTTACAATAGTCAATACTCTGGTTTATCTTCAGATTGTATAAATGTTTCACCTTTTACAATAGCCAAAGGATGGAAACAACCCAAATATCCGTAAATTGATGAGTAAACAAAATGTGTTACACCCATGCAAATGAATATTATTTATCCATGAAAAGTAATAAAGTACTAGATACATGCTATAACATGGACAAATCTTGAAAATATTGTGTGAAATGAAAATAATCACAAAAAGTCATGTAGGCCATGTAGTATATTATTCCATTTATAAGAAATATTCAGAACAGGGGAACTGTATAGAGATATAAAGTTAAAAACTGGTTGCTTAACAACATTGGGGAGATCTGGGGTGGTGGGCAAGGGGATGATAGATACAAGGTTTGAGGTATGTATTTAAGGTGATGAAAATATTCTGTGGTGATGGTTGCACATGTCTGTGACTATACTAAGAACCATTGAATTACACACTATTTTTAAATTACTTTCAGATAACTTTAATTTTTAAAATATTTAATTGTTAAATAAATATGAAAATATTCAAGATGTGCAATATGATGATTTAGTATGCATATACATTGTGTGATGATTACCACAATCAAATTAACATGTCCATCACCACTCCTGCTATACATTAGAACTCCAGAGCCTGTTCATCCTATAACTGAAAACTTGTACCCTTTGATCAACATCTCCCCATCTCTACCATCACACAGTCCCTGGCAACCACCATTCAACTCTATGTTTCCATGACTTTGACTTTTTTAGATTGCACATGTAAGTGAGATGATACAGTATTTGTCGTTCTGTTTCTGGCTTATTTCACTTAGCATAACGTCCTCCAGGTTAATACACGTTGCAAAAGGCAGAATTTTCTTCTTTTATGGCTGAATGATATTCCATTCTATATGTACCATGATTTCTTTATCCATTCATCCATTGATGGATACTTTGATTATTTCTCTACATTGGCTATTGCAAATAATGTGGCAGTGAACATCGGAGTGCAGATATGTCTTCAAGATCCTCATTCCATTTCTATTGGATATATACCCCTAAGTGGCTGTGGAATTTCTTTTGCCATGAAAGACTTTCCTTATCATATAGCCTGTCAAAGAGCCACCCAAATAAAGCTCATTGTTTCCTACTGCCACCTGATTTTCATATAAATTTCCATGATCATCCCCCAAATCCCTTGAACCCCGTACACCATTGAGTTTCACATGCCAGTAGAATCATGTTTGCAATGTTCACTGGGCCCAGATGTTGACCTATCTGGCTCCTTCCTATCATGTAGCTGTCAGCTCACATGTCACTTCCTCAGAAAATCCTTTCATGACCCTCTAAATTTGCCTCTTCACTCCCAGCAGTTTATTGATTGCTTGCAGAGGCACTTTACCTCTAGCTGAAATTGTCGTGTTACTTATTTATCTGTTATCATCTGTCTCTCCTTACTGGGATGGGATGTCAGATTCATAAGAATAAGGACTTTTTCTTGTTCACTAATCTATCTCCAGCACCTATCATAGTGCCTGGAACATAGGAAATGTCTAAGATACTTTTATTGAATTAAAGAATGGGTAGAATATAACATTTTGTGGGATACAGTTAAAGCACTTTTATTAGGGAAATTTATAGTACTAAATCCCTTTATTATAAAGAAGAAAGGTCATGTTAATGATCTTAGATTTCACCTTAGGATACCAGAAAAAGAAGAGCAAAGTAAACCCTAAGTAAGCTGAAGAAAAAGTAGGAAATATCAGAGTGAAAGTAAATGAAATACAAAACAGAAAAACAGCAGAGGAAAATTAATAAAACCAAAAGTTGACTCTTTGAGAAAATCAATAACATTTATTAGCCTCTAGCCAGAATAGCCAAGAACAAAAGAGGGAAGACACAAATTACCAATATCAGAAATGAGAGAGGTAACATCACTACAGATGCTATACATATTTTAAAAAAATGTTAGGAACAACTTTATGCCAATAGATTTGACAACTTTGATGAAAATGGTATTCTCTTTGAAAAAAGTGCAAACTACCAAAGTTTACTTAAGAAGAAACTGGTAGCCTGAATAGCCCTTGAATGGCTAGATATGGTAGGAGTTCTTTCTGGAATTTCCTTCCTTATCTCTTTTCACCCTCAAACAGGGACCTGAAAAGTGTAAGAGAAGGGAATTTGATCTGGGACTTAATATATGTGTATTTTAGGCAAAGCTCTACCATTGGCTTGTTTTTCTGAGACCTGAGGCAAGTCACAACCTCTCACCCTCAGTTTCCTCCTCTGGTAAGTGGGTATTGTTGTGGGGATTAAATAAAATGGTATAGATGCAAGGTATCCAGTATAAGCAGAAATTGCTGCTTTGCCTTGATGCTATGTGGTGAAGGGTAGAAGTAACTTATCAATTGCTTTAGTAGTAGCATCAGAGCTCTAGTGACAGAAGTTTGAAAATATCCACTGAAATAGTGATTCAAGAGTAGTAGTTACAATTACAATCACTTAAATTTCTAGAACACCTTTACATTGAAGGGGAAAATGTCCTTTGAAGGATCCTCTCTATTAACTATACACTATCCCCCTGAAGTAAGGTAAAACGACATTAGTTCTTACCAAGTTCTAGATGGGAAAACAGAGACTCCAAGAGGTGAGAGTAAGCCTCTTCCTTTGGAGGAGATCCTCCTATTTTAGTGCCTAAGATCATCTCACTACTTCTCCAAGTCTTCTTTGTGACCACACTCAATAATTCCCAATGCAGTTTAAGAACATTTGTCGTTGTTTAAAATTTACTATAAAAGTTGTTTTTGGGCCGGGCGCGGTGGCTCACGCCTGTAATCCCAGCACTTTGGGAGGCCGAGGAGGGCGGATCACAAGGTCAGGAGATCGAGACCACGGTGAAACCCCGTCTCTATTAAAAATACAAAAAATTAGCCGGGCGCGGTGGCAGGCGCCTGTAGTCCCAGCTACTCAGGAGGCTGAGGCAGGAGAATGGCGTGAACCCGGGAGGCGGAGCTTGTAGTGAGCCGAGATTGCGCCACTGCACTCCAGCCTCCGCAACAGAGTGAGACTCTGTCTCAAAAAAAAAAAAAAAAAAACAAGTTGTTTTTGTTCCATTAAGTACTGAGTCCCTCCCCTCTTTTTTTTGTCATCTCCCAGAGTTCCACACCTCCCTTCACCTCTTGTTTCTCCCATTGGGGCCCTATCTGTCAGCATCTGCTAATCATAGACACACCCAGAATGTTCTCCTCACCACGTGTTTCCACGAAAACCAGACAAAGGACTAAAAAGGTGACATGAGGACTATGGTTGCTTAAGTCTCACTGCCCAAATTCTGACGGGGCCTTATTGAGCACTTAGATTCTGGATGCTGAGATCTAGATTTGATTGAAATCAAGTGGATTTCAGTCATAATTTTAATAACTAAGCCAAGCAACTTTACTTAATATTTTCAGCTGAAAAGATCACCTATTTGTTTCTTGATATTCACGTAATACATATGAATTATTCACAACCCATCCTGAGATGTTGGTTTCAGTTGTTGATGGTGCACCTAAGACATCTAGAAGCAGTGATTAATTTTGAAACTAATTCAGGAAAGCAGAGGATTTATCAGTTATTTTATTGCCCAAGTGACTTAAAGCAGGTACTTGTCAAGACACAAGGGCTAAACCAGATTCAGCCCTGAATTTGGGGACAATTAACATACCAGTTTTAAAAGGTAACTGGATGTTTAATAGTACAAATATTTGAGGTTAAATCTTTTTATATGTGAAAAACCTATATAAAACTATTTCTCCTTTCTTCAAAAATTTAGTGGAATGAGGCATTCCATAGAGATGAGTTGTCCAGGTAGCTAACATAGACCAAATTTAGTGCTGAAGATTTTAGAGCATTTAACTCTTGTTTATATGGAAACCTATCTAAATATGCATTACACAATTCCCTGCCTTCTTAAACAAACTACATTTAATTCAAATTAGCCTTTTCCTGATGACTTCTGTGCTTCCAGTTCTCTAGATGAATGTGGTTAAGGAACTTAATCTCTTGGGTCCTCAATTTTCCCACATTAAATGAGGGATTAGACCAGATGAGCTCTAACTCTGACATTCTATTATTGTTTTCCAAAACACTACTGGCTTTCAGATAAGAAATGACTAAATGTGCAACTACTTGTGCCCTGGGTAGCAGGATAGCTAGGAGAAAGTCCAGCATTTGGCACGACTTCAAGATAGGCAAAACAATTAGAAAGGACAAACCAGCCACTTGCACCTACAGCCTTTCAGTCTTGCTTTCTTTCTGGTAAAGGGCCTGGTGAAGACCTTTGGCCACATCTTCAGTGAAGCCCCCATTTGGTTTATGTTTTTAACCATCTTTCAGGTGAGGTCAAGTTCTATGTGTTCTCAGGGCCTTTGACTTTGTTCTGGCCATTACCAGAATCATTCAAGAGAAAGTAAGCATTATACCTTAAGTTCTCACTGACTCCAAAGCCCATTCTCTTTCACTTATACACTCTGTCTGCAGTTGGTAAGATAGAGTTGGAGGGCACATGGACAGCTAGGTGGCTTTCTAGATCTCTTCCAGGCCTGCATCCAGTGCAAAAAGTTGCTGAGACACTCATCCATCCCCCACACCCAGAGTAGAAAACACATCGTTACTATATGTCTACTAGCTGTGTGACTTTTGGCAAGCTTCTTAGTCTCTCTGCACCTCAGCTTCCTCAGTTGCAAATTGGAGATAATAATAGTACAAACCTCAGTGTGTAGTGGTGACGGTTAACTGATTAAAACTTAAGAAAATACATAGCACAATGCCTGCTATATAGGAAGTGTTCAATAATTGGTAGATACTGATAAAGAAAATAAACAAACAATCATAGGAATTGCTGATTGAGTAGTATGATGTGCCAGAAACTGTGTTATCCTTACAGGGGCAGTAGTTAAAGAACACAAGCTCTGACATTAAAAAGACCTTTTTCAAATCTTAGCACTAAGTATAGCCTTGGGCAAGCCACCTCTACTCTGAGCCTTCTTTGCCATATTTAAAATGGGAATCATAATACTTTCTAGCTGTGTGATGAGGATTAATAAGATTACACATATAAAGAAAGTGCTTAGCCCAATGCTTGGTTCAAAGTAAGTGCTAAGAAATATTAGTCATCATTACTTTTATTGTGTCTAGTATTCCATCTATAGTTTTCATGTGGTTTAATTTTAATGGTGATGGGCGGCTGTTCACCACACCCTTACTCATTTAACAACTATATGCCACAGAAAGTTGATTGCAAGACTGCTTGATACTTAGGAGAACTGTGTTCAGATTCCAGTGAGCCTGAGGATGAGTGTCTGCTGACCCAAACAATTATTCTATCATGCAGTAGTACCTAGGTAGGAATTAGCAATGAAACACATGTCTTTTATGATTCCACCTAAAGCTCCTAAGGAAGGAGTCAGGTGCAGGACAGTGGGCATTGGACTTGGCACCAGATACCCAGTGTTCTTGTCCTACCTCTGTCACTCACTGCCCATGGGAGCAGGAGCATTTGACTGGGTTCATGAAAAATGTTTCCATTGTAAAATCCTACCCATGTGCAAAATGCTTCTGAGTCATAAAAACCAGTTCACCTTCTGAATCCCATTGTGCCCATGTGTAAAATGGAGCCTTCTAAAATGGATACCTATTCCACAGGAATGTAAAAGTGTATGGTGTACTGTTGAGGACTATGTATGCAAAATGTTACTTACAACAGGGGTCAGCAAACTTTTTAAATAAAAGGTCAGATAGCATATGTTTTAGGCTTTGGAGAGCCATGTGGTTTCTATCACGACTACTCATTCTGCATTTGTAGTACAAAAGCAACCATAGAAAGTACTTAAACAAATGAATGTGGTTGTGTTCCAATAAAGTTTTATTTATGAAGTTTTAATGAGCCATGATCACACCACTGCATTCCATCTTTGTTAATAGAGTGAGAGTCAATCTCAAAAAAAAAAAAACAAAAACAAAAACAAAAAACAAAAAACAAAAAACAAAAATAAAATTTTGTATCCTTTGGTCAAGATCTCCCCAGTCTCGCCACCCTTGTCCCCACCTCCAGTCCCTAGTAACCACCATTCTATTCTCTTCTTCTATGAGTTTGACTTTTTAAGATTCCATATAAAAGTGAAATCATGCAATATTTGTCTTTTCTGAAGGATTATTTCACTTAACAAAATGTCCTCTGGGTTCATTCATGCTGTTGCAAATGGAAGGATGGTACTACTAAAGCTGGATATTACTCCATTGCATATATATACCACAATTACTTTATCCTGTTGATGGACACAGGTTGATTCCGTATCTTGGCTATTGTGAATAATGCTGCAATGAACATGGAAGTGCAGATACCATTTTGACATACAAATTTCATTTCCTTTGGATATATACCCAAGAGTGGAATTGCTAGATTATTTGAAATTGTTTGAGGAACATCTATACTGTTTTCCATAACGGCTGTAATAATTTACATTCTCATTAACAGTATGCAAGGGTTCCTTTTTCTCCAATCCTCACCAACATTTGTTATCCTTCATCTTATTGATAACAGCCTGCTCACCAGATGTGAGGTGGTACTTCACTGTGGTTTTAATATGCATTTCTCTTATGATTAGTGATATTAAGCATTTTTTCATTTTATCTGTTGGCTATATGGTATATCTTCTTTAGAAATGTCTTTTTTTTTCTTTCTTTCTTTTTTTTATTATACTTTAAGTTCTAGGGTACATGTGCATAACGTGCAGGTTTGTTACATATGTATACTTGTGCCATGTTGGTCTGCTGCACCCATCAACTCGTCACCACCCATCTATTCGTCATTTACATCAGGTATAACTCCCAATGCAATCCCTCCCCCTTGCCCCCTCCCCAAGATAGGCCCCGGTGTGTGATGTTCCCCTTCCTGAGTCCAAGTGATCTCATTGTTCAGTTCCCACCTATGAGCGAGAACATGTGGTGTTTAGTTTTCTGTTCTTGCGATAGTTTGCTGAGAATGATGGTTTCCAGGTACATCCACGTCCCTACAAAGGACACAAACTCATCCTATTTTATGGCTGCATGGTATTCCATGGTGTATATGTGCCACATTTTCTTAATCCAGTCTGTCACTGATGGACATTTGGGTTGATTCCAAGTCTTTGCTATTGTGAATACTGCCACAATGAACATACATGTGCATGGGTCTTTATAGCAGCATGATTTATAACCCTTTGGGTATATACTCAGTAATGGGATGGCTGGGTCATATGGTACTTCTAGTTCTAGATCCTTGAGGAATCGCCATACTGTTTTCCACAATGGTTGAACTAGTTTACAATCCCACCAACAGTGTAAAAGTGTTCCTATTTCTCCACATCCTCTCCAGCACTTGTTGTTTCCTGACTTTTTAATGATTGCCATTCTAACTGGTGTGAGATGGTATCTCATTGTGGTTTTGATTTGCATTTCTCTGATGGTCAGCGATGATGAGCATTTTTTCATGTGTCTGTTGGCTGTATGAATGTCCTCTTTTGAGAAATGTCTGTTCATATCCTTTGCTACTTTTTGATGGGGTTGTTTGTTTTTTTCTTGTAAATTTGTTTGAGTTCCTTCTATGTTCTGGATATTAGCCCTTTGTCTGATGAGTAGATTGCAAAAATTTTCTCCCATTCTGTAGGTTGCCTGTTCACTCTGATGGTAGTTTCTTTTGCTGTGCAGAAGCTCTTTAGTTTAATGAGATCCCATTTGTCAATTTTGGCTTTTGCTGGCATTGCTTTTGGTGTTTTAGACATGAAGTCCTTGCCCATGGCTATGTCCTGAATGGTATTACCTAGGTTTTCTTCTAGGGTTTTTATGGTATTAAGTCTAATATTTAAGTCTCTAATCCATCTTGAATTAATTTTCATATAAGGAGTAAGGAAAGGATCCAGTTTCAGCTTTCTACTTATGGCTAACCAATTTTCCCAGCACCATTTATTAAATAGGGAATCCTTTCCACATTTCTTGTTTTTCTCAGGTTTGTCAAAGATCAGATGACTGTAGATGTGTGGCATTATTTCTGAGGACTCTGTTCTGTTCCATTGGTCTATATCTCTGTTTTGGTACCAGTACCATGCTTTTTTGGTTACTGTAGCCTTGTAGTATAGTTTGAAGTCAGGTAGCATGATGCCTCCAGCTTTGTTCTTTTGACTTAGGATTGTCTTGGAGATGCGGGCTCTTTTTTGGTTCCATATGAACTTTAAAGCAGTTTTTTCCAATTCTGTGAAGAAAGTCATTGGTAGCTTGGTGGGGATGGCATTGAATCTATAAATAACCTTGGGCAGTATGGCCATTTTCACGATATTGATTCTTCCTATCCTTGAGCATGGTATGTTCTTCCATTTGTTTATGTCCTCTTTTATTTCACTGAGCAGTGGTTTGTAGTTCTCCTTGAAGAGGTCTTTTACATCCCTTGTAAGTTGAATTCCTAGGTATTTTATTCTCCTTGAAGCAATTGTGAATGGAAGTTCATTCGTGATTTGGCTCTCTGTTTGTCTGTTACCAGTGTATAAGAATGCTTGTGATTTTTGCACATTAATTTTGTATCCTGAGTCTTTGCTGAAGTTTCTTATCAGCTTAAGGAGATGTTGGGCTGAGACAATGGGGTTTTCTAAATATACAATCATATCATCTGCAAACAGGGACAATTTGACTTCTTCTTTTCCTAACTGAATCCCCTTGATTTCTTTCTCTTGCCTGATTGCCCTAGCCAGAACTTCCAACACTATGTTGAATAGGAGTGGTGAGAGAGGGCATCCTTGTCTTGTGCCAGTTTTCAAAGTGAATACTTCCAGTTTTTGCCCATTCAGTATGATATTGACTGTGGGTTTGTCATAAATAGCCTCATGATTTTGAGATACATTCCATCAATACCGAATTTATTGAGAATTTTTAGCATGAAGGGCTGTTGAATTTTGTCAAAGGCCTTTTCTGCATCTATTGAGATAATCATGTGGTTTTTGTCTTTGTTTCTTTTTATATGCTGGATTACGTTTATTGACTTGCATATGTTGAACCAGCCTTGCATCCCAGGGATGAAGCCCACTTGATCAAGCTTTTTGATGTGTTTCTGGATTCCACTTTCCAGTATTTTATTGAGGATTTTTGCATCGATGTTCATCAGGGATATTGGTCTAAAATTCTCTTTTTTTGTCGTGTCTCTGCCAGGCTTTGGTATCAGGATGATATTGGCCTCATAAAATTAGTTAGGGAGGATTTCCTCTTTTTTCTGTTGGTTGGAATATTTTCAGAAGGAATGGTACCAGCTCCTCCTTGTACCTCTAGTAGAATTCAGCTGTGAATCCATCTGGTCCTGGACTTTTTTTGGTTGGTAGGCTATTAATTATTGCCTCAATTCCAGAGCCTACTATTGGTCTATTCAGAGATTCAGCTTCTTCCTGGTTTAGTCTTGGGAGAGTGTAAGTGTCCAGGAAATTATCCATTTCTTCTAGAATTTCTAGTTTATTTGCGTAGAGGTGTTTATAGTATTATCTGATGGTAGTTAGTATTTCTGTGGGGTCGGTGGTGATATCCCCTTTATCATTTTTTATTGCATCTATTTGATTCTTCTCTCTTTTTTTCTTTATTAGTCTTGCTAGCGGTCTATCAATTTTTTTGATCTTTTCAAAAACCAACTCCTGGGTTCATTGATTTTTTGGAGAGTCTATTGTTTCTCTTTCTCCTTCAGTTCTGTTCTGAACTTAATTATTACTTGCCTTCTGCTAGCTTTTGAATGTGTTTGTTATTACTTCTCTAGTTCTTTTAATTGTGATGTTAGAGTGTCAATTTTAGATCTTTCCTGCTTTCTCTTGTGGACATTTAGTGCTATAAATTTCCCTCTACACACTGCTTTAAATGTGTCCCAGAGATTCAGGTATGTTGTATCTTTGTTCTCATTGGTTTCAAAGAACATCTTTATTTCTGCCTTCATTTCGTTGTGTACCCAGTAGTCATTCAGGAGCAGGTTATTCAGTTTCCATGTAGTTAAGTGGTTTTGATTGAGTTACTTAGTCCTGAGTTCTAGTTTGATTGCACTGTGGTCTGAGAGACAGTTTGTTATAATTTCCGTTCTTGCACATTTGCTGAGGAGTGCTTTACTTCCAATTATGTGGTCAATTTTGGAATAAGTGCGATGTGGTGCTGAGAAGAATGTATATTCTGTTGATTTGGGGTGGAGAGTTCTATAGATGTCTATTAGGTCTGCTTGCTGCAGAGATGAGTTCAATTCCTGGATATCCTTGTTAACTTTCTGTCTGGTTGATCTGTCTAATGTTGACAGTGGGGTGTTAAAGTCTCCCATTATTATTGTACGGGAGTCTAAGTCTCTTTGTAAGTCTCTAAGGACTTGCTTTATGAATCTGGGTGCTCCTGTATTGGGTGCATATATATTTAGGATAGTGAGCTCTTCCTGTTGAATTGATCCCTTTACCATTCTGGAATGGCTTTCTTTGTCTCTTGTGACCTTTGATGGTTTAAAGTCTGTTTTATCAGAGACTAGGATTGCAACCCCTGCTTTTATTCATTTGCTTGGTAGATCTTCCTCCATCCTTTTATTTTGAGCTTATATATGTCTCTGCGTGTGAGATGGGTCTCCTGAATACAGTAGACTGATGGATCTTGACTCTTTATCCAGTTTGCCAGTCTGTGTCTTTTAATTGGACCATTTAGTCCATTTACATTTAAGGTTAATATTGTTATGTGTAAACTTGATCCTGCCATTATGATATTAACTGGTTATTTTGCTCGTTAGTTGATGCAGTTTCTTCCTAGTCTCGATGGTCTTTACATTTTGGCATGTTTTGCAATGGCTGGTACCAGTTGTTCCTTTCCATGTTTAGTGCTTCCTTCAGGGCCTCTTTTAAGGCAGGCCTGGTGGTGACAAAATATCTAAGCATTTGTTTGTCTGTAAAGGATTTTATTTCACCTTCACTTATGAAACTTAGTTTGGCTGGACATGAAATTCTGGGTTGAAAATTCTTTTCTTTAAGAATGTTGAATATTGGCCCCCACTCTCTTCTGGCTTGTAGAGTTTCTGCCGAGAGATCCGCTGTTAGTCTGATGGACTTCCCTTTGTGGGTAACCCGACCTTTCTCTATGGCTGCCCTTAAGATTTTTTCCTTCATTTCAACTTTGGTGAATCTGGCAATTATGTGTCTTGGAGTTGCTCTTCTCGAGGAGTGTCTTTATGGCGTTCTCTGTATTTCCTGAATTTGAATGTTGGCCTGCCCTGCTAGGTTGGGGAAGTTCTCCTGGATGATATCCTGAAGAGTGTTTTCCAACTTGGTTCCATTTTCCCCCTCACTTTCAGGCACCCCAATCAGACGTAGATTTGGTCTTTTTACAGAATCCCATACTTCTTGCAGGCTTTGTTCATTTCTTTTTCTTCTTTTTTCTTTAGATTTGTCTTCTCACTTCATTTCATTCATTTGATCCTCAATCGCTGATACTCTTTCTTCCAGTTGATCGAGTCGGTTACTGAAGCTTGTGCATTTGTCACGTATTTCTCATGTCGTGGTTTTCATCTCTGCCCATTTGTTTATGGCCTTCTCTGCATTAATTATTCTGGTTATCAATACTTCCACTCTTTTTTCAAGATTTTTGGTTTCTTTGCACTGGGTACGTAATTCCTCCTTTAGCTCCAAGAAGTTTGATGGACTGGAGCCTTCTTCTCTCATCTTGTCAAAGTCATTCTCCGTCCAGCTTTGAACCGTTGCTGGCAATGAGCTGCGTTCCTTTGGAGGGGGAGATGCACTCTTATTTTTTGTATTTCCAGCTTTTCTGCCCTGCTTTTTCCCCATCTTTGTGGTTTTATCTGCCTCTGGTCTTTGATGATGGTGACGTACTGATGGGGTTTTGGTGTGGGTGTCCTTCCTGTTTGTTAGTTTTCCTTCTAACAGTCAGGACCCTCAGCTGTAGGTCTGCTGGAGATTGCTTGAGGTCCACTCCAGACCCTGTTTGCCTGGGTATCAGCAGCAGAGGCTACAGAAGATGGAATACTGCTGAACAGCGAGTGTACCTGTCTGATTCTTGCTTTGGAAGCTTCCTCTCAGGGGTGTACTCCACCATGTGAGGTGTGGGGTGTCGGTCTGCATCTAGTGGAGGATGTCTCCCAGTTAGGCTACTCAGGGGTCAGGGACCCACTTGAGTAGGCAATCTGTCCATTCTCAGATCTCAACCTCCGTGTTGGGAGATCCACTGCTCTCTTCAAAGCTGTCTGACAGAGTCGCTTGCGTCTGCAGAGGTTTCAGCTGCTTCTTGTTGTTGTTGTTGTTGTTGTTGTTGTTTACCTGTGCCCTGTCCCCAGAGGTGGAGTCTACAGAGACTGGCAGGCCTCCTTGAACTGCTGTGAGCTCCACCCAGTTCAATCTTCCCAGGGCTTTGTTTACTTACTTAAGCCTCAGTAATGACGGGCGCCCCTCCCCCAGCCTCACTGCTGCCTTGAGGTTAGAGTGCAGACTGCTGTGCTAGCAATGAGGAAGGCTCCGTGTGCGTGGGACCCTCCTGGCCAGGTGTGGGATATAATCTCCTGGTGTGCCCATTTGCTTAAAGCGCAGTATTGGGGTGGGACTTACCCGATTTTCCAGGTGTTGTGTGTCACAGTTCCCCTGGCTAGGAAAAGGGATTCCCTTCCCACTTGCACTTGCCAGGTGAGGAGATGCCTCGCCCTGCTTCAGCTCTCGCTGGTCGGGCTGCAATAGCTGACCAGCACCGATTGTCTGGCACTCCCCAGTGACATGAACCCAGTACCTCAGTTGATAATGCAGATATCACCTGTCTTCTGTGTCACTCGCGCTGGGAGCTGGAGACTGGAGCTGTTCCTATTCAGCCATCTTGCTCCACCCCCAGAAATGTCTTTTTAGGTCTTTTGCCCATTTTTAAAGTTGAATTATTTGTTTTCTTACTTTTAAGTCGTTTGAATTCCTTCCATGTATATTTTGAATGCTAACCTCTTATCAGAAGTCTATTTCCCAAAAATTTTCTCCTATTCTGTAGGTTATCTCTTCACACTGTTGATTGTTTCCTTTGCTGTACAGAAATTTTTTTAGTTTGATATAGTCCAATGTGTCTGTTTTCACTTTTGTTGCCTGGGCTTTTGTGTTCAGATTCAAAAAATCTTTGCCAAGACGAAAGTCATGAACATTTTCCTCTATTTTTTTTCTAGTAGTTGCAAGTCTTATGTTTAAGTCTTTAATCAATTTTGAGTTAAGTTTTGTATATGGGGTGAGATAAGGGTCCGATTTCATTTGTTGGCATGTGGATATCCAGTTGTCTTAACATCATTTTTTGAAGAAACTATCCTTTCCCCATTGTGTGTTATTGCCACATTTCTTGAAAAATCACTTTGGCATAAGTGTGTGGACTTATTTCTGGACTCTCTATTATGTCCCATTGGTTTATATGTCTGTTTTTGTGTCAGTACCATGCTGTCTTGATCACTATAGCTTTGTAGTAGATTTTGAGATCAAGTAGGGTAAGGTTTCCAGCGTTGTTTTTTTCACTCAAGATCGTTTGGGCTATTTGGGTTCTTTCGTGGTTTCATACGAATTTTAGGATTGTTTCTTCTATTTGAGTGAAAGATGTCATTGGAATTTTGATAGGGATTGCACTGAATTTGTAAAGCAGCATGGATATTTTAGCAATGTTAGTTCTTCTAGTACATGAACATGGGATATCTTTCCATTTATTTGTGTCTTCTTCAACTTATTTCATAAATATTTTATACTGTTGAGTGTACAGTTCTTTCATCTCTTCGGTTCAATTTATTTCTAAGTAGTGTTTTATGCTGTTATAAATGGGATTTTTAAATTTCTTTTTGTATAATGTGCTTTTCCATTGAAATTTATGTGCTACAGTTTCATCCGGTGAAATGATGGGTGGAGTGGACTGGGGGATCTCAAAGCTCTCTTTGATTTTAGTTGTACTTAAAGGCTAAGGATGACTTTTTTAAGGTCAATATTTTTTAAGGTCAATAAGGTTCTTATTTGAGATATGCTTAGAGCAAACCCCAAGGAGAAGGGCTATAACCAAATGGAGAACTGGGAAAAGTGAGAGTTATGATTTCACTTACCTAGTGTGGAAAGGCTTTCTGTAGGAAAGTTATCAGATACAGTGGTCATCTTCCACCAAATCCCCTTTCTCCCAGGCAGGCAGGAAGGCAGACTGGTATATGAATCATCCTCTGTGTGCAAAGGCCCTGTTCCAAAAAGGGAGTATTGCATAATGGTTAAAGGCATGGCCTCTGGAGCCACACTGCCTAGATTCAAATCCCAACTCTATTAGTTAGCAGCTGTGGAGAACCTAAGCAAACCATTTAAACTTTCTGTGCCTCCATTGAACCATCTATAAAATGGGGACAACAAAAATGTCCACCTTATAAGGTTTTTGTGAGAACTAAATGAATAAAGAACTTAGTGCAGTACCTGGCACTTATCAATGTTAGGATGTTATTATCATCCTGAGTGGAACAGAATAGGGGAAACAAAACTTTTGGATAAGGGTGGCAGTGTGGTACAGAGGTAAGGTCCCTGCCTGGCCTGGAAGCCAGGAAGACTAGGCTTCTGTTCTTGGCCTGCACTGGCTTGCTGTGTGACCTTAGCCAAATCTCTGCTCTCTTTTGGTTCCATTTTTTCAAACTAGGTCATGTTTCTGGCCTCCTCTAACTTGAACATTTTTCGAGTCAAACAGATTCTGTGAAGGTTATTCATGTAAGTACAGAAAGGACACAGAGTAAAGCCGTGAACCAGGTCAGGTGAAGTTAACCTTGAAGACCAGAGAAGAAGGAGCTAATGGACTCTGAGTTAGTGAGCTGGCTCTTGGCAAAACTACCAAGAAAGCAGATGTTGTTTTTAAGGCACCAGGCTCAATGTGCCCGCTCTCTTCTCTTTGCCTTTCTTGGCAAACCCTGCTCTTAGTCTGTGCAGGGCAGAGAGGCAAAGAACACTGGATGGAGAGAGACTCTATCATGAGTGAGCTCCCATATTTAGTCTAGGTTGTTCTGGAAAGCATTCCTGGGAGCCCTAGTCCTTTCTCTGTCTGCCTCTTTCTAGCCGTCACACCTCTCTCAGCCCATCATCCCCTCCCAACTTGCTCTAAGTTTCTGTGGCCTTTGTGCATATCTCTATTAGAGCACTTATGGGGCTGCATTGTAACTGTTTGTTTACATCCACCTATCTCTCCCAGTAGCCTGTGAGCTCAGGTGACTTTCCGTGTGTGTCTTACTCATCTCAGTGGTGTTCAGAACCTAGCTGAGGGGCCAGTGCTGAGCAAGTGATCTGGTAGGGGAGCTCTCTCAGGCAGCCTTCCTGAGTGAATGGAGGAACAAATGAGAAAGGGAAGCATGGCCTAAATGATTCCTACCTGCTGTTTCCTTGGCTCTGTGGCCTAATCAAGACAGATGTCTTCTCTGGATCTCCAGTGCCTCGTTGTAAAATGAGAGGATTAAAGTAACAGATTTCTGAGGTATCTTCAGCTTTTTTTTTTTTTTTTTCATTTAAAAAAATGTATTTGCTCAGTTTTTAGGGGTCTGATAATAGCCGTAAGTTGTGTCCCTCTTGAGTGTATTTGCACTTAAACAGGAATCAAAGCTTTCCTTGGTAAACAGTTTAAGCTTTGCTTTCCTCCAATCCAGATCCTATACTAGTAGAATCCAAGTTAGTTTATGTTCTGTAAAGGTCCTAAAGATTTGGTGGCTCAGTGCTTAAGTGTGTTCTATATATTTGACCATTACAAATCTGTAAATGACCTTGTTTGTGGACTTGCCTAATTCAGCTCTCTTTTCTTTCTCCTCATCTCTCTTCTCCTTCCCTCCCCTTCCCTTCTCTCTCTCCTTTTTTCTCTCCTTCAGCTGGAAATAAAGGGCCAGCCCTCCCTCTGTGCCTTTTTGGCCCCATCCTCTGCTGCGACCATGGAGACTCTCAGCAGCTGCCGTACTAACTCTCTCTCAGAGATGCTGCCCAATGGTTACCTGGCTCAAGTCATCCCAGACCACCCTGAGGTAGAAAGCCTGACTAGGGAGGTAAGGCTGGAGGAATTGGAGAAATCTGAGCAGTATGACCAGAGTGACTTGAGTGCCAGGGAAGGGAGTGGTTGGAACAAGAAGAAAACCAAAATTAACAAGATCTGGAATTTTGTGAGCTGCAGAAAAGGCGCCTCCAGCCAGGAAAAGCCACCCTAGTCCATGCTTTAACTGGGAGACACCTCCAGGCTGTCAGAAGTGAAACTAAATTCAAGTTCGCGAATCGAATGAAGTCATTCAGGAGGCTGAAGCCTTCTACTGGGGCCTCCAATAACACTCCCCCTAGGAGCAGCAAGATCCAGGAGCCACAGGATACCCCAGGCATCTATCGAATGAGGAAGGCTGAGGAGACCAGGAAGCCCTTTCGCCATTCCTATGCTGGCTTCCTCAAGGGCCTGGAGTCCTTCCTCACAGAAGTGCAGGGGCCTGTCCAAGCCCCTAAATGGGAGAACTGGAAAGTGCTGGCCTTCGATGAGTTCAGCATCCAAGTGAAGGACAACTCCTGGCAGGGGGAGGCCCTTGAAGAGCTTGGGGGTGAAAGGAAAGGCAGAAGCTACCTGAAAAGCATATTCCCCAGGGGCTGTGAAGGCCTGTGTACATGGGTCAAAGCTGCCAAAATCCGGAAGTTTGAGGATGCCATTGAGGACTCCACCTTGAAAGCAGGCTGGGAGGGCAGCTATGAAGGGGGCCCTGAACACCAGTGCTGAGACAAAGCTGCGCCATTGGGCATCATCACCAAATTCTTTAACAATGTGGCTGAGGTGGCCCACAAGTGGTGGGCATTCACCCGTGAAGAGCCACAGTTGCCCCGCCGCCACTGGGAGGCCTACTTCAGCAGTCACAGCAATGGCTTCATCCGGGAGGACGCTGCCTCCCTGTCCTCTGTACCACTCAACCTGTCCTGCTGGACCACTGAGGCCTCACTGTGGAGTAGCACCTTGGGGAGGCACTGACCAAACCACCGCCACCTGAAGCCCTCACAGACCTCATGCACTTTTGAGATGAGCATTGAGGGCGAAAAGATGCTAGACCATGCCCTAGCAGGTCCTGTACTGCTGCCACCTCTGCTCCAATCTTGGCCATCTTTGAGTTCCAGGACTGCCCAGTGCAGCAAAACAGCCATGGGCATGGCTGTCGTGGCCGAGTCTACTGCAGCACCTTCACCAGGGAGCACTCCTCCTCTGAGGAACTCGAGGAAGACACTGAGACCATGGTCAACTTCGTCAAGAAAGATGACAATGCTAGGGAGTCCCCTGAGCTGGGTGCCTATGCAAGGAGGTTTACCACTGAGGTTGTCATGGAGAAACTAGAGGAGAAGCTCAACGAGATGAAGGGGCAAGAGGTTGGTAGGGGGCCCGAGGTGTCCAGCCAGGTCAGACAGACCCAGGAGCCTCGGTTGGAAATGGGGGCAGCAGAAGCAGAGGGCAAAGCCAGCAAGCTCTACACTGGAGTCTGTGGTGCTCAGGTAAGGCTGTTTTGTTGTTGTTGTTGTTTTTATCACTATTTGTAATATTTGGGACCCCAAAAGCCAGCTAAGTTTCCATGCCCTGCCCCACCCAATCCACCTTTAGCCAGAAATACCCCAGAAGGAATGTTCCCAGTAGTCAGTTGCAGGAGATTTGATTGATCCTAAAACCCTGGATGACCTTTGCTTCTTCCTGGAGCTGAGTTCCTATGTTCACACCTCAGTTCAGCCATGGACAGAAACCTGAAGTTCTGGGAGTGGCAAGAAAGTGACCATGATTATTTAATGATGTGTAAGACAGCCATGACCTCCTGTTTTACTTAGGTGCTGAGACATTTTTCTGGCTTTGGCTCCCTTCTCCCTGCCCTCCCACTCCAGCATCAGCTAGATGCACAGACTGTGATCAAGGAAAGCCTCTGGTCTGGGTGTCAGAATATCTATATTTGTGTCCTAGCTCTGCCCTGCTGTCTGTTTAATTTTGAGACAAGTCTTTTTATCCTGATGGACCTCGGTTTTCCTATGAGGGGAGCAGGCTATGCTTGGTGTCTGGGACATCTAGAGGCACCTTCTAGTAACAACACTCTGTGTTATTTGACCTCAAAAATGTAGTCCTAGGGCAGCCAACTAACATTCTTCTCCCAGCATTCATTGAGTGGCAGCTTTCTATGGGCACCTTGCAGGGCATTCTCATGTACATTGTTTTCATTTAATTCTTATAGTAATGTTGTGAGGTAGGAGTGATTATCCTCATTTTAACAGCAAGGAAACAAGCTCAGGGATGTTGAGTGACTTATTCAAAATCATACAGATTATGACAGAATTTGGGTTCAAATTTGGGTTCTTACTTTTTACTCTAAGTCTAGTATTCCATCTGTAGTTTTCATGTGGTTTAATTTTAATGCTGATGGGCAGCTGTTCACCACACCCTTGCTCATGGACCAAAAGAAATATGCTAGAAATGTAGCAAATGAAATGTTGGATAAACACTAGAAGGAATTCTCTGGCTTTGAGAATTAAGGATGTCTTTATGAGGGAGTATGCTACAATACTATAGTTTATCCAGATTATTTTAGGGCGAAGTATTTTTTAAGCATAGTTGAAGTTCTCCTTGCGGGTGGTAGCATGTGGGTGGATGGATTACCTTGGTAGTTTTTGACCTGTCCCTGTCATCTCTCACATCTCACTGTCAGAGAATTTGGGCTTCATTAGGACAGAAGTAATAAACCTGCTTTTTCTGAAAGGATATTAATATGTTTATGAGCATTCTCTTTCTATATCATTCATTTTAAGCTTTAAAGACATAAAAATTGGGATAATATTGTTGGGAGTAAATTTTATTGCAGTGACTTTTTTTTATTATACTTTAAGTTCTAGGGTACATGTGCATAACCTGCAGGTTTGTTACATATGTATACTTGTGCCATGTTGGCTTGCTGCACCCATCAACTCGTCAGCACCCATCAACTCGTCATTTACATCAGGTATAATTCCCAATGCAATCCCTACCCCCTCCCCCCACCCCATGATAGGTCCCGGTGTGTGATGTTCCCCTTTCCAAGTCCAAGTGATCTCATTGTTCAGTTCCCACCTATGAGTGAGAACATGCGGTGTTTGGTTTTCTGTTCTTGTGATAGTTTGCTGAGAATGATGGTTTCCAGCTGCATCCATGTCCCTACAAAGGACACAAACTCATCCATTTTTATGGCTGCATAGTATTCCATGGTGTATATGTGCCACATTTTCTTAACCCAGTCTGTCACTGATGGACATTTGGGTTGATTCTAAGTCTTTGCTATTGTGAATAGTGCCACAATAAATATGCGTGTGCATGTGTCTCTACAGCAGCATGATTTATAATCCTTTGGGTATATACCCAGTAATGGGATGGCTGGGTCATATGGTACTTCTAGTTCTAGATCCTTGAGGAATCGCCATACTGTTTTCCACAATGGTTGAACTAGTTTACAATCCCACCAACAGTGTAAAAGTGTTCCTATTTCTCCACATCCTCTCCAGCACTTGTTGTTGCCTGACTTTTTAATGATTGCCATTCTAACTGGTGTGAGATGGTATCTCATTGTGGTTTTGATTTGCATTTCTCTGATGGCCAGTGATGATGAGCATTTTTTCATGTGTCTGTTGGCTGTATGAATGTCCTCTTTTGGGAAATGTCTGTTCATATCCTTTGCTACTTTTTGATGGGGTTGTTTGTTTTTTTCTTGTAAATTTGTTTGAATTCCTTCTATGTTCTGGATATTAGCCCTTTGTCAGATGAGTAGATTGTAAAAATTTTCTCCCATTCTGTAGGTTGCCTGTTCACTCTGATGGTAGTTTCTTTTGCTGTGCAGAAGCTCTTTAGTTTAATTAGATCCCATTTGTCAATTTTAGTTTTTGTTGCCATTGCTTTTGGTGTTTTAGACATGAAGTCCTTACCCATGCCTATGTCCTGAATGGTATTACCTAGGTTTTCTTCTAGGGTTTTTATGGTATTAGGTCTAACATTTAAGTCTCTAATCCATCTTCAATTAATTTTCGTATAAGGAGTAAGGAAAGGATCCAGTTTCAGCTTTCTGCTTATGGCTAGCTAATTTTCCCAGCACCATTTTTAAATAGGGAATCCTTTCCCCATTTCTTGTATTTCTCAGGTTTGTCAAAGATCAGATGACTGTAGATGTGTGGCATTATTTCTGAGGACTCTGTTCTGTTCCATTGGTCTATATCTCTGTTTTGGTACCAGTACCATGCTGTTTTGGTTACTGTAGCCTTGTAGTATAGTTTGAAGTCATGTAGCGTGATGCCTCCAGCTTTATTCTTTTGACTTAGGATTGTCTTGGAGATGCGAGCTCTTTTTTGGTTCCATATGAACTTTAAAGCAGTTTTTTCCAATTCTGTGAAGAGATTCATTGGTAGTTTGATGGGGATGGTATTGAATCTATAAATTATCTTGGGCAGTATGGCTATTTTCACGATATTGATTCTTCCTATCCTTGAGCATGGTATGTTCTTCCATTTGTTTGTGTCCTCTTTTATTTCAATGAGCAGTGGTTTGTAGTTCTCCTTGAAGAGTTCCTTTTCCTCCCTTGTAAGTTGGATTCCTAGGTATTTTATTCTCTTTGAAGCGATTGTGAATGGAAGTTCATTCATGATTTGGCTGTCTGTCTGTCTGTTACTGGTGTATAAGAATGCTTGTGATTTTTGCACATTAATTTTGTATCCTGAGACTTTGCTGAAGTTGCTTATCAGCTTAAGGAGATGTTGGGCTGAGACAATGGGGTTTTCTAAATATACAATCGTGTCATCTGCAAACAGGGACAATTTGTCTTCTTTTTTTCCTAACTGAATACCCTTGATTTCTTTCTCTTGCCTGATTGCCCTAGCCAAAACTTCCAACACTATGTTGAATAGGAGTGGTAAGAGAGGGCATCCCTGTCTTGTGCCAGTTTTCAAAGGGAATTTTTCCAGTTTTTGCCCATTCAGTATGCTATTGGCTGTGGGTTTGTCATAAATAGCTCTTATGTTTTTGAGATACGTTCCATCAATACTGAATTTATTGAGCGTTTTTAGCATGAAGGGCTGTTGAATTTTGTCAAAGGCCTTTTCTGCATCTCTTGAGATAATCATGTGGTTTTTGTCTTTGGTTCTGTATATATGCTGAATTACATTTATTGATTTGCATATGTTGAACCAGCCTTGCATCCCAGGGATGAAGCCCACTTGATCATGGTGAATAAGCTTTTTGATGTGCTGCTGGATCCGGTTTGCCAGTATTTTATTGAGGATTTTTGCATCGATGTTCGTCAGGGATATTGGTCTAAAATTCTCTTTTTTTGTTGTGTCTCTGCCAGGCTTTGGTATCAAGATGATGTTGGCCTCATAAAATGAGTTAGGGAGGATTCCCTCTTTTTTTTTTGATTGGTGTAGTTTCAGAAGGAATGGTGCCAGCTCCTCCTTGTACCTCTGGTAGAATTCAGCTGTGAATCCATCTGGTCCTGGACTTTTTTTGGTTGGTAGGTTATTAATTATTGCCTCAATTTCAGAGCCTACTATTGGTCTATTCAGGGATTCAGCTTCTTCCTGGTTTAGTCTTGGGATAGTGTAAGTGTCCAGGAAATTATCCATTTCTTCTAGAATTTCTAGTTTATTTGTGTAGAGGTGTTTATAGTATTTTCTGATGGTAGTTTGTATGTCTGTGGGGTCAGTGGTGATATCCCCTTTATCATTTTTTATTGCATCTATTTGATTCTTCTCTCTTTTCTTCTTTATTAACCTTGCTAGCAGTCTATCAATTTTGTTGATCTTTTCAAAAAACCAACTCCTGAATTCATTGATTTTTTGGAAGGTTTTTTTGTCTCTATCTCCTTCAGTTCTGCTCTGATCTTAGTTATTACTTGCCTTCTGCTAGCTTTTGAATGTATTTGCTCTTTCTTCTCTAGTTCTTTTAATTGTGATGTTAGAGTGTCAATTTTAGATCTTTCCAGCTTTCTCTTGTGGGCATTTAGTGCTATAAATTTCCCTCTACACACTGCTTTAAATGTGTCCCAGAGATTCTGGCATGTTGTATCTTTGTTCTCATTGGTTTCAAAGAACATCTTTATTTCTGCCTTCATTTCATTGTGTACCCAGTAGTCATTCAGGAGCAGGTTATTCAGTTTCCATGTAGTTGAGTGGTTTTGATTGAGTTTCTTAGTCCTGAGTTCTAGTTTGATTGCATTGTGGTCTGAGAGACAGTTTGTTATAATTTCCGTTCTTGTACATTTGCTGAGGAGTGCTTTACTTCCAATTATGTGGTCAATTTTGGAATAAGTGCGATGTGGTGCTGAGAAGAATGTATATTCTGTTGATTTGGGGTGGAGAGTTCTGTAGATGCCTGTTAGGTCTGCTTGCTGCAGAGATGAGTTCAATTCCTGGATATCCTTGTTAACTTTCTGTGCCATTGATCTGTCTAATGTTGACAGTGGGGTGTTGAAGTCTCCCATTATTATTGTACGGGAGTCTAAGTCTCTTTGTAAGTCTCTAAGGACTTGCTTTATGAATCTGGGTGCTCCCATATTGGGTGCATATATATTTAGGATAGTTAGCTCTTCCTGTTGAATTGATCCCTTTACCATTATGTAATGGCATTCTTTGCCTCTTTTGATCTTTGATGGTTTAAAGTCTGTTTTATCGGAGACTAGTATTGCAACCCCGGCTTTTATTTCTTCTCCATTTGCTTGGTAGATCTTCCTCCATTCCTTTATTTTGAGCCTATATATGTCTCTGCATGTGCGATGGGTCTTCTGAATACAGCAGACTGATGGGTCTTGACTCTTTATCCAGTTTGCCAGTCTGTATCTTTTAATTGGACCATTTAGTCCATTTATATTTAAGGTTAATATTGTTATGTGTCAACTTGATCCTGCCATTATGATATTAACTTTTTATTTTGCTCATTAGTTGATGCAGTTTCTTCCTAGCCTCGATGGTCTTTACATTTTGGCATGTTTTTGCAATGGCTGGTACCGGTTGTTCTTTTCCATATTTAGTGCTTCCTTCAGGGTCTCTTGTAAGGCAGGTCTGGTGGTGACAAAATCTCTAAGCATTAGCTTATCTGTAAAGTATTTTACTTCTCTTTCACTTATGAAACTTAGTTTGGTTGGATATGAAATTCTGGGTTTAAAATTCTTTTCTTTAAGAATGTTGAATATTGGCCCCCACTCTCTTCTGGCTTGTAGAGTTTCTGCCGAGAGATCTGCTGTTAGTCTGATGGGCTTCCCTTTGTGGATAACCCAACCTTTCTCTCTGACTGCCCTTAAGAGTTTTTCCTTCATTTCAACTTTGGTGAATCTGGCAATTATGTGTCTTGGAGTTGCTCTTCTCGAGGGGTATCTTTGTGGCGTTCTCTGTATTTCCTGAATTTGAATGTTGGCCTGCTCTACTAGGTTGGGGAAGTTCTCCTGGATGATATCCTGAAGAGTGTTTTCCAACTTGGTTCCATTTTCCCCATCACTTTCAGGCACCCCAATCAGACATAGATTTGGTCTTTTTACATAATCCCATACTTCTTGAAGGCTTTGTTCATTTCTTTTTCTTCCTTTTTCTTTAGATTTCTCTTCTCTCTTCATTTCATTCATTTGATCCGAAATCCCTGACCAATAATCAAACAAGCAAACAAACACATCTAATGACTCAATTAGCTGATAATTGCAGCTGGACACTGCATGTCCAAGGTTACCAGTGGCCACGAAGAGGGTCGCATTTGAGCACATCACCTTATTATATACTGGACACAGAGACAAATTGTGGATTTTTTTTAAATCGTAAGTTTTGGAATTACAAAGGTTTCGATATGACTTTCCCTCTCAACTGTGAAATGGGGCTAAACACTACCTACCTAAGAGGGCTGTTGTGAGGCTCGAAAGAGCCATTGTATGTAAGCTACCCAGCCTAGTACCATTCATAACATTTTATGGGAATCTGCAACATGGTACCAGTTATCGTTATTATTGAAACATGGTATATTATAAATAAATGTGAACAACATTCATCCAGAAAAACAATTCAAAACAGTATTGTTGTAGCAGCAGATTGATGCAGTTGAAGAAACTGTGTCTGAAAATTGGGAAACACTGAGTTCTAGCATTTTTTCTAGTCTGACTTGCTTTGTGACCTCCAGCTAGCTCTTTCCTCTCTCTAGGCCTGTTTTTCCACCTGAAGGATCAGTTTCTAAGGTTCTTCATGCCTTGACTTTCTCTAGTCCTTTCCTTCCACATAAACTTATACTTATCTATGTCTAGTGGGATACCAATCACCTGGGTTCAACCTAATGCCTCCTTTCCTACTGGCTCTCCTCTGTAGGCTTCCTGTGCCCTCTGCTTGTTTCAAGGAGATGCTGCGTAGCTTTCCTTGGGATGTTGAACACCAGTTCACACATGGACTGGAGCCCAGGGAAAAAGCAAAGTAGCTTGAAAAACCCGAATGTCAAGGGATATCGATGTGGGTCAGGGGCTCTGTTCATCTAGTCACTTCACTTTACAGATGATGGGAACATAGTCCCAAAGGGAAGGAATTTCCTTGGATGCACAGAAACTGGGAGGCAAGTAGGATCTAAGAGTTCCAGCATGGGCTCTGTCACAAGTCTTATTCTCTTTCTGAGTTTTGGCAGTACTCTTTACCAGCTTGAAATTCTTATCTTCAGCGCAGTCACCTTATGGGTCTGTTGTGTGTCTAAATTGGGATAATCGATATGAAAACAATTCATTGTTAACTAGCAATGGCTACATGATTGCATCGGATTATGATATACAATGAAAGTGAAAAACCTAGTATGCTGAACAAATTCAGGTCCTTCTATGTTTTACAGGGAAACTGGGCTTTGGCAGACTTCCTCTGGGGTGTTTTATTTTTGAGGTCTAGTCATCCAACACTCCAGAACTAAATAGCTCTTGAAATTGTGACTACTTTGGCCCAGATTTGGCTGTGGTCAAGGTTGGGGTTGCTATCTTAGCTAAAGAGGGGGCAGAGCTTTAAGGGGATGACATCAGAGGGCAGAGATGAGGTCTTACCAAGGGTCAGCCAGGTCTTAAATTTTTCCGTGCCTCCCCCGCTGCACCTGGAAAATGAGGAGAGTAATACTAGTAATTATAGCTAACATTTACACAGTACTTATGATATGCCAAGGCATTGTTCTCAGCAGTTTACATATGTGATTGTATTTCATCATCACAACTACTCTGCAAGTCAGGGACTATCTTTAAAATGAAGATAATAGTAATAACTACCCTACAGGGTTGTGAATATGAAATGAGTAAATACGCATAAGTGCTTATAACAGTATGTGACCAAGAGTCATAGTGAGATACATGTTAACTATTAACAATAGTTGTTTAAAAGCAGATGTTGCAGGAAGGGACTGTACCTTAAGCCTATCCTTAGCTAACACCTTAGTGAGAGTTGGTGGAATACAAGTTGAGAAAGTGGAATAATAGTAAGAATTCATTAAATTTTTACAGGACTTTATAATTTTTGGAATGCTTTCCCATATATAAATTTATTGGCTAAGCAAACTACAGTTATCATTATTATTATCATTATTCCCATATAACAGATGAGGAAATTGAAGCATGACATATGGGAGAAAAAATATTGAACTTGCAGTCAAAATGATTAATTTCAAAGTCCTAGCTCTGGTGCATTACCAGATATGTGGCTTTTGATTTTAATCACTTTGACTGTCAATTATCTTCATTTGACAACTGGAAATAGGAAGTCTCCTCTGTTTCCTTCCTAAGGAATGAAAAAGATGCAGATATATCGAACACTTACTATGTGCTTCTACTTTTTGTTATCTCATTTGATCCCCCAAATGTTCCTGCTGACCAGTGCTCTGTTGGTCTCATCATCATTATTCCATTTTATCATGCTTCTGCTTCCAAATGATAATTGTATTAGTCTGTTCTTACACTGCTTTAAGGAATGCCCAACATTGGGTAATTTATAAAGGAAACAGATTTAATTGACTCACAGTTCCACATGGCTGTGGAAGCCTCAGGAAATGTACAATCATGGTGAAAGGAAAGCAAACATGTCTTTCTTCACATGATGGCAGGAAGAAGAAGTGCGGAGCAAAAGGGAAAAAGGCCTTTTATAAAACCATAAGCTCTCCTGAGAACTCACTCACTGTCATGAGAACAGCAACATGGTGTAACCGCCCCCATGATTCAATTACCTTGTGACAACACATGAGGTTTATGGGAACTACAAGATGAAATATGGGTGGGGACACAGCCAAACTACATCGCTCTACCCCTGACCCCTCCCAAATCTAATGTACTCCAATTTCAAAACACAATCATGCCTTCCCAACAGTCTCTCAAAGTCTTAACTCATTCCATCATTAACCTAAAAGTCCAACTCCAAGGTCTCATCTGAGACAAGGCAAGTCCCTTCCACCTATGAGCCTGTAAAATCAAAAGCAAGTTAGTTACTTCCTAGATACAATGGGAGCACAGGCATTGGGTAAATACACCTGTCCCAAATGGGCACAATTGGCCAAAAAGAAGGGGCTACAGGACTCATGCATGTCCAAAATCCAGTGGGGGCGGTCAAATCCTAAAGCTCCAAAATGATCTTCTTTGACTCCGCATCTCACAATAGGCCATGCTGATGCAAGAAGTGAGCTCCCATGGCTCTGGGCAGCTCCACCCCAGTGGGTTTGCATAGTACAGTCCCCCTCCCAGCTTCCTTCACAAGCTGGTGTTGTGTGTCTGCAGCTTTTCCAGGCACATAGTACAAGCTGTCAATGGATCTACCATTTTAGGCTCTGGAAGATGGTGGCTCTGTTCTCAAAGCTCCACTAGACAGTGCCCCAGTGGGGAGTGTGTGTGGGGGCTCTGACCCTACATTTTCCTTCTGCACTGCCTTAGCAGAGGTTCTTCATGAGGGCTCCACCCTTACAGCAAACTTATTCCTGGATATCCAGGCATTTCCATACACCCTCTGAAATCTAGTCAGAAGTTCTCAAACCTCAAGTCTTGACTTCTGTGCACCTGCAAACTCAACACCATGTGGAAGCTGCTAAGGCTTGGGACTTGCACCCTCTGAAGCCACAGCCTGAGCTGCACCTTGGCCCCTTTGAGCCACAGCTAGAATGCAGGGCACCAAGTCCCTGGACTGCACAGAGCAGGGAGGCCCTGGGCCCAGGCCACGAAACCATTTTGTTCTCCTAGGCCTCTGAGTCTGTGATGGGAGAGGTTGTCATGAAGACCTCTGATATGCCCTGGAGACATTTTCCTCATTGTCTTGGCAACTAACATTTGGATCCTTGCTACTTATGCAAATTTCTGCAGCCAACTTGAATTTCTCCTCAAAATGAGTTTTTCTTTTCTATTCAATTCAAGATGAGATTTGAGTGGGGATATAGCCAAATAATATCAATACTCATAACCATATGCAGAAGCAGCTAGGGCAGTGGCTCTTGTTTCCATTTCACAGATGAAGAGACTAAGCCTTTTCTAGCGACACACAGAGTGAGTCAGTTTTATATTTGGAATCAGGACACAAGGTTCTGACCCTCAGGCCCATGCTGTTAGGTCTACACTGCCTTTCATTCCACTCTGGGGTCTCTTGAGAATAATTGAGCCCAATTTCCCTAGTCTCTTACCTGCTGCCTATTTCAAATCTAGTGGCACAACCTATGGACTATAAAGGGAACAATAGTCAGGTTTTGCCAACCAAATTGTCCACTACTCTGGCCTCTCTTTTTTGGCCCTCTTCCATTAACCCCTACACACTCTGGATGGGTTTAGTTCCTCCTTCATAGTCGATTCCTGTGGGAGTCCAAGGGAGGGGTGGGCAGGGGGCTTCTTGAGTGAGCAAGGCTGTCCCCCTGTGGTAAGTTCTGCTATCCAGACTCTCAAAGTCACTTTGTAACTGGCAAAAGGTTTGACTGCTCACCACTTGTAGAAAGAAGCTAAAATAATAACAAGATGTGATGGAAAGACTGAGACTTTATTATTCATGCCAGCAAGAGGAAGAGTGGCTAAAAAAAAATTACTTTTCAATTTTTGTAGGGAATGCAGGGGTTTCTAAGAGAGAGTTTGGAATGCAGAAGAGGCAGGGAATGCTAGGAGGTGCCAGGTGACAAGACTTGCTCCAATGGCTCACCTTGAATTATTGTTCCTTCTGATGTAGGGGCTGGGGCCATTGTGGGCTCTACCAGGTTACAGATTAATCACAGTCAATCTTGTAGTAAGTCTGTATCTGGGAGTGGGTTCCAGTCTTGAAGTAAGCTTTTATTGGAGAGAGAATTCAGGAGGTGCCTCGTTGTGTCAGGATTTGGCCCCTGAAGATTCCTAAGTAAATATATGACCAGATAAGTGAGTATGATGTGAGCTTAAGAAACACCCAGATAAACAAAAGTGCATAAGGCATGGGAGCATAAGGTGGAGTGTTAGAGCACCTTCCAAGGCTGTATTTCTTTATTACTATTATTATTATTATACTTTAAGTTCTAGGGTACATGTGCACAACATGCAGGTTTGTTACGTATGTATTCATGTGCCATGTTGGTGTGCTGCACCCATTAACTCGTCATTTACATTAGGTATATCTCCTAATGCTATCCCTCCCCCCTACCCCCACCCCATGACAGACCCCGGTGTGTGATGGTGCCCTTCCTGTGTCCAAGTGTTCTCATTGTTCAATTCCCACCTATGAGTGAGAACATGCAGTGTTTGGTTTTTTGTCCCTGTGATAGTTTGCTGAGAATGATGGTTTCCAGCTTCATACATGTCCCTACAAAGGACACGAACTCATCCTTTTTTATGGCTGCATAGTATTCCATGGTGTATATGTGTGACATTTTCTTAAACCACTCTATCATTGATGGACATTTGGGTTGGTTCCAAGTCTTTGCTATTGTGAACAATGCTGCAATAAACATACGTGTGCATGTGTCTTTATAGCAGCATGATTTATAATCCTTTGTGTATATACCCAGCAATGGGATGGCTGGGTCAAATGGTATTTCTAGTTATAGATCCTTGAGGAATCACCAGACTGTCTTCTACAATGTTTGAACTAGTTTATAGTCCCACCAACAGTGTAAAAGTGTTCCTATTTCTTCACATCCTCTCCAGCACCTGTTGTTTCCTAACTTTTTAATGATTGCCATTCTAACTAGTGTGAGATGGTATCTCATTGTGGTTTTGATTTGCATTTCTCTGATCGCCAGCAGTGATGAGTCTTTTTTCATGAGTCTGTTGGCTGCATAGATGTCTTCTTTTGAGAAGTGTCTGTTCATACCCTTCGTCCACTTTTTGATGGGGTTGTTTGATTTTTTCTTGTAAGTTTGATTGAGTTCTTTGTAGGTTCTGGATATTAGCACTTTGTCAGATGAGTAGATTGCAAAAATTTTCTCCCATTCTGTAGGTTGCCAAGGCCGTATTTCAAAGCAAGAAAAAACACTCCTGGAGTTTTTCTCACTGTGCGAACAGAGGAAAGGAAAAAATAAGTTGTAAAATGCAGTTTGAAGCCAAGCTGCCCAGTTACAAAAGAAAAAAAGTTCAAAACAGGTAAAGAAAGTCCAAAACAGGTAAAATATCACAATGTTTCTGGACACACAAAATTATGATGTCAGTGCTGTAGAAGCCTCAATTTGGGAAACCAAGTAGTAGATTTCTTTAAGACATTAGAGGCGGCAGAAATTGTACCCTTATTTTGGCGTGTGCCTTAGCAAAAGTAAAAATGGTTGCCTTCCGCTTTTCTTTTCTTATCCTCTTCCAGATCTGGGGGCCCCTACCACTCTACCCTCTAAACTTTAAGTTGCTTAGCGCTGGTCCCTCCCCAAGCTGCAGTTTCCAAAAGACTGTATCCTTTTGTATTTGGTAGACTTGTGTCGCCCACCCAACCAAAATATATTTTCATGTCTTAACCCTGTGTACATGTGACTGTGACCTGATTTGGAAGTAAAACTTTTGTACTATGAACCTTGAATATCTGAGACAGGTCTCAGTTAATTTAGAAAGTTTATTTTTCCAAGGTTGAGGACACCACCTCAGTAGGTCCTGACAACATGGGCCCAAGATCATCAGAGCACAGTTTTGTTTTATCCATTTTAGGGAGACGTGAGACATCAATCAATATATGTAAGATGGACATTAGTTCTGTCTGGAAAAGCGGACAACTTGAGCAGGGAGGTGGATTCCAGGTCACAGGTAGGTGAGAGATGAACAGTTGCCTTTTTTGAGTTTCTGATTAGCCTTTCCAAAGGAGGCAATCAGGTATGCATTTATCTTTGTGAGCAGAGACATGACTTTGAACAGAATTGGAGGCAGGTTTGCCCTAAGCAGTGACCAGTTTTACTTCTCCCCTTAAATTAGTTATTTTGGGGCCCCAAGATTTATTTTCCTTTCACATTCACCCCCCACACCTTGTTCTTAAAAAAATCTTCTGTAGAAAGCATTTGAGAAGAGAATGAGTTTCTGGTCTCAGGTTTTGTCTGACTACAATGGTTTATTTTTGGATGGGTAGGTCCCAAGTTATTAGGAAAGCTCATTTTTATGAGATTTAGAAGTTTCATGTCCTATGAAGAGAAAATGGTGGTGGGGGGTGGAGAAAAACAACAACAAACAAAAGAGCAATTCTGAAAAATTGATATGAGACACATTACTCTGAAGTCTATACATCAGTAGACAGGTATGAAAGTGACTTACGTATGTAAATGGGTTGCTGTTATTTTCTTCTAAAGTTTAAGCTGTCTAGATTCAGTTCACATGGCTTTAATAAAGCACAGCTTAGTTTTCAGTAATTTCAAGTTAGAAAAAGCAGGCAAAAAAAAAGAAAAAATAAATAATAAAAAGTTGAAAATGTTATTTTGGGACTTGTACCCAGGAAAAATGAGGATTTCATCTAAAGTGTAGAAACCAATAAAAATTGAAAAAAACATTAGACAAGGCCAGAATCAAACAATACGTGTACTACAGTTTTGGAAACATAATTTTTCTCTCTCCAGTTTTCCATGTTTACTAAAGATAAATCATGATAGGACTGATTTGTTTTATTATACTTGGCCAGATTATTTGTATAAAGTACACCAAGAATAATTATTTTTCATATAAGCTTTAAAGACTTGCTTTGATGGAACTTTGTTCCATAGAAGGAATCTCAGCTAAGACTTTAAAAGCCGAGCCCAGCCATGGATTTATACCATCTATGGCTGGTCTCAATTCACCACTCAAATACCTGTGAGTTGGGTTAATTCTTGTCCTCAAGATAACTTGGGGCCTGTCAGAAAGTGACATTGTTTACTTACCACAAGTCAGGAACACTGTACAGGAAAGGTGTAGACAATGCATAAGGCCAGATTTCCAAAGGGGTCTTTTTTTAAAAAAAAAATTTGAGATAGAGTTTCACACTTTTTGCCCAGGAGGGAGTGCAATGGTGTGGTCTCACCTCACTGCAGCCTCCACTTCCCAGGTCCAAGTGATTCTCCTGCCTCAGCCTCCCAAGTAACTGGGTTTACAGACATGAACCACCCATGCTTGGCTAATTTTGTATTTTGGGTACAGATGGGGTTTCACCACGTTGTACAGGCTGGTATTGAACTCCTGACCTCACGTAATCCACCTACCTTGGTCTCCCAAAGTCCTAGGATTAGAGGCATGAGCCACCATGCCCAGCCCCAAGGGGCTTTTGTTGGCTCTATAAGTCAAGTTTGATTTCTTAAAAGAAAGCACACCATTCCAGTCAAAGCTTGGTAAAATAACCCATTTCTCCAGTTGTGTTCTGTTACAAATGAAAACAGATTCTTATTGCACTTACGCAAATAACTATATTGCCATAAGTTAAGAATACTCACAAATAGTTTACAAATTCTGGAGAAATCAGGTAGAGAGAAACAAATATCACAAAAATCTTATCACAGCTATTGATGCCATACTCTACAGGTAGCTCCCATTGCTTCTACCTCAAATCAAAATAATTCAATTGTCCAGTCCCTTCCATTGCTGAGCCTCAGCTTTTTTTTCTATCTGTTTAGAGGGTTAGATTTTATGACTTTTAAGGGGGCTTTCAGTTCTAACAGTTTATATGTCTATGAAACAAGGCAAATAAGTTAGGATTAGGAGGAGTGATAAAAGGGCAACCTTGAGATCTTTTCTTAGGATTCATAGATTCAGTAGTCTCTTATACCTTCTGAAACTCTATTTGCAGTATAAGCAAGTGACTTTTGCTGTTCAAAAGAATGAACTGACTTTGAAAGCTGGTCTCTGCACTTAGAAATTGGGTTAGCATCTAAGCAGAGACCCTTCTCTGGGTCACCAAAACTTTTAATTCCTCCCCACATCCAATTATTTTAAGAATGAGTGATATAGGTGGATGAAATCTGTACTGTGTCCACAGTGACTTAGGAGTGTTGGGAAGGAATTTGAAGAATGTAGGGGCCCAGGAGCTATTTTCATTTTGTCTAGAAAGACAGCATGGTAGATCTGTAGTCATACAGACATGCCATTTACTAGTTGTGTGATTTAGATATTACACTTTTTTCCTTAAATCAAGTGCCTGCTTTACATTTGTTCCACTGCCTGATGTCTTTTAGGCTGTTAGTAGTTGGGCCTTTGCTTGTGTTTATTGGTGACACATGTTAACCCTGCTTGGATTTGTGGGCTGGACCAGTTAATATTTCAAATTGCAGGCTCTACTTTTTAAGCCAAGTGTTGGCCTGTTTCCTACCTCCATTAAGTAACTAATCCTGGTTGGTTTTCTTTGCAAGCCTTCTCTCCCACAGTTGAACCATTACCAAGGACTCTGCCACTTAAAATCCTTCTGAAAAAATGCCACTCTCTGTCCATCTCATAGAGTATCCCCATGGAGCTGGACCAAGTGGGCTGGAGGAGACCTATGATGCTTTGCATTGGTATGCCTTTTATGCCCTGGTTTCTATGGCAGGATATGCTAGGCAGGCCTCATGCATAGTCAGACTGTGTTGACATTTATCCTCTTCCCCACCCTGTAATCCCCCAGTACTGCTCCTCAATAAAACCTGAAAATCAACTATTAGCAATGCCTTGGTATAGACTTTGACCTCTCCATGCTCTTCTTTTAAAATGCAAATGTCCTTATTGGGGGTACTCATTAAGTCAAAGCACTCAAATATCCTATTCTTCTCAAAGTCTTGTGCCCCTCCCTCCTGGGTCTCTGTACCTAATGCTTTCCAGAATTCCTATACACAAGTTGCTCCTCTTCACCCTATTCACAGTGATCTTATATACAGCCTGCAGGCCTCAAATGGACTAGTCCCATAGAACAAACCCCACATGAGGTCATTCTAACACCTTACATAGACATGCTTTCTGTGGGTTTCAAATCCCACCTCCTTCACTGACCACCAACTATGGAAGCTCCTCAAGTCTCAAGGCAGCTTCATTTAAAAAACTCAAAATCCAGAGACATTCCGTCTAACACGTCCCAGAACTTCAGAGTGTGCCCTTTCAGACTCAGCGCACCGCCCTGCCTGCCACACCTTTGTCATTTGCAAAATCTGTCTTTTGCCACAAATGGATGGAATCCATGCTTTTGGATCCTTCTGCCTTACACCACATCTTAACAGTTCCTAGGCCCTTTTACAGCAACAAAACTTGCATGAATGCTGTGATTCTCAGGACTTCACAGCATTCCTTTCTAAAGGTTTCTTTCCAAAGTCTCTAAAAGCTCTAAGAGCACCAGTTTCACTTCCCCATGCCTCAAAGTTTGCCTTAATCCTGAAGGCCTTGTAGCTCCTCTGGACCTGCTTCTCCTCCTCCTCCTATTTCCTCCTTTATTCTTCTTACTCCGTGTGTGCGGGACTTGTGGGATGCTTTGACTCAGAGCTTATTTCCAACCCGGTGGCTCCTTCCCAGCATTCCAGGAAGGTAGGAGCCAAAGAAATCACTGGCTTCGGTCTTGTGTGGCATCATTTCCCTCAGAAATCCCCAGAATCTAGGGAGGCAGTAAGAATAAAGAGAAAGAATTCTGAGATAGGGAGATAATCCTTTACCAACAGAACTAGGAGAGCGCTTAGAGGTCACATGGTCCTCTTACTTTACAGATGGGGAAACAGGATCAGACAGAGGATGGGACCTACCTGTCCAAGGTCACAGTCAATTTATAGCAGAGTTGTGACTCAGGCTTCAACCTCATGACTTTTCATCATGCCAGAATGTGATTTTACTTCACTCCTAGACCAAGTATTAAATGTTAAGATGCCAAGCCTCAGGTTCCATCCAAGCACATCTGCAGTGGAGTTGCCAGCCTCTCCCCATCCCCTAAGGAGACTGCAGGTGGTAGGTGCAAATCAAACCATCGAGGCAGCAGCACATGCCTGCCATATTTTCTAATTCCCCTGCCTGAGGATAAAGCACTCTCCCATAATCCCCTAGGAGGTCAGGCCAGGAGGTTCTAATGGAAGGAATATAGTCGCAGCTATTCCTCCTCTCCCTGCATTCCTCTTAGGAAGTGGACCTGTCGCCTGCCAATTCAAAGGCTTTTGAGCAGCTGCTACCATTCCACTGCCAAGTGAATCATATAGGCCCTGTCCACTATCCTTCTGATTGTCAGAAGCAGATGACAGCTCCTGGTGAGTGGAGTCGGGGAGCTGCAGAGATGGGGCTATTAGTCTTTACCCTAGGGATTTCTCTGGGCTTATTTATAAGCCATAGGTAGGAGAATATACCCCTGAGATTGGCTCATGTCCTGCCATCACCTCAGCAGCCACCTTCACCTCTGGGATATAAGTGACTCTCACGTTGCAGCTCTGATTCTTAAGGTCCCAACTAAACACTTGGGACTAAAAGTATTCCTGGGAAGGAGGATGACCTCAGGACTCCATTTGGAAAGCCAGGTGTCATCTAGCTCTCCTTATATCTCTGACCCTCCTGGCTATGGGATCCAAGAATCATATTTATATCATAATTAGTACCTGATTTACTTCCATTTGTTCAGTGCCAGTGTTCTGTGGGTTTCAAATCCCGCCCCCTTCACTGACCACCAAACTTCAGTTTGTTTTCTACTGCTCAATTTCTGTTCTTCTACCTTATACTACACATACTTTTCACAAGCCCCTCCCTCGAAGCTTTTAATCTGGAGGTTCCCAGGGCAGACCAGTATTGTGGAAAGAGGATCAACTTTGGGGTTGAACAGACTCAAGTTCAAATATTTGCTCTGCCAACCTCGGCAAGTTGTGTAACCTCTCTGGACCTCAATTTCTCAATTTGAGGGATGGGGTGCTGAATAACATCTTCACATGAAACAGAATCTATTGATGTTCCCAGCACAGTTCCTAGCACACAGGGGTGTTCAGTGATGGCAATATTTTTCTTCTCCCCACTGCCTTCCACCATTTCCATATGCCCAAGAACTTTGCTCACTATGGGGCCAACCTGAATCTGCCCTAGTGTGTGAGCTGTTTCTTCTAATTATTAATTGACTCCCTCACTTGCTCATTCAACAAACATTGATCGAGCAAAATACCAAAGTCAGTGGAGTTTGCCTTCTGACAACCCGGTGCTAGAAAGGACAACAGTTTTGAAGTCAGATATGCTTGGACTTGAATTTTGGCTGTGCTTCTTACTACCTGTATGACCTGGAATAGGTCACTTTACCTCTTTGAGCCTCAGTTATTTATTTGTAACTTTGGGTTAATAGTTTGTTCCTCACAGACAATACTGTAGGCTAAAAAGAGCTAACAAACATGAAAGTGTTTTATAAGCTCTGAGGTGCTATATGACCAGATGGAAATGATAATAAAGACAATAACAATAAATGAGATAGAGATAGGAGTATGTCTTGTACCTATCCAGGCCTGGGCTGGATAGGTACAGAGTTGATATCCATGAATATCTGTTGATAGCAATATTAAAATTTAAGATTTGCTTTCCAAATGAAGCAAGGGGATTCTCATACTTAAGAAAAACCTAACAAAACATAATTCCAAAAACAGATACACTGCAATAGTATCCACACACATGTCACCTCACATATTGGCTGGGCTTTACTCAAACCACTTGAGACTGGGCTGACTCAGAAGCCTGTTTAGGCAGAGGCATTCAAATAATTTCCCACTGAGGCTATGTCCCTCCCAGTAGGGGTCGCTCTGGGTTGGTCTTGATCTAGAGGGTTTTAGGATACACCTAGAAGAATCTAACACCACTGAAATGAGTGGCCAGGAAGCAGTTGGAAGGAATCTTAAATAGGTCACTTGTTTCTGAGCAGGTAAGAAGAGCTGATGTATTTTTACTTTTTATTTGAGTATTTATCTATTGATGGTACCAGTTAGCTTCATTTGATAACTAAACCAGGTGTTAGGAGACCTTAGTTATGTTGCTGAAATTCTGTGTGTATTTTTGTGTATCACATTATGACTACAATGTGATTTTTTGTGTGTAGTCAGTTCCAATCATTCCCCTCCTGTGAGCCTTAATATCCTCATTTTTGAAATGGAAACATTGCTATTTGGCTGTTCTGGGAACACAGATTTTCCTCTCTAATTGAGTCTGATTAGATATACCCTTGGTTTTTCCTCCTACTACCTGGTTTTTGGACACATCTACTGCTCACATTTCCTCTTAATGGGTGGGTTACAGAGAGGGGTGAAAATTTAGAACTGTTTATGTTACTCTGGGGAAGTGTTGGGAGGTGCACTAAATTAGAACTATTGGTGGAAATAAGGTTTTGACAATGTTTTTATATTTTAATTAACCTGGCTCTTCATGTCACTTAAGACTTCAAATAATGAGAATTGTTAGGAACTGGGATTCTTACTTTATAATTCCAGGCAGGAGCTCGAGGTTCTTCTTTTTCCAAGATATTCCCTAAGCAATGGAAGAAGGCCCAGCATACTTCAGATACTGGTTATGAATTTCTTCTTGACTAATTTCAGCCCTCTTTCTATTACTGGCCTTACATGAGATATCCTTCCCTCTCATGCTCCACCAACTCAATCCTAGTGGTTCTGCAAGGTGGACCAGGGTGATCAGCAACCAAGTTTCCCCCAAAGGAGCTGAAGTTTGGTCTCAACCTAAAGAGTATTCTTTCACCACAGGTAACTTGTACTAGGCCCCCAAGATGCTAGAAATCCGCAAGAACATTGGTGACTACTGGAAGCTCCGGGAACCAGGAAACAAGCCAGTTAATGAAGTAAGACCCCTTTCTTAGTTTCTTTTGAACTTGCCTGTTCTCCAGCACCATTTATCTCCTCTAAGCTTCTCTCTTCCTAGACATATTGCAAGTATTCAAACTTCCACCATGTGGAATGGAAGCAATTTTTAAAATGGGTTTCTGAGCCATTTTATGGCTGCATAAAAGTTGGGAGCATTAACATTTTTTCCCTGAGGTTAATTTTTACATGCGATAAATCAAGGACTTTTTATGGTTTCCATGCAGCTTGCTGTTGTCATTGTCTTTGGCTGCCTGTGCTGTGGCAGATGGAGGAACTGTGAAATTTTAAACTCTGAGTACTTTGGTTTGATTTTATTACATTCTTTGGGTTCGTGATCATCTACAGAGCTAACTGGTGGCATATTTATGGACATTTTTTGGAGAAGTTGTTTTATAAATGGAGATATTTAAGTTGGTGCTTAGGAGGTCAGTGTTATCAGGCTTCTTTATCTCGATGTCTTTATATCCATGTCTGTTGGGCACTTATACAGACCTTTGTAAGTGTAGCTTTCTTGCTGTATCTCTGTGCATATGCATGTCTGTCTGTATATGCCTATCTATGCATCTTTGCCCGTGGCACACCTGTTAAAGCACTTCTTTGGTGCATGTGTGGATGTCCCTGAGCATGAACTACAATGTGATTTTTTAAACTATTTGTGTGCTTGTGTCTATCTATCTATCATCTATCGATCTGTCTATCATCTATCTATCTATCTATCTATCTATCTATCTATCTATCCTTTGTCTGAGTGTATCTTTGGGTGTTTTGACATCTGATGCCTTTCTGTATGTGTTTGGGTCTACAGGCCTGCCTATTTGCATCTCCTTGTTGAGGGTATGTATAGATATCTGCCTTTCAGTGTCTGTCTATGTTTCTGCATAGTTTGTCTGGGAGCAAGTGTGATTGCACAAATAAGGCTACAGATCTGTGGCTAAGCTCTGGTGAACAATGACACCTGAGAATGCAACCCTCAGCTATATCTGGCCTAGTGGCTTAGCTTTTACTACCTCCACCCTCCAATTTGAATATTTCCACTCAGAAACAGGTTTATAATCAGCCACCATGTAGAGATTCATGACCAGGGAGATGTATCATGAAGTTAGGATTTTGTTTTGTTTTGTTTTTGTTTTTGTTTTTTGGTTTAGGGGTTGCAAAGTGAGGCCCACAGGAAAAGTTTAATGATACTTGGCTTGAATTTTCTTGTTTTCTGCCTTCTGCTCAGTTACCCTCTTGCCAGCCTTCCCTTACTTGGCTTCCTTGGTCCAGACTCAGGCTTGTCCATTCCTCTGGAGAAAAAGAGAACCAACAAGTGGGTCTAAACATTTATTTTCATTTTAGCCTGGTCTCTATGTTGGGTCTCTTTTTACTCAGAGTACAAATAGCCAGCTTCCTTCTAATTAGAAATTATGTATGCTCGACCAGGTGTGGTGGCTCACACCTGTAATCCTAGCACTTTGGGAGGCCAAAGCAGGCAAATCACTTGAGGTCAGAAGTTCAAGACCAGCCTGATCAAATGGTGAAATTCCATCTCTACTAAAAATAATTTAAAAAAAAGTTAGCTGGGTGTGGTGGCAGGTGCCTGTGATCCCAGCTTCTCAAGAGGCTGAGGCAGAGAATCACTTGAACCTGGGAGGTGGAGGTTTCAGTGAGCCAAGAGCATGCCATTGCACTCCAGACTGGATGACAGAGTGAGATTCCATCTCAAAAACAAAAAGAAAAGAAAAAAAGTAATTACATATGCTCAAATACAGGGATTAGTCATTCTTGATAAGGCCCTTTCCGTGGGGGAAGTCAAAATTTGTAAGACCCCAAGAGAGGAAACCCATGTATGTGGTGGTTCTGAAAAGGTAAAGTATCCATAGTCAGGGGTTTAGAGGAGTGATTTGAGTCACCAGGAAAGCTTTCAGGGGACTCCATGGCATTCAAGGACTTGAAATGCTTGAGAAACAGTTTTTGCAGCTGTGATAAGCCCATGGATCTCCTATTATAGTGACAACAATAGCCTTTATTGCTGTGGCATTTTACAAAATGCTTTCAAATCCAATGTTTCATTTGACTTCATGGCAGTTCCATCAATTAATATCATCTCCATTTTGTACACTAAAACTCCGAGACTCAAAGAAGTGACATGACTTTTCTAATGTCACCCTGCCAGTAAGTGGTAGAGTCAGAACCTGATACCTCTGTATGATTCCAAATCAGGAGGCAGAACCTACATCTCTACTTTGTCTTTCATAACCCTGGAGAATCCCAGAATTGGGAGAAAAACAGTTTTTCAAGGGAATAATCAAAGATAAGTTACAACAAAGAGTCTAGCTATGTGGTAGACTACAATATTCCTGACTTCTTAGGGAAGGTGGAATTTGAGCTGCACTCTGAATAATGAGAAGTAATGAAAGAGATGGAGGAGAGGGAGGTGGCCTGGTCAGATGGCAGGTGCTACATGACCAGGAAAGAACCTCTCTTCCTGTCCCCTGAGAGCAGTTCAAGCTGTTTTACCATTAATAGTGCTAGATGTCAAAGGGAGATAATTTTTACATATGTTCATATATTAGTCTGTTCTCATGCTGCCAATAAAGATATACCTGAGACTGGATAATTTATAAAGGAAAAAGGTTTAATGGACTCACAGTTCCACATGACTGGGGATGCCTCACAATCATGGTGGAAGGCAAAGGAGAAGCAAAGACATGTCTTACATGGTGGCAGACAAGAGAGAATAAGAGCCAAGCAAAGGGGGGATCCCCTTAGTAAAACCATCCAATCTCATGAGAATTATTCACTACCATGAGAACAGTATGGGGGAAACTGCTCCCATGACTTAATTATCTCCCACCAGGTCCCTCCCACAACATGTGGAAATTATGGGAGTTACAATTCAAAATGAGAGATAATGGGGACACAGCCAAACTATATTATTCCACCCCGGCCCCTCCAAAATCTAATGTTCTTCCACTTCAAAACCAATCATGCCTTCTCAACAGTCCCCCAATGTCTTAACTTATTTCAGCATTAACTCAAAAGTTCACAGTACAAAATCTCATCTGAGACAAGGTAAGTCCCTTCTGCCAATGATCCTGTAAAATCAAAAGCAAGTTAGTTACTTCCTAGATACAATGGGGGTGTAAGCATTAGATAAATACACCCATACCAAATGGGAGAAATTGGCTAAAACAAGGGCTAAAGGCCCCATGCAAGTCCAAAATCCAGTGGGGCAGTCAAATCTTAAAGCAACAAAATGATCTCCTTTGACTCCAAGTCTCACATTAAGGTCACACTGATACAAGAGATGGGTTCCCATAGTCTTGGGCAGCTCTGCCCCTGTGGCTTTTCAGGGTACAACCTCCCTTCCAGCTGCTTTCACAGGTTGGCATTGAGTGTCTGTGGCTTTTCAGGGGCACAGTGCAAGCTGTGGATCTATCATTTTGTGGTCTGAAGGATGATGGCCCTCCTTTCACAGCTCCACTAGGCAGTACTCCAGTGAGGACTCTACGTAGTGGGATCCAACCCCACATTTCCCCTCCACACTGCCTTAGCAGAGGTTCTCCATGAGGGCCCCACCCCTGCAGCAAACTTCTGTCTGGACTTCCAGGCATTTCACCACATCCTCTGAAATCTAGGTGGAGGTTCCCAAACCTCAATTCTTGACTTTTGTGCACCCACAGGCTCAACACCACATGGAAGCTACCAAGGCTTGGGGCTTCCACTCTCTGAAGCCACAGCTTGAGGTGTTCCTTGGTCCCTTTTAGCCATGGCTAGAACAGCTGGGATGTAGGGCACCAAGGCCCTAGGCTGCAGACAGCAGGATCCCTGGGCCCAGCACATGAAACCATTTTTTCCTCCTAAAGCTCCAGGTCTGTGATGGGAGGGGCTGCCACAAAGGTCTCTGACATGCCCTAAAGACATTTTCCCCATTGTCTTGGTAATCAACATTAGGCTCCTCATTACTTATGCACTTGTCTACAGCCAGCTTGAATTTCTTCACAGAAACTGATTTTTTGTTTTCCATTGCATCATCAGGCTGCAAATTTTCTGAACTTTTGTGCTCTGTTTCCTTTTAAAAACTTAATGCTTTTTGTAGCACCCAAGTCACCTCTTGAATGCTTTATTGCTTAGAAATTTCTTCTGGCAGATGCCCTAAATCAACTCCCTGAAGTTCAAACTTCCACAAATCTCTAGGACAGGGACAAAATGTCAGCCGCCTCTTTAATAAAACATAGTATGAGACACCTTTATTCTGGATCTTAACTAGCTCCTCATCTCCATCTGAGACCATGTCAGTTTGGACTTTATTGTCCATGTCACTATCAGCATTTTGGCCAAAGCCATTCAACATGTCTCTAGCAAGTTCCAAACTTTCCCACATCTTCCTGTCTTCTGAGCCCTCCTAGTCTCTAGGAAAGTCCAAACTTTCTCACACTTTTTAATCTTCTTTTGAGCCCTCCAAACTATTCTAACCTCTGCCTGTCACCCAGTTCCAAAGTCACTTCCACATTTTTGGATATCTTTACAGCAGTACCCCACTCTACCAGTACCAATTTCTGTATTATTCTGTGTTCATGTTGCTAATAAAAACATACCTGCAATTGGGTAATTTTTAAAGGAAAGAGGTTTAATGGACTCACAGTTCCACGTGGTTGGGGAGGCCTCACAATCATGGCAGAAGGCAAAGGAGGAGCAAAGTCACACCTTACATTGTCACAGACAAGAGAGCCATGTGAAAGGGGAACCCCCTTATAAACCCATCAGATCTCGTGAGACTTATTCACTATTACAAGAGCAGTATTGGGGGAACCACCCCCTGATTCAATTATCTCCCACCAGATTCCTCCCATGACATGTGGAAATTATGGGAGCTGCAATTCAAGATGTGATTTGGTTGGTGACACAGCCAAACCATATCAGCGTATCACAACTACCCTGAGAACACTAAATAATATTCATTTTTCAGATGAAGAAATGAAGCTGAAAGAAAATAAAGGACTTTGTTAAGGTCAGAAAGCAGGTTTATATTAGATTCTGGGTGGACCTTGTGTCCCAAAGCCCAGTGACCTGATACTTAGTTCGTACCCCCACTTGAGGAAGATGCCAGGATATCTACAGTAGGTCTCAAACCATATAGATGTAGCCATATTCTGCCTCTACCACCCTGCTGTGGCAGTGGTCCCATCTTACCAAGTCAGGAAGCTCTTGTGGGGACATTCTGGAGGCAAGACCAGCACCCAGACAGACCTCCAGAACTCTGAGGGAAGAATCTTTCTCTTTTGTCTCTCTATCAGTTGTTTATTTTTTCTTTTTCAACTCTCATGTGTCATCTGTCAAAAAGCTGGCCAAACCTTCCACAAGTTAAAATTAGCCAGTCTCCTTTTCTCTCAAAGTCTACCCTGAAAATAATATATTTTTAAAGGAAAAGTATTAGTCTGTGGATGAGAAGAAATTGCTTCGGAGAAGCTGGAGTAAGTTCTGGATTTAGGATCTAGTCTGTTTCCCTTCACTCTGAATTCTAGGCAAACTATGCTCTGAATCTGGTAAAATTTTGGCTGTACAGATTATGTATTCTCAGCATAATAAGAAAACTGTTGAGCTGTTCAAAGTCCAGCCACATCTGTTATCTCTTGGGAACCCCACACTGTGGGAGGACAAAGGATATATTGTTGTCTCTCTTTAATAGAGGCAGAAGGATGGGTCTCAGAGAGGTTAAATAGCTTGTATTAGATCACCTAAACCTGGTGGAACCAGATTTGGAAACTGGTATCTTGACATTCATGTTTGTGTTCTTTTACTGCAGCCACATGGATTACTTTCATGACTTTGGATGTCAAAGTTCATTTCTTCCTGAGAATCCATACTATTTCAAGTCAGCTTTTTTAATCTGTAATTTACATATAATAAAACTCGCCAAGTGTACAATTTGGTGCATTTTGACAAATTTATATAGTCATTTAACCCCAACACAGTTGTGTTACAGAACATTTTCCTCACTGTCTCAAATATCCTCATGTTCTTTTGTAATCAGGCCCCCTCCCTTTCTCCCTTGGCAGTCACTGATCTCTTTTCTATATCTATAATTTTGCCAGAATTTTTAAACTGGTAACAATTAATAACTAATTTGTCTTGAAAAAGGTGTGAGGACAATAATCATCCATTTTCTGAATCTTGAGACTTAACAGTCAAGTGAAATGAATTTCTCTGTCATCCTATACATTTATTTGTTCGTTTGCTTATTTATTCATTCAGAAACCTCTATTCCAGGAATCGTGCTGGATTCTGGAATACTGAATTTTAAAAGGTCTGTGTTCAGTTCACAATCTAATCTGAACAAACTCATACATCAATGAAGAATCAGAGCATTATGATATGTCCTAAGAAAAATTCTTGAATCCAGTACTAAGAATGTCTAATTATGTTTAGAGAAGTCAAAGAAATAGACTGGATCTTGAATCCCAGAGGAGGTGTTCTTTTAAAAATGATTAGGAATTCTGAAACAGTTGGGAGGGATTTACACGGATAGGATTGGAGACTTCTTTCCAGTTCAAGATAGGGCAAAGGTGTTGAGACAAGAACCAGCATACTGGGCTTGGGGAACTACAAGATGGATGGGTGAGATGGTGGACAATCTGGCAAAAGCTTAAAGGAGTTCCAAAGGGCAAAAATCCTAGTAGGCTTGATAATAATCCTGACATGAAGTTGGAAAGTTTCAGGGAGTGCCAGTGATCGTTATTTTATAAAGCCCTAAGGTATTGGGGCTTTCATCAGTGTTCGGAGTTGAAGAAAAGTTCAGTATTGAGGCCAGCTTTCATCTTTTGCTCAGATAGCAGAGAGATGTTATCCAAGAGACCTGGAGCATTTTTTATGATTTGTGTTTTCCCAGGAGGACAGAAGCAGTAGAGGCTATTCTTCCCAGCCCTATCATTGGCTACATATTATGGGGGCTTCAGATGGTAGTGATCTCAAAACCAGGGGTGATATATTTGTCACGAAACTGTTACGGTGCTAGCATTGTAGCTCACTATGGCCTGTAGAAGTAGATTAACCTTACTTTTGCAGAGGTCAAAGCTTTCCCTGAAGGAGTTGCTTCCCTCACCCAACCACTTGGCATAAGGCTCAGAAGCTGGGTTCTGGAGTGAGACAGATAGGTGTTTCCATCTTCAACCTGACTGGATAGAGACCCAGTGGCCTTTCTGATGGCAAGCCATAGAAAAGGCAGAATGGAGAGTCAAGAGCCCTGGGCTCTAGTCCTGGCCTTGGGTAACTTGAGGGCCCTTCTTTCCCTTCCACCACTGAGCCTTAGAAGAAACCAAGGACTCTAACATAGGACTATAGAAGTGATTAATTCTGTTTGGAGAAGTCAAGTTTCCTAATCTGGACATGACCAGCTTCAACTGAATGCTTTCAGAGGTCCTTTCCAGTGTTAACAAAGGCATGTTCTGGTGATCAAGGAGGTCCCCATAGCTTTCTTAATAAAACCAGGCCTAACTATTGTCTGAATTGCTCAGGAAATAGGTGCTTGAGATACTTAGAGACAGCATCATGGGATAGAAAAAAGTGATCAAGGATGTTCTTTTCCTTCTGCCCCACTTAGTCCCAGGGCTGGGACTAGGGTGAGGCAAGTGAGGCTCTTACCTTAGGGGGGAAATATAAAGGGGTACCAAAACAAACCAGTAATCAGGATAAGTAATATTTTAATACAACATTTTTTAAAATCGAAATTAATATGAAAATCCACTGGTAACAAAATATCAAAATTTTAAATAAAGACAGGACTAGTATTACTGATTTTTCCTTTTGCCTTAGGCTCCAATATGGCTTGGCACAGCACTGCTCAGGCTCCTTGCGTTTCTCCCCAGTAGTCACATATGCCTCACTTAGGGATCTAAGATGGAGAGTTTCTGCATTGGTTTAGGGCTTGTTTTCAAAGAAAATTGGCTGGTATATAATAAGAGGTATAGAAAAGCATAATGATTAAGAAGAGTATTGTCTCTGGAGCTAGACGGCCAGCATATATAGGTATTTAGGTCTGCTACTTATTACTTGTGTGACACTGGAAAAATTATTTAACTTTTTGGGTCTCTGATTCCTCTTCCATAAAATAGGGATAATGACAGTACTTACTTCATAGGGTCCCTCTGAGGGTTAAACTAATTAATATGTGTAAATATCCAAACAAAGAATCGGGCATGTGACATGTGTCTAGTGAACATTTACTCTTGTCATATGTAGGAAGAATTTAGTTTAGAACTTCTTGAAGATAAGTAGTGGTACTGCAGTAGGTGACTGAGGTGGGTTGTTGAGTCATTCTTACTGCTGCTTTATCAGAGCTTCTGAAAGTTCTTAGGTACTGCTTTGCTTGAGGCAGAGAGATGAAGTATATGATGTTTAAAATTTGTTTCCATTTTTTATGATGCCTGCGACAAATAGTTTTGAAATTTGGGTTGAGAACAACTAATTTGTATGGATCTATCTAAACTATTCAAAACATGCTGGACTATTCTTTAAAAAAGTTATTGCTGCATAATAATTTTGTACATATTTGTGGGGTGCATGTGATACTTTGATACATGAATACAATGTGTACTAATTTAAAAAGTAATTGAATACTCATCACATCAAACATTTATGATTATTTTCTGCTGAGAGCATTCTAAATTTTCTCTTCAATGTAATTTGAAATATGCAATAAATTATTAACTATAGTCATGTGATTGTGCTGACACTACAACTTATTGCTTTTACCTAACTGTGTTTTTTATTATACTTTAATTTCTGGGGTACACATGCATAACGTGCAGTTTTGTTACATATGTATACACGTGCCATGGTGGTTTGCTGCACCCATCAACCCATCACCTACATTAGGTATTTCTCCTAATGCTATCCCTTCCCTAGCCCCCAACTCCTGACAGGCCCTGGTGTGTTATGTTCCCCACCCTGTGCCCATGTGTTTTCATTGTTTAACTCCCACTTATGAGTGACAACATGCATTGTTTCATTTTCTCTTCGTGTATTACTTTGCTGAGAATGATAGTTTCCAGCTTCATCCATGTCCCTGCAAAGGACATGAATTCACTACTTTTTATGGCTGCATAGTATTTCATGGATATGTGCCACATTTTCTTTATCCAGTCTATCACTGATGGATATTTAGGTTGTTTCCAAGTCTTTGCTGTTGTGAATATTGCCACTAAATATACGTGTGCGTGTGTCTTTATAGTAGAATGATTTATAATCCTTTGGGTATATACCAGTAATGGGATTGCTGCGTCAAATGGTATTTCTAGTTCTAGATCCTTGAGGAATTGCCACACTGTCTTCCCCAAGGGTTGAACTAATTTACACTCCCAACAACAGTGTAAAAGCGTTTTGATTTCTCCACATCCTCTCCAGTATCTGTTGCTTCTTGACTTTTTAATAATCGCCATTCTACCTGGTGCAAGATGGTATCTCATTGTGGTTTTGATTTGCGTTTTTCTAATGACCTGTGATGATGAGAATTTTTTCTTAAGTTTGTTGGCTGCATAAATGTCTTCTTTTGAGAAGTGTCTTTTCATATCCTTTGCCCACTTTTTGATGGAGTTGTTTGTTTTTGTCTTGTAAATTTGTTTAACTTCTTGTAGATTCTGGATATGAGTCCTTTGTCAGATAGATAGGTTGCAAAACTTTTCTCTCATTCTGTAGGCTGCCTGTTCACTCTGATGATAGGTTCTTTTGCTGTGCAGAAGCTCTTTAGTTTAATTATATCCTATTTGTCAATTTTGGCTATTGCTACCTTTGCTTCTGGTGTTTTAGACATGAAGCATTTGCCCATGACTATGCCCTGAATGGTATTGCCTAGGGCTTTTTTTTTTTTAAGAATTTTTACGGTTTTATGTCTTAAATTTAACTCCTTAATCCATCTTGAGTTAATTTTCCTATAAGGTGTAAGGAAGGGGTCCAGTTTCAGTTTTCTGCACATGGCTAGCCAGTTTTCCCAACACCATTTATTAAATAGGGAATTCTTTCCCCATTGCTTATTTTTGCCAGGTTTGTCAAATATCAGACGGTTGTAGATGTGTGGTGTTATTTCTGAGGCCTCTGTTCTGTTCCATTGGTCTATGTATCTGTTTTGGTACCAGTATCATGATGTTTTGGTTACCGTAGCCTTGTAGTATTGTTTGAAGTCAGGTAGAATAATGCCTCAAGCTTTGCTCTTTTTGCTTAGGATTGTATTGGCTATATGGGCTCTTTTTTGGTTCCATATGAAGTTTAAAGTAGTTTTTGTCCAATTCTGTGAAGAAAGTCAATGGTAGTTCGACGGGGATAGCATTGAATCTATAAATTACTATGTGCAGTATGGCCATTTTCACAATATTGATTCTTCCTATCCATGAGCATGGAATGTTTTTCTGTTTGATTGTGTCCTTTCTTAATTCCTTGAGCAGTGGTTTGTGGTTCTTCATGAAGAGGTCCTTCATATCCCTTATAAGTTGGATTCCTAGGTATTTTATTCTCTTAGTAGCAATTGTGAATGGGAGTTGACTCATGATTTGGCTCTCTGTTTGTCTGTTATTGGTGTGTAGGAATGCTTGTGATTTTTGTACATTGATTTTGTATCCTGAGACTTCGCTGAAGTTGCTTTTCAGCTTCAGGAGATTGTGGGCTGAGATGATGGGGTTTTCTAAATATACAATCATGTCATCTTCAAACAGACAATTTGACTACCTCTTTTCCTATTAGAATACCATTTATTTCTTTCTCTTGCCTGATTTCCTTGGCCAGAACTTTCAATACTATGTAGAGTAGGAGTGGTGAGAGAGAGGGCATCCTTTTCTTGTGCCAGTTTTCAAAGGGAAATCTTCCAGTTTTTTTCCCATTCAGTAAAATATTGGCTGTGGGTTTGCCATAAATAGCTCTCATTATTTTGAGATATGTTCCATAGATACCTAGCTTATTGAGAGTTTTTAGAATGAAGGGGTGTTGAATTTTGTCAAAAGCCTTTTCTGCATCTATAGAGACAATCATGTGGTTTTTGTCATTGGTTTTGCTGATGTTTGGAATAATTTCTTTTTCTATTGTTTTCTATTGTTTGGAATAATTTCAGAAGGAATGGTACCAGCTCCTCTTTGTACCTCTGGTAGAATTCAGCTGTGAATCCATCTGGTCCTCAACTTTTTGTGGTTGATAGGCTATTAATTACTGCCTCAATTTCAGAATTTGTTATTGGTCTATTGAAGGATTCGACTTCTTCCTGGTTTAGACTTGGGAGGGTGTATGTGTCCATGAATTTATTCATTTTTTCTAGATGTTCTAGTTTATTTGTGTAGAGGTGTTTATAGTATTCTCTGATAGAAGTTTGTAATTCTGTGGGATCGGTGGTGATATCCCCTATGTCATTTTTTATTGCATCTTTTTTATTCTTCTCTCTTTTCTTCTTTGTCTGGCTAGTGATCTATTTTGTTGATCTTTTCAAAAAAACAGCTCCTCCATTCATTGATTTTTTTGAAGGGCTTTTTGTGTCTCAATCTCCTTCAATTCTGCTCTGATATTAGTTATTTCTTGTCTTCTGCTAGCTTTTGAATTTGTTTGTTCTTGCTTCTCTAGTTTTAATTTTGATGTCAGGTTGTCGATTTTAGATTTTTCCTGCTTTCTCTTGTGGGCATTTAATACCGCGAATTTTCCCCTACTCACTGCTTTAAATGTGTCCCAGAGATTCTGGTACCTTGTATCTTTGTACTCATTGGTTTCAAAGAACATCTTTATTTCTGCCTTCATTTCATTATTTACCTAGTAGTCATTCAGGAGCTGGTTGTTCAGTTTCCATGTAGTTGTGTGGTTTTGAGTGAATTTACTAATCCTGAATTTTAATTTGATTGCACTGTGGTCTGAGAGACTGTTTGTTATGATTTCTGTTCTTTTGCATTTGCTGAGGAGTGTTTTACTTCCAATTATGTAGTCAATTTTAGAATAAGTGCAATGTAGTGCTGAGAAGAATGTATATTCTGTTGATTTTGGGTAGAGAGTTCTGTAGATGTCTATTAGGTCCGCTTGGTCCAGAGCTGAGTTCAAGCCCTGGATATCTTTATGTCACATTGATCTCTCTCATATTGACAGTGGTGTGTTAAAGTCTCCCACTATTATTGTGTGGGAGTCTAAGTCTCTTTGTAGGTCTCTAAGAACTTGCTTTCTGAATCTGGGTGCTCCTGTATTGGGTGTACATATATTTAGTATGGTTAGCTCTTCTTGTTACATTGATCCCTTCACCATTATGAAATGCCCTTCTTTATATCTTTTGATATTTTTGGTTGAAAGTCTGTTTTATCAGAGATTTGGATTGGAACTCCTGCCTTTTTTTCTTTCTATTTGTTTAGTAAATATTCCTCCATCCCTTTATTTTGAGCCTATGTGTGTCTTTGCACCTGCGATGGGTCTCCTGAAGCCAGCACACTGACGAATCTTAACTCTTTCTCTAATTTGTCAGTCTGTGCCTTTTAATTGCAGCATTCAGCTCATTTACATTTAATGTTAATATTGTTATGTGTGAATTCGATCTTGTCATTATGATTCTAGCTAGTTATTTTGACCATTAGTTGATGCAGTTTCTTCATAGTGTCGATGGACTTTACAATTTGTTATGTTTCTTCAGTGGCTGGTACTGGTTGTTCTTTTCCATGTTTAGTGCTTCCTTCAGGAGCTCTTGTAAGGCAGGCCTGGTGGTGACCAAATCTGTCAGCATTTGCTTGTCTGTAAAGGATTTTATTTCTCCTTCAATTATGAAGCATAGTTTGGCTGGATATGAAATTCTGGGTTGAAAATTCTTCTCTTTTTGAATGTTGAATATTGGCCCCCACTCTTCTGGCTTGTAGGGTTTCTGCCAAGAGATCTGCTGTTAGTCTGATGGGCTTCCCTTTGTGGGTAACCTGACCTTTCTCTCTGGCTGCCCTTAACATTTTTTTCCTTCATTTCAACCTTGGTGAATCTGACGATTATGTGTCTTGGGGTCGAACTCCTCAAGGAGTATCTTTGTGGCATTCTCTGTATTTCCTGAATTTGAATCTTGGCCTGTCTTGCTAAGTTGGGGTAGTTCTCCTGGATAATATCCTGAAGAGTGTTTTCCAACTTGGTTCCATTCTCTCCATCACTTTCAGGCACACCAATCAAACGTAAGTTTGGTCTTTTCACATAGTCCCATATTTCTTGGAGGGTTTGTTTTTCCCTTTTTTTTTTTTTTCTGCTAATCTTGTTTTCTCACTTTATTTCATTAAGTGAATTTTCAGTCTCTGATATCCTTTTTTCCGCTTGATCAATTTGGCTATTGATACTTGTGTATGCTTCATGAAGTTCTTACGCTGTGTTTTTCAGCTCCTTCAGCTCATTTATGTTCTTTCAACTGATTATTCTAGAGAGTAATTCATCTATTCTTTTTTGAAGGTTCTTAGCTTCCTTGCATTGGGTTAGAACATTCTCCTTTAGCTTGGAGGAGTTTGTTATTACCCACCTTCTGATGCCTATTTCTGTCAGTTCATCAGAGTCATTCTCTGCCCAGTGTTTTTTTTTTTTTTTTTTTTTTTTTTTTGCTGGCGTGGAGTTGTGATCCTTTGTAAGAGAAGAGGCATTCTGGTTTTTGGAATTTTCAGCCTTTTTGCACTGGCTTCTCCCCATCTTTGTAGATTTATCTACCTTTGGTCTTTGATGTAGGTGACCTTTGGATGGAGTCTCTGAGTGGAAATGCTATGTCTTACTGTTTGTTAATTTTCCTTCTAACAGGCCCCTCTGCTTCCGGTCTCCTGGAGTTTGCTGGAGGTTCATTCCAGACACTGTTTTCCTGGTATCACCAGCAGAGGCTGCAGAGCAGCAAACATTGCTACCTGTTCTTTCCTTTGGAAGCTTCGTCCCAGAGGGGCACCTGCTAGATGACAGCCAGAGTTCTCCTGTATGAGGTGTTTGTCGGCCCCTACTGGGATGTGTCTCCCAGTCAGGATACACGAGGTTCAGGCTGCCACTTGAGGAGGTGGTCTGACCCTTAACAGCTTAAACCCTATGCTGGGAGGTCCACTGCTCTCTTCAGAGCCATCAGACAAGTCTGAAGAAGCTACACCCACAGCCGCCTCTTCTTCCAGGTGCTCTGTCCCAGGGAGATGGGGGTTTTATCTGTAAGTCCCTGACTGGGGCTACTGCCTTTTTCTCAGAGATGCCCTTCCCAGAGAGGAGAAATATGGCAGTCTGACCACAGTGGCTTTGACGAAGTGTGGTGAGCTCTGGCCAGTTTGAACTTCCTGGCAGCTTTGTTTACACTGTGAGGGTAAAACCGTCTACTCAAGTCTCAGCAATGGTGGGTGCCCTTCCTCCCACCAAACTCAAGTGTCCCAGGTCGACCTCAGACTGCTGTGCTGTCAGCGAGAATTTTAAGCCAGTGGATCTTAGTTTGTTGGGCTCTCTGGGGGTGGGACCCGCTGAGTCAGATCACTTGGCTCCCTGGTTTCAGCCCCCTTTGCAGGGGAGTGAACTGTTGCTGGTGTTCCAAGTGCCACTGGGGTATGGAGGAAAAAAAAAAAACTCCTACAGCTAGTTTGGTGTCTGCCCAAACACTGCCCAGTTGTGTGTTTGAAACCCAAGGCCCTGGTTGGGTAGGCACCAGAGGGAATATCCTGGTCTGTGGGTTGCAAACAAAATGGGAAATGCACAGTATTTCTGCCAGAGTGCATTGTTCCTCAGGCTCAGTCTCTCACAGCTTGCCTAGAGTGGGGGAGAAAATTCCCTGACCCCTTGCACTTCCTGGGGGAGGATATGCCCCACCCTGCTTCAGCTCACCCTTCGTGGGCTGCACCCACTGTCCAATTGGTCCCAATGAGGTGAACTGGGCACCTCAGTTGAAAATGTAGAAATCATCTGCCTTCTGTGTCGATCACGCTGCGAGCTGCAGACTGGAGCTGTTCCTATTCGGCCATCTTGCCAGCAATCCTCAGTCGTTTGTTTTCTTTTCTTTTCTTTTCTTTTCTTTTCTTTTCTTTTCTTTTCTTTTCTTTTCTTTTCCTTTCTTTTCTTTTCTTTTTTTCTTTTTTTATTTTTGAGACAGAGTTTTGCTGCATCACCCAGGCTGGAGTGCAGTGGCATGATCTTGGCTCACTACAACCTCCGACTCCTGGGTTCAAGTGATTCTCCTGCCTCAGACACCCAAGTAGCTGGAACTACAGGCACCCACCACCACGCCCAGAAATTTTTTGTATTTTTAGTAGAGACTGAGTTTCACTATGTGGCCAGTCTGGAATTGAACTCCTGACGTTGTGATCTGCCCATATCAGCCTCCCAACTGCTGAGATTACAGGCTTGAGCAACCGCGCCTGGCCTAACTGTATGTTTGCATCCATCAATCAACCCCTCTTCACCTTTCCTTTTCCCTACTATTCCCAGGCTCTAGTAACTACCATTCTATTCTCTATACCCATGAGATCCACTTTTTTTTTTTTTAAGCTCATATGTATGACAACATGCAGTATTTGTCTTTCTAAACCTGGCTTATTTCACTTAACATAATAACCTCCAGGCTCATCCATGTTGCTGCAAACGACAGGATTTCATTCTTTTTTGTCTGAGTAATACTCTATTTTGTATATATACTACATTTTATTTAACTGTTCCTCTGTTGATAAACACTTAGGTTGATTTCTATCTTGGTTGTTGTGAATAATACTGAGATTAACACGGGAGTGCAGATCTCTTCAACACACTGACTTCCTTTCTTTTGGATATATACTCAGTAACAGGATTGCTGGAACATACGACATTTCTGTTTTTAGGTGTTTAAGGAACCTCCATATGGTTACATATAGTGATTATTTTAATTTACATTCTCACCAACAGTGTGCAAGTGTTCCCCTTTCTCTATATTCTTGTCAACATCTGTAATTTTTTATGATCTTTTTGATAATAGCCATTTTAACGGAGGTGAGATGATATGTCCTTATGGTATTGATTTGCAGTTCCTTGATGATTAGTGATGTTGAGTACTTTTTCATGTACCCAGATAAACATTTGCATGTCTTTTTTTTTAGAAATGTCTATTCAGATCATTTGCCCACTTTTAATTTGTTTTTTTTTTTTTTTTGCTGTTAAGTTTCTTATAGATACTGGTTATTAATCCCTTGTCAGAAGGATAGATTGCAAATATTTTCTTCAATTCTGTAGGTTGTCTTTTTTTGCTGTTGATTGTTTCCTTTGCTATACAGAGCTCTTTAGCTTGATATAATTCCATTTGTCTATTTTTTCTTTTGTTGCCTGTACTTTGGAAGTCTTACCTAAAAAGTCTTTGCTCAAACCAATGTCCTAAAGCATTTCCTCAATGTTTTCTTCTAGTGTTTTCACGGATTGGGATATTACATTTAAGTTTTTAATAACTTTTGCTTTTTATATAGTGAGATATAGGGGTCTAATTTTATTCTTCTGCATATCATTATCCAGTTTTCCCAGCATAATTTCTTGAAGAGTCTGTCCTTTCCTCAATGTAAGTTCTTGATGTCTTCATCAAAAATAAGTTGGCTGTAAATGCATGAATTTATTTATTGGTTCTCTATTGTGTTCTATTGGTCTATGTGTCAGTTTTTACACCAATACCATGCTGTTTTGGTTATTATGGCTTTGTAGTACATATTGAAGTCAGGTAATGTGAAACTTCCAGCTTTTTTCTTTTTACTCAGGATTCCTTTGGCTATTTGGAGTCTTTGTGGTTCCACACAAATTTTAGGATTTGTTTTCCTATTTCTGTGAAGAATATCATTGGTATTTTGATAAGGATTACATCAAATATATAGATTGTTTTGTGGAGTATGGACATTATAACAATATTAATTCTTCCAATCCATGAACTATGGGAAATCTTTTCATTTCTTTTTGTTTCCTCTTTAATTTCTGTCATTGGAGTGTTATAGCTTTACTGTAGAGATCTTTCATTCTTTGGTTACATTTATTCCTAGGTATTTTATTTTTTGTAGCTATTGTTAATGGGATTGTTTTCTTGATTCCCTTTTCAGGTTATTCACTTTTGGCATATAGAAATACTACTGAGTTGTGTATGTCAATTTTGTATTCTGCAACTTTTTTGGATTCATTTATGAAACTCATTTTTAGCAGCTAAAAATTGTTTATTCTAAAGGTTTTTTTTTTTTACTGTAAGACTATTTTATCTGTAAAAATGGATAATTTGACTTCTACCTTCCAATTTAGATGCCATTAATTTTTTTCTCTTGTCTAATTGCTCTGGCTCAGACTTCCAGTGCTGTGTTTAATTAAAGTGGTAAAAGTGGGAATCTTTGTCTTGTTTCAGATCTTACAGGAAAGGCATTCAGTTTTCCCCATTCATGTTAATGTTACCTGTGGGTTTGTCATATATGGACTGTATTGTTTTGAGGTATGTTTCTTCTATGCATAGTTTATTGGGAGTTTTTATCAAGAAGCCATGTATTTTATCAGATGCTTTCCCTGCATCTTTTGAGATGGTCATACAGTTTTTGTTTTGATATATTAATGTGATGTATCACATTTATTGATTTGCATATGTTGAACCATCCTTGCATTCCTGGAGTAAATCTTATTTGACCATGATGTATTTTTCTTTGATGTGTTGTTGGAATTGGTTTACTAGTATTTCATTGAGGATTTTTGCATCCATGTTTCTCAGAAACATTGTTTTGTAGTTTTCTTTTATTTGTCATATACTCGTTTGGTTTTGGCATCAGGCTAATGCTTGCCTTGTAAAATGAGTTAGGAGAATTATATTCTCTTCAACTTTGGGGCATAGTTGGAGGACAGTTGATGTTAGTTCTTCTAAAATGTTAGGTAGAATTTAGTGGTAACGCTATCTGGATTTACACTGTTAGGATACTTTTTGTTGTTGTTGTTGTTTTTTTTTTTTTGAGACAGAATCTTGCTCTGTAACCCAAGCTGGAGTGCAGTGGCATGATCTCAGCTCACTGCAACCTCCACCTCCTGGGTTCAAGTGATTCTCCTGCCTCAGCCACTCAAGTAGCTGGGATTACGTGTGTGCACCACCAAGCCCAGCTAATTTTAATATTTTTAGTAGAGATGGGTTTTCACCATGTTGGCCAGGTTGATCTTGAACTCCTGACCTTGGTCTCCCAAAGTTCTGGGGTTACAGGCATGAGCCACCACACCCAGCCTGTTAGGATACTTTTATTACTGATTTAATTTCATTACTCATTATTGGTTGGTTTGGGTTTTGTATTTCTTCTTGGATCAGTCTTGCCATGTGGTATGTGCCTAGAGATTTGTCCATTCCCTGTAGGTTTTTCAATTTGTTGGTGCATAGTTGTTTATAATAGTTTTTAATGATTTTTTGTATTTCTGTGGTATAAGATTTAATACCTCCTTTCATATTTTTTAGTTCATTTTCTTGGGCCTTCTAATGTTTTTTAGTTATTCTAGGTAATAGTTTGTTGATTCTTTAACCTTTTTTTAAAAACAGCTGTTTATTTTGTTGATCTTTTGTGTTTTTAAAAATTCTTTCTTTTGTTTAGTTCTGCTCTGATCTTTATCATTTCTTCCTTCTGCTACTTTTGGGTTTGGCCTGTTCTTACTTCTCTAGTTCCTTGAGGTTCATGGATAGGTTGTTTATTTGAAATCTTTCTTCTTTTCTGTTGTAGGCATTTATTGCTATGAACTTTCCACTTAGCACTGCTTTTGCTGTATCCCATCAGTTTGGGTATGTTATATTTAAATTTTCTTTTGTTTCAATAAATTTTTTGATTTCTTTTTAATTTCCTTTTGGACCTCATGGTCATTCAAGAGCATATTATTAAATTTCTATGTATTTGTACAGTTTCCAGATTTCCTCTTGTTATTGATTTCCAGTTTTATTCTACTGCGGTCTGAAAAAAAACCTGATATGATATTGATTTTTGAAATATATGTTGAGACTTGTTTTCTTGTCCAATGCATGATCTATTCTGGAGTATTCCAGGTGCTGATGAGAAGGACGTGTATTCTGTAGCTGTTGGATGAAATGTTTTATAAATATCTGGTAGGTCTATTTGGCCTATAGTCTAGTTTAAGTTTGATGTTTCTTTGTTGATTTTCTGTATGTATGATCTGTCTAATGTTAAAAGTGGGGTGCTTAATTCTCCAACTATTATTGTATTGGCTTCTATTTTTTTCTTTAGCTCTAGTAATATTTGCTTTATATATCTGAATGTTTTGGTGCTGGGTACATATACATTTATAATTGGTATATTGTCTTGCTGAATTGATCCCCTTATCATTATATATGACCTTCTTTATATTCCTTTATGTTTTGTGACTTAAAGTCTATTTTGTCTGATATCAGTTATTCCTTTTCACTTTTGGTTTCTGTGGAATATCTTTTGTCATTTCTTCACTTTTAGTCTATGTGTGTCTTTACAGAAGAAGTTAGGTTCTTGTAGACAGTATGCAGTCAGGTCATGCTTTTTTTTGTTTTTTGTTTTTTAATCCATTCAGCCAGTCTGTATCTTTAAATTGGGAAATTTAATTTGTTTTCATTTAAGGTTGTTATTGGTTGGTTAAGACTTATTCTTCTCATTTTTCCAATTGGTTTCTAATTTTTAAAATGTATTATTAATTTATTTCTTCCTCTCTTACTGTTTATCATTGTGACTTGGTGGCTTTCTGTATTGAAAATGTTTCATTCCTTTCTCTTTCTCATCTGTGTTTCTGCTCTACCAGTGAGCTTTATACTTTTATGTATTTTCATGATGGTAGGCGTCATCCTTTCACTTTCAGATATAGAAATATTCCTTTAAGCATTTCTCATAGGGTCATTCTAGTGGTGATGAATTTCCTCTGTTTTTGCTTGTGTGGGAAATACTATTTCTCCTTCATCACTGATAGCTTTGTTTGGTATAGTCTTCTTGGCTAGCAGTATTTTTCTTTCAGCACTTTGAATATATTATTTATTGTCTCCTGGACTGTAAGGTTTCTGCTGAAAAATCTGCCCTAATGTGGATACTTTTATGTGTAAGTTGATGCTTTCCTCTTACTATATTTACAATTCTCTCTTTGCTTTCATTTTTTGGAAGTTTGACTACAATGTGCCTCAATGAGGACCTATTTTGGTTGAGTCTATTTGGGGACTTTTTAGCTTCCCTTTGTCTCAATGTATATACCTCTTCCAAGACTTGGGAAATTTACAAGCTATTTTTTCATAAATAGGTTTTCAGTATCTTTTCCCATCTCTTCTTCTTTTGAAACTCCCCAAACTCAAAAATTTGCTGACTTGATGGTGTCCTATATGTTATGTAGACTTTCTTCTTTCTTTTTTTTCCTGTCCAACTCGGTTATTTAAAAAGACATTTTTTGATGTTCAAAAGTCTCTTCTGCTTGATCTAATCTATACTCTCTATTTTTTACTTCATTCATTGAATTATTTAATTATAGGATTTCTATTTGGCTCTTTTATGACATCTATCTCTTTGTTTACGTTCTGATTCAGATCCAGAGGTTATTCCCTTATTACTTTGTATTGTTTGTTTTCCTTTTATATCTCATTGAGTTCTCTGAGGATCATGATTTTGAATTCCTTTTCTGAAATTTCATTTTTTTATTTGATATCTGTTACTGGGGAATTTTTTTTCTTTGAGATATGTTATGTTTCATTGCTTTTTTATGTTCCTTGTGTTCTCACATTGATATCTGTGCATTTGGTGTAACTGCTGTTTTTTCTATTTTTATGGAATAGTTTCCATAGGGAAAGCTTTTTAATGTATATGTATCTACAATGCTTGTTGGGCAGCGTGCTTTGGCTTTGGTTCTGAGTGAGCACTATGGTGTAGTCTCCATATGATTACTTCAGGTGTAATCAACATCAGCAATATCTATGCGTTCTTTATGGGCTTAGACTCAAGTTGTTTGTGGAGGCTGTGGTGAGGCTTTGCTGAGGATGGGGTCATCAGCCAGGCTGGTCCTCAGGTCAGTATATGGGGCATGTTTGCACTGATAGGGGTAGGAATGGCACTGGATGGCCAGTACTCAGATCCCTGAGTGGTATGCATGGGTGTTGATAGTGTCAGTGGCAGGGTGGGTGGGTAGAAACTCAGGCCCCAGGATAGGGTGTGGAGACCTTCCTATCCCTGAGCTCCCTGCTGGGTTGGGTGGGCACCAGCAATGTCTGCAGTATGGCAGACAGTCTGGTCCTCAGGTCACCAGGCAGGGTGCAGTGGTGAGTATTATCCTGCTGCTGAAGTGGGATGGGATTGCTGTTGGTAGTGGCAGTCCTAGGCAGTCTTCTCTCAGGCTCTGGGGAGCACATTCTTTCATTCTGTATATTCTGGAGGCAGCCTCCCTGATGTGCTGGATTTTGTGTTTCCTAGGGTGTTGGGTGCTGCACGGGCTTGGGAGCCTGTGATGTGGCTGCACTACTGGGTCCAGTGGGTACCACAACACAGTGGCCCTCTGAGTAGATATGAGGAGATGCCTGTGGGGTCCAAGAGATGTGGAAATGCAGGGGCTATTGGGCCTCAGGGCAGCATATAGTATAGTGTTGCTTCTGCTCTCAAAATGGTGCCATCCTGCAACAGGTTGAGTGAAGGGATTTAGGGTATCCTTTTTTTTTCTGGGGAATTACCGTTCTCTTTCTTGAGTTAAAGCTCACAGTGTGGATCTTTATGTACAAATGTTGCTATTTCCAAGTGGCTGAGGCACACTAAAAGCTAATGACCTCCAGTTCTGTCGACGTTGCTGAAAATGACATAATTTCATATCTTTATGGCTGAATACTAGTGTGTGTGTGTGTGTGTGTGTATACACCACACATTTTCCTTATCCATTCATCTATGGATGAATACTTAGGTTGAGTCCATATTTTTGCTATTATGAGTAGTGCTGCAATAAACATGGGGATGCAGGTATCCCTTTGAGATATTGATTTCCTTTCCTTTGGATAAATACCCAGTAGTGGGATTGCTGGTTTGTATGGTAGTTCTGTTGTTAATTTTTTGAGAAATCTCCATAATGTTTTCCATAATGGCTATACTAATTTACATTCTCACTTACAGTGTATGAGTTCATTTCATCTACATCCTCACAAGTATCTGTTATTTTTTGTCTTTTTAATAACAACCATTCTAACTGCAGTAAGATGATATTTCATCGTAGTTTTCATTTGCATTTCCCAAATGATTAGTGACGCTGAGCATTTTTCCATATAAATTTTGGCCATTTGTATGTCTTCTTTTAAGAAATGTGTATTCATATGCTTTGCCTATTTTTAATGGGATAATTGTTTTGTTTTGCTGTTGAGTTGTTTCAGTTTCTTTTTGTTCTTCCAACTTTAATTTTAGGTTCAAAAAGTACAAGTGTAGGTTTATTATATGGGTAAATTGTGTGTCATAGAGATTTGGTGTACAGGTTATTTCATCATCCATGTAATAAGCATAGTACCTGATAGACAGTTTTTCAAACTCACCCTCCTCCCACTCTCCACGTTCAAGTAGGCAGTGGTGTCTATTGTTGTCCTCTTTGTGTCCATGTGTACTCAATATTTATCTCCCACTTATAGGTAAGAATGTGTGGTATTTGGTTTTCTGTTCCTGTGTTAATTTGCTTAGGATAATGGCCTCTAACTCTATCCAGAAATCAGCTATAGAAGATATGATTTCTTTCATTTTTATGGATGCATAATATTCGATGGTGTATATGTACCACATTTTTTTTTTTATCCAGTCCACTATAGAGCATTTAGGCTGATTCTATGCCTTTTCTATTGTGAATACCCAGTAATGGGATTGCAAGGTTGAATGTTGGCTCTGCTTTCAGTTCTTTGAGAAATTTCCAAACTGCTTTTTACAGTGTCTGAACAAATTTACATTTCTACCAGCAGAGTATAAGTGTTCCCTTTTCTCCACAACCTCACCAGCACAGGATGTGTTATTTTTTTGACTTCTTAATAATAGCCATTCCAACTGATGTGAGATGGTATGTCATTGTGGTTTTGATTTCCATTTCTTTATTAATTAGTGATATTGAATATATTTTCATATGCGTGTTGGCTGCATGTATTTCTTTTGAGAAGTGTCTGTTGATGTCCATTGCTCATTTTTTAATTGGGTTGCTTTTTGCTTGTTGATTTAAGTTCCTTATAGATTCTCAATATTAGACCTTTGTTGGATGCATAGATTGCAAATATTTTCTCCCATTTTGTAGGTTGTCTGTTTATTGACAGTTTCTTTTGCTGCACAGAAGCTCTTTGGTTTAGTTAGTTCCCATTTATCAATTTTTGTTTTTATTATGATCACTGTTGGCTTCTTTGCCATGAAATCTTTGCCTGGGGTTATGTCCAAAATGGTATTTCTTTTGTTACCTTTAGGTGTTACATGTAAGTCTTTAATTCATGTTGAGTTGATTCTTTATATGGTGTAAGGAAGGGGTCCAGTTTCAATCTTCTGCATATGGCTAGCCAGTTATCTCAGTGCCATTTATTGAATAGGGAGTCATTTTCCCATTGCTTGTTTTTGTAGACAGTATTTAAATTCAGATGGTCATAGGTATGCAGTTTTATTTCTGGATTCTCTAACCATTTTATTGCTCTATGTGCCTCTTTTTTTCCACCAATACCATGCTGTTTTGATTACTGTAGCCTTGTAGTATAGTTTGAAATCAGGTAATGTGATGTCTCCTGCTTTCTTTTTAATGCTTAGAATTGCTTTGGATATTTGGGCTCTTTTTTCATTGCAGGGGAATGTTAAAATAGTTTTTTTTCTAGTTCTGCGAAAAATGTCATTGGTAGTTTGATAGGAATATTATTGAATCTACATGGATTTGGGGAGTATGGTCATTTTAACAATATTGATTTATCCTATCCACATGCACATGAAATGTTTTTCTATTTGTTTTTGTTATCACTGATTTATTTCAGTAGTGTTTTGTAATTCTCTTTGTAGACATATTTCACCACTTTTTTTAGCCATAATCCTAGGTATTTTCTTTTTTTCTGTTTGTGGCTGTTGTGATTGTGATTATATTCTTGATTTGACTCTCAAATTGGATGTTTTTGGTATGCAAAACTGATACTTATTCTTTTACATTGATTTTGTATCATGAAACCTCACTGAATTTACTTTTCAGATTTAGGAGTTTTGGGGAAGATACTATGGGACTTTCTAGATATAAGATCAGATTATCTGTGAAGAGAGATAGTTTTGCTTCCTCTCTTCCTATTTGGATGCTTTTTTATTTTTGTCTCCTGCCTGATTGCTCTAGTTAGGACTTCCAGTACTATGTTGAATAAGAGTGGTGACAGTGGGGATTCTTGTCTTGTTACAATTTTCAAGGCGAATGCTTCTACCATTTGCTCATTTAGTAAGATGTTGACTGCTGGCTTTTTCACAGATGACTCATTATTTTGAGGTATGTTTTTTAAATTCATAGTATGTTGAGGATTTTTTTTTTTTTTTTTTTTTTTTTTTTTTTTTTGAGACAGGTTCCTGCTCTGTCACCCAAGCTGGAGTGTAGCGGTGTGATCTCGGTTCACTACAACCTCTGCCTCCCAGGACTCAATTGATCCTCTCACCCCAGCCTCTCAAGTAGCTGAGAACACTCAGTGAAATTCGTGTGTGTGTGTGTGTGTGTGTTTGTATTTTTGGTAGAGATGTGGTTTCACTATGTTGCCAAAGCTTGTCTTGAACTTCTGAGCTCAAGTGATCTGCCTGAATCTGCATCCCAAAGTACTGGGATTACAGGTCTGAGTCACTGTGCCTTGCCTTCTCGAGGATTTTTAACATGAGGAGATGTTGAATTTTATCAAAAGCCTTACTGCATGTGTTGAGATAATCATGTGGGTTTTCTTTTAGTTCTGTCTATGTGATGAATCACATTTATTGATTTGTGTATGTTGAACCTATCTTGCATCCCAGGAGTAAAGCCTACTTGATCATGGGGGATTAGCTTTGTGATACGATACTGGAGTCAATTTGCTAGTATTTTGTCAAGGATTTTGGCATCGATGTTCATCAGAAATATTGGACTGAGGTTTCTTTTTTTGTAGTGTCTTCACCAGGTTTTGGTATCAAGAAAGATGCTGGCCTCACAGAATGAATTGGGGAAGAGTTTCTTTCTCTCAATTTTGATAAATAGTTTCAGTAGGATTTGTGCCAGCTCTTTGTGTGTCTGTTAGAATTTGCCTGTAAATCCAAATCTGCTCCAGCACATTTTCTGATTATTAGGCATTTTATTACTAATTCAGTTTTGGAACTCATTATTAGTCTGCTCAAGATTTCAATTTCTTCTTGGTTCAATCTTGGAAAGTTATATATTTCTAGAAATTCATCCATTTTTCTTAATTTTTCTAGTTTGTTTGTATAGATACATTTGCAATAGTCTCTGAGGATTTTTTGTATTTTTATGGGGTCAGTGGTAATGTCCCTTGGTCACTTCTGATAACTTTTTTGGATCTTTTTCTTTTCTTTATTAGTCTAGTTATCCATCTATCAATCTTATTTATTTATTCAAGTAACCAACTTTTGGTTTTGTTGGTTTTTTGTACGCTTTTTCACATCTCAATTTCAATCTGTTCAATTCTAATTTTAGTTATTTCTCAACTTCTGCTAGCTTTGAGGTTGGTTTGCTTTTGTTTTGAGGTGTGTGTGTGTGTGTGTGTGTGTGTGTGTGTGTGTGTTTAGTTCCTGTAGGTGTGATGCTAGCTTGTTAATTTAAGATCTTTTTAACTTTTCGATGTATTTAGCATTATAAACTTTCCTCTTAGTTCTGCTTTAGCCGTATCTCAGACATTCTAATATGTCTTATCTTTATCTTCATTCGTTTTAAAAAATGTCTTGATTTTTGCCTTAATTTCATGTTTTACACAAAAGTCATTCAGGAGCAGGTTTTTAAATTTGTATGTAACTGTGTGGATTTGAGATATCATCTTAGTACTGATATCTATTTTTATTGCACTGCAGTTTGAGAGTTTGGTTGATATGATTTCAGATTTTATGATTGGTTGAGAATTGTTTTATGGCCAATTATGTGGTCAATTCTAGTATATGTGGCATGTGCAGATGAGAAAATTGTATATTTCATTATTGGGTTGAGTGTTCTGTAGATGTCTGTTATATCCATTTGGTAAAGTGTTGAGGTCAGGTTCTAAATATCTTTGTAAGTTTTCTGTCTCAATAATCTATCTAGTACTGTCAGTTGTTGAAGACTTCCACTATTATTGGGTGCTTATCTGAGTCTGTTCATAGGTCTCTAAGGACTTGTTTTATGAATCTGGGTGCTCCAGATTTGGGCGCATATATACTTAGGATAGTTAAGTCTTCTTGTTGAATTATACCCTATATAATTATGTAATGCTGTTCTTTGTCTTATTGAATCATCGTTGTTTCAACATCTGTTTTGTCTGAAATTAAAATAGCAACTCCTGCTTTATTGTTTTGCTTTGGTTTTCATTTGCTTGGAAGATTTTTCTCCATCCATTTACGTTGAGACTGTGGATGTCTTTGCATTTGAGGTGGGTCATTTGAAGACAACATACCATTGAGACTTGCTTCTTTATTCAGCTTGCCACTCATTGCCTATTAAGTGGAGCATTTAGCCCATTTACATTGAAGTTTAATATTAATATGTGAGGATTTAATTCTGTCATTGTGATATTAGCTGGTCATTATGCAGATTTGATTTCATAGTTGCTTTATAGTGTCAATCGTTTATGTATTTACATGTATTTTTGTGCTAACCAGTACAGGTCTTTCATTTCCATGTTTAGCACTCACTTAAGGACCTCTTGCAAGGTAGATGTGGTAGTAACAAATTTTCTTCCCATAGGATTTGTTTGTCTGAAAATGACGAAAAAATTTCTCCCTCACTTATGAAGCCTAGTTTGACTGAATATTAAATTATTGATTGGAATTTCTTTTTCTCAAGAATGCTGAATATAGGTCTCCAATCTCTTCTGTCTTATAGGGTTTCTGCTGAAGGGTCTGCTGTTTGGCTGATGAGGTTCCCTTTGCAGGCTACCTGCTCCTTATCTCTAGCTGCCTTTAATATTTTTTCTTTCAGATTGTTCTTGGATAATTTGATGACAATGTGTCTTGGGGATGGTAATCTTGTGTAGTGTCTCACAGGGATTCTCTTCATTTCCTGAATTTGAATGTCGACCTCTCTAGAAAAGTTAGGGAATTTTTTTTGGACAATATTGTCAAACATATTTTCCAAGTTGCTTGCTCTTTCTTCCACTTTTCCAGGGATGCCAATGAGTCATAGGTTTTATCTCTTTACATAATTCCATATTTCTTGGAGGTTTTGTTTATTCTTCTAAAATTCTTTTTCTTCATTTTTGTCCTATTGAGTTGATTTGAAGAACTAGTCTTTGTGTTCTGAGATTCTTTCCTCAGCCTGGTCTATCCTGCTGTTAATTCTTGCAACTGTGTTATGACATTCTTGTGGTGTGTTTTTCAGCTCTTTTAGTTCACTTTGGTTCTTTCTTAAAATGGCTACTTCATATTTCAGGTCTTGAATTGATTTCTCGGATGCCTTAGACTGTTTAGATTGGGTTTCAAATTTCTCTTTAATCTTGATGATTTTCATTCCTATCCAGATTCTGTACTCTATGTTTTTCATTTCAGCTCTTTCAGCCTGGTTAAGAGCCATTGCTGGGGAGCTAGTGTGGTCATTTGGAGATGAGAAGATACTCTGGAGTTTTTAATTTCCAGAGGTTTTGCACTGGTTCTTTCTAATCTGTGTGGGTTGATGTCCCTTTAATGTTTGAATTTGCTGTCCTTTGGAAGGGGCTTTTGGCTTTTATATTCTTTGATGTCCTTGAGGCTTTGGCTGTGATATATGGTGCCTTCTGTCTACTGTCTTCTTTTCTGAAAGATTTCAGTGGGCCTAGGCTCAGATCTACACTCCTAGGTTGCATGCTCTAACCCTGGAGTGCTGGTACCAGGCCCACAGCTTTGTTATCTTGCCCCTCAAAGTTAAGCACCTGCTGTACTGGAAGGGCCAAGGTGTTCCTGTTCCACTGGCAACAACACTCTGATGTGAGGGGTACCAACTAAATCACATCATCAAGGAGGTGGCAGCAGGGTCCATGCTCACTCATGTGTGTCCCCAGTGGCAGCACATGGCAGGATGCAGGCATATCAGCAGGTTTGTGGTGCCGGCAGGGGTGTGGCAGGATTTTCTGTGTATGTTGGTGGGGATAAGGGCAGCGTCCTCATGGATGCAGGGTTGCAATATCCACGCATGTGTATGTGACAGTGGCTACAGTATGCTGCGCCTGTCAGCAGGGACAGGGCAGCAGCTTGTGCATACCAGAAGGGATGTGGTGGCAATGTCTGCACACTATGTGCCATCAGGTGCAGGGCAGTGAGATCCTCTTGTATGCATGCTTTTGCAAAGCAATTGGGTGACTGTGGGCAAGTGTGTGTTGGCAATGCCATGGAGGAGCACTGTGGGTGAGTTTATCCAGGAAATGCACTAGAGGCAGTGTGTGGTGGGAGAAGCCTGTGAGTGGGTAGGTGCACATCAAAAGAGGAGTGCCATCCTGCTGTAGCACCCGATGGTCAGGTGTGGTCTGTCACTAAAGGAGCAAGGGTTGTCATCTGAGGCTGCACTGCAAGTGAGCACAGCCAAACAGAAACCCCAAGAGTATCCAGCAGACAGGGCAGTGCTCAGATCAGACTGGCCCTGTCCCACGGGCAAGACTGTCCTGCTCTGTGCAGGTCTGACAATCAACAAAGGCCACATCCATCTAGAGGAGCATGGTGAGCCTTAGAGGATGGGCATCCCTGTTCATGTTCCCCTGAAGCCATTTCCATGCCACACAGGCTAGAGTGCTGTCCCTGTCACCTCTCCAAGTAGCTCTCCCATCAATTCAAATATGTGTGAGGGTCATGGAGTCTCCTGCAGCTAGGATTCAGGAAGTCCATGGTGAGAGTGGGCCACCCGTTGCCTAGTTAACTCACTCTTTCCTGAGGAATCTCTGGGGGCCAGGAACAAGTCTTGGTGCTTGGCAGCCCTGTGCAGGGTTTCCAGCTTCTTCCTCTTTAATCTCAGGGTCCGGCTCCTAACTGCAACTACTGTCAAGGTCTTCCTTCCAAATATCTGCTCAGAGTGTTCCAGTCTTCTTGATGGTCTGGTTTCTCAGTGGGAGATGCTCTTCCTGGCTGCATCAAGTTGACCAACTTGGCTCCTCTTCCCCAGTTGCTTGTATACTGTGAATATTTAGTCCCCTTATTAAATGAATAGTTTGCAAATGTTTTCTTCTGTTCCAGAGTTTGTCTATTCACTCTGTTGACTGTATCCTTTGCTGTGCAAAAGTTTGTAGTTTAACATAGTTCCATATGACTATTTCTAATTTTGTTGCCTGTGCTTTTGATGTCTTACCCAGAAAATATTTTCCTAGACCAATGTCCTGGAGTGATTCCTCTATGTACTGTCAGTAGTTTTACAGTTTTAGGTCTTATATTTAAGTCTTCAGTTTATCTTGTGGTAATTTTTTTATATGGTGAGAGATAGGGATCCAGTATCATAATTCTGCATATGGATTTCACATTTTTCCTGAACTATTCATTGAAAAGAATGTCCTTTCCCCAGTGTATATTCTTTGCACCTTTGAAAAAATCAGTTGGCTGTAAATGTGTGAATTTATTTCTGGGTTCTTTATTCTGATCTGTTGGTCTATGTGTCTGTTTTTATACCAATGCTGTTTGGTTACCATTGCCTTGTAATATATTTTTAAATCAGGTGGGGTGAGTCCTTCAACTTTTTGCTTTTTGCTTAGGATTTCTTTTTTATTTAAGTTATTTGTTGTTTTCGTATGCATTTTGGAATTGCTTCTTCTCTTTTTGTGAAAAGTCACATTGGTATTTTGATAGGGGTTAAATTGAATTTGTAGATAGCTTTGGGTAGTATGGTCATTTAGACATTTTTTTTTTTTTTTTTTTTTTTTTTTTTTTTTTTTTTTTTGAGGTGGAGCCTTGCTCTGTCACCAGGCTGGAGTGCAGTGACGTGACCTCAGTTCACTGCAACCTCCACCTCCCAGGTTCAAGCAATTCTGCCTCAGCCTCCCAAGTAGCTGGGACTACAGGAACACACCACCAAGGGCAGCTAATTTTTTGTATTTTTAGTAGAGATGGGATTTCACCATGTTGGCCAGGATGGTCTCAATCTCTTGACCTTGTGATCCACCTACCTTGGCCTCCCAAAGTGCTGAGATTACAGGTGTGAGCCACTGAACCTGGTCTTATTATTATTATTATTATTTTTGATTCGTGAGCATTGTTTCCATATTTTGTGTGTCTTCTTCAATTTAGCTTATCAGTGTTTTGTAGTTTTCCTTGTAAATGTCTTCCACTTCCTTGGTTAAATTTATTCCTTGATATTTTTCTTGTAGTTATTGTAAATGGGATTGTCTTCTCGGTTTCATTCTAAACTAGTTCATTATTGGTGTATAGAAATGCTACTTATTTTTGTAAATTAATTTTTTATCCTGAAACTTTTCTGAACTTATTTATCTGATTTAAGAGTTTTCTAGTGGGAATTTTAGGATTTTCTAGATACAAGATCATGTTATCTGCAAAGAGGTACAGTTTGACTTCCGCTTTTCTTATTTGAATGCCTTTTATTTATTTATTTCCCTGATTGCTCTGAATAGGATTTCCAGTATTATACTGAATGAGTTGTAAAAACGGGCATTGCTGTCTTTTTCCAGTTGTTAGTGGAAAAGGCTTTCAGCTTTTCTCCATTCAGTGTGATGTTGACTGTGGGTTTATAATTTATGGCCTTTATTATGTTGAGGTATATTTCTTCTATGCCTAGTTTTTTTTAGTCTTTTTCATAAAGGGATTTGAATTTTATCAAATGCTTTTCCTGTATCTATTGAGATGACTACATGGTTTCTCTCATTCTTTCTGTCGATGTGATGGATCATGTTTTTTGATTTGCTTACATCTCATCTTTGCATCCCTGGGATAAATTCCACTCGATCATGTTGTATTAAATTTTTGATTACTGTGTTCTTTTGGAGATGTTGTATTTTCTTCCTTTTTTATATTTCTTAGGTACTTACATTGATATCTGTGCATCTGGTGTAACAGTCACTTCTTTTAATTTTTGTTTGTTTGTTTGTTTGTTTGTTTTGTTTTTGTAAGGGAGGACTTTTCCCTGAAGATACATCTATAGTGTTGGTTGAGCAGGGCACTTTGGCTTTGATCGTGGGTGCATACAGTATGCTGTTGGTATAATTTATTTGTCTGTAGACAGTGTTAGTGATGTCTGTGATTTCCTCAGTAGCTTGGGGTGCAGTTCTTAATGAAGACTTTACTGATGTTTTGTTGGACACAGGGACACCAGGTGGGCAGGTTCTCTGGCCCCAGTGGTGGCAGTGGTAGGCTGAGCATGCTTGTTTTGGGGTTCCATGATGGCATATCCTTCCACTGGTGGAAGTGGGTCCAGGCAGGCTGATTCTTGGTCCTCTGGGCAGTTTTATCAGATGCCAGCAGTGCCAGTGGTGGGATGGACTGCTGGGCACATTCTTGGGCCCCTTGGCAGTGGGTGTGGTCTAGACAATGGCAGTAGCCATGGTACACAACCCACTCACTCTTAAGTGGTTCACACTGGTGTTGGCAGTGGCT